>NC_064880.1:38964104-40214104 GCF_929443795.1 Astur gentilis
CAATCCCAGCCTAAATAAGGGACTTAGGAGCTGAGTGCTGAATGACTGCACTGATTTATCATGTCTAGTGCTAAAGTCAAGTATTGTGGTCAGGGGTGACCTGGGGATATCCGTGCTTATATGGGGGAAAGGGGAACTGAGATTAGCCAAATAGACATAACACAAATGTCCTCCACCTTGGCAGTGTAAAAAGACAGGAGTGAGCCAGTAAGTACATTGGCAGTTGGACTAGATGATCATTGTAGGTCCCTTCCAGCAGAAAATATTCTATTCTGTTCTACATCCTGTTGCATGGACCTTCTCAATGCCGTTTTGGGGACTAAACATGAAAGTCTGGTCCCTGCCCTGCAGGGGAAAAATCCTCTTTACATTCTCTGAGAAGATCCCCAGGTAGCAAAGGGAGCTGGAGGAGGCTGGTTTTGGTGGCTGTTATGGCTACCTGGCAGTCCGTCAGAGCGGCTGGTCTGGTGACACTTACTAGTGGCCTTTCTGTGGACCTGATGGCTGTAACGTGCACCTGCTTTTCCATCTTGACCCCCTCCTCTCCCCAAGAGGAGCTGAACGTGATGGCTCAGATCTGTAGCTAAAGGACTGCTGTGCTCAGCAGAGCAAGAGAGACTTCAGCTTTCCAGGGCTTTCTGCTCCTTGGGCAGTCATGCTCTTGCCAGCCAGTGCTCCTTTGCTTTTCGAGGTGTTCCCTCAGCACCCTTTCTAGCCCACCTCTGGCTCCCCAGAACCTCCCGTGACTGAGGACTGGGTGGGCTTTTCTCTGTTTTTACTGGCCCTGTGAGACGAGGCGCTTTTTTTTTTTTTTTTTTTAATAGTTAGGTTTTATTTTTGATTAACAAGGATGTTGTAATCAAGCTTAACCAGCTATAGTGTACATCCTTGTCTCCCTGCTGCTGGAGTTGCTTGGGGCATGACGACTGCTCCACAGCTGCAGTTTGCCCAGCCTTCTTGTGATGGACCTACCTTCCTGCCCAGAAGATGAATCTGTTTGTTGGAAGCCTGGGAGTGATCCACTTAGCTGCATGGAGAGATCATTAAGAGAGGAGGGTGATAAGGGAAGTAGTGTGATAAGGATTTTTTTACAGGCTGTGGGGAGGTGTGCCGTGCAGGGAAGTGGTGAGAGGAACGGGACTGTCAGCTGACGCTCTCAGACGTGACACTTGGACTGAGTGTCACATAGATTCATGGTGTAAGGTCCCCAGCTGCTCTCAACAGCCAGCTCCTGCCAAGCATGTGCACAGTGAGGAAAGGTGGAAAGAAGTTGGGGCTTTAACTGCTCCAGCCACCTTCTCTCTCTAAGGAGGCCTCTGCATGGCTTTCTGTGTTGGACGACAGTCCAGCTGTTCTGGGAGCAAAAAACCCCACCCGGTCTGGACCAAAGACGAGTGTTAAATCAGGGCAAGTGTAACCACGCAACTCAAAGCATATTAAGGAAGTGTGGTTTGTTTCTTGCTGGTCCAGGAGATAAACAACGGGGTTGCTATTGCCCTGTCTGCTAAAAGCATTAGACCAGGGAAGGACAAACCTTGGTTATGCTCTTTGGTACAGCAACATATAAGAGGTCTGAGTTCATACTGATTTGTCTGCAAGTCCTTTTTTCAAGCTATGACTGTGTGGAGAAATATTCCAGAAATTCTGAGCGCAAGAATAAGGGAGACTTTTTAATTTTCCTTCTGTCAGCCTCATGAGCAAAATCTTGTAACTGTTTCTTTGTCTCTGCTTTGCTATATCTGTGTTTGAAGTTTCCTATCTTTGTCCTCTCTTTCTGCAGGTCCTTCAGAAGCTTGGGAAAGCAGATGAAACAAAAGATGAGCAGTTTGAACAGTGCGTGCAGAACTTCAACAAACAGCTGGTAAAATAATTGGCGATATGTAATTACACCTGGCTTTCAGTATTAGCTTCCAGTCATCTGCTGCAATATGCAATTAAAGCCCATTAGATTAAATGATGCCACAGGCCTACTGAAATGACCCAGAACTCGTAGCTGTTCACTTATGAGAAATTACACTGTGTCTTCTAGTGCCCCTATCATGGAGTCAGTGACAGTGTATGCTGAAAAATAATAGTTGTTATAGACCCAAGTTTAGGAAAAGAAATAGCTCAACCAGAACACTTCCTTGAGTTAGCAGCTGCTTTGTAATGTAATTTTTCCTGCTAGGCTGGAAGCACAGATATAAGAACAACATTGTGTCTCTGAAAGATGGGTAGGATGGGAAAGAGATTAGAAATACAAAATAAAATGGAACAAGGCAGTTTCAGTTTCTGAAGCACAGTGGAGGGCAAAAGAGGCAAAGAAAGCAAATGGTGAAAAGGAAACATCCTTCCATGGCTAAGATCTAAGTCTAACTTCCTCCCCATCCTCGCACAATCACTGTGTCGGGCCTGAGTCATTATTCTTTCACATGCCTGCTTCATTGCTATATTTTAGCGCACAAAAATATTTTAACAGTGTAGCAATTTTCCCCCACCCTCCTACTTAAACAGCAGTAGGTTTGTATCTTGAACTGGGTGTGTGGTGGTTTTTTGGTGGGTTGTTTTTGTGGGTTTTTTTGGTTGTTGTTTTTGTTTGGGTTTTTTTGTTGGTTTTCTTGTTTTGTTTTGTTTTTTAATCTGGAGCTTTCAGCCACCCAGAGGAGGGGAAAACATCAGTTAACCCAGGGGATTTGCACACTGGTGCTTGGTGTTAGGGGAAGTGTTGTTTCTCTTTCACGGCACGAAATGTGTGCCACACCAAAGCTCAGGTGGCATTGAAGAAATCTTTTAGCCCCTTTGTGCCCTGACATATTTAGAACCTTTTTCTGGAGCTGTTAGTGGCAGCTGCATCATGTCTGTTAAGACTCAGCAGATGTGGTTATGTGTCGCAAAACCAGCTGAGAAGGAATTTGCCACAGCTGAATATAATGAAAATCTTTCAGTCTGACTTTGACTTATGTCTAACCAGAGCTGACTGCAGATTCCTGGAGACTAACGCTCATTCTCTTGGCAGTGATAGTAGCTGCTGTTCCAGCAGTTCATGCAACATCTCTGTAGCGTGTCCACCACTGATATCCTCTTGTACACAAAGGAATACAGTTTGGCTTCTTTCTGATGACATGACATTACCAGGTGTCACTTTTCCATATCATTTTCAATATTGGTAGTCAGGAAATAATCTTTTTAAAGGAGAAATACCAAAAAACTCAAATCCAGACTTCTTGATCTGGCTGTCTGGGATGGCTTTTCAACTTCCAAAGCCATGAGTTCCAGTGGTGCACTGAGAAGCCTGTTAGACAAGCACTGCCTCTTGTACCAGTTACAGCTGAATTTCTTTTCCTGTCTTGCAGTGGTAAGCCATGAATGAAATTCTCTAAATAATTTATCAAAGGAGCTGGAGGCTGCTGTGCATTTGCTGCTTGGGGTCTGTTGGTTTTGCTTTGGCCCTCAGTTTCCCTGTTGCTAAAATAAATGCAAACAATGCCTGTTTTACAGGGCAAACCATAAATGTGAGTTAGCTGGATTGTTAGGATATCCAGGGCTCAGGAGTTGCTACGATGCCAGGTAGACTAGGGAAAAAACTTCAGCTATATGTGCATATATACACATTTGGTTTTGTATGTGTGATATGCGTGTGTAGTATAGCTGTGTGTGAGATTTCTATGGCTTTCCTTACTAAGTCTGCTCCATTTGGAAATGTAGTCTGGAGGAAAGCGGATCTTTTGCTGCAGGCTTGTGACATAACAGCTCTCCTGTGGAACTGGCTGGGGTATGACCAGGCAGTGGCCTTGTTTGCTGTTTGATTAGAGGCTCCACTGGTGCTAATGACTGTGTTGGGCCACTTTAACACATGTTCCCATGCATGGGCTGTTGATGAATGGAGAGCAGGTCTAAAAATCACTTACTCATTTTCAACCAAGGCGTCTTGTGGTTCTCTCAAATGGTGGTTGAGTGGCCGTAAGGGAAAGCATTGCACTTCCCAGCTCTCTGTCCATTCAGGTTCATATAAGAGCACCCCTCTGAGGGCTCTGAATGGGAAGAGCTTTTCAGCTCAGACAGATGGATTTCCTGTGTGACAAATGAACTGGACGTAACCATGCTTCTGCAGGGCTACAGGCCTCGCTCTGTCTCTTGAAGGCTTGACAAGCAGCACAACTGGCCCCCATATTACTCCCTCATGACAGATTACCTTTGGCAACTAACCTCCCAAAAAGTTCATTCACCTTCCCTTTCCCGGTGTCGCTTGCGTTCAGGTACAGGCACAAGGATCTGTCCTGGAAATTCTCCTCGCAAAGCTGGGAGCAAGAGGCCTGCTGCAAAGTTGCAACGCAGCCCCTGCCAGCGCCACGCTAGGCTTTGGCTTCTCTTCCCCTGCATTTGAAATACTCCCTGGAGAGACAGAGTGGGAAGCTGGTGGCAGCCCTTACACCTGGCACTGTGTTGTGTTTCTGCCTGGCAGAGCAGCTGGGTTTTGATACCTTAAGTGAGATGTCACTAGTGTGGAAGTTCTGGGTTGGTTTACAGTGTTTCACACCAAATGCATGAGATGCAAGCTGCTGCTGGCATGGGCTGCATCCATCTCTACCCGTACCCCACGGTGTTCAGCGCAGCCTCAGTGTGCAAGGCAGGCAGTGTGGACTTAATCCTTGCTCTTGCAGCATAGGTTTGGCTGTGGACCATTACAGGCAGTAGCTCAGAGACTTTCTTCCCAGGCAAGAACCCTTCACGCTCAGCAGTTTCCACTTCAGCCCTATGTAGCAAAACAAGTTTAACAGCTTGCCTGTTATCCTAGGATAGGAGCTTTTCACCAGTTGTTCATGCTTTGTGTTTTAACAGCTCTGAAGTTTTGCTGAGTGGGGGCTTATCTGGAGCTGTTCTTTCAATGCTCCCCCCCCCCCCCCCCCCCCCCCTCCTTTATAATTCCATAGTCTGCTCTTCCAGCCCTATATTAATCTAATCTGGAACAGGACATTGCCTGCCACTCTCAGGTGTAGAACATCACTCCTGATAATAAAATTCCTTCTCATTGGAACTGCAAAACCAGGGAGGTTTTGTAAGGAAGGGGTTGCAGACTAATATTGATGAAAGAATTTATTCTGAAGATTGGGGAAAAAAGGCATTTAGGAAACCTGTCTACTACCAAGAAACAGCTCTACAGAAAATCACATACTTAGCTAGGGCTCAGTGAAAGGTATTGTAAGTAACAACCCCCCAACAAAACAAGAAAGTACAAAAAGATACCAAATTATTATCAATTAATATGTATAATATGATTGAAATAACCAGGGAGCTGCTGAAGTCCTGTGTACGGCCCACATCAGTTAATATTTAAAGTAGAGAAACACTAACTAGACATGATTTAGGGTTTAGGAACTAACTGTTAGACAATGGGGCCTTATGTTTATGTCAGAAAAGGTAATGGATTGTAGTCTGGTCAATAAACCTTGAAGAACCGCTTGGAACTGCCAAGATTAGCAAAGAATTAGGCAAAAGGCAATTCCTAGGGGGAGATTGTGACCACCTCCTCAAATGATACCACCTCCTCAAAAGAAGACAACGAAGGAGGAAGACAGTCTGTGCACTAATTTTCATGAGGGGTGAAGAAGAAAGAACCAATCATTAAGGAAAATAACAATATATATTAGTTACATGTATAAATGTAAGAGTTTTTGAGACAAGGGTGTGCTGTCTTGAGACAGGCACCCATTCATGCGCATCAATTAAATTAATTTGAAAATACCTCAACTCTGTGTGTTACTGGCTTGCACACTGGGTGAACGAACCCTGTTTGTGGGTCAACAAAACTGCTCTTGTGTCTTCCTTTCACAGAGCTGTAAGTAAGAGGTGTTCCATTAGGTCTTTGGAGAGAGAGCTCTTCCAGCCTCCCAAGCATAGCACTTCTATTTTTAAATATGCATCTCCCTGTACATACTGTCCTTTGTGTTATACCTGATTGTCTTATAGGCTCACAGCGTTGAATTACACTGTGATTGCAAGTATGGCAATATCTGCTCAAACAAGATGATACTTGTGTGTTTGAGTAGAATGACTTATTGTGGTCACTTCTACATCAAGACACAGTGTCATTGTCCCTGTGTGAAGATTTTAAGTCAGTTTGTTAGTGCAGGGATGAGAAATGAATATGGGGTTCAGAATCGGCACTGATCTTCCATGTTTTTTCCTAGTTCTACTTTCTTCTTGTGGAGTTTTTTTACTCTGAGAGATATATATATATGCACACTAATTCTTCTTTCTTACATTTTTGCAATTTAAAAATTACTGTGCTATTAGATTTTTTAACATCTTTAGGTTCAACCATACCTCTATAATTTCCCTCTGCATGCCCTTAAGCTCTTCAATAACTGGGATGTGGATTAATTTGCCAGATTCCAGTTTAACTCTCTTCCTTACATTTTTTTTACCTTTGAGTTTAGGAAGCATCTCTTAAACGTGCACTCAAGGGTGTTGAAAGCTTCTGCTCTATACAGTATTTGACGGTGTCTAACTGCATTGCAAGAGGTATTTATGCAGAATTGTGGCTGTACTTGACAGCTTGCTATAGCCTGCTTGAAGAAAGCAGGTGCTGCATGCACAGAGAGAAAGCAGTTGCCAAAGTTTCTTGGGAAGGCATTAATGCTTAAAATTATAAAAAGAAACCTTTGTAGTAAGGAAGGGAGCTGCTTTACTGGTAGACAAGAAATAAAGCAATGGAAATGCCAAAAAGGGGCTTGAATGGGAACCCCAGGTGCCCAGGGGAGCTGGGGAAATGGGATTCATGCCAAAACTCTGAACATGGGCCTCGTAAAATCTGAAGGCAGAAAGATTTTCAAGGCTGTAAAATCTATTCACTTCTTCTGGCAGGCTTAGTACTTTTAAGACTTTAAACATCAGCAAGAGGTGACAGAGAAAGACCACTCCAGTTGCAGGATGCAGCACTGCATATTGGCTGACTGTACATCATAGCGAGACAAGTGGTGTTGAGGATGCATGGAGAACACAGAAGGCTAGTTGTGCATTGCTGCAATTGCATGCTCCAGTATTTGGGCCCTAACTTGCAGGTTTTTCAGGTGATCTGTCTGAAAATCTTGATTTGATGTTTAATTGTGATGCCAGTGTACCTCTCGGAGGATTCTTTTGTCCCCATTACTTTGGGACTGGGTATCAAGACTTGAAGAGTTCCTGAGTTTGGGTTGTGTCACGTGCTGCTGTGGCAGGACTTAGGCAAATATGGGCACAATTTTAGAGGCAGTTTCTGATTTTAGATGCTATAATTTTGAGAGTCACAGTTCTAGACATTGCAGTGCCCAACTGTGTGGTGGGCAAGTTCTGCAGAGGACTACCCTGTTGATTAGTTTCTGATAACCTCAAAGTTGTGTGTTCAAATTTAGTCATTCTTAAAAATGATACAGCTGCAGGATGATAATGTATCCGTCTGAGGGATTTTGCATGACAATTTCTTCTGTGCCATTTCCTCTTGTGTTCTGACATCTCATCTTTCCAGTTCCGGTCTGTGATTTCTAGCACGGACCAATTCTAGGCAGACAGCACTGCTTTCCTCTAAGACTTTTTTGCTTCCTGCATTGGGCACAGGCAAACACATGTTACAGTCTGATTGAACTGCTGCTTGTCAGCTCAACCTCCCTGACAGTCCTTTGTGTATGTGCTCTTTGATTACTCTGGTACCTCTTCCCTGGTGGTTTCTGATTGCACTGTTAGGAAAGTCTCACCTGCCCGGGTTTCCACATTCACCTTAAGCCAGCAAAAAGCTCTACATTTGTTTGCTCTGTGTTTTAAGAACTCCTAGGACTTTCACAGCAGATGTGGTCATTATTCCTTTCCTCTTGTACTGTCTTTGGGTCAGTTCCAATGCTTCTCCAGAATAGGAATCTGACTTTCTTTTATAAAAGTGGCCAGCTCTTTCCCGTCCCTCGTTTCCTTTGTTGATGGCAGTAGGAAAAGAACAAATGTGAACTCATCCAGAACTTTTGAGGCAAGAAAAACAAATTGGGCCATAGTGTTGGAAGCAGATGGATTTATTCACAAGGCTATGCTAGCACTGCCACTTCCACAGCTGGGCAGATTTAGCCTCTGCTTAGAGAGTGCAGCTGCAATGAGAGGACAAAGGATCACAGCATGAGCTCAGTTGAGGCAGGAGTTTCTTGAGTGGTGGCGAGGGCTGATGGGAAACATCTGCTTTTGAAGCTAGTAGCTCCAAGGCAGCTGTCAGAGATGTCCTGTGAGCTCCCCATCTCTGGAGTTGTCTTTAGCTGTCAAAATTCATTATGCTGCCCCTCCCCCCCACCCCCACCCCCCAATGGGACACAAGCTGGGAAAGAAAAGGAGGAATGGCAGCAGGCTGTGAGGAAGGTGTGAGGTGTAGTTGTTGCTTTCCTGCATTGTTATTTTTACAGCTAATTTGGGGGGTAATGAGGATCCAGTGAGATCCCACAGGGTAACAGAAACCCTTTTATAACAGAGATCTCTCTCAAACTTTTTTCTGTACTTCTTACTCAATGTTTGCTCCTTCCCTTGCTTTGACATGCTCTGTGGTGGTGGTGCTGAACTCCAAGCCTTGCTTTTCTCTTCCTTTTGTTTCTGTTTGTATAATGTCACTGTCTGGTTTGGGGAGTATTTCCCTCTCTGCTTTGCACTGTCAATGACATATGGCAAAGTAGAGAGGGGAGGTGGACCTGAATGTGCTTATCCAAGTACAGAAGAGCGGTCATATTGTGAGTGCCAGAGTCAACTGCCGTAAAAATCTCTATGACCCTTTCTAATCTGGGTTCTTGTACTGTACTCGCCTGTGTCACCTGAAGGCTCAAACTGGCAAAACTTGGCCCAGCTTCTGGTTTTAATCCTCTGTTTCCTAGTGAGTGAGATCTGCTGCTGGTAGGCCACCTCCACAGTGAAAGCTAAAGAAAAAGATGATTACTTCTGTATTTGTTAGCCCTGCTGCACAGGACAAGTTAGACAGGATGTTTGGGCAGGTCAGAGGTCCCTTGTACCCACTTTGCATTGGGGTTTTGGTTTGCAGTGTGGCAGGAAAAAGTGGTGAGCTGAACTGCTCCCAAACCAGGACAAAATAAATCAATTGCTTCTATCTTCTATATCCTACAGCTTCACTTCAGTTACATTTGTTGTACAGACCCACTAGCACTTGGCTTATAAATTAATTGTTGCCCTTAAGACCCTCTGTGGTTGCTTGTACAAAATCAAAACACTAAAGCTGGCTCTGCTGGGAAGAGCAAAGCACAGCTCTACCCACATCAAGTTATCTTGGTGGCATTGTTGGCTGAATATGCCTGCAGGTCACCCTCTGTGGGCTTACCAAGTCAGAGGGCTGTGTGGTCTCCCTGTTAACATTTATGTGTTGTGTGGTCATAGGGCTGGCATGTAGCCCATCTGCAAGACCATTTTTCTTAATTTAGAAATGCTTGATGATTCTGCCTTACACTCTCTTTATATGGGAGAATAAATGATGGTCTTCTCCTTATGTTCACAGTCCGAAGGTACGAGGCTGCAGAAGGACCTCCGAACTTACTTGGCTTCCGTAAAAGGTAAGGTCTGCATAAGCAGAGAATAGTTTCGTCTCTAGTGCTTACCCACACAGTGAGGTTTCTGCAGCCGTCCTCTCTTTGTGTTTCCTCAGGCATGAGTTGTAGGAAAGGTCAGCCTTATCTGGGTTGGGGATCTTTCAGAATCCTTCAGAACCAGCTGGGGTGGAATGGGGTTGTGCTTTGATGCCAAACAGGTGGTGCTGTCTTAGGAGATAGACTCATATCTTGCTAGGGGAGGAACGAACGCAAAGGATTTGATGTGACTGCATCCTCGGTTCCTTTCTCTGCCTGGTTACTTTCCATCTTTTTTATCAAGGGTCAGACATTCTGTAAGGAAGAGCTTAGCATTTGTTATAGCCCATTCAACACCTCCTGCGTCCCTGTTCCTCAGGATGAGTGTTAAACTGCGAGGAACATGCTGTCTCCCTCTTTCTGAAGCAGTTCCCTCTTCTTTCCTAGCCATGCACGAGGCCTCCAAGAAGCTGACAGAGTGTTTACAGGAAGTTTATGAGCCGGATTGGCCTGGGAGAGATGACACAAATAAAATAGCAGAGGTAAGACTCTGTCCAGGATGTGGGGTCGCCAGGCTTGGTCTGTCAGCAGTGATGAGCTTTGGAAGCTGTGTCTGTGCACCACGTTTCTTCGGGCATATAGCTTTGCGGAATAATTGGAGAGACAAACTCAGCATTGGGAAGAAGGGGAAGCTGAAGGGATGAGGACTGCATTTTTGTCTCTGTAGAGAGCACTGTTCCCAGATGCTTGAATGCTATACAGAGCCATATGCTTATGCCCACAAGCAATTTGTTCCCCCAACAGTGCCTAAACAGGGACGGAGAATGCCAAAAGAGAGTCAACAGGGTTAACTGCATTTGTTGCTTATCCTCTGTGCAAGAGAAGGGGGAAGGTAAATCTACGGCCAAAGCGTGGTCAGAGCAGCCATTGTGTAGCTGCAACAAGGTCCCGCTCACAGCAGTACCACCAGCTGCCATATTTTAGTTACCACCTTGTTCGGCTGAGCCACGTGTCACCCCAACCTGCTGTTCTTCTCATCCCTTAGTGAGGTGATGTCTGTCCAACTTGCCCAGGTGTTTTCTGTGGAGCTTAGGGCACAGCCTGTCGTCTGACAGCTTGGATCCCCCTTGGCATGTGTGTGTGGTTGGTCCAGCTGGAGGCAGGTGCCCTCTGCTCTCTTGCTCAGCTGTTCTGCTGAGCAGCAGCTGTTGGCAGGTCAGCACCGTGGATCCATCTGCCATGAGGCTGCAGGACTGGGCCTCCCTGCAGCTGTCTCTGGCATGGGAGCTGTGGGGAAGGAATAGAGAGGAGATCAGGAGAAGGATTCTTCCCTTCCCCAGCTTTCCTCTGGAGAAAATCTCACGTGAAATAATATCTGTTTCTTGCCTAGGAAATACTGACTTCAAAGCAGGTAAATCAAACAAAACCTGAACATGTCCAGGTCAGTGTTTGCATTAACATGGAAACTTTCCATTAGGAAGTGCTGTTGCAGTAAATAATGCAGTTGTAATTCAGCTAGTTTGGCTTCACATTCTCTGTTGACCTTTTTTCTCTTCCTGAGCTACTCCTGGGAGACCGTCCCTTCAGAGAGTTTGAGCCAGGGAACATGAGTCCTGAGAACGAACTTCAGCTACCCTGTGGGTCTGCAGGAATATTTCCAGCCTTCCACCTCGCCCTTTAATGCCTTTGTTTATGTTTCTGTCTTTCAGGAAAAGTCAGGCAGGAGAAAAGTGCTATTCCTGCCCCCAAAAGTAATAAATACCCACACAAAGTAGGCATATTTTTCTGAGTGTTTTAGCCAAACCCCTTCGTTCAATTGGAAAAACAGGAGAGAGAGGCAATTTCCACCTAATCCAAAATGTTGACGGGAAGTTACTGAGCCCAAGATAAGATCAAGGATAAAGCGTGCGCAGGTTAGGGTGCAAGCCTTGGATGTGACCTCCATTGGGCTGTGGAGGCAGGTGGTGTGAGGGCTGAAGACTGCTAGAATAGCTTTCTGTTATTGTTCATTATCCTCCAGAAAGCTTCATTGTAATAAAAAGCAGAAAATGGTGCCTCGTGGTGTCAGGTGTCCCGCTTCTGTGGCTGCTGGGAGAAGGTAAAGCCAGCCTAACCTTCATCTTCCCTTCTGTTGTATAGACTTGGGCTAGCACTGCAGGGGAAAAGACAGTCCCTCAAAGAAAGGTTCACAAAAGGTGTTGTGTCCTTGTAGAGGTCACCTGAATTAGCAGCACCAAGCTTTCTTCTCTGTTTCTACACTTCTGGCATGATCTCTGTTTTCAGGTAACTTCTCTGCTCCTTAGGTTTTTTTCAAAGAAATGTTTATTTCTTAAGAGCTCTGGGGAACTGAAATCGTTGACTGTAGCACTCATAGAAAAAAACAGAAATGCAGAGCTCTGTGTTCTTAATAGTTAGCTCATTACTTTTTTTTTTCAGAACAATGATCTACTCTGGACGGATTTCCATCAGAAGCTGGTGGATCAGGCACTTCTGACCATGGATACGTACCTTGGCCAGTTTCCAGATATTAAAGTAAGATTCTCTGTAAACCTTTTGATCTACAGGGTCACAGCAGGTGAAACCTCATAAGAACCAATTTCTTGCATCCCCATCTTCTTAAGGAGGATGTGTGTGCTGTGCTACTGCAAGCTCTTCTTTTAGAGCAGCCAAGATCTTTCCAGCTCTAGGTCATGTGAAAATGTTATGTTCTCCTTTGGGCTTGAAATGAGAGTGAAGAATTCAGGAGAAAGATGCTGAAGAGAAAACATAAGTGCAACACAGGAGGATCCATAAAATTTCCTATTGTATCACAGTGCCGGAGGGCAGGGTCAGCAATAACTCACAAGCTCTCAGTCTCTCTTTTCAGTCCTTTGGTTTTTCAACTTCCTTGTAAGTACAAAGCGTTGAGGAAGCAGTTAGGGGCAAATGTGCTTTATAGGTGTGGACAGCGGATTTCTGTGTGATCCCTGAAGTCCTGCTGTGCATGTAACCAGCTTGTTGTAGGGAAGGGGGAGGGCTATCCAGGCGTCTTTTTGGGGGGAGATTGTATCCAAGGTCCTGGGTTTGCATGATGTCCTGTGAGCTTCCCTTCCCCCACAGTTAGCTCCTCTCTCTTCGTTTTGAGAAGGTTATGCAGGAAATGTCTTCACCATATGGAAGCACTAGTAATGATATCACCATATGGGAAGTATCAGCTTGGCTACTTCCCAGTGAAAACAACCCTTTCCCCACCACATGTCTCTTAAAACGTTTGTCAATATTTGTTGCTTCCAGAGGATCGTGCTGTATCAAGGAGGGACGGGTCACAGGCTTGTAAAATGAGCCCTAAACAGCAGTGTCCTTGCCTCCTGGGGCTCCTTGTTTTTGGTTAGTTTTTCCAGCCTCTTCTGTTCCTGGAAGTCTGAAGTGGGGAAGGTTGAAGAGGCTTGCTGTTGCTTTCTACCCGCTCAAGGCTGTAGAGCTGATCACTCCCTGAGGCGTGACGCCATGTGCCTCAGCAGCGCGGGGGCTCGTGCACTGCTTCCTAAGCAGAAGGTTTTATTTCAGGCTCACTGTAGACTCAGAGTTCTGCACTACTTCAGTCCAAATCACATTTTACAAGCCTTGTTGGCTTTGCACTGGGTCACCTCAGAGTGTCACTTTTTTCCATGCTGAGTATCTCCAGGATTCCTTAATTCTGCTGGGGTCCCGCTGAGGTTTTACGGTGGGATTTTAAAAGGAGTGCAAGACTGGGACCACCCAAATGCCACCAAAACTCAAGGTGTTAGGCACTGAGCTCCCATGGATCCTTTCTGACTTGCGAATGGGCCACTAAGGTGTTTATTACTAATGTTCCTTTCTCAGTCTTCAGATGATGCTCTAGAAAATGGGAAGTTAAAGCAATTTTATGCACAATTTAAGTAGTGCTTTAAAGAGAGTACTACTCACCTCTGCTTCCCTTCCTAAAACGAGTGAGAATTTGGCTTTCTGTTGGTTCCTACAATAAGATATGGATATATTTCACAAGAGTTGGCTATTTGTTTAGAGTGGACTTTCAGTGGTATGAATTTAAAAAGGTTAGTGTGTTTTTATTGGTAATTCAGCCAGATGCATCATCCTCCTTATCCTGGAGCAGTGAGAAGTGCTCAAATCAAGAAGTGGCTCAAATCAAGTATGTTTTCTTCAACTGGTAGAAACTCCTATAAGTGCTGTCATTGAAGGTTGCTACAGTTGTACAGAAGTGTAGTTTGGCTTCACATAAGGAATTGGAGTTCTTGAGTTTGGCAGGCAAAAAACCCCCAGCATTATGTAATTTATGGAATATTTGAGTTCGTTTTTGTTATGGTAATAGTCTTCTGGTTTTTGTTTTCCACAAAAGCAAATTTTGTGCTTTTCCTGGAATTCTGGCATTACTGTGATAATGAAAGATGATTTATGGAGATAAAATGATTTTAATTTAGTTATGTGAAGGCCTGTTTTTTGTTAACAGCCCCGTAATTCAAATGTGTAATGAGTTAGATCATGCATGCATTATTTTTTGTTAAATTCTAACACATTCTAATCCTTCTTCTCTTGAGGGGCTGGAAAAATTCTCTTGAATTTTTTGGATTTGCAATGGGATCAACAGCAGGAATGTGAAAACATAGCATTCCTTTAGTACGGAATTTTTATAAGTTAAAGGGAATAATTTTAAAATGTTGGGTGGGGAGGGGTGAAAAAAGCCTCTCTATCTTCTCTAACTTGAAAAAGAGGAATGCAAAAAGTACTTTATCCTTCATTGCAGGTCAATATCTGTAACTTCTTGGAGTAGGACTCTTGCATAATCTGTGATATTTCTGAGTGAGTTTTTGGTTGAGGTTGCAGAGTATGCAATAAGAGTACAGGTCTTTGCAGTGACCCCAGAGAAGATGAACCATAACCCAATTGTGAATAGCTGTGGAATTGGTGATTTTCTGTCTTGCACTGAAACTGGTGCCCTCTTTCTACTAGGTTTAAAACCAAATATCGGGGGGGGGGGGAGGGGGGGGGAGAGTGTTTTGTGGTGGTTTTTGGTGTTTTGTTTTTTTTTTTAAAGGAGGCTCAAATTAAGATGGATTTCTCGCAAAGCAGTAAACTCTGTTGGAGTTCAGCTTTCACCTTCAGATAGTGGTGGGTAGCTGCAGCTATCCTAGAGTCATACAAGGAGGCTGCCCTGCAGCCTTCCAGGACTGGGCTAAGTCCCATCACTGCCATCACAGGCAGTCGTGTGATCAGTGGTTACCCCAGGAGGACTAGCACGCAGCGTACCCATACCTCGTGGCATTTCCACGTACTCTAGTAGGAATGTGAGGATAGCGTTTAGAAGATCAGGAGCTGCAAAAAAGGGCAGGAGTTACCTTTTTTGAGAGATAGGTGACGTTGAATCAAACTCCCTGGTGGGGTGGCAGGAAAACCTGGAAGTGGCTGTTTGCCATGTCAGAGGTGGGCAAAACTCTAGCTATCTCTACCAGTCTGGCCTGGGGGAAAAATCCTCTCTCTTAAATCCCAGATCCAGCCGTGTGTTTCATCTGGTGTCTCTGGAAGATGCATTAACTAGCATCTCAGAGATTGTCATGCTGCTGAAAGCCCCCTCCGACATCCCGCCTCTGTGCCTGGCTGGCAGCATGATGTCTGGGAGGTGTCTTCTAGTGACCTTGACTGTGGGGTGGCTCAGCTTCTTCATGATGTCTCTCCTGGAGTGAGCCGAGTGCTTTGAAATCAGTTCGGGTGTGCATGTGGCTGAGATTCTGTGGATCCGCTGTGACTCACGCAGAGCTGCACCAGCATTTGCTGAAAGTGCAGAGGATCATGTGTGGGAGACGTGCGAACTGGTCCCAGCTGGTCTGGCAGAAAGATCAGCCCTGAGCGCGGTTTTGCAGCTTATCTGTAGGAGCTTAGGGAGAGGAGACTGCATCTCCTTGCCAAGTACAGTGGAGGGGAAGATTTGCTTTTGCAAGTAAATCCCAGTGCTGATTCTTCATCTTGCACTTTCAATTTCCCTGGGTGCTGAGGTTTATTAGAAACCCTCCTGGCTCTTTGCCATGCCTTTTCCCTCCAGTTCTCCAGCCTGTCTCTGTCTAGACTGCTGATCACTGATGCTGGACCAGGCTGTCTGAGCTGGAGAGTGCTTGGGTCAGGCTGGAAAGACCTGTGCTCCAACCCAGATAGTCTGGGGTGTTTGTAGAGAGTGTGGGAGGCAAGGGTCTAAGGGGGGTGGACGGCTCCTAAAACAGGGCAGCACAGTGGGCCTGAGCCTCACTGAGGTGAAACGTTGCTCGGGGAGAGAGCCTGAGGCACCTCACATGAAGAAGGGTAATGGAGGATCAGGCCGCAGGCTTGACTGTCTGTTCTGGATTCTCACCTATGGACTTATCAGGACTCCATTCCTGAACATGAGTCTGGTACACAGTTGGCTCCCCCCTTGTATTTGTTACTGTTTCAGTGTGCCTTGCCTATTAGCGACCCAGTGCTACCGGTTTTCCCTCACGCTTCTCTGGCTTAATAGCTAGTTAGAATGGACCACTGCCTGTGGCTGCAGTCACTTCTGTCTCGACCTCCTGTTGCAGGGTCCAAAATGCTGTCCTAGGTGTATCCTGAGGATGTGGATGAGTGCTTTTGCTGTGCTGGCAGCGGAAGTGCCTTCTTGTGTTGAACTTAATCTTTTGAGCTTCCACACGAACCAGGGCTGTGAGCTTGTCAGTTAAAGCCTGGCTGCAGACCTGAAAATGATGAAGCAGGTGCCTGTAGGATGCAGGCACATGGGGAGGCTTAGGAAGCACGGGAGCTACAGTTCCGAAAACATTAATGTCATCCAGAGGTGAGGCCTGTTGTTGGTTGGATCCCTTTGCTTTCCCTGGCTGGGTCTGCTGTCCTCCTGGTGAGCTCCCTCTAGAATGGTGGTTGTCACAGGTGGCTCCCAGGGCCATCTCTCTGGGCAGCCTGTGTGGAGTATCCAGTGAGCGTCCTTGTGTGGGCAGAGCACGGGGTGCTAGGGAGGTTGGGTGAAGAGGAGTGGGGGGGGTCCTGAGAGGCTTTGTGGTTTTGGCTGCTGGGGAAGATTGTCACAATTCTTTTCTCCATCTTTCTTAGTCTCGTATAGCAAAGAGGGGAAGGAAGCTTGTGGATTACGACAGTGCCAGGCACCACTTCGAAGCCCTGCAAACTGCAAAGAAGAAGGACGAAACCAAAATCGCAAAGGTAAAGCAAGCAGAAGGATGTGCAGCCATCCTTTCATTTTGGGAGGTCTACATTTGCCTACTGAGCAGGTTTTAAGTGCGCCTGTACCTCTTCACTGGGTGTGTTATCATAGAATCATTTAGGTTGGAAAGGACCTTTAAGATCATTGAGGTGTTGTGAACTGGTGAGGTTTTGCTAGGTATTTCCTTCTCATCTGTTTAGTTCTCCTAGAAGGGAGGATGGTCTCTGTTGTGTTGGTTCAGACTCTCCGTCATCGGTCTGCATCTCTCTGTGGCAAAGGCCTAGGTATGCATTTCCTCAGATACTGCAGGACCAGCAACCTTTGTCAGAAAAGCCCATGTGCCTCTGGGGGAAGCAAAACCTTGGAATGCCCCTGAAAAATTTTCCAGTTTGCTTCTTGGGGCTCTGTCTCCCCATCTTAGAGCAGTGGTGAGAGTAAGTGCTTGAGGTTGGTTGTGTTTGTGAAGTCCTCTAATATTCTAGGACAGAGATCTTAGGAGCGTGAGTTTACAAATTCATCAGTGGAAATGTACCCTATGCACACTTGATGACTGTGTTCTGTTGTCTGTTGGTCACAATTACTGGATAATAAATACAGCTGAAAGCAGAAAACCAAGAGTTTTGTTAGGGTGTGGTTTCTTTCATGCCTGTGAACATCTTGATCCAGGGTTAACCGCAGAGCATGCCCAACATACAAGTAAATAAAAATTAGATTTTCTTTTAAATGTAGCTGAAGAAAGGTAACCTTGTTACAGTGGTAACATTGTTCTAGAGGAGGCACATGGTTTGAATACCTGCCCAGAAAATGAGCTGTTGATTACTCCTGTACCCTGAGTGGATTTGAACCCATGTGCTCCACTCCCCAGGACAGGTCTTGACACAACAGAATAGTCCAGGGCTGGGGAGACATCTTTAATTCTCTTGAATGTGGGCCATGGCACATCAGGACTCTTCAAGCTAGAAGCAGTACAGGAAAGAAAGAGCCTGGATCTGTATCTTTTAAGCAGGCTGAGAAGAGTTGTCATCCTTTGCTTAGAGTTATTTCTGGTAGGGGGGAGATACGGGCTATGTAAGAGATGCTGGTGTTTCTCCTGCATGGAAGAAATAAAGATGCATCTCTCCCCCAAGTGAAAGATCTGCATTTAATGGCCACAGTACTTTTATTTTTAAGCTGCCAAGTCATCTGCTCACTCAGTGTATGTACTGCGATTAACCTTGATGGACAAAGGGGAGAGAGGTTGATGGCTCAGGTGTTGTTGCATCATTTGTGTGGCAAAGCAAGTATTGATTCTGTATGCAAGGCATGAGGCCCAGCTGGTTGTGCTTTCTGTTCAAAGCAGTACTTTACTGTGTTTGGGGGTAAGAGCAGAATTTCCCTGGGGCGTGGTATTATTATTATTGGTGTGTGCCTGTGAGATCTTTGCTGCAGTGGAAATGTTTTTTGTAGGAATTAATTTACTCAGGTTGGTACTTGGTGATCCACACCAAAGAGGCTGGCCGCCCTTGTCATTGCTGCACTCTCTTGTGTCGCCCCAAACGCTCAGATAAGATGTTATTAACAAGGGATTCTTTGTTGCTCTTTTGTTAAAGTATGAAGAACAGTGCAGTTTGAAGAGTGGAAAGTTGAGATTTAGGAGTTGGTGCTCTGTTCCTGATTGAGCCTGTGCAAGTGTTTCTTAGTACTTGATTGGACTCTTCTCGTTGGCCAAAATGTGCGCTGGATCACATCTTTCTGCACAGAGTTCTTTCGGCTGTAAGGCCATGCACGGGATAATATGTGACACATTGCACTGTCCTGATCCTGTAAAGATGGGAGTAGTGAGTCCCTGAAAATTATCTATGTGTGTTCTTCACAAATGGGCAGGTTTCACAGCCCAGCCTGTGATCCCACACTTGCAGTCATGCAGTTCTGCAGGGCCGTGGGCAGCAGCCAGGGCTCAGTGTGCCCTAGGCTGTTGCAGAAAGGTCACTTCTCTGTTCCTGTGACTGTGATTTTGCTCGTGTGAGATTTGAAGTAGGGTCCTTCTGGTGTGAGGTACTTTGGAATTGGATGACAGGCCCCTAGGAAAGAGAAATCATGTTTATGACACAGCATACAAATGGGAACTGACTTGATTGATGTTTCATGGTATAGTAACAGAAAGAGCAATGCAAATACTTTTTGGAGCTATGTGGTCTCTTTTTTTCTTCTCTAATATATGGATGTTCTTTTCCCACCCAGGACTCCTGCCACTTACTGCTAAACTCACAACCTGCCATTAAAATAAAGCACTGTGGACTTTCAGCTGTTGCATGCAAACAATTAAAATGGTTAATTCATCCTGACCTCTCTTTAAGGAGCTCCCACTTCACAGCTGTGACTCGGAGTAGGGTTGTCTGTGTGCTAGGTCACTAACAACTATATCTGTTACTCTTTGCAGCTGCCTGGCTGGTCTGCAGTGTCCCAGCCCACGCTGGAGCATTAATTGCTGCTAAACTTGGCATGTTTCAAAGGATTCATAACTGATCTGTCCTGGGATGTTTGTTTTTTCTCTCACCTTGGTGATACTGGTTTGGCCCAGCCTCTAAATACACTCTCTGTTGTGATTTTAATTTTTTTATCCTAAAAGATGTATGTTTGTGTCTCTCTTGTTCTCTGTTTATTTTTTTCTCTTTTCACTCAAACATGCTCCCTCCCCCCAGCCTGTTTCGCTGCTTGAGAAAGCTGCGCCTCAGTGGTGTCAAGGGAAGCTACAAGCTCACCTCGTTGCGCAAACTAATCTGCTCCGAAATCAGGTGACTGCTGATCTACCTGGCTCTAACCCTGCATGCGCTATTTTGGGCTCTAGATTGTACCATGCAACTAATCTCTAGGCAACGTTCACTCTAGTCCTCTCTCTTAAGTGTGTCCTGAGTGGACACATGGAAGTTGCTGACCAATGAATGAATCTGTGCCTGCCTTATTGATTTCCAATCACATGTGTTAATACTGGACTATTGTTTTCTCCCCCTAAAATGAACTGTGGATGAAGAAAGGCTATGGAATAATGCCAAGGCAGAGGGTGATGTAGTAAGAGAAGCAGTCAATTTTTATTGCTGCTGTTTCAAAAATGAAAAAAAAAAAAAAAGAGGAAACACTGAAAAATTGGCTTATGCATTTGTGCTGTTGAGTAAAGCCAGAAAAAAAAAAGAAACATTGCTTCAAAAGCGATTTCTATGGCTGCTCAGTTAGCTTGCAGCATTCTCCTGTGGTAAAATCCAAGTTTTCAATATGGGCACTGTCCTGCCGCTTGTGGTCTAAAAGAGCCGTTTCCAGATACACAGAGTTTCAATCTGCATAGGAGAAGAGGTGGGCCCAGATCAGGGAATTTGCAACCTGTGTAATAGATATGAACAGCTCCAGGTTGAAGTCATGGTTGCATCGTGCGGCAAAACTCGGCCTAACGTTTAGGTTACAGCATCTTGAGGGACATGAGAGCAGTTGAGAAACTCCAGGGACTAAGAATTTCAATCCTACTTGCATACGAGAAGCTTGGCTTCCTGATGAGATCTCCCTTGGTATTTACCTTGGAGCTCCTTAAGGGATAAGAGGGAGCTGACAGAAAACAGTGGTGAGAAGAAAATGCTTTTAATGGGCAAGGGATAGTAAATCATTACCCAGACTGGGAGAGTGCCAGTTACCTGCTCACAAGTTCCTGGTGAGCTCATCTGTTCTCTTTCAAATGCTCCTACGTTTTCACATTCCTTGTCAGTGAATGAATTGCAGTTTAGAAACACTAAATCGCTCTCACCTTATAAAGCACCTGGGTTTTTCACAGTCAGATTATGACTGCAGATCAGGGGAAAGGCTAGATTACCACATTAATAAAGCCTGGGGAAGGAACAGCTGTTAGCAGTCCTGCTTAAGATGCATAGCAAAGGGAGGAAATATGTATTCATTCTTGATCGAAGGGAGAAGGACATTTGTCAGGCTGCCAGGGGCTTTTCCTGTGCCTTGGCTGGCCGTGCTGGGAACGATCTGCGTGGTTGTGGTTCTTGACTGGTCTGTTTGGCTGGTGATATTTCTGGAGGACTAGAAAGCAGGTATGGGAAGTTTCTTAAGCCACATGTAAATAAGTAAATCAGCTCTTGGGCATTTTTCCTCTTCTCAGGCTGGCTGGGGTGACTGGTAGTAATACCACCGCCCACAGATTGCCTAGAGAAACAGTACCTACGAATGCTCCCTCATCCACTGCACTATGATCTTAAACAGGCTACTGAGAGTCGTTTGATAATTTCACTGTACTGGGTGACTTTGCCCTAAAGCATGTGACAAGGGGGTATGTAATCTTTCCACCCACTTTGTTGAGGGGTGTTAACCTCCTGCTACATAGCATTAGTATTTTCAGTCACTCCAGATATTTTCAAATCAAGTCCTCCTTTAATTTTTTCCTCTTTCATTCTTGAACTAAATAATACTATTGCCAACCTTAATTTTTTTGTTTCTAATTGTGCGAGTCTTTGAGGCTTGGCTTGGTTGGGGTTTTCTTCTTTCTTTTTTAAATTTTTATGTTGATTGGGGACTAACAAAAAAAACCCCTCCATAAAGAAGATTAGTTTGTATTTTGAAGCTCTATGTTTTCCAGCTTTTCTTCACAAACATGAGCAGGCAGGAAAAAAAAAAAGGCTTCCATTTTTATATTTGCATGACTTCAAGACTGACGGTGTTTCTGACAACCCTTAATCTCATTAAGCTCTTGATAAAAGCGGGAAGGCTGATGACACTGCATTAATTGAAAAGCTTCTGAATGTTAAGCCTAACAGAAAAGTCCTTCCCCTTACCAGCAGCTGTGTTGCTGTCTCTTCTTGCCTGATAATTTTACAACCCCCAAGCAAAAATGGGGTCAGCAAGACCTATTATTTGTACTGTAAAACCAAGTCCCTCCCTCCAGTGTGCAAACTACTGGCTTATTAGGCCTTTAGCAGATACTAACAAAAACAGTACAGCAAGGGTTTTCTGTAAAGTCTCCTGGGGGGCTTGCTATTGCATGCTCTCAGTTGCAAATTCTGGTGACTGTGCTTTTTGAAACAAAAGGAAAAATGGCTTAGAACAGCAAATTCTTGCCTTTTTGCTAAGCTCCCTGAAATGCTGAATACACACTAAAAAGCAACATCTTTGGTGCTGCAGTGATAACAGAATGGTATTTCTGTCTGTAGGAGAAAGCCAGCAAGTTGAGTCCTGGGCCATGCTGCCCTTCTGAGAGGCAGGTCTGGCTGGGACTGGTGGGGGGCTTGGGCCTGGGGTGGGACACCCAGCTCTCCTCCCTGCCCCTGCCTGGTGGATGTCTAAACTGTTTACTGAGAAGTGTGTAATTACCACAGTTCACAGCAATAGTGTTTGAAGAGAAATGGTCACCAGATTGCCTGAAAGCACCAGGCTGGATATCTCCAGACACTCATGAGTGCTG
Organism: Astur gentilis; assembly: GCF_929443795.1. Classification (NCBI taxonomy): domain Eukaryota; kingdom Metazoa; phylum Chordata; class Aves; order Accipitriformes; family Accipitridae; genus Astur; species Astur gentilis. Next base: position 38,986,276 of record NC_064880.1, read on the forward strand.
GGATACATGATGGTAGGAAACATAATGGGGAATAACTGTCCCCCATCATAACTGAACTGGTTGTGCTTGGCACTCTGAGCCTTGGCTAGGGGGGAGGTCAGGAAAGCAATTGTGTTATCCAGCTCCTGCTCAAACCTTCCCCCTTTCAGGCAGGGAAAAGAGAGGAAGAATTTTTTGAGATCACATTTCATGGACCTGGACATTATGTCCTTCTGCCTCAGTTTTCCATCAGGTTGGCGATGATGACAGCTGAAATAGAAAGTGCACAGATACAGTAGCAATGGGCTGTGGCCCCGAAACCTATGTCTTTCCTCCTTTTCCCACTGTACTGCACAAGCTGGCTTTTTTTTCTAGCAGGGCTCATGGCCAAAGTTGACGTCTGTCTGGCTCTGGCTGGAAGCAGTTAGGTCTATCCATTGTCAGGACCCCTGCTTCCAAGCAAAATAAATCCCACTGGTGGGAAGATCCCTGGGCTGCTAAAGGAGTGAAGAATTAATTCAATACTATACCTGGGACTGAGAGCACTAGGTGAGCTGCAGGCACTAGATGGAACCCTGATTCCTACAGCTGCTCTAGAGTGAACATTGCCTGTTGCTGATTTTGCCTTTGCCTCGGGATGTTACAATATTCACACGTTGCTTTCTAGGTTCTTTGACCTTCTGAACAGGTAAACGAGAGAGGGAAACACTATTATTAATATTCACTGTGTCTGAAAACCTAACAGCATTCAATGGTGCCTCATCTCCCAGCTATCCCATCTCCTGGGTTGGTTCAGGTTCCAGTCTAGTTTGGAAATCAGAATAAGATAAAGCCAAAGGATGGACTAGAATGTTTTTTTTTTTCTCCCTTTAAAATGGTTACACTAGAAACATTCATTCCTAGAGGGATTTTAAGGCAGAATGAGTCTTTGTGACCATCATCTCTGATCCAGCATAAACTGTGTCTCTGTTTAAATGGGCTTTTTGTTTATTTTCTGCAAACTCTCTTGAAATGTTGGGTTTTTCAGTGAGTGCAGCAGTGAAATACAGGGTTTTCTGGGTGGAAGCATCATGGTCCCTTCTCCCCCTGCCTGTTCATCACAAGGTCTGCTTAACTTTTGAATACTTCCCAGTTGTGTCTTTTTCTGGGGGAAACTTTCTCTTCTGACCTTGAGTACAAAGTCTTAGCCTTGCCTTTGGCAGCAATGAGCAACCCTTTGGAAGCTGGAGCTAGCTAGAAGGTAGGAGCTTCTGCGGTGTGCTCATAAGTCAGGAGAGAAAGGAGAGTGTAAAGATCCTATGCAGCACTGTGAGGAACAGGACTCTGAACTGCAAAATATTTTTAAGTCCTTTCTCCCATCAGTCTAATCTTTGCATACCTGTCACTTTGCATACCTGTCACATTAATTTCTTTAATTAAGCTGGCACAAAGAAGGTAAAACTTCATTTCATAGAAGAGGTAGGAATCTGACTGCAGGCTCGTAGAGATCCGGTTCCCCAGTGGCTTGCGGGCTTTTTGCAGAGCCCTGTGGCATTGTGACATTCCTGCTGTTGCCACACATGTAAGTAGGCACTCTGCTGACCTTCCTGTTAAGATGTGTTGTCACGTTGCTCATGGAGGGATTTGCCATCCTGCATCCCACTGCACAGGGTTATGAGAGAATGCTGTGCTGTTGCAAATTACAGAATAGAAGTGTTTTAATTAGCAAGCTTTGAGTTTTAAGTCAGGGCACTGAAAAGAAAGAGGTCACCTAGGACAAATATGGGAAAGGGAATGTGCTTGTTGCTGACATCTGCTGTCAGCATCAGAAAACAGGATCATCCTATTCATCACTGAAATCTGGCAGAATTCATATATCAGTGTTGGGGTCTGTCAAATGAACAGATCAAATTTAACTCTCAACTGGGCCGAGGTCCTGTACAAGGCATATTTCTTTTGGTGTTGGTGGCCAACAGCCAGCCAGGGGTTGCTCTTGTGTTAGATCCTCACCAATTAGAGTATGTGAGACTGCTGAAACCAAGACCTGCTGCTCAAGCACTCCATCCAGCCTGGCCTCCTGCTGGCACAACTCATGCTTTGCATACCCTTCCTTGCTTCCAGCTTTGTGAGAGCTGTATCAGCCAAGGATGCAGACCTCCTCCCTTCCTCAGAAGAGATGGGGCTTTGGCATGACCTTACCCGAGCAGAGAGTCCCCATGAGGGAGGGCTCTTCTTCAACGCCATTTGGGATGGATTTCAACCCTTTCAGAGATGTGGCAAGGGACAGGGGCCACTATTATCTTCATCTGTAGCCAAGCTGGAGGCTGAATTGCCTGACCAGCTCCATTTGGTTTTTGAAGCCAGGGAAACTTAAAGAACTTAAAACGCATTAGTGGATGTTTGAATTACTTTCTGAGTATCCAAACAGGGAAATCCATTGAGAGAAAACCTGAGAGTAACACGTGCAAGCTGAAGGGGCATCATGTCACTTGTGATGCAACCCTTGTTCCTGGGAGACTCATTTGGAATGGGGATTACCCCATGCCAGAATTTTGCCTGGTCTCCCAAGGAAGTCAAAAGAGTCACAGTTGTCCCAGCCCTGCAGGGTACTTGTCTGCACTGGAGCTGACAATCTCCCTTCTCTGTTATTAAGGCTGAAGAAGAGTTAGTAAAGGCTCAGAAAGTGTTTGAAGAGATGAACGTTGATCTGCAGGAGGAGCTGCCTTCACTATGGAACAGGTGAGCACTGAAAGTTTTGCCAAGGGCTGGTTGGAAGGAAGCAAAGACCCTAGCTCTTGTATCACTGTTCTCCTTACCTTGGGCTGGGTGTCTGCTCTTTTTTTCTGGATCATCTCAGGGCATCTGTCCTAGGATTCCCTCTAGCCAAGTTCAGCCTGGGCTTTCTGTGCTTTGTGTCATGATCCTCATGAAAAACTCAATTTTACCGCAAAAAGAAACTGTGTTTCTATGCTTTGTCTGATTAATCCCTTTGCCCCACCAACTCTGCCCAACTTCCCTGGGCAGTGGGCCAGCTACTAAGATTTTGGATGTGGAGCTGGCTGGAAGGAACATCTGCAGCTGAGTGGGTATGTCAGCTGACTGATTAAAGGAAGATGAGATGTCAGAGGGGTTTATACAGTCACTGGGGTTGAAGAGAGCCAAGAGGTGGTGCCTTGATCACTGTGTCTCACCATGCAAACCTAGGAGCACCCAGTGAAACAGCAGGCTTAACACAAGAGGGTGGATGAAAGGACAGGTTGCTCTGCTTTGGATGCCACTTTGAGGTTTGGACAGTTGCGTGAACAAAGGTGAGGGAAGGATCCTCGTGTGGCTGCCCCTAGATGTGTTCCTGGCTATGTGACACGGGACTCGGTGAGGAACTAGTGATTATAACTGTGCTTTTGTGCTCTAATTAAGAAAACATAGCCTGGGCAGAGGAAGATGAGCTGAGAGAATAGGAAGACTTGAGAGACCATGGATTTGCCATACCAGTGATTATGGTGATGAAAAGGGAGGAGAAAGAAACAGACCAACACTTAGCTTGGAGGATGAACTGGAGGGCAGCAGAAGCTGAAGTATTGGGAGGTCACAGTGGAAAGCAGGCAAAATCCTCCTAGGAGTGTCCCAGTTTCTTATTTTTAAATGCAGTGATCGCATTTGGGTTGGCAGTGCTGGTCTGTGGAGGATGGAGAGAGTGGGCGGCAGCAGGGCTGGAAAGGAAAGTGCTGATGTCTGCCTTCACTCCCCTCTCCTCCCAGCCTAGGTCAGGACTCTGCTCAAAGCAGTGTGCAGGCCTGGCTGAGGAAGGAGATGGGAGGGATACAGGCATCTGGGTGGTTCCACGTGCAGAATGGTGATGCTGCTGGCCTTAGAGAACATCTACCTCCTGCTGTTGCTCCTCCAGCTGGGTGCTGGTATGGCACTCTCTGTTGGCAGCTGGTGGGGTGGCTGGAAGAAGGAGGACAGCAGGCAGACGCTGGGATTTTAAGGTGCCACAAGTTGTTCACAGCCTCCTGCCATCTAGCTGATCCTTCTGCTTTCCTGTTGCTCTCTGTACCTATACTGTGCTTTCTTACTCTTCTGCCCCTGAAGCAAACAGTTCATGTTTTTTGGCTTCCCCTGGTGCTGAGGGACTTCAGAGTGAATTAATATCTGTCCTCCTGCCAATTTCCCCAGCTCTCCCCGCAATCCATCTGTGTCACAGCCTCTATCCTTTTCCTTTCTATCACCCTACCAGTGGCTTTTTTTTTTTTTCTTATTTCCTTTTTTTTTTCTTTTCTGTCCCTCCCCCCTAGCTAGCACAAATTCAGATCCTATCCCACCTGGCCTTCTCCTCACCTTGGACATGTTTGCCCTATACCTGGCCTTTGCTCTATCACCCTCTTCGTGCTTCTCTTCTGCCCCCTTCACGCTTCTCTGCTGCCCTTCTCTTCCAGCATGTACCAGACCTGACAGAGTTGAGTTTGAATGGGAATGGTGGGTGGGAGGTAGCAGAAGGGGCAGGATTGAAAGTTTTTGGGAGAGCATTGTGTCCATTAAGTTCTTCTGTCTCATTTTTCATTTGGCAGTCGTGTTGGTTTCTACGTCAACACATTCCAGAGTATAGCAGGCCTAGAAGAGAACTTTCATAAAGAAATGAGCAAGGTAAGGCAACTAAAGCTTATTCTGCTAATAAACTCTCTCCTCGCTGTTAATAAAAAAGCCCACCAAACCCCCAAACAACTGAAAAAAACAGCTGGAGAAAACAGAATGTTTGCCCTAAGTCAGAGGAAAATGTTAACCCTTAGTTTCTTCTGAGCCACTTGGGAGAAAGGCTGCCTGAGATGGGGATGGAGCACAGGGAATTGACCATAGGGCCATGCAGCAGTGGGGAGTTTGTGTCACTTGACAGAGCTCATTTGCAGATCCACAGAGGGAAGGAAAGCCACTTTCAGGCCTATCTCTTGTTGCCTTTTTTAGTTCATCTACGTTATGGATCTGTAACCTATAACCTGGGCACTCTCAGCCTGGTATCTATTTGCCTCCTTCTCTGCTGCCTTGGCAGCAAGTTGCTGTGAACCCTCATCAGTCTAGCTGTGGGGATGAAAACAGCAGGGAATCTGCCCAACTGCAAGTCAGCTGAAGTCTGAGACCTGCCTCGCTCTGGTCCCTCAAGAAGGCACTTCCCAGCAGTACCCCTCTGCTTTGGCTTCTTTCCTGCCCTGTGACGCAAGAGAAGGCATTTGAGTGCTTAGCGTGGCCCTTGCATTGGCTACCAGTTGGCCATGAGTTGGGAATCGCAGCAGTAAGCAGTGTTGTAACCTGGTTGTGGGCAGGCTGGGTCCTGGTGCTGTGTGCCAGCACCCAGCAGAGACCTCAGGAACAGTCTCTGGCAAAGCCCCCCTTTGCCGCTTTCATTTACAAATACGTTCTTGTTCTTTCACTTAAAAGCTAGAGAAGTCTTGAATTCCTTAGGTTTGTACGCTGCTCCTAAGAGTTGCACGTCCTCTGTAAAATGTTGCACTAATCTTGATGAGTGACTGAGAGCCCAGCTGGAAAACTCTTGTATTCCCTCCCCTCCCCAATGTCATCCTGACAACAAGACAGCCGCTAAGCAACAAGCAACATTATAGTCCTTCAATTCCCAGCACTCAGGGGCCCTCTGCCTTGGTGTAATGCATCAATTTTGAGCCCTGCTGACATTTCATGGAGACCTTTCCAATTAATAGCCTGCTCTTCTCCACTGAGGGACGAACTGATTGTTAAGAATAGGGAGGATTGTTATAATTATCAGTTTGTTGCTGTTAATTTATATTCAGCAAAACATGGGAAAGATGCTTATTAGACAGGAATTCTCTTTTTACATCATGTCTTGGATGTTTCTTTCCTGAGGAGTTTCATATGAGGGCAGGTCTTTTGCTTTGTTCCGTAAGAACCATCTGTTTCTTATTACTGCTATAGCATCCAATTTACTGCTGGTATTGCTGGCATGATGCCTCCAACATTGATTGCATTGGATCTCCCCTCCTACCAATGATAAATCTGGCATCTTATCTTGTTTATGAATTGGCTGTTTGAGAATAGGAGTGGCTGGAGTGAATATTGCAGCCTTAGGCGCTAGGGAGAGTTTAACCCCTAATATTGCATTTCTGCAAAGATAGCCAGGTCCTGCCCAAACCTAGATGGCATAGGCAGCCTGTGAAGTCAAGGCTTATTGTTGACTGGAAGTCCAGCTGCCTTTGGCTCCACAGCTTAAATGGCCATATCCCAAGGTTTATAAGCAGGTCTAAGGAACAGCTTTGGCTACAAATCCAGAGTGAAGCTTCAATTCTAGCACATAGACCCTTAGGTAAACATTCTGCCCGCTTCTTCAATGGTACCTGCCAGCACACTGGTGGGGGCAGGTGACAAAGAAACAAAGAGGGTGATGTATAAGGGAGATGGAGCATTCCCACGAGGTGCCAGGAGCTCTTGAACAGTTTGAGTGCTCTAGTGTTTCATACCCCATGGAGGAGTGGAAACAGATGTAGGGCTGTCCTCTCTTGGGATAGCTGAGTATGTGCACATGTCTGGGCACAAGCCTGTGTTTGGTCAGCCTGTGCAGGCTGGCCCAGACTCTCTTCTGGCACTTAGGCTCTTTTCTCATTCTTTTTCTTTCTTTTGTTTTTGTATTTTGCAGTTGAACCAAAACCTCCATGATGTCCTGCTGGGTCTAGACAAGCAGTACTCAGGCAATGCCTTCCCCGTTAAAGCACAGCCCAGGTCAGTAACTGTGGGAGTAGTGTCTTTCCCTCATCAGGGGAGGAGGCACAGGGATGTCTTTACCAGGGGTATTGAAACCTCCATATTGTCAGTTGGGGAGTGATTTGACTACCTGCATATAGCCAGTCAGCGCCCTCCTGAGACTCCCTAGAACATATCCAAGATTGCATTTGGGGCTGGGTGACACAATGCAATATCTCTCACTTTTCTAAACTAGCATCTGGAGGCCTAAACTTTCACTAGGTGCTGATATTTAGGCACCTGACTCTCAGCTCTGCTTTTTTAAAGTCAAATTCCATGCACTAACATGTAATACTGAGCTGCCCTTCTTTCTGGGTCCAGTTGCCCACCACCTGCCCTGTTCTTTCCCTCAAGAGCTTCCACCATGTACCTGCAGCTTGTGAACTTGAGCACCAAGAGCCCATTTGTTTCCCCAGCTTCCTCTCTGGCCCTCCCTCCAAACTTGCAACCACTTGTTTGCCAAATCCTCATGCCCCTCCTGTGTACCCAGCTGAGGTGTGTTCCTTTGTGTGTGTTGTGGAAGTAGTTGTAGCCTCACTAACATGAGGCCTCCTGATCTCAGAGCACTTGCAATCTGCACGTATGCAAGGAGTGAGCGTCCTCCAGGCCTTTAGTTTTCTTTCCTCAGCTGGGTCCAGTTCTGTATGGTTAAGTGCAAGTCTGCACATTCTCTAGCACTGAGAGGGGAGGGAGAGGCTGGGCTCTGGAAGAGGCTGTCTGGCTCCCATCCAAATGCGTGAGTGATGAAACAGTGTCGGGCTCTGGCTTCCAGCTGCTGCTAATCCCACGTGCTGGGTGAGCAGGAGCACGGCCCAAGTCCTCAATTGGTATATTGATGGAGGGAGGAGGTGAAGTCAGCATGAAGTAAGGGCAAGCTGCAGTCTCTGAGTGCATTGATTTGGAAGGGCTAGATCAGCTGTTGAGACCTCTGTGCTCCCTTGTCTCTCCTCCCAGTTTAACCTCCTATTGCTGTCATGCATAGATGACTTGAGTGTCTTGTTCCAGCAATGTGCGGGGTGTTTGCCAGCTCTAAAGAAAGAGGATGTCTGAGCTGAATTCGGCCCCTGAGTTTTGGATTGCCAACACCAAATTTCCAACATGCTAGTAGGAATGTTTCTTGTGAAAATAATATCTTCTTCCCAAGTTAGCATGTAGTGTCTGTTGATCATCACAACCCAGCAAGACTGAAGCCTCGGGAGGAGGCTGTGGTGCCCTTCCTCTTGCTGCCATGTGCCGTGTTGTCTCTGATAGCAGCATCCTCCAGGGCCCTTGGAAGAGGATGAGGTAATGGGACAGATGAAGGCTGTAGGCTCCTTCCTGCTCCTTCCTTTCTTCCTCAAGGAAGAGATTGCAGGCTGTAGTGACAGCCTGGCCCAGACATATTCATTGTTGTTGTGGCTTGAAGTTTCTGGCCTGAAAGAGCTTCCAATGAATAAATTACCTGTCCTCACGATTCCCGCCCCCACAAACTGCTAGCTTCATCTGGGGCTGTAATGGGTGTCTCAGCTGCAGTTCTGTGCTCTTCGGCTGGCTACAAGACCTAAAAACCAAAACCAAGCACACACAGAGAGGTCCCAGTGTGGGTATCAATCTGAGTGCTGCCGCTTCATCACATACTCCCTGCACTGCAGCTGAGATGCCAGACCTGCCCCAGAGCAACTCTCTTCCTCCTGAGCACAGTGGAGCAGAGTGTAGTAGAAGGACGTAGCAAAGGTTTGCGGGGGTAGTAAATATGCTTTACAGTGCCCAGGAAATGCTGAGGCACTCCTGTTTCCCCTGCACATCTGGCCTCTCATTGTGGCACAGGGCTGGAGCGAGAGTGTGCAGGAGGAAATAGCCCTTGCTGATCTGATTGCTTATTGTGGTCTGCAGTAGGAGCAGATGCTTCCCTAACACTTCTCTACTGGGAAGGGGATTGGAGATGGATACAATGGCAGGAAATGAATGAGGAGGTGTGAGAAGAGAGGCAATTATCTGTGCACATCATTATGGCATTCATGCAAGGCCCTACAGAAATATTACTGTGGCTGATGAATATGATGCTGGCTGTGTAGCACAGTAGCACAGAGCAGCTGATGTATTTCTGGGAACCTCAGACATATGTTCAGGATTTGTTTCTGAAAGAGTTTGAACATTCAGGGCTCAGATGCCTAGAAGACCTAGGACATCTGTAGTGTTATTCTAGTATGATTGGACAAACTGGAAAAAGATGTAGTAGGAAAGCTGCTGATTAGGTTCCACGTATACAACTGCGCACAGATTGCATAAGTAAAGGAGAATGGGGAGCTTGTTTCTTGTGTACCAATATTTACAGAGGAGAGTGAGGACCTGTGATTACCGGTGAAAAAAGGACATTTACAGTTCTCTGCTGGTCTATACATTTTCCTTTTTCTTCTTCTCCATGTGCACCCTGGCCCCATATTCCAAAGAGCAGGGAAAACACTAGTTTGCTCACATTTATGTAGATCTCTGACAGGTACAAAAAGCCCTCTCTTACCCTCTTCAAACAAGGCCATAGCTTTCTAGGAACCAAGGGGAGTGTGTACATGTTTGTGTGTGTGTGCGTATGTGTGTGTATCTGTGTGTGTGAAAGGGAGAGAGAGGAGAACTTGCCATCTTGATTACAGTGAGTTTTGTGGCACGAAGTGAATGGGTGCTCGGAAGCTTAACTTTTCCTCCCTGGTTTGACTGTGCCATCCTGTAACGGAAATGATTTGCGTGCCATCCTCAACAGAAAGAAAACTAAACTGTTCGCCAGGCTGAGGAAAAAGATGAGCAGGTACCGGTACGGGGAGCAGTATTTTGATACGTGTTTGGTTTAGTTCCTAAAACTGGAGAGGCTGTTGCTGGACTCTTAACAGCCTGGCACGTGTTAACCCTGTGATGGGAGAGGGGTCCTTTGCATGATGAGATGTGTTCATGGCCTGCTGGGTCCTGCTGAGATCTATCTGTGTCTGGATAATCCCATTAACTGCTTGTGTGCCTGGTTTGAATCCTTGCTTCTTTTCCTATCTAAGAAGGCAGCGTGAAAGCTCAGGCATTGTCTGTTCAGTTGTTTTTCTGTGACTAAAAGCGTGGTGCTGGGTTTTCCATGGGAAATATGGGCAATTTTGGTGATTAACAACTTCTAGTTTTACCTAGTGGGGTTTGCCCTTTTGAACAGGTCTGAAATGCTGCATTCTCGTTCCCTGCCTGGCTAGGGAGGACCATGAGGCAGGTCTTTCACATTCAGAAGTCCTGTCCTATCTACCTGTTGCAGTTGGGAGGATGATGAGGTGGGAGAAGGACACTTCCCGCTTTGCTCCTTACTTGCTCTATTCTTGAGAATCCCCACTATCTTGCTCCATCCATTTAAAATTTTGTGCAGGACTGAAGGAAAAGGAAGCCTGTTGTCTTGTATAAAGACTAATGTAAGCATCTTGCATTTCAAGACAGTGATGGCATTGAATAACCTGGATTGCTACAATGCCTAGAGTTACCATAGCTGAGGTCAAGGACTCTGACAGGAATATGCTCTGGAGAAAAGTGGGAATTGCTGCATAAAGGCATGGAAACTTCCACTATTTTTTGTTTTTCTTTGTGTTGGTACTCCTTCCATGGGGTCCTTATAGGAAGAAAAAAAAATTCTTAAGATGATATTCTGCCAGCAATAAAAGCAAGTGCTGGTGGATTGGGATCCTTGCTTTTCTGATCCTGCCTTCCCGTTGACTGGGGCAAGTCACACAACCCTTCTCTTTATCTGATATGCATCCTTTGTAAAGTGGGAGGTTGGAGCATGGAGAAGGGGAATTTCATAGGCAAGCTGCTGGGCAAATCTTGATTTTTATATCCTCAAATGAAAAGTAGTGAAGGAGACTGTCTTGTGTTGTTATTATTCTAAGGTTTTCTACTGTAGGAAAAGGAGGATTCACTGGAGTACTTCTCTGGATGTCTGTCTCTGGTCCTTGGTTGGACCAGTGTTGTACCTGCACCAGGCAGTAGGTCTTATATTTCCAGTCACTGAGAATGGATGGATGCTATAGCAGGGGGAGACCTAGTAAATCTCATCTCAATCAGCTCTAGCCACAGTGTCCTCCTGCTCTGCCCTGATGAAGTCCAGCTGGCCCAGCAGTTAAGGTGGCTGACCTGAGCTGTGCTGGGGGTTTCTGCTGTCAGAGCAGCTGCTGGGGTCACAGAAGTGTGCAGCTTCTGGTGCAGGGAAGGAGAGACTGAGACTCAATCACTCTTTGATCTGCAGCAGCATTGCACATTTGTGCCACTGTATGTTTGTGTATGTAGGTGCTTTTTCTTCCTTTCTCCTGCTCTCTGCCTGCCACTGCCTCCCTTCCCCCCCCCCTTTTGTTTTTTTTAAATAATTCTCCAGCCTGCTTTGGTGCTGAAAAATTAAATTACTTTTGGCTAAAAGGTTCTGTCTGAGCCTTAGCTGAGATGCCAGCCTTTTTTTCTTTGTAACTTGAGAACTTGGCAGGAGGTGACTAGTCTGTTTTTACCATATTGGAAAGTAGGTTTCATCCTCTAATGTAGGATTGTTACAAGCACACGGGAACCCCATCTGCAGAAGTTACTCTGCTCTTCCAGAACAGATGAGGCAGCCCCATGAGGGGTCTGGGAGCTCAGCAGCATTAAAAGAGGCTGGGGGATTTGGGCTTTCCCTTCAGCTGCAGTAACTGCATTAGACCCTGTTCCCAGCTCTCTATTTGCAGAAGAAAGTTGACACCCTGTTCCCTTCCCTGCCTGATATTCCTGGATTTGGCATCACTTCCCAATTGCTCATGGGAAGGAAAAAGAGAGAGCAATGACCTTGTCGTTTTGACTTTCTTTTACTGTGGTGCTCATGTTTGGTCAGTGGGGACAGTACCCACGCTCTTACTTTTCCCTGTGTTTCCTGGAGCAAGCAGTCAGTTTGGAGACAGGACTCTGCTCTGTGTGGGCAGTGTGTGCTCCCTGAGGACCCATGAAGGACAGAGGATCCTGGTGACAAGCTTGCTTGACACTGGTTGCACTGGCTAAATGCATGCAAAGTAATGAGTGCAGGAATGAAGGTGCCACTCGGGTGGCTGGAAAAGGTTCAGCCAAAATTAGCACTGGCATTTTCCTAGGGGGATCAGCCAACACATCAAACAAGCTGTAAATAGTAGTGACTTAATGAAGGCCTTGGTGCGGGCCCCTCTCAGGCCTTGTAGGATGAGGGGAAGAAACTGGGCTCCCTCTCACATGGGAGCCTTTTACCAATATATCTCCAAATTAAGTCAGTGGTAGGCACCAGATATAAGGCACTAAAAAGCTGTTTCATGGCCTTTAGAAATAAGCCTGAATTCCTTTCCCACTGGGAGAAATGGCCTCTTCAGGTCCCTAGAAGAATTCTACCCTTTTGTTGGTAGGCCAGCTGATAGCCAGTAGTCCCAATAGTCCCAGTGTAGTCTGGGCATTTGAGGAGTCCTAGCAGTCTACCTGTAGATTACTGCTGCCCCCCATCTTCTCTAAAGTGCTTTCAACTCTAGGGAAGGTAGGGTGGGTTTTTTTTTTCCTCAACTCTAGCATCAGAGGACATTTTCTGTCGTTTCCTGCTGTTCCCTGCTGACTCCCATTTAGAGCAGAGCTTCCTTACCTTCACCCTCCAACCATTACTTCTTTTAATCTGTAGCACAACCACGTCAATTTGGCAGAATCCTTCACACAACCCACTGTTTTGAAGTGATTTTTGGGGACCTCTGAGCAAGGACACTGTAAGCATATCCAGTCAAACTGAAGAGCTGCAGGGGTTGGCGCACATGTTCTTTAGTCCCTCGTCTTCCTTTTTTCCTCTTCCTTTCCCTCTTTTTCCCTTGGCGTGTGTGGTCCTGGTTGAGAGCTACTGGCAGAGAACATCATTGGGTTTGTTGCATCATGTTGGTGTGCTGCTGGCATTGGTGTCATCAGAAACATCTGACCTGCATGCAGACCTGAGAACAAGCGCTTTGTGGGGAAATGTGCGTGTGGTTTGTGGACATCGATATGGGGAGAGGGTGGGGGAATGGGTGAGGGTGAGGTGAATGAAGAGGGAATGGGATGGGGAGCTTGAAAGCTGGAATGCTGAGCAGGGGGAGATGCTTGCTTGGAAGGGGAGGTTTGTTGTAATGCCTTGCTGTCCCTTCCTCCTCTCGCTGTCCCCCTACTGTGAGTGTTTAGGAATGAGGCCATCATGCATGTTAGCCAACAACCACCACACCTCAGGCATCCAAGTGTGAGTGGATGTACATGTCTGGAGCTCTGGGCTGTCTTGGGACAGAGCAACGAAATAATCAACTTGATGTCCCTGAAGAATCAGGTCTGCATTGCTCTAGTCCTGGCTTTATGCCAGGATTTATTGTCTCAAGTTGTAGGAAAGGATCTGTTCCTTTCAGCCTCCTCACAATGACTTTAACTTCACAAGAACTGCAACTTTGTAAATGGGGCCAAATATCACTCCCTGTAGATGAGGTTGCACAGCCCTCTTGCAATATTCTGTAATACTCTGTTTTCAGCTGCGTATAGTTTTGCCAAACTGTAACCACTTCTGCTAAAATATCCCCTACCAGTGTCTGTGCTTCTGCATGACTTGAGATAAATTGATTAGTTTGGGGAGCTGAATTTCAGCCAAGATGATTCAGCTGTTCTGGAGAATTAGGCTGGGAAAATGGTTTTACCTTTACCCCTGTTGAAATTCCCTGGTAACCAACTTTTTACTAAATCTGTCATGATTCCATACTTTGAAGCACAGACTTGACACTTGGCCAGGACATGCCCTTGGGGAAAGGTGTGTGCCTCTTGCCATTCCTTTGAAAAATCTGTCCAAAACTGGCCAAGTTATGAACCAACAAATGCCGTTGGGATATGCTTCTTGCATCTTAATTCCCTGAAGAATCTCTCTTGACTGTGTGTCAGAAACAGTCCTGGAATAAGGACCAACTGGAAAAGCAAGGGCAGAAGGGGTTCATCATTGAAAACAAGGCTGGGGAGACTTCCCATAATAGAGAAATGTTTTTTTTAGTAGCCAGAATCTCACTGTTTCTTTGCTGTCTGGAATGATCTGTGAAACCTCTGGCTACTTTGCCCCTCTTCCAGATTTCCCAGTTTGTACCATGTAGTGGAATATGATATTCTATGATTACAGCCTTAGTTCAGGTGTTGCAAATCTATTAGTCATAACCCACATGGGTGTCAGTACACTACCATGTAGAAAAATTCCTACCTGTAGAATTTAAAACTAAATGAGCTGCACAGAACTCCTTCCCCCATCTGCTTCCCCAGTATTAAAAGACTATGACTTAATGTCAGGCACTTGTGTTAGAATCTAGCAGAATTAAGGATGCCTGGGTTTTTTGTTTTCATTTTTCTGTGTCTGAGGGAAAGTATATCCATGCAGTAGGAATTTAGTGAGTAGCCTGCTGCACAGTAATGCTGCTGCAGTGCGTTGGACTGCAAGTGACTCAGCAAAGATGCTTCTTGGAAGCTTGTAGAGGCTTCAAATGTCTTCATCATGTGTCTGGGCAGCAAAGCAAAGAGATAATGGAGGCCACTGATCCGTGCTGGTTAGCACAACTCCTCTTAGGCCTGGCTCAGACTTCTCTCTCTTTCTCTTTTCCCTCTCTCTCCCTTTCTCTCTCCACTTCCTTCAGTGACAGCACCCCAGCGAAAGCAAATAAAAGCCCCTCGCCTCCACCAGATGGATCTCCCATCACCAGCCCTGAGACCAAGACTGTGAACCATGAGCTGGAACCGTCCACTTTGGAAGCGCCTGGTGCAAGCATCCCAAAGTCACCATCTCAGGTAGTGTCCCCATGACATTGACCATGTCTCTGCAGTATGACTGCTGATGGCACAAGCCCTGTGAGTCAAAGACATCCATCAGTTGCTTTTTTGGATCTCTTCCTGCTACTGAGCACAGAGAATGTGACATGATGGTTGTTCTCCTTCACTGGTTCCTGAGACTTCTTGAGAATGCATGTTGCTCATTGATCATTTCTATATCATATAGGGAAGAACTGAGCTGTCTCTGAATGCCTCTACAGAGACAAGGTCAGTAATACATTTTGCTGTCTGGTAGGATGACAAAGAAGATCCAGGGAGGATAGAGTTGTAGCTAGGCAAGGAAGTTTGTTCTTTATATTTGAATTAACCTGTGGAATTCAATGGTCCAGTTTCTTCTCAAGAACTTCCATAACTGAGGAAGGTTCAAAGAAAAAGGTTTAACATTGATAAGGAGAACACCTGTACTTTGCATGATGTTTTACTTTAATTCCAAGATAAAATATTATGCTAAAGATAAAGGCATTATATGCTTATGCTATGAAAAAAGTAGGTGGGTACCAGGAAGATGACTGCCCATTATATGGAGTCTGATACCTTCCATGTGGACTTTGTTAGTCCTTTCCTTACACAGCAGGTACCCAGCGCCATATTTAAAATAACAGATATAGCTCCTACAACTCAGCATTTCATATGATCTGTTTCACTTCAGGATTCAAGGAAAATAGAACATTTACTTCCTCTTCCCACCCCTCTATTGATGAGTGGGAGAAAAGCTTAGTAGGGAAAAGTAGTAACTAGGCCAAATTTATGTCTGGTGCCAATCCTTGCATTTCATTAAGTGGGACACCAGGGAGGAGTCTTCCAGGTAGAGTTAAAGCTGAGAGGGGTTCTGGCCAAACTGGTAAGAGAAAGCCTATTGCTTCTGAAGAGACAGATGCGGCCCAGAACTTCTTGCTGTTGTCATACATAGCATGTGATTCCCAGTAGTGTGATTCCCAATCCAGGCCTGTGGTGTAGGCTTGTCTCCTGTTTCTGGATAGCCTCTCACAACACTTTTCTCTCCACTGCATTTTTGATTTTCAGGATTAGCTAGGGACAAAAAGGGGCTGTTTGTACATTGGCAAAAGCATCTTTTCCAGCCCTGTGAGACGTGTGGGTGCCTGGCAGTGTCTTTTCAGGACTTCTCCAGGGTCTCTGCACTGCTCAGCATTGCACAGCCTAGAGCAGCTTCGCCACCACGCTGGCTAGGACCTTGGAGTAGGGTATGTGTACGGGGGAGAGAGGATAGTGCATCCAGAATTGCCTTCCTGTTTTTTCAGAGGTTGACAAAACTTGACTGAAATTTGGAACAAGAAATCGTACAGATTTATTGAGCTGTTCACTGCAGACTTCACTCACCCTGCCTGTGGACTTGTCTTGCTGAGTTTGGCTTCTTCCCTTTCCTTTAAATAGCACATATGAGCCTTGTTTTTGCCAGCCTGCAAGTGCTTTCTCATTCACTTGCTGCCTGCCTGCCCGCAGGAATGGGGCTGGAGGCACCCCTTGTCAGCAAGCAGAATATTCCAGGGCAGCCCTGGCTGGAACCTCGGATGGGCCACTGGCAAGACTGAAATGGTATTTGGCTAATGCTGCCACCGTCTGGCAGCTCTTTTCCAAGAGCTGTATTTAATTCATTCTCCCAGGTCTCACTACAGTGAAGAGCAAGAGCTCCACTCTGTATTCATACTAGGCGCTAAGAGGTGGAGCTGGCTCCAGAGGGAGGGAAGACAAGGACAGGGGTTTCATACTCAGAGCCTGGTGTCTATATGGACAAACTAAGTGTGTGTCAGCTTGCCACCCAGCTGGAAGACACAAGTGTCTACTCTCTCAACAGTGCTCGACTTTAATACTGAAATTTTCACAGTTTTCATTACTTTTGACCTATGGGTAAGTGATTTATTCTAGGGTCCTCCTAGGGAGGCTATGGGACTCACCCTCTGGGGGAGGATGGAGCAAAAAGCAACAAGCAAGTGCAGTTCTCTGGCCTCTTGCTGTTTGAAATACTAATGTAAACTATAAGCAAAGGGTGTGGAGAAAAAGACAGCAAAACAGGAGAAACCAAATAAATACTAACTAAATTTTGAGCTGTTCCCTATGCCAAAAAAATAGCTCTTTTACTGTCCTTTAATTCTCAAAACCAGCTTATTTCTGTCTTTTGGAAGAAGCAACCGCTATCAACTCTCCGCACTGAGTAATTTGATGATGACACCGGACTTCAGGGGTCTGTGAAATTTCAAAGGTCAGACTTTTGCTCTCAGTTACACCACTGCAACACTGTAATGACACTTTTGAAATTGGTGCAACTATGTTGAATTTAGACAGGTAAAGCTCAGTGGGATCCAAGTCAGCAGAAAATTTTAGAGGACTGGTTTTATTCTAGGCAGCAAAGTTATTCATGCTTGGTGAATTTCCAGGTATAACCCAACATCAATATGCAGTCCTGTTGTCTTTGAAATGTGGTTTTAGACTGCAGTTGGAGGTAATGCTGGACACTGTGGTAGTGGTGGTCTACAAGACAGTAATGCAGTGGAAGGAAGGAGACTGACTATTTTAGAGAAATAAATAGAAGAAGATCTATTTGGGATCTTTTTTACTCTAGAGTTTGTAATTGGAGCGTCCCATTTCTGCAGATGTTGGCTCTGTTCTGAGAATAACTTTTCCCTGAAATTTCTGGTCCCTTCTTGCAACTGGCAAACAGGGGATTTTCAGGAAGGGATTGTTCTCAGGGAATATGGACATACCACCTTCTGCAAGCTGTGAAAATTTGGAAGTGAACACACTACTTTCACTATTTTCCCTAGCCAGCCATTCAGTGGAAAATGTGTTTGCATACTCAACTCATACTCTCTAAAGTAGGTTAATCCAGTAGAAAACTGGGTGTATCCTTAGCAATCTGAATAAATGCCTTGTAGAGCTCAGTTATATGCTGGAGGAGTGTGAACACAGGACTAGGAGTTGGGGATTGCTGTGATATACTGGTTGCCCATTGTCAGGTCTCTGGGTCTTGCTGCCTTGGGACCCTAGGTGCAATGAGAAGTTCAAGAACTGTGAAACATCACTGTAAATGGAAAGTATTGTCATTGCTGAGCATTGCTGTGGTGCTGGGAACTTGTATAGCTGCTTTGTTCCAACACAGCAGTAGCTCCTCAAAGATTGATTTGATCTAGAAATGATCAGTGGGCCTTGGGCACAAGAAAATGTGAAAAAGATGTGGATGGGTTGATCTAGAGAGGGTATACCACAGCTTCCCACAGGGTTGTGGATGCAGTGTCAGGCTGAGTCTTTTAGTATGATGGTGGGTATTAGAATGGGTTAGAGTTACAGGGTCAGACTTTTATGTGTTCTCTGGGATCTCTATTTGGGAAACACAACTTCATTAGTGTCAATGGTCATTGGTGAAACTGAGAGCAGAGCTGGGCCTGCAGCAGTCACGGCTTCTCAAGAGTCTGAATTGTTCTTGCCTAAAGCTGAGAAGTGGCGAGGCGCCATCGAGAGCTCCTTCAGACCTTTCTTACACTACACTGATAAACAGTGCACCAGGGAACCAGTACTGGGCAGATCAGAGTCTGTCCTCGTGTCACCTACCCATAATAGGACAAATTGAGTCTGATCTCTGATTCCCTTAGGTATGGTAAGTACAGCAAAGGGAGGCAGTGCTGGCCTGGTCTATTGAATCGTGTTCTCAGTAATTGATCTGCTCCCTTCCCAGTGGTTCTTTTGAAGGTTGCACATGCTTTAATTATGTATGCATGTCCTGTCAATGCATATTAATTGTGTTACGCTTCTCCTCTGCAGAGGGAAACTTGCCCACGGCTGAAGTGTAACTAATGATGCCAAACCTTCTCTGGAGGCGTGTGGTTGTTTTGTTTCAATTTAGCCCTTCACCCTCCCTCAGTCTCTCTTCAGATGGAGTTGATTGGACCCTGCTCTGTGCCTGTGGTTGTGATTTCCCCCACCTTCAGTTTTTGTGGCTAACCTGGTTCCTGTCTCTGGTTTTTTTGGGTGTCGCCGTCTGTGCTGTGGCCGTGTGCTCACTTGCATGCAGTTGAGGAAAGGGCCTCCGGTGCCTCCGCCTCCAAAAGTCACCCCCTCCAAGGAGATCAAGCAGGAGAACATCATCAGTCTGTTTGATGACAATTTTGTCCCCGAGATAAGTGTGACAACCCCTTCGCAGGTTAGCTGCTATGCCCTGCCTTACATTTGTCTGCCTCTGAACTTTTCCTTTTGACCTTTCTTCTCTTTGGAGCTGTCAAGCCATGAAACCTGGTCAGGTGAAGGAGGAAAGCAAGCTCAGCATTGGACCTCAGAAGACAAAGGGTTAGATAGGAGGCCAGCTTGGAGGGGATGGTGGCTAGAAGGCAGCTTTGACCAACGTGTTCCCCTTTCAGAGCTTTCATTCATAGAAGAAACACGAGAAATGCCGACCGGTAAAGATGCCAGAAATAATCACTGCATTTGTTTAGCAGCAATGCACATGGATTATGGCTCCCCTCATATCCCGTGATATGCTCTCTCCAGACCCACTGATCCTGGGTGTGGATGAAGCATGTGTTTTCTGCTTTTGTACATCCCCAAGTGCTAACCCTGGCATCTCTGCCAATTCTGGGAGAAGGCAGTTCTGTGCTCTCTATGTCTTCACACGTGGACTTTGTGGTTTAAAGCCCACACCTGCACAGGAAAGGCCAACAGGAATTACATGAAGTTCTCTTTGCAGAGAATAGGTGCCTCCAGTTTATATGGGCAGGACTGTGCCTGTTGTGAATTCAGGACTGCTGATGTAGTCTGTCACTCTTGACTAGCCAGTGGTTCCCAACAGAGTATTTCTTTCTTGTCATGTGGCACCTTTTGAAGCCCTGAAAAAGGAAGAACATTTTCAAATTACATGTTTTTCTCTTCACTTTCCTTTTGATTTACATCACTGCAAGAGAGGATACCCAGGTGGGGAGTTCTTTTTTGGAGCTAGGAGAATGGCAGTGCTTATGTACGTAGGAGCCTGACCAGATTTCTGGCTATATCATGAGATTCCTGCATCTACTTTTTATATATATATATATATTATTTTTTTCTAAATGCTTGTTAAAGCAAAGCAATGTCTCTATCAGTGTTCATCTGCAACTCGTTCCCTAACTTTTCCTTATCTTATGCTGCTCCATTGCCTCTGGTTTGCTACCTTCCACCCAGCTGCTGAGGAGCAGAGATTGAGCGGGGAGGGAAGGAAGTCCATGTCAGATTTCTCATTGCAATGGATAAAGTTGCAGATCTTAGAGTGAGCAGAGAGATGATTTGACAGCAGTGTCGGAAGGTGGGGACCACAGGCAGCTGAGCAACTCTGTCATTTTCTGTGCTTCCTTCTCCTTTATCATAGTGGACAGCTCTGTCTGTCCCATGGTTTGTATCATGTATTTCCATTTGAATGCTAGCCCTTAGTCAGATGTACTCTGACCCAGGATGGGATCTGCTGTGACTTTGAATCAGATGAAAGTTCTGAGGGAGGACTCTGGTTGCCAGAACAATCTTCACTGAAGCACCCAACAGCCACTAGTATTCAGTGTGTTGCCCAGGGCCGTTCCTGTCAGATGTCTTAGCTCCAGTGAGCTGTCATGTGGGAGATATGGGTAAAGGCAAGGGGTGCTAGCCCTTGCATGTAAGTCTTGAATGGCAGGTAAGATTATTCCATGACTGGAGCCTTTGATGTCTCATTACCAAACAAAATTAAAGATTGGGGTTGGAGCCTCTCTGATGGGTGGCCTGGATGTGCTGCAGGAGCGTACTAGAATGGCAGTTGTTTTTTGCATACTGGTCAGGGTTTATTATTGTGAGACAGGAGAGCTTGGTTCCTTGTCCTCATCTCTGTGGAACTCAAAAAGAGATGTTCATAAGGGAGAGAAAAACCTGTAAGAGAATTGGAGTGACAGAAAACTAGAGGAGGTGAAAATGATGATGGTGTGGGTTGTATTCAGAGAACTTTCTCTTAAATGGTGTCTCTTGTTACTTTCAAGGAGTTTTTCCATTGTGGGGCTATGATATAACTGTGGAGACCAACCTGCCACATTTTGGGTGTTGTTGGAAAGGTAGCTGAAGCAGTAAGGCCAGTGAGCTGGGAGAAGCAAATCTTGCTGGGCTTCCTAAAGAGAGCAACTTCCTCTGAAGCTGAGTAGAAAGGAGTGTCTTGTAGTGGTTAGGTTAAATCTGAAAACCAAAAGTGATAGTTCAGTTTCAAATACTAATGACTCAAGTCCGTTGTAGAGACTGTTTTATTAATGGCAATCAGCAAATGTGCCATCATTTCCTTTAGCTAGAGCATTAATCGGTTGAAGGGAGTTATTCTGCTGACTTTGAAGAGAGTAGCAAAGCTTGTCAAATTTATGCTTTGTTAGAAGACTCGTGTGCATGTTTCTGGGATGTCCAGAAATGGAAACCGTTGAAAACAGCATTTTTTTGGACTGGGGAGTGATTCAAATCCCTTAGCTAGCGTGAGCTGCACCATATTCTGTGTTTCTGTCTCAGAAGGCAGGAGGAAATTAGGAGCTTTGGGAGTTAGCTCTGAGGTCTCTCAGACTTGCCTTCCAGCAGTTTGAGTGGTTTTCTGCCTGGATCTATGTTCCTGAGATAAGTGGGATGGGTGGCAGCTCTTCTGTATGTGGCTGAGGGAGTCTGTTCTGGGCCTTCAGTACAAAGGCAGCTGGATGAGCTGTGTGGAATAGGTATAAATCAAAGAGAAGCCCTCCTGAAGTGGCAGTGCCAGTGATCCTTTGGACCACAGCAGGTCAGGTGCTTATACCATGTCAGCTCATTTGGCCAGGTGGGAAGATGACTGACTCCTGTGGAAAAGGCTCAGGTTTGGTTTACAGTGGCACCTATGTGAACTGCCCGTGATTATAGGCACCAGGCAGTCAGGAGTCACATCAGGTGTTTGCATTGCCACCATGTCTTCTGCGCTTGCAGCCTTAGCTCCTGGATATCACATACCCTCCCTCTACTGTGCACGTGTGTGTATCTAATGCTCGTACTGCTTTTCTTCCTCACTGCTGCCAAGTTTGATGCCCCTGGGCCTTTCCAGGAGGGAGCCAGCCTGTTGGATCTGGATTTTGATCCCATTAAACCAGATGCCACTGTGGGGAAGACCCCCACACCTGCCTCCCAGGTTGGTTCATATCACCATTCCTTCTCCCTTCATAACTGACTTGTTGCCAAGTGTGGCGTGACCTGCACCCACGTGAACGAAAATGTGGACCTGAGCTGTGGGTGGCCGGGCTGGGTGCCCAGACCTGTGCCTTGCAGACAGGCACCTTGGTCTTCTCTGCTGGATGTGTAAGTCCAGTGAGAATCAGGTGGCTATTAGCCTGGCCACAGTCTGGCACTAGGTGTCTGTGGGATGCTTGTGCTTTGCTCTCATGATCTACTGATTGACAACTCGTTCAGCTTCATGTATGTCCCTCCCTCGATTAGCATCCTCTGTATGCTGTATGGATTTAAACTGTTACTCTGTGGATTGGAATTCAGCCTCAGTTCTGGGGCCCTGCTATAAATTGCTCTCAAAGGGATTTTTAATAAACAGACACTCTGATAATCTGCAATTTCTTAAGGTGAATAAAGCTGTAGACAGATATTCAAGTGATGTGAAGCCCTTCTTTTTCTGGCTATAAGATAGCCTCTGTTCATAGTTAAGAAGTAGCTTCCTCCCTGAGCATAGTGCTGCACAGTGCAGTATCAAAAAGGAAGATGCCTATGCCTGGTCTGGCCTGTACCTGGTCCTGTCCACTGTCAGAGGCAGGTAGACTGTGCTTCATTTTATGTCTATAAATGGCTGGAGGCTTTGAAGGGCATCCTGAAATTGGCTGTTGTCCTCACCAAGACTATCCATTTCATATATACAAAATGGTTATTTTTTTGCCTGTGGTTGCTATTAAAATTTGTAATAAACATAATTGGGATGTTTACAGTATTTCTCCAGTATCATCATGTCAAGTAGGCCTGTATGACACGGATTTTTGTAGCACTAAGACCGCTTTCATTGGAGAGTTCAAACAGTAGGCATCTGATTCTTCTAAATTAAAATACTCTATCTGTAAGATACTAGTTATTGTCATAGTTTGATGCACACCAATATGGCAAGCTACCACTTTCTAGAATTTAAAGTGGGCAGATTGGTATTTTGTGTCTGTGTGCCTGACGGAACAAGCTGCATGCCAGGATAAGCTTTTTTTTTAAAAATCTATTTACTGGGATTTTTTTTTTTTTTTCTGAATCACCAGTTATAACTTGAGTAATTTGGTATACCTGCGTAGGATACGAGTATAAATTTGACTTAAAATGGAATTGTTTGTTACCCTTCCACCAAGCAAAAAATATTACACTGAGTGGGTTTTTCAAAACTGCTTAGCAATAGCATATTTGGTGTTTTAATGTATTTATTATTGGCTTCAGAAGTCACTAAAAGAAAGAGTCTGAAATCAATACTTTCTAATGGTAACCACAGTACAAAACTTAGTGAAAACCATCTCGTTTTCAAAGCAATCAAATTTATTTCTTGTAGGGTGGCACTGTGGCAAAGAGGTTAAGATATTTCACTACTGATCTAAAGACACCAGTTGAAGTCTTGTTCTGAAATCATACTAACTCTATTGGGTGTGGATATATGGGAGCATATTTAACCCTGATGAACCACAAACCCACGAGGTGGTTTTTTTTTTTTTTCTGGCTATGTGGTCTGCCACTGATAACTGAACGTGGCTTGGCTGTCTCCTTTCATACCAGAGGTAGAAAAAAACATAACTCAAATGACTTGGTACTTAAATTTGAATATGCAGTGGGGAGGGTTGTATAAATTCAGGTACTAAAAAATATTTTTAAAACACGCAGAGTTAAGTGCTGTTGAATGTGTATGTCTGCTTCAGTCTGATCAGCGTCTGTAATGTTTGTACTCACTGAAATAATCACATATAAACATGTTTTATTTTTGTTGCTCTTTGACATGCTTAGTCTTTACCTTGGGATTTATGGGAGGTAAGAACTTCATATGGCTTTCATCTCTCATCATGTACCGTGCATGTGCCAGTGCCATCTCTGTGTGCATACCTGTCTCCTTTCCCTCGCTGCTTTTCCTTTCTGCACACCCCAAACCAAGTTGCTCCATGTGCTGCTGAACCCACTTCTGCACCTTCTGTGAAGCCCCAGGGGCAGCCTTATGTTTGCAAGTCAGGTCTGGCAGTCTGAAACTTATGTCTCCACCAGCACACAATGCCGTTGCCTTTCCCTGCCAACTCACTCATCTTTCCTTTGGCATGATGCTGTGTCATTCTCTTCAACATTAATCCCACTGTGGCATCATCCTCACCCTCCACTCCCTAGTATTTCCTAAAATCTGTACATCCTGTTGGTCTTGTGTGCGACGCATAAATGTCTCAGCTGCTCCTTGTCTTTACTGTCTCTACTGTTGGGTGTACATACCCATTTGGAATTATCTGTGGTGTTTGCTGTTCATTGACCATTGTTGCCAGAAAGGCTAATGTGAAATAGCTCAGCCTGTGTCTACACTGAAAGTTAAGTGCAAGCCGAAGACTCACCTGGCATCTGCTTCAACCTCAGCTTTGGAGCTTGCCGACAAGGGAGAACCCTACACACGCTCTGCATCTGAGCCAAAGCCAGACCCTCATTTACGCCCTCTAGATATATTGGGCCAAGGAAGCTCTCAGACTGCTGCAGATTAGTCCACTGGGAGATATTTCAAGCACAACTACTTTTGAGCCCCTCTGGACAAACAGCCACAGTATGTACAGAAAACACTTGGTGGGGGTAGTCAAGCCTGCTACTTGAGCTGGCTGTATCCCGTGGTGTAGATGTTAGCACATGTCCTTGGCTTGTGCTGGGGAATTGAGTCCTGCCAACCTTTCATTGTCAAGGGCCAGATCACCACCTAGAGTCAGTACTTGGGAGGACATGACTCAATCCTTCCTGAGAGCCTGGCCCAAAGACTCACTGTGGCTAGCGCTTTCCTTCACATGTTGAGAAACATGTTTCCCTTCTATGTTTTATCATCCATCAGTGTTTAACATCTGTCATTCCCCTGTATGTGCATTGTCAGTTTATCTTAGAAAAGTCTGTGTTTTCGCAAGGAAAGATCTCGTGCCTTTCAAGTGGATAGGCCAGGGGTGAGGTATGACTATATCTGAGCTGTGCTTACAGTCTGGGGTGTAAAAAGTGTTTTGGGCCATTTCTCCCATCCTGGAAACTGATTTCACACAAGGGACAATTTAATCTACTGGGGAATGCTACTAGCCAAGATGTTCTCACCATGCCAATCCTCACCTTGGCATACCGTACACAGTTAAAGAACAGAGCTCCCTATTACTGGGGAATCCTCCTCTTGCTCTTCAAGTCTTCCTCAGTGTTTTTGCTCTAATGTTGTTCTTAGGTGTTGATGAAAGAAGACTTGTTGCATGGTTACATAGTCCCATATGCCATGAGGTTAACAACTGGAGAGAAACTTGGATGCAGCAGAACTTGCTTAGTTCTGCAGACTAGGAAACTTGCATTTGGTGTATATGATGCTGCTGTTGGAATAAGCAAAGCTTTCAAACCTGGCAACAGCAATGAGCAATTCTTCCTTTCCTCCCTATAGTATCTTTTCATGACTGTAAATGCTTTTATAGGCCTTGGGGTGCCCATAGGTACATAAAATAGAGAAATAAGTAGCTGACATGAAAATGCCCTTTGTTGAAATCCAGGGGATTAATTTAGATTCAATTTCTCTGGTTATTAAATACTGTTTTTGCAAATTAGCTGCTTTTAAAAAAGGAGCTCGCTTTGAGCTCCTTTCCACTTGTCCACATAAAAACTGTGCTTGGCCAGATAGAGTTGGGCTGGCATCTGTCCCAGTTCCAGTTTCACTGAATCCAAATAAAAAGCAACCTGGGAGTGAATCTAATTAAATAGGAGAAGTCTTTGTAGCATTTCATATGCATACATTTACCTTAGCACTACCAAAGTTGCTGTGGGAATTTTCTGCAGGATGGGAACAGCTCTGCTGTTTATAATATCCTCTGGCAGTATAGGCCTGTGGACATGGTGATGGGGAGACATGAGGAAGGATGTGATAGGAGAGGAAAGCACGTGTTAAATGGCACCATTGGAGCAGCTGAAGGTAAAGTAATAGCTTTTTGTTAAATCAAGGATTTATTTCTTTGTTATTGCTGCTGTTGTCAGAAGACTACTTGGAGCATTGTGCCAGTGCATGGCTAGTAGCCAGATGGGTGTAGAGTTAAGGGTTACCATGGGTGTTGCTTTACACTGGGCTTTTGTAGGCTGGGACTATAAGAATTACATTAAGAAATCTGGACAATGCCTTGTTTTGAACATGGTTGTATTCAGAGGTACATGTGTTTACCAAATGTATGAGGCATGTAGGCATGCAAAACTGGTTTATTCACATGTATTAAAAATGGGAAATGTCTGTGTAGAAATCTCTATTGTGCAGGTATGAAATGGGTATCTGGTTGGATTCTGCAGAGAGGCACATGTGCTATCTGGTATAGAGAACAAACAGAGATAGATTGGCCACAAGGACACTCGGGCCACAAATTAGACCCCTGAGATTCTTGTCAGGAGTCTTCCCAGCTGCTGCCTGGCCAGTCTCCCAAGGGGCTGATCTGCAGCATTGATGCTACCAGATCCAACTTACCTCCTGCATTGCTGCAGTTTCTGGGAGGGGCAAATGAATATCTTTAATTTTGTGTTAAAACAGAGTTAGCCTGACTTCAGGCAAGGGAGAATAAAAACTTGAACCACTGGAAGTGTATCAGAGGTGTTTGGTTGGTCTTCTGTTGTGCACAGAAACTCCTGTCCCTAGGCTTCTTGGAACAGTCCCTGCCAGGCAGTGATTTGGAGTTGACGCTGAATATTTTTCCCTGGTGGGAGCAGCTTTTGTGCATTAGAAACCCCCCTCTCCACCAACACAAATGTGTGCATGTGTGCACACACCATGTGGAATATTCATAGCAAATTCTTAGTAATAGGATATTCACAACAGAGTCCAAATTCATGACCCTTTGGCCCTATTGAAACTCAAATTGGATGAAAGTTAGCACAGTTTTCAGTTCAGTTTGATTCAGTGCTAATGTCATGTAGATGCTGGGTCCAGACTAAGTTCCATATCGGCACACATTATTACCGTGCTCTTCTGCAAAGGCTTACATATTCCTTGATTGGAGATCCTTGTCTCTTGGCATGCAAGCAGACTTGCATTCACATACAAGTAGGCAATCTATGTGTAATAATAGACACTCTGCATGTGTAAAGTAGGTCTGCGATTTAAATTGTGAAAAGAAAGAGGTGCACAGGATTTTTGGCATTTCTTTGATTTCCTCTGGAGCTTTGCCTTCTGCGTGGCTGGATTGAGGGAATGCAGGCTTTACTGTGCTTTCACTGGGTTGCAGAGAAAGAGGGAGATGGGAACCTAGCAATACCCTGAGGTTTCTCACTTATTTGTCAGCAGATGGCAGCAGTCAACAGCATAGAGCATTTAGACAGACTGAGCTGTACTTTTCTGCACGAACATGTAGCTGTAATGAGCATAACTCTCCACCTGGATGACTTTTGTATTGCAGCCTGCAGAAGCAGCCCATGCAGGAGCTGAAGCAGCTGGATCAGAAGCAGCAGCTGGAGCTGAAGCATCTAAAACTGAAGCCGATTCAGGATCGGTAAGCACCTCGAGAGACAGCAGTCCCTTTTCTCCATCACATCCCTTTGTCATACAGCATATGTGGGAGGCTGGGCTGGGAAAAGAGTAGTGTGGCCTCTTGGAAAAACACATCCCTGCCACTCCAGCAGTTACAATGCTCTTATTCAGAAGCCAGACTTAGCCATTGCATTTTGTCTGTCTAATGCTTAGGAGGAAGCTTTGTTGGAAGATCCACAGAAAGAACTGTCCCTTCACCCATGTTGTGAAGCCAGCCCACAGCCCATGCTGTGCTAAGCTTGCACTGTCTGCTGGATTCCTCCTTGCTCACCATTTACTTTAGCTACCCTGTCCTCTGGGCTCTGCCTGTGTCCCCTGAATACACAGGATTCCTCTTTTTTTCCTGACACTGCCACTTTTTTAGGGGACTGGAGTAGGTCCCATCTCATGGCCGCTTGCTTCCTATAGGTTGTCATGTTTGAGTTGTCTGTTCCACAAGGGCCCTACAAAAACTGTGTCGTGACCACAGTGAATGGGAAATGCCAGGCATTGTGTTCCCAGAAAAACTAAATCCTCTCTGCCCTTCTGCAGCCTTAAGCAAAGGAAGACAGTGGTCCCCTCTCCTGCCTTCTCACTGCTGCCTCTTCTGTCCTTTGGGGTGTTTTTGTCACTGACTGGTGTGCTGGGAAAACCTGCTGAAGACATGGGTAGGGTTGGGATGTGGATCCTCCAGGGTGTACTTGGAGCTGCAATTTTAGATTCTCTTTTCTCAATGGCTTTTTTTTCCTTTCATGGCTGCTGCTGCAGAGCTCTCTGCCTGCTGTCGTTGTGGAAACTTTCCCTGCTACCGTCAATGGCACTGTGGAAGGAGGCGCTTCATCTGAAAGAGCTGACATGCCCCCGGGATTTCTGTTCAAGGTGAGTGCGTGATGGTGGGGTACTGAGTTCCCGGTGTTTTTTTCCTGTAATGAATTAACTGCTTTCGCTCAGCATGGCCATGGCCTATGCCATGTTGAAAGGGAGAAAAGAAGTTGAAGGAGAGATACACCTTCCTCTCCAGCAGCCCAGCTTCACGCAGTTCCAGATGCTTCAAAGGACTGTATAAGAGCATCAGTGTGTAAACATCTGGCTGTGCTGTATAGCAAACCCCCTCCTTCTCTCTGCTGCAGTTATTTCTATCTCTGGTGGTGTGGTAGTGTCAGTCACAGATTCTGGATAGTAGATAAGAACTTGTGCTCCAAACTGGAAAGGTTAAACTTTGATGCAAGTTGTAAACGAAGAAGAGTTGGAAACACCAGTAGGGACAGGGGACTTTGTGTTTGGGGAAATTGAAAAGCCAAGATGAACAGGGATATAATTATAGAATTAGACAGGGAAGTCTGGTGGGTATTCTGAATATGCTAAAGATCACTTGCAGCTTGTTTCATAGGTGTGGAGGAAGGAAGTGATTCTGGGTGAGGATAGGCCACAAATTTAATGTACATAATGGAATATGGTAGCAAGACAGCACAGATGCATCATGCCCTGAAAGTAAGAAATTACAGTCTTCTGCTATAGGAATGCTTTTCTTCTCCTACAGTTACATCCATGCATCTTCTTTTTTTTTTTTTTTTTTTTTTTTTTTTTTTCTCTGGGAGTTCTACCAAAAGCAGAAGAATGAAAAAACGCTGAAGAACAATAGGAGGCTCATCACATTTAGACTGGTTACAGGCAGCAGTATAGACTGTAGTGCTCAAAGTGGAGACCTGCGATTTGAAGTAGAAAAGCTGTAACGTAGATGTTGATAGGAATTAGACTGAATACCAAAGACAAAATATGGCAGGATACAATCACTCGAAGATCCAAACTGATACTCTTACCTACATTTCCTCTCCCTGCTTGCTCTGACAGAGATGGGAGGCTATAATCTCTAATACTCTTGCAGTCCAGATGCAAAAAGAATACAGGGCACCACTCGAGTGAATACAGGCTTTCTACCCCATGATGTTTTTAGGCCCATACCATGGGAATTCAACCCTCCTAAGGAAGCATGGGGAGGTGCTGATGCATAACAAGTTAAATGAGACTCACCAGGATGCCCTTGTGGCACAGGTGAGCTGCATGCCAGGCTGTATGAACAAGCATGTAGCCATTAGATTAAGGGAAGTGGCTGTTCCGATAGATGTGGCATTTGTGATCTAAGCATGCCCTGCCTTGAGCAGCAAGTTGGGTCAGATGGTCTCCAAAGGTGCCTTCCAACCTGAATCATCCAGTGCATCAATGAAGTGGAAAGCCTCGTCATGCGTTAGAGCTGGGTGAGAGAAGGCTGGCCTCACCCAAGCTCTCCTGTCCTCTCCCCATAGGTCCAGGCCATGCATGATTACACGGCCACCGACAGTGACGAGCTGCAGCTGAAGGCTGGGGATGTGGTGCTTGTGATTCCATTTGAGAACCCTGAGGAGCAGGTGAGTGGGGAAGACAGGGTGTGAGCCTGGGCTGGGAGAGGAGCAAGGGGATTTCCAGAGCTGCTTCTTCCTCCACTAACAGTCGGCTGGCTGGATGCAGAGCCATCAGTTTGTGGCCGGGAGCTGGCGGGAGAGCCGGTTGTCCTTGAGCTTGAGATTGGCTTCCTGCAACAGAGGGGAGGACTCTGCTTGTGATTGGAAAGTGGAGACATTATCCTGCATAAAGCATGTGAAATAGCCATGGCTTCCTGTCCTTATCAGGACATTAGAGCCATTACAATGGCTTCCTTGATCAGGGAGCCCAACAGAGCCCATACTTTGCCTCCTCATTGCTCCTAAACTTGATTCACATTCCCTGTGACCACTGCAGTGCAGACTGTGGCATTGGCAGGAGTGACCCACAGCTTATGATGATGTTTTCTCCCCTTTTGAGAAACGCTGGAGCTCTGAGAAGGCAGCTTGCTGTGAATGATGTCTTGCACTTCAGCATAGCAATGGCTATTTCCAAAAGACAGTGTTTGGTCAGGAGATGGCAGCAGAACCAAAGGCTGGAGCAGGTTGCTTAGCTCCAGAGAACAGTCTTACTGTCCATCTCCAACCTGAATTTAATTGGCCATGTTTTTCTTTAATCTGAGCTATTTCTAGGAGCCTTGAGTCAATCCTCCTTACGTGCTGTGTTTGAGGGCTTCCAGCTGATAAAATCTGCAGCAGTTTTACTACTTTGGCTGAGGGAGGTGGTGATTTTATAAAATCCATGCTCACATCTCCAGGTTTTTGTTTGGAAAAGGTAGGGAAATCTCCAAATTTATTCAGTAGTCACCAGCTATTTGGGTTTGGCCAAGCCCAGACAAGATCTGGATTCACAAGGGGTAAAGGGAGGATCACGTAGTTCACTGACCACAGAAAATTTGGATCCTCTTTGTGGTTCAGCTGTTGGCTTTGTGAATTATGGAGGCAGATCTTGCTGCTCCTTGTGAAATGGGAGCTATAATGTGCCAGCAGTTCCTACAGAGCTAGGTGCTCTTGGGGGAAGGGTTGTATGGGGAAGAGGCAGTGGTTCCTTCTGGAGATAAGACTTTTCACTGAGTGGGACTGCCCTGCACAAGCATTTGTGAGCATTTCTTTCTCAGAAAACTTTCTGGATGGGAAATGAGTGGCAGCTCCCCTAGTTTCTGTGGTAGGAGATGGCATTTGTGGAGCAGAGTTTTTCAATGCCCTATGTTTGCACTCTAGCTGGATGTGGGTGCAACAGCCATGAACTTGAGACTCTCCAAGCTGCAGAGGGTGAGCTCTGAGTGTTGCTAACACGATGCTGTAGCTGCACTGAAGCCTTCTAACCTTCCTACAGTGTATCCTGTGCTACAGCTCATTTCCCTAACCTCTACCATACCCAGCCAGAAAATGTTGGCTGTTAACATGTGCATGAACTGTGCACGTGAGTGGAGGAAGCTTAGGGTAGTAGACTATGATCCATG
Organism: Astur gentilis; assembly: GCF_929443795.1. NCBI lineage: Eukaryota > Metazoa > Chordata > Aves > Accipitriformes > Accipitridae > Astur > Astur gentilis. Next base: position 39,017,400 of record NC_064880.1, read on the forward strand.
TCCCCATCTTGTAGCTTAGGTGTCAGTTTGTGGGTACATCAGCCAGGCCTGGATTCATTTCTCTTGATGGAAGAAAGGGTTGAGGGCAGCAATGCTTCTAAGCTGGCACTTCAAGTGATGTGGTTCAAAATCGGCAAGGGTCAGTCTGTGTCCTCGTGTCTAATCCTTATAGCTGAGAAGACCCTTCGTAGCAGGATGCAGTGGGAGTGATGCATGCTGTATGGCACAGACGCTATGTGCAAATGGATGAGCTTTTATGCTTGCCGTGTTGTGAGCTGGAAGCTGCCTTCCAGACACTTGGGCCCAGCGTCTTCTGCCTAGTCATTTGTCTTCCTGATTTATGGCATGTCAGTCCTTCCGCAGCCCCTGCAGCTGGCTGCTGCAGATGGGCTCCCGTCTCATGCCATTCCCATGACATCCCCTGAATGCTCAAATCTAAGGCAGCAGCAAGGGCTAACTGAGCCTGCAGGCACTCAGTACAGCCTGCAAGGAACAGGGAACTCTGATACAGTGGGTGGTCTGAGTTCCTGCCACATGAAACGTGCAGAAAACAGGACAAGAGGGTAGAAGCTGCAAAAATGGCAGCAGAAAGTGATATGTGCACCATGGATTGCTCCTGGTGAGGGCTGCATCGCTCCTGTACTGTGCAGGTATGTTTTTAAATAACATGTTTCAAGGGAGGCATTGCTTGGCCTTGGGTAGATACCCAGGTATCTCCTGCCAGTTCCAGGAAAGCAGAAGTGTCAGAACAGCTGTGTGAACCACACGGACATATGCCCCATTTCCCCACAGCTTGGAGCATCTGGTTGCCTGAGCATTTCTGCCCTGGCAGGTTATGTTGTTGAATGGGATAACATATCTCTAAATGAGCCTGGTGCGTGCTTTGCCCAGAGGAGTGGATGCAGAGCAGGCTGTTGAGTTTGGAGGCAGCATTTCCCCGTGCAGCTCTCTTGCCTCATGCTGCAGCCTTAACCCGTAGGCTATCCCACTGCAAATGACTCACATGAGTGGGTGTATTTGTATGCTGAAGGGGTGCTTCCATGGCGGCAGCTCCAAGGTATGCAGAGAATAGGGTGTTCGCACACCTGAGCTGCACGCAGTGTAGCCTTCCCACCTTGAATATCTCATCTCCCTCGTGTGTTTCAGATGGAGCAGAAATCTCCATGCTAGATAACCTGCAGGCAGAGGGTGGGAAGTCTGGTTCTCCTCCTGAGCAGGTTCTACCAAGCAGGACTCCATTTGCCTCAGTGAAAATTCATTCCTGTTTATAGATGTATAAGTTTGGTGGCTAGGGAGGACTCTTGTGAGAGACCTTGAGCCTTTACATCACGTGTAGCACAAGTTTGGGAGTTTTGCCAACCTCACCTTGCATCAAGCCCAACAGACTAGTGGATTTTGGGAAGATGGGTTGAGCATCTTGGCTCCCAATTCTCATAGAGCATAGCAAACAACTTACTTTGCCTGTACCACCTCTCGAAAATGCTAATCATCTAGGTGCCCTGACTGGAACAGGGGGCGAGCACCTCCAGGGAATGATTCATCCTTTCCAAAGACCCCTGCCCAAGATAAATGGGATGAATCACACTGTGGAGGTGCCCGTCTCTTTTATGACTAGAGAATGCTAGACCCCTCATGTTGAGATTGTGAAAGGCGAGATAGGTGATTACCATCCTGTAGCTCTAGAGACTTTCTTTGGCAGAATTTTTCCTGCTTTGGTGGGTGTAAATTATGATATGTTTCTATTACACTTGCTAATTGTTTACAATTTCACTGTCTCTAGACACTCTGGGTCAGACAGGAGTTTTGGTACAGACTCTGGGATGTAGCCATCTCCCTGTTTTAAAGGGAATGAAAGCATTTTTTCCTTCTCCTCCATCCTCTTCCTGGATTGTCTCCAAGGCAAATATGAGCATGGCTTTGATAGTGCCTTGACACCTCCTTGGCCTGCACACTGAAAGAAAAATCCCAGCTCACATCTATCCCTCAGCATCTGATCTCTGTCTTCTCCTCCAGGATGAAGGATGGCTGATGGGTGTGAAGGAGTCTGACTGGATTCAGCGTAAGGAACTTGACCAATGCCGAGGGGTTTTCCCAGAGAATTTCACAGAGCGGGTGCAGTGAAAGCCCAAGTCCACCAGCTGCATTTCTGCTGGAAGAAAGCAAGTTTTCTGGTAGATAATTGAAAAAGAACAGCGGAATGAAAAGAAGAGAGAATTTTAAAGGAACAGAAGCCTGAAAAAAAAAGTCAACTTAAAGAGTGTGTTCTTCTCAAAGGGCAAGGTTTCAGAAGTAAATTGAAATTAAAAGTGTTATCAAAATATATACATATTAATAAGGCAAGTCAAATACCCTCTTCCGCCTTTGGTTTTAACAGCATTTGGAATCAGAGGACTGATGCAGAAGCAACTGAGTGTGGTTCTCTAAATACTGCATTGACTGAATTGGCGAGATGTCAGTTTGATCCCTGGAAAGGCAGTATTTGTCTAATGGCTTGAGAGTAGAAAGCTGCATTTGCTCTTGGGTGGGTTCATCTGTTTTGTCTTGAAGGTGGCTTGCATGGCAACCATAAAAATTCAGCCTTCCCTATATGTTCAACCTACAGTAGGCCAACCTTTCTGTTATGCTGTTGAAAAAAATATTTAGTGTATAGTGTTCACCAATACAATGTATGTGTGTGTGCGTTTGTGTGTATTTTATTTTCTTCCTTTAAAACAATGTTACACAAACTGTGATTTTGTACATGTAAAGATAGAACAAACAACATGGAAAGGGCATGGAGAAGATGAAATGTATGAAGCTGTGCTCAGTCCAAAGTTCTTTCAAATGCAGACACCTGAATTCTTGCAGTAGTATTGGCCTGTGAAATACTAAGGGGAATGGACAAATACAGGAGGAGAAACAAGACAAAACAAGCAGAGGCCATTTAGATGGCTCTGAAATTTAGAAGAGGGAATCCTCAGCCCCCCAAACCCTGTAAGCAGTTTCAGAAAAACTTAGATTCATGTAGATGGAAGAGAGCTCTAAAATCTGGCTGGTTAGAAAATTTGCTTTTAAAAAAAGAGATAAGGGAAGAAAGTTTTTGTTCTGAAAGAATGTCTAAGAAAAAACACTGAGGAAAAAACAATTTGCTTTCTGTGGTTTTAGTTGGCTTTGTTATTTGTGGAATTGTATTTCTTATTTTCCTTTGAAGAGTTCTGTAAGTGAAATACTGTTAGATCAGCTTTCTCCAGTGTTGTGCTGGTGATCAAGTTAACCTCTATGAAAACTGGACTCTTGAAATACTCATTTAAAATGGCTGCATGACTTCATGATATTTTAATGCATTAGAAAGGAAGGCAAGAATATCGAAGTGTCAGTGTCAAGAAGACACTGCAGTCTAATACTGATACTGAGACCTTTCCTATACCTTTCCTTTGCTCCTGTTTTGTTTTTGCGTTTTGTTTTTTAGTTTAAACAAGCAGATGACAAGGCTATTTCAAAGTGCATATTACACTTGTTAAAATAAGCCCGTCTGACCCTCCAAGACCCTAAAGTCCCACAAAGGTACTTTAAACTTTACTTGAATAGTGACGCAGCGGGCTATTATCATTTTTTTTATGGCTTTCCCCCTGTGCCGCGCCCCACCCCGCCCCCCTATCTTTTTACCTTGAAGGGATTTTTAACAGTGAGGTTACCTCCTGCTGTAAAGGGACAGGATCACTCTGAAATAATCTTCCTCACTGTTAGGAGCTGGCTTTTGTCAAAGATACGTGGAATGCTGACACACACTACTGAAAATCTTACCTTTTCCAATCTGCTTTGATTATTCATAGGACAACAGAAAAAACATTGTAGGGCAAAATGGATTTTTTTTGTTTGTTTTGGGTTTTGTTTTTTTTTTTTTACTCTTAGTTCAGAAGGACAGATCAGATTTTGATTAGAGAATATATTCTTATATAAGCAAGATTTGCTGGAGTTCCTCTTGCCTTCAGCTTGGGAGATGATCTGTGCTAGTTATTTACAGCAATGTAGCAGGAATCAAAATCTGTCCTACATGCCCAAATCCCTTCTCTTATTTTTCTGGGGGTTTTTTGTTTTTTTGTTTTTGTTTTTGTTTTTTTTTAAATAAACGTGCAGAAATTTACATTTACATCGCTGTTACAAAACCCAATAGTATTTAGGAGTAACTGCTCACAATACAGAAGGACTGGACTCCACAAGTTATAGTATGGTGAGCCGTTGCTTTAGAATACTGCCCTGTCTGATTCCCCCCAGCCCCGGGGTTGTCTTTACTATTACTTTTTTTTTTTCCCAAAAATATCTATTTTTATGCATTTGTGACTCCCATTTAAAGAATATTCATAGAAAAATTATACATAGAAATATATATATTAAAAAGCGGGTTGATCCAATTAACATAATGCTGTCAGCTTAAAATGTTTATTTTTATGCAAAACCTGTGGATTATTGTTTGTTTGTTTGTTTGTTTTAAAAGACAAGATTCTAAGCACCAGAGCTGTGATTTTTTTTTTTTTTTTTTTTTTTTTTTTTTTGTCTTGCAAGTAATTGTTCTAGAGCATTTAGAAGGCTGTGCTGATAGCTAATTTATTGTGGGGTTTTTTTGCTGTTGTTGTTGTCTTCTGCTGTGTTTGAACCAGATGACTGTTCCAGCAAAGATCCCCATAAGGCCTTTTCATTTTATTGAGCTTGCAAAGCAACTATCCAGTACTGTATTGTCCCTGCAGAAGTGGCAACACTCTGCAAAAAAGGGATGTTGTTTTCAGGTCACATGAGTGATGGTCAAATATTGCTAGTGGGAAGGATGTTGCATCCCTCTCCATTTTCTTTCCCCCAACCCAAAAATCCCAACCCCTAAGGCCCCTTGCTTTAGAGCAGGTAGGGTGGGTTACCTGGATCTTGCATTGCTCGCAAATAAGTGGTGTCAGCACATCTCAGATTCTGAAAATGCAAGATAGGACCCACAGCTCATAAATTGCCTTATATGAGAGTAGGATCATAATAGCAGGAAGCTTGTAGATGGCAGTGTTTTCTGGAGCCAGGACATCTCTTATCTCCTGGGTCATGTTCAGCCCATTGTAAACAGCCACAACTTATCCATACATCTGCTAAATACCTTGATTCTGGTAGGTATTACCTGGTGAAATGAACTTCCCATTTTCTTTGGCTTAGGATTGATTCAGATAGAAAGAGGGACAGTAAACTCCTAAGTAGGCTGTGCCCACAGTGTTTTTTCAGTTTGCGGGCTGAACTGAAAAATCTGGGGAAAAAAGTTGTAAGGGTCACCTGCAGTTGTAAGGGGGGTGACCTGAGACTTTTTTTTTTTTTCCATTTTCTCAGTAGAATGAAAAAGGGAAAAATTGAAACATTAAAAAAAAAAAAAATCTTTTCAAACCAAACCGAAGCATTCATTTGTAGGTTTGCTTTTTCACTTTTTTAAAAACATTATGACTTGGGCTACAGTAAGTTGCTTTGAAGCAAAGTTGTGAAACCTTCTGTTTTGAAAATGCTGAAAGAAAATGTTCTAATGTTAATAGTCTTTTTGCCTTTGCCTTTTTTTCTTAATCTGATGACTGGTTTCAGTTAACCCTAAACTGCATTTTTTGGTGAATACATTATCCACTGAAGAGAACCCAAAGAAGCCTATTGCTCAGTTCTGCTCCACTGACAGGTACACTGGACACATTTTGGGGATTACCTGGTATCTGGCCCAGCAAAGCTACTGTTTCCCCATCTAATAATTTTCCACTTGATTGTTTTACTGGGTGAACAATAAAAGCATCTCTCATCCCATGCCATTGACTGGTTTTGTAGCCTGGCTTAGAAAGACATTCTTGCTCTGTCGGTCTCAGTTTGGTCACAGATTTATGACTATAGATTTATGATGCTACTCCAATTTGAGCCTAATCCCATTGTGCAGTGGGAATTATCATTTCCCCAACTGATAAGAAAGAAATAAGGCATTGCTTTTTCTCCCTTTTCCTATCTTAGCAATGTCAGTAATATATCTTTATTAGACAGAGTTAGGGAAAGGTCCCAGGGTAAAGATGAATGTGGTGTTCCAGGCGAGACCCCTGCATACTCTGTGCTACTTTCCACGGGCATTCCTCAACTGTCTGCTTTACCACCTTTGCGTTTGGCTATGAAGGTGATGCAGCAAAAGGGATTGTGCAGGCTTCATTCCAGCTGCTCAGGGCTAGTCCTGCTTTGTGATCTGTTTGCCACAATCCTTGAAGCTTTGTTCACAGTTGCAGAACCCTTTCCTGTCCCACTATCCAAAGACTGTGGCCAAGGCAAACACCCCCAAGTCAAAAGGTTGTCTCTTTTATGACCTGGAGCACATGTGAGGGCTCTATATTCTGCCTGGAGTTGGGATGTCAGCTCAGTTAAGTTTTGCAATAGCCTCTTGAAGGGAAAAGGCCCAAGGCTAAGGAGATGCTGGGGGAGGATGGAGGGATGATACATTATCTTCTTCATTTGGGGTTGATGTGCTGACTGCCTCACCTCTTGGTTACAGGGAGGTCCAGAACCTCCTTATTTAGGGCTGAGAACAAAATGTGAGTAGTCAAGATGTGCATAGTCAATACAACAACAGGTCTCTCTCTCTTGCAAAGGACACTGAGTTCAAGAGTTTCCTCTTTCCTGCGCTGTGCCAGACAGATTGAATGCTCTCTGCCACTATTGTAGATGTTTTGGATGCCATGTAGTCCATACCCCAAAACAGTAAATATCCTTTGCTGGAGGATGCAGAGGTGTCTCAGCCCTTTCTAGAAGGAGCTACTGATCTTCCACAGACAAGGCCTGGGTGCTTCTAGCACAGTAACCTCTCTGTCTTTCAGCAGCTGGTCCCACTCTCCAGCTCCTCCTGTTTACCAGCCTCTCTCCCATGCTCTTTGAGGATGACGGTAGCATAGGGTACTTCCCACCAGCCTAAAGTGCAAAGCTAGAAGATGCACAAATGTGTCCATCGGCAAATCCTATGCAGTGCAGCTTGATAATGCCGGTATTGGGAAAAACAGCTTTTCTTCTCTGGGCTGCCAAAGGGAAGCTATTCCTTGCCACACAGGTACCATCACACCTGGCACTGATGCAGACACCTCTCTTCTTGCATGCTCTGGTTTAGACATTTCTGAGTAGCAAACTCCTGATGGAAAGGGGTCCTGTGTGGTGCCCAGGGCTGGATTGTGCCACCAGCCCTTGCAAAGCTTGGGGTCTGTAGCTGACACACAGGGGCTGAGAATTAGAAAGCCATTTCAGAAATTTTGTTTATGAAACTAAATGGAGAAGCTACAGCTGTGAAGACTTGTCTGTATGAACTTGTACTTTGATGTGTCTTATGGCTATAATTCCTTCACCTGTTTTTACAGCTTATTCTGCCAGTCCTGTCCCTAGTCTGCATTTCATGTAGATGGTCACTACTTGAAACTTGCCAGATGCAGTCCTGGGCTTATTGCTTCTCTTTAACTTAATCAAATGGCAACAACTTTGGCAATGTGTTTGCAATTTCTTTTCCTTCTGTTAATTCACTCTCTGAGTTTAACCACAATGACCTGAGAAATGTTTGGGGTTTGAGTGTTTTTTTAATTATTTTAATTTTTGTTTTGTTTAAAGAAAGCTGAACAATTTCTGTTGTATTCAGAGCTGTGACGCCCAGTTCCAGTGACAAGTACTAGATGGATTTGTCCCATTTTGTTTCTTGGCAATGTTCAGAAATATAATTTGTGTCATCTTAAGTCCTGCGTCAGTTTCTCTCTCCTTCTCTCTCTCTCTTATTTTTTTCTTGCCTTTATATTAAGAGGCTGAAACAATTCAGGACTTCTTTGTCATCAAAGAGGTGAGTAGCTTCAGATGCTTGGTTTGTCCAGGCACCATTAACACTGGGAGTTCTTACAAACACATGGGATGGAGGGGGTAATGCTGGTCCTTTCCTGACCAAGTACAACAGCATAATGAACTCTTCTAGCAGTCATCTTTGTTCAGGTCTGTTATGAGGACCTGACACCAGATGAATGCAATGTATGGAAGGATTTGAGACCTGTGCTTTTTAATGGCTACTAACCCCAAGGTGCCACTCCCTCGGGGTGCCTCATTCCAGACAGGCTCAGCACAGCTGCACACTGGACACGGTGTGTAAATAGCAAGTGCTGGCCAAAGGTTGGAATATGATCTGATGCAAATCAGTGCCAATTAGCACTTTGATGAATGGACTGCCAGAGTTCTCCACTTTAGTATGCGGGTGTGCAAGCCTCAGAGCCAGTGCAGGGAGCTGGCCAGACTGTGCTTGCACGGTTCCTTCATTTCCAGATGGCCCAGAGGGTTTAGTGCCTTTTAGCCTCTTATCTCTGTGGCACTGGGATGGACCTGAATCAAATCTTGCAGCAGAGGAAGGGGAAGAGGCAGGCTGTGCCCCTGAAACTATTGCTGCAGTTGGTGACTGGTGCTCAGCTATGCCTTGGCGTGATGGCTCCTGCCAGGCTGAGCGGGGCCAGCTCTGCCGGGGCTGGAAGCTTGCAGGGCAGGAGCGAAACCCTGAGGTGCGGGGGCTCTGTGCATGCCTTCTGTTTGTCCTTCCTCATGCAGTTTCATTCCCATCACCCAGAAAGATTAAAAAAAACAGGAGGGGAGAAGGCAGCCGAGGGGGAGCAGTGTGCATAATTCATTGTCTGCCGCCTCTGCTCAGCTGAATAATTCATTCCCAGTGATGTCTTCTTGCTCCAAACAAGTGACACTTGGGCTCATTGGCCGTGTGCAGGCTGTGGCCATGTGAGCCCTGGCAGCACGTTTGAAGCAGGGACAGGCTCACAGGCCCCAGGGTCCAGCCCTGAGAGCCCTCACCGTGCTGCTGGGAGAGCTGGGCTTCACACCAGGAACACAGCTGGAGAAGGAAGCCTCTACAGATGGAGGTGGCACACAGTACCAGGTGAGGCCGGGGTGCCTGGGAGTGGGCAAGATGGAGGCAAGTGCATTACGTGCTGCAGGGGACTGGTATTGACTGGTGTCAGTCGCTCCACAGCATCCCCCCGTGAAAGAAGTAGTTGGTACTAGGGCTGTCCTTCAGTGGCAGCCCATGCCACCTGGGAAGACCCTGTGGCAGGGAGTTTGAGCCCCAGAGTGGAGCTGGGAGTCACTCTGCAACCCCGAAGAGGAGAGAAGATGGGAGTTTGGGGCAGCTCTCAGTAATTTCTCCTGTTAGCTGTCTGGCTGAAGCCGGTGCCTTTTGCAGAGCAGGATTGCTGCTTCAGCAGGTGGAGGAGCCTCTGCTGCCCGTCTGCTGCACGGCCCAATCCGCAGAGCCATTAATAATGGTGCAGGAACAGGAATTCAGCAAGTGCCCGTGATTAATTAGCTCATCACAGGCAGTTAATGGCCAGCCTGCTCTCCTTGGCCCTGTGGTGCAGGTAATGGAGTAGGCATCACTTCTCACTGGGCAAGGCACAGCCGTCTGCCAGGAGCAATGGGCAGAATTTGCAAGCTGTTTTGATGCACGGCTGATAGGTATTTGGTGAGATCGTTTTTTGAGATGCTGCGTGGATAGATCTGTAAGGGGACTTGCTAGTTATCGCGGCCAGGTATCCAACTCTTTGGCAGGAGCCCAGTCTAATACCAGCTTTTCGTTTCCTAGCAGCAGCATTATCCCACGTCTTGCTTGCATTTCGGAGCACTCCCTATTGCTGAGGCTGAGTGACTTCTTCACATGTACTCTGCTTGCCTCAGCACTTTCTCATGAATTAATATATAGAAATTCAGGTACCACCTATGCTGCATCAGGCATGGGGGCCTGACAGCCATGCAGTAAAGAGGACATGCAAACAAGGCTGTTTTTTGAAATCTAAGCAAGATGAAATGATCCACTCTACAGGTGACCCTGCCAGGCAGGGGGCTGAGCTCTACCAAGCGCAGGTCATCACCTCCATCTCAGCTGCTTTGCAATGCGGTAAGAGAAAGAAGAGCTCTAGCAGGAGTGCAAGGTATTAAAATTAAATTGCACACATTCACATTGTTTGGTCAGCATGACACGGCCCAAGGTGTGAAGTGAATGTGATGGGACTGGGCTTGCTGCTGCACCAGTAAGAGGAGCAGTCCAAGTCTCTTGTCCTATGTCCTAAAGGGGGTCATGTTCCACTTTAGGGCACCTTCTGTGATTGCCACAATGTTGGCTATTATGGCAGAAGTCAAGTGTGTGCGGAAACCCCTGTGCTACAGACTGTAATTTCTCCTATCTCCAATTCAGGGACCTGTGAGAGCCTCCTGGAGTGACTTTCCCTCTCTAATGTCCAGGACTGCTACTGTACATCTCTACTAGAGGCTTCCAGGAGGGACCTGACTATTGATTTTGCAGAATGTGCTGTATTTGCTGTTGAAGGTGATGCTGTGGTTAGGTGTGCAGCGATCCAGCCACGTGGAGGCACTCATGAAATCTGTGAGTGCCTTACCTTAGTACAAAACATCCCGAATGTCTGATGAACACCCTCTGTATGCCAGACTTCTGGTTCCTCTAAGGAAATCTGAGGAAAGCTCATACTGAGAACATCTGTGCTGGGAGCAGGCAGGGTGTTTTAGTGGCCTGATCATGGCTTTACTCTTGCTGATCACAGAAAGGGTCACATTAGCCAGAGATGCTTTCAGCGCTCTAAGAGCTTTCCCCATAACCCACAGCAGAGGCTGGCTTTGCTCCTCTGTGACAAGTGGCCACCTTCCTAAGTCCTCAGCAAGTTGCTTCCGGAGCTGTCTTGTGAAGTCTCGTGCTCATCTTCTGCCTCCTAAGCTCTCTTTCCCTGGGGCAGGCACATCAGGGAAGGCTGGACATCCTGCTCCACAGAGGTAGTGATGTACCAGATTGGGAGGTCAGGTATTTTATTTTGCTCTTCCCTCTATCTGGCAGCTCCCAGCATTGCTCACTGTGTCTCAGGCTTTCTGCTGTATCTACAAAGCATTGTTGCTCTTTCCCATACAATACAGATGTTTTTGCAGGAGCGTAAATTACTCCCAGTAACTCTTTTATGAAACACTTTTTCTCTGCACAGCGAAGAATAATGCAACTGAAGTTGGTAATTAAATGTTTACTGTTAAGTACTTTATATATTATATACTATAGATCATTCCATCCATTAAACAAACCATTTAACTCCCCTTAACAGCATTATTGTCTATTATTAGGTTAATCAGCATTCATATCCTGTAACTTTGCATTTCTATCTAATTAGCCTTTCTTTCTTACTTCATATTTCTATTTAATTAAACTCAGCATCAGAGCTGAATTCCCTGTACTCAGCACTAGGAGAGGACTTGATCCCCAGAGGGGCTGAGGGGCCCAAGTTCTAAGCAGTCTCCTTGGATATCTGCTAAGGTTTTCTTCCCCGAGTGAGCCCCTGATTAAGTCTAGGGAAATTTGTGTCCATGTAAGAAGCTGTAGGTGTGACACCTTCCTGATTATCTCGGATTATCAAAGAGCTCCCCTAAGCACTGTGGCTGCAGCTGGTGTAAGCATGCTGCAATGATTGCGCAGAGCATCCAGCCACCGCTCCAGCAAGAGGAAATGGTGGGTTTGCCGTTCTTGCCTTTGCCTCCAAGTCTTTCTGGCCCCATGGATATTCTGCTAAGAGGTCACTGGCAAATTCAGTGTCATACAAATGACTCTGTGCGTGGCATCCCTGGGCAAAGGCACCGAGAGTCTGCAGTGCTGGGAGTCTGACAGATGCCTGTCGAAAGCTCTCCTGTCCCATCACCAAACCAATGTAACCTGCTGTTAATGTACTGGCTTAACCACTTAGCCTTAACCTAACAGTTAACCACTGTTCCTTACTAACCACTCTGGCATTTGGGTGAAATCTTTATGAATACATGGCAGTGCTGGTGATAGACCTGGTGTCCCCTCAGAAGAAGACCTCACCCTGAACCAGTTTGTGCTATCGCTTAGAGCAACAACGTGACAGAGGGTTCTGGCACTTCCCCCCCCCCCCCCCCCCCCCAATAAAGACAAGTTTGTTCACCAGAAAAGAAGAAATACTGAAACCAAGTCAAAAGGAGGTTCACAGATTTTTAAATCTGGATCATGCCATTTCACTGGGAGTTTCATTCTTGTATGTGTTGGGTAAGGAGTTTATTTTCTTCTTGACTAGAAAAGAGGAAGTTTGAGCTGTGAGGGGCTCACACTTCACTCTGGAGGTCAGGGTAAGGATCAGCAACTGGGAATAGCTCGTATCTTACCTGACCAGGGCAAAAAAAAGTGCACGCTCATGCTCTTCCACTTGCTCCCAGGCTCTGGCTGTGGGTGAAAGCTGGGGCTGGTGGGACAGGACAGAATACCTGCCTGCGCATGGGGTTTTGTCAATGAGCATCCGTTTTATATGTAACTCTACGGGCCTCATTTGACAAACCTTTGCAGAGTTGCTCAGGCTTTGATCTCCACAGGGATGCACTTTTAACTGTTTTGCTAGTTAGCTGACGGCAGTGACCTGTGAAATGGGTGGGTCTGAGGAGAACACGATACTCAGCACCAAGCCGCATAAGGCTAGGCTGGGTTTTGAGCGCTGTTGTGACACTAGCTCATATCATGCCTGCTGATAACATGCTCTTTTGGCATAAGTGTGTGCTTTGTTCTCTCAATCCCCATATCCTGGGGTCTGCTACGGGAGGCTGTCAGTTGTAATCTCTCCCCCTCAGACATTTATGGGGATACCCAAGGCACCCAACATGACAGCATCGCTGGAAAGCAGATTAAACAGCAGGCAGGGAACACCTTGCTTGTCACTACTTAGCATCCAAGCTGCAATGGCTTTGAGGAATTGTCTGGGCCCCTCCAGAGTCCCTGAGCAGCGCTTTTTGCTAGTACCAGTCCAGAACAATCAGCAAATTGAGTTCTTTTTATTAACTTTAAAAGAAGACATTAGCCTCAGCCAGGAGAATAAAACCAATTTATGAGGCAATTAGCTCTGCAAAAACATTTCAGTCTCCCCAGAGCAGCCATCTGAGGAGCATCTTATTCCAGCTGCACAGCTTCTTCCGGCCTTGGGTTTATAGCACACTCCATTTATCATAAATAATAATAATGTATAAACAAATGGTTTCCTGATGTGTGTGTGAGACAGCCAGGAAGGTCTTCTCTGCCTGAAACTAGACTGTGTTGTTGGCTTCCTCCCTTCTGGTGCCATTCCTGTGGCCCGTTGATCATGATTCATTCTAATGCTCAAGCTCTTTATAAGCAGTATTATCTTACGTGGGCTTTTCATGGGATTTGCAACAGGGTTAATTGCAATCCAAAGAACTTGAACTACATGAAGAGGCCATAGCAGCAGAGTCAGAGAGCTCCATGTGTATTTTCCAAGTCTCTTTGCAGGAATTGCAGCTTTCTTAAGCCACAGGAATTGCCTGTTAATGCTGGAAGTTTGGGCAAAAGCCCAAAATGGGGTCTTCCCCTGCCATTGTCCTGATCAAATAAACTCTGGATGATGAAAGTGGTGCAGGGATGAATATGGATTAGAGTTGACACAAAAGTTTGATTTGCTACTTGTGGGCTAGCCTGAGACTTCCAAATTTGCCTTAAAAGCAAATTGAGATGAAAACTTAAAATTCAGTTTCAATAAGCTGATGCAAAATATCATTCTGCCAAACACAGAACTGCTATTTTCTGTATTTTCCTGTTTCAACTTTTCCATTTTATTATAAACATCTGTTTCCTGATTTTAATTACATGATGCTGTTGTGGAAGGGAAAACTGTACTAGCAAACCCAAAACTCTAGACCATAATATTTTTACTACAAATATTCTCAGCAAAATTAATGAAGTTCTACAAAGCTTTATGATTCTGTTAAATCAGCATTTTTTGACAGAAGGTGATGCAGCTGGAGGAGTGCTGACCAGCTTTGTTTGGCTTATAAAAGGAGCGCTCTTCAGGAGAAGAGCCCCAGGCTTGCACCATTTTCACCTCCATCAGCAGAAGGGAATCCTGTAGGGCTTAGTGCGCTTTAAGAAACCCAAGGGGAAAGAAAGTGCAATTGTCTTCCCAATTATATGTGATCATACTAAAATGGCCAGAAAAAGAAAGGGCTAACCCCCAAGCTTTTCAATATGAACCAGGGTGCCCAAAAGTTTCCTATGGAGACTTTTCAGGTGTTAAAATTGGGGCTGCCTGTACCTCTGTTTCTCTCTGAACCCTGTTTCTGAATCTCAAGAAGGATGTACCCAGCCCTGAAGTGCAATAGTCCTTATATTTATTAGGCTAAAGAGCATGAAAGTGCAGGGGAAAATCGATGAAAGGCAATGTTCAGAGTTACAACCAGCACCAGTCCTGTTGGTCGCTGTGAGTCTTGGATACAGCCATGGATACAGCATAGGAAGCACAAATTCCAGGTAGACCTTCCCAGCCTTGAATGTCCACTGCTGCCTTTGGTAATTGGATTAAAGACCTCACAGGACCACTACCTCAGGCGTGGTGGCTGCAAACCCTTGAAAGGCGAGCTGCTTGGAAGGGGACTGTGTGAGTGACCCAGCACGCTCAAGCCTTTTGCAGCAACTTCCCATACAATTTCCAGTTGTGCATTTTCCTCATACTCCGCACTGCAGATTAAGCGTGGGATTTACAGCCGCTTAGAAGTACTGCTATCAGTAGCTTGACCAGCCCAAGTCTATCAGTGGCTTTGAAGGGATTTTTTTCTTCTTTATTTTTTAAAATCCTCTCCTGCCCCACTTCTTTCTCCATCATTGAGTTAAAGGTCTGGTTAACATCTCCTTTAGAATAATTCTGTCTTTAAATTTTGATGACTCAGTGAGTCCAGCCAAGGCTTTTTAAAAGCTTTTAAATCTAAGGTTTGGGGTTTTACACAGCTGGTTGAATCTGTAATGAGTTTTCTTCATTCCCACTTGAAGTTTCTACTGTTCTAGTGCTCTTTAACTCCTGCAAGGCCTCATTTAGGTTCCATCAAAGCACTTGTACAAGGAGAGGAATGGTTCTTCCAATACCCCCTTTTTATTAATGTATGAGTGCATAAATAATGCTGCCACTGAAGGGATTGAAAGTAGCCTGAAGACAAAACCTCCTAAGGTATTAGCTATCATGGCTGCATCAATCTGTATGGAACCTGTAGCAACTGAAATGCTTCCTCTGTGTAATACACCATGCACACAGAGCAGTAAAGTCATTCCTGCCTCTGGCTTCCCTAGGCCTGTGCATGGTACTGTTTATTTTACATCCAAGCAGTTTTCACATCTTGGTCTGCAGATGAGGGACATGGATGCTTCAACAAGCCATTGCTGGCCTTAGAGGAAGGAATGGATTCAGCCTAGTTTTAAAAACTGAGGGCTTGGTTTTATGGTCAGGACTGGTGCCAACCATCCCACTTGCTGAGCAGAAAGATCTTGAGCTGCAGAAAACAAAATTATGCTCTCCATGGCTAAAGGTGAAGGGACACATTGGCACAACAGTAGCAGAGAGAGCAATTTTTCAGCAGCCCTTCTCCGCAGGACAGATAGCCAGGGCAAGCCTTTGTGACACACCACCGCTGCTGACAGCCATGGGATGTCTCACAACAATGGCAGTCCTAAAGGCCCACTGCTTTGCCTGCCTTCAGGTGTGAGATAGTCACTAGGCAGTTGCTTGAGTAGAAAACAAGAAAAAAATTAGCAAAGAAAACGGGGAAAAAAGGGTGAATGAATACATTGTGTTGTACTTGGAAACCATCTTCTGTTATCTGTGTTGTTACATGCATCAGCTTTGATAGGCTGCTTAGTCATCTCCTGGCCAAATATTCCTGTGCTGATGTACAAAAGCCATCCCACTTTGATACTCGCTCATACAAACGTTAGCACTGCTGTAGTGGAAGCAGCTGTCAGCTGGATAATTGCACGGAGGCTGCTGGGTTTTCCTGCTGATTATGAAACGATTCAGACATCCTAGTGGGAGGCTACAGCGTGATGTTTGGGCTGGATTTTCAAAGGTGTTTAGGTGCTGGAAGATTCAGATAAGTGCCTGTGGGGATTGACAATGCCTGAGAGCCTCTGTGCCTAAATCTTGCTGAAATCGTGGGCATTTTGGTCTCAGAGGTGCCAAGATACTTCTGGAAAGTCCCATTTGTAAGAAGAAACATTGGTAACATACCTTGTGTCATGGAGAGGTGGCAGCTACAAAAATACCTGATGCCAAGGTAGAATAAACAAGATAAATGTATAATATGATGCCTTTGCCATTGAAAAGGGATTTGGATCAGAGATTTGAAATATCGGAGATCATCTACAAGGAAGGGTAGATGGGTTAGGAAAGAAAGTTCAGCTGCAGCAGGCTTCAGGAAAGCTACCTTCCATCTTCACCCTGCCCCAGACTTGCTGTGTGATCACAGGAGGTCATGGAGGCCCAGCCTCTTCAGAACATAGCAGCTGAGGCTGGTTTAGGGGTCACCCACCCCAAGCCCTGTTTAATCCCCGAACAGGTTTTGGTGGCCACTTTATCCGGTTTCCATCAGGAGTTACTAGCACCTTGGTCTCCTTTAGATGTTTGGGTAGAACATGGTTTTCTGTTACAGAAGGTTTCATCTGCCCAGTTGCCCTGGTCTGCAGGGGGAGGCCCTGTCCCATGCCTGGGCTCAGCCCCACTGGGCCGGCAGCAGGCCGAGGAGCCATTTTGTACGTGCGACACCCGCCCTCGAAGGCCACATACCTGCACAACAGCCCTGGGTAGCAAGCGGCTGTGTGTGGCATCTCTCACCAGTGCATTCAAGGGTTTTCATCAAAGCAGACTTGGTGTTCCCTACCTTGGCACCTTCTGCTGTGGGTGCGGGCTGTGGGCCGAGGGTGATGGTTACTCTCTGCTGGCTGGCACTGGGCAGTAGCCAGGGGCTTCCTGTGGGGTGGGGTGGGGTGCGATGGGCTTCTTCTCTTCTCCAGAAGTGATACTGTTCATGTTTTCTCAGCAGGAAACCTGTCACAAAAAGCCCAGTATCGTGTGTGTCTCCTAGGGGTTGATCTTCCTTTCAGGACAGGCTGGAAGAAACATGTGTCTCTTGTAAATGCCATTGCAGAAGGGATAAAATGTCTTTCAGCGTTACCAGAAACAGCACTGTATGACTTTGCTTCTTCAGATACGAGGTTACAGGGCAGCAGGCCATCTTCAGCTGTCAGACACGACCAAGCAGCGCCTTCCTCTTCTGACTTCTCTCAGACTTGATTCTTCCTTACGACATTCAGATCTTGGTCTCCTCTTGCTACAAGCAGGGTCGCAGCTGGCTCACGAGCTGGGCTTTGACAGGGGTGAGTCCTTGCTTGCCAACAGTTCCTTTACAGCTCTTGTAGGACTTGCTGCTATGGCATTCGGGGCTTTTGATATGATCCTACTGCCGCCACCATGTTGCAGTTGCCTTCCTTCAGCAGAAACATCTCATGCAGATCTCAGCTCTGCAGTGTCTCAGCCTGGCTCTACATTTGGGGGGAAAAAAATCAGAGTAGGAGGGAGGCAGTGAAGCCCCAGCAAGAGGCATGCCCCCCACATTCAGCCTCATGCTGTGGCTGGAAATTGTCTTGCAGGTGTTACTGGTCCGTGGGATGGGATGGAGGAAAGCTAACAGGCCTTATCTCAGCTGGGGAAAAGAGCACTGTAATTAGGATAAAGCCCTGCAGCTGTCAGCTTTGTAATTTCTTTTCTGCTTTCTTACTATGTAGAAAGGAGTTGCGTTGCCTGCTCCTCAGAGGATAAAAGTTTTGTTGTCTGGGACTGGATTGTACCTAGGAGTGTGGTCTGGTCATCAGATGGAGAAGGGCAGAGGTTAATGACAGCCTGGGCAGGTTTTTCAGCAAAAAATAGAAGACGAGGCCACTTTTTCCAAAGAAAAGGAGGGAGATGAGGAGCTGGGGAGTTTGCATTACAGTCATCAGCCCAGAGTTTAAAAGAACCAGTAGTGCCCTGTGTTTTAAAGTCCAGTTGGTAGCACTTAATAGCCCTGGCTTCCTGCAGAACTCCCTCAGCCTGTTTGCAGTCGCTCCCAGCAGTGAGGCTAGTAGATTTATATGATTTTATGGGGGTACAAAAGAGTTGCTTTGCAGTGTGGCACCATTTCCCCTTAATGGACTCTGTGACAAAACAAATTTTGGTGGTGTAAAAGTGCCTGGGCTGCTGGACCAAAGTAGTCCATTTGCAACACCCTGCAGTGAGTGAAAGCCATAGGACTGGTTATGGCCATGCTGAAAGGTAGCAAAAGAGCTGATCACACCAGGCACTTATAAAAGGATAGATTTATGGCAGCGACCTGTGCATTGTAAAGAATATCATTCTTTTTGCTCCTGAAATCAGCCTAATGTTAAAGAGCCAGTGTGTTGAGTGTAGCACAGGACATTGCAGACAGAGTATCTCCATGAACCACCCTTCAGGGAACCTGTGTGTGTTACTGACACACTTGTGCAAAGGCATATTTCTTCCTTTGAAAGAGGGAAGGGCTCAGCCCCTATGAGGAAGTAAAATAGTCCCTGGGATGTGGCCAGGTCTCCTGGGAGCAGTGTGGCATCTCAGCCATGGAAAAGTTGCAGGAGGCAGGTTGTGAGCAGGGAAGGATGCATGAAGGGTGGCCCTGGCAGAAGAGGAATAGCACGCTGTGGTGAGGGAGAGGAGATCTTACAGTCAAGGCTGAGACACAGCCACAGCTTATAGTTAAATACCCAGGTATGGGTAAGGACCTTTATGTCATGGTGTCAAACAAAGTCTCTTTTCCTTAAACACTTCACATTTCATCTGTTTTGGAACTGAAGAATTTCTCCTCTTGAGAAAGGTTGGGAGGTTCAGCAATAGCTCTGTCAAATTTCCACTTCACTTTTTGTCTATGCAGAACAACAGCTAGGGAATCTGGATTGATGGACTGGTGTTATAGCTGACACCTGACAGACTTTTGTCTAGACAGCGCAGATGTGGGTGCAATGTCTTGTTGACATGTTACTTGGCCTTTAGGAATGAGTTACATCTAGTCCACCTTGGAAACTTCTTATAGAAGATGTCAACAGCTAAGCTAGCAGTCCAGTGCCCAGAACGGGAGAGGAAAAGCACCTACAGGTTACAATGCCTGGCGTAGACCAAAGTTGTCCCCATTGGCTGAAGAGGAACTGAGCCAGCTAGCTCAGATATAGATAGCACCAGCAAGGTGACCTTGGTTAGGTGTGGGGAGCTGAATTGCACCATGTGTGGACAGAAATGGTTTGAGTATTTCCACAAGCATAAAGGGGGATTGAAGTTTCCCATATTCAGCCAACACCTCCGCACCCTCTTCAGTACCTACACTCACACAGAGCAGGAGAGCAGCCGTACTACCTTTGTGGACACATGACCAAAGCAGAAATTAGGCATGTCAGGTCTATTCAGATCTAAAGCAATTTAGACCTGTTCTCCATTCAGCCCAGGGGGTATCATTGGAGAAAGGTGACTTCTAATAGTCCTGTTTATGCTCCAGTTCAGCCACCTGATGCAAGACCACCTGATACTGAGCTGAAATCTCATGTAAGTCCCCACACATGAGTGATCAGCCATACACAAGTACCCTCAGAGGACAGAAGATCAGCCATATGGATGCTGGATGTGTGGCATTGCAATGACTTTGAATGAGTGGGTATACGTAGAGGGGCATGATCCCTGCTCAGGTCTCCAAAACAACCCAGTCCGCAGATGTAGATGTCTGAGAGTCTGCAAATTGTGAGTAGCCAGGCTGAGAGCATTGAATATACCCACACCACTGCAAGTAGGTGGGGACTGGAGAGTCATTCCTGGGGTCCCACACCATCTGTGGCTTCAGTGGTGTAAGCCAAATGTGATGCAGAGAGGAAAGGGGCTTCCTGAAGCTAGAAGAAGTTTGAGAGCCTTCTTTATGGCTATGGGAGCTGCTGCCTAAACCAGGAGACACAACGATCCTGTTGCCTTATGCAGCTAAACTTCTTGCTCTGCCTTGCTGGTCTGCATATCCGCAGGAACAGCTCAGGGTGGCAGTGCTGCCTTGTGGTTTGAACCATTCCCTTGCTTGATTTCTTTTTCTTGCTGACACACCGGGAGTTGTATCCCCAGAGTGAGTGAGCATCAGGGGTTTCATATGAAAAAAACACAGATGCAAACTGCAGAAATCTGTGTCCCACCATGCTGGGTTTAATTAAGGGCACGCTGAAAAAATCCCTGTTCAGTAACACCTCTCTGCAGTCACACTGTGTTGGAATTCAAGTGGCTTTATGGCAAAGCTGAGTTTGGGCTCACATCTGGCAATATTAAATCACTGCCCTGTAGGAAGAGAAGGTTATTTCTATTTTCTGCGTTTGGAGTGACTACATGTGCCAAAGACACATTTCTGCTACAACTGATAGAAAGAAAAAAATATGTAACCGCTGTAGGAAGCATCGGAAAGGAGCAATATAAAATGCCACACCATTGATTGTTAGTGCTGCCTAGTCCCAAAGGAAAATGTAGCCTTTGAAGGACAGCACTTCATCTCGACATCATCTGGCTGGGAGGTAGCAATGGCACACGTATCTGGTATGAACACAGCCTTGTGGTGTGCCAGTTGCTATTCCGCTTGTGCTCTCAGCACTGACCTGTCTCCTGGGAATGACTGACAGTGTTTCATGTATTTGAGAAACTTCAAGCAGCTGATCTATGGATGCAAAATCTGCCTACTAAATATGTTTCATTTATTTGCCTGTGCAATTTGTTATCTATGAAATCTATTTATCTAATACAATCTACCTACCTACCAAATTAGACACAGTTGTATACATAGAGATTAAGGCAATGGGACATCACATTTTTTCCTAGGCATGTGCACTTCATCCACCCCAAAATCATTGTCCAGGTTTATCTTAAGAATTTCCATTATTTTTCCTGGATTTCCAGTGTAGTTTGACTTAAAGTACCTATGCTATATAGTTACTTTTCCCCTGAACAGCAGGTCTGCTGTGGGGATGCTCTGCACAGTTTATGTGGAACCTGTGGCCTGTGTGTTTAAAAGCACATATATTTGTCCAGGGGTTCCCAGACAGAAATAAGGCAGCCCTCAGAATGTGTAAAGAGATACAGAAATACATTTATGTATCTATATATGAATCACAATTCCAAACACACCCCCTCTTACAGTGGCTCTCAATTTTGTCACGGGGAATTTCAGGAGCCCTGGTAGGAAGGTGTCCTGTCTCAGGCATCCTGCTGCAGAGCACAGCGTATAAGCCAGTATGTATATACAGCTGTTTGCTTCCTCTCTGTAATGCATCACTCAGGATTATTTCAGCCTCAGAGGTAACATCCCATCCTGGCACAGTGGCAGATTTAAGGCCTGAAATATCCTTGAAGCTTTGTTGATTTGGGCAGAAAAGCATCTCCACGTGTTCTAGGCAGCATCAGGGCTTCCCCTGAGCTTTGGCAATGCCCAGGGCAGTTAGTTGGCTTTTGAATCATGACTTCTGCTCCTTGTCCAGCTGGAGGCTTTCCTTGCCAGCTCCTTTCCCCTTGCTGTGCTTTGGATCTGCTCTTTGTTCAGTAAAGTAATAACCCTGAGCCATAAGGGGGTTAATTATTGTGCTTATAAAGCAGAGTCTTAGCAGTGCTTAGGCAGAGTTGGTCATGGTGGTGGATGACCACCTCTACTTACTTCCAAATCTGTTTTCTACAACTCTATGGCTCTGTGGAGTCAAACTTGGTATTGCCCAAGGGGAAATGGCTCCATCAGAGAGAAGATTCACTTTCTGCTCCTGTGCTTGCTACCCCTAAGCGTAAAACAGCAGTGCTATTTTGCCAAGGCTTTGGAGACTCTTTGGCTTGAACTTAAAAAAAAGGCAAAGCACAAAGAGTAAGGAGAAGTGCAAAATGGAGCCAAACACAGTTTTCTAGGATTTGCAAACCCTACAAAATCTAGGCAGAGCGTTTTATCCCTCAGAGCAGAGACAGCACTTGCCTTCTTGGAGGATGAGAGATTCTGTTGACTGTCTGCAGCACGAGTCTCCGCTGCTGTGCTGCTCCCGCTGCTGCTAGAAAGGGAGCACAAAGGCTCCTGTTTAGTAGACATGGCCAAGAGTTTCTCTGAAGCATCAGATGTCAAATCAACATTTTTCAATCTCTTCTCTCTGCCTGAGTTGCTTTTCCTTCATGTTTCTTTCACTGCTTTTCTCCTTCTAAATCCTCCCTCTCCTTCTCCCTGATCAAACCCTTTCTCTCATGGCAAACATCATTACTACAGCAGGCAAGATGAAATACGCCTCAGTCTACCTCAATCCCAGTGCAGACAGAAACCCAAGAGAGAAGGGCAAAGAACAGCAAATAATGAGGTTTGCAGAATGCCAACACAGCAGTGGCAGTGAGAAATACAAGACAGAGCTGTTAACCACACAAGGAAATAAATGCTCCTGTGGGAAAAATCATACACTAAAGCCTATTAGCTTAATAGCCCTGTGGTTTAGGCAGAGGGCTGAGAGACAGGGGGTCCGGGCTCCGCGCGCTGCTGTGCTGCAGCCCGGCTGTCACTTGGGAGGCTGGATGCTCGCTCTGCCCTTGGTTGTCTTTGCTTTCAGCTTTGCCACTTTCCAGTGTAAAACAGGAACCAGTTTCTTCTGGGGCTGTCAGACAGTGGCAGAGGCCAGCAGCACCTGGAGGAGCCATGGCTGTTGGATGAAGGAGTTCAGCACGTGTGTGCGCACACTTGTGCAAGGGTCAGATCTCTCCCCGCGTATGGTTCCTCCTCTCCCGTCTCACTCTCTGTCCGGATGTTGGAGCTGAGGGAAGGTCTCCAGTACTTCAGAGAGAGAGATTGCACACAGTGTGCGCAGTCCAAACTCAAAGCACTCTGCAGGTGTTTTGTTCATTGTTGGGAGTTTGGAGACTGAACGTCGGAGCTAAAAGGCCATGGCAAAAAAAGAATTAAATGGAAGCAAATGGCAAAGCCAGTCCAACAGAGAGCAGGAGATAATCAACAGAACCAGTTTACCAGGAAGGTTTATGAGGGAAGGAGAGCAAAGCTTCCCTTGGAGAAAAGATAAAGAGGCAGATTATGATATACTTTATTTCATAGTGCTTCCTGAGGGCATTGTTTCTGCTTTAATATTTTGTGTTAAACATTAAAAGGATGAAGGCAAGGAGCCTGAGTAGCTATGAGTTAATCCAAAAAGCCGAGATTTTTAGGCTGGGTAGCAGAGGGACTTTATTGTTTATCATTAGACTTTTCAGCTCACAATGGACAAGTCAATATTTTTTTCTTTCGACTGCTGCTGTTTCCTCCTTCAATTGTTAAATCCCCCTTCTGCCTAGAAATGCCCTACCTTGAACAGAGTCTGCTTGTACCTGGCAAATGACCTAAGGATGGTGAGCATTGAGTCACTGGGGCCACAGCAGGTAACTCAGTCTGAACACTGCAGAGGCTAGATTTGGGGAGGAACAGGGTTAGTAAGAGATAAACCTCCTGCTCCAGCTGTTAACATGAAGATTTGGGGCAAGAATGTATCGGCTCCCAGCATCCTTTTGCTGTGGGAAGGATGAGATCTTAGGGAGGAGAAATAAGGGGATGAAATTCTGTGTTACAGGTTATGAATGTTCTGGGCGAGAAATTTTAAAGAGTGGTTGAATGGAGGTCCTGCTAGTAATTCAAGTTATGAGACCTTTCTCACTTCAGATTTAGCCTTCTAAGGCTGCCAGGAGTTAACACTAAAGTACTTATCAGGCAGCGGGTAGATGGTGATGTGATGAACAGGCTTAGGCACCCTAGGGGAAAGAAGGAGCTCTAACCATAAGGGTGTTGCCAAACACTGCAAAAGGCTTCATCAAGCCAAAGAATACAACTAGCTGTTGTTTGCTACTGCTCCTTACATTGCTTAAAAAGGAGGGGCAATGTTCCCTATACCTGGAAACTTCTGCAAGCATGGGGGTGAATTTTGAATAGATATTGAAAAAGAAGAGTGAAATTTAATGTTTTTCCTCTTATGACCATGTCACATCAGATTTACTGCCCTGCAGTGGCTGGCAAGAAGCTTATTAGGAAATAATACTGCTACCTCAGAGCTGGGGTATTAATTTTTAATTGATTACTTCTTTGTGACAATGATGGAACTGGAATATCAAAGATGGGCAAAGAATGTAGCACATGCCCTTGCTGTTCTGGAAGCACACACTGAGCCCCAAGCTGTTCTCAAGGCTTTTCTTTCCCAGCTGGCCGAAATAAGCCTGCGCCAGCCCTCTCCTGCATCCTGTTAGCATGTGAACATCTCCAAGTCTCTAATGCATTCATTATCACCATGCCACCACAGGGTGACGGATGAGGAAGCAAAGGCAGGAGGGAGGCTTAAACCCTTTGGTTCTAGTGGGAATGAATCACGGAAAGACGTTTTATGGAGTTGATGAAAATGAACAGAAATCCCCTGGCAGAGGAAGGGAGCTGAATCTGCATCGCTCCATGATCTGAAAGGGGCAACCAAAACACGGCATTGAACACCCAGGGCATATAGGGATGTGTTGGGAGAGGACTGCTGTGTGCAACTACTACCAGAGAGGCATGAGCACACATGCCTGGCTCCTGCAAACGTCTCGCCATGACTGCTGTGCTGACAGCCCTGTGCCATTCACTTGTGCGTATCACCAAGATCCAGCTCTGCCGCTTGAGTCTCTCTGGGCCTTCCCATAAGGTGGTCAACCAAGGCTCCAGCCTGCCTCAAACAGTCCCCGAGGGTTCTGGTTGGAAAAGGAGCTGCTCTTCCCCCAGGCTGCCCTCTCTACCTGCCAAACATGTTCTTCACTACAAAGGGGAAGCATCTGTTGCCTACACATGGTAAGACTGAAAAGCCAGCATCTGAGGATGAAATATGAAGGGAAAAAAATTGTTTCAGTTGCAGCTGCCGGTGGGGAGCAGCATGTAATCAGGGAGGCCGAGAGCCAGTCGGAGGAACGCCAGCCCTCAAGCCCTCACTGGGTTACGTCCCTGGCAAACCACGCTTGCCGCAAATGGTCAAATATCTTGCTTTTTAATATCCCACCCGAGGAAATGGCCCCCCCATCCCCCCACCCCCTCAAGCTGGAACAATTTTGCCACTAATATGAATCACGAATGCCATTTTCCTGCAGCGAGCTGTGTTTCTCCCTAGAAACTTCCCCTGCAGTTGTGAAGCAACAAACTTTGGCTTTCAAAGAGTAGGTACAATCACATTCTGGTGGTGGGAGGATATTTGTGTGCATACGTATATGCACAGATGCTACTTACAAACTAGGGTTTGCTTTCCAAAAGGATTTAAGGCCTGATTTTAGTGTGTTTGGCTTTTTAAACTTAACAAATCTTTCTAATGTAACAAATTCACAAAAACTTTTCAATCCCCCTTAGGTTGAATCTTTTATCTCAACTACATCACTGTTTACTTCAGTGTGGGCTGGAGAAAAGAGTCCCCAGCATTCTCCAAAAAACGCAGGAGGAAAGAGCCTGCTGCATTTGACAGATGCAATAGATTGATACTTTGTGAGTGTGTGTGTGTGTGAGTGCCTATGCAGACTTCATCCTCAGAAAACACAGAACTGCAGCCTGTTTGATGAAAGAACTTTGAAGCTCAAATAGCAAAGCAAGCAAGCAGCAATGGGAAGTGTAAAACAATTTTTTCCTCCTTTTTTTTTCTTTTGGCCTTTCTAATTCATAAAGAAATTCTCTAGTCAATCCTAGTGCATTTGTAGAAGCTTAGCTGGCAAGGAAAACACAAGTTAAAAGTAGTGCAGTGAGTTGCTTTCCAAAGCTTGTTTCATTCATAATGATTATTTGCAATATACTGGATTGTACCAATACCGTGTGTTTCACACAGGTTCACGCTGCAGTCTCTCT
The DNA here is from genome assembly GCF_929443795.1 of Astur gentilis. Taxonomy (NCBI): domain Eukaryota; kingdom Metazoa; phylum Chordata; class Aves; order Accipitriformes; family Accipitridae; genus Astur; species Astur gentilis. The sequence continues at coordinate 39,043,179 of NC_064880.1, forward strand.
CCCTCAAAGGCAAGTCTTGGAGCTAAAAGAAATCGCAAAGCCAGTTTTGCTCCCTTCTTGCAGATGAGCTTTTAGGGGTCGCAGGTGGAGGGGAAAGTTAGAGGTAAGTGTGCTTTCAGTCTCTCCTTCCACAGGGCTCATAGCGAGCACTAACCAAGGTTGTGGTTCCTTGCCTGTTATGCAAAGCAAGTACTAGTGCATCTTAAAACAAATTATATGCAGTCACAGACTTCAGCTTTAAAAAGTTCCCAGCGGGGCTTGTGATTTAGCACAGGCAGAAGGCCAGACCCAGGGAATGCAGGGAAACAGTAGCCCCAGTCCTTTGGGAAGGGGCTCCCAGATTTGGTTCCACCTGAAAAGGGACGGAGAAGAGGAGGCAGCTTGTTGCTTTCTGTTTTCAAGAAATGGAGAGATGGAAAAGGCTTCCAGGTTCTCACCAGTCTTACCTCCTCGTCTGACTACTTGGTGCTCATTGAGGGACTGAAACCAGCATGTGAAGTGGAGCACCTGACCCCAGTGGGAGCTGGATTTGACCCCGCTGATGTACTTGAGTTAGAATTTGTCTCATAGAAACTGGCTGAGGGCATCATCTGTTACCGTCGCATTTGGGTTTGAGTGGATGAGCGTCATCTCTGGCCATAGGGAAAGCTGTCACTGGCCAGTCTGGCCTGGAAGAGAAGGAAGAAGTCTGTGACTTCAGCGAAAGAAATGCCTATTGGCTGGATGCTAAGTGTGCTAGGCTCTTCAAAAGTTTGCCTCTTTTTACCAATTCTTTCTCTGAAGGATCAAAAACAATTCAAGAACACAGAAAAGAGGGAAATAGAACTAGGGCTTATAAGCAAAAAGACTCTATTGTGTATCAGGTCTGAACCGATCCCCTGGTTTACATTTCACTGCTCATCTTGGAAGAAAATTCAGTCCTGAGGTTTGCCTTCTCCTCTGCACTGAACACAGCGATTATGTTCATCCTATTCAGATTCTAAACTCAATTTTTCTTCCTTTTTCTAAGGCCTGTGCTGTTATTTTCCATCCATCCACTCTTACAGTTAGAAAACGTACATTTGAGAGGCTGACTTGATTTGCTCTTCCCCTTGGGGAATAATAGATGTCATGGTGTTTAGAAAAATGAAAAGAAAAAAAACCCTTTCCATGCACCAAAGGGTGTGGAGAGAAAACCATATAAAAAAGTCCACATCCTAAATACTGTAATCTAAAGCTGACAAAGATGGTCACGGACTTATTTTCTTCTTCTGGCTCAACTTTAGCCGATTCGAAAATTTCTTGTAACTCCAGTCTCTCCAGGAAGCTTGACCGGCATTGTGTCAAGCTGTGTGCTTTCCCCACTATTAATATATACCATTTATAGAAGTTTTGACTTTATTTTTTAATATGCTAACAACAAAGATTTTCCAAACAATCACAACTTTTTTGTCTCTTTCAGTCCTGTCTAATACCTCATTGTAGGTGTCTGTGAAAAGCAAATAGACATCTGTGGAGTCTGAAGAGGAGCTCTCGCAATTTTACACAGCTCTCCCTGCCCACCTCCCCCCCCGCTGCCCCACCTGCCTCCGTAATCTGACAATAAAATTGGATTTTTGGTATCTCTTTAACACTCCAAAAAGTAAACTCCTTTCATAACATGTATCATTTTCCAAGGTAATTTGAAGATAATACCTTTCACTTTCAAATTGCCCTTTAGCAGATTTGAAACCACTACTGTTTTGTGAAAGCTCTTGGCATTTAAAACTGCTTTGTAAGAAGGAGGAGGAATTAAAAAAAAAAAAAAAAAAAGCTCCCATCCCTGGCTACTTCATGTTCCTTCTGATCTCTCCAGAACTCTTCAAGTGAGTGGGAACACACTGACAAATACATTCTGAAGAAAATCTCATTTTGACCCTAAATGGTGCTTCACAATTTCCAATTCATGCTGTTGCCATTTTTACAGGACTTGATGGCTGCCATTGTTATCAAAGCTGACAGGTCTCTGGTAGGTTGCACAATCAGCGTAACCTGCTCGAGCCTTTCATTATTCCCAAGTGGCAGATTCTCATGATATCTCTCTTTTATAGGCACTGCTCATTTTTATTTTGCATTTGACATGGCTCCTCCACTTACTCGCTGCTGGGGTGCTGAGATAAAACAGCTCCTCTAAAGTTAAAGGAACAGCTCCAATGCACGCCGAATGTGGTTGGTGGCTTCTGTCCTTCAAGCGTGTTTCAGATCAGATGCTGCTCTGTTTATTGAAATTAGCAGTTGGGTAATTGCCCAACATGCAGGTCCATTCTCCTCAGCCCTGGCACTCAGGCAGCATTTTGCAGACATGCAAATGTCCTCTGAAAGCAAATCCAAATCAAAGGTTTTGGGAGCTTTTGTGCTTGAAAAAATAAAAAGGACAGTGTTCTTGTTGAGCTGGTTTTGTCTAAAAGTCTTTCTCTCTCTCTCTCTTATCTCAGCTGGAAGAATCTGGAATGGTGCTGAAAAATCTCCCAAATGACCAAAGTGGTCATCAGACTGAGAAACAGGATGAGTGGAGGAAGGGTGACCAGCTCTCCGGGAATGTGAAGGAGCTGAATGGAAGATGAAACTCCCTGCAGCCAAGAGGTGTTTCCCTGCACCGAGTACAATTTAGGCAACTTGAAAGGATGATATCCCCATCCCTCCCATATTTTCATATCGATAATACTCCAGCTAGAGGTTCTGCTCAAGCCTGTGTAGGGCCTGTGAATGCCCCATGAGTTCCTTGTATGACACAGACAGCACTAAAGGGTGAAAAAGAAGGAAGGCCTTTTGACTAAACCTGCATAAAACTAATTTTTCAGGATTTTACTGAGTAAGATTTGCATAATGTCAAATGGGAGATTCCTGGTAGAACTGGGAAGAGATCTACCAAATCCTCCAATGTCATCCCAAAGACTTTGTGTTTGTCCCTACCGGATTCCCATAGGATTCTCATCTTGCCTTTGCCTTCAACCCCAGCTGTGCTTTCAGCATGATTTTTTCTATTATTTACCCTGGATTTGCTTTGAAGTTCTACTTTATGAAGATAACTTCTCCACGAGGAAACCACTGTGTTTGCTGGCTGTGTCTGTCCTGCTCAGAAGGTGATCTGCAGTGGGTTTCTCCCAGCCACTGGACTTGGGGCAGCTTTCTGAAGGTATATAGACACCTAATGGCATCCACTGGGATATGAGACCAGCTGTGTAAATGTAGTTCTGTGGCTGTTATGTGCTAGTACTTACACAATTTAGAGGGAGCGTGAGGGAGGAGGGATCTGTGCTTCTGCACCAAACCTGGCTTCTCTAGATTTAGTTCAAGTTTAACCAGCCTGTGCTAAGTGTTGTAAGTTAAAATCCTGAAGAAGTCAAATTTCCCTGTAGGGGAGGGCCCAGTGAGAGATGTGGGTAGATGCAGCAGTCAGTGAACACCATAGGCACAGGAATGCAAGGGAAAGTGGGGCACAAAACCACAAAAACTACTGTACTAGAATAGGCAAAAGAAACATCTCCCCCATCTTCTTGCCTCGCACCATGATGGCAGCCAAAAGCAGGGTCTTTCATGGTGTGAGCCTTCTTTCCTGCTTCTGGTGCTTGGGATCATTGTCATAAGGGAAGATCTATTGCTTAATAGAAATAAAAAAGGAGGAAAAACCAGCCTTGAAGGTAAATTAATAAAAATATTATGAACAAATAAATTAGTGAGCAGATATTGACAGATAAGTAACTCTACAGCCCCTAGTAGCATAATCGCCATAAATACTCAAGACAAGATTGACAGACAGGGATAATATCTTTTATTATTAGATAAAGAGCCATACCTAAAAAAAAAAATAATCGAAGGATCTTGTGGGCACAACAGCCTTTCTTTGGGTCTGAAACAGAAGCAGCAATCTTCCAGGTAAATAAACATTAGGGACAATTGTCCTACTTTGATTTAATTACATGAATCATTGAAACAATTAGAGAGGAAAGGTTTGCTAAAATCTCAGAAGCAGGTGGGAACATTCAGGTTTGATTTCCCAAGACAAGCTTTCATGATGATACTGAGTCAAGTATTCAATCCTTTCCTTCCCCTTGCTGTTTGTTCCTGGTCTTATCTTTGCTGCACAGCCAACCACTGCTTGTGCAAAGGTGCTGTGAACAGGGTCAGGAAACTGAGTGAGTTCAAAAATAATTCCTGAAAAAGATTATCTTTTAAGCTTTTTTCTTTTAGGTCACAGGACAACTGTAGAGGTAGAAGGAGAGGGCAGTCACTGCTAAAAATTTCAACTCATGGCCCTACTGCTTCTGGAACTAATGCTATGAATAGCTGATGTCTGTTTGGCTCAGCCAGAGCCGGCATCACTAGAAATTAGCAGAAAGTGGGAAAGGGCTGCCTGGCCACTATCATGCCACATAGGACAAGTAGTATTGTATCAAGGGCATGCTGTCCAAAGACTGTTTGTCATATAAGCTGGAATCTTAACATGGGACGTAGAAAGAGCCTGAGGATCGGAGGACTTCTCATGGTGCATGGTAGAGAAATAGATATATTTGGTATCTATGGGTAGGGCTTACGATGGACTGTTACTATTTGCTTTGTTAGATTTGAGAGTTAGATTTGAAGAATAATGGCTCTCCATGTAATTGTGCAAGGCTCGATTTCCATAAATGGCTTTGGTATCACTGGAGGCCAGATGCGCTATGAGGAGAATGCGTTCTTACCACCATGGTGCCTTGCAGAAGCTTTAGACAAACCAGATCTTGCTCTTCTGATAAAACTCAGAAGAAAACACATTACTGACCAAGCAAGACATTGAATACATTTCCTTCTTAAGCAGAGATGAAAGACCCAGCATGAGAAAGGTTCATACTATTTCTCATCTGACAGGAAGGCATGTAGGTACCAGCAACAAACACAGACTAAGAGCCTACAAATAAACCAGGTGAGCAGACAACCCTACACTTGTATCCCCTGCCTGTTTCTCATATATGGAAATTCTTGCTTCTAAATCTCCAAAGGATATTCTGGAGTCTCACAGCCTGACAGAAAACTGGTAGAGGATGCTGGTTTGCAGACTCCTGCTACCCAGGGCACTCTGCTCACATCCATGTTCCCTACCGTTCTTGCTGGTAGGTATCACAGGAGATGAATTTCACACCATTCACCATCACAGAACAAAGTGGCAGCTTCTTATCTGATGTATAAATTATCCTCTTTCATTATGTTGGATGCTTAAATACACTATCTGAAGACACATTCTTCTTTGTAATAAGATATAAGAGGTTTGACTATTTTTAATGTGACAGACGATCTTGTTTAGAGGATAAATCCCCTGCAGTGCACACTTGCCTGGAAACAAGACAGAAAATATTTTTTCATGTTAAGTTATCCAAAAGCAAGCCCCCAAAGGCTATGGATGCACATCCAATGTGTGGTTCCAGTCCATGCATCCCAAGCAAAACACAGTGGCCAGAAATCTATTGCTTTCACGGACATCTCACAGCAGCCACACGGCTGTTCTTTACTTTTTACATTTTGGGGGGAAGGACAACCTCTGTGCTTTGTGTTTTTGTCCTGCCCCAAAGTAAAGCCCTGACCCAAATTTTATCTTTAACTTGTTTCGTTGTGCTGCTGAGATGGAGGAAGCCTTTAATGTCAGAGCTTAGTTCTTCCTGTCTTGCTGAAGCCTTCTGCTTTATGGGAAGCATTATTTAGATGAGTGACCAAAAGCTGAGTCAATGGCAGGAGTTTATCAGCCTTTAGAGGTAAGGACTCAAACAAGCTGGTGCTGTGTATTACTCCTCCTGCGCTGCTGGTCCTTGCCTCATTCCTGGGGATTTGCTGTCGTTACTTATTGTCTTTTCTGCTTAATCTCTCACTGTTAACGTGAATGATGGGCCATATATGGAGCCTGTTATCTCTTCCTGTGGTTTAAGCAATATAATGTCTAGGTTGAAATCACCATTAGATGTTTTTTTGAAGGAGTGTAATTTATATTGGGCTAGAGGCAGAGTGTACTGTGCCCTGCTGTCTGCCCTCTCCCTGCTTGGTAGAACAGCTCCTGAGCCAAAATGATTCCTGATTTACCCTCAAATACCAGAGTTTTAATGGCACCTGTTGAAAAGTGACTTTTTATGGGATGAAGCAGGTAGTGCTGCAGGGTGACATCACCAGCCTTCTCAGCACATTGTCCCCATGGGTCTGATTTTTTTCCAAACCAAACTGGAATACCGTTTAGATCATCTCCAACATGATTCTGTGATGTCCCTTACAGCTCTCTGGGATTTTACCTTTGTCATCTCTTAGCGTTGGAAGCTCCTACTGCTGATCGTAGCTACACAACAAATCCTGCCTGTCGAGTGCAGGTCCAGAAGCAGATCTCACTGTGATGATACTAAATTTCTGTGACATCTTGTTTTTAAGATTAGAAGGTGTTGTGGTTTAACTCCAGCTGGCAACTAAGCCCCACGCAGCCACTTGCTTACTCCCCCCATGGTGGGATGGGGGAGAGAATCAGAAGAGTAAAAGTGAGAACACTCATGGGTTGAGATAAAGACAGTCTAATAGCGAAAGCAAAAGCCACGCATGCAAGCAAAGCAAAACAAGGAATTCATTCACTACTTCCCATTGGCAGGCACGTTCAGCCATCTCCAGGAAAGCAGGGCTCCATCATGTGTAACCATTACTTGGGAAGACAAACACCATCACTCCGAACATCCCTCCCTTTCTTCTTCTTCCCCCAGCTGTATATGCTGATCATGACATCATATGGCATGGAATATCCCTTTGGTCGGTTGGGGTCAGCTGTCCCGGCTGTGTCCCCTCCCAACTCTTTGTGCCCCCCCCAGCCGCTCGCTGGTGAGGTGGGATGAGAAGCAGAAAGGGCCTTGGCTCTGTGTAAGCACCGGTCAGCAATAACGAAAACATCCCTGTATTATCAACACTGTTCTCAGCACAAATCCAAAACATAGCCTCATCCTAGCTACTATGAAGAAAATTAACTCTATCCCAGCCAAAACCAGCACAGAAGATACTGATTTTCTTCTACAGTGTTTCCCATCATTAACAGTTAAAAAGAAAAACAGTAAGTAAAACAGGAAGAGACATCTGTCCATCCATCCATCCAGCTACCCTTTACTTCTGCACTCTTTAACATCTAGCTGATGCTGACCAGCCCATAACCTCCCTAAGTTTGGATAAGGTATATTTAAGATATTTTGGCCTTGAACACAGCCTTTCAAGCCATAGCCCTTTGATCTTGCAGCCAGTCATGCTGACAAAGGGGCTGTACTTGACTTTGTGTGAAATCCAGGATGGGGGATGTTAACCCATGTACGTCTGTTCCATATGCTGCCTGATTCATTGTTTTGGGGGAACATCTGAATGGGAAGAGGTTTTTAAGCTTCCTTCAGATACTTTTAGACAAACCCAGGAGGTGTTTTTAGAAGATGCTAAATAACATACTTCAGCAGTACTACTGTGTCGGCAGATTACAAATATTAGCTCTTTGTAGTTACTGCCTTCAAAGTGACAATAAAAGAGCCAGATAGGCACATCTATAACTCATTTGCATTTTGTGTTATTTTTGTACAATTATGTGTTTCAAGAGAGAATGCTTTTTTCTTCTTCTTCCCCCCCCCCCGCTTCCAAAGCTCCCTTAATTACTTTTGGTTCAGGTTGACTTACCATCTTATTCTAGGTAATGAAAGTCAGATCGGAAATAGTGAAACTTAATCTAAAGCCAATCAGTCCGTTAAGATGAATACAAAACGCACTTGTGGTTCATTCACTCCTGGTAGGGAAACAGAGGTGCAGGTGATTCCCACTGAACACCCAGAGAAGAAATGAAAAAACATCATTAAAGCAAGTATCAATGCTGCAGATAAGAGAGGGAATGAACACAATGTGCGCTCTGTCTCTGAAGTGCTGCTGTGTTACAAAAGCACAGGAAATAGTTCACATGAATTTCAGAAGTTTTTATCTTTTCTTTTTTTCCTGCCTCCCTCTCCAATAGCTCCATCAGCCCAGATTTTGAATGGAGTGACACAAAGCAATGGTACTTTTATTGCAGTTTGCATATTTGTGTGGGTGAGACTAAAGTGAAGTCCCCATGAGTTAACCTTTCCAGAGCTGGGGAGCAACCTGGGAAGGGAAATTGTTGTGTGGACGAGACTCAGCTCTATCCCCTCTAGTTCAGAGGCTGGTGCAGAGCTGGGAGAGGCTGCAATGTTGTGGGCTGTTGCAAATAACCTGTGTGCTCTCATGCTTTTGGGCTCTCTTCCCTACCGAGAGGGCTGTAGTTGATTGATAGAGGTCTTGAGCAGAGGTTGGCAGCTGCAGCTGGACCTCAGCAGCTTGCCAGGCTCTTCACCACCAGCATGTGCCTGCTTTTGGCAGCTAGGTCTCTTGGTTATTCCTGTCTCCCAGCTCCCTCACAAAGCAGCGTGGGCTAGTGGGACTGCAGACTCTGCCTGCTTGTCCAACCCTGATCAGCTAAACAACTGTGTCTGTGCCCTTTCTCAAGGTGAGACTCAGAAGAGACCGATTCTAGGGCCATTGTGCATTTCCTTCTGCGCTTCAATTTCCCTAGCTGTAAGATGAGGGAAAGATTTCCAAAAACTCCCCCAGGCAGGTACTTCTGGACCAGCTCATGCACACAATGTGCCACGATGAGGTTAATTGGGCACTGGCTCCTCTAATCTCCTTGACTCCTTAACTGGGCATATCTGTCTGAGCAGAGAAATCCTCAAGTTCGGTTCACATCCTGCACATTAAAGCTCCAGCAAAATTTCCAAGGTGAGGTGGCAGCATATGTGAAAATACTGTAACTGCTGATTTCTCTCTGGCTTGCAGGTGTTGCGTTTTTTTCAGCCCATTGCCATTAATTGGAATGAATTTTAATGGCTTCATGTGGCTTAGATTGGTGGCAGTTATAATTAATTCCATGTGTACATGCCAGGTATATGTGTATGAGAGATCTCTTGATCAAAGAATTGTCTCCTTGCAGGAACAAAACCTGACAGTGCCAGCAGCTACCCAGCATCAGCCTAGACTATGCAGCCTGAATTACTCCGTGGCTGCAAAACCAGCTCCAGTTATTCCTAATCCCTGAGACCACAGGCAAAGTCCCTCATCATGATACGCCTCAGTTCCCCCTCTCTGCAAGGATGTCAGTGCTATGAGTCACATTTCAAAAAGGTTTTTGAGATCACTTAACAAAGCACGCAATGTGACCAAAACCAGCCGTGTAGGCAAAGTGACTGGAAATCACTCCAGGAAAGGGATGGCGGCGTAGCTCTCCATTACTGTCGTTCAGTGGCATCTGAGAGAGACAGAGCATGGGGAAGAATTGCTCATCTTGACATCTCTCACAAAAGGGGGGCTCTCTTTACAGTCCTGATCAGAGTGTCCTTTCCTCACGTGACAAGAAAGGGGTGGGAAGGTGTCCCTGTGTTAATTTTTCAGGCTTCTCCTGTCCTTTCCTAGTGTTCAATTTTTCCCTTTCAGATGCAGGGGGCTGTGCTAATGAAGATTAAAAAGTCTGTCCATCCTTCCTTGATGCAGGCACAGAACAAGTCAGCCCATGTCAATATGTCTCTGGCTTTCCTCAGCCCCTTATGCAGGCAGCCCGTGGTCTCACAGGGAAGAAGGTGGGTGGCTGGTGGCAATGACCCGTTTGTCTCAGCAGGCAGAAGGTGTGTCAGAAGCTCCCAGATGGCTACAGCACACACGTATTCTTGTTTTAGGAGCTCAGAGTTAAACGTCCCTTTTAATAAGGATGAGACACTTACATTTGCATAAGTGTCAGCCTTAATGGGACTTTAAAGCAGATAAAACAGCATAGGGATCGCTCCTGTACAATTGGAGAGGCTGGCAAGATGGCCTGAGAGGAGCGGTGCATGTCTACCTGGCATGGAGGGTAATGCCTGTGATCCCTCCCACCACCTGCACAGGGTGCTGTCAGGAAACTTAATAAACTGTGCTCCCTAAGAGACCACAGAAGAGCCCTAAGCTACACAGCCTAACAACAGAAACAGCCGCCAGCATGCATATTAAAAAAGATACTATGAAATACGGGGCTTAGACAATTTTCCAAATTAAAGCAGCTCACCGTGTTACTGGGAGGCAGTTGGGCACTGGTGACTGCCCCTCTGTTCACACGTTTTTACCCTGCAACTGGTGCAGCGTGATGTTACTTTTTTTTTTTCCCCCTGGGAATAACCTATGCTGTACTATCATCTGGGATGTTACCATGGGCTATGGAGGAGGACAATTACTGTAGCCCAGCTGTTGTGTAATAACGTACTGATCAGCAATTGATGTTCTGCTCCAATCTGATTTTGAGCCTGAGCTTTGAGTGTGATTCAGTTTGAGCGTCCCTTGGGTGGGTTCACAGTTAGCTCTATTTTAGTTAAGCTGGTGGAGGACTTTCCATGAAGTATCTTTTTTCTTGCTGCCCTGACTCTGTGCTGTCCTTTTTCAGATGGAGGATATGAGAGCCTGCAGCAGAGCCAGGGTGACTTTGACATAATGAACCAAGACAGGTCTCTACAGGGACACTGTAGCTGAACACAATGTTGGTCCTTTGGCAATCCAGTACAGGAGCTTCTCTGAGAAGATAAGAAAGCGAGCATCCAGTGCCGGCCAAGAGGAAAGGATCTTAATTTTGCTACAAAACTCTTCTTTGTAACTATTTACATTCAATTACAAGCAACAGCATTCTTGGACAGGCACTCAACCAGCCTTAGAAGCATGACATCTTTACCTAGCTTATCTTAGCAAAAGGTTCCCACAGAGCTGCCATAATCCCTCTAACTGGACACTGACAGAAACCTGCCATTTTCTCCCCGTGGCTACTGCTGCCCTGACCTACTTCAACCCTTCTTTGTGGATCTCAGCAGGGCTTGGTAATTCTGGCACACCACTGTGCTAACGCAGAGATGTGGTTGCTAAAAAGCACCGGTAAATCAGAGGGTGGTCAGGGAGCTTGGATCCAATCCAGCTGTCAGTGTAGACACAGTAAATAATATATTGACTGAACTTATCTATGTCCCCTTGCAGGGATCAGATCCTGGTTCCTGCTTCACAACAACTAAACCTGCTCTGACAGGAGTGACTGATGCCTTTAGATCCAAGAGTCACAGTTCAGTTCATGTGCATGACCCAGCCAATGGACTGTGGCATGGTTTTTCAGAAAACTATTTCTTTGCAGTCTAGATTTGGTTTCAGGCTCTTACATGGGAATGCTAGTGCCTCAGAAAGGTTATTTCGTAGCCGCCTTTATTTCTGTCAAAACATTTTTTTTTTTAATTGGGCCTGCTCTGTAACAGCTATGATTATAAATCATATTTGATATAACTTTCCAATGCCTTAAAATTCCATTCATCTGGCCCTTGGTTTAGAACGGGCTGATCCCACAACACCCCTTATCCCTTTTCTGGATGTAGGCAGCAGCCCCATTAGGACTGAAGTCTGAAGGGTTGACTGACAAAACCATAATTAGTGAGTGTTTCATCTCCCTGGTGCAAGCTGTGGACACCCCACGCCAGTGATAAGAAGTGACTCCTCAAAAAAGAAAGCTGGGCAGCAGCAAGACAGATTGCTCATCAGCCTGGTAGCCCCATATAAGCTGATAGATTTCTGGTTCTGTATATGTTTTTGGGTTCTGCGGCCTGATCAGATGCCACAGTAAAATTCAGTCCTGCCAAGATCCAGTGGCCTGCACATGACTTGGTCTTGCAAACAGCCTCATTTCTTCTGCAGACCTGTGAGAATCTTCATGTTGATACCTAGTGGGTCCCTCAGGCAGGACCTGGTAGGACTGTCCATCCTAGGAGTGGAGGTAGTCACTGTGCTTGCTTAACCCTGGGTGTTTCTCTGGACCATTTTTGCAAAAGCACATGTTGTGGTATGGATTAGGATGTATGGATTAGGAGCCACACCACCATGCTTTTTCAGATAAGTTTCCAAAGAGTCAACAGCAGCTGGTCCTGATGCATAGTACACTTGACTTTGTGACCTTGAAATGAAAATGCCTGTTGTGGTTTAACCCCAGCCAGCAACTAAGCACCACTCAGCTGCTCACTCCGCCCCCCCCCCCCCCCCCGCCCAGTGGGATGGGGGACAAAATCAGGAAAGGAAATAAAACTTGTGTGTTGAGATAAGAACAGTTTAATGGAACAGAAAAGAAGAAACTAAGAATGATAATGGTAACACTAATAAAATGACAACAGTAATAATAAAAGGATTGGAATATACAAATGATGCACAGTGCAATTACTCACCACCCCCCAATTGACCCCCAGTTAGTCCCCAAGCGGCAATCCCCCTGCTCCCACTCCCCCCAGTTTATATACCAGGCAGGACATCACATGGTATGGAGTACCCCTTTGGCCAGTTTGGGTCAGCTGTCCTGGCTGTGTCCCCTCCCAACTTCTTGTGCCCCTCCAGCCTTCTCGCTAGGCAGGAGAAGCTGAAAAATCCTTGACTTTAGACTAAACACTACTTAGCAATAACTGAAGACATCAGTGTTATCAACATTCTTCTCATACCTAACTCAAAAACATAGCACTGTACCAGCTACTAGGAAGACAATTAACTCCATCCCAGCTGAAACCAGGACAGTGCCCTTGTCACCTCTCTTTCTCCAGTAACAAGGAGTAACACGGTGTGATGCTACACTGGGATTTGCCTCCAGCTAGTGCAGAGAGAAACAAAGGTAATGCCTTAAGCTCTGCAGCCTTTCCCTGTCGAACAGTGAGACTTGGAGGCTGCTGGTGGTGGGGCACATGCTGCCTTTCTGCCGTGAAACTTTGGTCAGAAGTGGAAACACGCGTGGCTTTTTAAAGGAAAGTCTGTAGGGTGGAAAAAATAGAGCAGGACTCTTTCTCTTCCCCCACCCCCCCCCCGCCCCTGCCAAGAAGGGAAAAACAGCTGTCCCAGCCCAGTGGGATACATTTGAAATGCTGTTGAAAGGCATTGTGAGGAGGTGGACTTCTCTTTAACCATTTTCTGCAGCTAAATAAGAGAAAGTAACAAAGCCCGAAACAACAGTGAGGAAGTCCAGAGGCGTCTCACAAAGTTTGCTGCTAAAAGACAAGCTTTCCCTGTGACTTAGAGAGTAGCTACTGGCCAGGACAGCCTTTCAAGCAGCTGAGCAAAGAGATAAACGTATGTGTGTGTGCATGTGTGAATCCTTTGGGCAGCTTTGAGTGAGGAAAAAAGCCTCACTGAAAGCAGGAGAAGGCAGTGTAGGAGTTTTAGCATCTTCAAATGCTACCCCTACTCCTTTGAAAAATCATGCCAGGCTGCGTATTTCCCTCACAAATTAGAATGAAAATAATGGCTTTCCTAGTGAACTTCACACGTGGCGAGGAAGGCATTTTTCTATACATCCATGCATACCTTTATATATAGATACACAGTGACTTTACATGTATAAATAGTCATATACATGTACGTATAGGAAATCTTAGACTTTTTTTAGCCATTTCCCTCTGCTTTTTTATGCTCTTTTTTATACTTCTCTTGCCCACTGACACATTTCCCATCTTTTCTGCAAATCAGAACCTGGGTGGCCAGGCCCTGTCTTTCTGCAGTCAGTCCATTCATAGCCAGAAGAAAAGAAATACAGGCCTTTGTGTGTGTGAAAGATTTTCTCTTTTCCCTGGATAACTGAAAATAAATGGTGATTAAATTAAAACAAACAGCCATGTCCTCCTACACCCCACTACTGAGACTGGACCTGAGAAAGGGAAGTGATTGCTGGCGTGGGGCTCCAGTAATCATAGCTTGGCGTGATGGAGCACCCTTCAGGCAGAGGAAATAGACCCCCAGCTTGCTTCGTGTTTTATTGGTCTGATCCTGTGGAGCTGAGTTGATTTACCACAGCAGAAAAAAACTGTGTTTGTAGACGTGTGTTAGTGAAATCAAGTCACCCACTCTGGAGCACAGGCTGGTGGAGGCTGAGCATAGCTGGGGCTCTGTGCCTGTGGCAGCAGGCGAGTGCTCAGGACAGCAAGAGAGGGATGGAGGAGTCAAACGACATGCAGGCAGCAGGGCTTAGGATGTAATCAGGTGAGTAGGAAACCTCTGCAGTGATTCATGGTGATGGCCATCCTCTCAGCCCTGTACCTGCCAGCTCCATGCAGGCATTGTGGCAGGGCATTTCCAAGCCTGCATCACTGCCGTGTTGAGCAGCCACCACTTGCTGTAACACTGCCGGGGTGCACACCTGGTCTGCTTTGTCCTGATACGTGAAAGACTTGCATGGATTTATTTCCTCTGTGGTCTCATGCTGTGCTCTTTGGTTTCCAGGGGCCTCCTCCAGGCCAGGGCACTGGTGGTGTGGGCTCCCTGCTGAAGGAGGGGTTTGAAGCCTGGTGATTTTTCACACCTGGTTTCCTCTTGGTCAATGGGACAGTTTTAAAATGCTCCATTCCACTAACCCAGCTTGGTGGGGGGAGCACAGCTCAAGGCTATGGCCATACCTTTTGCTCAACCTTTCCAGCTTGGTAGCACTGGTGGCTCTTTGCCTTTGTCCACCCCTGATGAAAAATCAAGAATCTACATAGCCATTTCTGCCCCCTCAACATAGCCTGCCATAGCAGACTTCTTGCCGGGAACATGCTAGGACCTTGCGGACATGACCTTTGTGGAGCCTAATTTTGTAATGAGGGTTCCTTCCTAATGAATGCATTCAGAGACATTTGATGTGAAGGGTCCCCAGCTCCCGTCTCACGAAGGAGTGGCAGGAAAGGCATCAGAAACCAAGGTGATCAGAGGAAGCTGGGAGTGAAAAATCTGAATAAATGAGCAATTCTGTGAGCAATGGAGTGACTGAAATGTTCTTGATAATCTCTTTCCTACTTTCTTGAAACATCTGCAGCCTGGGCAGACTTTCAAATATCTCCTTCCACACAACAGTGCGATGGGGCAAGGAAAAATTCAGCATATTACTGGAAGGGTTAGCAAGTGTGGAGAGAAAGGTTTCTTGAGATGGGGCCAGTGGAGTTTGCAAGTTAGCTGAAAGCACAATGAAAATGCACCACTTAGTGAATGTATAAATAATTCCATACATTATTCTATAGCACATCAAAACACAGAGCCAGCCTCACATGCTTCAGCAATTTTTGCTTCTGAGTGTTTTAAATGAGCTTGAAACTCTCTCAGACGCTTTTCTTCACAGGTGAATGGCTATCCAATGTACCAAAAGCAAAAATGTAATTAAACTTTAAACTCTTAAAATGCCAAGTTCCACTGGGATAACACATGGGTAAAACACAGTAATTGTTTATATTTACTCTATGTCTAGTTAGCATTTCTTTTCAGGTGCCTGCCAGAAATGGTAGCTTGGGGAAGGCAAAACTGTAAGAATTAGTTTCTCTTTGTGAATTCAGAGCTTCAAAGTCTTAATTGACTTTCTATGTGGTGGGATCTCACTACCTGCATGCTGAGGATAGTGCTCTACTTGATGCTGGTAATGCAGTGGGGTCTCTCTCCCATGTATTTCAAATCCCTCCCCACAAACATACAGCCTTCCTCTAAAGCCCTGGTAGCACTACATCCCATCTCAGAGGATCTGAGCATGCTGTGTGCAAGGCCTTGAGGCTGTACTTTTAATGGAAGAACGAGTCTCTGATCTCTTTCCCACGTCCTGGGCATCAGACTAACATCTGTGTGCTATGTTACCTTCTTAATAGGAAGTAAGGAATTAAGTCCTTATTCTTACAAGGACAGAGGAAAGGGTGTCTAAATTGCCATACTAAGAAATTTTTTTGCTGCCAGGTCACATGGAAAACCACATTAAACCTGTTATATTCAAGTGTGAGGCCCTATTTCTCCAGTGTGCTGATACATACACATGCAGCACCTAAATAATCCTACTAAAAGTTAAGGGGTTCCTCAAATGTATGGAGCAGACTTCAGCAATGTTCTCAAATCTCTGCTCTGGTTGAGAAGAAATGTTTGTTACATTTCCAGTTCCGATTTTAATATGGTAAATGTAAAAAAGGTGTGGGAGAGAAAGGCAGATAAGAACTAAACCCCACCTTTCTTGAGCATTGCAGCCGATTCATAGGAGAAGGTATGAACTTGCTCTCTGACCTTTGAAGGGGTTCCTGTGTGTGTAACTGGCAGGGACTGTGCAGGGACTCTGAGGCTAGTAAACACTGCAGGGAATTTTTCTTTTTACAGTTCTTGCCTTTTGCAAAATGGACTTTTCCACTACCAATAAACCATGATTTCCAAGCAGAGGTGTTATGCACAAGATGCCTTTTTAACTTGGCTCCAGCTGGCTTTTGAGCACATGTGAGTGAGTCCAATTTTCATACTAATGAGTGTGTTGAGCTTATAAAACATTCAAAAGAAAACTGTGATAAAACATCTTAGTAGCATTTGTGAATTCATGTTTTGCCGTGTGACTGCTCCAGTTTACTGATGGTTCAGGTAGTCCCACAAGGTCCTGAAAGGATCTGCATTTGCAGAGCAACTTCTTCTGCTAACGCTCAGATATTTTGCATTGAGTACCTTGCAGACTGTTACAGGATTGTATCTTTGTTTTGGGGCACTGAAAAGGTTGTATACCAATCCACTCCAAAGATGAGACTTCCAGTGTATTGCTGTAAACAAGATCTCTGGAGAGATCAAAAAATTGGAAAAAGCTTTTGGAAAGTTTCTGAACTGTGGAGGTTCGATTAATTCTCAAGGCAGAAGATTCCCTTCTGCATCTAGACACTGCCACCCCTTGACATTTGCTCTTTTTCATTTCAAATAGCTGATCACATGGGTAAGGCAATTAAAGCAAAAATAATCCTTTTGCTTGTGCCCCCTTTTTTAACAATGACTTGTGATAAAGCCTTGCAGTAAAGACCAGTGGAATAAGCACTATAATGATCATGAGAGATTAGTCCCTGTTATGGAGGCACACACAATCAAATCCAACAGGTTTTAAAGCTCAGATTTATTCTTCAGTAAAAAGTTAGTTAGAACTCCGGTAACATTTGTAAACCACAGGCTCATTGATGTCAAGGGAATCAGTACTACACACCCGACTTGAGAACTCTTAAGTTTTAAAATGATGACTCAAAATGCGCATATCACTCACCTAGAAGATGAGGGCTCTCAACCTGCAGGACTTACCTCAGGCAGCGTCCCAACCCAAGGGGGAGTCCCGACTGCAGACCCGCTGCTCCGAGGAGGACTGACTTTCCCAAAGTGTCCCCCAGCGGGACCCCATTTACACCCCTGTCAAATCTGACCTGTGGTCATTTTAATCCCCATTGGCCAAAAGGTCACCTCAGTGGACCTGGCACATCTCGACTGGCCAGTTCAATTTTCAGCCTCCGGCCTCCAGGTTTTTGTTTTTTTTTTTTTTCCTCCTCTCCTCCCTGCCTGGAGAAGTTTCGTTTCCTGCTGGGGGTGGGGTGTACTGCCACAGTCCCAAACAGTTTTGTGTCTTTGGGTTTTTTGTTTGTCTGGGTTCGGGTATTTTGTTTGGTTTTGTTGCTCATTTTTTTTTTTTCTTGATGGGTTTTTTTTTTGTGGTTTTTTTTTTTTGGTGTGGTTTTTTCCCTTTCTTTCTTCATTTTGCAGTCTCTAGAGCTCATCTGGCCAATTTAGCCACCCGCAATGCAGACACCTACATCAAACTGTCTGTTTGGACTCCCTTAGTGGTTAGTGAGTGATGAGAGGTGCTTCCAAGGGGTCGTTCATGCTTCAGGGAGTGCTGCCTGCTGGGAGGGATTAAACCAGCCCTGTTCCCTCAGCAGCTTCTCTAGGAAATATAAATGATAAGATCACAAGTCCAGGGCTTTCCAGCTGTTTGGTCTGGAGACCTTAGTTTAAAATGCTATTTGGTAGCAGTTTAGCTCTAGACTCAATGTGCACATACCACAGAGCCTGGAGAATGTGAATCAGCAATTCCTTCGCTTGATCGTAACAAATTTGGGGCAGTTACTGTTTCCTGGTGTGATCTCAGGCTATCCATGGGGAACGGGAAGCCAATCCCTTTAGAAACCTTAGTTGAATGCTGTGGCCCAGTCTTTTATTTCCACCTGGCCTAGATAACAGATGAAAGCCTCGTGCGCGAGCACAGGCATGTCCCCCTCCTGAACACTGTGCTCCAGGGTAGCCAAAGTCAATTGAAAACCAACCTGCAGAAAGGCGGTCAGACGAGCCAGAGAGAACTATCGTTCGTTTTAGCACCAGGGAGTCTGCAGGCTTCCCGTCCAATGCCTTTTGTTATTAACAGCCAAGGAACAAGGCAGAGGCAGTCTCTGCCCTCCCTCCAGGCTGGCAGGGGTTAATGGATGGGTGTGAGAGGTTGCAGTTGGGGTGGAGGTGAAAGGCGAGCAATCTGAACACATCCATCAGTCTTGTTCCGGCCAGCTGCTCTGAGCCAAATAACGTGATACAGTCACAGAGAAGGCAAACCAAGCAGGTCTGAGGAATAGGGGGTTTAGTAGTCGGGTGTACGCATCCCCTGTTGTAGGGAGCTGCCAGGGCTGTGGGGTTTGGCCTTCCTGAATGGAGAAAGTACCTGTCCAAGTCAGAGGTCACCACCAGCTTCTCCCTAGGAGCAAGGTTCCTGCTGTTCTGTCCCAGAGAAAGTAAGTGTGGAAGGTGTGTCACATCTTAACGACCGTTCTGACTTTTTCTCTAGGGTTATGGATGAAGCAAAAGTGGAACCTCCTGTCAAAAGCCAGAACCAACAATGAATGAGGTTGTGAGTGCCTCAGCATATGTCAATCCCTTGACATTCCCAAAGGATCCCATCTCCTGGATTTTAATGGACTTCTTTTTCTTTGCACCCATTTCTTTGTTTCTTACAGCTCTTCCCTACCTTTCTACTGGGAGTTCCTTCTCCTGTCTTTTTTCAACTCAAATTTCTCAATCCTGCTTCTCTTCCTTATTCCATATTTGCCCTCTCAGGCCTCCTCCACTAAGACTCTCCATTGCAACTGTCCTTGTCCCTTTCTTTGACTACCTGCTTGCTCCTCCTCCCATCCCTACATCTTCTCTTCCCTAGCTTCAGTTCAGTCTGTTTGAAATCCTCCCTCAGCTACTCCATGTCCTGGTCAACCTCATGCCCTCCTATATAGCTTTCTTCACCTCTTGGATGGTGACTCCTCCTTCTTCCTCTTTAATTTTAGGATTTCTTTCCTGCACTTCTTTTTGATTCGCACTCTGAGTTCACCTCTCCCATATTGCTTCATTGCAGGGAGGTTTTGCAGACTCTGTTTTGATCAGCTTAGTCTCATCTTCTCAATTTCTCTGTAACAGGGGCTAAATATATTCTATGATGTGTAACGTGGGTTGATTTTTCTCTTACAATGCCACTAAATGATCAGAGGCTCCATAAAGGTATATACCATTATACTGTATTATGGCTCTACAGCATAATCATGTTACCCAGCAGAAAGACTGCAAAAATCTAAGATTACACTTCTTCCTACTAGGCGGTGAGTTGTGATTAGAGAACCCAATGGAAAAATTGGGTTGCTTCATTTAGTCCTGCTCTCAATTCATCAGCCTGAGAGTTAATCTCTTCCCTGCAGCCAAGGCAGACTGAAATAGCACCATTTGTTCTAGCAAGTGGGCAGAGAGGACGTGGGTAACCTGCTGAGCTTCTTTCTGCCAACTGGCTGCTGTTTGGAGATGTGGGCTGAAGTGAAGATGTGCTTGTCTGTGGTTTGGATCTAATTATGTTTGTTGACCTTCTGACATTTTCTGTTGTGTATCAGATCTAACATTGGAAGCAACATGCTATTTTAGTCCTCAGGCAAAAAGGGTGGCTTAGGTCCCACCTGTGTCTTTGTGTGTCTGAGAGTAATGATGAGTGCTTTATTTTCCTAAGCGCACAGAATTAGCCCAATGGGGGCTCTAAGAACGCTTTAAAAGATGTCTCAAATTACATAGCATAGTGTTTGGCTCTTTAATTACTTTTTGGTGAAGTTTCTATAATGCCAAGCAGCATGGATAGATATCACAGGATTGTTATCATTATAGTTTCTTCCATGAGGTGAAAAGCAGAGTGTCCCACTTTCTCTATTTCTTGAGCAACCTTAAATTTAATGAAAATGAGTTTGGCTTCATTCAGTGCTGTATAGTCCTTTATTGAAAAAGCTAGTAGGGTTACTTATCTGTCTTCTAAGAATCATCCTGGGTACATCAGCATCCTATCAAGCAACTAATGTTAAAAGATGGTATCTGGATACCCAACTTCTGAATAGCTTTTGTGCTTTTTATCACACTCCAAAGGCTTTTAATCGTTACCTTATTAAGTTAATGGGTGAGACTCTAATTCCCTGAAGACCTGGGTTGTGCCTCGCTGTATCTCTCTGGCTTGCTTACTATTAGGTTTGAGGGAAGTGACATTAGAATAGTGCTATGGCATACTGTTAAAAATTCAATGTAATCCTTTCAATTTAATATGGAACTTCAATTGGAGTAAATGGAAAAAGGTTCAGACTCTTGATCTGCTCCACATTTATGCCTTCTCTCTCTCTAGCCTGCATCTATTGTCTTTGTTCTGCTTTCCATCACAGATGAATGGGGACTGCCTCAAGCTGGCCGTTGTTCTATATTTTAAAACCGTTACTAGCAAGAGGCTATGTTATGATACATCTAGTTCCAGTGAACTATGTCTGAGGAACGGATAAAGAACTCACAGCTACCAACTAAAGAGATACCGATGTACAAATGTGAATAAATACATGAATACATATATGTAGGTACATATACAAAGGCACACATATACAAAATCATAGTTCCCACCTTCGATTCCTAATGGTGCTGCACTAGAGGACACTGCTTCTGCCACATGGTTGAAAGCATAGTGGTTATTTCTGTAGTTTGCTCCTCTCCCTAAGTTTTTTTCCTGTTTCCTAATTGGTCTTCATAGTTCAAGTTTGTTTCTTGTTAGCAGTTTCATTTTCTGTTAGCACAGCCCCTCTAATTTTTTCAATACTGCAGCATGAGATAACAAAAGAATAGCTATTCTCACTTGGGATTTAATTTCTTGCAATGTTGTGGGCAGAATGGTAATTAAACACCGCTCACTGGTTCAAGAAACTGAGCACAAAGTACTGATATTTGCATAAACTGCTAGACAATTGGTCTATGCAGTGTCTGAATGCTTCACAGCATTAAGGTATTTATCTTCAAGACAACTTCCCCCTGGAGGTGAGAATATAATATCTGTTTTTGCTGATGATGAACTGATGCACAGAACTATTAATTGACTTCCTAATGACACAAAAGGAAGAGTCCCAAGTCTTGGTGTCTTGAGTACTGAACTTTTAACCATAAGACCAAATTCCTTTCAGTGACTCATGTATGGTATATTTGCATTTAATAGATCCTCTGCCTTTCTGTTTGCATGTCCGTCAGATACTGCTGGCTATAATTTTGGAGTAATATCTTTTGGTAACAGTAAGTAGGAGGAAACTCAACATCTAAAGTTTCTGCCTGGTTAGGAACTTTAGTGTTTGGCATTACAGAAATAGGAATCAGCTACTTTTAGCCAATTACTTTTCCCAACAAATGCAAGTCATTTCTTCCATGTCCAAGGCTTTAGGTTCATGTAATCTGTTAATTTGTTCAACTGGAATGTGTAGAGGATGGCAAGGCTGCTT
Organism: Astur gentilis; assembly: GCF_929443795.1. NCBI lineage: Eukaryota > Metazoa > Chordata > Aves > Accipitriformes > Accipitridae > Astur > Astur gentilis. Next base: position 39,064,793 of record NC_064880.1, read on the forward strand.
TCATATCAGGTGATAAGAAAATCTTGATAAGATGGTTGTGAGGCTAAGTGTTCGGACAGTCAAGGTTTTGGTAAGATATGAATAGACCAAGTAGCCATGAAAGGTTTGGGAAAACATTTTAAAAAGTGTTGTGCCCTTAATGATACTAAAAAGTATAGAAGTGCTGTTAATGTGGATTAATTTTTAATGACTGCATGAAGTACTTTCATATATATATATATGTAATGAAGAACTAGAGCTGCGTGGAAACTAGTTAGTCTAAGTTCTAAAAGGGCATGTGTGAGAAGCAGTTCTTTGGGGTTTGCTTTAGTATGAGATTTTTTAATAACAACTGCTAGTCTAAGAAGTCTGTGAATATGAAAAGACTAAGAAATTGCTTGCAAGTTTTTGTTCTATCAGGCTATTAACTTTTTATATATATATATAATAATAAAGATCGTTAAGATGGCTCTGATCAGTTTGTGGCTCTGACTTTCTAAAATGATCTGGCAGAATCAAACCTAACCAAATTAACAAGTGTTAATTAAGTTTTACCTAATGTCATGTAATATGACTGTTACTACTGTTTTACTCTCTCCTCATCCATCCACTCCTCTAACCCCAATCATAAAGTGTATCGGATGCTTCTTCCTCATAAGCCCCAGCTAAAGTCAGAAAATGAGATCATGTCTATTTTCTGGGAGAAATTAAGACACAAAGAAACTAAACAGTTTGCTGGAGATCTAAAAAGCAAAGTAGAGAAGTGAACAGCTATGCCTATAAAGGCATCCCAAGCAGGACACAAAAAATGGATATTTTGATACTGTTTCATTACTGCTTTAAATTTTGAGCTATTCCATTCACTGACCACCAGAAGGTTTCAGGTCTGCTCCTTTCAGGTCCCAAAGACCCCTTTGCTCTTCCGTAGTCTAAGCTGCAATTCATCACTATCTTACCAGAAAGCAAACAAACTCAAACTCCGTGGTGAACTGACAGTCTGGAGCACTTCCTTCCCTTTTTGCTTGCTTTCTGTTTTGTATTACAAACTACAAGCCTTCACAGCTGATGCTGAGCTTTCTGAGTTTTCTGGAAGGGCATGTCTACTTTGTTCCACTGTGCGTGAGCAAGGTGCATTTCGTCTCGAGCCAAGAAGATTAGGTCCAGGTGATAGCAGTGCTAGACCTACCACAGCTCAACAAGTTCTCATTGACCAGCTGATCTGCTGTAAAGAAAGGACTGTGAGTCCCAAGCTCAGTACGATTGCAAGCCGTCCTCCTGGTTGGTTATTAACACATTGAGCTGTGTCAGTGCAAGAAGCTTACAAATGAGTCTGTGATGAGGGATGGTGATCTGGAGGAGCGGTAGTAATGCATGGAGGGGCTGTAACAATCTCACATAATCCACTCATGAGGGAAGGCTCTCTCTGCAAAACTAGCTGTTCACTAGGTGGAGTACATCTACTTGCCACTACTCTGGAGTTGGAGGACAGCATGCTCACTTGGTGCATTTTGTGCCTTATGGGAAAGGCTTAAAGGAGATGTTTGGATCAGCCCTTATCAAAATCAGGGCTAAGTCCCAAGTTGCAGTTCAACTTGCCATGCTCCCAGGAACCAGTCATATCCTGAGTAACACAAAGGCTTAAGAAAGTTGATCAAGAAATGCTGTGCAAGACTCCTCAGAGCTTGAACAGTGGACTTTCTTTCCAGTCCTCTGCTTAAGACCATCTCACAGTTCTGCTAATATACCTTGCTAACCCAGCCATGAGAAGTGAGCCTTCTAATACTGCATTGTGACCTTCCCCAGGAGCTGACTGTATGCACTGGCTAGTTCTGTAAAACAGGAATAAGGTTTCTTTAGCAATAGCATGTGATTCTGCTCATGGCAAAATCAAATAGTACAAGAAGGTGCTACCATATGGGTATGGGATTGCCCTAATATACCACCTTATCTCTGTTTCCTTCCCAAAATATTTACTGTTTACTTTACTATTGTGTTTCAGCAGACATTTCTACAGATGTCATAGGTCTGCAGAAATCTGGTGTCATGCTGCACTGAGACTTGTGTTTAAATAGACCTTAAATTCACACCAAAGGAGCACTGTGACTCCACACTATTCTGTCCTGTTGTGTCACTCTTAAGGACACTGTGCTTTTTTGCAAGCTGCAGCCCAGGCACACTCATTAGTTCAGCCAGCAGCTTCTGTGAGTGAAAGCTGGTGGGACAGCACACGGATGCGGTTTCAGTGAAGAAGACATCAGGAAAACAACAGAGGAATCAGCTGTGGTAGTGGTTGTGTTTGTATTCATGACAACCTGCTCATTTGCAAAGAGCACAGAAAATCAATCAAAATCAAATGCAAACAAAGAAATGATAAATTAATCAATAAAGCCATGGGCTAATCAAACGGCACCCTCCTCAATTACTCTAATAGAAAAAGAACAATTACTGCTTATGGCTCCTGGTTTAGAATGGCAGTCTTTGCAAACAAGCACTGATTCAGACGTTAGTTAATTAAGTCAAGTGAGCTGTATGGAACAGGATTCCACTTTGGTTTTTTTCAGTTAATGAGATAAATGGATTCAGTTTCACAATTTCATACACTTTCCTCAAAGACTGTGAAAGAACCATGTACGTGAGTTTATATTTGTGTGTAGCCTCACAGCTGTATTTTGTAAAGGCAGGAGTACAGGACACAGAAGAGCTCTGCTCCACTACAGAAACTTATGCCTTTGCACTATGTAATCCCTGTCATACAATCAAGCTTTGGCTTCAAAACCACTAATCTCTGCTTTGCTTGTTCTAGAAATCCTCTCCTCCATCTACTAGAAGTAATTTCCTAGTTTCCAGATTAACTATGTCTAAACTACCTTGTATTTAGTTCTTTCAAAAGCTGAGTGTCCATGGTTGGGGTATCTTCCCTGATGTTTGATGCTTACTTGGGGCTGCAATAGTGGTCGTTTGTACCATGGAGAGAATTCACCTCGTCTGTCAAAGGGTAGGCTCTGGTCACTTTCTGGTCTAAATCTTTCTGAATTTACATGTGATACTCAGAAAAAATACAACTCTATTCATCTGACATAGTATATTCCCTTGTTCATTGTTCATCTTCTAGTACAAAAGCAAGGAGAAAATTCTTATTTCAACTGGTTGGAGTTGAGAAGGAAGGGGTTGTAAAAGGAAACTATGTACATTTAGCCTTGGGCCATTACAATAATTTAGGGAAATTTTTTTGTGCTTAGGTACCTGAGTGATCATACAATGGACTTTGGCCCTCAGCCTCTCTGAGGGAGCAAAGTGTGGAATGATTGTTGGAGGTGACTTATCGATATGCCCCCCCTCCCTTGCTTGAAGGAAGGTAAACCTCCAGGGTGGAATGCAGTGAATATACACAAAATCTGTTCCATAATTTTTCCCTAAGCAACATAACCTGCAACCTTAGATGTTAGCAACACCAGGGGAACTTGGTATGCTGACTCTGAGAAACAACATGGAGCGTGGAGCGGAGTGGAGACATCATCTCCAGGCTCTGTGATATCACCGCAGGGATGGGGAACTGGAACTACTGGAACAAGAATGGAAGGTCCCTACACTGAATCCACTGAAGCAAGGAGGTGAAATAATGAGGGTTCTGTCAACACTATTGTCTTACTTCACTATTGTCTTACTTCACTATTGTCTCACTTCTGGAGTAGTGACACGCTAAATCATGTTCTGTGGGTGAACTTTGCTCATTATAATCTCATTATAATCCCAAAACACATCTCCATCCCCAAAACTACCCGTCTTTGAGGTGTGACCACCCCTCACTGGGCATGTGCTCTGAATTTCCTCTAGCATATACTTTTAAAAGTAAAGCGAGGAGATTTTATACCAATCAAAGTAAAGTATGTATGACTAGAGTCACTCAAGCTCCACCTAAAAAATAAGAAAATATAAAAGGGCTTAAGAAAAGAGGAATGCTAGGGAAGACACCATCACAGACAAGTTGGGAGAATGTCGCTGACTTCTGGGATCAGTTGACAGGCTGAACATCTCTTCCCCACGTCCTGGTTTCAGCTGGGATGGAGTTAATTGTCTTCCTAGTAGCTGGTACAGTGCTATGTTTTTGAGTTAGGTATGAGAAGAATGTTGATAACACTGATGTTTTCAGTTGCTGCTAAGTAATGTTCAGTCTAAAGTCAAGGATTTTTCAGCTTCTCATGCCCAGCCAGCGAGAATGCTGGAGGGGCACAAGAAGTTGGGAGGGGACACAGCCAGGACAGCTGACCCAAACTGGCCAAAGGGGTACTCCATAACATGTCATGTCATGCCTGGTATATAAACTGGGGGGAGTGGGAGCAGGGGGATTAACTGGGAGTCAATTAGCGGGTGGTGAGTAATTGCACTGTGCATCATTTGTATATTCCAATCCTTTTATTATTACTGTTGTCATTTTATTAGTGTTACCATTATCATTCTTAGTTTCTTCTTTTCTGTTCTATTAAACTGTTCTTATCTCAACCCACGAGTTTTACTTCTTTTCCTGATTTTCTCCCCCATCCCACTGAGTCGGGGGGTAGAAGTGAGTGAGCAGCTGCGTGGTGCTTAGTTGCTGACTGGAGTTAAACCATGGCACCCCCCCCAGAAACACCTATTGGGTAAGATTCGAACCCTCGGGTATACCTACTGCTTCCCCAGGAAACTTAGAAATCTCTATAGAGTTTTTCCATAATTTAGTGTGCTTGTAGTCAACTGTATTATTATTTACATGTGCTTTGCAGACAGTGTATTTATCACCGGCAATCCAAAAGAACCGGTACCATTGCTTTAATAAACTGCGCTGCTCATTAATCTAGTCGTGATAGTTCGTTAACACAACCAAACTCCCTAAATCTGGTAATCCTAGCGTGTTGAATGTGGCTAAGACGAGAGTGCAGTACACTATTAAGTGCATCCGTCATTGTGATAGTTCAACATATTGAACATGACCGGACTTAGGCATCGAATTGGACATCACTCAGAAATTAAACCTAGCCACCCCCAGCCCCTGTGACATCTGAGGATAAGCTGGAGCGCAAGGGGGTTTGTTTTCTGCAAAACTTCTTTACCCTTTAATGCAACAGAAAGTGATGGATTTGATCCTTCCAGACAAGCTCCCTGAGGTCTGTAGGACTGCCTGTCAGGCTTGTGCTTGTGTATTCCATGGCCATAGGTCACTGCAGAGATGCTGTCTGGGTACTGCAACAACCTCTGTGTGCTTTCATGTCCTTTGCCCTCGAGATCCTTTCAACCAGGCAATGGGTGCTTTAACAAAGGTAGTCATCACCAATGAGTGCCAAACCAATGAAGGTTATAGTTTCTCCTGGATAATACTAGCATGTCTCTGGTGTTGGAGTATAACGAGAATCTGTGTGTTAAATGATGACGCTTTCCACCTTTCTGCTGCACCAGACTAATTGAAAGTGTTTCCTATGATCTCCTCTTGTTCAGGAAGAATCTAGGACTGGGAAACCAGCAGCAATATTTGCACAGAAAACAGCTGCTTTCCATCTTGTCCAGAAACTTTGCTCCCACAAAGTTTTCCTTGAGTTTTTTACGTTTTGTGTTTTTTTTTTTTTTTTCTCTGAGAGTGAACCCTGTGTCAAGATAATGAGCTTCATGCATTCAATTCAGGGCTTGAGTGTTAATTAGGTCACTCTTACTAGAATGATTTATTGACCTATATTTGGTATTAGCAGCACTAAGTTTTCCTCCATGGAGAGTCAGTGAAAATGACCTTCATCAATCTTTAAGACATTGATAATCTTAATTTTTTTCTCTATTTTAGGTTTTCAGAGCAGATTAATAAATAATCTACTCTGAGGGTCTGATTGAATAGTTCTTCAAGATGTTGAGAAGCCTCAAAAGAAAAAAATCTTGATTTTTAGATTTTCAAAGCAGATTAAAAAAGATCAGCTTTTGGAGACTGATTAACTATTTCAAGCTGAACTGGAGGGCTTTCATTGATTCCAGTAGTCACTGCATGATATTTAATATATCGTACATAGAGAAGATGGCCCAGCTATTTATATAGGGAAAGAGCACACAAAAGTCTGCAAAGCCAGAATCAAATATCTGATGTTTCAAAATGTGATAGATAGCTTGTAGAAAGAAAGGGAGTTCAGACTGAGAATTTTTATTTCCTTTTCCCCTTCTGGGTTTCAGAATCTTTTCAGAGCTCTTGACATGGGGGACACGTAAACCAAGTCCTAGTAACCTTCAGATTTGTGTGTATTTGAACATCTAACATAGAATCATAGAACGGTTTAGGTTGGAAAGGACCTTAAAGATCATCTAGTTTCACCCCCCCTGCCATGGGCAGGGACACCTTTCACCAGACCAGGTTGCTCAAAGCCCCATCCAACCTGGCCTTAAACGCTGCCAGGGATGGAGCATCCACAGCCTCCCTGGGCAACCTCTTCCAGCACCTCACCACCCTCACAGTGAAGAACTTCTTCCTTATATCTAATCTAAGTCTACCATGTTTCATTTTAAAGTCATTCCCCCGTGTCCTATCACTTCATGCCCTTGTAAAAAGTCCCCCTCCAACTTTCTTGCAGGCCCCCTTTAGGTACTGGAAGGCTGCAATAAGGTATCCCTGGAGCCTTTTCTTCTCCAGGGTGAACAACTCCAACTCTCTCAGCCTGTCTTCATAGGAGAGGTGCTCCAGCCCTCTGATCGTCTTTGTGGCCCTCCTCTGGACTCGCTCCAACAGGTCCATGTCCTTATTATGCTGGGGGACCCAGAGCTGGATGCAGTACTCCAGGTGGGGTCTCACGAGAGTAGAGGGGGAGAATCACCTCCCTCGACCTGCTGGTCACGCTTCTTTTGATGCAGCCCAGAATGCAACTGGCTTTCTGTGCTGTTAATGTACATTGCCAGGTCATGTTGGGCTTGAACGTGCCTAGTGAGGCTCTGATGCTGGTCTCTGGAGTATCCTGCAGGCCAAATACTTTCTTGTACTGACTGAGATGATTTTTTTCTTTATTTAAATCTAATGAAATACAGCCTCATGCCTTTTTCAATATGGGGGCATGAAACTGTCATGATGCAGTCTTAGAGCAATCAAAAGGAAGTTTCTTCACAAAACATACCCTTAGGGTGTGGAGTTCCTTGCTGCAGATGCTGTAGATGCTAGAGGTTTACATGGATGTAAAACATAAGTGGACAAATTCATAGATAAAAAATCCTTTGATGGGTATCCCCTTTGGTTTGAGAAAACCCTTAACTGGATTTTCTGGAGGCTGGAAAAATACTTGGAGAAACATCATTGAATGCTTGCCCTGTTCTAACGTGTTTCCTAAAATAGCTGGCGTTGATCAGCATTGGAGGAAATATCCTGGATCAGCTAACCCTCTATCCTGCTCTCCTTGGCCTGTGTGACCATGTTTCCTGCATGCGTTTGTCCATCTTCTGACTGCATGAATTTTTTTAGTGGGTTGAATTATCACCAAATTTGGCAGAGGGGTGGAAATCTCAAATATAGCCAGTTCCTACACATTTTGTAAAAAGAAATGGCCTCAAGGAGGTTCAGGAGACTTTATCAGTATTGTCAGTGCATGATCACAGCTTTTGTTAGACACTAGAGACTCTACATAAGAGTGTGCTGTTATTATGGTCCAAGCGTGGGAAAAAGCTTCAGAGCTCACACTCTATTAGACATCAGAAAATCCAGCCAAAGACACAGCCAACCAAACAACTCATTTCAATTACCTTTCATCTCAGTGTTTTCTTTGCAGAATCAAGCCTGCCGAAATTTCCCTGAAAGAAAATTGCCATCTTTTTCTTCGGGCCTGATTCTACATACCAAAAATGGACTCGTGGGAGAAGCGAGGCCCTCTCTCTTCCTCATGAATTCAAGGATCATTAAGTGTTCTTAGCAATGATCCAAGATTGGTCTCTGCAGAGCCTCCATGCTATGATATTTGTATAGTTCAGTTCTTTATTTAGGTCTGTAGGAAAGGCTTGCAGAGAACAATCAAACCCTGAAGTCCTTGCATTAGAATACATGAATCAATAGGAAAAAAGAAAGGCTTGCTTCAGCCTGCGGATAGCAGTCATGAACACACACAAGGCCAGATCCTGCATCCTTTGCTTCTTCTCAGTTAGCAGGTTGCTCTGACTGGAGTCCAGCTGAGTGCAATGAAAGAAGTCGGTGCCTAGGAAGGAGGGGCAGAAGCAGTCCTGTAATGAGCTGGTGATAAGGAGGGAAACTGGCTGCAGCTCTGGGACCCAAACACAGGCTTGGTGGTGTTCCTGGTCCTTAACAAACCCAGGCTGGGATGATGTTCCTGTGCTAACAGCCCCTCCTGGAATCAGTGCTGCTGCGTTAACACTGTACTCTGTGTTAGCAGGGCTTAAAGGCCACACAGGATTTCCCAGGTGGGGAATGTATATATATTTCCTGGCTTAAAAAAAATAATCTAATTGAACTGTGCCAGCCCTCCCTTATCTCCCTTCACTTTCTAGTCCCACAGTTTCCTTTCTAATAAGATCAAAAGGGCATCTAAAAGTAATAACAAGATTTTTTTTCTCCCCTAGTAAGCTTTCTTCTCCAGCATGTTGATGCTTCTGATAACTGACCGTACCGTCGTATTTATTCATGAGAGTGATTCTGGCCTACAGATCCATACAGTTGATAGCAAGCAGATCACTCTGGAGACACGATTGGACAAGAACAACTAATTGGTACACAAGGTTGGGAACACTTGCAGTGAAAACTCTTCTCAGGGGAGATTGGAAATGGTGAGAAATGTCTTCTGCTCAACATCTCTGCACAGGTGCATGTGGATTGGCATTTAGATAAACGGGAAAAAGAAAAAGAGCACTTGGCTCTTTCAGCACCAGTATAGATCAGCACCAGCTAGTTATCATAAATTAGCACTGAATTTGAGCTGCATGAACTACATGTAATTAGTTGTTATGCTCAAGTGAGTGTTACTGAACACAACAAAAATGCTAATGACTGTATGGATGAAAGGAGTGCTTGGGGGAAAGTACTGTATATGCTTACTTGTCCTCCAATGGGCATTGCTTATGTGCTGTGGAAGGATACTGGGCTAGACACTTGTTTAAACCCAGACTGACTATTCTTAGCTTCTCATATAACATAATAGCTAATAACTTTGACTAGAAAATCTATTTTCCTTTCATACACTTGTGTAGTAAAGAAGGGGGAGAATGAGATGGATTGGAAAATGTGCACAAAAAGCTGGCCGAAATGTGGAAGGGTTTTGGCTCTGTTCTTGAATTAGAGATGGAGTTGTTTGATTGTGTTGATGCATTTCTAGCTTTCTGGCCTTTAAAAAAGTTTCTAATAAAAATCAAATCCCAGAAAGAGAGTAGCAATTTCTCAGAGGTGGAAAATAACATCAAAGTAGAAATGATTTTTAGAGCTAGCATTTCTGGGATGTTTAATGATAAGTCAAACTTGCCAGAGCAGAGAAAAGCAGAGCTAATGCACAATGACCAGAGATTTTTCCCTTGACTACCACATCTAATACTATCAACAAGCCTGCATATTCCCTACAAAGAGCAGATGGGAAAGTATCGGCTAATGACCGTATGTACAAGCATGGGAATCTCTCCTTTACAAAAAGGCAAAAACTCCAGGTAGAAGTTTTTATTCATATATATTTTATGAGTAACTATTAAGTGAAGGTCAAATTCATTGGACAGAATCCTTGCAAAGCCTCTCCTATTTACTGCATAGGGTTACCTCACTGCTGTCGGAAGAAACTTTCTCTCCTTCCCAATTTGGAACTACTCAAACATATGAGGCAAGAGGGATGCAAAATCTGGTGGTGCACTGGGTCATTAGGAGGAAGAAATCTGAATCAAGAGATGTAGGATTACCTGGGAAAAGTCTGGCTTGCTGATGGATAGCAGAGGAGGACTCACTGTTGGACCTGGTATTGCTCGTATTCTGCAGACCAACTGGGAGTCCCATTGAGCTCTCAGGCACATTGCCAGATTGGATAAAGATGGTTAAAATCCTGCTGATCTCTTTATTGCTGCACTCAGCAGGAGTGAGAAGCCAGTAGAGTTTAGCCCCCTGAATGAGTTTAAATGAGGTGCAAAATGAGAAGAAGCACAGAAAGAAAGGGAGTTGCAAGCATGAACTGGAGGAGGTATGGAAGGACTGCTCTGAACACATTATTTTAACACAGGGCATGAGCTGGGCCTGGTATCTGGGAGAGGTGGCTGTCTATGCAGTCTCAGAGTCATCTCTACTGAGGCAAAAGCCCCGTGCCCAGGGAAAACTGAGTACTGTGTAGATCTTTAGTTTTAGTCCAAGGACTAGCAGAGACCTACCTCCTGGACCCCTCTCAGGAAGCCTGTTCCCAGTCCTCACACCTACATTCTGCTTGCTAAGAAAAGAACATCTTTTAAAAGAGAAACCTATCCATTAAAATGAGAATATGGAAAGGCCAGTTATAAGTGTTAACTTTAAACAGAGATTTGAGGGAGGCAACCGTTATTTTTGCTCTTGCCATTAACAGTCTTTTTAAGATTTCCTGTCAATATAGGGATATGGCATATATTAAATTAGCAAGTGCTTCTGGTTTGTACGGAGGACATACTGCTGGGTTAAGCAGCTCATTAGTGATAGTTGCTGAATTCATATTTATTCCCAGAATCAATACATGTAATATACTAATTAAATCATCTGTTTAGGACAACCCCATGCTGTAGCAGAAGGAGTCCATTCCCATCGTGACACATGCAATACAGCATTTAGTTCCCATTATTATTAATGAGCACTGCAGGCTTAATTCCTGATGTGAGTCTCTGAACAGGCATGCACAGCCTCATCCTCTGCTGAATGTTTTAAGTGGTGCCTTTTCCAGCACTCAGGATGTGTTAACCCTTCCAGCCCCTTTGCTTTGGGGTCATGAATGGACTTCAGCAGCAGTTCCATAACCACCAAAGGGCTCTTCATTATCTTGGGGGACTTTGGAAGAAGGCCCAGGGGCCTTCACAAGGAAACCAAAGGAATAAATTGGATATGATGGACCCGTGGAACTTCACAGAACAGGGAGACCATCCAGATTTCCCCACATTCCTGGAGGGTGAGTCATTTCAGGAGGAAAGTAGTGCTTCTGGCTATTAGTTGTCTTGCCTTTAAGTTACAATAATGATTTTAATGATTCCCTATTCTCAGTACTCTTTATTGTATCATGGAACATTTTATGACTTTAATTTCTTTAATTGTACTAGGGTACAATTTCCTGCCCTGGAATTTGGCTGCTGAGCTCAGTCTTTCCTCAAGGGACTCCCACTGTTGGAAGAAGACATGCCCTGGTGTCTGCAAGTCCCAGCTTCCAGCTGCAGCTTCTCCTCCAAGACATGGATTTCTGCAGCTCTTCTGCCAAACCCTGACCAGCAGCTGAAAGGAACAGGTTCAACTTTTAGAGGTTATTAATTCAGCAGCTCCAATTACCCCTTTGCTGAAATCCAGGGAATAGAGTCAAGTCCCCTGCCATAATTGGCAGAGGTTGGGTGTGCATGGAAATAGCTGTTGAGCTGATGCTTCCTTCTCCCAGTGCAATTCCTTGCTCCTTTTTTGCCTTTGTCAAAGCAACTGGGGAGGGGGGGGGGGGAAGGCAGGGAGAATCTCTCCTCTACAGAGTTTTGCATTTCACAGCTGCAAATTATTGTAGCAGGGGTGAGTGGCCTTTTGCTGCAGGACATGTGGCAGCTCCAGGCTTTCACTCATTATTACAGCAATATAAATTCCTCTGCCATGACTAGACTTTATTCTACACTGGGACATTTCTGTTATAAAAGAAAATGCATGTGGTTGGCATTTTGCTCATTAGTCCCTCTTCTCCATCTCTCTTTGTTTCTCCTATATGCTGAGACAGCCTCTTTGGGGCTTCCCTCACTCAGGGGCTTTCTGGAAATGGGCTGCACTTCTTGCTGAAGCTCTGCATGTCTGGTGGATATGTTGTCTTCCTTTGAGCTCAGGACACACCATGTACTGCTGTAGGTGCTTGGTCCAGGCAGTGAGATGTGGAAGTGGGTGCCCAGCCAGCCAAGGGGTGGCACTTCCATGGTCACCATAGGTCTGGGAAATACTGACTGGCTGCACCGAGCTTGTGGGGCCTCAGCAGGAGGGGATGGCAGCGGTGCTGCACTGCAGGCATGGAGATGGGGACATGGTGGGACTGGCTGGAGGAAGAGATGTGTGGCTTGCGGGATCTGTGAAATGGTAAGTTTCCACTCAGACTAAGCACGGCAAGGGTGAGATTTCTCCAGGATGATTTCTTCACAGGCATGCAGTTTCTTTTCTCCAGCTGGCTCAATTTAAATCAAGAGTAACTTCAGGGGCCCTAGTATGGGCTGTCCTGATGTAACAATTGCAAAATCCACAACTTTTCAATGATGGGCCGACAAGGAAAATTCAGAGTTAGGATTTTTCATCCTGTCTTTGTGTGGATTGCTAGAAAATCTGGAAAAACAGAAACTCAGCTAGAAGGGATACAAGCACTGGGGGTTTTGTTTATGTTGGCTTGCGCATTGTCTTTGTATGGGTGTGTTTGTGTGTATTTGTGCCTGCATGCACTGTGGTTGCTGTGTGCGCAATGCCAAACACAATCAGCCACAAAACCCATTGTGTGTTAAGCCCAAAATCTACTGTTCCCTGAGGAATTTGATCACTGCCTTTGATCAACCTGTGCAGCTGTCTCTCATGAGGCCAGCAAAGAAGCTGTGGGCACCTGGCCATATTGCTGGGATTGCTGGGATTTCTATGAAGTTCATCCTGAAGATCCCATTTTGCTATGATGAAGGCATATGAGGCAATGAGTGTATTTTAGGCATTTATTTACCTTGTTTTCACTGGTTGCTTTTTCTAATTCATCCTACTCTCCCTCCCTCTCTCCTTTCAGGTAATTCTTAATATAAAAAAAACAAACCCAACCAATGCTGCCTGATGCAATTTGAGGCAAGACAGGCACATTTTATTAAGGACTGCAAAACACTTAGCGGCACGAGGGTTTTCATGTGTAATCAGATGCAGCAATTGGCTTGATTGCAATTGCTTCTGGGTCTGTTGCGCACAAGCACCTGATTAGATTTTAGCGGTGCTGCCAATTCTGGAGGAGCTTTCAGCCTTGCGACATGAACGAGCCTTGGGGAAATCATGTGCCTCGTCCTTAGTGCTGCCACCTGGAGAAGGGAGAGATGGGATGGGCAAATGGGTTAGCAAGGACCTACCCTCTCAAGAAACTGTTATTGGGTGGGAAAAATGGATGGACTTCCAGCTCCTCTGCCTGCCCACTTTAACACTGGGAAGTGCTTTCTTATTCTTCCTTCAGTTTCCCAGTGATATCGGACAACTTAATGCCAGGCATTGCAGTACCACCTATAGGTACTTGTCTGTACAGCCTCATTGCAAGGGCTGTGCTCTCTGTCCTATTTACAGCCCTAAAATGCAGAGGATGTTGCACATCTCTTCCTCTGCCTGCTCAAAGAGAGCCTCTTGTTGATCTCAGCAGACCTGGAGCTCTTCAGCTCAGATGAGAGAGTCGTGAGCACTCGAGAGAGCGTTTTGTTGTTCCCACTCGTGGTGGAGCTGGGTGCTACTGCAGCTACTCTGTGCAAGTGCCCAGGAATGGGACTGTGGCAGATTCCTCCCCAGCCAGGCCATTCTGGGGACTCCTGAGACACATGGCCAGCGGTGGCCGCAGTCATTTCAACTAGGGGTTGGGGGAGCTTTTTGAAAAGGTGTTTTTCAACTGTGCGAAAAATCAAGTTTTTCTTAAATACTTTTGCTCTGGAAAATCCCAATCCTGAAATATCAGATTGATGAATAGTGACATCTTTGATCTAAACAAATGCTGATGTTCTTGGCATTTTTGAAATGTCAGTGCAAAGCTAAAACCCTTTTATTTTACTCTTCTCCGCTAAAAAAAAATAATGAAAGATCATCAAGTTGAAACAAAGTTTTCCTGTGAAAAATAGCACCTATAATTAAAAGAAAAAAACCAAGCTCTTCTTTTTCATGAAGGAAGTATTTTATCAAAATAATTCAACCCACTGTAGGGTGGTAACTTAAGTATTCTTCACATCAGCCACCACCCCAAGTGGTGTTTGGGGGAGTACAACTTCAGCATCAGACTTTTTGTTGCCCTGGTGGGCATACTTTAAGAAGACCAGATTTTTACAGGTGAATGCTCTGAAAATCACCCACCTTCTCGCTGTTTCAAGTTTGATGTTCAGAAATGCCCTGTGGCTCTGGAAACTCTTGATGATTTCCAGCCACTCAGTTCCACTCTGGGAACTCATACATGCCCCTGCCAGTGAAAGTGATGAGAATTTTGCCTGAAGAAAGTCTGCAGAATTGGAGTCTGCTCCAATTTGTTTTTCATCATGTATAACAAAGTGCTTATTTACTTTTTTTCACTTTGCCCAGCTTGGACAATTAAACCCCTGAGTCATTTTGCTTTTATTTCAAATCAGTTGAATTCCCTGGTTCACTGACTTGCCTGGAGTTTTATAATGCTCAGATACCAGAAGGGAAAAATGGCATTAAAGCCCCTGAAGATGTTAAAATTCATATGTTTGGATTTACAGTGCTGCAGGGGCTATCCATTAATTTGATGAATTTCTTGATTTTTCTGTATGTGTGTAAGTCTGTGTTCTTATTAAGATTTTTAGCAGCAGTGAGATATGTTATTAGTTGTTCACCTCTTGAAAATAAAGCTGTATGATACAGCAGGGGGAGAAGGTGGTCTCAGTCCAGGGGACGTTAGTGGAGACCATACAGCTGAGCAACATGGACAGCCCAAACCTGGGACAGCAGCTGAGCCCCAGGGCAGCCCTGCCTGAGATGTGCCGGCAGAGCTGTTTGTGGGCAGATTGTTGCCCACATTTAGCACTGGAGGTGTGTCTGAGGCAGGTAATATATGCATCTCATTCACATGAACAGAAATAAGTGAGTGGAAATTAAAGCTGTTGGCTGGGAGAACTCCTTGGACTGGATTTAGCACCTGGTGACAAGGAGCATGGCAAAGCTTCATACTTTCCCCGCTGAGCTGGCTGCATCTGAGGAGGGCTTTAGCATTCAGTGAGGGCACATGGCTTCTTTCTTTCCATGGCTGGGAACACTGTCAGCACAATTTGGGTTTGTTACATTCAACCAGTAAGATCTGGGGGCTTTTAATCTGAGAAGAGTTTGCCAGAAACATGCACATAGGTGGATGTCACAATACGAGGATAGACTGGATGCTCACAGCTTTATAGATCAAAAGCATTTCCAAACAGTTGCAATTTGTTGACTCTTAAACATTTCCCGTGGAGATGAAGAGACCCTCTGAAATTCTGCATCTGTGGGTTACTGTACAACACACATGACCTTCTTATACTTTGCTTCCTTTCACAGATGCTTAAGGAATAGCTAAACTGTGAACCTTGGGATGACTGCGAATAGCTTTCAGCTTTCATAGCTGGAGAGAAGACTTAAAAATGGATCCTTCCCAATAGGAAGTAAAAGGCAACAAAATTCTTCAATCTTTATATTTATTTTTTTTTCCCAAAATCCTATATGTTTGTTGGTTTTGCTTACTCTGTTTGCAAGCCTGGATCTGGTGATCCTGTTTGAGGATTAGCCCTTTCAACCCTTCCTACAGAAAGCAGAGACAGCTGTGATAGGAATGACAGCCAGCTTTCCATGTCTGAAGAGATCAGGTGCTAACATAAATATTGCCACATATTAACCTCCAGAGCACTTCTACCCTGGGGGTACACTACTGGTTTTGTTTCTTTTAGTTTCATCAGTTACGTATTTAAATGAATACTCTGACTGAGGGGATAAAGTGCCCTGGGCCCAAATGTTGCACAAACTCTGAACTTGGGTTGAATTCACAGGGGCAGACAGGCATGGATCAGCAGAGACAGGCAAGGACCCCGTGAGCCAACACTGAGTGTGAAAATGTCATGGCATATCAGAAGTTTATTCATTCCTAGGAATTATCCCTCCTCTTCTCCTGGATGACTTTCAGTGTGACACAGAGCAAGCTAAAGAGTCCGTAGGCAATTCTGCTTTCTTGTGTCTAAAACTAATTCTGCTGTGAGACATCCATGGCCACATCCTCCATCACTGCTGGATTTTGAAGACAGGTTATGAGCAATTTTTGCCCTTTACATGTTGAGGGCCACTTTTCCAAGGAATTTTAGAGAGATCCCCAAGTCCGTTTTTGATTCAGGTAGCAATTTTAAGGTTGTTATTTCAGTATAACCTGTTACTGGAAAGGATAGACTTCAAAGCCAAACTAAACCCCTGGGGAAATAAAATTTGCACCCCCAGACCACAGGAACTCAAACTCTGGGGCAGCAAAGCCTGGCCAGAGGTTTTCATGCCATGCCAGGAAGCTCGATTAGTTCGCTGGGTAGCACAAGCGTAGCTTCTGTCAACAGCTTTCAGCAACGGAGCTGAAAGGCAGGTCGACTCCCCGTGCATCACTACTCTTATGCCAAAGTATTTCGCTCTTCCCCAGGAAGAATATTTCTTCTGCCTCTCAAGAAAAAACCACACGTTATCCACAGAGTGTTGTTGACCTTTTGGCAAATGGCAGAGAGGTGTGTCTTGGATGATGGACTTTCTGTGCTACATCATGGACAAAGCAAATAAACAGTCCCTGGCTTGGGGGAGTCGCTGCACATAGCATCCAAGCCCATGCGATACAGTCATCCCCGGTTACCTGGAGTCATCTGCAGCCCACTGCCTGCCCAGGTGACAAAAACTGGATAGTTCTTCATTCCTTTGATTTTTAGAGAGCTTTGGCTCAAATTCCTTGCTGTGAGCACAGCATTGTAAGCATTTTGGTGAAAGCTGGGCTTACAAACTACTCCTTCCTCAGTGTGAGACGATTCATTAACTGCAGGGGAAAGACAGGAATGATACAGTATAGATGAAGGGCAGGTCTGTGTTTCAGCGATGGGATTGCAATTAGCAGCTTCAGCTGTCTGTAGGAAGAAAACCTGGCAAGTCAAGATGTTTTCAGGACTTGATACTAGGAGTAAAAAAGCAAAAGAGAGAGAGGGAAAAAAGGAAAAGAAGGGAGAAGCCCAGGTCACAAATATAACAGAAGAGAACATGAAGTCAGCATTTCCCGTCTTGTTGCTATACAAGTCTTTTCTGTGTCTGACAGATAGCTGCTCCACAGCAGAAGTGACCCATATTACTTCTTTATTGTTTAAACAAAGAAAGCTGCCAATTAAAATGCCTTGAGTTTATTTCAGCACTTTTTGCTCTGGGAGCTTCATTGATTGGAAGGGAAGGCACAGGGTTGTCTGCTCTGCTGTGAAGCAATATGGTCCTTTCAAGTACATCCTACTTGCCCAGCTTTTGTCAGAAAATGTATCAGATCACAGATATCAGACATATAGCAGAAACTCAAGAGATCTTCTAATCCATCCCTCCACCCTGGAGGCTGTTCAAGGGGGACGTTTTCTACGTGGTTCATAAAACCCTTCTGCAAGAGTCATCACACTTTCCTGAGCTACCTCATTCCTAATTCTCCTGATATCTAATTTAAGTGTCCTTTGCTGCAGTTTAAGAGTTTACACCCACTGTTTTTGCTCTGTCCCTGATGGATACAAGGATATGTCATAGCACAGAATTGGGCAGATGTCAGGTGAACAGCCTCCTGTTCAAAGCAGGGCTAACTCCAAAGTCAAAGCAAGGGGCTTTCTCTCTCTTGGTGACAGCTGTTAACTTATTTGAATACCGTTACCAGACCTTCTCCCCTCTCCTCTAAGCAGTTTGGCATCAATTCTTTAAATCTTTTTTCAGAGATCACATTTGCTCAACTGTTTATTAGTCATTGCTGTGTCATTAATCATAGCTGTATATCTGATGGATGCTTTCGTACATACATGCATGCACCCATACACAGACACATGCATACACAGCTAATTTTGATGACTACAAGCAACAGGAGCAGAAGCCTTTCCTTGGCAAAATGATTCGGTAAAGTGAACTTAATTCTGCATGCTGGGAGTAACAGACTGAGTTGTGCAATGTGAAGTGCAATGAAACATTAAATGGCAATATGCTATCCGACCACTAGAAGAATTTACATCTTGTAGTATGACAGATGTAACACGGTTATTGATATGGCAATAGAGCATATGCTTGGCTTTAACCTTTTCAGCAGTCCCTGCTGAAGGTAAGGGTTTCTCAAATCTCCTTTCAGAGTATATTTACCTCCTTGCTTGGCTGGCATTGCTGTGGCTTTGACCATCAGCATGATTTTCGCCTGCTATCTCAGCCAGCTTTTCAACATCCCTATGCTCACTGGTAGTGTGATTTTTGAAGAAATGGACTGTGAACAGGAGCTGCTGCTGTTTGCAGGATCACCGACAGGGTTGCACTTTGGAGCCTGGCTGTGAGCAACAGGGATCACTTCTATATGTTGACTGGCATGGCTGTGCAGATACCTTGATGGACAGGAGAATCGGTCCATAGAAAACTGGCTGAACATGGCTCTGAAAACTTGTAGAGCAAAGAAGCAAGGAAGCCAAACTGCAGTGCTAGTTTGTTTATCTGGAGCCACCTTATCTGTAAGAGCTTCCTTGCCCTAACTTGGCCCAGGAGCCATGCTACAATGCAACTACTTCTAAGAGATAACTTTATTTTAATATCTGCATATTTGTAGTGTGGAGGAAATCCAGGTATAGGTAGGACTCCATTGTGTCAAGTGCTGTAGAAACACAGAGCAGGGAATTTAGTGATCACAAACAGCCTAAATAAAGGACAATAGAATGATACAGGGGGACTTCTTACAATAAGGATATAAATCTTGCAAAGCAATGAAAACTACTTAATGTTTGCATAGTTTTGGGGAGCTGCTATGGCACAGAAGTATTGCAAGAAGGACTTAAGGAAGGAAGATGAGGTAGCTTTCATAAATTTAGCCAATTCTGGTAACTGCTCTGTAAGGAACATATTTGTCACAGTTAAAGCTTGGATTTTAAACAAGCTCAGGCAACAACTGATTGTACAGTTACTATGCCAATAATATGTAGGTTGGTGTTGTCATGCTTTTAATGGGTAGGTATTTTTACTTATATTTTACTTGTTACATTTTTATTAAAAAGTGTTGATCAGGACAGTGATATTCTATCTGTAGCTAGTCCTGGTTCTCTGGGTACTTGTAGGACATCCCTGAAAAGGGAACTAAGAAAAGAAAGTTTATTAACAGTTGGCTCAAATCACTGCAGGGGGTTTCACATGCCGCTACTGGAATACTCTTAGACCCCTGCAAACTGAAAGAGGTTGAAAAATCACTAGCATAGAATAAGTAAGCAGGAAAGAGTTGAACTTCTTGTTTTCATTTTCCCCAGCAGATGTTCAGTTGTTGAGGCGTCAGAGCCGCCGGATGCTGGAAGAGGCGTTTATGAATGACCTGCTATGCCATATCGTTGCCTCTGGGGGTGCCACCAAGCTGGGCTGGAGGCAGCAGCAGCTGGTATGTCTCGGTGGGGTACTCGGAGTAATGGCTGTCATTTGGTGGACGGGTGGAAGTCACGGTGGTCTTCTGCTCAGTCACCACCTGGTCCCTGTCGCATGCCACAGGGGTTGATATAAATCAAACTCTCTCTGCAGTGGGTGCCTTGAGAAAACAAATTGATGTTTTAAAGCACAAGAAAGGAAGCGTCAGAGGTGCAGCTCTAACAGCGAGCTGGGGGGTCGTCACGCTGCTTGGGCTGAATGCTGAAGGAAGTCATCAACGAGTGGGAACATCTCTGGGAGCATAACTGGAAGAGTAAAGTCCAAATCAAAGGCCAGGACAAGACAGAGGACACACCTTCTTCTATTGTATATAGTGGTAGAGAGCTCTGGGCTGAAAGAACAGCTAGGGAAGGGAATGGATGCTACCTCTAAAGACATGCAGGCCAGATGTCACCTAAGGAAGCAGCTTGTAGGGAACAACCATTTACAGGCTTCCGGGAGACAGGAGAGCTTTGAGCTCAGAGACCCCTATCATGTGTCTCATTTTGAATTGGTAAACTTTGACAAGCAGGTGGATCAACTGATATCTTCACCCTTTTTGCCAATGGCCTAGATTTGCTTCTTCTTTTGTTTACTAAAACTAGCTTCAAAATGTGTCTGCATTGTTAAGGTTAGTCTCTTGGAGCTGGTCTCAGTGGTGGGAGAGCAGAGAACCAACACAGTATTGTATGTTTACACCCCTTGGCGAAGTCAGGGCAGATATGGGATCTTGTGCCCAGTATTAAGCAGGACATCCAGAAGGTTTGTCTTCAAATTAAAAATAAAACTGAGAAGGAAGCATACTCTATGGAGTGCATTTTCCAGGACTCTTATTTTTCTGTGTGATGTCTGCTACCTGAAAACAAAATGCAAAGATTGTCTCATCCCATCCCTGGAAGGAGATTAGCCAGAGTCATCAGTGACTCTGTTATGGATTTTTCTGCAAACACTAATGAAAGGGACAGGCACAGATGATTTGACAGCAACCAGATCTACATTCATTTTTAACCCCACTGCAAAAACAACCCCAAAATAAAGCAGGAAAAATAAGTAATTTCGATCTTGATCAATCTGGATTATTAAAGTTCCCCAGTGTAAATCATTCATGGAGCACTAATTTTTATGCCAATCAAGGAAAATTAAGTGGCCTAATCACATTACATGTTTGCCATTACAGGAACCGCAGAGCTTTTCCTGTATTTGGTTGGAGGCTATTCCATTTGGCTGGACTCTTTTGATACTGCTTTGCCTGTGTGTGCAATTAAAAGACTTTTTTTTTATTAACCAGTTTTTACATTACACTCAGCGGCCCCGTCACACAACTAAATGACCCGTTTAACAAGCATGATAAAATCCTCATTAGGGCCTATTATAGGATTTAGTGGAATCTTCCTGCTTCACTACAGCACAAGCCTAATCTAATTAACTCTGCCACTTAATTCTCTTCCTCCCTCTTCTTGCTGTTTATTGGGCTTTTTGTGGAAAACAGATCCAAGGAACACAATTAACATAATTTATCCTGGAAAATCCCCAAACATTAGCTAGCTACAAATGTAATTGGAAAAGGCCTCACAGAGTTCAAGCATAGTAGGCAATTACTTCAAAACTGCAGCACTGTATATTATTGTGTTACTTCTTATTATACTTTCCCAAGATGAGCAAGGAGGTAATTCTAACCAAGTGCGTTTAAAGCCATAATTAAGGGTCATCTTTGTGTTTGAACAGCTTTCATACTTAATTGAGGAAAAATGTGTGCCTTCAAGAATGAAGTGTTTTGCTAGGATGTGCAACATGGAAGCGAACTGAATGTTGTGTTCTTGAACATATTGGCATAAATGTAGAGCAGCTCCCAGTTATAAAGTCTTGTGCAGTATTTTGTACTAGCCAGATTTACCAGTCACCAGGAAACAGAATTCAGCCACAAGACGTAGCTAGTCTTTCTATTTTTTTTCATGGCAGCAAGATGTAGGACATTTATGAAACACAAGGTGTACTTCAGTACAGTCTGTTGGCCACTGAACGTGGGAGGGACACTTGGGAAGACATCACCATGCTATCCTGCTCTTTTCACAGGCTGAAACCTCTTATTTGCAGTGCTGTTAGCCCTTTTCCTAAGGGTGGTGAAATCCTACCAGACCCCAAGACATCCCAGCCTAGTTACAGTACACCTGAGGTGGCCAGCTGGTCCTAGAGGTGCCCTGAGGCGTTAGGGGCTGACCTTGGTATTCAGAACTAAGATCTGGACAGTTGTTGGGACCCCCAGTTAGATACCCGTAAGGTGAGCCTGCTCTCTGAATGAAAAACTTCTGACACTTCTGTGTTATCATTACCTAGTGGTTAAGATAGGAAGCAAAAGAACCTGAGACTTAGGTCCAGAATGCAGTCAGAAGAAAGCAGAGGATTTTGTTTCAAAAATGTCTGACAGGAACTTAGAGACAGGCATAAAGGGTTGCCCAAGTCATCCCTTACTCAGAGGTGGTTGATTTTATGCATATTTGCAAATGAACTATGTGTGGACCTCAGCTTCCTCCTCCTGGAAGAAATTAGCCAGATGCCTTGGCTAAACTGGGCAGCAGCCAAGTGTGACAAGCAAATAATTGAAGCATAGGATGAAGAAAACTTCAGCCCACGTCTCTCGTTTTTCTCTGAACTGACAGAGGAGGATTTTTTAACCTTGTCTGGATTTGGCCTCTTGAAGTTGTCAAATCAGGGCAAACTGCCTTTTAGGCAATGTGCTTTTGTGCCACACTGAGTTCAAGAAGGAATTACCTCATTTGGATTATGCAGGGAGCTGGACAAGATGACATGACGTTCCCTTGGGGTCTCCAGTGTGTAACGCTATTAATCTTTCTTATTAACTTGGGCCTGGGTTTTTGGAAGCTTGACTCTCAGGGAAGTTCAAATCTGATTTCCTTGATTGTGGCAAGCTTTTGAAAAATTTGACATAGTCTGCTGCTGCTGTTCCTTCTGGAAGCCCCAGCTTTGGTCCATCTTCTCTAGCACAGCTTCCTCTAAGGGCGAGAAATTGGAAGGATGCAGCCTGGGAACAATCAGACAGATACTGAAACTCTAGCGGAAAGGACCATAAGCGAAGGCTGAGCTATACGACAGCCTCCTTACCCAGGAGCAAGGGAGCTGTTGTTTCTGAGCGCAATTCTTTCATGAATCAATGCATTTGGAATAATAATAATAATTATCTGTGTGGGGAAGGAAACCCTTAATTAGTTTGCAATGATCTGAGAGGCATGATGTGTCCACACACAGCTGCTCTGGCATGTGTGGTTGGGCTCAACAGGTACATCTCAGGCATTTCTTTGATTCCTCAGGGGACCTGGTGTCGAAAAATTGCAATTAGCAGCAGGAAAGATTCACCGCATATTCCCTGGCTTTGCGGAGTCTTTGCTGAGATGGAAAAGGGTTACTCCTATCAGTTCTCACAAACCATCTCAACACAGTGATGGAGGTTTGAGAGTCTGGTAGAGAAGAGGTTGGTATACTGGGGGCAGGTCACAGGCACTTTGCACTGCCTGGAGTTAAGCTCTGTCCTCTCCACTGATCTTCCTCCTGAGCAAGGAGCACTGAGTGTGCCCTGGCTTGCTATTGTGTAGGCATGCACCAGAGTCAGAGCAGGCATTTTGGGGCCAAAGACACAGCTTATGTTCTCTAGTGTTGGCGGTAGTGCTGCTCCCAGCAGCAGGTAGGACTAGGTGACCTTGAGAGGTCCCGTCCCACCAACATTTCTATGATCCTGTGTCTGTATTGTTTTGCTAAGTAAGCCCCATAGCAATAAAATTTATGTGTCAATTTATTGTCATTGGAATGGGTTTAAATAAGTCAAAAGAAAAATGCTTTGATATTTAAAACCGCCAATGCATTCCGTAAGAGCAGGGTTTTTTGACTTCCAACTTTCTTTTGTTTTTCAGGTTAAGTAAAATAATGGTATGATTTAATGTTACAGTGAGGTCACTGGAAGCGCAGTTGTGGTAAGCAAATAGAATATGATACCCTGAGTGTTTTTGTGGGGTCATACTTGCCATATTTACCTAATTAATGCTTACGTAAATTAGACTCTTAGAAGATAAAAATAACAGCCTCC
This sequence comes from Astur gentilis, assembly GCF_929443795.1. Lineage (NCBI taxonomy): Eukaryota > Metazoa > Chordata > Aves > Accipitriformes > Accipitridae > Astur > Astur gentilis. Next base: position 39,088,387 of record NC_064880.1, read on the forward strand.
TTGAGTGGTTTCCTAAGGTGATGTTGGAGAAGCTGCTGTTCATCTTATTTCCACTGTACTGGGACTGTAAATACGAGAAAGCTCACCTGTCGTTAGCGCCAATGTTGATTTTAGCAATACAGGAAGTTGGATCATATTTTGTTTGTTTGGGTTTTTTTTCCCCACACAAACACAATTCCCTGTGATAACTTAGTGTGAGACTACTAAATAGTTTAATAAAGAAAAATATTTGGAAGCTTCCCTCAACAATGAAATGGATCTGCATTCACAGTCACCATGGGATGGCGCATCATGGAGGAAAAACACCCCAAAGAGTGTGTAAGAACTAAACTTATGGCAGCTTCATGCTTACAATATGGTGCTGTTTGTTACCAGTAAGCAGGTGTGCTCACAATGTGACAATACCCTGGCTGATGCCAGGCCAAAAATGTCCCAGTAATTCTTGCTGGAGTGTCATCTTTGGAGTGAGAAAGGAAGATGTCCTGGTTTATTATGGGTATGACTGTAGCAGAAAGTCCCAAACAAACCCTATCTCCACAGCTGGGCTCAGCAGGAGTGGGCTTTGCTGTGTAGTTCACTCTCTCTCTGAAGTACATTGCCTGCTTGATAATTATAACTTGGGTTTTGAGTTGGAGGGGCATGTCTCCAAGGCAGTGTGATCCTAGTGCTTGGGCAGGGAAACTTCTTGGCGAGGAGTGAAACTGTCATGCCAAAACAGTAAGGAAAACATGGAGCTATGAGTAAAATAGGCTTCTTATACACCATTCACTGAGAAAAACTTTCTGGCCACCCCAAGCAAACCCCCACACTGCAAGTACTGTGATAGGCACCAGGTATGTTATTATCAATAATTGCAATGGATGGATGACTCTTCAGAAGGGGATGGTCTCTGGGCTTTCTGGCATTTCATCTGGCATCAGCTTTAGACTGTCCCAGAGCAACTGGTACAGGAAGCCCCTGAAACACCTACAAAAATGAACAAGGCAGTGAGCTCACTGACAGCTCCCGTCAATGATAATCTCCCTTCAGGTAAGCACAGCTGCAAACTTTCCTCTTTGCACGGGGAACATGGAGGCATTTGGGTTTCAAATATGAGTGGAATGTAAGGAATTACTGCAAATCAGCTTGGCATTCGTTGTCAGAGGCACCAGCGCAATGCAATCCGTCTCTGCTGGGAGCATTGCATCAGACAGCCGTGCTGGAGTGAATGCTCTGGCTCCGGGCCGGGCTGACCTGTGGTTTGCGGATCTAGATGAGTCAGCTTGGAGAGGTTTGCCGTTAACACGGGCACAGGGAAATGATGTCCACGCAGGGAGTAACATTGCCTTTAGCTTGGAAGACTGAACAGACAGAAACACTTGGAGCTAATGTTGTCAGAGCATGTGCACTCAGAGGGGGTAATTTTGATTTTTTTAATACCTTTTAGTCTTGCGGTCTGGCTGTTTCTTAATTCAGGAGGCCAAAAAACCCCCACCGTGACTGTCTGTTCTGATATTTTCTGTTTGGTGGACCAGACTGCTTCCCTGTATTGACTCTTGTTTCATCAACAGCTTGACTGAAAAAGCTGTCCAGTCTTGATTCCAGGTTTCCCAGTGACAGAAAATCATCACAAGTGCAGGCAGTCATAGCTCTTAATTACCAGAACTGTTACGTGTTTCCTTTTTATTATCTCACTGCAGTGACTATTTTTGGGATTGCTTTTGTACCAACCTACTGGTTTGAAGAGCGTGTTAGCCAAGTATTGTTCCCCAGATAAGCACTGAAAGGCAGACAGCAACTTTTGCTTCGACCGTCTCAGCTCTGAAGACTGACAGCTTGTCTCTCAGGTGGGAAGTCTGAAGGAGGGCAATTTAGCTGCATGGATGAAACTAAAGGAAGAGGGGGAAACAAATCTGTTGAGAGTCATGTCTGCCCTTAAAAGGCAGGAGCCAATGGTCACATCTTAATTTTTGCAAATATGCTGACAGCCGTCTGATGAAAATGGGTTGCAATTTGTCATTGTAACTGAGGGCTAAGTAGGAGTGCTCTTGTTCATGCACACTAATTTCTGCCATGCTGACTCGTCTTGGTCTGTAGTTTTCTGTGGGGGTACCTGGGGCTCGGCAGGCTTTGTAGACCACACTGTTTTGGAGGGGTCTGTGAGTCTATTTGAGGGAGGGTAGCTATCTGTAGAGGCACTAGAGGTAAGCCTTTTCCCTGTAAAGAAAATGAGGACTGGTCTCCTCTGATCACATTTGCTAAGAGCAGAGTGCTTGCTTAGCTCTGCAGACTCAGCGTGGCAAGAAATTTCTCCACCATGGAATCTCTTTGTTCTTTTTCTCTTTCATTTTATGAAAAGAAAACTGAAGTAATAAGGAATTCCATTTTAACTCATCACCCCAACCTTGGGCTGACTAATACTGTTGATTTAAGCCCCGAGAGTGTTGCTGTTTTCATGATGGCTTTTTGGTTTGCTGTTTGCCAGCATTATACTGGGGAATGACTCATATTCTCAGCACTGTGAGGGATAGGAGGGAAGGAGTGCGCAAGGTTTCGTTCCCACTGGCAGACTGTGGAACGCGCAGTAATTTGAAGATCTGTCTCCCAGAGCAAGAGTGGGCTCAGGCACTAGAAAAAATGGCCAGTCAACTTTCCTGCTAAAAAAAATCAGCTTTTAAAAAATAAATGTATCAGTTTTCTGGGGAAAAAATAGTTTTTGATAAAAATGTGAATGTTGTGAAGACTGATTTCTTTTCTAAGTTAGCAATACCTCTGTGGCACCTCCAGGCAGCTGTACTTCATACCCTGTTTTCTTCTAGGATAAGATTGTTCAACTACACCTCCCATGATGCATGCTGCTGGAACAGCAAGAGTTCTGGAAAACTTGCAAAGAAAGGCTCAACTTGCCTTTTTGATGAGTTTAGTCTCTATTACTCAGTTTCTCTGTATATTACAATAGGTGCAGCTGCTACGCCACTGGGGTACTCCATAAGACATGGCTAGCTAAAGCTTGCACTCCATTTTGGAGCTGAAAAATGCTGTTTCCTTGTCAGCAGTAAGAACTGTCTGTGAAGCACTTCAGACTCCTCGGGTTCCAGTTCCTTTATCACAGCAATCAGTGCCGGATTTTCTTTTTCTTTGACAGCTGACTTTGTAATAGCCCAAATATCCTATTATAGCTGCCTAAAGCACACCTCTGTTGGAAAACATGACTAGCTCAAGGCGGGGGCACCTCTAATGCTTTGAAGCAAGCTGCCTCGAGTACCAGTAATGCTGTGGCAGCAAGAACTTGTTCCAGCCACTTGCTGCTTCTCAGCATGGGGGACAAGACCCACCGGCACTGGAAGGTCACTCCTTGCATGGCCTGTCCTTTGCTGGCTCCTTGCTGGCCTGGGACAGGGCACGGGTGTGCTGAGGCTGTGGCTGCCTGGTGGGGTGGTTAGTCTGGATGATCCTTCTGCTTGGGAGAGTGTCACCCGAGAGACCTCCTCTTTGAGGCAGCCCAGAATTGTGGCGACTGCATCTCTTCTGTACCTCAGGATGCGATTTTCCTGCCCCTCTCAGTTTGCTGCCCTACCTGACAACTGCTTTACTTTGCTGGCGTGCAGGGTCAGCTTTTCCTAGGATTCAGCCTGGGCGGCAAAAAGCAAGCCAAAGGACATGGACACTCAGACTGATGAGGAAAATGCCACTCATCTCTCTCTCTACAGCCATGCAATATAGATGTATCCTTGGTGAACTTGCAAATCAAATTGAATTTCTTTCTCCTGTTCAAGTAATAAGGAGATTTTGTTGTTAACTGGCAGGTGCCACTTTGAATTTCAGTGGTGAAGCTCAAATCTTTGTATGTAGGTCAAGCATGGATTGCTCTACTTACAAACGTGATTTGGAAGAATCTCTTCTCAGAAAGTTTTTCTGCGTTTCTAGGTATATATAGGCATTGCCGTGAGCTAAAAAGAACAGAAATGCTGCCAGAAACAGTGCAAATGAAGTCTCTACTTCCTGTTTCATAACTGCAAACAGTTTTTAGATTAAAAAGAAGGAAGAGGCTTAAATGTCTCCCTGCTGCTTGTATTCTTCTGCAATCCCTGTAAAACTTCTTCAGTATAGTGGGCCTCTGTGAATTTTAACTCCCTCAGAAATAAATGAGCAGCAGCTTTTTAATCTATCCATGCATGTGAGAAACATATGGAAGACAGTGACCATTTTAGGTGGCGGAGTATCTTTTACTGAGTGCTGTTATGGAGACAGCTCCTGGAATGAGATTATGGTGGGAGAAGTGGAAATTGTGATTTTGCTTCACATAAAGGATGAATTTATTCATAAAAAAAGAGAGTTTTCAGAATCACCCAAGAGATTTAGGAGTTTGACTCTCACTGATCTCCTGTTGTACGTAGGTGCTGGAGTGGCACAGGCATTTTTGAAGGTCTGAGCGCAGATGGTGAATAACATGAAAGGATGTGAGGGGCTTTGTATGCATGGAAGCTTGTCTTTTTTTTTTTTTAGTTTTATGAGTTGGTCTAATAATCCCTTACATTGAGTTGGTCTTCCTGAAAATTGTTTCTTGAGGTACAGCATCATGTTACTAAAACTTGCAACTATTTCCAGTATACTCTATGTGCTAGTTCCTTGTCCTGGAACATTGTACTGCTCTCTAACTGGAAGTACAGATGAGTACTGGGATGGGTAATGTTGAAAAGTTGTGAGTTCCTGGACCTGAAAGTGTTTAAGGATGAGTGAGACAAACCTCTCACAGGAGATGAACTATGTCTATTCTGTCCACTTAGTTAAGGGAATGGAGCAAATCCTATTGAGCACCTTTCAGCCATGAATTTCTAGGATCCTACCTGAATTTCTAGGATCCTACCTGAATGCCCTTCAATTGTGTGTTAAGTCCTGTAACATCTGCCTTGTGAAGTTTTTCCTTCTCCCTCTTGCTATGGGAAAGGGTAGTATGAGAACAGGCATGCTTCCTGTGAGTTTTGCCTTGGTTTTATTGCTTCTATCACCCTGTCTCTTTTGGGGAAAACAGACAGAAAACACATACCTGGCACTCTCCAAATATCTTTGAAATTGTTCTTGGTCTTGTGGGAGTCTGATCCAGCACATGTAGTCTGAGATAATTCTTGTTTCTAGCACGGAAGAGATTTACAGTAGAGACACTACTGTGGCAGGAGAAAGCCTGAGATCTCTCTTCCCAGCTGAGTGTCTATTCTTTTGATGGGATACTGTTCAAGGCTTTTTGTGCTTCATATCTTCAGGAGCAACTGAGAGAATGGCAATAAAACCCTGTGGGATGTGTGAAATGTGGGATTTGTAAAGCTAAGACTGTGTGGGAGAAATCTTGCTTTAAAATGATAGGTTTGATTTTCTGAGTGCATGAGGTATCAGGATCCCAAGCATCGTTGAATATGTGTGGTTGAAGATATTGGGATCCAGCTGTCGTTTCACTCTCGTATTAGTGCTAAGCAACTTTCCAGTAAGCCATTCTGGATCCAACTTGAAAGCATGGAGACAAAATTGAAAGGGCAATCATTAAAAGAAAATGATTATATGTATAAAGTTTTTTACCCTTCCAAGAGCAGTCTGTTTACTGCTCTTGGAAAAAGTGCTTTTCAATTCTTAAATTTATAGCTAATAGTGTCAGAGATTTATTAGACTAGAGCGGATCACTGTTGTCATTCTCTCAGACTTCCCACGCACCAGAAACAAAGCATTGCTGCCAGTTTTCCTGTTTTTGCACTCCAGATGTGAAATGTGCTAAGAAACACAACCCATTTCAAAAGCTCTTCTGCCCATGGCAGAGCTATAATTTCACTCCCAGTTTATCAACTGGCAATAAACAAAAATGCTTATCTTCAATTTGAGGAACTCAGTTTCGTATCAAATTAGTCAGAAGCTTTGGGATTTACTTATTAAGGCAGTGAAGGGAGGCTAACTTCAGAGAAGTAGATGTGAACCTTTGCAAAGCCAGACTGTATGAACAAGCAAATTGCAAGAGGCCTCTGATGAAACTTCTTTAAGTAAAAAAGGTTTTTTGTGGCTGTGAGGGGGAAAGAAACTTGAAACTCAAGAGTTTTGATTCAGCCAAAATGCATTAGGCTGCGATCCAATGTCTTCTTCCAGTATTTGATGGTACTGAGCAGAACAGAGGAAGGGGTATAATTAAAAAGGAATCAGAACAATTAAAATGAAGGAAAAGCTCCCTCTGCGTTCACAGAAGCAGTGGCAAAGGCAGGTGATTAGGTTCTTTTTGAGGGTAGTTTTGGATTGGCAAAGGGAGATTAGCTCTTGTGAAAGCCTCGCTCTGATTTCTAATTTTTAGCTGTTTTTCTCATTTCTTCCAATCCTTTTTTTGCTGTTGCTATGAAAAAGGCTTCAATTAGAGGACAGAAAATGAAGTGGGAAAAGACAGAGAAGTCAGAAGACCATGTTTAAGTTTCTACTGTTACCTAAAAAGTAATAATAAACTCCCCCTACCTGTAATTAGGATAATTGCCCAGCCCCCAACTAAGATGTACATTTGCAAAGGAACAGGTTTTTTTCAGGGCTTGCAGGTGAATATCTGATGGAGAAAGGCCCAGATTCTATAATAAGAAACATTTGTTGAAACATCTATTATTCCACATCATCCATGGAAACAACTTAGGCACTTTACAAAAGAAATCACTTTCATTACTTCCATGATGCAGATTGACAAAAGTGTGAAATGTATTGGCCAGGGTCATTCAGGAAGAAGTGAACCCAAATTTCGTGGACCCTATGAAAATACACAATCCACCAGAAAGCTCCACTGTGCTTGGTAAGAGGCATTTATTCTCACCGCATCCCAGTGTGGTGTTGGTTCAGTGAGTAAAGATGGAGGACCTTGCCCCTAAAAAAGACTGCCTTGGCAGTCTGATGAGACAGGCTGAAACATGATGGTGGTGGCCCAGAACTGGATTGAAGGGGGCATCTGAATTGCAATGTGTCACATCCAATTCCATTTTCATTTTACATATTATACATTGGTTGGGTCAATTTTATGAATCTTATAAATAGTCTTACAATAAAGCTTAGGAAATCAGAGGTTTTTCCAGTGGGCTAATTAATAGGGGGATTTTTAAGATCACTAGACCACTCCTTCCAGCATCCTGTTCAACTCAGGCTGCAGAATTTTACCTGTTTTCTCCTCAGACATGCTGAAATAGATCAAAGCTCTTTGATTTCTAGCTAGAAACCTACAGCACTAGAACAAGCAAGAGAATTTCCCATTTAAACGTTATCTTAAATACAACATTTTGCTGTGATATGTGGGAAACTGCTGAAGTGCTAGACAGGAAAAACCAGACACCTTGGAAAATAAAAACTTATGAAGGAATCTTAACACTGCGTAGGAAGACTTCCCACCAACAAAGAGATGTGGAAAAACCCCAATGCAGTTTATTCACTTGAATCAAAAGGAAATTATGTACCTGCAATTAGCTTTACATGGCAGTGTCCAGACATGCAGATGAAGGAGTTATCTGGAAATCAAAGATGATATGAGGTTGCTGAGAAGATAGCTTCAGAAAAAGCAATAGCGGAGAGAATAGATGGACTAGACAGGATTAGCAGCAAGTAACTCACAGGAGTGGAACTGCTTAGTTTCTGCCTGGAAACTTATATTGGGGAAAGAAAGAAATTCAGTGGATCCAGTGCCTGTAGTCTTGAGTTAAGGACACGAAGAGATGGAGGAACCACAACTTCCTTTGATTTGTTAGTGCTTTAACAGCCATAAACATGGCTTAAAATGTTTGCTTTGCATCTCTTTGGAATGTGCCTGCCTTCAGGTTCCTGGCACTGGTCCCGTTATCCCTCTGTCTGATGTTACTGCTATATGGTACTCAAGACACTGCCCATACTTTCCATGATGGAGTGTCACTGTGCAGCATTTCCAGTACAAACCCATGGATGATGGACAAGCACACCTGAGTGTTTCTCAACTATTTAATGAAATACTGGTAAAACGACTTTGCTCCTGAATAGAGTCAATGGAACAGAATGACAACAGGGAGAGTCAAAGAGCAATGGCTATTGTTTGTCTACCCTTTGTTGTTCTGAGACAGTTACGTCCTCTTTTTTTTTTTTTTCCCAAGAGAAGTCTCATTTTTTACTTAATCAAATACAAGGTGATTTGAGCATTAGAGTAATGGATAGGTATGGCTGGTTGTTTGGAGTGGAGAGTGTATAGGAAAGAGAGTGACTGGAAACATACCTTATGTTAAAGCCTGGGATGTAAATCACCTGGATGGAGCTGGCCTAGATGTGAGCTCACACTGCCCTAAGTAGAGGCTTGTTCAGTTTGCATCAGAAGGAAATAATGCTTACTTGACACCATCTATAAATCAATGCAGAGCTGGCTGTGGGAATTTAAATATACACAGATGTAATATTTATTAGCAGTAATTACTTACCTTTGTTGGTACAGTTATTTTAACTAATTTGCTAATTACCTGTGGCATAGTAATTAATTACCTACTGAACTCCTGGAATATATATGGAGACACCTTATGCAAAACTCTGGTTGAATGGGCATTTACTTCACTGTTATTCCATGAGCTGCTTTAAGCATTTACAAGTTATCACTGGGTTATGTTTCTGATACTGTCATTATGGCTTGGCAGCTGCATTTCACAAGACTATCTAGCATTGCAATAAGTCTCCAGTGAAGTACCTGGATTCATTAAGGTCTCCCCACTTAAAACAGAAGAACTGTCCCTGAAGCTGCTCACTAGTTGCTGTAGAGAGCCCCTTGTGAGAATAATTTCCATGCTTTTTGCACTGCATAGCCCAAGAGGAGGAAAAATCCCTCTGTGGAAATAGAGAGGGTCTCTTGGGGTTTTGTTGATGGACTGCTTCAGCCTTTCTCTGCTGCATAAAGCAGCACTTGAGTCTTATTTTGTGAGGTGAGTGGAGGGGATACAGAGTGAAATAATCCAGACAGTTTTAAGTATTTTGACTTTAGTTATAAATTGTTCTCTATTACCTATTTTATATGTAGAAAATATTTCCCCAGATGGCCCAGAACTTGAAAGGATAATCTTGAGTTTTACTTTATCAAGCTGCTGTAAGAATCCCACCCGTTCTTCTCCATTCCAAGCTTGAGCTGACCAAACTGAGCCATGAGTCAGTGTCAGACAAACCATGAACAAATGACTGCTCGTGCAGCTCCTGTCACAGCCTGTAAAACTTCAAGACCAAAAGAAATAGAGGGACAGAAGTATACTGAAGGGAGAACTCATATCAGAGACAACCAGTGACGTTGAGCTTTATGTCATGCTGTGCCAGAGTCAGAACAGTGGAAAGATATCTGTGAGTTACGCAGGACTCACAAACACAATTTGGGGAAAAAATATCCTAATGCAGGAAGAATCATTGCCTTTCAGATAGGGTAGACTGTTTCAGGAAAGCAAAACTTCATGGGGTGCATCATAATCATTGGTTGATATGGGAAGGAGCACAGCAACCACTGCTGAGAGTAAAGGCAAACAAGGCATAAAAATTACACTGGCAGGAAAAGTTGTGGAAGCTGCAAGGAGGTCTCCAAGCCTGCAAGGCAGAGCAGTGGGGTGGCAAAACTTGGGGAGTGCTGGGGCCGGGGGGATGTTGAGGCAGGTAAGCTGAGCTGTAGGAAAGGGAAATAGAGGACAAACTTGCTGTGTTGCTAAATGCAAGCAAGCAAATTTAGAGGATGCTTCATAGAGCACATAAACAGATATGAGATGTACTTTTGGGTTGTGTACCAAAGGGGAAAGTGGACTGATTCACACAGTTGAGCAGAGCTGCCTTCAGCTGCCTTGACAGTTTCAGGCATGGGGCTGAGAACTCAGGAAACTAGTTAGAAAATCTTGAAGTTTGAAGGTCTGAGGCGATGCCAGTACTTCTGACCTTGCTTTCACCAAGCAGTCCCTGCTGAGAAAATTCTAGCTTGGATCTTCTAAGTGCAACAGTCATGTAATTCCTGCTGCTCCTGGTGGAGATATTCTGCTGCCTATTCTGAAGGCAGCTTGCTATCTCTGTCCTGTGGTTTCCAGTGGCATTTAGGTAAGTCGTTTGGTACTGGGCTCTGCAACGGCCCAGAAGTTATAGAGGGAATCTACAGTAATTGCATTTGGGTACCTTCACTCACTAATCTGTGTACCTTCATTACATGTCCAAAGTTAGGTGAAACTGAGTCTGGGCCTTTATATACCAACTGGAGAACAATTATTCCTTCCTTGGAAGAAGTTTTGCTTTTTAGGTACGTGACTATTTCCAGGCTGTTTCCTGTCTGTGCATTATTTCTTAACACTTCTGAAGTGTTTGCCAAAGAGTGGCTTGCCTTGAGACATTTTTACCTGCTTGTTTGTTCTTTCTGGACAGCTCCTATTAAATTAAACCATATATTCATTCATACAGACAACATCCCAGTAACCAGGTCAATACACACTAGTCATAAATTATTACAGAACAGGTCCAAATCCATCACTGAGGCATCCATTGATTATCCATACAGATACTCCCTGTAAGCGAACACTTTGTATGCAAGGTCACTGTAGAATTCAGCTATTTTTAAAAGGCCGTTAATAGCAACACGGAAGCAGGCTTTGATTGAACTGGAAGTGTAATTTTCAATTAAGAGCCTTCACTCAGTCTTCCTTCCATTAGAGTCTAATTAGATTTCAGGAAGACATGAAGTTTCAGAGGCTTCAGCCCTACAGCCTCTCCATTAGCTGACACCATATGCTTTGTGGTTTCCATTGTGAAGTCTCGATTAATTTGCTAACGTTAATTTTAACTCTAGCTGAGATGCTTCACCAGGGACCTGATTAATGGACTAGCTGTAACCAGCTCATCCCTGCTTTTTTCTGCCATCAGTTATACAGTAATGAGGTTAGTGAACATCAGACTGATAAGTTTTTTTCTCTACTACTGTGGGAAGTGCATATATTTCATTTGGACTGTGTAAGCAAAGGACCTGTCCCTCCAGTTCGTCGCCTGGATTAGCTTGCTAGGTTACAGACCCTCTCTCCCAACCTACTCCTTCCTGCATCGCTTCGTCTCTCTGTGATGCCTATAGTATACATAAAACCATGGATCTGTAAAGACACCTTGGACAGTAATTTTTTCATAAATTTTCTTTCCTTCTGTTCCACCCTTTTCCAAATGTTTTGTTTGATCCAAAGAGTGAAGGCTTGGTAGAGCACACCTAGTGTGAAGCAACTAACTTTACTTCATCTGTTCTCATATTCTTTCAGCTGAAACAAAAGCTTCTGGGACTGTGGTTGCTGATATAAATTGAAAAAAATCTTGTGAGTACTCCTAACAAATGCTGTTAATTTAGCTAAAGGTTGATTGTGGTAAGAAGTGAACATTGGTGGTCCGAGAAGCATTAGCTGGAGACCCATCTCAAGTTGGTGATGAGAAATGCAAGAGACTCCTGCTCATTGGAAGGGTTTTAGCAATACAGATAAAATACTGCAGCAGTGGAAATAAATTTTGAGTGAGGACCAGTTTTTTGCTGGGCGCACACTAGATATCACAGATTAGATCTTTGGGTGATGGGGGTTTTCACAGCTGTCAAACTGTAGGATTTACACTACTGTTAAGCAACTCTATTGAAGAGGCATTCAGATATGCTAAGATACGGATAAAGGGTGTGACATAGGCAGACAGGTGATGGGATGCCTACCAAACAGGTAATGAAATCACCTTGGACAGATTTTGCAGGCAGTTCTGTTCTGTACTTCAGCTATAGAGCACGTGTAATACTTTTCTTGCAGCTCTGCTTGCTGTTTGGATTTCAGCCCAAAGTGCACTAGCTCTTCAGCATAAATCTGAATGATCCACAGTACATAAAGAATCAAGTTAGGTCACTTCTGCCTTGGAAATAATCAAATCCACCACTGAAGAATAATCTAGTACAGTGATTTTCAGTTGGTGAGGATCTTGTCTATGGCCCAGAGGGAGGAGAGCTGCAGCAGGGCTCTGGCTGGGAGGGACTGTTGCATTTCCCCAGCAAGTGCTGCTGTGAAAGACCATAAGAGCATCTGGGCTGTGCGTCAAGTCCACCTTTATGGCATTCAGATCCTGAACTTTTGTCTCAGACACACTTGGTGGATTAACACAGACCTTCTGTATTTAGGGGATTCCTCCTAGTCCCCTTCTTATTTCTCTGTGTGGTTTTGGCTGCCAGGCTTTCCTTTAAAACAAGACACTGCAATAATATCTTATTGACTTGGTTTTATGGAAAAGAAAGAGTTGTAATAACTTTTTATTGACATTGCTCTTCCAGAGAGACATAGAAATAAATCACCAGCCTGCAGGAGTCAGAATGCTCTTGTGCTTTCTGGGACTGCTCTCCGTGAGTTTCCCAGCAGGAGCTACCCAACATTTCTGGCTATTTGCTGTCAAAAAACTCCTTTATCAAATGTAGCTGAAATAAGCCAAAAGGATACAAAGTTGCTGGGGTTGTGACTGACAATAGGACAGACCAATAGTGCTTGAGAGCTGAGGCTCTCTCTACCGCAACCAAGAAGCTAAGAAAGAGTTAAGTCAGCACACTGCTGCAATGAGGTATCCCGTATAGAGAACCTGAATCAAATGTGAAACTTTATCAAAGGTTTTTTGCAGTTGATCTTAGCTCTGCAATGTGAATCCTGGAGGGAATAAAGGAGTTGAGGGAGAGAAGAGCAGTTTATATCTTTGGGGTATAAATCAGATAAAGAGAATGATTAACAAGGGTAGGTTTTTGCTACAGTATTTTAAGAACTCTGTCAATATGCTCCCTCCCTCTTCCCTTCCTGAGCCTCGATGTAAAGGCCTAAAATTAGATAGCTGATTAAGGAGAGCTGCAGGGCGATCTAAATACATCAATCTTGCTTGTAATGAGGAACACGGCTACATTTCTGCAATGATGATGAACCTCGGGGCCAGGGGTGGCTGGATACTGAATGTTCTCTGTATCGAACTTCCCATGCAGCCATTACTTCTCAGCATCTCTGAATGGCTGAATCTGATTACAGGAGCTCTCTGGGAAAGGAGAGTGCTGGGGATTGAACTGGGCAAGATTTTTTTCCCAGGGTGAAAGAAGCTGAGCAGCTTTCTAGACTCTTTAACTTGTTTGCCAGCAAAATGGGCTGCCTCATGCCCATTTCCCCTTTTACCTCCCACCAAGAAATGTGTAGCAAAACCACACTGAAAGGTCCACCTTACCCTAACAAGCCTTTACTTACAGTCTTTTACACTTAAAGCCACATCTTACTGTTCTTTTTAAAGACTAATGGCCCATTTCATGTGCCAAATAAAGAGCTTTTATTAGCCAAGGAGTAAAGATGTGTCCTGCATTAGAGAAGCAGAAAACCACCAGAAGGAGCAGCAGCCCAAACTTCCCATAACAGCAAGAGGAAATAAAGTTCTCCTAAACAATTAGAGTTGGTGTTTTTTTTTTTTTTTTTTTTTTAAATTGAATAATATTATTGCATGCCCCAAACAAACTAGACCTCTTTTCTTAGTCTCTAGGCCAGCTCCAGAACTGTCCTTTCTCCTGTGGGCAGAAACCCCTGTATACCAAGGCTCTTTTTACACCTCTGGCACATTTCAGTCACATCTAGCAAATCATTTAGGAACAGCCTAGGGACTTTTCTGGGATTTATGTCCCTAAAGGATGATTGAAGGGACAGGTAAGTGCCAAAATATGGATTTGCAATCCTTAGAAATATCCACTGCAGCTGCTGCCTTAACCTCACAGACTTTCTTTACTTAGATGGTAGTTCCTGAGAGAGGTTTCATGCCCCAAGCTGTCTTGGACTGAGCAACCTGTTCTCACCTAGGCCAGAAAACTAACGTTCACCTGCCTACATTCCTGGGGGTGTCAGGAAGCTGTTACAAAATGTGTAGCTGACAGATTAAAAGTCCCGTGATCACCCAAATAATGCTCAGGAGGAACCTGTAGGTTTCTGCCACCCGTGGGCTCAGCCCAGTCTTGCTCTGCTCCCAGAAATAGATCCAAAGTGTTTATCTCATTTATTATACTTTCTGTTTTGCTGTTTGTGGGGTGGAGTAGTCCTAGCAGCCAACAGCACAAACAGGGCTAGAGATGAAGCATCTCACAGACTTTTCTGAGGGCTGAGCACCCTGTGAGACTGAAAAATCATCTAAGAAGGGTAAGGTATGTTCACCTAGGCTTGTTGCTGCCATTTAGTTGCTCAGTTTTTCCCCTGTGCTTGGGACTTGCGGGGTGGGGGGGAGCGTCAAGAAAGAGCTGCTCCTGGACCTGAGTCTGACACAGCCAAACGTCACAACTTGCCAGTAATCCACAACTGAGAAGTCAGAGGAGAACATCTAGGCTAAGAAAGATCCCTTTTCCCCTTCTCATCTCTTCGAGAATACTTATGGTCACTTAAATTCAAGGTTGAAAGCCGTTTAAATGTCTGCTTTCTCCTAGAGAAAGGGCATTTACTTTCTGACAACCAGAGCAGTGCTTTCAGACTCTAGGTGGCAGGAACACCTTTGCCCTGTTCTCTTGCTTCCCATCACATCTGAGTCTTCTGGTTTAATCAGTGTTTCAGGGAAGAAATGGGGAGTTCTGTGAGCCTGAAGGACTCTTTAAGAGTAGCATGGGGAAAAAAAAAAGATACAAGAGAAATAATGCTTAAGTTTAGCAGCTAGTGGGTTGTGTCCTTTTCAGTCCTTGGTTACCAAAGGAAAGAGAAGAAAAAAAAAAAAGAAAAAAAAAGAGGACAAGAAAAGCCAGCAAAGAAGAAAGTGCACGAGTCTGTCAGTTCAGACTTAAAGCTTGAAGAAGGAATTTAATATTCTGCACAGCTGCTTCCTTCTTATTTCTTCTTGCTGCAGTTGCTTCTCCACTTGCTAATTCATCTTAATTATAGAATATTTGGACAGCTCAGAGCAAAGTTCTTTGTTGACAGTGCTTGAACAAGAGAAGGTATTCAGGCTCATGAATAGATGCTGTGCTGAGAAAGTCTAATTGGCTTGCTATGACCGACAATGGTACAGCTCACACAAGTGAGGCTGGTGGTGTGCCTGGATTTTGCACAGTTTTCCTAGATCTTTCTGTTCTCTTGCTGGCTCTCCTGTCTTCCTACCCCCTCTGCCTCCCTGCATCTTGCCTTTCCTACAGGGTGAAGTAACAGACTGGGGTAAAAAGCAACTTCAAGTACATTGAGGGTTTCAACAGGATGTTTAGAAACCAACAGAGGGTGTCTTACTTCTGGACAAACCCATATGCAGCACGGCTTCATCTCAGAAGCAGAGTATTAACAGTAATATTAATATTACCAGTATTAGTGGCTTGATTGCTATAGAAATATGGTCTCAAGTAAGGTGAATTTAATGACTGGATAACTAACCAATTATCACCTTGGAGCCACAAAAACCACTGAAGGGCCAAATGGGGTGTCAGACTGAGATCACTATGGCTACAGAACTGAGAAGCAGCGCAAGCCAATGCCAAGGGAGTGTGAGGGCTTCTCTGCATCTCAGTGGATTTTGTGCCCCTTTGCCAGTGAAGATGCTCTCTGCACAGTGCAGAGATGCCCTCTGCTCTGGGCTTGCCCATTTTCCTTGGAGTCATGCGGTTACCCTACAGAGGAGAGTGAAATACTCTATTTTAAGGAGGTTATCTCCCGGGACAACCAAAGTGAAATTGCCACTCTCCTTGGAAATAAGCAGTGGTGCTTGAATAGCAGGCTATTCTAATGCATCTCTGTCCTGCTGGGAGTGACCTTCCAGAAACTTCTTTTCTCTGCAAGACATCTCACCCCCAAAGCCATCCCATTTTCTGCTGCCTATCTATGCAGACCAGGAAGGAGGTTTTATTTAGGTAGCTCTCTGTTTGCACTTAAAGCCAATTACTTTTTTGTGCAGAGAGCACAGGGTGGTCTATTTCAGCATAAGAGGATGTATCTGGATGGTTTTGAATGGTAGAAAACAAATGACACAGTTTACTAAAGAGGAGAAAATTTCAGGGATAAGTGGTCTAAAACAGAGCCTGCTGCTTTATGTGGTAATGTGGAAAAGTTTGTGTTATAGTTGGTATACCACTCTCCATCTCTTCCCCAGGATGTCCTTTGCTTGTATAAGGTGAAAAAATTACACATTTTTCAGTCATGACAAACCCCCAAGTTAGCCACGAAACGGAGTTCAATCTTTGCAGTGTCCAACTCTGTTGCTTCCCATTTCTGCAATGGGTTATGCAGCTGGTTATGCTCCTCAGTGTTCATAGCCATGCTCAGACCAGGCAGAGTAAGACCTAGTAACTCATGTGGGACTCACTGGGACTGGCTTTTCCTACTGTTTGGACCCACACGACCATCCCTTCCTAGTCATCTAGACATGCCCTTGATAAAAAGTGAACCAGAAGAGAGGGTAGCCTGCTTACTGCGCTGCTACTTAGATAAGGTGTTGTTAATATTAATGCCTTTATCACTGAAATTGCAATTTTATTTTAACAAACACAAAATCAGAAGCACCCAAAGGCCCAAATCTTATTGAAAGTCTGAGGAGGTTGAGCAACTTTAGGATCCCCTTGAAATCCCAGCCTATGAAATTGGAGAGCAGTGCTATTAAATTGGCCAGTCTCTTTTGGCATTACCAAAGAGTAATTGGAAAAGTGGCTGGAAAAATGTTTCTAGGACATAACTTCCTCCAAGGGACACCCTCTTCTGTAGTAAAAAAATGCAGGAGGAAGGGACAGTGACACGACCTCACCCAGATCCATCCTCAGGGCAAAATCAGATTTACCCAAACCACTCCTGAGAGAAGCTAGTCTATGCAGGGCCTTGCCAGCTTTTTCCTGATGTCTCACTTAAATCCTTCTTGCTTGTTTTTAAGCCAATACCTTGTTCTATCCACAGTGGACATGCATTTATTTATTTATGACTGACTTCCTCTGCAGCTACCTTCAGCACAGGTGAAATCTGCTATTCTAATTCCTCTTTTTTTCAATCATTAGACTTAAACCAGTTCATTTCTTTCAGTCTTTCCAAATTAAGTCAGACTTTCTAGACATCTGATGATCCTTGTTGTTGTGCTGATAATTATTTTGAAGTTAGTTAGGTTACCTCCTTCTCAAAGAACGGTTTCCAAACCTGGGTGCAGCACTGTAGCAGGGCAGAGAAGGAACATTTTACACATCTGTCCTACAGCAATCCTGATAATGCACCAGGTTTGATGTTTGGATTTTGTGTAACAACACAACAGGATCTTAGGGCTCCACAGAGCTCTTCACAATGTTGAGAACCAGGAATAAACATGAGATGCAGTATTTTGTTTATATTTAATTGTGTAAGTATTTTTCCCTGTCTTTTTTTTTAAGTTCTGGAGTGAATAAAAGAGGGGCATAATTTTTTAGCTCATAATGCTCATAGGAGACTGTGAGAGAGACACAACTTTATGTCTATTTCAAGCCTATTCTTAACTAGACCCAGCAATAGTCACACAGCAATCAGTGAGGTTTCTAAGACTAAGCATGTGTTTGAGTGTTTTGCTAAACTATGATGTTCGTGCAAGGGAACACAAAGTGGTGTCTCTAATACCTTTCAACTGGCAGCATCTCAACAGAAAATTTTGTAGTAGAATTTTGTATGTGTGTGCCCCCGCACTTGTGTGTATAAGCAAAGGAGATTTAAGAGATCACTACTATGTGAAATTAAGACAGTATAGATTATTAAGTATCAAAAAAATACCTAAGAAGATTAGAATATCTGAAAATATTATTACGAGTTGGAAATGGACATTACCTTATAAAGGCCTTTGAACTTTCTCTTATGTGCCCCTTTCCATACTTGACCCAAGTTGCCACTTGCCTGTCTGCAAGCTTGAGGATAGCCAGCAACATCCCCACCAAGGGCTACTGTGGAGGTATACAAATGCATGGAAACTCTGTAATAAGTTATTAAAAGGCATGCATATATACTAATATAAATATATGCAAACATCTATATGTATATGAAATCTAGTTACACATAGCAACAAGTTTCCATGTATACTATTTTTCCACTAATGTTAAGATATGCTATAGAGCAGCAACTGGGCTATGAAAAGGTGTGATTGGGAGAGTTACAATGTGCAAGGTAATAGCCATTTTTTCTGTTTTCCATTTTATGATCACTAAATATCATTGTCTTGCTAGTGTTATCTCAATAACAAAAAAGTGATATTGGTGCTTTTTATGCTACTGTTCTCATAAACCTTGGTTGCAGGATAACACAACTGTAGGTCACTATCAGGGCAGATCATCAAAAAAAGATTTTAATGACATTTATAAAGTTCCGGTGGGATTGGATTCAGCTGTTCCTGGGATAAGAGCCGCCCTTGACTATACAGCAGTTTGGACCAACTTGAGATGAATGAAAGAATAGAGGTAAGGAAGAGAATAAGGAGAGGAAATGTCTGCAAAAGGAAAATATATATAATCAGGCTTTGCTGAGACAGGTGGGGACCCCAATAAAGTCAGTGTTATCTGAGCCACAGATGGTCTATGAGAGACTGTGGAAAGAGGTAGGATGAGAGTGACCTTTGGAAAACCCTGGTGAATGCAGCAGCTCAGTAGCAGCTCCCTTTCACCAGATTGCTTCAAGAACATTTTCCTACCTTTCCTTTTCTTTTCTTTGAAGTGAGGCACTGTCAGGATTGCTCGTACTTTTTGTTTTCAGCTGTCACCCCGTCCTGCTGCAGTCAGAATTGAATTTATCAGCCCTGTCATGGAGGTGCAGCAACTGAAATAACTGCAAATAGGAAAGGCTTTGAATGCTGAGGCAAACAGCTGCTGGCTGGCTGGGCTGTCCTGAGAAACAGCATCCAGCTACAGCCAGTAGGAAATAGGAAACTACTGAGTAGGATAGGCTATTCTCCCAGGAAAATGTATCTTCTTTGTTTGAGTTGGTTTGTGGCAGCTGAGGATGGATGGATTGCGGTGTACGCACCTTTCCTTCATCCAGCCCTATGAGATGGCTCAGCCAGCATCATGGTGGTGGGAACTACCTGCTGCAACGACTACATTACCAGCATGCACCACTGGGCTGGGTTACTGGAACATGTACCTCCAAGTCTGGGCTGTAAGAGTGGAAGGAGAGCTCAAGCCCTGTATCTTATTCATTCCAGCATCTCTCTGGGGAAAACCTACAAAAGGAGCTTGCTTAGATTAAGATGCCATGAGTAACTTGTTATGGAGATTTCTGTGTGCTAAAACCTCTTTGGTAGCAGACTTTGGGCATGTTGTTATGCTGGGGAAACGTTTAAATGCAGAAGTCAAACCTGCTGGCCAGGCTTTCAAGCGAGATGATCTCAATAGCTGAAGAGGCTTCTCCACCTTGAGCATCCCCACTACTTTATGATTGACTGATTTTTTTGATTTTTTTTTTTTTTTTTTTTTAACTTTGGCATTTCTAGAGGCTGGAAGCTCAGCAGAAACCTTGCAACTGCCCTTTCTCTTTTGAAACTCCTGCAGGGCCAAATAGCAGCCCCAACCATGCTTGGCAGGAGGGTAAAGTGCGTTGAGAAGGACGTGCACCTCCTGTCCTCCCTGTCAGTCTGAGCTTTCCATATCAACACTTTACAATGCTGCCATTTATTGGCAGCAAAGCTCAGTGAGGATTTTATTAAAGCTTTTTGTGGAGGAATGGCAAAGTTGGTTTGAATGTCACTGCTGAAGGTGAGGAAGTGGGAGCAGGTGGTAGAACAACCCCCTCAATATATATTCATGGCATGACTTGGCTAAGAAGGAGTATCCCCAACTTTACAGCTCTTGGAAGAGCAGTGGCAGCTGCAACTGACCTGCAGATGTTGGCCTCTCAGCGGGACCCACTGGCCACCTGCTCCAAATTGCTTTTGTCAGGAGCTGGCTTGAAACTGAGGCGCTGACAACTCTGGTGGGATGGAGGCTGTCTCCTGATGAACACCTGATCAAATCCAGCTCAGCTGGGAGCGATCAGAAATTACTCATGCTGCTCTCCCCTCGGATGTGTGCAAAATTGGGAGAAACACTGCCGATGTTATTAGTTACCCAGAGGTAACTATGGAGCAGGGGAAGCAAGCAGAGACCTGTCTGCCAGTCGTCCTTTTCCTCCACAGCAGCAGTGCTCAGGCAGGTCTTTGGGAAGGAGACTGCTCTCCTCCTATTCCTTCACTGTCAATCCTTTAGAGCTCTGCAGCTGAGGCTCAAGCAGTGCTTTACAATATACAGATAAGTAGCTGTGAGGAGATGCAAACGCAGCTGAGATATTCCTTAAATGCTTTGCTGCAACAGCTTTTTATCCTTAAGATTTTTGGGGATGCAACTGTCCTTTGCTGGTGGATAGGCCCGGATACAGCACTGGTTAAACCTTCTGTAGGCACTGGAATTGTTCTGGTTACCTCCCCTTAATGTAATTTAACAAGATGCAAAAAGATTTAGTAAACCATATGTGTATGAGTGTGCCTGCAACAGCGAGAAAAGGAAAGTTTTCCAGGACCCATTTGGTGAAAGCAGAGCTGTATCTCACAGATTATAAACCTATTACACATTTACTATTTTCCCCCTGGAATGAGCCCAGCTCTGTGAACCTCATGCTGTGCAGAGTGTCCCATTATGTACTGTGTGAAACCAGCAAAACAAAGCCATCTTCTATTCCTTTTTTTATACCTTTCTGAATCTTGTTAGCCATGAAATGCCTCACATTTGCTGCATACTGTGGCAATAAATACAAAATGAAGTGAAAGAGGATGTGGATTATTAAACTACACTCCTTAATAGATTTGATTGCATCTAATGTCTAAATCATGTGGCATTGCTGAGACATGAACAGCACTTCCTGATACAGCAGAGCCCTTTAAATTGAAGGCCTGATGAAGGAAAAGTCCCTCTATGGGAATACATATTCAATGTATGATAGCATAATGCCCTATTATAATGGTAGGACACACATCTTCCTTCCCTCTGTGGAACCATGATTACCGTCCTGGACTGAACTGAAGTGGTCTTCATAATTTGAACATCACTTGCCCCTGCTGTGGTTTTCTGCTTTTAAATTGGAGGCATTTGTTGCAAATGTCTCCTATTCATGCTGTCAGAATCCTCACATCAGAAGAGTGGCTAATTGACAATAGAGCTGATCTAAAAAATAAAAATAAAAATGGCCATTGAGGAATCCAGCAAATGTTTACTTTTTTGGTTTAGATACAAAATTTTAATCGTATTAAAAATATAGTGGTTGTAATTGTTAAAACACTTTTCTGAAATAAATCTGCAGGGGTGTGGGTAATGAGATGAACAATTGTCTCTAGAAATAACCCAGGCAGTGTCTTAGCATCCTAGGATAAAACTCAGGTGAGGAAGGACTGCCAGGGCTATGGGCTGCTTACCTGAACTGTTAACTCCAGGGAGGGTTCACGTGACTCAGAGAGCTTTTACACAATTGACAAAGACCTGGTGGGACGGTCCACTCTCTGTAAGCCCTGGAGATCTTCTCCTTGCCACTCCCACCCCATGATAGAGAAGGAGCTGCTCCAGACCTTGCTAGCCTAGAACAAGGTGCAGCACCCGGTCTAGCGACCATGCACAGTGCCAAGCCAGCCATTTTATCTGGTCCTGCTCACTTCCACTTTCCCCGAGCAAACAGCTGGGTGGCCTCTACATGACGCTGCTGGGGGTGCTCCTAAGCGCTTGCCCCCCACTACCTCCTCACCCTTCTTCAAGGCACACTCTTGCTTCCTTGCTGCATCTGTCCTTCCCTTCCCTTCCTCTTTTACTACACCTGCTTGTGCCATGGCCGCTTTCGTTGCGGCAATGGATTACTGAGCTGACGTGTTATAACCACACGGTCTAGCACAGCTTTGTGTTAGCATGGGGCTATGGACAGTCTGACAGGCCTGCCTCCTTGCTGCCACTGGCTCTGGGGTCTCTCTGTGTTGTACTCCATGTTATGGTGCCAACTGGCCTTCAAGGTAGCAACAGAAAGTCTTGGGGTTCTGGTTATAAACTTCTTGTGATCACCAGATGCTTCATTTTTATTTGCTCACCTCCCTCTCTTCCACTGACATTTTTATGGCTATTTATATACTTTCTGGAGCAAAAAAAAAAAAAAAAAAAGGAAACTCAATAATATATTTTTCCTATACTTTTTTATTAGGCCACTATTGAATTAAGGTATATTCATTTTTATTAACAGTTATTTTTACTGTTCTTTTCCAGAACACAAAAGGCACCAGTAAGTAAGGCTGTACATCAGCCCATGACGGTATGTGCAAGTGTCACTGCTGCACAGAGCTCCTTCTCTTGCTCTCCTCCTTGCTGTGTGTCACCTTCACACCACCGCTACCAGCTCTCAATCACTCCCTATGACGGAGGTCAAAGAGTACTTGCAAAGTCTTAAGTCTTCTTGGTGACAGTCCAAGGGGCTGCTGGAGCACTTGAGACATACTTCCTCTCCCTTTCTCAGTCTTCGCAATGAAAGTTTCTTTTTCCTGACCTTGAGGCACTTAATATTTTTTTAGTGCTCTGCTAGCAATCGTGTCAGCTGGCAAATTATTGTGACTCGGTTAGCCTGAATTTGTCTGGACTTATTTCTTCATAGATGTTCATCATAGCAAAATCTAAATGTAATTTACTACTTGATTCCCTCACCTTTACCAGATCTTCAATGTGGGTAAATTGGAATAGCTCCTAAATCCAGCACCCCCACTGTTACTAGGTTCTGGCTCGCAGCAATGGACTTTGTGTTAACGTACAAGATTAACAGTTAAAATGTTTTGTGACATATTTATCAAAAGACCTTGTGTAACTCATTTAGTCTTTCTTTGCTTCCACTTGCCACTCATAAAATGGACATCATGCTTCCCCTTCTTCTTGAATAATCCACAAAGCTTTTATGATTGTTCTTTAAACTATTTACATGCTGTTCACTTTCTATGTAATTTGCAGGTTCTTTGGGACTGGGAGTACTTGGGGTGTCTCGTACAGTATCTTTGTGCAAATAAAATGGCAAACTGTCTCCCTTAATTTCTGTGCAGCACCCCATGATTTATCGTTCTGATTAAGGAAAAAGATAATATGAACATTTAAAGGAGAATATTTTCTAAAAATTGGAGTGTGTTTGGCATCAAGACAATCTCTGCAGCCATGAAGTCCCATCAAGAATGAAGAGTTTAGAGAGAACTGTGAGCCTGAGACATCCCACCCCATCTCCATGTCAGGCAGGTACTCGTCCGCTTGAGTAGCCTGCTTAGACCGTGCAGTCTAGTGGCTTTGTTTGTATTGCTCCGGAAAAGTGACCTCTGGCACTTGGAAAGACAGCGAGTGCAATACACCCTTCCCAGTGCTAGGCAGCATGGCTGTGTCATACATAGCCTGCTCCAGGCAGGGTACTCCAGCCACAGCTAAGACCTAGCTTGCCACTTACAGTCAACGTGGCAGCCCAATCTGGCTGTGAAGGTTGCCTCAGCGCTACCTTTAGCAGGCAATGAAGATGACCGCACAGCCACACAACACCGCAGGGCACCCTGAGCACGCCTGCGTGGCAGTTATCTCCAGCTAGCTCCATTTGTATGAATCCTATCCACAGCCCTGACAGGTGCACTGTCCCGCCATCAAATGGTTATTTCTCAATAATTTGGGTGGTGCTTGCCTTGGCATGAAGAGAGACATTCACATTTCATCTGGGCAGGAAATCTATATTCTGTATTATTCTTGTGTTAATAATACAGAGGGCTAAATCAAAGGTGAATTGATTTCCTGAAGCTGAACAGACTTTTGGCATTAGCACAGATACAGCCACAGTCAAAGAGCAGACCTTTCAATTTAGTTCTTCTGCTGTCGATGTAAATAAAATTGCTCATGAAGCAAATTGCAGCCAGTTATTGTCTGCACTCAGAACCATTATGTTCTTTGGAAATGATCATTTATGTTAGACAGCAGATTATGTTTCTATGAAAGTGTGTAAGGCAAATGCAAAGCACAATTTACCTTGAAGGTCAGCTGAATATTACAATTGGCACTTACAGGTCATTATTATGCAGCTAAAATGATCCCAGGGAAAGGAGTGATATTTGTGAAATGATACAAAACCAGAGATTCTTGATTAGCTGATAGGAACCAAGAGAAAAAGCCACATGGGCTGTTAATCCATATGACCATGGAGGGCTGGAGGTGCAGTTTCAGCACAATTATCTGGCTTGTGTGGGCAACGCATGGGAGTGGGAAAGCATCCCTGTAAGGACATGGCAAGGAGAGGAAGAGATCTTCCGTTTGGTGCTTCATGTCAAGAGAAGGACTTAACTCCAATTTGTGTACCATTAAAGGTAGCGATTTGGTAGACAGAGCAGAAGAGTAAACCTGGGCAGAGAGGTGGCCTTGCTGGTAAAGCAGAGGACCCATCTGAATATTTCTGTGCATGTTTTTGTAAGCAAAATTACCGTCACCTGAGAAAAATTATTAGCCATCCACCCTGAGGCATGTTCTTCTGTTCTTCTGTCTCATAGGGAGAAGAATGAGTTGCAGCCAACTACAGCCAAAAGGCTGGAGGTTACACTGCTGTGGGATACTATCATTCTTCCCAGGTACAGTCTTTGTACTGGTGCTCGTGGCTGCATAAAAGTCCAGTCACCAAAGTGCTCTTTAGCTTTGAGTACACAGAGCAGCAAGAACTGGGTTACTTTGCCTCCAAATTTCTCTTGGAGGCAGCCTGAGCTCAGCTAGGCTTCAGGCTGCCAGCCCATCCTGGGTGTCCTGGCAGTGGGGTGTTCTCGCAGCGTGGGTGTCCTTGCAGGAAAGGCTCTGAGCTGCACAGCCTGCATGATCTCAATTGCACAACATTGCTGCAGAGAGAGAGGGAAGATTTGGAGGCTGCCAAGCAAGTACCCCACAGAGAGACAGACCCCATCCACATGGCAGGGCAGTTGTTCTTGGAGCACAATCCGAGGTGCTGGGTTCCTCTTAGGTTCACCAGCTGGGTCACCCTCACCAGCTAACCCTCACCACCCCTTTCACGTGGCTGGCCAGCAAGGAAGACAGAGCAGAGCCTCACACTCTTGGGGTGAGTTCCCAGACAGCTGATGTTGGAATAAGGAAGCTCTCAAAAGAGAGGTTGTCACTCCTATCAAGAGTGAATGATCGTAGAGAAGCATGCACACAGGGAGCTCTGCTGGGAGCTGCCTCTCGATGTGGGCACAGAGACCGACCCCCCTGCACAACCGGCTCGTGTAGCCGGCACTCACTGGATGTGCATCCTCTTCCAGGACACCCCAGGCTCCAGCAGGTTCAAGGATGATTTTCAGCATTTATTGGAGATCCACAGTGGCATTCTGTTCAGCAAAAATGTCTCTTTTAAAAGTGCTTTGCTACTTTGGAGAGAAAGGAAAACTCCAACAGTCATGCCTCTATTGTCATTGGCTAATTACAAACTGCCTTGTACAACCACTTCCAAATCCTACAG
This sequence comes from Astur gentilis, assembly GCF_929443795.1. Lineage (NCBI taxonomy): Eukaryota > Metazoa > Chordata > Aves > Accipitriformes > Accipitridae > Astur > Astur gentilis. Next base: position 39,113,796 of record NC_064880.1, read on the forward strand.
GCAGCTGCTTTGTGCCTTTACAGAGAGCAAAGAGAGTCCTGAGGGCTCTGAAATAGTGATTACCAATCCTGGAGTAGGCACCTCCAGAAAATGGAGAAAATGACAGAAATGGTGGACCTGGCTGTCAGAAGGAATCATCTGGAAGACATGTCCTAGTGCCTTTTCCAGGCTAATTGGATGAGATACTGCAATCATTTCCAGCACAGGTCTGATGTTCGATGGAAATAGCACAGCCATGACCTGGCAGTATTGGTGGTCCCATGCTAATGGTTCACGGAAGAGAAAAAGGACTATGAGTACCACTTTGATGTATAAAACTGGCTTCTTTTACTACCAAGCTTACAGCAGGAGGCAGGATGGGAGTTACTTTAAAACACTGCTGGATACAGAAATAATAAAAAAACCTGAGTAGATTATAAGTGGATGTCCTTTTTAATGGTGCTGTCCCTAATGAAGTATAGCTCTCCCACGTCTGACAAAAGTTTCCTTTTTCTGCCTGTTAACATCAATCAATCTTGTCCCATCAGCTTCAGCAGAATCCAACTCTCTCAGCTCGCTGGGGAAAGACTTCTTTTTTTATTTCCTCTTTAATTAAGCTCTGCGGCATGCTGCTTTACTTGCAAGGCTCAAAGATGTATGGACATTGCTTGAAACAAACCATTGGAGAGAAAAGCATTATAGATAGCCCTCTCTAACACTAAGTGGTCCAAAGCCACAGGTAAAGTAATGCACAGGCAACAACATCAGCAACAAAAGGAGGTAATGATATGCAATTACCGGATTTGCAAATACTCTGCTGGGATTGGGGCATCTAAACACACTATGCCAGACTGCCGAAATGTACAAAAGATTTTTTTACAATTGCAAAGCAAGAAGGCACTTAGTAGCAGCACACATGGTATGGCAGGTTCTTTGATTAGTATGAATGGCTCCGTCAAGCTACTAAGAGACAGGAACAGATAAATGCTTTCCATCCAGTTTTACTACTGTCTGCATCATTGTTCCTATAATGTATTCAGAGGTGATTTTAAACAGTTGTTAACAAGTAAAGGTTGAACCATTCAAGTAGACATTCTTCAGGCACCTGCCTGATAATAACCCAGGTCTCTGTAGGAGTGAGATGGTCCCTAGCCATTGCCTTCCTTGCTCGCCATCCATGCCCAGCCCATTAGCCTGCTCTTGTTGTTCAAAGTAGCCTGCGTACTCCTATCTGTTCAATAGAGGTGGCCGGTTGCTCTCTGTCAAACACTTCAGGTTATCCTTGAAATGCTTTTACTTTCCATGCTCTGTTGTGCTATCCAGGCACTGCCTGGGCATTCATCTGTTGACTATACAAGCCATATGTCTTCCCTTGCATCTGGACCATCATTAGAAAAACTGGTAGACATAACTACCCACCAAGACTTCACAGCATTATCTATATTTAGACCCTGAGACATTGCTGGTGGGATAGGTAAGGCTGTATAATTATACACTGAAGTAGAGGTTAAATATGCAATGCAACGTTTTTTGCCTTCCTGACTCCATGCTCTGGGTCATTTATTCTTTCTCCTGTGACAGTGCTTAAAGACTCTCGTGACACATAAGATGCTGCACATCAACACAGAAAGACAGACACCATTACAGAGAATTTGCTATCTAAATAGGCAAGCAAATAATCTTACGAGTGTCAGACCTCAGGACCTGGGTCCTTGGCTATTCCCCACTTAGGTTCTTCTCTATTCATGAGGACATGTGGGGTCTTCTACCTAACTGCCTATTTTCATACCACTAGGAACTCAGTGTCCCTGAGACCTTTATACTTTACAAATTCGGTTGAAACTGGTGGGGAAAAAAGAAAATCTGCTGTGGAAGGGCTGAGTCACATGGAATGACTGCATTGATACTATTTCATTAGAAGACCAGGCTAAACAACATGGAAGAAATTACTGTTTTAATCCTTGCTTTTCTGGTGAGGAATGTAAGCGAAGAGCAATGCAGTAAAGTACTTTGAAAGAGTTTGAAATATAGAAAGCAGCTTGCCCTGTGAATTCTCATGTTACTGAGCTGTTTTTTATGAAAATCTTTTTGCACAGGAAAGTATCTGGTGGCTTCAGATTAGATTATACATACCTGTTAGGAATAAAGCAGAAGGGGATTCTGATAAAAAGACCAAAGGCATAACCCATAAATCAAGAAGCGAAACAAAAATGGAACCTGCTGCTGATGGAATTTCCATTGATTTATTTGAACAGCCCCAGTATGAATAATAACTTAATCTGTCCCAAGACTCTCTCCCCACAGCACAATGATTTACAGCAGCCATCCATCTCTTTTCATAATTAGCAGGCTCTGACAGTATTTATTCTTCTCTGCCCACCTTCATTACCATTAAAATTTAGACTTCCTCCCTGCTCTGGAGCAGCCAGTGTTCATGCCGCCCGGTGCACTGGGATTACTCAACAGCTTGATTTGTGGAGGTGTTTTCTTATATCCCACCTCCTTTGCGCTGGCAGGTAGAGTCTGCTGCTTGCAGGAGGAAACTTTCATAGGAATGCAGCAGAAATCAACACAGCTTTGGTAGTGGGTGGCAAAAAAAGAAATGGGGCTATAATGCTGCAAGTCAAGGCATGGAGCAACAAAGTCTCATCTGCCCCCTCAAATGCTCAACAGAAGCAAAGGGAACCAAACTGGCCAAATGATCAGTTAATGGAGTAAGTCAGGCTCCTTTGTTATATGTGATTTTCTTCAGTCTCAGGTTCATTTCCAATCTAAACTTTAGGGAACTCGTGTTGTCTAATACACCACAGAAGTGGATGACAAATTTATTCAAAGCATAAAAAGCATAAATGAAATGTGTCCTTTAAATTTGGAACTATTTCTTAAATAGCTGAATATAACATCAGAAGGTGATTTTCTGTGTCAGCATAATTACACTGATGGTATGGCATTATATCGCTAGATAATTTTATCCTAGAGTTGATTTGGTAAAGAGAAAACAACTGCTTCTTCTTGGACAGGCTGCCTTTCCAGAATGCTAGATGGGCCTGAAGTTTCATAACCAACCTAATTATACACACATTGCTTATTAATATGGTAAATCAAGAGATGGTGTTAGGCATTTAATTGGCACGTAATACTGTTGTGAAATTAATTAAATAATCATTGGCAGATGTATTTATGTGGCCATTTTTGGTTATTAACTGAAATTTAATTGTAGCTTGTGGTATCATGAAATAATCTCTGAACAGGTGTATTAGAGATACAAATGGTATCTCATGTTTTAACTATTTATTTTTGGGTTCAGAACTACCTCCTTCTGTCTGTGGAGTGTCACTGGTTGAGCATGGGCCTTACAGTAGATGGACAAACCCGACTTTAGTTGCTCAGATCATTCTGGGTGAAACATTTTGCTCATTTTTCTCTCTCTTTGTAGGAACTGTTAGAAGGTGACAGGGTGACCAAAGGAGGTATCCCAGAGGATACACACTTAATCCATTCAAAAGTGCAAACTGTGGTCTCCTTTTTTGTAAGTCAGAAGGACCAAAGTCAAATACATCATTTATTGCAAATTCTTCTTTCTGCTTGAATGACCGTGTCCATTTTCTGGATACGGAGACAGAATAGAGAGGTGAAAATGAAGTGCCTGTCTCACCCTGTGAGCACGCAGCTGACATGATGATGAAATTTCACTTTCTGTACCCTGATTGTCCACCTTAATCATAGGCCCATACATTCCAGCTTCATTGAGAAACTGATTGCTCATGAATGTCACCCAGGCCCTGAGTCTCCTACAGAGTATCTCATCACGTGTGCTTATTTAGATAAACAAATATTGCTGAGAGCAGCACAATGAATGAAACCTTATTTGCACAGCTTTGTGACATGTGTCTGAGCTTGCTGGTGTCTAGGAAAGGACATGTTCATTCCGTTGGAGTTTTTGTCAGTGAGGATACCCGTAGGCTCTTCTCTTTTCATGGTTCAGGTTTTCATGGAACTTGTAGATGGGCATTTGAGAGCTCTGCTCCTCTGTCAAATTTGGCTGAAGTCAAATAATGCTTTCAGAATTTATTGTTGGGAGTAGACCCAGAATCTGGGCCTTCAGACTGATAGTAGGAGTCCATAAAGCCTGTTTTCCTAGACAAAATAGGCTATAATGATCCCTTACAGGCAAACCAAAGAGTATCAAAACAGCAAGCCTCATTTTGTTCATCCTTTCTCAGGTAATCATACTGCAGGCTTTTCGGTTACCTTTATTATAACAAATACCATCGTGCCCGTCTAAGAGGGGGACCTCCACAGCACAGTTTCCTGACAAGTTATTTATAGGGCTAAGTGTATCTGTTGCTTTGTCTAGTCCTTCAGCACAAGAATGATTTTCAGTATCACTGCTCTATTTTTTTTTTTTTTATTTTTTTTTTGTATCTGAGCTAGTTTAACACCACAGGTCCTATCTTAAACATCACTTGGATCCCTTACCTCATTATTCTACCATACTTCTCTCTTTAGTTGTGTTTACCGGGAGAATTGAACTAGAAGATAAACCCCTTGCTGATTTTTGGTTACAGTGTGAGACCTTTGCTATTTGGCATATAGTCTTGATAAGGTAACTCAGATAAAGCTATTAAGGAGTAGTTTATATCAATGGTCAATGTTCTTTATAGTACCACCTCTGAAAAACCTCTTCATTCAATTGCCATGTCAGGCAGCAATAACTGTCTCTACTGATTTGTGGCAAAGCCAACAAAAAGAATAAGTACTTCCTCACCTTTGGTGTGTGTGCAGGTGTTGTGGTTTAACCCCAGCCAGCAGCTAAACACCATGCAGCCTCTTGCTCACTTCCCCCCCCCCCCACCCAGTGGGATGGGGCAGAGAATCAGGAAAAAAACCCCCAGACACATGGGTTGAGATAAGAATGGTTTAATAGGACAGAAAGGAAGAAAACAATGATGATAATAATAATAATAAAAATGACAATAATAATAATAAAAGAATTGGAATGTAAAAACCAAGTGATGCACAATGCAATTGCTCACCACTCACTGACCAATGCCCAGTTAGTTCCCAAGCGGCAATCCCTCCCAGACCCACTCCCCCAGTTTATGTAGTAGGCATGACATGACATGTTATGGAGTACCCCTTTGGCCAGTTTGGGTCAGCTGCCCTGGCTGTGTCCCTTCCCAGCTTCTTGTGCCCCTCCAGCCTTCTCGCTGGCTGGGCATGAGAAGCTGAAAAACCCTTGACTTAGTCTAAACACTACTTGGCAACAACTGAAAACATCAGTGAGTTATCAGCATTCTTCTCATACTAAATCCAAAACATAACACTATACCAGCTACTAGAAAGAAAATTAACTCTATCCTAGCCAAAACCAGGACATAAGGGAATTTCTAAATGCCTGCAAGGAACACCTTTTCTTGAGGACATGCTATTTTACTCAGCAGGAATTGCAGAAAAGGTGCATGTGTAAAGAAAGGCCCCGCCTTGAAGATTGCTCTTTGCAAACATGGTCCTTACAGCAGCAGACAAAAAGAAAGAGGTCTGGGGGAGGATGGACTTTTGCAGTGGCACACAGACCAGCTGAAAGGAGAAGCGATAAATGCAGGATGCAAAGGGACACGATGTGACAACAGCACACTGAAGTACCCACAGTCACCCACTGCTCAGAAAGTCTGAGCAACATCTGGGTCTAAATGAACAGTGCGTTTGCCTTACCTTTGAATTCCCTGGTGCTTTTGCAAATTCACTATTTCTTCAGTAATAAAGGAACAAGTTTAAGAGGGTTTTTTATAGAACCCTTCAAAAAGTGAGCCAGCATCTGTGGAGGCAGAATGACAGTGTGGTGCAGATTTCAAGGTGTAGAATAAAACCATATGCTCCTTTTTAGTAGACACAGAGGGGATGCTGTAGTCTGGTCTCTTGGGAATATTTATTTTTGTGTCCCTTTGTGTCAGGCACACCAGCAGGAGGAAGAAAAATAAAAGGAGATTCAGATGCAGAATATTATGAATTCAGACATCTCAGTTGTGAGGGAGCCTTTAGATAATCCAGGTCCAGACCCTCATTTGTGTGAGTGCACAACCTCCAGCAGCCACTTGTGGTGCAACGACAATACTTTTCTTGTAGCTGGTTCTGAACGCAACCAGGCGTGACTACAGCATTTTGTGTGTAGCTGTGTGCTTCCCAGGTAGGCATGGAAGACACTAAAGAAAGCTACCTGAGATAAAATCACTCCCCCAAAAGTCCCCCTCTGCACTCATACTCATATAAACACATGTTCAGGGTTACAACTGTCCTTTTAAAAATTTCTAGGGGAAAGGGCCAAATAACCTTATTTTAGAGCTGTGCAAATTTCTGAATTGGTAGCCAGACAGGAAGAAACAACACTGCCCTCCACCCCCCAAAACCATACAACATGAGACTTATTTCAATTCCAAAAGGATTTAAAAATAATTCTACCAGAAACAAATATTTAATAAAAAAAAATTTATATTATTCTGTAAGATATTTCAGTGTTTGATCTTCTTTTCTTTAGACCTACTTTGAAGATTTTTATTAAGAGAAATTTGGAAAAAACAGTTTCCTTTGAAGTGGAATATAGAAACTCACCATGCAAAAAAGCCACTGAAACACTGGCTTTTTGTAAATTACAAACAATGATAAGGCAAAACCCTATAAACCTGCAAATTCTTTCAGTCAACCCAATATGCATTTTTCCATCAAAATCCATGTTGCCCTGCTGTCTCCCTGCAGTGCAGAAGCTGTATCACCAGCCTTTCCTGACCTCTTCATAAAAACTACTTGATTAATGAAAAGTGAAGATGAGGCAAACACCTTCCCTACAGATAACAGTCTTCCTCTGACAGTGACAGTGTCCCTCCTTTTCTTCAGGCAGAGAGACCTTTTACACTTTGGGGAAAAAGGAAAAAGATTCATTTCAGAGAACTGCATTCAGGCTCATTTAGAGTTTAACAGCCAGTGCTGTATTAATGGCTGTCATTTTCTTCTTGTGCTCATACCTGCTGACATGGGCTTACAGCATCCTCATGTTCGTCAAAGTTGTTCATCTATCCCAGTCTGCTCCAAAATACACCCCAGAGCCTAGAGTGAAACTAAGTGATTCCTTTAACTGCTGCTTGTCCCTGTGCAGTCAGGGATCTGTCATAAATGCAGTCCTATAAATCTGAAATTTAGAAAGCCGTGTAGTAAAGCAGATTTTGCTAGAAACAGGCTTGCTTCCAGCTGAGAACAAGCTGATGGGAGCTTGAAGCGTCCTGTGCATTTCAGAGGGTTCTGTCATTTCTTAATTATTTGAGGTCCAAACTTTGCTGCTACATTGATGCATATAGTTTTCCTAAATTACCAGCACTATCCCCTGCTTAGTCATGTCTTGCCAGTAGGTAATTTCTTAAGCATTTTGAAATGAGAGGCTTAGAAAACTGTGAGAGAGTTGACAGAAATAATGACTATGAACAGTCAGGAGAACAGAGAGAATTCTTCAAAGTATTAACATCCAAGATAGCAGCTGCAAATTAGAAGTAGGCGGTGAAGAGGTTTCCAACTTTCTTGCTCAGTCTGAAGTACCAAGAGTACTGAAAGACATAGGGAGCTTGTGCTGAGGAAGTGTATGACAGAACCTCAGTCTGTGCATGAAGAAAATATTCCTCAGATCTCTGAAATCTCTTTTCATAATTTCCAATTGTTTTGTTAACTCTGCCTGAAGTATTCTTTAGCCAAGCTTATTTTCCTTTTCAAGTGAGGATCACAGCAAAGAATGAATGAAGAGAAATGTGTTTTATATGAGACAGAAAACATTTCCAGTGAGGAATATCAGGGGAAAATGCAGAAAATGACACCCTTCACTGCAAATGATTCAATACAAAGTGTTTGAAACCCTTGAGCTGTACATTGCTGGAGGATGGAAGAGTCCTTGGAGGAAGTATTATTACATATCCTCTTCCTTAGAGATCTGCTTTTGAACTGAGGCAAGGAGGCAGGATATGGGGCAAGACAGACTTTTGGGTCATCATCGTGCACAGCAATTTTCTGTCGATTCCTCTGCAGCAGGTAGGATTATTTAGAAACACAGTGAGAATGGGAAAAAAACCATTTTAAGACCACACAATAGCAGTATAGGTATCCTGAATTAAAAAAGAAAAAGAAAAAGTAAAAAAAGAAAGCAACTCTATTTGTGTATTTACCCTTCAAAAATAATATGTTAGGGAATGGACTTGAAAGATAGATATTAGTTTAAGGATAAAGCCAAGTCATTGCTTTGACCCATTTAGTTACCAAAGCTAAATATCTACATGTTCTGCACTAGACTGAAAAGAAATTTTGTCGTTGCATATGATTCTTTTACTTGATTCTAACCCCAATGCCCAATCACGTAGTCCTGAAATTGGTCTGCATACTTCCCCCATTCTTGCTTCATCACGAGTTTGGATCCAGACACTGGAAATATTTGAAAAGTGAGGTCATCTCTTCTTGCTGCATTTGCATTAAGTCTGCCTTCATGGAGCAATCTGACTTCTTTGGTTTATAGGTGTCCTGGATGGGCATACAACAGATTACTGCAGCATTATTGCCATATTGCTTTTCAAGGCCATTACAAGGGGCGCCATGCAGAAGTGAACCCACTAAGAAAGATTGTGTGACTTATTGCTACAGCTACGGCATCTGAGTAGAGCGGTTGCAGCATTCAGAGGAAAATTACAGTGCAATGGTCAAAATATTCAGGGAGGCAGAAAGGCTGCAGGGTAATTTACAGGGCAGGCTGGGCTATCTGTACTCTCCTTTAAGGAATGACATATTTGCACAACCGGGACAGCAGGTGACATCTCACATGAGGCTCATCAGGTGGGAACTGCAACTGGACAACAGCCTTGCACTGGCTTTAGCCGTGACGAATGAAGGGCTGGAACATTGGGTGTCAGCTCAGACGTGCAAAGCGCAGGGGGTGGCCGTGGCTTGGACATCCATTTCGAGGCAATCACTAACAGCACACCCACCCCTTGCTAGCTCATAACAAGGACAGGTGGGAAATTCAGGTGCTATAGTCTTTCTTCCAGCTTTCTTCTTGTATTTCCTACAGTGTAAAGGAAGCCATTTCATGATGCACAAATATTTCCTCAGTATGCTGAGAGCCCTCCACACTTACTTGTGCCAGAAACATGAAAACTTGCTACAGATTTTTACTACCTAAATGTTTCTGCAATGGCTTTTTAGTTTTGATTTCAGACTTGAAAAGTTTTAGAGAGCGCTGAGTTTCCATTAAATAGGAGAGCCGGTTGAGACAAGTGAAAATGGTGAGAGAAGGAGGGGAAACGACCCATCGTGTAAAACCTGTTCTGATATTTTACTCTGAGTTATTTTACTTGTTTTATCTCATGATGAGAATCGTAAAGCTGTAAGACAGAAACCTGAAATCCCATTTGTCTCCCAAATAAATCCTGCTCTGCTACAGTGGCTGATCTAGCAGCTAATTAAGTGGTTATGATAGTCTTCCCAACTCACTTTTTTTTTTTTTTTTTTGGTACTGTGATCTCCAGCCCACAGTATTGCAAAGATTAGAGCTTCTGTCTCTTTAAATTGAGGCATAGAGACTGTATTTCTGACTGAAACATTAAATATACAGAAGATCTAGATGCCTTTTCAGTCTCAGATGCTACTTCAGTCAATCCAGGCACTTTTCCTCTCAACATTTGATGCCAGGATTACTAAATAATATCTTAGAGTTGCTGGAGGGTTTTATGCACCAGTTATACAGTGAAGAAACAGGAAAAACGAAGTCACCTTTCTGCACAGACAGGGGTGGACATTCTGTGACTGTTTGGATCCTGATGGAAGGGCCTTATATTCTGATATTTTGTGAGCTTTGCTCCTTGAGAAATGTTTACTGCTTCTGCAGAAGGTGGAGATTAAGCTCCCCTCTTTGCAGGCCCCAGCGCAAGGCTTATTATTGCCCACAGGCAGCCTCTGAGGGGCTGCACAGCACTGATTTTCTGCCTCCATTTCCACCCCTTTATTTCCTTCTGGGATGTGACTCCTGATTTCCATCCACATGAGACTGAAAGCGCTCCCCAGAGCGGGAGGCAGTGTTTGCTCAGCAACCAGGGCTGTTAGGAGGTGCCAAACCCAGCCCCAGGAATCGTGCACACCACGAGGCTCCTTGCAATGAGAAGGAAATGAAACAAACAGTATGTTTTTGTTTTTAAAGGAAATATGCTGCTCTGTCTGCTGAGAGGCTTAAGGAAGGTGTTGGGGTTTTTTTGTTTGTTTTTTTTTTTTTTTTCTTTTTCTAATAATCCATCAGCAACTGTTGTCTATGACCATATGTTGAACAGTCTCTGCACATCAAGTTTCTCCCCCTCTCTGACGTTTCCCAGTGAGGCTGCCCCACTTGCCAAGCAGCCATCACACTCCTCAGCTATCGCCGCTAGCCAGAACCTCGTTGTGTGCTTTTACAACTTGTACCTTGAGAGCTTCACAGATCACAAAAACCTGTGTTAATCCAGAGGTTTTGGGATGGCTGTGAGGTTCAAATAAATTATTCCTTTTTCCTTTTCTCACCAACATTTTGACCTGAATTATGAGAGGGCAGAGAAGAAAACATAGTTCTATTACAGCAGAAGCAATGCTAATAGCTTGAACTAAAGCCATTTAAGGTGGAGTCCTTCTCCTTTTTCCTCCACAAGCAGAGTGAATTTTCCATTTTTTTTCCAGTTCAAGGCAAATATTCTTTTAAAATTGTATTCAAATTATCTTGCTCCTCTTGTAGGCCAGAGACTGGAGGAGGAAGAAAGGGAGTTAATATAAAAATAAAAGAAATGTTGGAATAGGAGAAGTAAATTTAAGGGCGGGTTGTTGTGCCCTGCTCATGCTTCTGCTCCCTGTATGCAGAAACTATCCTTAACTGTCCTAGCCAGTTCCCTTCGTCTACGTATTGATTTATCATCCTCTAACTGCAGCCGTCCAAATAAGTAAGGAACACATTTGCAGTGTCCCCCTCATACCAGTCCACATGGCACTGTGCAGCCCCTCCTCACACCGTGCTTAGTCACACTGAATCAATACATCAGCTGAGGGGGAAATTCCTGTACTGCGGAGCCACGTCTTGCACGCTGCAGCCATGTTAATGCCTGGTACTAAATAATAGTTACTAAAGGCATTTCATCCCTGTCAATGTATTTGGAACAGCAGCAATATGGAGGCTGGAGATACTCTGAGGGTTCTGGAGTTCATGTCTGGTTGGCCATACCTGAAGCTCCTCTAGCAGGCTTCATTGGCACAGGCTTTACAGATTTCTCAGTAAAACATATTTTCCTGTAGGTAAGAGAGAGAGAGAATACCAACTGAATTAGGGGTGTTCATCCTGGCTGGTAGAGGCTTTGGGAAGCCATCGAATTGGTACTGTGCTCAGAGGCTGCTCATCTTGCCAGCCCATCTCTAGCTACCTCTCCAGAAAGGCCTGATCTGCTGTAGTACCTGTGTCATGTTTGCAGCCTTGTAGTGTAGAAATGTATCACATACCCTGAAGAATCTGAAATGGCTTCAAACATCTATGTTTATATGACTGAATTGAGCTCAGAAATCATGCTTGTCACAATTTAAGCCAACAAGCTTTTGTTCTTTACGGAACTTTTATTTATTTCAAGGTTGCTGTGCCTCTCCTCACTTGACCGAGAAAATTCTTCTTTCAGATTTTCCTCACAGCTCATGTTTTCAACTCAAGTGACTGTTCTTGTGTTATTTCCCCTTTCTTCACTCAGTTCACTTTTTTTTTTCCTTTTAAATATGTTGTTTCACACTGGACATGATGCACGTCCGTTGGCTAGTTCACACCAGAAAGGAGGAATTACCTATGTTTTTGTCTTTTTTTTGTGACCTTCCCCTTATATATCTATCTCAGAATAAAGTTTACTTTGCTGTATGACATTACTGAATTGAGTTTGTGATTCCTCCTAACCTGCAGATCCATTTGTGACTGGTCCTACAGAACTCCAGATTTTTTCATCTTTGAGTTATTTTTCTGCATCTATTTCTCCACTAATTTCAAGATAATTTTGACAGTGATCCATTCCTCCAAAGTACTGCCAGACCCTTCCAGCTTGATATTGCTCTGCAAATTCAATAAGTAGCACAACTACTCCTTCAACCAGGTCATTAATGTAGAATTGAATGGGACTGGACTGATGTTTGACCTAAAGGGATACTTTTCCCCAAAAGTTTTGCACTTTTCAATAATTCCACTTAGACCTCAGTAGCTTGCTTATGCAAGTATTATTATGATTCACAATATTTATGGCAGCTAAGATGCATCTTAGCCTGTGCACTAGCCATATCAGTTGGAAGTCCAGAAATTAATCACTTGTGTAGAAGCTCAGTCCTATAATGAAAGCCTAGAAAGGCCAGGCCACCAAGTAACGTGCAAGTGATGCTGACGGCTCAGGCACCTGGGGAGACAACAGAAAGACAAAGGACCATCTCTTTGCTCTGCCTCTGGCTCTAACTGGAGTAGGGGCCCTTGGGACATCTTGGTTTTTCTACTGGAGCAACTTTATTGGTATCTGATGACAAATGAAGAAGCAGCAACTCATTCTTATCATCAAGGCCTCTACTTGTGGGACTCCTGGCACTTACCAGGTTTGGAGAAATTTCAAATGAACCTCAGGTAGAAGAAGAAGGTGCATCAGACAGAGCTACCCGGAATGTCAGTACTTGGTTGCTCAATGCCCTAATTCACCAAGTGCTAATTTGTTGTTCATAGGTGCAAACCCCCAGTATCCTCACTACCCTACAGATAGCACAGAGGTCCTTCAGAGGTGTCGTGGTTTAACCCCAGCCAGCAACTAAGCGCTACGCAGCTGCTCGCTCACTTCCCCTGCCACCCAGTGGGATAGGGGAGAGAAGCAGAGAAAAAAAGTATAACTTGTGGGTTGAGATTCTTCTCATACTAAATCCAAAACATAACACTATACCAGCTACTAGACAGAAAATTAACTCTATCCCAGCCGAAACCAGGACAGGAAGTAATACACAGAAAATCTATAGCAAAAAAAGCTCATTTAAGGAAACATTTTTTTTAGACAGAAGGAGAAAGAAGGGAAGCAATCTGCCTAAAAACAAAGCTTTCCGAGGCTGAATTCCAAAGAAACTCTCCCAAAATCTTGCACTCAAAAAAACCCAAACCCCAAACAAACACCAGGAAGACTGAATATTCCTGCTAACATACAAGACAGCTGGTAACATTTTGCACACCTCAGAGAGATCCCACACCACTCTCCAAAGTTTACTCTGAGGAAAAGAATTGGCTTTTGTCCTTACTACTTTCCCCAGGTTCCCAGAAAGAAGGAATAAGGTGAGGCTGGGTCTCCCACCCTCATTCACAATAGACAGGTCTGAACCCCTAAATAAAATGAGAAGCTTGCATGGTTTTTAGGGCACACTCAGCTGCCTCAAAATTACATGCTGTTCCTCAGATACTGAGGGATTTTTTGGTACTTGAAAAGCTGTGTTTTTCAGGAAATGCTCTAACCCTGAGTACTAGGGTTTTTTTTAAATTATTATTATTATTATTTTGCCACAATATTTCATCCCTTCAGGTCTTCTGCTTATTTTTTCCCCTTCCTATCCAAACACTTCACAAGAGAAATCTCTTTGTGCACTTACACAAAGTAATAATCGGTAATAACAATGCTTTTAGCATCAGTTGATTGGCACTAATTTGGGGAAAAAGAATCTCTTTGTTTTGTCCCATGGATTGTTCAGGAACTGCACTCAAAGCTTAGCAAGGCTCTTTCTGCTGGCTGTTGCAGCGATCACACAAATTGCATTGAATCTGACCCTTGGGTACTTGCATGGCAAGATCCCCTGCATCTCGCTGTATTTCACACAGTGGGAGGTCAGTGTGGACTTTCCAAGGTCAATCTTGCTGCTGAAGACCAATGGTCTCCCGCTGGGGAGGTGTCACAAGGCATCTAGTCAAGTTTGTAGCAATGCGAACTTGTCAACTGTTGAGGAGGCTCCGGCAGTTTAAGTGCATTTGACCGGTGAAGACCCTCATTGCCTCGAATTCATTTACTTCTCTGCAGGGTGTAACGAAAAGAAAGATGCTGAGACAGATGGAAGTGAAAGAATCTGTGAAATTGTCAATCTTCCTATCAAAAAGGCAACAGGAGTGTAAACTGTCTGCTGGAAGTATGTATCAGTGGGCTTAACCTGCAGTCTTGGATCTCAGCTCAACAGGCTGCTAGGGAAATTGGGATCTGACCTGACTTAATCTCCTAGGCAGAGGAAAAGTCTGTGTGAGGCACCTGGGGCTTGTCTTTGCGCCCTTTAGTACCTACTGTTGATGAATTTCATGGGAGGATAAAAACAATTAAGTTTATTAGAGCCGAGTTTCAAAACAGACGCAAAAATATTGTCGGCACTAGTATATTGAGAAAAGGGTTTGAGGAGTGAGGGCCAATGGAAATGGGCCACTGGGAAGGGCTGTCCCTAGGGAACATGCATGAGTGTGGGGCACCGAGTAAGAAGCTGGCTGCCGTGGAGGTGTTTGAAAGGAGGAGAGCTGCGTAAGCGTGGCATTGTGCTGGAATCAGGAAGCCCTACCTTGTGACCTTTTGGTGGTAATTAGCTTCACCCAATCAGCCTCTTAATTAATGAAGCTATTCTGGTCATGGGACAAGTTTAGATGTCTCTGCATCGACCTCCACTGCACAGCAGACAAATGGAGAGGTGATCAGCTCTGCTTATTACTGAATTTATACATATCAAAAGAGCTTTACAGAGGTGATTGGTATTTTACAGATGTGCAAACTGATGCAGAACGCAATAAGGAACTTGCCCAAGTTTTCCAATAGGGCAGAAACAAAGGCAAGGCAAGAACGGAGGTGCCTATGTTCTGGCTCAGCTTCATAAGAACGACTGTTTTCTGAAATGAGAGTGCATGAGCACAACAGGTTCTTCCCAGATCATGTTTTGGTGTAGGATGCCAGGTTCCCCTGGGTTCTGTGTTAAGGCCATCACAATATGCTTCAGTTCAGCATCGTAATAACGAGTGGAACTTTTTTCTGTTATTGTTATTATTTGCTCCACTGCACTTACTTACATTTTCTGCATGTGTTTGTTTTAGGTTGTTTTATGGCTTTAGCAAAATATTTTATCACATATTTAATTTTAAGCATATGCTCTGGATGCCCAGCAACCTTAAAAGCATTTAAACCTCATGTTCAAAGTTATGCGGGTACTTAACTGAACAGAGATAGACTCACATGTGCACTGAATGTTCACTAAGTGTGTGACTGTTTTGCCAAAGAAAGACATACATAAATGAGAATAAATCTTTAGATATTGGTTTCATAAGCATGATTCCAGTGACTGCAGAGGAACATACCAGGAGCTGGCTTTATTCTTAAGCATTGTTTAGACATGTGCAGCCTCAGGCACCAAGCAGGAGGTTCACCCCCTCGCCGCCCAGGTGTGGATCACCCGCATTGGTCCATGCAGCTCTGCATCAGCCCCTGGCTCTCTGGGGCTTGAGATTTGACATCTGATCCACTGAGTTTGGCTCATGTGGTCCTGAAGTGGCGAAGGTCATGATGTTGCCCTGGCACTGATGGCACAGGCTGTCCTCTTAATCTTTTACATCTCTTTTAAAGAAAGCTTGTTAGAAGGTGATCCCCATGCACCCTAGACTTACCATTCTCATGTGACATGATGTAGCAGGGTCTACATTTTGGCAAAAACATTGGAAGTCTATTTAAGGACCAAATCTGCCTCTGTGGGAAAGGGAAGAGCTGAATAGCCCCAACCAGGCATGGCATCCTGAATTGTAAATTGAGGAGGGACTAATTGACTGCAGTTGTTACAGCTTTGGCTCAGGGCCCTGTGGCCAACTGCAGCCTGGATGGGTGAGTTTGTTCCCCTGGGGAGCAAAACTCTGGCTCTGGAGAAGCCTTTTTCTAAACTAAAGGTCTCATTTTAGACTGTATTCAATAAGTGGTTGAAATATGTCTCTATTTAATGATGGTGAAAATTGAAGGTGTCCAGTAAAGCAGTTGTAATTGTGTTTAGTGCTGAGACAGTGAACCTAGTTAAGATTCAATTTGCTCTTCCCCTTTGTTCTCCCCTTCCAGTAATAAATGGTTAATTACCAGTTTCAAAGGCTCAGTGAAATTCGTCAGCTTGCAGAAATTGCAGCGATCACCATATTGCCAGAAAGAAGTGCGACCCCATACTTTTTCCAGATTAAAATATTTATTCTTTTACAGAAAATGCTAAGCAATCTCCTGGCTTGAACTATCAAACCATAGCCTTTTGCCTCTTCGACTGTAGGAGTGGGAGCTGACAGAATTGTGTCCACCTACCGAATGCCACGAACACGAGCTTCCTGCAGTGCAGCCTCATCCTCTGTGTTGGGGTCTGTGTGACCCCTTCTCCTCTGCCACCAGCCCGTACCTGGCAGGGCAAAGGCTCAGCACCAGACCTGTCCCATCACCGTGAGGGAGAAGAGCCCCTCAGCAAGGTCCCACATTTGAGCCCTCGTTTGAGCTGACTTTGTAGCAGAATTTGCTCTCTAAATATTCCCATTGCCAAAACCCCCGAACCCTACAAACCCAAAGCTACTCAACTCCAGC
Source organism: Astur gentilis (assembly GCF_929443795.1). Classification (NCBI taxonomy): domain Eukaryota; kingdom Metazoa; phylum Chordata; class Aves; order Accipitriformes; family Accipitridae; genus Astur; species Astur gentilis. The sequence continues at coordinate 39,130,415 of NC_064880.1, forward strand.
CTGATCCATACTTGCTTGTCTTAAAGAAAGGACCAATGGCCCCATGGGTGATTAGGCCGAGATGTTCCCTTTGCTCTGAGCACCGATCCCTGCATTACAGAAGTGGGTATTTTAGGAAGGCATTGCAAAACCACTGTTCATTTGTTATAAGCCTGTGCTCAAAGTGTTCCATGGATCGTGAGGGAACCTCAGTCTTGAAATTTTCACAGCTTGGGCCAGAAGCTGTCAAGTAAGCTAGCTGCCTATATGGTTGTTGACTAGAGTATATATTTCAGTCCCAATTAATGTGAGCAGCACAGTTAGGATTTCTTTCTTTCTTTATTATGGAGGCTGAAACAAACCGGGTTGGTATAACCAGGCACAGGATATCAGTGTTGTACTCTTGTTGCCACTATGTTATTCATCAAGATTTCCTGCAAAGAGCAGTAACTGGTGATTCTCTGAGCCAAAGACACTGTAAGCACAAAACTAACAGCACCTTACTATGTAAATGACAAGTGCATTATAAATAGACAGTAGTAGCCATCTATTCTGTTTTACTATATGCCATTCCAAAACTCCAGGTGCTTTAAAAATATGTGTGAAAAGTATAATGATTTTCAAAAAAATAGAAGTCTGAGGAGACATAGCAGAGCATAGAAAAACCACAGCACAATTTCCATTTTGTAGCCTGCTCTTCTTTTCAGGCTCCACGTTTCCTCAAGGAAGTAATCTGCTGACTGGGATTATTACCCAAGATAGCTTCCTCAAATTTAACAACCTTCTCACTGCAGGACAAAGAAAGGGAAGGATGTGTCCCAGTAACTGGGAAATCTGCAGCAGGGTCAGGGTAGATACTAATCTGCTGAGCCTGGCTCTTTACTGCACAAAAAATACATGTGCAAAAGGCATTTACATCTTTTCCCTGCCAAGTCATGCTCATGAAACACTTAAAACTGCACCTTCTCGCTTGCAGCTGAAAAAGAAACAAACCCAGAGCAACCCCCTTTCCTTTACAAATATTCCCCCTACTTCCAGTAACGCTGACAAGCACCGTTCAGGTCTAACAACTTTGGGAAGTTTCATAATTAGGATGCGGTGTCATTGAGCTAGATGCTCAGTGTTTAACAAGACAGATTGCAACTTAACAAGCATAGTTCTTGTGAGTTGCTGGAAACAGCAAACACTAGGGTTACTCACTTTCTCTCAGTCTTTTTCTCATTCTTTTCATCCCTTGACCTGTCCTTCTACTCATTCACTGTTCAGCAGAATATTTGAAGTTAGCATAACAGAATTTCTGTAATTGGCCTGTACATAGGAAGCAAGGGATATTTCTCTCAGGGAATAAATTTGATTTGTAATCCTTTTTCATAAATAAAACCCCTAAAGAGCATCAAAGTGCACACCAAATACATTTTCTCATAAACTTTTGGTGCCTCCTTGCACTACAGAGTCTCCATTCTAGCTCATCACCTGTCTGTAAAGTAGAATGCTTCCATAAACCTTTATTCATTACTAAAATGATAGCTGAAAAGCAAAACAAGAGGTATCATTACAATCTTGATAGCAGAGTGCAGGAGCTGTCTGCAATCTAATGGCTCCTGCAATTACATCTTGATTGAACGCACTGATGAAGCTGCAGCCCTTTCTTGAGTGCCATGTTGCGGGCACTTATTGATAACTACACAGGTATTCATCAACAGGCCATGACCCAGACCTGACTGAGGATTATAGTTTGCACAGGTGAGAAAGGGAAAGCCTAAACAGAAGAGTGTTTGCTTAGATTTTGCTCATAGTCTTTTTGGAAAGTGTCTTGCATTGGACTTACAGCCAACCAGTAGGCTGTAAGGAAAGTTATTCAACATTTTTCCTTAACCAAATATTACTATGGTAAGCACCTAGAAGCCTTTATCAAGACTAGGTCCCAAGCAAAAATATTTTCTGTATTACAAAGCAAGAACCAGCTTTGCTCCTAAAGAGCTACCAACCTAAAGAGACGGGGCAGGGAAACATATCGTGAAGGTCCTCTTCATTATGCAGGAAAATTGAGGCTCAGGACCCCAAATGTCACAGACAAGAAGCTGGGGCAGAGCTGAGAGGAGAACGCGTTTCTTCTGGTTTTAGATGAACTCCAAATGGTATGTGAATTCACAGGGAGGACTGATTTATGCATGTTGACACACACCAATGTTAAGTCCTGGCTCCATTTGCTATCTGTGGCCTGTGGCTGCCTTATTTAACCTTATTTTAGGTGTGTTATGATTTCCTCTCTCCCATGGCTGTAGAGGATGCTGAGTCCTCATAGCCCTGAACAGGCTGAGCTGCTTACTGCTTTCTTGAGATACCATAGCAGGGTCCTGTTGGATGCTGTACAAGATAGCGTAAAAATAACTCATGGCTACCAGAACCCCTTTGCCTCTCAGGCCTGAGCCAGACCCTGTTGGAGACCATGGGTAATTTTCTATTCGTTCTGACGCACTTTGGATTAGGCAGTAAACTCTTGCAATTTCTGCACTCCTTCCTCTGCTGTCAGTGTTACTCTGTGAAACAGGAGGAAGTAAAGTAATGAATGAAACTGAAGTGATCAGTTTGGAGAGACAGAGGAAGGATTTAAAGACGTGAAGACACTGACTAACAAATCAGTCCTTCCCTCTGGGCTGCTGTCACTGAAGTCCAGATGGTACCTGAGCATCTCAGATGCTGGAGCCAAAGACCTTCAGTTCAGACAGACGGTTCGTCACGGTGCAGAGTGGGGACCAGCTGCACAGAGGAGGGTGTCTCTTACCATGTTGCTACATCTGCTTCCTGCTGAAGTCTGCTACAATGCCCATTGCTTTGTTAAAGGTTAAGTCATGCTGGGGAGTTTTAATTATCTATTATCTACCCAGAAGGAACTAACTATCTTAAACAGACCAAGGCAAAAGTCTTCTTTTTCTGGCTTTTCTTTGAGTGTGTTTGAAAGAAATTTGTACATTAGTCAAACTCGTGAATGAACAAAAGGAACGTAATGGCAGTGATATGTTCATTGGGGAAGGAGACCCTGGGTTACACAGATCCACCAGCAATGAATCTAAATAAAGTCAGGGAGAGTATCACTGACTGGTACACTTCAATTATTATCGCCATGATTGATAATGTGGTTTCTCCACTAACATGGCGACGTGCGTGGTCTAAAGGTCAGCAGCACAGCTGGTGAGGTGGCAAACCATGCTGTCGTGAGGGGATGGGCTGATGCCTCACAGTCTGATTCACAGCTCTTGTAAATCAAGATTGATGCGGATTACGGTGCCCTGGTCCTGGGCTGTCCTGCATGTGGTAACTCTGCAGGATTGGTTGCAGCTTGTCCAACTTCAGCCTTTTCAAGTTGGGTTGCTAACTTTTACTGACATGGCCATTTCAGTTTGGTGGTGTAGCTAACCCCACTCATATCTGATCCTTTCCCTTAGTTTTAAATAGAATTTAGGTTCCAGAAGAGAAATAGAATGGATTTTTTCTGTTTCTGTCAGAAAAATAGTAACATAAGAAATCCTTTTGTAGGAATATGACTAGCTTTACTCAATTCTGAGGAATAAAGTGTGATTTAATAAGTGATTTGGAGAGGTGTAGTGAGATTTCTGGTAGTTCACGCACTGAGGCATCATGGGCAGAACAGAAAGAGGTGGAAGACCTGATGTGCATGCTAGATAACCTGTAACGATGAAGGAAACAGTACAGCATATTAAAACATAAATGGTGCTAAGGACACCTTTCAGTGCAGATTAATATCTCTGTTTTATTCCAGCCATTCAAAACACTTAAGATTACAGATTTAGTCAGTGACCAAGAAGCATGAAGCTGGAGTAATAAGCATACGACATAATGGAAGAACAGGAAACAGGTATACGCAGATGAAGGAAAATAAAGGAGCTCTATGCTCTTCTGTTCCCACAGCTATGGCTATCACAACCAAGTGTAACCCATAGCTTTAGTCCAAACTGAGAAGAGAAGCAGAAGAGACACATGGATTTAGTTGAAACTGCTGAATGCAGGGCAGAGCAAGGCACTCAGAAAGAATGACAGACTGGAAACTTTTGCCACAGTGACAATTGTAATTAGCAGCTTCTTATTTATCACACCATAATCAGCAACAGGGACATGAAATAAGATTTGTCCCTGAGATTTGACCTGTCTTGGTAAAATGTCTGGATGTGCCATGTGTAGTTACTTTGCACAGATGAACATTTTCTTTTGCTTCTCGAATTTCCTCTCTGGGTGTTTTGAGACCTTATATGTTCGGGGCAAGCTTTCTTCTGGTACTAAATTATTCAGGCTGAAATTACATAAAAATACAATATTAGACAGTTTTAAAGGCAACTAGAAATCTGAAAACCATCTTTATTTATTATCAAATAGGGAACAAATTTGAAGTTGCTTTACTGCATTGTTCTATAAATATTGACTAAAGTATTGCTGTACAAGGAAGCATGTAAGTTATTACTCAGTCCTCTAAAGACAGAAGGGGAGAATCTTTCATGCATTTCACTGTATTGCCAGTATCTTAGAAGTCATTCATTCTAGGAAGAAGAGACATCTTACAGGTAATTTACTGTATTTGTGCCTTCTGTCCCATGGGCTATAATGCAAGACTAAGTGTCAGCTACTGCTTTCAGTCTTCATTTCTCTAAGATTACTCCATCCTCTTTCTCTGAGGTGCCCTTCAATGTAATCATTATACTCCAATTTGGCTCCCTGCAGAAAGCTTGAATAGTATCACTTGCAATAGAGTCTTTGGTTGGCTCCTTTACCTAAGGGTCTTTTCTGTTCCTGGAAGTAAATGGAGAAGCCAAGAGAAGATTTGTCTCTACAGTGGAGACACTGAGCTGAGACCCGTTTGCACTCTCAGGCAGGAGAAGGGCACTGTGGTGGGGGGGTCTTCGTCATCACGGGCAGTTGCTGGACATGGAGAAGGGCCAGTGGAATAAAGACACAATTTCTGAACTTAAGATGCAGAAGAGCCTCTTTCTGTAAAAAGTCAAGAAGTGTGTCTTCGTAAATGCTTCCATTTATATGTAGGATTCATCAATTGGGCAGTGCCTTCTGTTAAACTGGACACAAAACCACATGCAAGTTTGTGACAGTAAATGATCATGGACACCACTGCTTCTTATAAGCCAAAGAGGAATATCTTGGTGGAAACACAAAAGTGATGCCCAACACCCTCTTAAGGCTCTGCCACGTACAGTGCTCAATTGCTGTAAATTGTACCGACATTCAGCATTTCACATACTGGAAATATAAAGCTCATGGAATGTTGGTCCTCCATACCCTGAAACACAGATATTTTCAGGCGAAACCTGGTGGCTGTTTGTAAAAAATACAGGGGTATTGCATAAGAAGAGAAAAATAAAAGTTAGCTCTCCTTAATGAAAAATACAGGGAGTTTTTTGGGCAGTTAGAAAGTAGCAATGACTCTAGCTGAAATTGGTCAGGACATTAAAAAAAGGCAACACTTATGGGAAATGGAAGCCCAAGCCTTCTCAATGATTACAGATGTGGGATGATCTCTATGTTATCTTCAATTAAAGCAGCAAGTACCTTTGGCCCAAGAGAGAAGAATCCCATTTGTGGACAGGATTCACAAGTGAGTGTGTGAAACCCAGCTGACAAACCATGGATGTCTCTCCTCAGTGAACCTGTCAGCAGGACGGATGGTGCAAGCTCCCTTTAGGTTAAAAAAAAATCATTAAAACAGCTTCCTCATGCTCTTTTCATGGACAGATGTTATTTCGTGACTGAGTGCTCAAAAATGTACCGGGTGTTGGCCTGTAAATAAAGGTCCATGTCTCCCAAAGCTGTTAGAGAAAACAAACACATGTGACATTTCTAGTGCGGTCTGTGGCAAAGCGGGGGCATCTCCTCCCTGGGCAGGCAGGACCAATGCTTTGCTTCTCAATAGTTAGAAGCATGACTGAAAAGATACTGTTCAAGGGAGCTGTTTGGTCCCCAGGGAACTACCTTTATGGCATTGCTGGCCACTGACTGCTACAGGAAAGGTTCTGCCCCTCACAGAGGGCTGCTGGTTATCTTTTTTGAACAGGGAAGAAGCCACGGTGCTGCATTATACAGACCAGGCTGAGGATCTTTGGCTCATGACTCTAACTCTCCTGTGCCTCTGTTCATCATGTAAAAAGAAGAGGTAACAGTCATGTTGTATGTGTTTTGGAGTAAAGGTGTCTCTATCTCTAGGCACATAGCACAGGAGGATCCCACCATTGGCCAAAGCTCCTTGGTGCTTCTCTTACAGCAGAGGACAATCAATGGTTAACACAGCTATGACCTTCCCCTCAACAGAAATGAAAAGTTTGTCTATATGCATGGGAAGAGCCATCTTCTACTTCAAGATGAGAGGGCAGAGAAAGACAGATGGAGAAAGAAAGCAAAAGAAAAGCAGAAATGTACCTTGTTGGGATATGGCAGGTGTAAGTTCATATCAATAATACATTCTAAGACTGAACAAGGATAAAATACCAGGATAAAAGCGGCACAAATTTGAGTGCCAGTGCATCATGCGTGTGTATAAGAGTAAGGTGGTCTTGCATGATTGTTACAGAATCCCATGCTGTAGCAATCCTATTCCTTATTCTGCATTAGAGTCCTCGTGCTGGGAAACAGCAAAAATCTCATGAAGTCTTCTCCCAGGGATCCCTTCCCTTTTGGCAAAGCTGAAAAAAGCATGTGCTAGGAAGGTATATAATGCAGGGATTCAGCCAGCATGGAGGAAAGTCAGATCAAAGAGTGCAGAGAATGATCCCTTTCGTAAGTGAAGGCCCTGGAGTCACTGCTTTGAGTGAGGAGATTCTGGTTCCTGGAGTGCACTTTCCTCTGCTATGAGGAACACAGGGAGCACAAGACCAAAAGACTTTGCAGGTCCCTTCTGGCTGGAGGGGGAGATGGTGAGATGCACTATGCTGAGAAGAACAGACTTGTGAGCTTAGGAAGCTTGGTTTAGGAAGCAGAAGAGTTGTCCCATCACAGCTTCAAGATGAAGTCTTGTGCTCTTTCTGCTGCCATGAAGACCAAAGAGGTTTGTCCCTGCTGACAAGGGGGAAGACAAATGTTGCCTTGGCTAAGATGAGAAAAGGATGAGAACTTACACATATGCTTATACCTGTGTGAGATTCTGCCTCTGCCTTGCTGCCTGTGCATCTGGGCAGCCCCCCTAAAGCGTAGTCTGCAGCATGGGCAGCAGTTTACAGATATGTTCTCTGCTGCTCTGAGAGACCAGATCCATGGGAGCACACGGGCAGACAGCTGGGACCAGCATAAGAACTCCCTTAAAAGAGGAGAGATTCCCCACAGAGCCAGGCATGACAGCAGGAGCCCAAATTAGCCATGTCCTTGCTGGGTCTGCCCCAGGGATGATGATTTGGAGGGGGACGAGGATCATAAAGCTGTTGTGCTGGGCTTTGGTTCCTCCCTGACCTCTGAGGGCATTCAAGTGCCCCATCTCTTACCTCTCTGGAGCCTGGGCCTGGCAGATGCCTTTTGCAATGCCAGTTTGCAGCACCGTGTCCCTGCCACAGCCTGGAAGAGCTCTGGCATGTCACAGCACAGCCCCTACACTGCACACACCACTCTGTTAAGCCACACAGATGTTTTAGCATTGTCCTGTGCTTATTTCTGGGGAAGAGTTAATGTTTCTTTGATCTCTTAAGAAGTAAGTTTATAATATTTTATATTTTTAATATATTTTTATATAAACTATATATATATATTATATTTTTTGCCTCTGGAAGATTTCACTATCCTCCATCTGAAATAGTTTATTTGGAATTTATGGGATCCTCTTTCTACCTTAGAAAAAATGTAGGTTTTTTCTCTTCTTTCTGTGAATACAATGTTCTGTTCTGTTTTGGTTTTTTTTCTATTTTATTCCTTATGCCATGGTCACCTCTGGAGGTACTTGTGTACCTCTAGTACCAGCGGGTGCATTGCATGCCCTGACTAAGCGCAGAGGCTGAACTTAAAGTGGAATTTAAGGAGGGATATGACCAGCTCAGAGTATTTCCCATCCCTCCAACTCAGAAGCTTCTCACTCTGTCCTCTCCCTGCCAGAAAGGTGCAAGACCTCAGTGAGTTTAACTGAAGTCTGTCGGTGTGGAGCCCTGGAGACTGAACTCACAGTTAAAGCAGGGCTTTGTTCTCAAGAGCTGTCAGTGTGAAATCATGCCTTGATACAGCATGAAGGTTTGTGATGCCACCTTAACAGAAGAAAACAAGGTAGCCCTAAGCTGTGTTTCAGGGAATAAAAGGACTGAAACAACTAGGGGAAAATCCATCAAGTGAGATGAAAAGGAGATACTCTGCTGAACATCACAAATTAAAAAAAAAAAAAAAAAGAGAGAGAGAAAAATAAAAAGAACGGAGAAAACCCTATGATGTACTAGGCTATGAAGCACAAAAGTAACAATGAAAGTAGTAACTTCAGGGAGTGCTATTCCTTGTTCGGGCCTGCCTTTGGTCTTTCTTTTTTGATTTTCATAAGGGCATCTTCACAGCCCTTGGATGTGGAATTGCTAGTACTAAGTTTCCAGCCATGGGATGGCCAAACAGACCACCCATATGATCTACTTTTGCTATGGCGCATCTGCATCATGCAGCCCCTGAGCTAGCCACAGTCCCTGTAGTGCATGCAGAGCACAGGTACTGGCTGAGTTTCGGAAAGGGACGTCTGTCCTTGACCAGGCCCAGCGCAGAGGCAGTTTATGAACTGTTCCCCCTTCCCATTCCAGTCCTGCAGGGTGGTCTCTGTGTCTCTGCTCAGCATCTCCTTGGCTTCTTTACCTAGGGCAAGCTCACGTGCCTCTTCACTGACCTCCCCAGTTCTCCCTGCAATGGGGCTCCCCTGGGAGCATCTGCACCTACTGAGTAGGCAGGCCCAGAGTTCCCACCTTTTGGAGAAATAGCCTTTGGGTTTGTTTCCCTTACAGTTTTAGAAAGCAAAGGAGAGGTCAGAATAATCCTCAATATAGAAAATGTAGCACTGGTCATGGCTACTGCTGTATCTTCCTTGCTTGCCATTAACTGAGAAGGACTTGGAGAGTTAACTCCAAGACTGTAAAACAAAGCCATCCTGGCTGTGTTAGGAAGATGAGCTTTTCTGTATCATGGCACCAGTGCATGGGGAACTCTGGTGATGGGCTATGTTGAGCACAGTGATGCCTGGAGAGACGATGAGAAGGATTTTTTTAAGCAATCCCGAGGAATTTCATCCTTAAGTGCCAGTAACAACGCCAAACCTCTCTGTTTCTTTCTCTGTTCCCTGCATGACTCAGTTATTGCATATCCCAGATTTGTTGTCTTTCATATAATTTCCCTGGGATTTCAATGCTCCTGCTGTTAGCTGAGCTGGCACCTGCCCATATCTGACATTTTGAAGTCCTCCTTTGCTGTGATTGTGCAGTGCAGTTTTAAGACCCTGCCATTAACCAACCGTGCTTGCATGTGGTGTCTCTTCAGGCTGCTGCCACATCTCACAGACACTGCTAAAAGGGAGCCTTCAGCACAGGGGCCAGTCTATTGGCTGAAAGCCTAAACTCTGATAATTTTTTTCATGGCATTCTCTTAATCCAGCCCACCACCTCTCTCAAACCCATCTGAGCTTACTCATTGGCCACCCATATCTAGGGCTTGTAGTGGTGCTCCAAAAACTTTCTCCAGTGGGAAAATTATCTCAACAAATGAAAAATGTCTGAGTTTTTCTCGTGCCACTCTGTGTTGACTGTCTTGACTGTACATCCAAAGAAGGGCAACAAATCTGGTGAAGGTTCTAGAGATCAAATCTTATGAGGAGGGACTGAGGGAACTGTGGTTGTTTAGTCGAGAACAGGATGCTCAGGACAGACCTTATCGCTTTCTAGGACTACCTGCAAGGACGTTGTGGTGAGGTGCGTGTCTGTCTATTGTCCCAAGTAACAAGCCATAGGACAAGAGGTAATGGCCTCAAGCTGTGCCACGCAAGGTTTAGATTGGTTATTAGGAAAAAAGTCTTCACTGAAAGGGTTATCAAGCACTGGAACAGGCTGCCCAGGGAAGTGGTTGAGTCACCATCGCTGGAGGTATTTGTAGATGTAGATGTGGCACTTAAGGACATGGTTTAGTGACGGACTTGGCAGTGTTAGGTTTACAGCTGGACTCGATGATCTTAAGAGTCTTTTCCAACGTAAATGTTTCTATGATTCTATGACTTTTATTTTCAATCAGTTCTGCTGAGCCATTTTGTCTGTCATTCATTTAACAGTCTGCAAATGAGAGCATTCGAACAACCATTTGAAGCTTCGCTTCGCTCTGAGCAAGCAAGGAAGTTAGAGCAGAACCAGGTACACCCTGAAAAGCCAGGGTTTGATTAATTTCAGCCAGCTTTAATTAAGAAGTATTCCCTCCTTAATTAATTATGTGTTTTATGAGAAGTGGATGTGGTTATCTGAAATCAAGCAAGGGATGGTGTTTCTGTCATCTTGTCAATACAGGGTATATCAGTTCTGGGAAGCAAGACAGTGTTAATAAATAACCAGATACAGAAACACGCCCCCACCAGACACTAATGGAATCCACCTTTAAATTAATATATGAATTTACTCCAGTGTACCACGTATCATGATGTATTATCTTTCATATTACATGCTATCTCTCTTTCTGTTGATTGCATTTTAGTTTTATTGCAATGCTGTGTGGAGAAGAGGATTATTCTGAAGCAAGGTATGGCTCATGCTTGAAATGTCTGAAACAGACATGCTTTTCAATGCATTGTTTTCAAAGCATTAAAGCATTCAGCTTGTGATCGCTAAAAGTCTCTCTCTCTTTCTCTCTCTCTCTTAAGCCAAGGAGTGCTCAGTCTTCCCTTCCTTTGGTGATCAGGACTTTTTAAAATGGCTCATGTTGGCATTCAGATACCAGGCACTTTAAATCAACTGTAATTGCTGAAAATTTAGACTGTGTTTAGGAAAGGCTAATAATATATATGCTCTTCATCTGCAGCAAATGTATATGTACCAGCTGATGTTGTTAGTAACTTGATTATGAGACCAAATGAGCAAGGCAACAGTATTTGGCCCTGTGAGTTTTCAGTCTGATTGACAAACAGGATGCAACAGGTGAAAGACACAAATTAAATAGGAGGTCGACAGCAAGTAAAATGTGATCACCAGGAGAGCAGGAATCACATGGACCACTGCCTGTTTATGCTTCCTAGACTCTCTAGATATCACAGAATCATAGAATGGTTTGGGTTGGAAGGAACATTAAAGATCATCTAGTTCCAACCCCCCTGCCATGGGCAGGGACACCTTCCACTAGCCCAGGTTGCTCAAAGCCCCATCCAACCTGGCCTTGAACACTTCCAGGGTTGGGGCATCCACAACCCCTCTGGGCAACGTCTTCCAGTGGCTCAGCACCCTCACAGTGAAGAACTTCTTCCTTACATCTAATCTAAATCTACCCTCTTTCAGTTTAAAGCCATTCCCCCATGTCCCATCACTACATGCCCTTATAAAAAGTCCCTCTCCAGCTTTCTTGTAGGCTTTGTATGCCTTTCTGCAACACATGTGGACTGTAGAAAACTATAAATCTCTGCTTTTATGGCTTTGAGTATTAGCTGTGAATTGAATAATTTGCAATACCGAACAGTGAAATGGTGCAAAGTGGTTTGAACGTGGAAGTAAATGCAAGTCTTCTATGACAGAGACACTTTGCAAAGGAAGAGTGTAGGGAAGTCAAGGTGTGTAAGCGAGACACAGAATAACCTCAATGGTGATGTGCTTAAGCTTCATTGAATAAACAACAGAATGATTTGATATCCTTCCCAATAAGCTTTACAAATATTGCTGCACTGTCTGAACATATTTCATGCTAGTAAGCTAACAGGGTGTCAGGAATGGCAGCATCCATGACAAGACTCCTTTCTGCCATACTCCCCAGTTAAGTGCAGGGACAGTAAATTTCACAGGATCTTTACTCTTTGTCTCAAGTGTAAATAATGTCTCATGGGCTTTTAAAAAAATAATTAAATAAAGTCTTTGCCTTTTTGCAGATTTAATCTCAGTGCTGATGCCTGTTGATGGATCAAACACTCCATCCCCAATTTTTAAATCATGTAACTGGTTCAATAGCTGTCTTATCCTTTGCTTTTATAGTTAAATCAATTCTTAGGAAAGAAAATAAGCTTGTCAGTGAATCATACACATAGTGGTCTACCCTTCCTTAGAGCCAGTTGCAGATGATACAAAATAAATCAACTCTGAACTTTCTTAGAAATGGAAGGGGGTGAAGAGGGAAAATGCAGGAACGGTGAACCAGAAGCAGCAAAGGGCTGATAAGTTGCCATCATGGTAACACAGAGTAGATCACAGTCATATCTTTGTCATTTACAATGAGTGGTTGCCATTACCATGCCTCTTCATTTCAGTATCTTTGGAAGTACAGCACAAATTTATGAAGTAATGTAGGACAACTCTTGTGCAAAGTTAAAGTGTTTAGAGATTCCTTAGGCTCAGGCTGGAAATCCTTTCCCAGGAGAAACCTCCGTGGGGTTTGACTGCACAGAAGGGCCCCAGCACTGGGCAATGTGTCTGTGTCCTGGGCAACACTGTGATGAACATCAAGTAGCACTAGAGTCTGCTTCCTAAGAAAGTGGGATAACTTTTACTTCTCTCCCTTTCATATACTGCTCAATAGTTGTGGCTTTCTGTCTTTTCCTAAAAGTCTAGTCTGTCGTGAGACATCAGGGGGTGGTTTATCAAGGGTTGCCTAAAAGACAATTCTGGATTAAATTCCTATTGCATTAGTTCTTGGGATTGCGGGGCATTGGACTTGAGGACCTAAACTGTAGGGACAAACTGAGCTAGAATCAGAATACAGAGAAATGGTCCCATGTCCTCTAAAATAAGACACGTTAGTCACTTTGTGTCAGAATGAAGTCAAGACAACAGAATAAGATTTAAAAGTGCTTCTTTCAGTTGTCATTTTTGCTGCCAGCTATTTAATCTCTTCGTGCCTCAGTTTTTCAGTTGTGAAATAAAAGGTTTCCTTTAAAAAATGTTACTTCTCCTGAAAAACTTTCTAATTTTCCTTTCTTTTGGGGGACAGAGATTGAAATAATTTTGACAATTTATTTATTTCCTTCCCAACTGAATGGACAATAAAGGTTTATCTCTGTGGTTGTCTTTCTTGGTCTCTCCAAATTTTCACAGATTAGCAAAAAGAAAATTTTGTGACTTTGTCATGTTGGCAAAGTTTAAAAAAGGTACACAGTGGAGAAATAAAAAAATACATAGAACAGAGCAATAGAATGAAAACACAAGAAGACAGTCTCAACACTCACCTTGACAACCGAGACACTCTTAAAATGTAGTTTTTCCAGGACTAAGAAGAGAAGTTGGATTCTACCACTGGAAATTATTTTTTCATGCTTTCTTCTGTTCATGCTAGTATATACAAGTCAGACGTCAGAATCTGGGCCATAAAGCTTTTCCTACTGGAACACCCTTTCCAGAAATGAGTCCTGCAGTGCCTTCCAATGGCATCCTCCAGTCCTGCGTTATATCCATGCTTGGAAACAGACCACTCTAATAAATATAAGCATTCCCAGAAAAATCCCCAAGGGTTATATATACATATTAAGCATTTGAGCAGCAGTATTTGCTTTTAACTGGAGATGAATTTTAACTTGCTGCTTCCAATTAGAATAATAATAAACATTTTCCTTAATGATAACAATGGGCAACAGTGTTAAACTGGAAATGCAAAAGCTTTTTCTGTTGGTACAGTATAAGTTACAGTATCATTAAATATATAATCAGCCATTTATTGCTTGTGTTATTTTTGAGGCACTTAAATGAAAAGTTGATTTGTCTCTTATTAGACCTCAATAAATGTTCCTTTAATAGTCATAGGGTGTTTTAATGCTTTACAGAATCATTGTCATTAAATTGAATGCAAGACATTGGACTTAAATAAAAAAGAAATGGAAAAACTCAATAAATCACAATAATAAAAGCTTTTCTTTGTGCTGTTTGAATTGTGCTGAAATGGATCTGTCTCTTAAACTGCCTTACAAAGGCCAAAGTAGCTTAATTGCTTTAGGGCTTGATTATGCCTGCATGAGTCAGCTCTGAGACTGTGGCAGTAAAAAGACACATTTCGCCAGAGAAACTTGAGGATGGATTTTGCTGCTGCACTCGTAGACTTCCTCCTGAAACAATTGCCAGGTAAGAAAAACATACTGCAATGATTTCTGCATTATAGGAGTCTTTATTCTATATCAGGGGCAGGCAGAGAATGAAGAAGGTGCAACACTTGGGCACAATTTCTTGCCCTTTGCTATTGATTTTCTCCACCTCCTGTGGTTTACTCCAGCATCCACTGCCAGCATACACACCAAAAAGTGACTCTCAAACACTTCATGATATATATCTTACGAGGTATATGAAGTATATATATATATGATATGAGATATATCTTAAAATGTAGTGAACTTGGAAAAGTCTTAGAAACCATCACTTATAAGTAGTGGGAGATAAACTTGAAGAAAGGGTACAGCTTGGGGGTTTGGGTACTGTTCAAGCTGTCTGAGCAGCAAACAGTCCAAGAGTAGTGAGACAGTTTCTTCTCTGTAAGAATATTAGGAGAGCTACTAAAAGAAAAAAAAAAACAAACCTAAAAAAAAAAAGGGACGGGACGGGATTAAAAAGCACAGAAAAAATTAATCAGGATCTGTAAAGTTGTGATAGGACCTCAAGAAGTTCAGTCTTCCTGGTCCGTAGCACAAAGCGGCTTGCTTATCTTGGGCAGTGAAATTTTTAACATTAAAAAGCTGGATGCAATTTCAATATAATCTCTGTGGGCCAATAAAGAGAATGGCTATTGTTTTTAAAAATGTGGCTCTGTGAAACAAGATATCTTCTCCACACATCTACCCCTCCTTGGCCACAGAACATCTCTTAATGCCCCAAAACACCAGACAGTATTGCAGGAGTCTCATTCAACCCCCAAACTGAGGTTCTGATCCCAAACCAAAGTAACTGATAAAACTTTTTGCATTGGAACAATAGTTGAAAGGTTTTGGTTTTGTTCCAGAATGGAAAGGAAAGAAGTATCACCTTGTGGGATATCCCCCAAGGACCTTCACCAGTCTGCTAGCTCTGCCTGTGCGCTTCATCTACTTTTGGACTGGCTGTCTTTACTTGGATGTCCCAGA
This sequence comes from Astur gentilis, assembly GCF_929443795.1. NCBI lineage: Eukaryota > Metazoa > Chordata > Aves > Accipitriformes > Accipitridae > Astur > Astur gentilis. The sequence continues at coordinate 39,145,626 of NC_064880.1, forward strand.
GAAGTGTCAGGGCTGGGTGTGAGTGTGACAATTGTGAATATTGATTGTGGTGCTCTGGGGACCCCCAGACTTCTGCCTACAGGGAGCGTGGTGCTCAAGGATGCCTGGCATGGCCCTAGCCCAGCTGCCCCACTGTGCCTGCCCATCTTCGGCAGGCAGATGGAGGGCCTCACTGTGCACAGTCCGTGCTGTCATCTCTTTTTGATCAGGGCTGCGTCTGCTCTGGGCCATGGCAGCTTCAGGCTAATGTGGCACCTGTTGGTTCACTTCGTCAACATTATTCTGAAAAACACATTGATACTAATAGGTGTGTCTTAAAGGTCTTGGAAGTGTTCTCTCTGAATGAACTTCAGTGTAAATTTATTACTGAATTTGTCTATGCATTTGATCAAAAAAAGTAAGTTCTTTTAAATCATGCTTTTTTGCCAGCTCAGTTACCCAGGTGAAAAGTAGAATTTTGTGATGCAAACGCAAACCATCAATGCTCAGTCTTGTCTGGGTTTGACAGCTAGTGACTCAGATAAACAAGGAGATAGAGGCCTGATCCATTCTGAACAGAGCTTATTTACATAACGAGCTCCAGCCAGGGAGGTGGGGATAGCGAGACAATCTGTGATTGTCTGAATGCAAGAGTTTAAACCTGTCGGAATTGCTGCACCACACCAGGTACTTTGCTAGCTGCCTAAGGTGGTATCATGCATCAAAAGACCTGCACACATCCTGCTGCTCTGAAATCTCTGTGGTTTCTTTTATTAGTTCAGTTGGAAACCTCTGAACTTGAAAGTCCTCTTCTTCTTGGTAGTCATTCAGCATTCAAATGAGCTAGAGATGAGGACACATGTGAAACCCTTGTCTTCCTACTTTTCCGTGTATTATTTGGTATTTAATTGGTTAGGAGGTATTGTTACTTGTGGAAGCAAAAGAAGGGAGGAAAAATATAAAAAGGGCCCAGTAGTCATGGCAACAGAAAATATTTAATTTAGTTACAGAGTAGGTATGTAGAGATGGGCAACAAGAGCCTTCCTAGAATGGCTGCCAAGTCACTTACCCTGTAAATAGGGAAATAAATACAGAGGCATAAAAATCCCTGAGCAGTGACATGGCCCTTTGCTGGCTGGTTTAGCTTCAGATCAGAACTGTCTATCATGTCTAGGGATTATTTACTTTCTTCTGACCCACTATGTAAATATTGCTCTTACAGGTGTGCTTGCTTCCCCCTATTTCATGATTGACCAAGCTTCCTAATATTGAGAGCTTCATCCCAAAGAAAGAGGACAGATTTGTATATTACTGCATAAAGTAAAATATTATAGGCAGATAACTGCTGATGTCATGCTCTAGAGATTTTCCAGGTCAGAACTCTGACATGGAGACTTATGATTGCTTGAGAAATTATCTCAGGTTCAAATAAATCCAGTGCATACTTGTCTACAAAGTGGTCCTTTGCCTGTGCAGAACAGACTGGTTTGATAAAGCCTGGTTGTGTCACACATTTTGGAGCTCATGGCAGTGTGGTGCACAGCTGTGAGTATATATGCAGTCACACAGTTTAAAAAAACCAAAAAGTATAAAAGCTGAAGAGATTGTGGTCACGAATTTTGTAGAATCAAGAGAGTCAGAAGAGAGTCTTGATGGTCACACTATTCATCCCTCTGCTCCCTGTGCAGGAATTTTCTGTTTAAACTGTATTCCCCACCAAATGTCTAACCTGGTCTTAAAGAAGACCTCCAATGCTGCAAACATCACACCCCAGGCAATCAAGACCAACTCTTCATTGTCCTTGTTGCTAGAATATTTCCTCTTATGCCTAGCATGATCCACTTGCTGCAATTTAATCTGGTTACTTCTTGTCCTATTCTCAATGGCCATGGAGAGAATCCTTTCTTTCTTTGGAGCTGCTTTTCATGTGTGTAAAACCATCTTTTCTGCCTTCTATGCTTCAGACTGAGAAGCACCAGTTTAATCTGTCCATATGAGTTATTGTATCCACATTACTGACCATCATCATCACTCTGCTGTGTCCTCTTTCACACTGGTCAACATCCTTCGTGGTGAGCAGTACTCAAAAGTGAACACAATTCTTTAGTCAAGACCTTGTCAGTACTGAGCAGAACTGCTGTAATTTGCTAAAGATGATCCCATTTAGATCCTACTATGCCATTTTCCTTTTTGATGACTACCCAAAATTGTTCACTCGTGCTGACATGGGCTGTGGTCACCTTCTCTGTAGCAAGTTTGATCTAAGAGGTAATGTGAACTTCTTCACCCCCTATGCTTTATAGACAGGCCCCTATTAACTGCAGTGCAGAACTTCACTGGAGCAGAACCTCCACTTCATGTTTGTACAAGTAGGCTGGATTTTTTATTCTCTAATCTCATTTGAAATAGGCTACAAGGAGAGTTAAGGAGCAGGGCTAGTATCAGATGGTCATAGCTATAGGGAGATAAGTTTTGATGTCAGTTATGTAAGTGTAAAAACAATTTTTCTACATTTATCATGGTGCAAGAATAGAATTAAGATAATTAAAATTAAAACAACCACATTGTGAACTAATATTTGTGAACTAAACTACCCTACTGGTGTCCGGGGGATTACAGCTGTGTCTTAGGAGATAGAATGTAACTATTTGTTTCTGGGACAGCAGAGCAATTTTTCCCCAGCCATCTGCACCCAATTATTTATTTGTATTACACTTCTTTTTTCCTTTCTATTTTGTCATATTTGAGCTTTTTTTTTTTTTTTTATTTGGGTAGTAGCGATCAATCTCTTCTTAAAATAAAAAGCAACAAAGACAAAACACAAAAAAGAAATTAAACAAAAGATGTGATAGATTGGAAGATCCCTCTCATGTTGAATGTTGAAGCCTCATCAACATTCAAAACTAAAAATTTGCAGAATATCTTATCTCTTCTTGTCAATGGCAAACATGATATGCAAGTTAAAACAGAATCCTGTGCTTTATGAATTTTCAGTTTTAAGTACAGAAAAGACATGATAAAAGGAGTAATGAACTAAGGAAGAGCTGGAAAGAATTTAGATTAAAAGATAAATAGCCCTTCTGCTAAATTATGTCTGACTCCCAGGGAAGAAAAGTTTGTTGCTTCATAAATGATGACATGGCACTGAACAAAACTTTCATGAAGGCATTTTACCTAAATAATTACTTGTTACCAAGCAGTGTGGGAGTTAGGTGATTGGAGGACTTAATGAGACGTTTTTGTGTGACTCTCCTTAACTGTGTGTGACAGTCAGGTTGTACAAATCATTTCAGTAATGCACATTGTAGGCTAATAACAGACGGTGCTATTCCCAATTAAGGTCACAATTCCTGCTAAACTGGCAGGTAATACCAGGGCTGGAAGTCTGAAGGAATAAAATTCTGGAGGGGCATGCTCTTGTGTGTGGATGTTGCGAACCCCTGATAGATCACTGAGTCATGGAGGAAGATTTAGGTACACAAACTTATTAACTCAAAGTCCAACCTCGCCCCCAGGACTAGATTAATTTACCATCCACAGTGAACCCTCACACTCACATCCTGACAGGAATGCAAAGCTGATGGACAGTTTAGCACACTAGCATGTCTATAGTCTCATGCATGTGGTAAGGACAGATCAGGCATAGATAAAGTCTACTTCACCCAACAAATACTTGGGCCCTGTCTGTTCCTAAACACTGCTTGAGTTGGGATTGTTCCTCCTAATTTTAGATGTCTCCATTTAAGCTACTCTTTTTATAGTCGACAGAGGGAAATAGAAGTTTTGGGGGGATTTTCTTTACGAGGTCTATTTTAGGATGAGATAAATAGCTTTTCTTTAGGTGCTTAGTTCAGATGAGGGCATTCACAAAGTGGACATCTACATTTAATCATGTACTTTGAGCATGAGATATATAAACGGGCCACAGTCAGAAATGCAGGTGGAAAGAATGTGGGTCACAAAGCTTGTTGTATTAAAGCCTTTCTCTTCCCATGTAAATGTTGTCTTAATGGATGAAAGCCTGAGAGCATGGCTCAAAACCCTACTGGGGGAAAGTGCAGACTTTGGAGTCCCTGGCTGTGGGAAATGGGCCTGGTCTTTCAACAGAATTGCTAAGAAAATGTGGTCACTTTCTGTCTGAGACTACTGGTCCTCTCTCACATCTGGACTTGCTATTACACAGCAAAATCTGAGTAACTGATAACTCAGTATAACTTTTCATTGCTGAGTGCTGCACCTACTCCCTAACAGTCCACCTCCTTTACCTGCTCATTCACTTTACCAGAGAGACCAAGACAGAGGGTCTGCAACAAACTAGCAGTATTTTGAAGCTGAAAAATGAACACATGCCCGGACGGATTTGGTCCTTCTTCCATCAAGTGTTGCACTTAATACTCCTTAGACTCTCTCTCTTTGTGGGTGTAGCACCTAGCATCCCTGGTCTGTACTTGAGAGCTCATACCTCTACTGCACACCACACACATCTTGCTTGATCTGATGGTATTAATGAGTTATTACCATGTTGGGTCTGCATGCTTAAAGAAGAAATCTGCTAGGTTGGAAAATATTCACTTTGGCATTTCTTTAGATCGCAGCCTGATTTTTTATCTCCTTTTTGTGGTTCACTGATTGCATTTGCTGTGGCTTTAGGTGTTAAAAATAGAGCTTCATGTGGACTCTCTTCAAGCCTCTCTGTAGTGATTATGTTACACACTTGTACACTCTACTTACTGTAAGTCAAGTGGAGCTGAACTGAGCTATATCCCAGTCAGAAGTCATTCAGAGTTTCATTGGAATAAAAATTGAATAAGAAAAATGAAGAACCAGCCCCAGGTTAATAACAGCAGGACTAACTAGTCTTCAGTGGACTTGAATGTAAATTTTTTTCAATGCAGACATTTCTAAATGAACTACAATCAGTAGTCTTCAGTTATCTGAGAAGATTTCTTCCTTGAATTATTTTAAACTAAAATAAGAGTAACATAAACCATTTAAACAATGGGTATTTAGAATTTGCTAGTTTGTAAAGGAACTGTGCCTCTACTACCCAGCTGAGTTTTACAGGTTTTGTCAATGGTCCACTTTTATTGACTACAATGAGTTTTCAGGGCAAAAACTATCCAGCAGATGAGACAAGAATTGAAGCTGTCAGTGAAAGGCTGTTGGCTAACATAGGTGGGGACCAACTGCTTGGGAGAAAGGTTCAAGAAATCGTGTAAGATATGTCTATGCTGTTACTGTTCCCAAGTGAAAGTCTAAGCCTCAATAGACCCATTGACTTTAGAAGTAAATTAAAAATGGAGACTAAATTAGTTAGAGTAGACAGAGAAAGAGGCTGTCCTTGTTTTACCATAGTGATACAGCTCCTCAGTTTCACTATATACTTTCCACACACGTAACTCTACCATCAGCTTCCATCAAAGCATGATGCTGGCTTTAAACTCATTTGAAAAGCTGCTCACCAAAGAACATAGAGAGTCCACCTAGGCCGGTATCGTCTCTCCAGTAGTGGCAATAAGGGGATACTTAAAGGAGAGTAAACACAGGACAAACACGTATAATACATACGTGATATTCTACCATCCTTTTCAGAGTTTGGAACTGCCTGAGCCTCTTGTGGTTGGACTGCTCCGTAACTCTCAATGGGTGTAGTCTTAAATACATGTCCAGTCTCTCCTTGAAATTCTAAGAACTTGAGGCTTCATCATCCTTTGGAAAGGAGATCCCCAGGTCCGCAATGCTCTGTGTGAAAAGCAATATTGTTCCCAGTTCTACTATATATTTTTAGAGGCGTGGGGACCAGAACTGCACACACTATTCAAGGAGTGGTCAAACTGTGGATTTATAGAGGCAGAGTCACATTTTCTGTGTTGTTGATTATTCTTGTCCTAACAATGCCTAACATTTGATTTGCTTATTTCAACAACTACCAAGCACTAAGCTGATATTTTCATGGGACTATTTGTCATAACTTCAAGATATTGCTCCTGAATGGGAATGGTCAGCTCAACGTTCATAATTTTTATGTGGTGAGGATTGTTTTTCAACACATGCACCATTTTATATTTTTTTATGTTCATTTACATTGACTTTCACCTCTCATTTTAATATTCAGTCACTTAATTTTCTAAAGTTCCTCTGTAATTTTTCACAATCTATTTTCTTCCCTGTTACCTTGGATAACTCATGTCATCAGCCAACTCTTGTTATTTCATGCTTGTCTCCTTTTCCACACTATTTATGAATATGTTTATCAGCATCCCTCTCAGCACGGATCTTTGTGGAACTCCACTGCTGACTTCCATCCCTTGTGAGAATTCCTCACTTACTACTACACTTTGTTTCTCTTCTTTTAAATACCCCCCCCCCTTTCCCTCTTACATTGGTTAGGTTTCCTGAAAGTGCCCAATCTGCTTACCCCCATCTACATGCTCTTTAACCTTTTCCAAGAATATTAACAGAGAGAAGGAAGCAACTTTTCCATGTGATTCCTCCTACCAGTGTGTCCTGGGTTCAGCTGGGATAGAGTTAATTTTTACAGAAACCTGGGAGGTGGAGGCATAGCCGGGGCAGCTGTCCTGGACTAGCCAAGGAGCTATTCCATACCATGGGACATCATGCTCAGTATATAGATGGGGAGCGGGCCGGGGGGTGGTCTCTGTTTTCGGTGGGGGAAGTGGCGGAGCGTCGGGTCCCGGGTGGTGAGCAGTTGCACTGTGCATCACTCTTTTTGTATACTTTTTCATTAGTGCCGTTGCTGTTGTAATTTCTTTGTGTTTGTCCCAGTAAACTGCCTTTATCTCAACCCTCGAGGTTCCAGTTTCTTTTTCTTTTCTCTCCTCCGTCTCCTCCCCATCCCACCGGAGGGGCGGAGAAGGGAGCGAGCAGCTGCGTGGTCCTTTGTTACTGGCTGGGCTGGAACCATGACACAGTGTTGTACCCCTGCCTCAAAATAAATCCCCTCTGGAAATATACTTTTCTTCCTCTTTTCATTGTGGTGGGAGCCTTCATGGTCAACCGAGGAGAGATGCTGAATGTTCAGGGAGCTTTCATGAACCCCATGCTAATCTTTAAAAGTCAATATCTTCAGATGGTGAAAAATTATAAATTCTAGGAAAGGCCAAAGCCTATCTCTCTCCAGATCCTGTTGAAATATGCAAGAAAATTTGATTCTGTGAAGTACTAAGAAGGACAGAATATTTTCATTCTTTTGACAGGAAGCTTCTTTCTGAGACAGTGAGATGAAGATACTTGCTTTTAGAGAAAATTTAGATGTCTCGTAGGTTTATTCTTGTGTTTTTGTCAATATTTTTTTTTACCTGGTTTGCAGCTGAAAACATTGGGTCTTTTATCTTTTGACCAAAACTTGCATTTTTCCTTATAAATTATGACTGAAATAATTTCTAGGGGTGAAGATGAAGAGGGGTTTCATATACATTTTTCTAGGGGAGAGGAAAACTGGAAACAATTACCTCAAACCTGTAAGCTAAAGGATTTATCTCTCTGTCAAAATTCTGTTCATTTAACACTGTTCTCAGATGAATTGCACTAGTCCTTATTCTCAGTTTCTTGCCACTTTTTACAAGAATCAAGGAGATGTGTTGGCCACCTGTGAAATCAAAAGAAAATACATTTCCAAATAAAAAAATTATTTTGAAAGGAAAAATTGAAAATTCACCAAAGTAGGCATATTTCTGCATGGGTAGAAATCTTGTATGGCTTTTCAAAACCATTTTGTGGTGGAAAGACACATGTTCCATGACTTCAACTTGATGAGATGTAACTAATAGGCAGAGAAAGGTAGAAAGCGGGGAACTTTTACAAGTCAATGGACTCTAGTGATTATTTGCAAAGCTCTGTGGGGTATTGAGGCAATAGATTTCCATTAACAGTCATAGATACTGGTCATTCAGCTCCAAGAGACAGTTTGGGAAGTCTCAGCCCTGCTGTAAAGTGTGAAATTGTAAATATTTGCCTGAATATATCAGTAGCTCTTTATATTCAGAGGATCTGGAGAAAGCCCCTGAAGAGAGATTAAAAGGCTGGAGGATTTAGAGCCTCATAGCAATATCAAGGACTATCAAAGCATCTCTGAGCGCTCTGTGCGGGAGAGCAGAATTGTTGTGTCAGACCATCCCTATCTCTGGGAGGGAGATTGGTCAAATCTCTTTGTAGGGAAGGGAAGCACAGTCTCCGTTTGGATTATACCCAGCAGGAGACAGTTTAGCTCCTTTCTAAAGAGGAGCTTTAGAAGATTTCATCTGAGAATCAGTTAGCTCAGAAAACATCGTATTACAATTGAGGACAATTAACATCTAAGGAGAAGCATGTGGAGTTCATGCTTAGTTTATGCTTCTCCATCTGGGGGGTCTCTTCTGTGCTCTCTCTGCCAGTTCCCATTAGCTTGGATTACACTAAGCTTAAAGCATCCATGCAAGCAAAAGGTAATTACTTGAAGAGCAGCAAATCCAAGGGAGACTCCCAAGGATGCTTTTATACTTTATCTGGTGCTTACCAAATGTGTTGCCTGTGTCCATTACAGAAACACTGGAGTAACAGTCAAGCTATGTTAAGAACTTTAAATAAGTACGAAGATTTTTCAGATGAGATAAGCGGTTTTACAAAGCACGTGTGGGACACCAGCATGATTACTGTAAGAAAATGGAAAGCCAGGCTGAGACCATTGCAAGTTACTCCTGAGGTCTCAGGATCTCTGCACCTCCAGGGTAGCTCCTCCTTCCATTCTCAAGACCAGTTAACCTGCCTTCCTGAAAAACCCACTAAAGTGTAGTAAAAGAGGATGAAAATGCCATGTATTTCTCTTCACACAATCTCTTTCCACTTCTCCAGTCCTGGGAGACTTATTTGGCCCTTGAGAGGATCCTATCTAGATGTCCTCATGCTCATGAAAAGTGGTGGATCTCTTGTCTTTGAGAAACACATCTGGATTTCAGTTTAGGACCAAGGTACGAGACTCCTTAGTGGCTCCATGTTCCCTACATTCTTTCTGTTACAGTCAGGCCATGCTGATCAGATAGTCTGCATTCAAGTTCAATGCCTTAACTCCAATGTCATGCTCTTGTAAGCGTCTGTGGAAGAGGAATGGTCTGTGTGAAGTTGCCCCAAATCTATCCTCCTGAAGTCATGGCTGTTGTGTGCGAAGGGCCACTGCTTCTCAACAACTGGGCCAGGCAACTGAGGGATCAATTTGCCCACTCAGCCGTTGATTTGTAAATAAGGTGGGCATGGCAACTCCTACAGTATGGCAAATACTTAATACAAATCACCACAGCAGAACACAACTAGAGTCACACACTACATCAGCAGTCACTGAATGTGTGATTTCACTCTCAGTAACTACTGAAGATGTTTAATTAAGTCAACATCTGCTACAAATATGCAAGCCACAGTTAAGTGAGATTTGATTAGACTGAATGCATCTCTGTAGAAGAGTCTGGTTTATTGTGTTGTTTCTCATGTCCTTCTATTATACCTTGACGTTGTGTTGTTCCTTGATGTTGTAAGCTCAGGATTCTCTTTCTTTTACTATTTCTCTGCTCCCCTGCCCTCCATAGTCCCTCCTTATAGACTCCTAGGCACTATGCAGTATTACTTCTGTTCAGTCAGAAGCTTTCTTAAGTTTGTTTCCATCTACTTGCTGCAGTCTTCAAGGTGTCTCAGCCTAGTTCAGTTTTCATTTTACACAATTTAAGTTAGGTTACATGCAAATAATGCAGTCTCTGTTTTAAGGTCAGCATTTACTAGTTCCTTTGCTGACATATACCTGGCTGGTCTGTTTTGTGACCTGCAACACTGTCTGATACAACACCTACTACTGGTTAAGTAAAAGGTTCATTTGCAGCTTTTGATGTGCTGCTAAAGGCTTTTAGTCATCTCTTTCTTACAGTCTGCCCTAAAAAGCTCTGTATGCATTACCCACCCCACCAGGGTCTGGGGTTAGGTGGAGCACTGTGGTAGTTGGAACTGATGCTATTCCTTCCTCACAACTGAAGGGACAGGTCCTTTGCATTATCTCTTTCATATCCAGAGAGGGACAGATGTTGTCCGCAGTCCCAGTTCTTATTCTTTCTTGAGAAACCTGTACCATGCTGACTTTCTTTGCAGCCATCAGAACCACAGGCCTTTCCTTGCTCTCCTCCCTGGGATTTCTCCTGGGCGCAGTCACCCACTTCTTGATGGGACAGAAATGACTAATAAAAAAGGATACTATTCAGATTCCTGATGACGAAAGGGCATTAAAAAAACCTGTATGGAAAGATGATATTGTAGTATGTAAATGGTTGAATGAGAATGATTTTTAAATGTTCTTTTAAAGTTCTCATTTTTTCCCAACTGAAAACCTCAAATTTTTTCACTTTTGGCAGTCATAAAAACAATAAAAAAAGTTTTTTAGTTTTTAATATGTGGAAAGCTCAAGATATTTTTAATGAAAAAGATTTCTAAATGAAGTCACCTTTTTTCATAAAGGGCTAATACTTGATTCACTTTCCGAACACAAAATGTTGTTTGATTTCAGTTTTGCTGGTTCTATTCTGAACATAAGACTGATCACATTTTCCAATCTATTATAGAGCCTGGCTGGAAAATTAAAACATATTTTGGAGAGAGATTTGAAAATGACCACGTGTGTCTCTTGTGATGTGCTGTTCTATGTCAGTATAATAATTTATACAATATTCTATTATATAAAGGCTTTAATGGAGCTACTCCTGGGAAAGTAAAAACGTGTCCTATAAGAACTATCTGGAACTGTGTCTTCTCCTTACTCTGTCTCCTCCTGGGAAAAGGAAGATGAAGAAGTGACAACAGAGAGAAGGAGGGGATCTGCAGCTGCTGTTAATGACTGATGACTAATTATTACTCTTGTGAATGTCGCAGAACAGATATACTTAGATGTGTATTCTCTTCTGACTTGTTTGCCTGACAGATTCCTTCTTCCTGGGATTCCTGTTGTGCTTTTTTTTTTTTTTTTTTTTAATTGGAAGGAGCTAATTAACACAAAAGTTGCTAAAATGACTTCTTGGTTGCTTCATTAATAGTCTTTGGATTAAGTACCATAGCCTCTAGACCCTGGACAGTCATCTGGGAAAGGAATTGAGCTCTGTTGCTTAATTCCTTCTCCACTATAAATGTAAGTAATGGAATAGTATAAGATCTTTTTTTGAGCCAAGACTTTTAAAAAAATTCATTAGGATATTTATTCACTGCTCATAAATTCAAAAGTAGCTTTTGAACCAAAATTTGTCCTTCTGAGTAAGCAGGAGGGGGCAGAAGAGTTCAGCGGTTGGATTTCTGTTTCTCCCTTGAAATCTAATCTTATGGGTAACTCCTGAACCTGAACTGACTCAAGGCAGTGACACAGAATTGCATTTTGCTTCCCTGAAGGATGAAGGAGTGCAGTTGAGCTTGCTCATGAGAAAGGGAAATGGCAAAGCTGGGGCAAAGTGATGCAGGGAAGCCCTAGAAACCTGGCTTTACCTCTTGCAACTGGGAGGGCTTTGGATGATATTTTGCTCATCCCAGACCTCCAGGAGGGACAGCAGCCCCTGCCTACTGCCAGCTTAGAGCTGTGGCACGGCCAAGCAAGTTGTGGAGCTAGCGCTGCTTTGTTGCGGTGAGCACTGTTTGCAGTGAGCTGCATCAAGTACTGACCATGGGAAGTGTTGGTTTCTATGAAATGGGTTGATCTGGGTCCAGTTTTCAGTGAAATGGTCTCCACCTCACCACTGGTGCCCCTTTCATGTCTCTCTTGTCATTACACTATCTTCTGAGCTCAGAGATGGGAAGGCAGGCACGAGGGAACCAGACCTCTGATTCTCAGAGGAGAGAGCTGTTCTCTGACTGGGTTACAGCACTTCTGTTCCCAGACCCAGAACAGCTGCGGGAACTAAGTTTGAGAAACAGCACAGCTGTTTCCATGAGCCCAAAAGAGCATTTGGTTTAGACCACTCTAGTCTAGTGAAATCCCTAAGAATGTCCCCAGATAAGGATGAGGCATAAACATATGCTTCTTTGGAAAGAGAATAAGAAATAATTTACTCCTCATGTAAAGGAATTTTTTTCCAGGAATCCATTCTTGGGACAGAAACTTTCAAGATGCAAGGAAAGCAGGCTTTTGCGAACTCACTTTTTTCCTTTCTACAGATTATGCCCTGGTGCTAATTATGTTGATAACAAGAAAAGTTACAGGCCAGCTGAGTGTCCAATCTATTAGGGTGTATATCAGAAAGGTAATAACACCACAGGTGTTTCAAGGTATGCCTTGAAAGGGATACACATGGCAAAAAGTCCAGAGTTGGAATGAGATGGTGAGGGAAAAGGGTTAGGATTGGTTGTGGTGATGGAAAGGAAACATGTCAGTCAGCTAAACACAGCACGACATCTTAAGCAGCCTATTGATCTCCTATTCAGAATTCATGCAGGGCGACTCCTTGTCATAAAACATTCAGCAGCCAAAATCAATAAGAGATGTGGAGCACTGAATCTTGCTGCTTCAAAGTCATACTTGAAAACAACAACAAAAAAATCACTGCTACTCAAATGTCACCAGGGCACCAGCCTGGTTTGGATCCAGCTCAGCAATTTCAATAGTAAAAGTTTGCTTCCTGTTTTTCCAAGGGGGAGTCCAGCTGGAAAGTGACAGGAACTGGATTCAGCTGTCTGACAGGGAATCTATATTCTGCCCCTCTCTGTTTACAAAGGAGGTTCAGGGAGAAAGATAAACCTAGATAACATGAAACAATTGCTGAGGTAGAGCTTGTCTTGTGCTGTGAATTTGCCAACATTTAGCAGTTCCCTGGCTAAGATCACATCCTCCAGTTGCATGGCAAAATGCAAGGAGACTAAGAAACACATCACAAAAAGCTTAGATGATGTTGTCTTTGGAGACATATCCTCCCCAATATGATATATGCCAAATTCTCTCCAGCTGTTTCTTTGTCACCAATGTTCAAATATAATGTCTAACTTAAAAGGGTCTGGCACTAGGTTTAAAAATTAAACAAGATCCAAATCAGTGGGTTTTGGCTGTGGATCGTGTTCTCAGAGACAGGCGTGTTGTGTTCATCCAGAGGGAGGAAGAACACATAGCTGCACAGCCTCAGCCTTCTCCATGGGAGTACCTGGAACAGAGGTTTCATGTGGATATCAATGTGTTATGGATCTGCCACCCTTTCCTCCCCTCTTTTGCACCATGTCATCCTAGAAAACTAGAAGACACTATTGGAAAAGCTTTCCCTTGGTCATTCTGTCCTGTCTGCTGCCCCTGAACAGGAGTGGCTTAACATGAACCATTCTTGGGAAATGCTTGTCCGACACGTGAGACAGGCAGCCTTACACAATTTTCTCCTGGTTCCCAGTGCTTCCCTATCCTTATATTGAGAAAGATTTTCCTAATACCCAGTCTAATCTTCCCTTGTTGCCCTTCAAGCTCAATACTTCCTGTCATCTCTCAAGTGGCTTCTGGAGAATAGATTGCCCACTGAAGCTACATTTTACATATTGGATGCTGTTGTCATGTATCTCATTACTCTCTTCTAGACTAAACAATGCTAATTATTTCAGTCTCTCCTCTGAGGTCATATTTCCCATATGTTTGTGCTTCAATAAAGGTCACTGGCATCTGACATAGTCCTATGGCACAAAAGAGTAATTCTGCTCTTGCACAGCTCTGAGCCCCATGGTTACCATCACCTCATTCAGTGTGAAGGGGAGGATTGTTTTTAAAAGTCAACACAAAACCTGGGTATTTGTTCCATTTCTAATAATTTCCAGACTAACTGATGCTGCTATAGCTGAACACCTTAGAAATGCACAAATCGGACAGCCTCACAAAGCGACAGCCAGGGATTCAAGTGGGATCACTAACTGATGAGCTCAGAAAGCATCTGTTGTCCCAGCACCATCCCTCTGTGGCAGATAAAGGAGCACAGAAAAACCTGGAAGCAAAAGCAATTAAAGATAGGCATCAATGAAAATTTTGCATTTGACTTCCAGAGGACATGAATGGCTGTACTGTAGGAGATCTGTCTTGGGATGGTACCATGAGGTAGCTTGTTCTGTAGCTGTGTCTACACTGCACAGTGCCTGAGATGGCTATAAAAAAAGAGCACATATTGAAAAGCCATTGAGGAACAAAATCAGCTTGCTTATGTAAATCTCCATATGATTACAAACAGCCTGTTTCTGATATCAAAACTAACCTGTTCAGAGCTCTGGCGGTTCATCTATTACTTACATGTTGATTTTAGTATCTGCATTTATTAGGATAAAGGGTTAGTATTGTCTGGACAAGCACTGAACCAAACTTCCGTAATGCTTTACTAGTTAGGCTGGTAGCTTGAGTAAATATTTTGACAAACCAGAGTTTCATTAAATATTGTTGCAATTTATTAAGCTGTTGTTTCCCATTCCTATTCATAGGAATCATAGATAAGGTTTGTGCTCTGCATTCTTCTCTGCTTTTCTTTTCCAAGAATGCTGACTCTGTTTCTGACGAAAGTTTCTGAAGGGTGTTCTTGTAGGTGACATTCTAATTTATGCTCCTGAAGGAGGCAGGGGGGAATTAAGTGACATGATGGAAAGTTTGTTAAGTGTAATCAACAGTGAGGATAAATGCTGTTAGAGATTTCTGCATATTAATCTGTCTTTACTTTGAGCTACTACAGAACCTGTGACGAAACCAAAAGTTATGGATTTGGAATCATAAGCTTTGCCTCTCTGACTTAGTCTAATATTATAGATCCTTAATCAGTAAACTGATCAGCTTAACTGGACCGATCTCCTGGACACACAGTGGGTAGTGTGGGTATTTCAATTCTGCGCTGCACAGCACAGTGTAATGTTGTGTGTAACCTGCCTGACTTATCACTGTGCTCCAGAATAGTATGACTTTCCTATAGGGGCTGAGCCACCTCTGGCAGCCCTAGTAGATGTCTCAAATGGCACTACAGATCTACGCTCGGATAACTGAAACTTGCCTCTGTGGGATTCAGAGCTAAGTTAAGACCTCTAGATACAAATATTCAATGGTAGGTGTTCGCATGTGGGACAGGGACTGAGTTCATTTGCTTAAACCAGAAACCTAGAGCCATGTGGGACATGGTACCAGAAACCTAGAGCCATGTGGGACATGGTACCATGTCTGAGATTCTGTATGGGGTAGGCAGCGGTGGCACAAGAACTGCAGGAGACCTGTGCCTGCCTCAACACCATGAAGTGTGGTTAGAAAGGAGTCACAACAATAATTAAACACATGTGCGTTGGAAGTTTGGCAAGAGATGGCTTTTCTGTCTAGCAGAAAAAGGGTGGAAACTGAGGACTCTTAAGGCTAGGACACTAGTGTTTGATTCTGGTTACTGGAGACATCTTAATTTACAGGATCATAATTGTTTTAGTAATGACTTCTACATTTGTCCTCCATCTTTGCTCTCACATAAATAATCTCCATCTTTTTCCTTTTCCTAGATTTAGTTATTCTGTTTCAGACTAGTTATCTTGTCTACCAGTTCACTAAACCATTCATTAAATTTCTATTTTATAAACCTTAAGTTATCAAGAATATGAAGAAAAAAAATTCATGCTTTCATAAAAAAAAAATTTGCAAATAATAAATTGTCATTACCTGAAAGTGTCCCTGATAAGGTATCAGGAGCCATGGTTTACCCTTAACATTCAGACAAGAAATAAATTGTTTTTCTAATTGTTAGGGCAAGTAGTCATGAAACTAAACTACCAAAGGTTACATCGGATTCTTCAGTGCTAGACATTGTTTTATTAAGATGGGATATATTTTTGAAAGAGATTTTCATCTTCATCATATGTAAATGTATCCACAAAACTGTGAAGAGCTGTACGTCTACTTAATAGATGAGTCAAATTCAGCTTGGAATGAACATGCAGAGAAGCCAGGTCTTTCACAGTGATGTGAAAGAGGCATGTAATCATCAAATTGCCCATATCTAAGGAAGATGCAGTTTTCTGCTGAGTGACCCTTTGGACTTTCCTCTATCCCCTCTTTCTCTTTGTGGGAATGTTTTCTGTGCTTATAATGCCACCTGCAAGCTCAGGCAAGGACAGAGTAATACTTTTTGCTGCTCACCAATCTGTTATTTGTTCCTGCCCTTAAAATTGTCATCTCCCTGCACTTCTGGTCATTCCTGTGCAAACTGTTTCCACTCTGAATGATCCACAGGCCTTCAGTAAGTGCAGATGGATGCTGCCCCATGCCCCGGGCTCCAAATGATGTGTCCTGACACATGCATCCTTATTGTGGCCTGTCCCTCTTTGCAGGGAGTTTTTTGTCTTGGGCACCTGCATAAATGGAGAGATACAATTCAACCCTGTTTATGGTGAAAATATTTTGTTGTCATGTGAGAAATAGTGCAAGTTCTTGTTTTCAGATAAAAGATCCTGTTCTGCTACCACAGAAGTTATCACAATCATCTACTCTCTGCACTAGGTTTACCAGGCATCAAACAACATACGCCTTTTGTTCTTCCATCGATCCCCAAAGGATGAGTAGTGACTGAGAAAAGACTGCTACTCTCACAAAGTTTTCCGCTCCATCTTACAGTCTTACAGGAAACATTGATGTTATTTTTGAGAAGTACCACCCACCACAGGAGAAGATCAGGTTCGAGACCATCTAAAGGACCATGAAGGTACACAGATCCATGGGATCTGATGAGTTAAACCACGAGTCCTGAGGGAACTGGCAGATGAAGTGGCTAAGCCACTATCCATCATATTTGAGAAGTTGTGGCAGTCCAGGGAAGTTCCCACTGACTGGAAATGGGGAATCATAACCCCCACTTTTAAAAAGGGAAAAAAGGAAAACCCGGGGAACTACAAGCCACTCAGTCTCACCTCTGTGCCTGGCAAGATCATGGAGCGGATCCTCCTGGAAAGTATGCTAGGGCACATGGAAAATAAAGAGGCGATCGGTGACAGCCAACATGGCTTCACTGAGGGCAAAATGTACCTGACAAACCTGGTGGCCTTCTACAACAGGGTTACAGCATTGGTGGGTAAGAGAAGAGGAACAGACATCATCTACCGGGACTTGTGCAAAGTGTTTGATGCTGTCCTGCACGACATCCTTGCCTCTAAATTGGAGAGACATGGATTTGACAGATGGACCACTTGGTGGATAAGGAATTGGCTGGGTGGCTGCACTCAAAGAATTGGGGCCAATGTTTCGATATCCAAGTGGAGAGCAGTGATGAATGGCATTTCTCAAGGGTCGGTATTGGGACCAATGCTGTTTAACATCTTTCTTGGTGACATTGACAGTGGGATTGAGCGCACCCTCAGCAAGTTTGCTCACAACACCAAGCTGTGTGGTGCGGTCAACACGCTGGAGGGAAGGGATGCCGTCCAGAGGAACCTTGACAGGCTTGAGAGGTGGGCCCGTGTGAACCTCACAAACTTCAACAAGGTCAAGTGCAAGGTCCTGCACGTGGGTCGGGGCAATCCCAAGCACAAATACAGGCTGGGTGATGAGTGGCTTGAGAGCAGCCCTGAGGAGAAGAACTTGGGGATGTTGGTAGATAAGAAGCTCAACATGACTCAGCAATGTGCATCTGCAGCCTACAAAGCTAACTGTATTCTGGGTGCATCAAAAGAAGCATAACCAACAGGTTGAGAGAGGTGATTATCCCTGTTTACTCCACTCTTGTGAGACCCCATCTGGAGTACTGTGTTCAGCTCTGGGGCCCCCAACATAAGAAGGACATGGACCTGTTGGAGTGGGTCCAGAGGAGAGCCACGAAGATGATCAGAGAGCTGGAGCACCTCTCCTATGAAGACAGGCTGAGTGAGTTGGGGTTGTTCAGCCTGGGGAAGAGAAGGTTCTGGGAAGACCTAATAGCATCCTTCCAGTACCTAAGAGGGGCCTGCAAGAAAGCTGGAGAGGGACTTTTTACAATGTAGTGGTAGGACACAAGGTAATGGCTTTAAACTGAAAGAGGGTAGATTTAGATTAGGTGTAAGGAATGAGTTCTTCACTGTGAGGGTGGTGAGGCACTGGAAGAGGTTGCCCGGAGATGTTGTGGATGCCCCATCCCTGGAAGTGTTCAAGGCCAGGTTGGATGGGGCTTTGAACAACCTGGTCTGGTGGAAGGTGTCCCCGTCTATGGCAGGGGTGTTGGAACTATACAATCTTTTGTCTCCCTTCCAACCCAAACCATTTTATGATTCTATGATTTTCCAGAATAGAGGGCTCATTAAATCAAAATAACAACATGTTCAGCTGCGTCATTGCTATAGTTGCTATTGTTACAGGTGGCTGCTGGAAAAAAAAGAAGGGAGAAATAAAACCAATAAAGAATAGATACCCCAACATATCCTGAGCTGGAGATAAAGTGCAACACATCTCTTTTATGGCTTTTAAGTAGTTGGTAGTCTACCACTGAGTTCATAATCATCCTGAAGAAGCAGCAGTGCCACTGAGAAGGACAGGAGAGTTAGGATTTATAGAGGGGATGATAAACTGGAAATGACATAATCACAAAAAAGGGAAATGCTGTATTGAGGTTGTCTTAGTAGAAGTATCATGTATTACAAGCAGAAAGAGGGAATTTATTCCACTGTTATCGCAAACTTACCCAGAGCCAGTTTGGGGGTAAAATGTGTTGATTTTTTTTAAGCGGAGGGGTCAAATTGTAACAAGTGAGAAGGCAATCAAGCAAAAAGTAAAAGGGCTGGAGAATGAGTCATGTGGAAAGAAGAGTGGTGGGTGTCCTGGAGAACAGAGCTGAAGGGTGACCAAATACAAAGCACAGCAGGGAGCTCTTCTGTGTTTGCTGGGAACGCTGCAAGAAATTGTGAAAGTGGGAGGATTTCTCAGTAGTATGGAAATCTATTCTGGGAAAGAAGCAGAGTGAGCAGAAAACTGGAGGATTGTTAGCTGTACAAATTTATAATTTTAGGACACGCAGCAGGTAGTGAATGTAGTAACCCAGGAAATCTGTTCAGTTTTTTAATGTCCTTAAGTAGTAAAAATCTGTGTTTCTATTATTCCTGGTATTTGGAATACTAACAGCCACCTCTTTATAGGTTGCCTCAGAGCCTTAGAACAAATCAAATCACAAAGCAAGCAAGTTAAAAAAAACCCCAGGAGTTTCATAGAAGGATCGATTTTGGGGTCCCCACCTGCTATATCTACAAGAGGTTCCTCCAGCAAAGTCATGAAAATGTACAAAAAATCTCAAACTGGACACCCAAAGTTGTGTCAAATGGCTTTTGAAATTCTTGGTCAAGGCAATCTGCTTCACAGAACAGTCTACAGATGTAATTTTTTGTTCCTGGCCAGGGTCACAAATGGGTAAATAGGAGCCAGGTATGAAAAAAGAGATGCATAGCTGACAAGATAAAATGTTGCCTTCATTAGAAATATGTTTACCTTTTCAAGATTGTTCCACAAACATAAGGTCTCTGTACATATAGACTGTGGCATATAGACATATAGGGAACATGGCAGGTATACAGCCTTCAGGAGAAATCAGGATGGTAGCAGCCCATTTTCATAATCTCTTTTGAGAGCTTGTTCTCACACCTTGCTGTTTCTCTTAATTTTTTTTCCATTGTTCGCTTTCTTCTGATTTTATACTTTGGCAGCTCAGTGGCAGTGGTTGACTGAAGGATGCACTGGGGGAATAAAAGTTTCAAGAGGACATTCGGTGAACAAGGCAGCATAGAGAAGTTGACATGAATATGAATGACAGTTATTATTTCCCAGGAACTCTCTTTGAAATTGAACATAAGTGTTACTGCTGGACCTGCATAAAATTTAAAATATCCAGCCTATGAGAAAATTCTGGATTTTCAGCACTTTTATTGTCACCCAAAATTGGGAAAAAAATTACTTTGATTTTTCTTAGTTTTTCACTGACACTCCAGAAAAGGTCACTAGATGGATGCCTTTAAACCAGCTCATGGAGAGAGAAGCCTGTTATTAGAGAAACACTGGTTGTATTTTTCCAGGCTTGACCTACCCACCCTTTAGTAGCCGTGCAGTGACCACATCAGCTTTTCCATCTACGGAGCTAACTAAGGGACACTGCTACCTTCAGTTACCTTGCTTGCCCTCCACACTGGACCTTGAGCAAGAACACTGGTGTGGGGTTTCCTTTTGGTTGGGATTGACACCTGCAGTAGCAAGGTGCCAAGTAAACGCATTGCCTGTTGTCCTTGGGGGTTAGCCAGCAGTCAGGATGTTGTGACACCTGTCAAACGGATTTTCACTTTCTGGATGACTAAAAAGCAAAACCTCTCTTATCCATTTTCAGTTGTATTGGGGATTTCTCAGGTTTCAAGGTCATGAAAAGAGTGATGTTTATCCCCTCCAAGGTTTTAGGATAGTTTTGACTGCTTTTGCACTTTGTGTGAATCTGATGCCCTCTCCTTCCTTATCTCTCAAGAGATTAATTGGAGTTATTCATGCATCAGTGGCAACCTGTTAGAAATGCCACAAACATGACATGCTGAAATGTAGGACTGGATAAGACCTTTTGGGTCATCAAACCCAGCCTAGGTAATGCCAGGCATCATATTATTAAACACAGAAGTGGACCATAGCAAAAAAAAAAAAACCCAAAAAGTATTGTGGAAAGACTAGTAGAAATGTAAGAAAATTCCCAGATTTCCATTGGAGAACTTTTACAGGACATTGTGAAGCTCAGTTTAGTACATAGGTCCTAGTATATAGGTGCTAGCAGATAAGCTCTCTTGTCTTGCAAAAGACGTTAAATGGCTGCTCACTGGGATTGGTTGCATGAGAGAAGAACAAGGGGAACCTGCTCCTTTAGTTATGAGAGTGGAGAAGGCAGTTAAAAATGCTCCTCTTTGTAGCACTCAACAACAGCTTTGAACGCTTCCTATTTTGCAAATACTACTGCATATTATTCTATGCCTGCACATTATCTTCTCTGGTTAGTGACATAGGAGCACAGCTTTATTGCTTATCTTGTAGTAAGGAGGTTTATTCTCCTAGCCCCTGTAAATACTCAGAACAAAAGAGATAGTCTTCACACCACAAACATCTCTGTTTTCTACCATTTGCAAAATACTGCTTTTCCAGCAAGTGAAATTATATATGGTTAATTAATAACGCGGTTCAGAAATTTCTAGGTGACTTTCCTGCACAGCCCACTTGCATGATTTTATTTTGACCTTAGGAATTTAATAACCATCAAGAATTGCTTTGCGATATGAAGCCTCTTGTATCGGCTGCACTCAGCCAGCAGCCAGGCTACTAATGATGGTTTAAAAGTGGATTCAAGATTGTTCTTGCGATCAGTTCCTGTAGCTGCTCTGACTTAATGCTTTTGGAGTGGATGAAGAAAGGAGTCTTGTTGGCTGCATTCCACCAGCAATACAAAGTTCTCTGGGAACCAGTGATGATTCTTGAAGGATTTGGGAGTCACAAGCAAGGAGCAGATTCTCATCAGCTGCAGTGTGCACTGCCATTTACAAGAAACACGGTCTATTAGTGCATAGGCAAAATTGAGTAATGTAACCTCCAAAGATGGTAATGGAGTAAGGTCTTTTGCTCTCATCATAGTTCAATGTTTAAGGCTGTAACAGAGTGGTTACCCTGAAATCTGACCTTCTCAAGAGGCTGTGACTGTGAAACCTCCTTGGCTCCTCCTTAGCTCCTCCTAACACATAGTTGAGGTCTTCCTGCCCTGTGCCTGACCCCACTGTGTACCCCCCTCTACTCCCATCCTATACGGGTACTGAGCATGTCTGCTAGACCCACCTCAGGCAGTTCAGGATTGACAGCCAGAAGAAGAGAGGTTGTGGGGGGACTGGAAACCTCCAGCCCCGTAAGGAAGTGGTAGAGGCAGGTGGAGAACAGAGCTTGCTAAGACTGTATCACCTTCTACCAGAGATAAGCTCTTGGCAGTCTAACAACCCTGAGACCCCCAAGGAAGATAAATCCCAGGGTATCCACTGTTGCATAACTGTTGTTGGGTGTCTCAGATGGTCTCCTTCCTTCATGCTTGCTAAAGGTTCTGGTCTTCTAGCCCTTAATAATCTTCCAGTGTAGACAATTGCCTACTCTGCCTCTATGTAAAACAGGTCCTGGTGTACAAATTGGGTATAAATTAGCCATTCCAATCCAATGACTTGCTACCTTGGTAGGCACAAATGGTGCCATGAGTTGTGAGAGCACAGAGGATCAAGATCCTAGTCTTAAGTGTAATGCCTGAAAAAAGAGCAATAAATACAAGAGGCAGAAACAGCATGACCAAAACTGGAGAAGTATAAATCACGCTGTGGAATGAAGTGCAGTGATTCACTTGCTACGTCGGGTGCTGCTGCCCTGCAGACAATCTGACAGCACAGCAGAAAAGAAATGCAACACACCAGAAATAAATACTCACCCTCAACTGACACAATGCTATTCATTTTGGGTTAATATATTTCTTCTTGAAATTCAGCAGAAACCCATGGCATACAAATCATCCCAGCATCAATACAAGGTAAATGTGTGTGATTAAGGAAGGAGAGAGGAACATTGGCACAGTTGCAACCCATAAAAGTTAACTATTATTGGGTTTCCTCTGCATGAGCACATGGATTCTCTTTGATAATCTACATATGCTGGCTTGTCTTTCATTCACCCTTAGGCCTTGTCTCTACATTATCGGTCACTTTAAAAATTGCCTGTTCCATTTTACAATATTGCCATCAGCATGACTAGTAACAGGGTAGAGCAAAGACAAAGACACTACTAAAAGTGGCAAAGACAAACTTAGAAAGGGGTGCAGGTGAGTTATAATAAGGTTGTGAGTAAAGAGTCAAGGTACCTTGAGAGAGGGCCACTAAAAGGTGGAAGTTCCCGGGTCTGACTCTCAGGGTTGAAACCAAGAAAGGCAGAGTAGGCCAGGTAATATTTGGGACCAATGCCTCCTGCCTTCTGTAGCAAGTACCATTGGGCAGGAGGGGTTCTCAGCACACCTCAGGAACTGCTTGCCACTTCCCAGGATCAGGCTCTTAATTAGTAGAAATGGAAGAAAGCAGCATTGCAAATGCAATGGTGACCAGCTGCTGCCATACTGAGTCCTTTCCAAGAGGACATCCACCATTTGCTATGAGTTTCCCTGATCTGTGGGCTGCTCAGAGAGACCACTGAAGAAGAGAGGCACAGCAAGGGTAAGAGATTAGTCCACTGCTTAGAGCAAGAAGTCAGGACCCTTGGGCAGTACCCCTGGCTCTGGAAAGAAGTGCGGTCAGGACCAAGCAGCCTAGTGTTTACAGCCAATTAAGAGGGCTTTTACGTTTTCTCCGTTATTCAGCAAAAGCTAATGGAGGTATAAGTCCTTCCATTTCAGAAAGGGGATGCGAGAATTAGGAGTGAAAGCTCAGAGCAAGGAGGTGCTTTTTATAAACCTATTGCTACCTTGCTGTAAGAATCTGAGTTAATCTCTGTGTCATCCGGTAACTCATGATAAACATGGAAAGTGCTATTTACCCACCTGGAGGATTGTGAAGGCTGATTAATACCTTGTAAAAATGCTACGAGATTATTTGGAGAAAGTAACTGTCACCTTCCCAGTCTCTAGCAGCAGACTTTGCTGCTGCCAGCTACAGCAGGAAGAGATTTGTCTCCTTTCACCTGCCTGTTCCTCCTTCCTTGTACCTTGTCCCAGTAAATGCTTTCTTGCTCTTGGTTTTCTCTGATGGAAAAGGGCCTTGCCAGACCTGGAGGCCAACAAGCACTTTTCTTCCATTTTATGAATTACCCTCTGGTCACTGCCTCTCACAAGGGCATAGCAGCAGAAAAACTAGTTCATTTACTCTTCCAGGTCCCCATGACAAGATGCTACATTTAACTCCTAATTTGCACAACATTCTTTTGCACTCTATATTCCTAGCAATATTTATATCCTTACTAATCTTTTAATAACTAATATCATCCATAAAAAAAACCAAAACTGTAAAAAAATTGTGATCCAGCAGCAACATCAGCAAACTGTGATAATATCAGGGGAAATTTACCTCATAGCCCCCTCTTCTCCAGCTGTTTCTTTGGTCCTTCAGCTCCAATGCTGTTTTTCCAAGAAAGACCCTCTGCTCTCGATTTTGTGTAGATTTTATGAGATTTGGTTATATAAAGATTTATTTTCAGGGAGAAAGGCTTTTAGGAGGGTGCAGGTTGTCTAATGTGTGAATTCCTTAACGCAAATGGAATGCAGGTATCCTTGTACAGCAATAACATCTTTGGGGTTCAGTTAAGGACCAGCACTGCATTCATCCTAGAGCCACGGGAGCACGCTGCTAACCTGCAGTCCCTGCCCCAAGGCTTTTACTGCCCTGTCTCATGGTAGGAGAAATGGTAAAGGAAACACAACACTGATAAAAAGCTGAGGTTCCAGCATACTGAGTACACAAGCGGTTTTGTCCAATATTTCATGGGCACCAAGGGTAAATTGAAAGGAGAGAGGCAGAAAGAGGCAGTCCAACAGTGCTATAGAGATTTACAGGTAATGTGTTGCTGAAGACCATGATGGAGCTAGAGAGAAAACTTCACAGATGGGTTGAGCTTCTCCAGAGCATGCGTGAACTGAAGCCTCTTCAGTAAATAAGACAGAAGAAGATGAAACCATATTTGAAATCCCACTTGAGTATTACTTTTGCAACTGTGAGTCGAGTACCCCTGACTCGTTGGAGCCTTGTTGCAGGAGGGACAGCTTTGCTTTTGGGGTCTGGGACATTGTGGAGCTGGGTGTGCAAAGGCAGCCGTGCTGCCCCAGGGCCCGGGCAGGGAACAGACCTTGTTCTCCCCTGTGTGACTTCATCTGGAGAGATGCCTCAGATGAAAAGATTTTGTGAGCGATCTCCTGAAGTTTAATCCAGGCAGATGCTTTCTGTGCAGCAGAAAGATCCCTGCAGTGCTTTGTCAGTGCTCAGCTAATGAGGGAGAGAGTGTGTTTTATCTTTGTTACCACGGAAAGTTAACCACAATCCAACCAGTGATTTATAGATAATAAGTCCTGTCACACTTACAATTCGTGCCTCACATGAAAGTCATCAGCTGATCAGAAATCCAGGTATCTACCTCCATGTTTTATTCACAGTCTAATTATCTGCCAGGGCAAAGGCTGGATTTAAAGCTGATTGCTATCAACATTTACATCTGGGAATGCATCTGAATGCCAAGGACCATTTGGGAAATCTGTTGTCAGATGATTGCAGCAGAGGATACCTCCATAGGCTGAGGTGGGAAGGAACTTTGGGGGCTCAGAGGTCACTGGGAAAGAGTTAGGAGGAGGGGAGCAGAAAATAAAAGTACCTTTCATGGAGACTATGGTGGTGGGACTGGTGGCAAGCAACAAAGGTTTGCTGTGGCTCCCCCTTGCCCACAGCAGGATGGGGTAAGTATTGCACACATGCAGTTGACTTAGAGATCTTTTCTTCAAGAGATGGAGTAAAAAATCCATGGCCTTGCAAGAGTGCTTGTGGTTGTCTATGCATGGCCAGATGGATGTCAGGATTTGATACCCACTCAAAGGGAGATATTCTCCCACACTGGGCACACCAGCTGCAGCCTTCTGGCATGAGATTCCCTAGGCTTGGCCGTGATGCGGAGTGTGGGGAAAGGGCGAAGGACCCCTCTGCTGCCCTGACTGGGGCAGGCAGAGGGAAACGTACCCATGACAAGGTGCTGCTGGCTCCGGTGGCAAGGCAAGGCAGGAGGTGGCCACGCGAGGCTCCTGAGTGTACATGTAATTAGCTTCTATTCTGCACTGCTCTCTTTGGAGAGCCACCCTCCTTAGGACCATGCACTCTGCTAGCAAGTCTGGTGTTTGAAATCCCAAGAATTAGCTCACATTTATTTATTTAATGTCTTATCAGCACCTATCAAAGTCACTGAGAGTTTTGTCATTGCAATAGAAGCAGAAACAGGTTTTGCTTTATTTTAGTTTTTTTTAGTGTGAAACAGAGGACAGGTTATGAATTTATCGGGACAGCTGTGCTAACAATTACCTTACTTTTGTACCTGGGGGAAAAAAGACAAAGGAAAGCAGGACGTGAGATGTGTAGCTTTCCCTTACACTTTTGCTGGTCATACATGGTGAACAGAATACTTTTTTTGCACTTCCTGTGAAAAGTTGTCCCACATAGTGAATTATTTTTCACCTGCATAAACAAAATATTTAATAAAAGAAAACATATGGGTATTTCCAAAATACAGTAAACTTTACATAAATTAAAAAAGAAAAACACTGTCTTGCAACAAGAAAATGCACCCAAAGAGAGTGGATTTTCCTTATTTTTCTGTTTCTGTGATTATTTAATTCTATGCTCACTTAATTTTATTGCTCATTTTTAAAAATCACTTTACATTTTTAAAGTAATAAAATGTAAGTATAAAAATGTTTTTCCTCATTTGTCTTCTGTCATATGTGCTGATTATGTTCTTAACAAAGTTACCTAAACCTACATGCAGTATGCAGTGAAGAAACTTAAGTATTCTCCAAATGAGACATATAACTTGAAAGGCAAAGTGTCAAAATTTCTTCACTAGGATTTACTGAAAAATATTCTATCTAAACAATTTTTGACAGAGAATTGGATTGTAAACAGTTTTCGTGTTATATGTTCCAGGTTTCTACACTAATCTGAAGATGTCATTGCAAAAAAGAAGAACCTAAACATAAGCAAAACTCAGAAAAATTTTTATTTTCAATTTTTTAAAAATAAAACATTAAAATGTCTCAGAAAGAATGGCAATGATTTCGTTAATGACATTTCCCATGGAAAAATCAAATCTCTCTCTGATTCATCATACCCACAAGGTTTCACACAGCATACAATTTCCCTAAAAGAAAATACCATCTCTCCTTCAGCAAAGGAAATGCATTCACACAGAATCATATTCAATTAAAGGCCTGCAAGCTGTCTGATTTAAAACTGATGTAGCTACTGCATTCTAAAAAATTAAGGCCCCTTTTTTCAGGAGAAATAATGTTCTTCTATATTACCCTCCAAAGTGCTTTAAAGCCTTCTTTAAATGATACATGCCCAACCCTATTTTGTTTGAAGGTGACAAAAAGAAAAACTCACTTAAAGAAATGGGGACTGATTCATTGTGGGGATCATTAACCATTTGCAAAGTGTGGGATTACAGCACTGCAGCTCCACTGAGACTTCAAGATTTTTTTTTCTCCATGTTTTATTGGTAAACATTTACAGTATTTTTAATGGATATTTTCCATAGGAAAATGTAGACTTTACTTTTTTGGGGGGGAAAGAAAAAAGCGTCAGAAAATCGGAATGAAATGTTGTTTCAGATTGCCTCGAGGTCAGTTTGTGCTTGCCTGAGCTGCCACAATGCCCAATGTGAATTTTTTGTCAAGCACCTCAAATTTCTGCTTCCTGCCACTGGAGGAGCATGGCTGATGGCCGCAGGGGCACAGGCCATGCAGGCTGCAGTTCTCTGGTGACACAAACAGACATAACTTAAAGACAAGCTGAGCCAAAATGTTGCAAAGGCATTTCTTTCTGAGATGTTTGCTGTGGAAAACATTTCACCATTTCAACTTCTTACTTTTAGACTGAAAGCACTGATGGAGTTTGCACTTTTCTTTTTCCTTTGTCTTTCATGAGGCAAAGGAGGTGATGGAGGTGATGGAAAAGAGAGGATATAGCTGGGGTTGTGAGAAATTCAGGTTTACAAAGTATAATCGCCTAAACAGTAGTTTAGCTGATTGCATGGACTAGATCTAACTCATGGAAGGTATTTTGAGGCTGACAGAAGCTAAATCCTGATCAGCCCTTGATGTTATAAATATGGCATTTGACAGATGATGAGGGGTATGAGGAAATTGTTTAGGTTCTTTGGGAATGAACAGTCCATACTGCCCTGAAGAAAGGCACAAATTATTTATCTAAGTGCTCAGTACTTTGCAGTATCATCCACTCTAGAGGGTATTTCACTGGGCAGTATGTGATCATTTAAGCTTGCAAGTTGGAAGAAAATGTGTTTGGATTCAAAACACCAAGGGAAACCAGATGAGTCAGAAGTCTGCAATGTGAAATACTTTAGCCTAATTGACTGACGCCTGACTTTTGGGCTGTTTTTGCTATTTCTTTGTTATTGTTGCTTTTGTCTCTTTATTGTGAAAATTAGTTAAAAGAAATCAGTCAGCATTTATATTGTAGGCAGAAGCAATATATTTTCAAACAAACAGGAAAGGGGCATTTTTGACTGAGCTACCCAGAAATTATTACCTGGTTTGCTCAAATGAAGAAAGGTGGAGGAATCTCTAAAATATTTTTGGCATTTTCTTAGCCTACAAAAGGATAATTATATGGAAATTGGTCTCTCCTTTGGGCCTTGTCTGCACTACTGCTCCCTGGTGTGTGTGCTGGGGCTAGAACTGAGAGGGAAAGGGCAGCTGGGCTGGGGCTGGAAAACAGGCTGAAGTTCTCTGAAGTTTCTGAAGTTTTCTTTTACTGTCTATTTTGATAATCTTGGCTGGATGTGGGTCTGGAAGAGCACATAGATGAGTGACCAGCCTCCCTGTCCTGCAGGCTGTGCATCATATCGGAACTCTCATGATGATGAAAAAGTATATCTAATAGTTTGATTTTGAGAAAGATTTAAGAACTACACATCAGTTTAAGTTGAAAAAGCAAGACTATAAAATGACAATGCTTTTTTTTTTTTTTTTTTTTTTTTTGCTAGATGCTTGTCTTGTAATACTTGCTAGAAGACATGCTATTTTATGGGGAAAAGGAGGAAGAGTATTGTGTGGTGGAATTCATCCTCACACTTGGTGATGAAATTTGATTGAAAAGCCAAAATGAGACTGACAAATGTGACAGAAGCTGAAGAAAATCTGGAGCACAAAATCATTTGCAGCACACTGGGGTCCCAGGAGGGCAGAAGGCCAGAGGGAATATTAAAGCAGCATGATGTCAATTAGAATTGGTTTTATTTTGGGATAAGCATCCTTCCAAAACCAGCATTAATGGGGGACCTCTAAAATACTGAAGAGGGTGATAACATTCAAATATGATGCTTTAGTTTTAGTCTGGATCCTGGGTAGAGGGAAATAATAATAGTATTGATGATTGAAGTAATAACAGCAATCACAATAAATATGACCCTGTATCATTCTCACTATTTTTGTTTATGCTTCTCAGAAAGTTTTGAGACTAAGCAAAAAAGGAAGATTTTCAGGCTTTGATTAATAGGACTATTATATCCCAGCAATTGCAGCAAACTCCTTCACGCATCTGAAGCCTTGAAAATAGCTTGAGTTTGCTGCAGAACACCCTGTACTTTAGGCCTCTGCTGTCCCCTGCACTACAAATTTGCATTGTACTCAACAGATAAACACCATTATTAGTCTGAGCATTTAGGCAATGAGATGCAGTCAGTTTGCTTCATGCCAAGTTTCAGTCGGCATCTCACAGTTTCAGTAAATAGCTTCTTAATGTGATGTTAAATCCCTGCTTTTCTGCAAATCTCCCCTCTCTGGAATGTGGCTGGCTTGGCAGCCCTGAATGAGCACACAAAAACCAGCAGCGAGCGAGCAACACAAGCAATCGCTGCACTACATTTGAACCTTTTGCTGGTGAGCTGTGTTAGCCTTGGATAACTTGGAAGTTCAGTGGGTCTTTTGAGGCTGCAAATCCTGCTCCTTGCCACTGCCCGGAGAGGCCAGCCCATGCTGTGGGGATTGTAGCTCAGACACTGCCCAGGGGCTGAGGTCTGGGCTCTGCTCTCCCACGCCCTCCCACTGTCATTCAGGGCAGGTCGGTTAAACTGGGTTCCCTCTCTTGCGATGCTGTCCCAGCTTCTTGCTCCTCCAGCTGTCCACGCTGCCTCTGTGACAGCTCCTATATGGGCTCTGCTCCACGCTGTGCCCCCCCCCCCCCAACCCCGCAAGGGACCCGAGTGTGAACTAAGCCTGGGGTGACCTCGTGTCATGCCCCTTGTCTTCGTTATGGGCAAAACCAGATTGCCCTGAAGAGCCCCGAGGAGCCCCGGGAGTGGAGACAACCAGATATGCCCTTTGGTCTGGAAGGTGCGTTGTGTTTCTGTGCTCCCACCAAAGACAGCGGCAGGAGAGCCTGCATCTCTCCGTGACTCCCTCCTTCAGCAGCAGGATGGAGATGAAGATTTCCCTTAGCTGTCATGTCAGACAAGAGCATGTGCTCTGGGGTCACATTACCACCAGATATACTTCATTAACATCAGCTTCACCTCCCACCTCTTCTCACTTAGAACCTGTCACTTGGACCATGCAGCAAATAGACCTTTTGCTCTCCTATCACTCAAGCACTATATTCCCGTCAGAAAAAAACCTGATGCTGAACATCTTAGAAACTTTCAAGAAAATTCCTGCTGAATTTCACTCTCACTGAGCTGGTTTTGAACAAGTGGTGATCACTCATTACACTTCATTTCCTTGAAATGTTTAGAGGTGAAGTGCTAATGAAATATATTAGGAATACAGAATGTGGGTGGAGGACCAATTTAATGTTAAAGTAAGCCATTATAGACAGTGACCTAGTAAATATCCCCCATGGAAAGGCCAAAGCATGCATACTAAACATAGATCATGAAGTTAGCACATAACATTAAATAGCACCATCTTTTTCAATCTTCACAAACATGGCTCACAGATCTTTCGGTCATTTATCATCCTTCTTGGTCTGATGTCATGCTTTGCCCGTGAATGCTTTGTGGGATAAGACAAATTGCTTATTAATATACTTTCATAGGAAGAAGATGAGAGCAAACCAGGCCTAAGATATCATTCTGTTCTGCTGGTTTTACGCTGCTGTGATTTCAGTACACACTGAAGTTCAAAAATTGCAATGGTAGAAACCAGGCCCTTCAGATGAGGAGGGTTAATTTGTTTATGAATCTATATTGATGGAACCCCACCAGCAATGATCTGGCACAGGTTTATGAATTTATCTAGCCTTAACCATTGAGCAAAGCATATCTCTGCATATCTTTGCATGATTCAGGCCATTTACTCCAGGGTCAGTGACATGCCTGAACTCTGTCTTCACCCCAAAAAACGCACAGGAAAAATGCAGAGATATGTAGCCTTTTGTGCCACATCGCACAATTTCATGACTTGAAATTAACTGGGAAGGAGAGAGGAACTGCTTCAATTTTCATTTTATTGTCAAAATCCTTTTAACAAACCCCAAACCTTCAGCGCTCCGAACTTCTTCAACAGGGGGCAGGTTTTGTAAAGGGTGAAATAGGGGGACACAGTGCAAAAATGCTTACTAAAAATTAGTTCCCTGGGTATACTGGTCATGGCTGATCAACCATTTTACCTCTGTGATCCCTGTGCTGGAAACATATAGCTGGAGCTGAGCAAGAACTTTCTCTAGCCTTCTTACTGTTAATATCTGCCAACTTAGGAATTTGCAACATGTATGCATTTCTCAGGAAATTAACCAGGATGCTTTAACATATATAATAGATAACATATACATTAAACATTGCAAGAGGTCTAAAAGAAATTATGGTTCTCATACTATTTATTCACTTTTTTTCTGAAGTAAACATCAGACTTCTGCCAAAAGAAGCATGAAACATTCTGTCTTTATTTTGTGGGGAGGGATTGTAAATGTCCCTCAGCAAATGAATTCACAGCCTTGCCTTTGGTTCCCAGTATGTACATAAAGAGAACTTACAATTCCATTAAATCTCATCAGAACTTTGCTGTACATGAAGGCTGAATTATGAGTTTCCTTATAGCGACTGTAAAGCAGAAAACTGAAGGGTTATTCTCTCATCTGCTTAGTAGAGATGGGCTGGGACCAAAATACCCTGCCACAAGTATGTGAAAAATACCTGGGTATGTTGTAAGGAATCAACTAGTGCTGAATAGAAGACAAAAAATGAAAAGAAAAAAGCGTGATATTTGTGCTTGATCCTTTAATAGAAGACGTCTGTAGGAGTTCGCTCTCTGGCTTAGATTTCCTAACACCTTTCATGACAACACACCATTCCAAGGTACGTATATTTTTGGCCCCAAATTAGGAGTGCTCATTTTTTTCCATACAAACTGCCTGCTTCAGTCTGAATTTAACTTGCAGTATTTCTACAGAAAGAACGAAGTACTTTCTAAGAAAGCTGTCCTGGCTACGGGAGGCATTTGCCACCGACAAACCGCTTTTGCAGGCATTACACACGACGGTTGCACGCAGCCATGCTGGCATGGGGCAGCTAGATGTAGGTGGATCACCCAAATACCCCATCTAGTTTTGACACAGCCCGCCAGGCTTGGGGCCATAGCACTGTGCTTAGTGCCTTGAGAAGGTGGGCATGGTGCAGGCGTAGTCCCTTGGCGATGGCAGTCGGCAGCATATTGTGAGGGCTGGCAAAAGAGGTGCAGTCCTGCAGCCGGCTTTGCTTAGAGCTGGTAGCTATTTCTACTGTCCGAGGAGAGCCTGAGATACATGGGCACTGCTGATGGTGAGGGAGGCCTTCTAGAAGGGCATCCGTCCACGTCCTGACTTATCTGGGGGGGTCCCATTTTTCTGATGTATCCTTCCAGGCTACTGTGATCTTTTGTCTCGAGGGCTGAATTTTGCTCTGTCTTTGGAATAATCCTTTCTTCCCCATGGGGAAATTGTCTGTGCATTTCCATTCCGGGGAGATCCAGACCGTTCCTGGGTGTCTGGGGCTAAAAGGAAAGAAGAAAATGCGGAACTGGTGTGACAGAGTTGGACCTCTGACAGAGGTGTCGCATTGTGAGAAGCCTGAAAAAGGAGAACAGGGAATTCACCAAGACACAAGAGCATCCAGTGGAGCAGTCAAGCAACAGGAGTAAAACAAAGCTACAGAAAAGCATAGAGCTCAGCTGTGGAACACTAATTGCATCTGCTACAAGTATCACCAATTAGTAATGGGTCGAAACCCCCAAACAGTCGGACACATTCATCCATCCAAGGCTATTAATACAGGAATAGGCTTACAACCTTTGGTTCACGAAATTTCTGCCGAGCTGACTGCAAAACCTGGGGCTGTATGGCAGGGAAGGGATTGTTTGCTTTACCCAGTGCTTTCGTACTACGCACCTGTGAGGCGACTTCTCCCCAACAAGGCGTGCGTGTGCGATGAACAGCTCCTCTCTGCTCACATGCACAGTTCACTGCGTCCCCAAGCACGGGTTAACAAGCGTACATGGGAGATGACTTGCATCACTTCTTCATCTAGGCTTGTCCTCATATTGCCTAGGACCTGGCCAGTGGTTTTTTTTCTAAAATCAGCAGTACCTCATGCTGCAGAATGCTTAAGAAGAAAGGAAACAAAAAAAGAAATCCCAGGTTAAAATCTTCCTATTGGCGGATTCCTTCTTTTATTCAGAATTGCAAAAGACGCCAAGGGAAGCAGACAGTATAACTACCCTGCATCCCTGGCAGGAGTCATGCAGAGACAAGCTGCACAATGTAACTCAAATCTGCTTTCCCACACCTGGTCTTACTTTCAGTTGTCTTGGAATGAGCAAGTGCTAAATTTGACTGGCAAAGACAACTTTAAATCAGAGCCAGGAGCAAAAGATATGGGCAGATACCTGTCTGCTGGAAAAAAAAGGGCCAAGAAACTACCCTTGGTACTCAAGATGCAATCATAAATTTGCAATAAAACATCTCGGGCTAAGTTGAGGAAAGCCAAAAGTTGTAGCTTGTGTGCTGAGTATTTATGCTTCTGTAAAAGCACGAATCTTTTCTTCCTATAGAGCATCCCGTTGCTGCAATTTTCCCCCGTGTCCTGCAGAGTGCAGAGTGGTGTTTTGAAATCGAGGATCTATGAAGCTGGAAAGAGGATAACGTCTAAGCCTGCTTGAAATTCTCTTTGGTAACAGCAAGGAGGGCAGGCTCCTCTGAGTTATGAAGGTGGCCTTTTAAAAATGGAAATAAACAGACAGAGAGAGCAGATGACTTTAATGAAGAACTACCCACGTCTTTCTTGCTCTCATGTTCCATTAGCAAACAGAGACTGAAAAACCAGTGCAGTTGTGTCAGGAACAACTGGCCACTCCTCTGCACCTGAGCTTTCCTCAAACACACATGCTTGCCACTGCAGAGAAAGCCTGAAATGTCAAGGGGCATCTGCAGCACTCAGCCTAGTGACAGCCTCATTTAAGACCATGAAAACTTTTGAGAGACTCAACCTGAGCTGAAGGGGCTTCTCTGGCAGATCAAGTCCAGATGCCTGACTACAACCATCATTGGTTTTGCATTTAGCTATGGGTTCCAGGGGCCCCTAAACCCCCCAGTTTGGAGGCACTGCACGTTTCATGTGAAGTACTAAATACCGTCTGCTTTTCTGGCGATTTGAACAGCACCATTGCACCTGCCAGAGACACCTAACTCCCTTGATATGGACTGTACCAGTTTGAGGGACAGGTAAGACAAAGTAGGTGAGCAGCCCTTGGACATGCAGCGGGGTAGTGGCAGAGGCAACACCCATTGTGCTGTGCTGCTGTTAGTGATTTCTTGCATTGCAGTAATGCTTAAGGAGCCATGCAGGGTGCAGACGTAACCACAGGAGCCTGAAAACAAGAAGAACAGGGTAAAATCTGCCTGTGATTCATAAGAGGCTGTGCTAGCATGCAACAATCTGGAGCCTTTTTTGCCACTTCAGAAAAAAATGACTTATTCTTCAGTCTATACCAAACCAGTGCTGTCTTGCTCCCAGAAAGTGCTAGTCATAGCTCACACCCCCCCCCCCCCCCCCCTTACAATATCCTTTGCTGTTGTAAGCAGGTGAGCAAAGGAAAACCCGAAGAAGGGATTTGGGATAAGTTTTTTTTGGCCTTGGAGCAGTTCACAAGGTGTGGCACTGGATGTAGAACGGTGCCAGACTGCGGCAGGATCCTGTATGCCAGTGCTGACCCAGGCAGGCAGCTCTCATGTTCCACCAGTACCACCTCCAAGTGCTGCAGCACAGAGTACGTAGGGAAATAAAGGCCATAAATAACTAAGGACAATGGGGAAAAGGGCAGCCTGAATCCTACTGAGCAACAATTCTCCCTCAGATTTGAAATGCCTGGCAAGGGAGATGGAGTTAATTCACACTCGTCAGCCAGCTGCAGGAGACTCAAAGACCTCTTGCTTCCTCATGGCCATGCGTGCAGAGCTGTACCTGTCACAGATACTGGATGAGACAGATCTTCTATTATTCTTATAGCTTTAGGGCAACTGGAGGGGGAAAGAGGGGAGAAAATCGAATCAAACGCACAAAAAGAACACAAACAAAAACTTCCCAAATGTCTCCTACTTGATGGGGGCCAATGGTGACATTGTCTGTTCTGGGAGCCACTGTCAATTATTTATTAACACCTTGAACACAGCAGAGTAGCTGAGCATGTTGCGATTTGTGTTTTCTCTCTGTGTGTGACTGAAGTTTTTGCAAAGCAGGGCAGAGAACAGAAGAGACACTCTTTTCTCTTGGAGTGAGGACATGTGCCTTTGCAATTTGGCGTGTGGCACAGTAAGGGCAAATTCCTCTTCCTCCCCCTCTCCACCGTGCAGTGACTGCCTCTGAAGCCCATCCTAGATGTACCCTTTTGGCTGCTGGCGGGAAAAGCCATCCACCCTGATAGCAGTGTCCTCCCCTTCCAGCAAGTCAGACCTCAGCGGTGGTGTCACACACTGAATCCCGTGGTGGGATGGGGCAAGGTGGTGCCTGCACATTCCAGAAAGTCTCCTCTTAGCTGAGAGCAGGCAATACTTTGATCTTGGCGGGTGTGGATGAATCTTTTTCTCTCTTTGCCTTTTAGGTCCTTCAAGGACAGCTCCCTTTCTAATTGCTAGCCAGACAACCCACCAGCACCAGGAAGTAGTTAGTGATCCTGAGCTCCGCTGGTGGTAATTTGGGCAGTCCTGTGGTTTAACTACTGGTGTAAATCATTTGCAGAGCTCGGAGTCACTACTTCCCATTGCTTCCTACGTACTGGTTGTAAATGACTTACACTATAAAGTCATTGTAAATGACCGGTAAGTCATTAAATGACTTGCACTGTTAAGTCATTTACTTTGGTTTTGTGTCCTTTTTAATCTCTTGAGCATCTGAGAATGATTGACATGCTTCTGTATGCTCAGTAAGCTCATGATAGCTTCAGTGCTGCTTTCCATCAAAATCTCTTGGCCTCCTCTTCTTTTGCTTTTAAAGGCTGCTGTTGCCTTTGTTATTAGTCGATGGCTGACAAACTCAGCAGGAGCAATGGGAGGTTGTTTGCAGATCTTGACCTGTCATTAAGACCTACTAGAGGACATGTGCTTCACACTCTTCCAAAAATACCTTCCTCTGCCTATTCCCTCCCTCTTCCACCCCCTCTATAATTTTTGTGGGTGAAATGCCAAGTATCTGCATATGGATCATTGATTTTAACAATCATTTCATTGTAGGATGTGTGATAGAGGAAATACAGTATTATAACTGCCTGGTGCTGGGTGGATCTTTTATATCTCTAATTGTTTTCTTTCTTTTCTCTGTTTTGCCAATGAGAGAGATGGAGGAGTGTGTAAAAGGAGGATCTGGCTACACTGGTAGTTGTGGGGCTATAAGCAGTGCAGTAAGGAGTATGATTTCCCTTTGCATCATGAGGGTGCATGTTAGGAAAGTGACCAAAAAGCTAGGTTTTGAGGACTACAGTTCAACGAGATGAAACATTTTCCCACTTCCAAGGTCATTCTTGAAAATGGGACTTAGTTATTCACATTGCTTAGACACAAAGCACAGTAACATTCAGATAGGTCTACAAAGGGAGCCCTTGGAAGTCCCAGTAGCATTGGAAGGCAATTGGTCTTCAACTTCCTACTGCTGAAATCACTTTAAAGATATTAGTCTTTTATTTGTTTGAGGAGACTTTATTCTCTATTTAATGTAGTGTTGCTTGCTGCAAGGATTAGAGTATCAGCTTTATAAACTATCTTTTGTA
This sequence comes from Astur gentilis, assembly GCF_929443795.1. Lineage (NCBI taxonomy): Eukaryota > Metazoa > Chordata > Aves > Accipitriformes > Accipitridae > Astur > Astur gentilis. The sequence goes on from NC_064880.1 coordinate 39,182,567, forward strand.
TTTTTGCTGTTGGAGACTGCACATTACACTGCTGTCTGGTCAAAGTTGCTTGTCTATGTTCCCTTTGTGGTCAAAGGAGACATGTGAGTTCTGTCAGGAAAACAATTTTTCTCCCTCTACTTTACAAACACCTTAAAGTAGGTGGGATGCCAATGAGAGCTTACTTTCTATTCACTGAACTCAGAGGCAACCTATGTAGTATGGTTAGACTTGATGCTGACTCTTAGATGTAGATTTCGTGAATCCTTGCATTTAGGCTGTTAAGGTTTCCAAAGCAGCAATAGCGATTTCAGTGGGACAAAATGCATTTTTGAAAATACTGCTAAAAATGCACTTAAAAATAAGAGGCAAAATGTCATACATTCCTAAAGAAAGGAGATTTTATGTAAAGCTGACATAAAAAGGTAGACTTACAAGTGTAGCAGTATTAAATCACTGCTAGAATTAATAGTGGGTTTTTAATGTGAGGAGCTTCAGCTTGGAGACATCCACATCGCCACAAGAGGAAAGTTGATACCATGTGGTGAGGTCAGAGAGCTCCATGTGAAAAAATGATTGAATAGTAATTTTGATCAATTCCTACAAATCTATCAGAGTAGAAATGAATTTGGAACCAAGGGACATCTTAATTGATGATTCCTCGAAATGTTGGAATGGGCGGTGAACATCTAGGTAGTTTTTAGAACCCATAAATTATCAAGACAGTGATATATCAGTGACTGAATGAATAATGTAGAGATCAACATGGCTTATTTAAATTTAGCTTAACCTTTTCTTCCATGGGAGAGCAAGAGAAGAATAATTGACTCAATTAAATTTTAATCTTGGAAATGTTGGTCTGTAGCTGGGTTTGCCACAGACTAGGTTTCCCTTTCCCACATAGATGAAGCAAGGCATCTTTCCCACATAGATGAAGCAAGGCATCTAAGCTTGAAGTCTCCATACTAATATAGAGTCTAATATGCCCAGAAATTATGCAAGGTAGACATTTATGTCTAGCAAGATTCTCAGCTAACCCCAGGGGGTTAGTTTTGCGTTCCTATTTTCCCAAACATTGTGTGCGTAAAATAGAGATTATTTATTTTTTCAATACAGCACATCAACACCCTCCCCCAAAACTCAAAAGGAGATGGGGAAAAAAAGTCCCTTTACCTAAAAAACATTTTGGATCAGGTCTCTGCTGTACATCATAAAGGAATAATAGATGACTTAACTTTAATTAAAACAGAAATTAATATAAATAATGTAAATGTTGCAATTCACTGGAAGAAATGAGTGTTTCATGAGGTCACCTGAATTGTCAAGAAGCAGATTCCCTTGTGGTCAGCTGAGCTGTCTGTGAGCATTACAATTCCTTGCTTGTTATTTTGTACAAAAGTAAAACTGAAAAAAAGACTTCACAGTTTGCATTATTTTTTTTTCATTTATAAAGCTAAGTAGCACATGTCTGTTGAACAACTCAGAGACCACCTTAAGCCAATGGAGTGTAATGGCCAAAGTTTTACGTGCTGTGACTGATGCTGCACACTCAGCATCGCCAGCAGTGAGGTCCCTGAGCAAGAAATACCTTTTGGCTGAGAGAGGCTCTCCTGTGCCTGATCCTATACTACTATGTTACCAGAGATAAAATGCAAGTCCTTTATTGAAGCTACAGAGGGGTAAAAGCTAGAAAAGGTAGCTATGAAGTCCTTCCAAGAGCTTAGGACTCAAATGGTAATAAAAAGATAAGAAGACTGTTCTGAGATGACAGAGGTGGAGACTGGTAGGAAGTCACTTGAATGTGCTGTGCTCTGGCTGAGCCAGTGGAAAAGGAAAGCGGATTGCCTCAGTCACACAGGTTTGAAAAGAGGTGGGGGACAGCTACGAGTTCTCCAGAGTAGTAAAGGGGCAGTTGAATGCATCAGTGATTCAGACCCATCTAGGAGACCCTGTTCATGACCTTGTATTGGTGATGACCCAGACTCTGAGGGACAGCTGAGTTATTTTGCCCATCATTTTATAAACAGGAGAACTGAAGCACGGCTTGCCAAAGACTTTGCATTTAAAACTACTTGAACAAAAAGTTTACATATGCTTCTGCTTAGGTGTCAGTCTATGTTTGCAAAATGCCGGATGCCTCTGGGTGCAGGCATGTTGCCTGGAGAAGGAGGTACAAGGCAGCAAGCGTTTTATGCACAGATTTTGAAGCTGGGGGGCAAGTGGTCATAGCATAACCCAAGAAACCTGTGGCAGGCCCAAACCCACAACCCAAAGTGGCAACTCAGTTATTCTGCACAGAACACAAAACCTCACTCAAATATGAAAGGAAATAATAATGTGGTGTCAACAAAAACACTTGGGATGTATATCTTCAGAAGCCTTTATCAAAATACAGTCCTAACCCTCTAATCATTCTTCTAGCACAGAATAATAATTTGCTTTTCCTTTAGAGGATCTCACTGCATTAACCAGGCTTTAAGAGACACATCCTCCCTTTGAGGAAGCCATAGTTTATCAGCACTGATAGCACAGGTAATGTAAATGATAGGGCAGATAGACAAAAGTATTTGGACTGGGGCACAGATGAGCCTTTATGATATTTCATTTCATTCATCTCTGATCTTGACTGGGACTGCAAGGATGACCAGAAAGTGGCTTATAAAGCAAGGACCCTTGGCTGAAGGCAAAACTAGGAAGAAAACCTAAAGAGTCATTTTTCCTTAAGACCTCTGCCTTAATTACAGGGTCATCCTGCTACCCTAAGGATATTCTATCACTTTTCAAAGGTGTCGGGTAATTCTGTTCAAAGGCAGATAAAGGAAAAATACTGTAGGGGAGAGAGGAAAGCATGACAGGAAGGGAAGCAGACCTAAATGGAAATTATAAATGAAGCATTATTATGTAAGGCCAGTAACAGGTTTTCACTATAATTAAGATGGATTATTTTAATAATCCTTGAGGGCTTGATTCAGAAATGCATTACAAACCATTTACATGGGGCTTCAGCACTCACTGCCTCTGTAAGGAAATCACAGGTGTTTAAATAAGAAAAGGGAAATTCAGAGTTTTTATATTTCTTCAAGCAGCCTCCTTAGGTTTGGAGAGATGCGTGGCTGCCTCAGATTTATGCGCTGAGGAGAGTGCCTGAGCCTTGATAGCACTCTTGGAAAGTAATTACCTTTCGCAGATTTTACACCTGAACATATATACAGGGCATGGCAATTTGGCTAGGGGAAAAAAAACCCACAAAACCTTTTGTGCACAGAAGAGCTGCTGTTTGGATTAATGAACTGCAGAACTAACTTTCTTCCCTCTATAGATGTCAGATGTGCCTTAAAAATATACTCTCTTGCCTTGCAAACACACAAGCATTGGAAACATACTGTGCTTCACAAGTGAGGCAAGGACTATCTGGGAAACCAGAAGGCATTTCCATTTTCACAAGAGCATCTTAATGTGAGAATAAGAAGAATGCTAAAGAATGCTAAAACTTAGAAGGAATGTTTAAGGTTATGATACTTCAGTGTAAGGTTATAATCTTCTGTACTTTTGTCTTAGTTGTGTCTGAGCTCACAGGTATTAAAAAAAAAAAAAAGAATGCTTTGATTTTTTGTGAGCAGGAGATGGTGGGTATATGACACCATCTGTAAGTTGGTGGGCTAACTCCTGCCATTGTGCTGTAGTTTAATTTCCAAATATTTGGAATCCAAACAATTTCTCAGCTTAAGGACAAAGACCTCCCTGGTGAATATGTAGGCCTTGTATATGCAAAAGGGAGCATCCACTTCCCAGCCAGGGAATGCATTCAGGTTTATTCCCACAGAGAAGCTGGTTTGGCGTTATACTGCTGTGGGCCAAACACCTCTGCAATATCCCCCCTGTGTGAAGAATCTGAGGAGAAAACCCTGTTCTTGGAAAAGCTGATGAGTGCCAGCTCATTGATCTGGGGCAGCAAAGACCATCTGTGGGACAATCTGTTCTGGAAGGGTTGGTAGATTCTCAGGCTGGGATCTGGCAGAAGCTAAGATGCCCACAGTGTGGAGTAGAACCAAGCAAAGCAGGACTATGTGGGAAACCACAACCAACTCCATGACTTGTGATGGCTATCTCCAAGGGATCTACTCTGGTCCCTTTTCCCAGCAAAGCCCAGGACGGAAACCTGACCATAGATGCAAGAATGCCTGTCTCCCTGTTTCCTTTTGCTCTTCTTGTTTCTCAGTAGCAGTGTTGCATTACAAATATTTAGTGACCTCCTCCGTGCTTCAGTGTCTCACTTGTTAGAGAGGTTGTGTGGGGAGGAGAATCGGATCATTGTCAATCTTGAGCTTTCTCTTCCTGGAGTATTCGCTGCTGAGCAGCACAATGAAATAATCACTTAGTAGGATCTGCCCAAGTCTGACAAAACAGAATTGATCATTCTCAGACAGGTCTATTTACTGCTTTTGCCATTTACCAGACCACTTTCTTTTCCTCTTGGTTTGCCACAGCATGCTACAGAGATGGAGCCATATCATCTGCTGCAGAGTAGCAAAGTAGCCAGAGTAGCTCCTAGATAAATAACACAGGAAAACCCCACTGACTAGGAAACTCCTGGGTTGCTGTACTTAATACTAATATTTTTGTTGTTGTTTCCGCCCTTCCAGTTGTTTATCTAGATTTTTTTTCTTTACCAGCACTGCCAGGCTGTTATGTACAGAGGCATTTAGGATCCTAACTACTGAGGTCAATGAGAGTTAGGAAGCCAAATACTTTTATGGATCTGATCCTAAGCTATATAGAGAATATATCCTCTTAATTACTTGCCTTTATGATGTATTTGGTTCCTAAAAGCTACCCTATCTATCGTTTTATGTTTATGGCAATGAGCTTTGCAGCAGCTCTGTACCTCATTTCGTCGAAGGGTTTCTCGATGCTCAGGAGCAATGTGCAGTTCCATCCTTTATGCAGAGAACTGACTTACAGGGCGGATGGGGATGTAGACTTTGGTGGGTTGAGAACTGAATTCAACTCCACTTAAATCCTTTCAGTTCATCATCCAACACCTCCCCACCACTCACTGCACTGTAGACCCACAGCCACCCTTAGCATCTGAGCAGCTGTGTGGGGTCAAATCCTACAGGGTCTGCCTTCGGTAGTGGTGGTAGCAGCAGTGAGTGAGAACAGAGGAAGTTTGTAAGACAATTACGTTGAATATTATTCCAACATTTATAGATAAGTGACTTCCTAATAATAAACCTCAATCAACTTGCCTTTCATTAGTTTTTCTGGTCTCCCCTTGAACTCAATTAAACTGTTTGCATCACTAACACCCTGAGTTTCACAGCCTGATAACATACTCCTAGAGGAACTACACACTTGTTTTGACCTTGCTTCCTTCTAGTTTAATTTGAAGCTCGTTAATTCTTGTACTGGAATACATATGCCTCCCTCTGATACATCTATTCAGCATCCACAAAAGTGCACTATAAGACTTCTTGAGCTGAGGAATTCAGGTGATCATCAGGATCAATAGCTCCTGATGGGCCTCTCCTCCCTGAATTTGTCTGATTTCTTTTTGAATCTATTTACATTTTCACCTCAAAGATATTCACACTGCAAATATGTACTGACTGAGAGAGCTCTTTCTGCTGTTTGCTCTGAAACTGCTGCCTGACTGTTTCCTTGGTTGTCATGTGCTGGGAAGTACCAAATACCTTATTTGCCATTTGTCTTGTCTGTGCCACTTGTGATTTCATAGACCTCTGCTCCATCTCCTAAGTCGTCTTTTCCCAGGCTGAAGAGTCTCAGGTTATTACTTTACTTCCTGAAGAAGCTACTCCAAACCTCTGAGTATCTGTGTAACTTCTACTCTTCCTCTCCGTGCCCCTTCCAACAGGTGACTGAAATTGCATGTGGCATCTAAGAGACGGACAGAGAACTGATGCATCCACATCATTCAGTTACTGTCTCTAAAGTCACAGGACACAAAACAAGTGTAAGGGGGTTAGGTCCAAGACCTGAAAGCACTGGGGGTGTATTAATTTCATAATGTCACTCAAATTCATATGTAGGTATGTTTCATGCATATATGTGTGTTTTCCTCTTCTTGTTTGCAAACTGTTTTCCTTCTGTTTTCTTATTTTTGAGATATAAGTATGTATACTATCCAGTTGTACTTTTCTGAACTGTTGAAGTTTTTAACTTATATTTCAATTTATTGTAGCCAAGGAAGTTCAAGAGAGCACAAAGGATTTAGATGCTCAGTTCAAAGGCACCACAGCCTTTGGAAAAATTAATTCTTGATGATTTTGTGAATTGAAGATGGGATCTGATGCATTTCCCTACCATGATTTAGTTACACCCCAGTCTAGCAGTAAAGGAAAGTTATTACCTACTAGTTCCTCTGATGCCTCCATGGTTTTCAGTTGGGTTTCCAGCAAATGAATATTCGCATTACAAAATCAGAATAAATTCTTCCTGACATGCAGAGTCTCTTCTCATTCTTATCGGGATTGTCTTTAAGGAGAGAAACTCCAGTGCATATTTATTCCCTGCACCTTGGGGTGGCACTTAAAACTTTAATACATATTGTGCAATGTCCACAACTTGCTATTATTCTCCTCGAGGTCCACAGAATATGTCCCAATGAGAGGCATCTGTGATTTACCCAATAAATTATCATGACAAATCTACAGCCTTATGAATAATACATAGGAAGGATGGGACAGGCATATCTGTTGCCATTTCTGTGGATGTTACTAATAACCTGTAAAGTCACTCCTCTGGGGATGCTGTTCTAAAAGAGCACAATGCTAAGGTTGCAGAGCATCTTGCTTGGCATGTAGAATTGCTGTTTATAATGCAGGTTGAATTTGCCAGCACACACACATACCAAAAAAAAAAAAAAAAAAAAAAAAAGAAAAAGAAAAGAAAAGGTGAGAAGAGGCAGCAGATCTCTTATTGCTGAGAAGCAGAAACAGCCTTTGTGCTGGGAGGTAGAAGGAAAAATGATGGTCCCATAATATGCTTCTTGGCAAATAATCATTTCAGAAACATTAGAGAAATATGTACAGCATGAAATGGAAGTGGCATTTTTTTTACCCTAAAGGGGATGTCTTTTATTTGGCAATGTTATTGAATAAAATATGAACCACACCGAGTTTTGTTTTGTACTTCTGTATTTTTATTAAAATGTTTAGGATTTACAGCTTAATAAATTGCCAAAAGAAAAAAAAATAATCTGGAGATGGTGTTGTTTCTATCCAATCTGTACTACAACAACTATAATGCCAGGACCGCACAAATAAATTCATTTAAGCTCATATTACTATGACAGAGAGGTTCCACTCAAAATACCTGACTCCACCCTGTCCAGAAGCTGTCAGTTCTCCCAAATTTACTGCACATTCTCACTTCAGTATCATCTGTATCTTAATGCTCAGGATGTTTGTTTTATTCCAACTGGGCTGCCTGCTAAAATGAGTGTGATTATTGTAACTATAGAGAGCCTCTTAATTAAGGACTAACACAAGCTTTCCTTCTTGGAGTTGGTAAAAGGTACTGATTTCAACTCTCTTTAATAAAACAGTGTTAGACACAAGGGAAAGAAGGATGAATTTAACTCTTCTGTAACCTCTGGGATGCTGGGACCAGGCTAGTGTGATATTGGGTTTATTCTTTCCTCACTAGTGTTTCCACGCTAATCACTTCATAGCCTCAGACCTGAGCAAGTTATTAGATGCCCAATTCATTTATTTAATACAGAGAATGCAAAGTCAGTTTTCAAAAAATGGGTTTGAATTTAAAAAGCCTTCCAGGCTGTGAGTTATACTGTTTCAAGCAACCCACAGCCGATGTACTGCTTTCCGGTCAGTTCTCCTCCATCTTCTGCTCTTTTTAGGTGAAAACTGGCCAGATTTCAAACTTACATGGATTTGTGCGAGACAAAGAAACAGGTATTAACATTTTGGGTTGGATCATTAAAACTTGGTTTCTCTTTGTGCCCACTGAATACAAAATTGACAAAGGTGGACACAAGACAGCTTCCTGGCCAGTACTCTGATTGAGCTGGATGTCGGTGAAGCCAATTCGGAGAACACTGGAAAAATATGCCTGATACAAAAAATGGAGGTGGTCTTGCAGCCATTCTGCACCTAAAACCACTTTATATTCCCTGTCAGTCTAAACAAAGGTAAGGGAAGCAAAATGCTTACAAACCCCCTTAACATCAAAAGAAAGGTCCTTGGCAAGCCTGAGTGTAGATCATAAAGCCAGACAAGTAGAAATGAATTCTCAAGAGGTAATGGCAAGTTTTGCTTCATTTCCAAAGCCATGAATTCACAAATACCTGTCCAGGACAGGCTTTCCTGTACTCAGAAAAGAGAAGGATGACCTGTTTTGGGCAGAATTTTTCAGTAGAAGAGAAGCTACAATCATGCTTGAAAATAATTCTGGAACACTAATATGCTTAAGCAGCCACGTTAACATCTCAGTTACACAGAGACATTTATGTTACTCCAGAACAGGAGGGCACAAAATAAGCTTTGATCTCTGTCTGTTGCAACCTCTTTCCTAATTTCTTCCAGCCTCCTCTCATTATCTTGCCCGCCTCTCACTTGCAAGGCAAGAATCCCAATTGCTTTGCCACAACCTCTCTTTCACAGCAGTTTCAATTTTTCTTCTTTTTCCCCTCATGTGCCATTATGCTTGAGCACTTGACCCAGTTTTATGCTAGCTGTTTGCTGTGACAGCACTGATCAGATGTCCTGCATATGTGTGTCTATGTATGAATATAGTATAAAAGTACATATTTAAAAAAGAAGAAAAGATTCCAGAATTGTCAAAATATAAGTGCTCAAAAGTCACTAGTTAATCCCTTTCCCTTTCTTTTCCCCTCCAAATGTAAAGAGATTGGCTTTAGTGTTAAAGGATATTTCAAGGTGGAAAGGACCTCAGTAGGTCATCTAGTCCAACGTCCTGCTCAAAGCAGGTTCAGCTGTAAATGTCATAAAACTTTCTCCTCATGTGGCAAATTTAATTCTGCTGGTTTCTGAGTCTACAGGATGAATTTAAGAAAAAGAGGAGCTTTGATGCCTTCTCTGGTATCCCATGACTGCCAGCCATGCCTTGCTCTAAAACACATCTGCAGACTCCTAGCCATTATAGGCTAGGCTGGTACTGCAGAGCTCACAAGTGCCATATATTAAGATTAAATGTTTCAATATCTGTGAAGGACACCATGAAAAGTAGTACTCCCTCAACCCTTCTGTGTTCAGAAAGATTTTATTTTGTGAGAGTTTGAACTTCCTCCAACCATACGCCAAGCAGGAAGAAAAACCCTTGGACAGTTCCAGCGTCTCTCCAGGTTGTTTTGTAGGGAAGAGAGGTAAATTGCTGAACCTTTGACTTCAAGTGGCCTGACAAAGCCTAAAAAAATAATTAGCTCAAGCAAAATCGTCGGAGACAGACATTGCTTCCTAATGTGTGTGCGCATGTTCATGATCAGATTAAATCAAAATAATACGTGGACTCATCCAGATATCCACATCTCTGCCTTTTGCCCAACACCAGCTGCTGAGAACAACTTAATTCTATTTGCAGTCTAATCACTTGTATGTTTACTAAGGGAGGGGAGTATTTTTAAGTATCTAGAGAGTAAATTTATCAAAGACACACATAAGTCCAAAACCAGAATCTGCTCACACCCAGGTTGAACAGACAGGGTCAGATGCATTAAAGGTATTAGAAGGATTAGATGTGTTAGCAGACAGAGAGCCTAGTAGAGTTTTATTAAGATTGAGAGAGATGAATATTATTAAGCCTGGTGATCATACATATTATTTTGGGAGAAAGGGTGTTAGAAAGGGAAGCAAACATCATTAACAGCAACTAGGAGAACAGTTTCATCTGCATGCATAAATATTTTAGCCCTCACTCTTCCTCTGGGTAGGTCATTAGAGAAATGCTGGAGAAAAAAATAATAACAAAGAAAGAGGATGAAGTATTTACCCTGAAGGCATTCAACTGAAAAAATGTGTACAAGGTTAAGGAATGTAGGGAGAAATAAGAGTGAAGGGCCAGATTATGAGCACTTTGAAAGCAGAGTAACATTTGTGATATTTGTACCAACAAGACTAGAATCTGACTTCGCCATATCATAGCTGAAGTTTTGGAATAGCAACATGTAGATGGGTTTTGTTACTGCCTTGTGAAGTTGGATGACTGGAAACGTGCTTGAAGTCATATTTGGGCACTGACTCTAATGGGTGACTAGGAGCAAGTCTCTGAGGATGTGATTTTCATAAGTAATTGCCCAGATGCCTCTTCATCATGGCTTTTGCCTTTAGGAAGCATCGAGCAATGTGGAAAGTTTGGGCTTGTTATCAATGCATGAGAAAAAACACTGCGGAGATTCACACAGGCCGTGTCGTGCCATAATATAGTATCGCTCCATGTCCAAATCCACTCTGCCCTCAGGGTACTGTCCTGTTGAGGCTCTTTCCAGAACCAGTAACGGAGATGTCTCGCATTTGTCTCCTTGATGTGTCAGTAAAAGTCAGTGTTTTGTCACTGTTCCAAAGCTTATAAAGGAGAGTTGTCTTTGCTATAGTGAAATGCAAATCAGCTTTCCCAGGTTTATATCCACAGCAATGCTGCTTTTAGAAGTGGCAATAAACTGTTTCCTAAGAACCACCTTCTCTCTTCCCTGTCATGAGTGAGTACCAGTTCAGAATGATGCCGCTCTATCTGTAGAGTCAAAGCTGGCAGGTAATACATCATCCTGCACCAAGTTGACTCATTAGATACCCAGGAAACTAGTTATTAACTAGCTACTTTATATGTTTCACTTTATTCTCATTTCACAAAGTTACCTGTCCCTCTGTTCTGTCCTTTGTTGCTAAATTGCAATTATCATGAATCTTTGATCTCTTCACCTGTGGGTGGCCCACTCATCCATCACCACAGGGATTTTTTTAGACACTAAAAATCCAAGACTTTCTGCAGTTTTAAAAAGACTTTAAAGCTAACACTTGCCCGTAAAAGACCCATGCAAACTGCATCAAACTGGGGGAAAGGAGGCAGGGCTTTGCCAACTCAAAGTAGTAAAAGATCATTAGTGACTTAAAAATCAGATATTTCAAGAAGAAATGTATGTTTGTAGCTTTCAAAAAAAATTTCCTTAGCTTTTCAAGCTTTTGTTTACATCTTCCTTTTTCTTTCTGATTAATAGCAGTGACATGATGGCCAGGAATGCCAAAAATCACAAATAACCTCTGTCATGGGTTGCTAGAATCTCTAATTCTAAATTGGAGATGCTACTGGACAATTTCCATCATTTTGTACTGGTTATCTGGAGCATGTGCAATCTCTCCAGAGCTTTCAGCTGGATTTACTCTGTGTGAACAGAATAGCTAGACAGCATGAATACAGTATGTTCAGCATTTCCCAACAGCGTGGTACTTATTAGAGATCTGGGGTACAGCTGATTTGCAAAGATATTATGAGCCTGCCAAGATTTTTCTGAAGGTGGATCAGAACTATTAAAACCATTGCGCTGGCTGGATATACAGAAATCCCAGAAAAAAAAAGTAGAAAATATCCAAAATCTACTTAGGCTCATTTCTATACTGAAAAAAATAGTACTTGCCTAGAATACTGGCTGGTTTTCCCTCAATATCAGGTTCAACACTTCTATTTTGAGACTACTTTCATTTTTCAAAACTCAGTGTTACCTGCACTGAGTTGTATTTGGATCTACATCTTACAAAAGATTCAGTTTTAAAAAGAATAACATAAAAACCAATGTTAAATTCTGCTCTCTTCCAAATACTTAAATGAGTGGGGGGCACATTTCTATCCTTATGAGAGATTTTTAAATTTATTTTTTCTTTCATGTTTTTTACTTTTTAACTAAAACTTCATTTTTCCACCAGCAATACCCAATAGTATCTCTTTAAAATTTTAATCGAACATGAGAGTTGCTTTTCATTCACACTTTACCATCCCAAGGGGCAAAAGGGAGGCAGGTCAGAAATTACCATATTTATGACACAGTGCTAATGAATGTGAAATGCCATCCTCTGTCAATTCTTTGCAGCTCTATGTTCTACCTTGGCTACTTCTAAGTTCTTCAATGGGATTAGCCCTCTGCTGCCACAGTGCCAGTGCCAGCCAGATTCCTTCTGTGGGGTTCCCTGGGGTATCTTAGGCATTTGAAAACTCAGAATTTCTAATTGCAAATATTTTGCGCTGGAATGTGACATATGTAACATTCATATTTGGTGAGGAGAGAGGGGAAACATGACAATGAGAGCATAAATTGTCTCATGCAACTGTATGGGAATCTGTACCCAGAGTTGTGTATTGATTATTGATGTGGGAAATCCAGCCCTGATGCTTTTTAGAAATGCCCACTGGATCTCGTGGGGGATAATTTGACCCAAGCAGTTCTTATTGTCAGGCAGAAGCAGTAGCACTGAAATCTGTAGGAGTTTAGTAAAGCAGCGTGTTTGGGAGGGAGTAATTTTAAAATAACACTCCATAGAGGTCTAGGCTTAATAATAAGGCCTCCAGTAAGTTCTAAGCACCACTCGTCCCTTTAAAGCCCCTAAAACTGAAGAGTTTATGGTATTTCTAGAGGCAGGGTGCCTTTGTGATGGATATAGTGGCACGGCTGCTGACCCCTGTCTACACCCAAGTGGTCTCCTTCATCTCGGATATGTGGTCCAGCCTTCTCCTGCTTTAGCTATCACTGATACTCATGTGACTGGGCAGTTACCAGCCAAAACTAGAACACTTTTTTTTTTTTCTTTCTCCTTAGTTTTCCATCAACTCCTTTAACCATCCCACTGCACAGCCACATATGTGAGTACCAGTGATAGGGCAGGGTTGGGGGCAGGACTGTGCAAGCAGAGATGGAGGACAAGACTTGTCCAGACTTGCTGGTCTTCTCATTACACTTTTGAGTTTGTAGCCAGCCTAGCACTCCTATCTCCACAATCCAGAGTATTGCCACTGTCCTGAAGCCTGGAAAGACACGTGGATGCAGAAGGGGGCCTGGAGAGGGTTGGTTTGGCTCCATGAGTTGCCTGCAAACATTGATCAAGACAAAAACCTACTGGGCTTTGTGGTGATGGTGTCTGATAAAAGCACCGGCCAGAGGGGACAACAAAAATTTCACACTTTGCTTAGAAATGCCTTTCATAACCATTAGCCTTTTGAAAATGTCAGCGGGTACAACAGTGAGGCGGGGGGGGGGGGGGGGGGGGTGGTGGTTGGTTCTAAGGCAGGTATTCTAACGCACCCACAATCAACGCTACTCTTTAGGCTATTTCTGCTAAGCTGCACTGTCTGAACAGTAATACCACTTTGTGCTTGATGACTTTGGGCAGCCTCATGCAGTAAGGGCTGTAATAAGGTGTGAAATAAAGATTTAGTAGCATAGCATTGCAAATGCAGTCTAGCAAAGGAGTTCATTACAGTTCCATTAAGATTGCACAGTTAACATTAAAAACAGCCAAGAAATGCAAAAAAATTAAGGTATTAAGGTTCCTGTGGCAGCATTAAGTCAATCACATTGTAAAACCAGCATGTACTGTTTCTTGCTCTGGGCCAGATTGTACAACTTGCACTGTTAGCACAGTTGCCTGATTATAGTCATAGGATCCGAAGGTCTCAGCAGCCATCAGCCCATAGGATTAGGAGCTCTGCCTAAGCGGAAGAGCCTTTGTTCACTTTGGTGAACACCATCCATCTTTCACAGTCCCCCAGCTCGCAGTACAGCTGGGAGGTGCCAAGCAGAAGGAACTTAATTGGGTCAAACATTTCAATTTGTATCAGAAATTCATTTAAAAAGGAAAGAGCTGCTTGTGCATCTCTGAGGGCAACCTCTTTGCTCCCATCAGCACTGGCTGCCCTATTCATTTCTAAGTGTTTTCAGTCTTGGCCTCCAACAGAGTTGGAGGGGAATTTTTTTCAGGGAGCCATGATTTTGTTTTCCACACAAACATCTTGCTTTGTCTGAAGATGGTAGGGGGTTTTAGTAATTATTCCCCCTTGAAATATTTAAGAGAAAATGTTTTGAAATGGTGAAAGTATTTTGTTTGTACATTTTTTGGGCTGAAAAATATTTTCAGAGCCAAAATGCTGAAATGTAATCAGTTCAGTGTAGAGATATGAACCCATTCATAGATTTCTTCCCTGGATTTCCATAGGTAGATGTTTTGAAATGTCAAATTTTCATCCAAAACTAGAATGGGAAACATTTTCCCTTTTACAACAAATTTCATAGGCTGGGAAAGCTGTTTCCAGATCATCAGTTTTTTCCAGGAAAAAAAAAATATCTGTGTGTCAAATTTCAAGAAACATCTGGAAATTTGGCTGTGATAAGTTATGTATCACTACTTTTTTGTTTCATTCTTCAGTCTGTGTTTCTGTCTGTCTGTCCTTGCCATGCCATAAATCTGAAAGAGGAGGTCATTCAAATGTTCAAATAAATGTCTGAATGTACTAATCAAATTTAAACAATTTTATTCACTTAGGTGGCAAACTTTTCAATGTCATTCTGTCTTCTTTGTCCTTATATAAGACCTCTCACAGGAGTAATAAGAAAACTAATCCCCAAATACAAGAGACTAAAAGCATGTGCAGCAACGCTTCTCATGGGGAAAGCATGGGCATATTGCCCAGGAGAGTTTAGCTGATTTCTGGTTCTGCCACAGATCCTCCTTTTGTCTTTGGGCAAGTTCTTTGACCTCTGCTCCCTGCTGTTTTAGGAAAGAGACGTACAGCTTTTGTGTTGGCTATTGACGTTTTACATCTGTTGCACAGGAACAGGGTAAATATTATGGCTTAGTTTCTGATTTTAAGTGGCTAGGGATATCTCTAAGTCCCATGTGGGTACGAGCCACAATCACAAATGTTGCCTTTTAAGAGAATTAGCAGGGAAATTTGTGCAATCTTCAGTCTCCAAAGTGGAGGCTACCAAACTGAGGCTATAGAAATTTAATGTATTCAAACATTGCAGTGCTCTGTGTGAGAGGATATGATTTAAGGTAATGCATTTTAACAGAGCATTATACACTTGCCAGAATGATTTTCCTTATAGTTATAGTCCTGGTTTTAAAAGACAGTACATCAAGACACATCTTGAATTAACTTGACCGAAAGCTTTTTGTGATAAACAGCTGGTGCAGTGGTATGAGGTACAACTGTCTCAGACTCTGAAGGGACAGCTTGCCTGCCTTGTATTTTCAGACATCACTGTGGGCTGCTAAAGATGATGGCTTGAGTCATGAATAATGTTTTGGGCTGGACATTGCTTCTCTATGTGCAGGGAGAAAGTATCCACCTTCCCAGTTCCACTGGTGGTGTTTCAAGGTATGTTGGGGAATGAGGTGGTGACTGCAGACCTGGAGGCTTTGTAAGGGCAGGGAAGGCAGCTGCCCACTGTGGTACCAGAAACGTCATAAAAGGGGAATACAGGCCTCTGGGAAGCATATCCCCAAGCCACAGCCAACCTCCTGACTTTCTGAGTCACAGGGACTGAATTTGGGCAAGGATTTGGCAAAGAGGCTGAGGAGTCTTTTGCCTGCTAGTGCTGGGTACTCAGCTTGAGCTGCCCTAAAGGAGTCCCATTTTAGGGGGAATCTTCCCCTGCAGCAGAATTCATCCAGGGTGTTCCCTTTAGGAGTAGCGTCAAGGTTGGGATGCTGGTGTCCAAGTGCAACCCTCTGAAGGCTAGAGAAGTCTGCCTTCTGCAGATAGCATGATAACCCTCAGCAAACCCACAGTCCTTTTCAAATCAACAGTCCTCACAGATTACATCAAAATCCAATGGAATATTAATTACGACCAAAAGTACAAATGTAGCAAACAACTCTTTTGGAAAAAGTGATTTATCTGTCTAAACAGCATTATTAATTATCAGTTTATCAGTAGCTTGACATAAGCCACGTAATTATATCAGTGAATCATTTAATAATTAGGGCACAAGTTAATTGCCATCATTCACCAACTGAATAAAATCTCCATGAGGCAAACAATGGGACCCCAGTGGGGCAGAGGTAATTTTATCACACTTCTTCAATTAATAAAGTCAAAACTATAAACCCAACATAATTACAGTGGTCGACAGGAGTGTGTGTGTGTGTGAGTGTGTGTGTGGGGAATAAGAGTTTTGACAAACTAATGGCAGTAAATTAGCAAAATTTAATGATTTCCCAAAATACTCATGTTCAGAGGAAAACTGTAGTCTGAAAAAAGAAAAAGAAAGGAGACAATAAAATATTGCTATGGAATAGAAATAACCGGATATCCCTGAATTATCCCGAGCAAATCTGTGGAGGAATGTATGCCTGGTATTTATGGGCTTTCCATGGGGACAAAAAAGAATTTATGTGTGATCAAAGCAGGGGTGAAACAGCAAATGAAACATCTTTATACTTGCTTTTTAGAGGCTTTTTTTCTACTGCTACTATTGCAATACATTGTCTTGATGGGGAGTTTGGACACTGAACCACTTCTCAAACTGATGGTATCGACAACTAGTATTCTGAAATCATGAATGAGCTGTTCCCTGCCATTCAGCAGCACCTTCAGATATGAACGTTTCTAAAAACTGAATAATTAGAAAATTCCTTTCCTTTTCCTTCTAAGTTTTGAATCTTGAAATTGCTTTCATATTATGGTAACCGTATTTTTACTTTTTTTTTTTTAATTCATTCAGACTACAACAGTGCTTTAAAAAACAATAGTTGAGGTCCCAAATATTCATGGCACTCCAAGAGCTGGGATTAAGGAAGCAACCAGCACGTGTTGCCAGGTTGGCAGTGGCTGCAGGGACTGCAACACAGAGCATGCCAGGAAGCAGTGTTCCTCCAGGTCACCTCTCTGAGTCACATCTAATTCCCTGCGTCCCCATTGCCTTTGGTTTTAACTGACATTAGGTGATGACACAGCCAGGTAATCTCAGCTGAACTGGCTATTCAGGAGAGGTTATTGGAGCATTCAGTTTATTTTCTTTCCACTGGTTACACCCCCATTATGGACAGGCAGCAAACAAAAGAAAATAATCTAGATTTATTTGATTTATCTTTCAGTATTTAACATAAGAATGAGATCGCCCCCATGTCTGTACTCAATGGGAGAAGCAGGCAACCACAGAGAACCCACGCGGGCTGATCGTAGTCCTACAGAGGAGTCTATCTTTTATGGTGGTTGCAGAATACAGCTAGGCTGCTTATAATGCTCAGCCAAGTGTCAGGTAACGTGAATTGAACCCAGGCAGGAGGATCTAGATGTGGTGAAAAGGAATGGATTTCCCAGGGACACAAATTTGGAAAGGGAAGATTTGTACGTCCATCAGTAACCTGGAGGTTTGTTGCACCACCTTTGCTAAATCGCAGGCAACTCTATTGTATCTCCTTCTACTGTTTGTCATTTGCACTTCTATCCTGAGCCAAACTGGAACTCATCGTAAAAGATGCTGTACAAACACAAGGTGAGAGAGAACACAGAGAGACAAAGCAGATGAAAGGAGCACCTGCTTTTGAAATGACCTGCCTGGGGTTCTCTGTCACAGTGCTCGGACTAGTACAGACCTCTGACCTGTTCAATATCTGTGCATTCAGATACTTAAGCAATGTGAAAGACTTTTCATTGTGAGTGGAGGTAGTAGAATCCATCACTATTAATTGGACTGTTCCTAGAAAATCTGCTATTTTTCCTCTGCCCTGTGTAAAGACAGAGAAAGAAAGAGACAGAAGGAAAGAGACTATAACAATAGAAGTTATACTGACTGGGTCCAATTAGACTATTTCCTGATATTTTAGGTAGGAGAGATAAATGTGAAATGTAGACAGAATGTTAATAATCTAAAACTGGCCTTAACATTTAAATCAGAGTACTAAAAGCCAGGCTGGGTCAACCTGTTTCAGGCGAGAACTTTCTTTATAAAAATCCTCAGCAGACCCTTTGCAGAGGTGATGGTGTATATCTAGCTGTGACAACTGGAGGTCAATGAACCACAGGTGCTTGCTGGCTAGTACCTGTTAAATCACCCACTCCACCAGTGGAACTTGTCTTCTTGGCATTACCTTCAATAACAATAACAATTATATTAACACTAGTGACTAATTAACAGCTAGAGCATCTAAAAAGCTGATATTGGAAGATATCTCCATTTTGTGATGACACTGAAAATTTAAAGATCAGTTCGAGTAGGCTGGATTGCTCACTCTTAAATGAGATGTGTGAACGGTGATGATACTGCAACAAGTATGTGGAGCTGCGGGTTAGGTTCCCTTAGCTCACTCAAAGAAAGCTTGAGAACAGCATGGGCAAACAGGCTAGGAAAGAGTGGTCTAGGTGAAAGTATTGTACTCTGAATGAAAAAAGACTGGAAAACCATACAGGGAGAACAGCTATCTGTAGTTAAACTGGAAGGGTCTATTAAGAGCGATGCCACAAGCCGCCGTCCTGAAAATATTCAACATTCTTAGCAGTTGGGTGATGAAATAAAAATATGACTATTAAGCTGTGGCTAATGTTGAATGAGAAAAGACTGCAAACGTGCTAGAGAACCAAGATGGAGACATGATTTGGAAAAGGAAACAGTATGCAATTCAACACAGTGGGTGTAAGGTGCTCTGCCTGACAGGAATAATCCGCAGTGCGAATGTAAAGGAGAAACAGGTTAGCAGGGTAGTATTTCTAGGGAAAAGAACAGTGGGAGTAGACAGGATAACAAATAAAGTAGTTTCAGACCATGCAAATAATGCAGATCTCATTGCAGGATATAGACTAAGAAGGCTTCTTGCAGGCTGTTTGAGATAACCATTCTTGGGACTCAGTAAAACCTCACTGGGGTGCCAGGACTTAAATCTGGTCACCATATTTCAGGTGGTGCAGATGTTGAGAACCTAGAAAGCACTGAAAACTTCAAAGCTGCTGCCAGGAAAGTTGAAAGAAACCAAATGTGATTAGCCTAGGAAAGAGATAGCCAAAGGCAGGCATGTATGAAGGGAGCAAATTGCTCTCCCTGTTCATTGTGAAAAGGACAAGAGGTAATGGGCTTAAATTGTAGCAGGAGGTATTTACGTTAGACACTAAGAAAGCTTTCTAACAGTTAGGTAGTTATGCACTGAAAACAATTGCGTGGGGAGGATGATGACTTTTTCATTGCTGAGGTCTCAGAGAACCAGGAAAGCGCACACAGGTCTGATAGGCAGTAGGGAAATATTGGCAGAGCAGGGGGAGAATTTGAAGTTCTCTCAGGCTCTCTCCCATCCTCTGTGGTTCAGTCATCCAGCTCACATCAGTTCTGAAAATGTTGGGAGAAACTTCTTCCTGCAGAGTTTGTGGTCCCTGTTTTGCATATCTAAAGGCTAAACCTCAGCTCTTGGATGTTTATTCCAGAGCTGAACTCCTGAATCTTTCTTAGCATTGCAAAGCTTCATCAAGCGTCCATGCATGTAGGTGGGAAAATTAGCTAGCTAATTAACTGACAGTCACTAACGAGTTGAAGAGAGCACAGAAATCATCCACCTTTGAAAAGCATAGAGATTGAGGTTCGTACATTAACGCTTCCACTGGGACCATTTCATCAGTGTCGGCGCAGGGCAGAGCGAGTCAGTTGGAAGCATCCTGTGCAGCATATTTGGATTTGCTTCTCCAAAGCAGGAATCCTGACAATCGCCCAAAGAAGCTGTAATTGTCTGTATCCAACGTGCAGAAGATTAAAATCATCTTGTCTGAAACCAAATACAGACACATTCATTCAGAGAAGAGCATCCACACCCTACCAAGCCCTCATTCATCCATGTGTGATTTCTCCAGGAGGGGGAATGTGGGAAAGAAACAAAGCTACGGATCTGGGGTCATTAGATCAACTCCTTGTCTATCTGAAATATAATCAGTGTTATTCCTAAAGACTTGCTTATCTGTCATTCAGGCTTTGTGTTTAGAGGATGGTAATTAAGTGCTATTAATATGAAAAACTCATTGATCCGATCACTGCATGTGCATGATTTGCACAGGCATTAACCTAGTCTGGCTTGGTCCATGAGCGTGATTCAGTTATGCATATAATAATAATGATGGTAACGACAGTAAAAATAATATAGGGAGCACTTATTTCTTGCGCAATGTATGTATCTGATTATAAATACATATTGCACTGCTAGAAATATTTGAGAAATTACATTTTTTTTCTTGTGGAATTCTGAATCAGTTTTCATTTCACAGACATAAGCAAATAACTTTTACTTTTTTTTTTACCCTGCTTTCAATACTTTTCTCAATTCTTCCATATCCATTTTCTACTTCTGCAGGCTTAAAAAAATCTTGTTTCATTTATTTATGTTTTCCAAGGTCTCCTTTTCCCAGTTATTTCTTAGGGGAAATGATCTTGAAAAATATTATGATTAAAAGGAGGGAAAACAGTACAAAATTATGGGGAAAGAAAAAATCCAAACAGTACATACAAATTATTTTTCAAGAAAAGGTAAAAACCAGACAAGATAAGATTAAAAACCCCTTGTGTTAGAAAGGTCAATTAAAAAGAAAAAGAATTACTAGGAAAAATATGACTAGTTCTTTACTTTCTAGTTGTGACTTCTCCTTGATATACATGGGATTAGAAGAACTCCAAACTGTTTTTTATGGCACCAGAAAGCAGATATTTCTGGAGTGGAACTTGGCAGTCTCCCACTCTGCCCTGATTTAAGATCAGAAGATGACACCAAACCAAGCTGAAACTGCAAGTCTATGTAGGAACCAAACTAAAATGTTCTTTGGTGATGAAACAACACCTGAACTGCAAAAATACCAAGACCAAAGGCAAGCCCACCTCTTCCCCCCCCAAATACTTTTATCACTGCTTAAGTAATTAAAGACCATTTTCACTTTCCATCCCTCAAGCCCCCTTGCTCCAAACCAATAACCTACAATTACTCCCCAGGCTGAAAATTTTGCAGGTGCTCCTGTGCTTTACTGAACTGAAGCCATAATGAGCATTTGACATCTAGGACTACTTCTTCAGTTAATAACAATATGTGATATGCTATAAGAACATTCACATCCATCTTGCTTGGATAGAAGACAAAGCAAGCTCAGGGGAAAGAAATCTTAATGCAGTAGTATCTTAGATAGTGGCAGAGTAAAGCAGTGAAAAATACTGGCACAGCTAATGCCTCTTTGTGCAATTATTCCCACTTTTATAAGTTTGCCCCAGTGCGAAAGTTTTCTCCTTTAAAATGGGCTGGCAAAGATAATCCATTAATTCAACAGCACTGGAAAGTTAACATTTTTTCCCTTCATTAGCAAGTTCAAAATTGCATTTTATTTCCATTTTGATGAGATTTTTATGAGTTAGAAGAGATGAAGTTGAACCCCAGGAGCTTAATGGACCCAGAAAGATCGCAGATACAGGATTGAATTCAATGAACCGTGAGGAGTTTAGTAAATTAATTAAATTTAAGAAAATAATGATTTTTTTGTCTGCTGGATTAAAAATGCTAAAATGCAATGAAAAGTTAATTTAATGCTAAAACTTTTTCTCCTAAATTTATTTTGCATTGATGTTAAATAACTTCTGCAAAGCTTAAAGAGCAAAGAAAAAAGAAGGGAGGAGACTTACAGAAAAATAATTATTAAACTATTTTCTGATTCCCTCCTGTATCCTGAAGTCATTTCAGTCTAAGGACTGTCATTCAGAGGTGTGAATAGCTTACTTTGGGGTGTTGGTAGGGCTTCTCAGACCCACTTTTTCCCTGTAGCCCTTCTTTGCTTGGTCCTGTTGAAGGAACAGCTCAGCTGTTGAGAAGTGGCTATTGATCTCCTGAAGTTCCTAGCCCAGCATATTCACATGTGTCTGTGATGCAAAGCCCTGAAGTAGCTCATAGAGCTACAAGACTTTTTTGGGTTAGAAACTCTGTTTTCCCTTTCCAAGTGAAAATTCTGAAGGGTTTAAATTTGCTTATTAAGCTCATTGTGTCCCACCAGTAGGCTGGTTTGTAACATCTGGTATAAGTTTCTTCTCCACTTGGTTCTACCCAGAGTTAGCCCTTTGCAGCATTTCTTACGGTTTATTGCAGACAAATGAAAAAATCCAGTCTCGAAGACTGTCTCCAAGAACTTTTTGGAGATAAAAAGAAAAAGAAGGCAGCTCCCTAAAATAAACATCAAACTGCTGAATGAAGCTTACTTGCCACCCTACATTCCTCAGCCCAACCAGATGTGTGAACCTAGCAGATCAGTGAACATGTTGGAACAAAAGCCACTTTAATTCTCAGTAGCTTGCTGCTTTTCTTTCTATTTTCTCTTTTCACAGAGGACGTCAGACATTGCAGAGCCACCTCTTCCCATGTCAGCTGCCTGAGCTGTAATAAAGCAAACAACACAGATAAATTCAGCAATTAGCGAGGAGGGTGTGGGGGGTTAGTGTCACTGTGGAAACAGGCATAAGAAAACCTGCCAGAAAGACAAGTGAAAAAAATAATTTTGAAAAAGCAGAATTGAGTCAATTTCCCTTCCTGCTGTTCTTCCTCAAGGGAATACCATTGCAAAGAATGACATTTCAGAAGCCTGTCATTATTGATGATATGACAGATTCAGATGTGGTCACTGGAGGCATGTGACTTTATTCTGCATCCAAAAACAATGCATGAATTTTCTTTAAGAGAGCAATTGGCTTTGTCCTGTGATTAATGACCTGCCACTCAACAGCAGCTAACCAATCTTCAAGGCATGGCATCCAGCAGAAAATTAATCAGTGACTGAGAACTGGTGTGACCAAAACTAGAGAAGAAACCTTCTAAAGCCTATCAGCAGAGTTGTAAGCTGAAATCAATCATATGGTATCTTCAATTATTACTGACAGTCTCCACACAGCATTGTTCTTCACTGGAGTTCCAGTAGAGAGATGGGCTCCAAGGTCATTTGATGTTGCTGAAATCCTACAGAAACCACCTAAGAATTATGGTATTTGGCTATGAATACCAGGTACCACTGAACTTAATAATGCTTAAGGGCTACGAGCTCATATGGCACGAGCTGCTGCTGATGGCTGGAGGTGTGCTTGTGCTTCTTGAGTAGACAAAATGATTGCTCAGTTTAAAATGCATGCAAAATATGTGGTAGAAGATGGCAGTGTATATAAAATGAATAATGCAAGGTGTAAGGGACTGATTATGTCTATAAGAAAGAGGGCATTATTTAGATTCATTGGATGTGGAATTCAGGAAGTCTGGATCTCACCATGCATTGCCAGTCATGGATGCACCTTATCAAGCTTAGTTCCTGCCATTCTGTAGGAGTGGCAAATGCAGATTTGAATTTGTCTGTAGTTCAAAGCAACTGAGAGATTTGGGGTTTCAGTCTGTGGTATTCTGTAGATGTCACTTCTTGCTAAGTCCCTCACGGAATAGCTGTAAATGAGTCAAAATCACTGCATTTCTATCTGTAGCCAGTGAGAGGGGGAAAATTATAAAGGAGAAAGTGCTGACAGTTACAATTTAGTTGTCCTTGGCATTAAAAAAAAATAAAAATCTTTTATTCATTTGTTTTATTGTTTGTTTGATTTTCTTTTTTTAATTTCATCAAAACAAAGAACCCTTTGATAGCTGTCATTTTCTCCCCAGGAGTGACTTGCAGAGCATGGTCAAGCCATTGCTTGACCCTTTGGAGCAAAGACCCTCCTTTTGACCCTTAGGCCAAGGCAGGCCCAAGGACTGGATCTGTCCTGGAGAACAATTTTACCCCCCTTTTGAACAGCTGATTGCTGTGTGGGCAGGAGCCTACTGCGTCTCTGATCTGTCAGTGTGGATCATGCAGGCACTGAGTCCCGTCAGCCACCCTCATTCTGCTGAGGAGGGATGAGGGTGGAGAGTGCCCACTATGTTCAACAGTTCAGCGACTGTGTTGAAAAGGTGAAAATGTCCCTCTTCCTAACTACAGCCAGTGCACTGTCCTCTGCCAGATGCTGACTGGCTTACCTTAGATTCACTGTTGTGAACAGAGTGCATTAAGACTGTATTTTCTCACTGACTCCTACTGTTAGGGATTTAAAACTCATGCCCTCCCTAGCCAAAATCTTTATTTCACATGTGGCTGTTCTTTTGAGCAGAGGGATGAGCTGCAAAAGTTACAGCTATCTAAGACTGTGTTTGGAAAAGACAATGTGAGTTTTGGCTGTTTATCACTCCAGTTTGTTGCACTGCACCGTGTCAAGCTCGGTGGTGTGGGTTGTCTCAGCTGCACAGTGTTGGGTTGCAGTAAAGCTCAAGCTGGAGCTGAGCATGTCTAAGATTCTTGTAGTTTCTTCTAAGTGAAAGTTAGTTGTTCGCAATTCACTGTTCTTTACCTAATGTCTATTGCAATGAAACGTATTGTAGTATAACAACTTAAAGGAGGCAAAGGCTGCAGTCTTATACAACCTTGCAGAAAAAACAGCTTCCTTCTCTGCTCTTGTCATTTTTCACAAACATGTGGGTTGTGACCTCCCATACGAGGAAGGAACTGATTTGAAACTCAAGGACACGGGTAACTTGTTAATTCTTGTGGAAAGTATGAGATCATTGATGCAAAAAAACAAGACCTCCAAGAACAGCACCTTTTCAAGCCTTATCAAATAATACTAGTTCAGAAGATCCTGTTTCCATGGTGGTGTTGGGAATTACGGAACTATTCCCCAGAATGAACATATTAAAATAAATTGTCTAATATCTTACATCGAATCAGAACTTCAATTGCTGCAAAGAGCTTTGAAGCACTCTGTGGCAATTTGGAGAACGTTTCTGGGCTCAGTTTCTGAATTCTCTTTGATAGTGGGAACTCACTATGTTCTTTTAAACACTCCCTGCTCTTTTAAAAACTCTGTAAGGGAATGTGGACCTTTTGCCCTTTTTTTTGGCTTTCGTTTGCCTCCCAATTGAGCCAAAACTAGAGAGAAAGGAGACATTTTTACATTGCTAGAGCAGGGCTAGTACAAGGCTAGTAATGAGGATGATAAACTTTGATAGTCATCCATTAAAATGAGCCTGCTTGACAACAAAATACCTCAACTCAAGAAGAACCATTCTTTCACGTCTAGACTCTTGGGGGAGGCAGAAGAAATGAAACAATGAATCAGATACTGAGAGTTTTTAACCACTTGCTAAGGCTTGTCAGGGAATGCCCTGACTATAGAAATTGGAGGTTAAAAATGCTTTCTCACCAGCCATGCCTAAGGAGGTTTGAGCAGGGAAGGTCAGTTGAAAGAACAGTCGTACACTATTATTCAGAATGGTGTGCATTCCTTGATCCCTTGTCGAAATCTCATCTAATATCAAGAAAATGCTCATGGCACACCTTGTGATGGCTAGGAAAGCGAGGAAGCAAAATGCATAGAAACACACATTATTCTGGCAAGAGCTCTGTTTTCTTGTACTAGCTAAAGCAAAGAAGTCATGAGGTATGCTTGCATTACGCTTGCATTAATGTATGTTGTCCAAATAGCCCAACTCAGAATCAGTATGAACAGAGTCTGGAAAAGGATTGCCTTTCAGGTTTGGGGAGTCTAACTGAGGCAACTTGACCATCAGGTCCCTTTTACATGAAGAAGTAACAAAGTCCAGAAAATACAGCAAAGATGCCAAGGAAAGAGCCAGAATTACCTTCTACTCAAAAGATCTTGGGATCAGCGGAATGCCATGCAGACATGAGTTCCTCGACTGTGGAGCGTTATGGGGAGTATAACACTGCTGAGCATCCAAGCACAGTAAGTCCTGCTATTACATGCTCCCGCAAAGGTGGTTTGAAGTTATCCCACAAAATGAAGAGGAGTGCTGCTTTTCTACTGTATTGCTGGCCTGGCCTCCTCCCTCTTTGCAGATTAGGCAGGCCTGTCTGCCTAGTGTGTGAAGACTTCCAAAGGGAGTTCCATCAGCTGCAGTATTACGGCAAGACACTTTGTTCTTATCAGCACAATAGCCACGTGATAAATGGTGTTCATCCCTATTCAGGTTAAACTGAAAAAGGGGCTGGGGTGTGGGTTTCACATACCACTTTAATTTACCCTCTTCTGTGTTCTAAACATTTACTAGCAATTGTAATGTGCTGCAGTCATGGAGGTTGCACTCTGTTTCTTACTCTGCTTTTATTTTCCAGGTGAAGAATCGGAAAGCAGGTTTTTTGAAGCCATTTATTTATTTTCAAATGCACCACTATCTTCCTGCAGAGTGAGAAGTAATGGATAGAAACCCCAATAGGCTATTATCAGGCTGATGCTGAGAATAAAATGGGATGGATAAAGCTTTGATGGAGTCCTGAAAGCATCTGTAACTATTTGTAGCTTAGAATTATACCTGCAGATTACCCAGATCTCTCTGAATATGTTACAATATCTACCATGACCCCTACCACTTACTGCATCAGGCTTCCTTACCAGCGAGCAAGTCTTTGCAGTGAAGAAAAAAGCCTGTCTCTCACTGGACTCACTAGAAGTTTGACTAGTCTGTGGCCAGTGGGATTTGGTTTAAAGTCTCCAGGTACAGAAAACAATGGACCTGGCATCCTCCTGTTGTGCCGGTGGCCCTTGAGATGAGGGAAGAAATACAAAGATCTCTGTAACACAACAAAAAACATCCAAGATGTAAGCAGTAAGGACAAGCTATAGCCAGAGCTTGAGAGCTTGCCCTCATTTTCTTGTTACGGATTTCCTTCTTATTGGGCTAATCACTCACAAGCAGACAGCTGCCATGCTCTGGGGTTAGGACTTTCTGCCCTTGCTGGGAAGGCAAACCAGCCACGTCTTCCGCAAAGGAGAGGGACTCACGGGACAGATGCTCTGTATGTGTCAGTGGCTCCTGAGCCTGAGGTTCATCCCGGGACAGAGCAGAGGGTGGTGGGCACAGAGAAACCCTCGTGACAGGGAGCCAGATAGGGGTCAGAAGTGGTTTAATTGCCCACACAGGGAGAAAAGGGGACATCGCGTATGTGCAGAACACCCTCCCTGTTCAGAACACCTCTCCCCCGCTCCATCCTACAGCAGTGGCACTGCTCTCCAGTCCGTTGGTGCATGCAGTAGCCAGCGCTGGGGTAAGAAGACACTCTTTAGAGGTGAATTGGCAGGACAAGCCTGTCACTCGCCCATGGCTGTGTCAGGGAATGGCACAGCGCTGGAAACTCATGTCCTGGGGCCGGAGGGACCCTGCCTGTCCTTGGGCGGTGAGGAACTAGGCCCCGAGGAGAGGGAAATGAGCTGTTAAGTTACATGCAGCACACTTGCGACTGCTCTTTATATTCCATACCCCAGTGCTTTATCCAAAGTAATTTAAACGTCTCAAGCTCTGGTGCCCCCATCACTTTTCCTGGCACATTATTTTGCAGGCTAAGTCATCTCACCATTTGCATTTTTCCACATGAAATTCAGAAGCAATTTCCCCTCCCTTCCAATCCCTTAATTTCACTGAATACTTTACTTACATGCTCCCCTTTCCTTCCGATGTCTCCTGCCTCTCATCCCAGCTCCTCTCCTGTTCCTTTGTATCTCCCAAAGAGGACATGACACCTAGAGTTTTCAAAATGTTTAAGCAAAGGGGGGTGGGTTACTTGCTTAAAATTAGGTCTTGGTAATATATTCATGGCTAGGGCACTAATCCAAGTTAAAAAACCACAGACTGCTCTTCCACTGGCTTCCTGCATCCCACTATTCACTTCCCTGTTCCTTACCACCTCTATCATCCATAAAGTATTTGAGAAGGGAATTGAGAAGAAAATTCAGAGGGTGCTGAGGCCATGTCTGTGGGATCCACGTAAGCATGAGGACCTCATTCACACCATTTAGCACTTGGTGTAGGGCCAAGAACCCGTCTTCCCTTTTTTGTCTAGAAAGATATCCTAGACATCACCATTTTTGTGCACATAATGAATGTTTTTGGGTCTGATTCAATCATTAGAGAAGCTACTGTTTTCATAGGATTTGGATGAGTCTTTTAAAGCAAAAATCAATATAGGAAGCATGTCCATGTAGTTTTGGCATGCAGATTTTTAAAAGACTAAAGGAAACAATCAAAGCAATTCCTAGAAGTTATGGAAATGATGTTGGGCAACAGGGACTATTGATTTCAATACTGTTGTATGGAAATGAGAAAGGCCTATAGGCAACCTGCGACAACCAAATAGATTAGTGTTATTTACAAACCGTAATGGTATCCAAATGTTTTTTTTATTAGGATCCCTTGAAACAGAGATTGCAGTGGGTTTAGGACTATGAGCAATTTAGGCATGCTATAACCTATGGGTTTAATAACAATAAGTCGTTTTCTCTGGCTGATTTAAAACCTACTTGTCCCATAAATGTATGGTGGATCGTTTTAATTAACACCTCAACAAAAGCAATTTTTCAGGTGGGGGGGATTGAAGCGTGGGCTGCATTTAATGTTATATCTGGCAAAAGGAAATCTTTTCTGTACTTGTTCTTCTCTCAGAACATAATTTATCACTGGAACTCATTGACACTAGACATCACCCATGAGAAGAATTTGGTAGGAAGAATGGTAATATTTTGACAACTTATAGACCCTCCATTGCACATCTACAGGGTGGAAAAAGAAAGTGTTAGGATATCAATACTTATGCTTTAGGGCATAACACCTCTCATTAATGAATGATAACTGTCCCTGTGTTATTTCAGTTTTAATTTACTGGGCTCCAAAAAGCTTCCTTTGAAGCTGCCAGTGTTTCAGAGTGTCCTGGTTTCAGCTGGGATAGAGTTAACTGTCTTCCTAGTAGCTGATACAGTGCTATGTTTTGAGTGCAGCATGTGAAGAATGTTGATAACACTGATGTTTTCAGTTGTTGCTAAGTAATATTTAGTCTAAAGTCAAGGATTTTTCAGCTTCTCATGCCCAGCCAGCGAGAAAGCTGGAGGAGCACAAGAAGTTGGCACAGGACAGAGCCAGGACACCTGACCCAGACTGGCCAAAGGGGTATTCCAGACCGTGTGACGTCCCATCTAGTATAGGAACTGGGGGGGGTGGGGGGCGGGGGATCACCGCTCGAGGACTAACTGGGTGTCGATCGGCGGATGGTGAGCAATTGCACTGCACATTATTGGTACATTCCAATCCTTTTATTATTGCTGTTGTCATTTTATTAGTGTTATCATCATTAGTATCATATTAGTTTCTTCTTTTCTCTTCTATTAAACCATACTTATCTCAACCCACGAGTTTTACTTGTTTTCCCGACTTTCTCCCCCAACCCACTGGGTGGGGTAGAAGTGAGTGAGTGGCTGCGTGGTTCTTAGTTGCTGGCTGGGGTTAAAGCATGACACAGAGATAGGAATGCAGGTGACAAGGAGCCCTGCTCTGAGCCAGATGGCAATTTGCGTTTGGTGGAATCTCCAGTTCCTTTGGAAAAATATAAAGAAAGAAATCAGGACTTCTGTGGTGCTCCATATAATGCAGTCTAGCTTAACCTATGGCCAGTGCTGCAACATCTATTGAATCTGTACCTCCTTGAAGACAACACATCCTACTGAGAGACATAGTCTTGGGGAACGGGTGTTTGAATTAAATGTCTTGCTTCTGAAATGACTTCAGGAAAGCATGTCCCACATGGATGCCTGGAAAAAGCATGTCTGAAATGAGTCTCTTGCTATACTAAAGAATGAGCTGAATGATTTTCTCTGGTATCTTTTTCCTGTCTCTCTCCCCAAACTAGTTATAAACTTCTGCTCTACTTGTCCTTGTGAAGAAGTGTTGCAGAACATGACCAATTTTTAGAACTTCCCTTTATTTTATTGCTTTATCTTGTTCTTGGCAGTTAGCGAGCTTTTTTTTTTTTTTTTTTTTTTTTGCCTATGACCAATGCTGTTCTGTTTCACAAACAGCTCTTTTCTTTGTGGTCTTAATTTCCTGGAAGAATCTGTAATAAGCAAGCATTTTTTTCGTGGTCTTCTCATTGTTTGGTCAAACAAGCCAAATTTCACAAAAAGATGTAGATTTCATAGTTCTTACCATCTCAGGAACCTGTATTTTAGACATGTTTCTGAGTCATTGCTTTGAACGTGCTCAGGGGACATAGTAACCCTTCTTTTTCAGTCATCCTCCTATTATCTTTGGCTATTAAAATCCAAATCAAACTCAATCATATTTGGAAGTCATAAGGGAAAGGGATCTAATTACTGCACAATGAGAAAACTCATGTTAAACACCTCGTTTTGGCTGTTAGGCCCTCCTGGGGTGCCTAGTGAAACCATGTATGTCAGGTTGAAGGGAGAAGTGAAACAAATGCGAGCCAGCTGTCTGGAGAGTTTATAAATGGTAACTTACTCTTGATAAATCAAACAAACAAAATCATCTTCTATATCATAATCTTAAAAAGAAAGAAAAGATGAAGGATTTTGCTCATAACAGTCTCTACAGTTAGAGGTTTCAATACCCTGGGGATACTCTAATGATACCCAGAAACAAGGCAGACACAAATGGGATCACTTCAAGAAACAAGGGAAAGGAAATGCTGCTTGTATTTGTAGATATTCTCCTTCTTGGTATCTGGTTTATCTACTACCATGACTCAGACAACTGTATCATCTGAGCGAGGGAGGACATTTTGAGTGAATACAGGAAATGCTGAAGGCAAAGCAGGTGAAGAAATCTGCACAGTCCTGAAAGTCCATTTGAAATTTCTGGTAGTGCACAACAGGACGTAGAGCAAAGGAGGACAGATGCATGGATTCATGGTCATGTTAACATTTGCAAATGCAAAACAAACAGAAAATTCTAATTACATTAAAAAACAACAACAACAAGGGACTCCACTGATCTGAAATCAGAATATCTGTCTTTGTCTTTTGTGTTGCTTATTGCCAGCTTCCCATCATGGAGCAGTTCAGTGTTACTCTGGCACTCAGGAGAGTTCAGTTCAGTTAGTAGCTGACTCTCACTTCTATGGCTTGGTTAATTTACTTGTTCTTTTCTTGTTATGGAGATAATATCAGCACTTCCTCTGTCTTTCCCATTTAGATGGCAATTCTTTGAGTGCATTAGATATCTTATTGTTTCTCTGCTTAGAGCTGGGCACAAAGGGAGACTGACCTTGGTTAGGACATACATTTTCTTTATTGGTTTCTTACACAAGTACTCCTTTGGAACTTTCCCAAGATTTTTGTCATCTCTTTCTGCTAAAACCATAGTGTTATCACATTGTTTTTATAGTAATTTAATACAACTTAACATTTACTAGTGAAAACATAGCTTCCCTTTTCTGTGTATCTGTACATCTCCATTAAAATATGCTGCTTTTAAATTACAGTAGGATCATGCCAAGAAAGTCAATGGGATTTCTCTTCATGGGTAATAATCAGACCCATTTGTTTTATATAGTGTTTTACCCTTTTACAGGGACGATGTAGATGTAGCTGTGTCAAAATCAAAATGGGACTACTGTTTCAAGACACAGCCAACAAGTAGGCAGAAATGAAGGAAAATTCTTTATTCAGTAGAAATTGCTGAGAGAATTTATACAGGAGTGCACAGGATATACGTATCTAGACTTGCAAAAATAGCTCTGCAGGAGTTCTAATGACCACCAGCCATCAAGACCATGGGTTTATGAGCCATATCTCCATTTTATTCTAGCATGAACAGTCATTCAACTTGTACCCGATTGCAAGTTGTTGTTTTCAGATATTGCCAACAGAGAACAATGTGAGTATATATTGTATGTGCATGTCAATAAAACCTATTTAGAATATGGTTTCATTTCCTTACTGCCACCTACTAGGAAATAACAGACTAAGTATGAAGTTTAACAGCTGTCCCCATGATCAGAAAGTGATTTTCATAAGGTTTTGAAGAGACACCCAGAGAAAACATTGATTCATGTTCAGCCTTGTAGCAAGCATACAGGGAGCCTAGATTGATAAGGAGCTGAGACTGGTAAATCATAATGTAAATAAAAGCACTATTTTTCATGCAGCTTATTTACAATGGCTTTAGTATGCTACATTTCCAGGGAAATATATGTTCTTGTCAGGAAACTTCAGGGGAAGTAAATGAGTTTGAATCACATGAATAGGTTTAAATGCCATAGCTGAAATTTAGTAAACTATTTTGCACTATCTCTTCTTCTTCATTAAAAGTGGAACATTTTTCTCTGTCTCTTGACGTACTTAATAATAAGGCTGGATTACCCAGTGGGACACTGGGTAGGAGCAGCATCCTTTAGCTTTTCTGAAAAATCTCACACTTTAGCATTAATTCCTCATCATGAGTCAGAATCTGACTCTGAATCGATATGTAATGGAGTCTGGATCCATGAATATTCTTGCTGGTTTCTATTTATCTGTGTATCACATAATTTGGGACCCAACTATCATTGCAGGATCCGAGCAATTTCCACAAAAAAAATTAAAAGCATGGACATATGTGGTGCTTATGAAGTCTCCAACTTTCTTTTGGCTTGGGGTCCAAATTTTGCTTTTGGGAGAAAAATATCAGCAAGAGTTTGGGAATGGCAAAAGACATTTGCTTTATGACCAAAAAGATGACTGTTAGGATTTTACAGGGGTAGTGTGGTTATACATTCCTGATTTCTACTGTCACACAGAAGTGACAGGGTTATAGGATAGTGTGGGAGATGTGACTATAACAGCATTTCTGGCTTTTCATGGCACTATAGACATGTGTGACTGTATGTGACACGCAGAAGTCACCGCATTCTTCTGGCTGCAAGGAAGTAGAAACTACACTTCGGTTATTGTCTGACAAGTATTTATGCAACTTCTTAAATACCTTCCAAGAAAGGCATCTCACAACTTTCCTAAGGAAAAGTGAACAGCTTCCCTAATATCCACATCAAAGGGTCTTTCTCTTTTCTGCTTTTGGAAACATTTCCTGCATTTTGGTGTTAAGCTGTTCTCTCACTAAGCCTTGCATTTCACTCATGAGTATTAGGAATTAGGATCTCATGAGCTGCCAGACTCTGAGAATCACAGGACGTTGGCCGGTTCCAGAACCTGTAGTCCAAATTTTTTTATTTTTTTTTTAAATTTGTACTGCATATTTATGTTTCAGGTTGTCAAAATCTACAGTCAGCATTGGAGTCCTGTTTTACAAGGTCATGAACAAACACAATCAGCAAACGTCCACAGGGGAAACCTCTCTCAGTATCAAAGATAAGAGAACAGATAGCAGCTGGCAACTGAGATAAAATGAACAAGGCAATACTTTGTGCAGTTTAGGCAATTTTGAACTTTACTTTCTTCGGGTTCCTTTTTTTTTTGGTAGTGGCCAAATCAGAAAAGAGGTACAAATCTTGGAGCCGGGGGGAAGCTAAGAACTAGAGATGGTCTTTGAGATTTCAGATCAGGAAATCCTGTCATTTCCTTACCAGCTGTATGGATCAGATGAATCTTGTGAATTTGGAAATCTTTATTCTTTGATAAAACCTTTCTACCTGGACGGGAATGGCTCTCATACTCCTTGCTACAAGATTATCTCAGATGTACTAAAGACCTAAAGCTAGTAGTGACATAAAGAAACCAAACCACACGTGAAGTGTTCTTAATTCTTTGTGAAGACATATTGTACATGTACCAGACAATTCATGATTACCAATTAACTTTATGTGGAAGGTACTAGGATTTTATGAAGATCAATGACATCATAAAATCCATACTGTAACTTAGGATGGGTGGATGGTTTCCGAGTGTCGAATTGACACGAATGATAACTGAGTCTGTCTAGCTGTACAATTATTCACCAAACATTCTCACCTACAATTTTCAGTGAGGAATCATTGTGGATTCAGTGATATGAGAGTTTTCCTTTAACTGATAATACTCATGCAGCCTGTTTCACTTGCCTGGCTATTTTATTTTCCTAAAACTTGTGGGCAGCACAGACAGGCTTTGTTACCAGGGGTTCCTTGTCACTTTGTCATGGTTTAACCCCAGCCAGCAACTCAGCCCCACACAGCTGCTCACTCACTCACCCCATGGTGGGAAGGGGGAAAGAATCAGAAGAGTAAAAAAGTGAGGAAATTTGTGTATTGAGATAATGACAGTTTAATAGGTAAAGCAAAAGCCATGCATGCAAGCAAAGAAAAACAAGGAATTCATTCACCACTTCCCATGGGCAGGCAGGTATTCAGCCATCTCCAGGAAAGCAGGGCTCCATCACGCGTAATGGGTACTTGGGAAGACAAACGCCCTAACTCCAAATATTCTTCCCTTTCTTCTTCTTCCTCCGGCTTTATATGCTGAGCATGATGCCATGTGGCATAGAATAACCCTTTGGTCAATCGGGGTCAGCTGTCCCAGCTCCCAACTCCTTGTGCCCCCCCCCAGCCGCTCGCTGGTGGGCTGGGGTGAGAAGCAGAAAGGGCCTTGGCTCTGTGTAAGCGCTGCTCAGCAGTAACGAAAACATCCCTGTATTATCAACACTGTTTCCAGTGCAAATCCAAACCACAGCCCCATCCTAGCTATTATGAAGAAAATTAACTCTATCCCAGCCAAAACCAGCGCACACTTACAGGAGATGGAAGAGGGAGAGAGAGATGAGAAGAAAGCAAGAGTCAGGGAGAGCAAAGAAAAACTGAAGGGTGCAAAGAAAAACAGGGGTACAACGATCTTCCTTTTGCATACTTCTGGAAACACTGGATACCTTTGTCAAATTGCATGTAAATTGGCCAAGGAGTGAAAAGTTCTTTGGGAAACAGGAAGCTGATCAATAGAAATACACAGCCACGCACACCCACACAATATAACCATGTAGGTCTTTTTCCCTAGGAGACTACCCTGATGAGAAAGAGGCTAAAGGGAAGCAGGGAAAGAGAGACATTTCTGAATTATCACTATTCTCAGCAGCCAATAGCCTCACCATTCTTTGAAGCTGCAGCTATATTTGTTACATATTTAGTCTCTCTCCCAGATGAATCCTTCCCTACAAGAGCCCACTTCCACCTGTGGATTAATAAGTACTTCACTACACAGGAACCCAAGAAATGTGTATATATTCATTAGCTAGAGCTCAAAAAAGAGACAGCATTTTCAGGTGAGTGATTGGAAGGACCAGGAGGTAATGGCTATCTGCAGTACTAGTCCCTCTCCGCCTTAGTTGAAAGTCATCGTCCTCGGTTGTGTATGATAAAAATTAATGGCTTTTTCTATTGGCTCTAGGGTGAAGCAGACACTAGAGAGTTCAAATAATCTTTCACAGAGTGATCATTCAGTAGGAACAGGCACAAATTAAGATATAAAATGCAGGTTAAAAATGGCCTTCCCTTAGATAATCAAAAGCATGGACATGTCGGATGGGATGAGTCATGGCTCACCTAGCTTTGGTCCCATTGTAGTTGATCCTTCACAAAGGACTGTGAAGTCCATGCTGAGGGTGCTGAACCTGCCCCCCACCCCCCACACCCCCCCAATAAAACTCCTATATTATGAGACCTGGTGAAAATGAGGGGCTCTTATTTGAGAACAAGACAGTGGAAGGGCACATGTGAGGAAGGTGACATAGGAAAGTGAAAAGAAAAATGGCCTTTGCAACAAGGTAAGGACTTTTTATTCTGATTTATATAGGTCTAGTTATAATGAGGTGTTGAATTATGCCTGAGATGTCTTGGTTATTCCAAAACAAACAAACAAACAAAGTTAGTCATTTGAAGGAGAAAATAAAAGAATTACTATTTCCAATGCACATAATAAAGCTATGCTACTCATTGCTTTAAGATATACTAAAATCTTAGCTTCCAGTGCAAATGAAAAACATACAGGTTCTTTATATAGTGCATGAGAATGTTCAAAATTACATAAATTGATGCATAAAAGTGAAGAATAAATAGAAAAGTTTATGAATCATGACATAAGCCAACATTTAATGGGTAGGAGTTAGGCAAGGTAATGCATAATTGTCAACTATGAATTCTCTTACACTTTCATCCTAAGAATATGGTACCAGACTTTCTGCCAGGGACAGAATACTGTACTAAATGGTCCATAATTTTCTCCAGCAAGATGATTTCTATGTTTCCAGTGATGTGATCTGTCAAAGAACAAAAAACATGTCTCTCTAAATCTTGCATGAAGTGGGAACTGGCCGCTTGCTAAAGTACAATGTAGCTGCAGCACAAAATAGTACAGTTTCCAAAACGCACAGTATTTAATAAGCAATTTGATGCAGAATGCAATAACTATTAATAAAGCCACTCCACTGAATTGATTTTAGCACGATTAAACTTTTCTTTACCTTATTTCACAGTCCATTTAAAATGTTCTATTTTTCCTTTAATGGCAAAGGAAAATCTGAGCTTTAATAAAACACAGCAGCATAAATTCAAGGCAGCATATGGCACAGATGAACAGAAAGCATTATCAGGAAAAAGACAACAGCACCAAAATCAGAAATCCAGGCTGTGAAACCATGTAACTGATTTAGGTAGAAAAGCATCTGTACACAGTGAGCAATGAGAAACTGTCAGCAATGGGCCAAGTTACAGTTTTTCAAGGATTTGAGAATATGGTCACTCAAATAAATGCATCTTAGTGGGATGTAGGAAGGGGAGGAGAGAGGTTGTGAGAGGTGTACAGCAGCTGGAGCAGTAATTGGTATGTTCAGCTTTGGTCTCTCCCTTTCTGGGTAAAACCCAGATCAGTTCAACATCATTCTTTCTCCACTCACCATGGAAAGCCCCTTGTTTCAGGAGTAAAAGCCCGCTAAATGCAGGTCAAGTTTTACAGTATTGTGCAGGGTGAGTTGGTGCCCATTTGCTGAAAACACCTTCAGAGCCAGGACTGTATAGCTGTATTTTTCAGGGCAGCAACCAGACATTGTTTCTCATAGAAGACCATATTGGCAGAGAAGGGACAGCAAGTAACAACTGTCTATGGGTGAAACGCAGCTCTGGATTTTCAATCTAAGGCTCAGTTTAGAAGAACACCTTCCTCCATCCAGGAGTCTTCTTCTTCCCTCTCCTATGAGCTGAAGAGTGACAGCACTTTCCAGGTAAGTGGGAGCTGTGGCCATGAGTTTCCACAGCATGAGCTCTCTAACCCTTGAGCTTTTGTATGAGATAGGATCTTCTCTGGTAGACTTTTGAAAAAGAATATAAGCTGTCACACGACATTGTGTATGTTGTCCAAGGCCATCTGTGTGTGATGCAGTTAAGGCCCTCTGCCATTTTTACTTGTGATGATGCACATCCAGTCATGTGTCAGCTGTAGACTTCTGCTCCAGTGTCTGGGGTGGAAGCTGCGTAGGGAGTGCTGTCTAAAATCTTAAATATTAATGAATTAACAGTCCTCAGACTGCAGTGCAAGGTGAAGGTGTGTGATACACAGGCCTACTTCTGTCTCTGAAGAGGGGTGGTTTTGTAGGTATTGGGTATGACCCATTTTGGAAATGAAAATTGCTAAGCGTAGAGCACAATAGCTTTGTGTCATGGTTTAACACCAGCCAGCAACTAAACACCACACAGCTGCTTGCTCACTTCCCCCCCACCCAGTGGAACTGGGGAGAGAATTGGGAAGAAAGGAAAACTTGTGGGTTGAGATAAGAACAGTTTAATAGGACAGAAAGGAAGAAAAAAAAATAAAATTACAATAATAATACAAGAATTGGAATATACAAAACAAGTGATACAGAATGCAATTGCTCACTACTCACCAACTGATGCCTAGTTAGTCTCTGAGCAGTGATCCCCCCAGGCCAACTCCCCCCAGTTTGTATACTGGGCATAATGTCACATGATATGGAATACCCCTTTGGCCAGTTTGGGTCAGCTGTCCTGGCTGCGTCCCCTCCCAGCTTCTTGTGTCTCTCCAGCCTTCTTATATGTTTGGGCATGAGAAGCTGAAAAACTCTTGACTTACTACTTACTGTAGTGCTTATACTTATCAGTGTGTTATCAACATTCTTCTCATACTAAATCCAAAACATAACACTATACCAGCTACTAGAAAGAAAATTAACTCTATCCCAGCCGAAACCAGGACACTTTGATGAATGATAGATGGGCTGAAACTGAGGACAGAAGCACGTGACAGAAAGCATTGACAGTGCTGCAACATATCAAGTCCTTGCCCGTCAGCTGAGCCAGCGTGACTGACTGAGCACACATTCACGCTTGCTCTGGCTGTAAAAGGAAATGTATTAACTTAAACCACCATGGTTTATGTTCCATTTTCCTTTCTAATGGGGGTAGGTTAGGAGTGTTCGCAAGGTCATTCCCGGTGCCTCAATGTCTTCTCTGACAGATGGCTACTCGATGAGCTGTGGTAACGCCATCATTTCCACTCATGTGCCCATATCCTGAGGAGTCCTGAGCATTTGCAGCTCAATAAAATCCAGGCTCTTACTGTGCCTCAAGAGAAACAATTATAAAGGACACCGCTTCCCACCCCATGAGACCACAGTGAGCAGGCTACAGAAGTTGCCTGAGTTTTCCATCGCACCAGAGTCCCTTTGCAATTCATCGCCACTGATGTTTTCAAACCTGTCTGTCTGACAGCCCCTTTTACAGCAGACAGACTGTCTGGGAGATGACAGCTTGATCTGTATCTCTTTCACACCTCTTTAGGGATAATTTTGATGTGAGGTAGGTTTTGATCAACTGCCTCCTCTCTTATATGCTCAGCTAAACAAGCTATTTGATTTTTTTTTATTGTGATGGGTAAATATGTCACTCATGTTGTTGAACATGCTGGCAACAGGAGATGTAAATATGTCATAGCTGATGGTTACAAGCCTCAGTGATCATAGTGGGCTTGAATTAAGGGTTATTTTTGTCTTCCCTTTGTGGACACCGGCAGCCAGTTCTGCTGCCTTTGAAATCCAAGAAAAAACTTCGGGACCACATGAAATAGGCCCCTTTCCATAAATGTAAAATACATTGGTATTTTTCACATTTATATGTATTTTTTGTATAGGAATAAATAGGGCCAAAGAGAGAAGCAAGTAAGAATGGCTTTTCCATAAGGTTCTCGAATCAGCCAAGAGAAAAGGGGTTACAGAAACTTTCCTAGATGTTCTCGTCGTAAGCCCTGCCCAGCTGTCACTGGGGCACCACATGTTGCCCTGCAGGAGTCAACAACAGAACATGTTTTTCCCAAGAGTGGTGTTTAATGAATCAACATTTAATGAATCAACACATTTTGTGCTCCTGTCCATTGTCCACAAGGGTGTGTGTGTAGACAGCATGCTCACGGACCTCACCCCTAAATGTCAGAGTGATAAGGGAAAAGTAGGGCTGCTATGTTGAAGGACATCAGATTTTCTTCTAGGGAACGGCTTCGTGCAGCCTGTGGCTTGCTCAGGAGTCTGGATCCTTCTGCCTGTAAGGGCTATAGGTCACAAATACTGCATTTTACCTTCCTCCACCTCTTCATCACCGTCCTACAATATGGACACTGCACACCAAGTCCTTCATGGCCAGGCCCGTCCCTTGCTACATATTACGTAGTCCCAATTGAGCTGCATGATTGTAAAACTACTGCTAACTGGTGTCTGTCTTTATGTGACTCCAGTGAACCTTTTATTTCTTTTCAAGATCAAAACTGGGGAAGTTAGACTGAATCTTTAGTCCTTCTTCCACTTAAGTGATTCTGAGAACCACTTCTACAGGCTTTTCTGCTTTGCTTTATTTTATTTTATATATTTTTTCTTTTTCCCTTTTTCTTTTGATTTTTTTAAAAAGTGTTTTTGGTAGTAAAACAATGGTTGAAAATCCACATACAAGGGAATATCAAGAATCAATATTTACAGTCTGTTAATGTTCCTTCTAACTGTCTTCTGATGTGAGAAATAGAAGAACAACTCTATCTTTTCAAGCTGATCACCAGCCTTTGTTCCGGCCAGACAGTTTCCTTGCTGATAGGTTATGTTTTGTGACCATGTAAACTCCATATGCGCATGTTTTTGACAAGCCGTCAGGACTAACCATCTGGAGTGATATCTTGGCATATTTTTTTTTCACACTTAAAACACCAACCAGAGACAAACAATTTAATGATAGTCTTGTAAAGTGATGTTTTAGAATCATATCAGCAGGGAAATGAATGTGTTGTTATGCATGCTTCCCAGCTGAAAATGCTGTTAAGCATGTTTCCCAGGCGGTAGAATAATTGAAGGTGTTTATTGGGGATCTGTCATGAGAACGTTAACTGACTTAAGACAATGTTGCTCTGGGAAAAAGAAAAGGTTTTGAACTTCATTAAGAAGGAATTTTTGGACC
Source organism: Astur gentilis (assembly GCF_929443795.1). Classification (NCBI taxonomy): domain Eukaryota; kingdom Metazoa; phylum Chordata; class Aves; order Accipitriformes; family Accipitridae; genus Astur; species Astur gentilis. The sequence continues at coordinate 39,222,743 of NC_064880.1, forward strand.
TGACATAAATAGAATTTTTTTCTAAAATTAAAAAACAAGGTTGGCCTTTTCTGTGACCATGAAATATTCCCAAGAAAGCCAAATGCAGATTTCTCCTAAATGAGCACAAAAGTATCCACTAATGGATTCTGAATCCAGGGAGATACAAGTGCAGTTCTCAGACAGAAGGGATTCCCCCCCATTCCTCTCTGCAAGCATGCCATATTCTTAGGTTTTTTTTCTCTTAAATACTGATTACCACCACCCTGGGGATGCTCTCCTCAGAATAAAACCATAGCCTTGGGTGCCTTTGGGGACTGACTATTACTAGGAAATGCTCAATAAGTAATACCCATTTTTATCTGAGGCTGTCCAAGGATCCATGATTTGTCAATTAGTAAATTTTAATTAATGGGTGTTACTGCACTAACTAATTGTCCATTGCGCTATCAAGATTCATGTCAGTGAATTCGTGTCTTCAGTGAAGAATAAATACATTTTTCACAGCAGGGACTCATTCTCATTTTGTGTTTGTACAGCACCTCTCACAACAAGGTCTTGATTTCACTTTTTGGTCCGTTACTATGGCATAAATATTATAATAAAAATTAGAGTACTATAGTTATCCCCCACCATAATTTTCCATGAATGTCTTTGTTACTTCTACCAAATAGACTTTACAGTATGTATCAAAAAAATAAGACAATCAACCATAATTTTCCACAGTTTTTTAGATTGTCTCTTAAAATATGTCTGTTTAACATCTGAAAGTCAGGCTCTGTTCAGCGTGAGAAAGCCCATCCCAGCAGAGGAGCTGAAATATGCCAGACCAAAGGCACCGTGGGAGTTGTTTTCCTTTGTGATTAACTCCCCTCCTAGAGGCTGAATGAACAGGTTACTGTTAAGCAGATGTCTGCTAGGAGCTGTGGTATTCAGTTCCTTGTAGGATTAATGCAGAAATTCACACAGCTGGGCTAAAAATGAGTCAAAAAGAGGAGTCCTGAGATCAGACTATAGCAGAAGTCTGCAGTCTTAAAGAAGATCTCCACCTGCATCCCTGAAAGGCAGAGGCTGGTGAAACTGGGGGGACTGGGAAGAAGCCCAAAGGCTGGGATGTGTGTTTGACTGGATACCCAAGTTCCTTGCAGCATCTTCTGCAAGTGTTACTGAATGGAGTCATCCTATAGCTCCTGCTGTGTTGATACTGAGTGTACATTTCCAGTGATGTTGTAATCCCTCAAGCCCTTCAGTGGACCAGAATAAGACTGTGCAGCCCTTTAGGAGTTCAGATTGCAAACCACAGAAGCAATTAATTGAATATATCTCAGACAAATGTTTGTAGCAGAGATCTCTTCTCCTTAGTATATTAGCACTGTTGGCTATTTTGTTTATTCATTGTGCATCTTATTTAAACAGCCTTCTTATTTTTATGGCACATTTTTTTCATCCTCTGTACGCTTGTTTATTCCATATATTACAAGCTTTTATGTTGTGTTTTACTAGTGGATCTGAACTTTGAAATTGTTGAAACTAAAGCCCTTTTGCCATAGTTTATATTTCCAATTTCTTGTATTTGTTTTCATTAATCATGGCTTTCTTCACAGGTGGTTTCTTTTATTACCTTGTTATTGATGCGAGCAAAACACAATTTTTTTCCCTCTCGTACATTTACGTTTCCCCATTTGAGTTACGCCTGTTGCATTTATAAATGACCATGCCTGCAAGGCATTTGGGCACTTAGATGAGAAATGCTGATGCTGAAGTCAGAGCTTTGAGACACTCGTGTCCATTTGCGGTTAATTTAGGCAGCCCCCACAGCTCATGGATTTCTACCTATCTGCATCCAGATCTCTGGGTAGTTGTGTTCTGCTTCTTGCTTTGCAAATAGAAAAAAAGAAAAAAAGAGAAAACAAGAGAGGAATATACAAAAGTATAATAAGAAAACAAGTGAAGGGTCAAAATAGTCTTGATGTAGCGCTTTTTTCTCCATGCCCTGAAAGAACAGTCTGTCCAACTTTGGGAGAAGACATATTACAAGCATTTGATAAATGGGCATAAAATAAGGTATTGTATATAGAAGGCGAAACTGGCATTATTCTTGGCCTTTCCTACTGATAGGAGTCACTCCAGAGCAAAAAGTAGAGTAATTTTTAAAAACAGATTTTCTTTTGCCCCCGCCCCAGTGTAACAATGTAAAATAGTGAAACTCATTGCCTTGTCTTCCAGATCTTAGGCATACATGGGGCTTTGAAAAGCTCCTGTTTACTTATTGCACTAATGAGAATTATAACCCTAATTAATAAATTATATAAAAACCAAAATACCAGAATTCCACTATGCAGAGCTCTATCTTCTACTTTTTCCTTCTGATGTTGAGCAAAAGGTCTAGAAAAATACAAGGGGTTGGTGCTGGATCTTACTGTAATTTGACAGAGCTCATCTAGAAGGACTCTTCTCGTCAGCTTCGGTGATGGGGCAAAAAAAGGGACACGCTGGATCACAACAGAGAAAGAAAGGGCTGTGCTCACAGCAGCAGAGCAGACAGCCTGAACTCCAGCTCGTGGGGGTGTTAGAACTGGTTTCTGCAAACTGCCTGCAGTCCTTCAACTAAGCTTGCTGGGAGCTGACAAGACAGGGCTGAGCCACACAATTTTTTTCATTAATAATATTCTTGTACTGTCTTAAATATCCAAGAGTCAAAATGTAAATGAAGCCAACACACAGTCAAAACTCGGCTCCCCTATACTGAGCTCCCCTTACTGCCCGTGTGACAAATTAATGACCTGCATGTCATTTATCCTCTACTCCCAGATCACTGCTCCATTTGCCTCGGTCACCTATGGATGTCGTTCCTCCCTTCCTGTTACGGTTGCTCCTCAATTCTGGGCTTGATCTGTCAAAACTGAAATAAATTCTCCTTTTTTCTTAAGCAGGTTTGGATCATGTTCTCTGGGATGGGAACCGCAGTTTAATGGGAGTCTTTGGGTTGAGGAAGAGAGAGAAGAGAAAAACACAGCTGTCAATAAACCTGGACTTTCTCGACTGATGGCTATTGTGGGACCATATATAGGGCCCCTTGCTGTCACAGACCACTTAAGATTTTTTCTCCTTCCTTTTTCCTTTTCAGTCTAATTTCAGAAAAGCAGATAGTTTTCTCTTTTGGTGCAGGAAGTGGCACATTTTTCATCTTGCAGCAGCATACAAACCAAAGCCATTAAACCAGCCAAAGACCATCAAAAGGCAGCATGGCAGGACTGTACAAATGAGTCCACCTCTGCCCCGGAAATGGCCCAATTTTATTTTCTATCTGCCATGTTGCCATAACAAATAGGAACACCTTTGACCATATCTGCAGACCTGTGGGAAGGGCACCCCTTCTTTCTCCACCCAGGTTCAGCACAAAAATTGAGCTCAGTCTCTGTGCAGTCAAGCTCTTTTATTTTTTTTTTTCCCCTTTCAGCCTCCTTGTCCATTATTAATCAGGAGATTTACTATTGCTTGGGCTGGATTTTTATTGCATTAGCTACTCAGGGTCAGATCTTGCCTGCTCACAGAGTCTGTAGTAAAGTACCTGGATAAAGCACCTGCCTTCTCCGCTAGAGGTAAAATCTGATCCTAAATGAAAACTGAGACTAAACATATTTCCCCCTCTCCCAATTCTTACTGTATTTATCCCAAACAATTTCATGAATGCTGGTGGAAGTAAAGTTGGCTTGAGAGCAGCCAGAAACTGGCTTTTGGCAGGTACAAATTCCAGTTCTTAACCATATTTTCTTCAGACTTTTTCAGTAAAAGAAAGGCACGGGTGTTAGCACCCTGTTAAATTGCAATCCCCCGTGCAAGGCACAGAGTAACACAATGTTTTGTTGAGGTACATCACTTAGGAAATGTGTCTACAGGTATTGAAGGAAATGTATTCATTACGAATAATGCAAATACCATTTTAAATGAACAGCTGAAGGCTTTGTGTGAGCTTTTGGCTGACATCTTAGCCTGTATTGAAGCGAGCTGGGCTGTATCCTGCCACTGCTCCAGAGTGACCTTAAGCCACTCTGTGTCCTCTCCTCTCCTTTTCCTCTCCTGTCTTCTTGCTATCTCCATTTGTATGCGTGCTGGGATGTGATGGGACTCTGATTAGTCTCTGCTGTAATAGAAATAGCAGGTAGATTAAAAAAAATTGTTTGTTTTTTTTTTTTACTTGAGTAACCTTTTAACGCTCTCAACTGTGGAGAAGAGTTTAAAAATCCTTGAGCCCAAAACCTAAAATCCAGAAGGCCAATCAAGCAAACCTATCCTCCCTTGTCTTTTGAAGCCAGTCCTGTGTTCTGGGGAGCCTTGATTCTCAATTTTACTGAAACTGCAGTCCAAGGAGCTGAAGTGAAAACCATTTTTAGTTTAGCTTAAAGGAAGACTGGTGTACACATGGAAGACAAGGACAGACATTTCTGTACTCTTCTGCAAAGCTTGGACAGCCAAGAGGGTGGCTCTGCACTGCCCTCTTTGTCTTGGAGAATCTTCCCGTCTACTGGGCAAGGCACTGAAAACCCACCTGAGAAGGGTGCCCCTCCATCAACCAACAACCAGAGCTGCCAATGAGCAGAAGTGGGACTTCTGCAGCACCGATCTCCCTGGTGGGGCTGCACCCATCTACATTGGCTGAAGATCCGGCTTCCCAGATGCTTTGGGTGCACTGCTGATTTATGCCAGTGGGATATCTGGAAAAACACCTCCAGGCTATCTCTTAGCATTTCAAAGAGCACAGATGTGTGCTGCAATTCTACAGCTACAGCGTGGGTGAGAAATCGTGGCACAGGGGTGAATCCCTATTGCTGGCAGAGGCAAGCTCGGGGTCTTGCATGGGCAATCCTCACAAGCCCTGCTGCAAAGAGCTGCCTCTACCCTGCCCTTCCCCTGGCCCAGCAAAGGCTGGCTGGAGACTAGAGATTGGGTCCTGCTTTATCATTCTCCAGCCAGCCTGGGAAAACCTGGCACAACATAGTTGTCAGCCAGATTGGCCCTGACAAGTATCATATGCTTTACTGCACCCGTTAACTGCCTGCTTTTCTCACGAGCCTTGCTGTCATTCATCCCAAAGAGCAGGTGCGTTAGCGTCTTTGTATAACAGCCTAAGAGGCAATAAATAGTCAGATTTGCCAGGTATAACTGTTGCTCAGCAAGGCGAGGGATAGACAGTCTCTTCTTTACACAATTGAAGATCATCTCTGCCCCCTCTTTCCTTCTCGCACCCTGTCCTGAAAGTGTCATACAATGGCTATTGAGCACTTCTTTTAAATAATTTCCCTGCCGTTGGAAGATGCCCCAGTTTTCACATCACTCACACTTGTCAGAACCGAGCAAAGATAGTAAAATATCCCTCCGGTGTCCTGAGGCTTTGGGCTGGCTTTGCACGTGCTGTACTTGGCTTAAAGTACCCTCTGACTCTGGGTTTCAGGATGAAGAAGGAGTTTGCGTGCCTGAGTGAGGAAGACTGTCCAGGCAGGACTCCTGAACCCTATTTCTGCTCCTCCAAGATGCAAGGGACTTGTAGGATGGATCAAGTTAGCTTTTTGACTGCCACACAGTTTTGTACCAGTTAACACTAGCCTGTGATCCTTACTTCACATTAATGACCCAGTTGACCCTAGAGCTCACTTGGGATCTGCTCTTTAGCATAATATCCTCACATGGGATAACCTTCTACTTCTTTAATTTATCGAAGTACATATATTAAGATACTTTGAGCCTTAGCTTGTGCACATGGAAGCCAAAGGCAGTTGTTAGGTGCCTGTGTTGAGTCAGGTGCCTAAATAATTTGAGGGCATCTAAGGTGTATGTTCAGGTTAAAACATGTTCACAGTATCTGGTCCAATATAGCCCTGATCACAAATAGCCTTGTGAGAGAAGGCATGGGTACCACCCCTGTTATTGTCTGCCAATCATACTGTATAATTAATAAATACATTTCTTCTCACAAGGCTGTTAAGTAACTATTTCCTCTGAGTCTGATCCTGAGTCAGGACACGCAATTTAAGGGCAAAGTGCTATTATTGCTAAACATTAGTGTAGAGATTACCTTTCCAAAAAGTAATCTCACCTCTGCCCCAAGTAAGGAATCTTGGTAAAGTACCTCACGTCACTCATGAAAGCTGCCATCCAAGCACTTCCAGCCAACACCACAGCAAGGTGTTTCGTTTACCCTGGTGCCCTTGCATCCTTGCCGTTTTTATTTTGAAATAGCTCCCATACAGCTCAGACTTATCTCAGGTGACATGTGAGTTTCATTTAATACACTGCTGAAGCACAGGTTCAGTCTGACTCCTTCAGCTCATCCTGCTACCTTTTTCAGAGTAACCGTACTTCTTGTGAAAGCACAAATCGGGTCCCCAGAGCTACTGAGCAGGGACATGAAAGCCCGGTGTGGCAGTCCGGCACTGCTCTGCTGAGTCAAACATCCCATTTATCTAGAGAGGAGGCTGTCACTCAAATGGGAAATGTCTCAGCATAGAACCAGTGCTCTCTACTAAGAAGCCATGCTGCGAACTCTTTCTGTGTATGTTGGTGTGAGAAATTAACACTTCACTACTACCTGTGTTTAGCACAATGAGACATAATCCCCATGAGACAAAGTCCACAGGGACTTTGCCACTTTCCCACATCAGGACAGTGATATTTACAGCTCTTGCAATTTCAGCGTTCAGTGCAAAGGGAGTGTGGCTGCTTCACTGTCGCCTAATGACAGACCCAGTCCTTTTGCTCTGCAGCCCTGCCAAAGTGCTGCGAAAAAGACATGGACTTTTTTACTGGTACATGAGCTGGACTGACCTGCTGCTTTCCAGATTTGTTAATCCTGCTGTGATCCTGGGGAAAGCACTAGTTAAATCCAAATTAATGCCATTAATCAGGGTAGATTAGGGAGTTTCAGGGTAATTTTGTTATATGTCATAGTAACTTTCCCTGTAATGTAAAGTATCATTTTCACTAAATTAGGTATTTGAGATGGAGAAGCATGCTACTCCCAGCAATTAACAGCCAGCAAGATATCCCTGAGCAAGGCAGGCATCCCTGCTACTGGCTGCCATCAGAGGATGCTGTAACATACGCTGTAGGGAGCTTTGGCTTAGGTGGTGGTACTGGCACATACATCTTAGGCATCCAGGTTAATATAGTGGGAGGCTGACATCTTGCTAGTGCTGGGCTGAAACACTGGCAGTGGTGGGTTCCTTTATGAAAAGTGAGACTGGCAGGGTGTCTGCAGAGCTGGGGTTGTGCTGAGCCATGGGCAGCACCTCCCCTCACTGGCAGAGTTGATGGGGCAGGAGAGGTCTTTAGGTGAGGCTGGTTTGGGCTGCTGGCTGCAGGTACACTTGCTTCCCTTGCATCACTCCAGTGCAGGCACCACGATGGACCCAAAGGCTGATGTTTCTGGCTTTCCCTAGGACTATTTGGTGTAGTTTGTTTTTCTACAGCAAGATGTTAATGTGCTGTTAGGTAAAGCAGACAGGGCACGTTTTATTCCCATTCTTTTGTAGACACTTGTATATACAGCAACCAGCTCTTCATTGTACCAGTCCACAGCACTGGTTGATGCTAAGCAGAGAAAACTAAGCCCCCAGATCACCTTCAGCACTAAGGACAGGAATGAGGAGAGAAAACCAAGTTGGAAAAAATGAGGCTAGGATTTTCTTCTGAATGCAGGCAGATGAATATTCATCAGCAAGAAAGAGAACATAGGAACGGGGCACATCAGAGGTGGAGACAGAAGTTCATGAGCACCTGCCCCTTTTCATTGTGTGTGGAGCCTGTGGGAGGTTGGGAAAACTGTCCATCACTGAGACAGCGTGGGGCTTTGCAGGTAGATTGCTGGAGTGGTACTCCTGGGAAATTCTCCATTGATATCATCAGGTTCCAGGTGTTACTCTGTGGCATATGATACCATCGCCTTTCCTACTTCTGGTAATCATCCCTTCCTCTACACACTGCAGTCAAATTTGCAGCCTCCTTCTGTGTTACTGTTGCCGAAAAACTCGGAATAAAGAACTTATCAACACCAATTTAGTGTAGGTAAGCAGACACTTCCTTATTAACGGCCGGGTGCGTGGGTGAGTCCTCTCAAAAGACCACGCACACCTGAGCACCAAAATCATGTACCTTATATTAAACTTATTCATTCATATTCATTAGATTTCCAAGAAGGGTTATACATATACATTAGATTTCTGGGAAGTTATTAACATATGCAAATGTCCTTCTGCGCAGGTGTGGTGATGTCTCTGGTGGTCTTCAGTAGCACCCTGGTGGTCTTCCGTAGTCTTCCTCACTTTGTCCGATATTTGACCTTTCTTATGTGATTCTGCGCAGTACGATATTACCATCATATATTAGATTTACATAAAAGTACATTCAATGTTAATTCTTAAATTTAATGTTTCTAGTGATTGGCCCTCAGTCTCACCATCTTATTAATATTCTTATGTTCAAACAATCATTGGTTAATCTCGCTTAACTCTACTGATTGGAATCCTCGATAATTAGATCGAGGTGGGAAGGGTAAGGGGTTTCCAAGCAGCAAACTGGTGTCCATAACGGTTTCCTTAGTTCCTTAAAACAAAACACTACCAATCAACTAATCTCTGTCCAAGTCTCTGTGGTTAAATGATTTTGGACAATACTCTAAAGTTCCTTTGTTCCTGTGACTACATCTCTAACTTAACACTCCCATGGCCAAATATATATAATATGCAATAGATATGTATTGTTTTGTTAAAATTCTTATAATTCTACATTCTTATTAAAATTAAATATGATTAATTCTGACAAATCAGTAACAAATCAGTAACATTACCACAACCCTCTCTTTCTCCTATCCATGTATCTCCTGAAATGTTCTGCTTCTGAGGCAGTGAGGACAATGTCATTCAGACAGAAATAAGAGGAGGATGGGGATAAGGGGTAACTTAAATATTCCCAGGAAGGTTCCCCAGGGACATCTGTGTGCAAGTGCCGGGGTGCAATAGGGCCAGGAGGAAAATGTGTGAAAGAAGACAAGGTTCAAAGGCAAAGAGAGACCAAACCATACTTGTTTGGCATTCCTAGTTCCTAGACTAGCTATGGGGAAGTGAGGCTGGCCTTTCACTATGCTCTTGGCCTTTTGTTACACTCCTGCTGTGTGAAACAGTGTATTTTAGTAATCAACAGATGTAATTTCTAGGCAGTGCCACAGAAGTGGTAATAATAGGGTGAGACTTCAGATCTGATGGGCTTGAAGTTGCTAGTGCTTAACACTGAGTAAAAAAGACCCCCGTGGTGCCAGGCAGGATTTGTTTGGGTGGGTAACTCACCTGTGGCACTCCACTGATGGCTGCCTTGTTCCGGCTGTGTACCTCCAGCTAAGAAACTATAAATTATTTACCAAGGCAACAAATTAATGCCAAGCAGCACCAGCACCTTAGTGCTCAGTGAGTCATACATAAAACATGCTTCCTTCTGTGAGGGCATGATGTGCTGGTGGAAAGCAGACTGAGGAGGGAAGGACTGTGGGAGTTGACGAGTTTGGAGTAGCTGGGGTGGGAAACTTCAAGAGAGCTGAATAATGGGGGGAGTGATTCAAAGTCAAGCTTTTCAAGTGCCCTGTGAGTTAGCATGATGGGAGGCAAAGAGAGAAAGTGAAAGAAAAGAAGCAGCATCACTTTTAAAACTCGGCAGCAAGTATTAGAGGTGAGGCTGGAGAGAATAGTTTCTTTCATTGCTCCCTCCCAGGTATGTTTTCTATGCATATGGAGTATGGTTAAAAAAGTCTTTGGCTTTCTGAAAAAAACAACAGGAGCATTAAGTAGCCCTGGCCATCTGTCGAGGAGTGAAATGTGCTTTCAGCTCCACAGCCCCCTGCTGCGCTTGCCTCTCCCTGAAGACTCTGATTTCAAGCGTGCTGAGCTCTAAAGCACCTTTGCTCTAAAAGCAGTCACCTCACCAGCATGAGCAGTTCCCAGCCATGCTAGTATCTGAAGCTCTTGCACATCTCCTAGTGAAATTCCCTTCAGGGCCAGTAACATCAAGATTTTAGCCTTATCGGTCTGATAAAGCCCTAAGGGGTTGCTGGATTTTTAAAATTCTATATCCTGGGAGAAGTTCCTGCATTTTTGGCTGAGTTTAGGGACCGAACCAACTCATGTATTTATCTCTTTAAGTAGAAATTGAAACATCCTTTCATCTGGACAAGGTTTCTTACGGTCTTTAGGCTTTCCTGAAAAAATATTTTAATGAAAGGTCTTTCCAGACAAATCTGTCTTGGTGTCAAGCAGATTTTTGGGCAAACCCTGCAAACCACTTTGAAAGACAGCAAAACATTTCTATTGGATATCTAGCAGGCTGTGGATCAGTGCAAAAGGTCTGATTTAATGGTGCAGGGAGGCAGCTATTTATCTGTGCCATTAATGGACTGCCTTGCGGCTAGTGCAATGTTGCCCCAGGGCTTATCTTTCTTTCCCTTTGCTCAGGGAGGATTACCTATAGCAAGGAGCACAAACTCCACAGCAGAGCATGAGCATTTAAGAGTGGAGAATTTGCTCTGTGGTCCCCAAGTGCAGGTGCCAGTCATGGAGCGGAGCAGCTGGGTCCCATTCATCCCCACAGTCCTCACTCAGAATAATTTCCAAATTGTCCGCATGACAGTAGTGAGGAAGGCACTTCCCTGCAGCGTATGCATGTTGTGTACGAGCATGTGACAGTAATCTAAAGAGCTTTCTAAGTGTCTGGAGGCTTCCCACAGATATTACGGGCTGTGAAAAGATTTCACAGAAAGGAAAAGAATAGAGAATCACCTCTAATTGCAAAAGGAAGAGAGAGGAGACTTTTACCAAATTCCGCGTGTCCAGAGCAGTTCAGAGCTAGATTTTCTGTGAGCCAATTCTGAAATACTACAGTCAGTGCAGCTTAGTCAGATTTTGGGCCCCATTGCTCTTTGCTATCAACCAAGCTCTTGCAGGAATACTTGAGCATTAAGCAGTTAATTAAATCTGACTGTCCTTACAAATAGCATTAGAAGGATAATACTCTTCAAAGTCCTAGTTTGTAGTTGAGGTTTGTGTGGGCAATTAATTCCTCTTGCCCTGCCCTTGCATGATTTTCAACAAGTTCTGTCTGGGTTGTAATGAGGTTGATGATTGCTGGTGCCTGTGCCTATTTAATAAATTAACGGTAATAACAAATATCTATGCATCCTTCATTAGGTGATATGGAAATGACTTTACTCTGAAGTTGGGATTGCTGGAGCTTGGCATCTTTGCTGGAGGGGTGGACATGGGGGTTAGTTATTCAATTTATTATGTGTGCAGCACAGAATTTCTCCTATCACCTCCCGGAGCTCTCAACCTTGTGAGTATTCACTGCTAACTTTCCACAGCAATAAAGGGAAAAAAAAGAGAGGAAAAATTCCACTGGAACAAAAATAACTTTTGCATTGGAAAAGCTTGAAATACTATGTTCAGTTTCACCCTCCCAGGATCAAAGGAAAGGCAGAAACCTGTTCACTGTCACTTATGTCTCCTCATTTTAGGAATGCAATTTGTTATCTCCAGTACAAGCCTTTGGTGAGGTGATGTCTAGAGATGTCTTTCATCTAGCAACTGGCTAAGAAAATCTCAGAGGATCTGCAAGACCTTCATTATTCAAATCCAGCAGGAAGGTACAGTCCTGACTTCTTCTGAAAGGGATCAGAGAAAAACAAGGGAAGAGTAAACTAATGAGGGTTTTCAATTCACTTCTGTCGATAATTTTGCACTAGGGTCCTTTGGGCAGTTCAGTACACTTGGTGTTCTCTGATTTAAGAGGAGCAGACTTCAGCTGTTTTTCCCCATAGTTTCAGGTATCCCAGATTTCTGCAATCAAAGGTGCTGCATTCAATTGAATACAGTGTTAAAAGTGACCACCTCAGTAAAGCAGGCCCTACTGTGATTTGTGATTGCTAGATGTTTTCCTTCTTCCCTAGACCTCCTAGGTCAAAACTCACCGGGGGGTGGGGGGGGAGAAAAAAAAAGCAGTGAGAATTTAAGTGTTCCTGTATACCCCTCCTCTGCTTCACTAACAGCTTTTACTTCCTATAATTGTGTGCATTCAACTCACCTATACCCAAACAGAGAGTCCATTGCATCCCATCTTCAGACCTGAGCCCGAGTTATCTCCAGCAGGATAGCTAATACTTGCACCGATACAGAGCTATCAGTAGCATCCCAGTCTTCTCCACAAGTTTATTTCTTTTACTCTTAAAGAAGAAATACTCCCCCAAATTATTTGATGTCACCAGGATTACTCCAGACGTAAACAGCTGGGACCAGAAGCTAATGTTGGCACTGGATTATCTTCAGAATAGGTGCCTTTTGGCTGCAGAAATGCAAAGCTGGTAGAGTCCATAAAAGATCACTGACTGCAAAATACCTTGACTTTCTCCATACTTGAGTTTCATCCCTTTCTGATGTTATAGTCAAGTTCTCTGCTCTGTAATAGAACTTGGGTACTAGATCACCTGACGAACATCATAATATCTGTAAATAATTACTGTAGTTACTCAGGATGTATCAAACAGGACAGATTTTTAATCCATCATGACTGTTGCATTATCCATCCTGCAGGTCTCGAATTCCTATTTGGCAATAACTTGTGACAGTCAATCCAATGACATCCCACCCACTACTACTCTTTGCACTGTAGCAAAAGAAGAATCTGAGATAAATGTGGTACCAAGATTTAACGATTGTCATTGAAGTCACACTAATAGTATTGCTGTGTTGCTTTTTGTTTACCATTTAGTGATATGGGCACTGAGCTGTCTTCTTTTCCTCTCTACTTTGGAGACAAAGTGTACACAGGGAAGTTCCGAAATACTTTGAGGAGGGCAGAGAGGGGCTCCTGGAGCTGCATTGCTCTCTTTCTCCTGATATAAACGTACTCAGCCTCTTTGTCCTATTGTAATCTTAATGGTTGTCCAGACTAGGTCTTCTGCTGTACTTTTATGAGCCAGCAGAATTATAGCTTAGTTTATAGACCATTATTCCTGAGGTCTCCTTCCATTTTCAAGGCAATATATATGCTCTGTAAATGCAGCTGCTGACCAAACGGCCAGGTATAAAGCTCTGAGCTGGTTCTTTGCTAATAGGAAACAGATTCTTAAGAAACTGTGAAACCAACCTGACTGTTTCTTCTCCTTGTCCTTACCATAGGAAATTAGTCATGAAATACAGAGAAGTGATGGAAGGATAGGGGAAGTGTTCTGCCTTAAAGAATGTTCTTATTTCTTAGTCTCTAGAAAGCCTGAGATCTAGTCAGCAGGGTAATGTAAAAGCTGGATCTTCAGTCTGCTCCTTTTATATCCTATTCTCACCAGGCTGCTTTCAATCAAACAAACCCTCAGCAATGTCTTTTTTTAAGACCTGGTTAGCAAACACATGGGAAGGAAGAGCTGGCCACAGCTGCAACATTGATGGGCTTCACACAGACAAATGTGTCATTTCTCCTGCCTAGCTGAGAAATTAAAATGGTGCTTTCTTTCTGCTCTGAATTTTATGGTGTGTTGCTCCATCATAAAAAAATCAATTAAATTGCAGCTGATAGAGGCTGGCCCAGAGAGTTGTCTCTATTTGGCTCATCCTAGGCAGGTACTGGCAGCAGTGCCAAAATACAGGAGGTCCACGGAGCTCAGCCAACTCACAAATGGGATATTCTGCTATGGGAACCCAGCCTACCACATGGCAGCAGCTCTGCTTTCCTTGGGGACCTCTTACGGCTGTGACTCTGCTCTATCCTAATTAGCCTAGAGGGAGGGATTGCCTGGCTTTGTTATCTCCAAAAATGAGTGACCATAACCTTGTTGTGGCTGCTGTTCTGCTCAGAGGGCAGAAATACTATCAGCACTGGCAGCTACAACTGAAAGAGCACCAAGTGCTCTATGCATTTTAGCACTCAGTCACTCTCTAAGACTGAGAAATCTGAGGCAGATAGGGGAGCAGCATTTCCCTGTGCTTTCTCATTTTGTCAGTGGCATGAATTAAATGCTTGTATTCTTTAATTTTCCTACCAGCTGCCTGATACTGTGGTCTTCCTTCTTATAAGCCTATATTATTGCTTAGAGAATAAGAAATAATAACGACTTAAAGAGAAGTGGCAGTATGATTTGTTTTAAACAAACCACCGTGGGAGTCATTTCTTTCTATTAAAAATGTTTTCAGCACTTTTAGAATGAAGTTTTTGTAGGGATACTTCATTGCCCCCTTACATTTTTCTCCAGGGGTTATTGCAATTCCTAGAAATCCTTTGAAATCTGGGCTGGGCTATTGCATGGATAAAAGAGACGTGTTAAGGAGAAGATAATGTGCAAAACATAAAATATAGTGAAACGTAACACATCCTTTCCAAAAATCTTTCCTCCTGCGTTAACATCATCTAACTACCATGAGCTAGATGCCTGTGCTGTTTTTGGCTGGGATAGAGTTAATTTTCTTCATAGTAGCTAGGATGGGGCTATATTTTGGATTTGTGCTGAAAATAATGTTGATAATACAGAGATGTTTTTGTTATTGCTGAGCAGCGCATACACAGAGTCAAGGTCTTTTCTACTTCTCACCGCACCAGCGAGCAGGCTGGGGGGGGCACAAGAAGCTGGGAGGATACACGGCCGGGACAGCTGACCCCAACTGACTGAAGGGATATCCCACACCATACGATGTCATGCTCAGCATACAAAGCTGGGGGAGGAAGAAGAAGGAAGGGGGGGACCTTTGGAGTTAGGGCATTTGTCTTCCCAAGTAACAGTTACATGTGGTGGAGCCCTGCTTTCCTGGAGATGGCTGAACACCTGCCTGCCCATGGGAAGTGGTGAGTGAATTCCTTGGTTTGCTTTGCTTGCGTGCACGGCTTTTACTTTCCCTATTAGACTGTCTTTATCTCAACCCGTGAGTGTTCTCACTTTTACTCTTCTGATCCTCTCCCCCATCCCACCGGGAGGGGAGTGAGCAAGCGGCTGCGTGGGGCCGAGTTGCTGGCTGGGGTTAAACCACAGCAACACAGCATGATATAGGAACAGGATCCAAGTGAACACTTTACCCTCATGTGGCTGCTTTGAAGTGGTCAACATATTGTTGTGGGGTTTTGTTGTTGCCCAGTCTTCTCATTAGTTTGTGCCTCCCAAACACATTTAGTAGAGTACTTTGGTCACCCAGGCCTCTTAAAATGGATGGAGTCCATCTTTATTCTGCAGAAGTGATTAATACCTTTCTTTAGTACAGCAACATGCGTTTGCTTGACATCAATCTTTTTAGGTTTTAGAAGCCATAGATTGCCAAGGCATACATGTTTTCAACACGAGCACTGGATTTAAAGATTAATGTTAGAAGCCCAGCTCTTCAATCCTGGCATTTTCTGAACCTGAAGCCTAGCTCTTCAACCCTGGCATTTTCTGAACCTAACTCAGTGGAGATGATAGTTAGTTCAAGTATTAATCGTTCTCTCAACCATTCCTCAGGTATGCTGCGTGCTGCTGCTGCAGCCTCTTGCCTCTTCCCCAAGATTGCTGGTCAGCAAACAAATCCATCCAGGCCTTATCTAAAGAAGTTTTTAATGTCAACCTTGACATGTATCTCTGACAACACTTCCATTGCAGCTTCATAATTCATTTGCCTCAGCAAACGTGAAGCTGAGTATTCCAAAACTTCTACTTACTTTTCATTTTGGGGATAGATGTGTAATCTAGTGAAGACAACACTTATCTGGCACAAGGAGATAAGGAATATCCTAGTCTTCAATTCCTTCTCTAATAGGTATTTTATTATTTAGACTGAATCTTACTCTTGTGAACCAGGCCTGTCACTTTTTGAGAATCCAGGACTCTGTTTCTGAATTGCCTTTGCTTTGATTTAAACAGTAGTTACTCACATTAAGAAAAAACCCTGTTGTTGAATTTTTTTTTTGTTTGTTTCAGAATTGTTAATAAATGCTAATGAATGATCTTCTATTGAGTGTCTGATCTCTCTGAGGTGAGGGTTTTGGTTCTTGCTACCTTCCATAATGGGGGCATGAGTATTTAAACCAGTTTAAATAGCTAACGTGGAGAGGCAGGTAAGGATTTACTAAATAAGTACATCTTCCAGCAGTCTGCTTTTTTCTGTCTTCACATATTTCAAGTCACAATTTTACAATACCTGCAACTCAAAGGTGAAGCTGGCCTAAGAATAAATAAAGGACTGTTTTTAAGCTTAATAATACAGTTTATGTTGTCATCCAACAAATATCTAGGTCAGAAAACTGAGAGAGTCCTGTAATGGGGGAAGAGAACCAGAAACTAGGAGAGGGGAATGGGGCAGGATAAGAACACCCTGTACTCTTCTGCAAAGTCGGCATCTTTTGAAACCTCCGCCTTTGAGAAACCATGCAGGGTAAATCAGACTCACCACAGTCTCCAGGGTATACACTGACTTGGCTGCTTTGATGCTTGTTGTACTTTTGAGCTGACACTTTTTCCTACCAGAAATTTGGTATATCTGAAGATGAAGGAAGGAGAAGAACTTGCAGCTAGCCCCAAACACAGACACAGAGATCTGAAGGGATGTTACAACAGTATTGTCTCTGCTGCTGCTTCTGATCTTGGTTTTTTCCCTCATTAGGAGCAAGAGTGGAGACAATGCACCTATGGTAAACAGAAATAAATCAGAAAGGGATGTTTCAGGTCACTTTTCAGCTATTTCAAAAAATGTTCTTGTCATCTTGAATGGTTGCAGAAAAGCTGACATCACAAGCTACCTTTTTTCTTACTGATGATAATTGAATTAGTCCCAAGCAGTTTGAGTTAATATTGGTTTTAAATTAAAAAACTCACCCTGTTTTAAATATCGATCCTTCACCTTTTCCATGTAGGAGGTAAAAAAAGATTTGCTGCAAAGGTTTAGAAACATTCTTGTTGGTTTTCCCTCCAACTCAGCTAGTAACAAAATCCATATTTATGTACCAAGAAAGCAAAGTTAAAAAAAAGCTACGGAAGAAATGGTCTAGCCTCTGTATTACACTGATTGTAGTTATCCACCACTTGCTGCTGTAGTCTCTTTGAGATTTCCATTTTAGTTCTCAGGGACAAAAGAAAGCTAGTGAGACTATGGGTTGGAAAGTAGACTGAGGATCAAGCTGCTGACAAAAGAAGTGACATTTTTATGGTTGTTATTAGCAGTACTATCAAAAGAATATGCCTAAAATCTGAGCTAACATGATTCCTCTGTGACAGCCACTAGAAACACATGATGGGAGAAAATTCCTTTCCCAGTAACTTTGCAATAAAAATAGCCAAGACGAACAGAGTAGACTTTTTCAGACTGATTTTTATGCTTGACTAACTAAGGCAGAGAATGACTGAGTTGATAGAGACAGGGCTTTCCCAATTCACAGGGAATCTTTTGGGTGCTTATCATGCATCCTGCTCAGTTTCAACCGTAAGTGGTTCCCTTTCTCACCTGGAAATGGCAGAGATGGGTGTAATTCTGCACAGTCCGGTGCCTGGCATCTCAGTCTAACAACTGCATAGTGTGACGAGTGAAACTTCATGAGAAAGGGCACATTTACCATGAGGGAGAGAGTCCAAAGATGTGGTAAGCTTCCTGACCAGAACTATTTTACCTGGCTACTCTTTTTTCCTGTGGTAATTTTGTTTACAAAGTCCAGCAATTAGTCCTGGGTCTCCAGACATCAGACAACTCACCCAAAGCAGAAATTCAGACCAGGCTGTTTGTCACAACCAGACCATTTTCTGCAGAGGCAGAAAAAAAAGTCAGTGTCTTTTGGAAACAATGAACTGACGCTATCTGAGATAATTTTCATAGTAGTGATCTGCAGGTCTGATACAACTGAGCTGGCCTGGGATGACTCAGATATTTGTGATCATGTGAAAATGTCCTTAAGCACTGACACCTGTGACAGCACAGCTGTTCTCTAACCTTATCCTTTTCCATTTACAAAAGCAGGGAAGATGAGGTCCCCAGGAAAGATGAGGTCTGGTAGCAGGCTGCCACCATCAGAACAATTCATCCAACCTGTGTGTCCTCCATCTCTGTCCTATAAAGTCTCCAGGAATGGACTAAAACCTGGAGGAATTGTCCTTGAGTGTTGCACAAAGTTTGCAGGTTAAAGGAGGAACATCTGGCCTTTGCAGTATAGTCCCAAATTCTCTGGGCTTTTTTTGCTCCATGTGCAGAAGAACTTCCCAAAGTGTTTTGCTTGAGCTCTAAAACCAGGAGCATCCTACCAGCTTCTTTTTCTAATGCTGTAGTATTATTCCAAAAGAATGGATGGCATTTGCTTTAGAAACAGTTCGGTACATAATGTTTCAAAAGCCCCAGAACTGTGGAGAACAACTTACACTGCAGCATTTTTTGATTGGAGCTAGCAGGCTACGCCAGCAGAATTAATTAAGGGCGTTAATTTCCTTTATTAGTGCTTGGCTTCTGTTGCTTCTCTTCACCTGTACTAACTGTAATTTGTGCAACTTGCTTTAGCTTTGCTTTAAAAGCTATTTAAACCCTGAGCATCTCAGGAACCTGCTGTAGAATATAGATATACTTTGTTGAATTGTTATCCTGTCTCCCAGTAAGAGAGCTTTGTGCTTTTAATTACAGCCTGAAGCCATTGAATGCTACTGCTGTGTTAAAGTAAGTGGAAGGAATGCTCTATGTCTCTGAACATAGGCCACTGAGCATGATGGGTTCTTTATAATCTTGGTAATTCTTTTTTTTGGGGGATGATAATTTCACAATTCTTAAGAAACATTTTGTCGTATTAAACGATGTGGTTGAAAGTCTTGCTTAATTATTGATGCACTGAGAGCATCAGTATGGATCTAACCTACCATCAGATGGTGACTTTTCTCCTGCACAATGAAAGTTTAAGCTTCAGGAATGGTGCGTTGATGAATTGATGCAGGGTTCATTGCCAACACTCTCTTGCATATTTTATGAGGCAAGCAAATGATGGGAAAGAAGGCTGATTTTCCTCCTGGAAATTCCACCTTTTAACAAAGACTGAGGCTAAAGGCGAGCTCTCTTATCCCTGAGAGAAAGTTTTCATGTAAAGATCAGTTATTTTACACTACACTGTGTGACCTTTAGCATTCAGAGAATGAATCTGTCCTTTTCAAAGAGTACATCTGACTGTTTTCATAACTTTGTGAAAGGTGCGATGACTGACAACCTTGATTCCCTACTCTCTTCTGTATTGGCATATAGGAAGAGCTAACAATACTTTTCCAGAGCATTTCACAGCATACATGCTTGCTGCACAAGGCTGTGCTGAAGATGATCTGACATTGGTGTAAGTGAGGCTTGAGAGATAAACGGATGGGTGTCCAAAGTGATCAGCTGCCAGTTCTGTGCACAGAAAGATAATTTCAGGGCTCCAGAAGGCAGGCTTTCCCTGGGCCAATGGAACTTTAAGACAGTACAGAAAACTGGAAAAGCTTTGAGCAGCTCCTCATGCAAGGTATGTTCTGTCTTGGTGCTTACATTACCCTTTTCCTATAGAGGGGAAAGAACTTGAAGCCAAAACTCACAGTAATGGATTCTTCAGCTGGGGACATGCCCTAAAAACTGAGCATTAAAACATTCATTGTGTAAGAACTAATTTATTTCTGTGGACCTCAGCTGTCCGTTCCCTTTCTGTGCATGGGGGACAATGGGCCTGGCCACTTGACTGATGTGCTATCATTTCTTTCCATAGGGCAATTTAGAAATTATATTTCTCTGCAGGCTACAGTAAACAAAGACATTTCCTTCAGAGGAGTCCCTCACAGGCACCATAGGCTGGGTGGTTCTCAGCAACCCCATCTAAGGCTGCCCTTATCTTGACATCTCATCATGCAGCAATAGCAACCCTTGCCTTAAGTCTCGGCATGGTGTCCTATAATCTGTATTTTGGATAGCATCATGAAGCCAAATAGTTGACACCAGTATAATTTTTGTTTGTCTGACAGTCCTAACATTTTCACATTGATACCTACTCTGAGAAAAATGCATTGAAGATGAGGAGATTATTTATTCTCATGTACTCATCATGGCAGAAGAGCAGCACAGATCCCCTCTGTTATAACTTGCCTCTCTTGAACCTGGTCACAAAGCCAATAAACTTGGAACAACATCCAGTGAATATATTACCAAATTGCAAACAGAACGCAAGAAAGCTCTGTATAGTCTCTCAGTTAGCTATGGCCAGGTAGCTAGATGTACTAGACAAAGACAGACCTATTCACATGCACTCAGTGTTACTTTAACTTGGTTTTGTGTTATATCTGGCTTGTGACACAGTGCTTCAAGACTCTACTTGATCCATAATATCCAGTATAGACCTATCTGACAAGAGGTCAGAGATGTGCACTTTCCAACAAATGTGCAGATTAGAATCATGGAGAATTACAGTAATCTGAAAACTGAGAGGTGGTTCTGCATACTAAGTCATACAGAACCATTGTAAGAACAGCATTATAACAAAAACACATAAAAATGTCCGTCTTTTTGAATAATATCATCCTCCGATTTAGATCCAAAAAAATTTTCTCATTATCCATCCCCTCATCTCGGTATGCCCTGTGAAGAGATTAGCTGGGAAAGTGAAAGAACAAAAAGGCTAAGAGATCACAGTAAGAATATGCTTGTGGTTTGTTGAGGCTGTTCACAGTGAAATTGGGTAATAAGCTTTGTATTAAATTTTTTTAAAAATTTTAACCCGTTCCATGTATCCAATTTTATAATGTACCTTTCAAGTCCAAATCACACTTGGAATGGCTACAGATTTTCATTTTGCTTTAAACTGTGTTATGATTGCTATATATTCAATACCCTGCCTTATTGGATTTATAGATAAATGCTGCTTTTTTTTTTTTTAGTATTCATAATTTAACTTCAATCCTTCTGGTTGCTGTTCCTCTGCAGAGACAGTATTGTATCTCTCCACACTTACATTGTGCCAAACTTGATTTAGAAATCAAGAAAGGAAACACTTGTAGATTTTTATTCCACCACAGAGCGGAAACACAGGTCTGCTTCTGCAAGTCCATTTTAATATTTTCTTCCTACTAAGTGGGCCAAATCTGAGTTTGGACTAAACATTAACATGACTTTGTGCACCCACACTTTAAACTCTTGTAGTTAATAAGGGTAATTTTCTTCCCTTGAATATACCTGCTACAGTTCATCTTGCCAACCTTAGTCTGGAGGCTGAGAACAGGATACAATGACCAGAAAAGTAGTTCAAAGCTTTTCTTTCCTCTAGTCATTGTACAATGGACCAGTTTTGAAAGAAAAGCTTATAAGCCTTAACGGAAGAGAAAACATGCCTGGACTAAGCAGCTCACCTATTCTACATTCAAAGCCTTCTGTGCTAAGGAAGTTAGGAAGTTGGGGAGGGTGAAAGATGTAAAGAAACTTAAGTCTGATTTCTATTTATGAGTTTTCCAGCTTGTGTGGCCCCAAAAGAGCACGTGCAGGGCAAGAAGGCCCTGCCATGATGTGTTTGCCATCACCCTTGTGCTCAGACCCTAATGTCATGTCCTGAAGTCAGAATTGGAGACGGCAACACGGGTAGTTACAGTAGCGCAGTTGGAAGTAAGGAGAGCGGTGGCTGGACTGGAGCTCTTCCTTACCATCTGTGCAAGCCTTTGTGCCTGAGAAAAGGCATAGCTGCAGCTTTATTTTGAGAAATCTGGAGTTTAGCAGTAGATCAGGCTGAGGGGGGTAGGGAAAGGAAATGCAGAAAAATCATTGTAGGTCCCTTCCAACTATATACTATATTCTATACCACAAATAACAAACAATAGATTCTGCATTCTACATCCAGTTCCTCATGCCACCTCCTTTATAGCCAGGCAGTGCTGAGACTGACCTACTTCAGAAACCAACATGAAAAACTCTTGCTTAAGCTCTATTATATATGTATCCATAAAAATTTAAATAAGAAAAATGAGTGCTTCAAAGCAACATGTTTGATTATATTAAAATTCAGTCTCTGTCTGAAAGAGATTAATTTTAAGCCCACCCTTTTGAAAAGAAACAAACAAATATCCTCACAGAATCTAGGTCTCTGAGATTCACAACAGTTGTAATGATATTTTCATCTAATAGATCTGCTCTGGGATTGCCCTTCTTCAGGAGTTTGGCTTGACTTGAAGCAGGAGTTTTCCAGTGCCCCTAACCTGAAAGCCACACTCGGGAATGTCAGATGCTTTGATGATTGGCCTCAAATTGCTGAATAAGATACAAACCACCAGCGTATAAAACATCCTTAACCCTCTCACTTTATGAGTGGAGTCTTTGTATGTTTGGAACAGGCAAGGGCATCGGAGCCATCCCGAGACTGGGACTGGGACGAATCACTCTTTCTGCATCTACCTAGAGCCACCTCAGTTTCTGAAGGATGTTTCTTTTGTGCATAGGTAGTTTAGGTGGTGAATTGGACTGTTTTTTTCAAACTAGCTATCCTAATCCTCTGCTACAGCTTTGCACATCACATGGTGAAAGCTGCAGATGACAGTTTTCAGCTGGCAGTGGCCTCTCTCGCCCTGTCATTCATGCAGCAGCAACAAGTGAATATTGACCTTTCTACAATGAGCTTAGTGAGCATGTGTCACCAGCCACGTTTGCCTTCATCTGTCTCCCCAAGCTGCTGTGTCAGAGTTGAGATGAACACACACACACCCCCCCCCCCCCCCAGGGCTCCAGCAGTCTGTGTTAGGATATCTTAGCTTGGGGATTTGTTCTTCTGGTTGTTTCCCAGTAGTCCCAATATCATGGTCCTTAAAGCACTGTCTTAACCAGGTCACTTTAAAATGGGGAAGGAAAAAAAAACAAAGAGAAAAGGACGAGAAGGTAGAATTAACTTTTGTCAGTTTGTTTTGATATTAAGGAGCTATACTGACTTGTACTTATACTGGTTAGTCTAGGTACTTATTTTTTTTGTTAGTCTTAAGATGTACTGAAGGTGTCTAGAATAGATAGACAGGTTTTCCTTTTTTCCTGAGTATGTGTATTAATCTAAATAGATTATATACTTAAACTGTCAACAATATAAGTGCATATGAATCTGGATTGAAAGGTATCATGAATATATTTCAAAGAATGGAGTTGAAGTTGTTATTGGAGTGTATATGGTGAAGTATCATATGTCAATATTGTCTGTAACAAAATGCGTGAAATATAAAGGCAATAGAATATTTATGTAAAGTGCTTAAACTGCTTATATCTATTTTTTTTCATGTTTAAGCTTTCCTAACTGCTGTGTCTTTGTCATGGTTTTTTTTTTTGTGTAGGGATGACATTACTTGCAAACATAGCTAACTGTAACTTAACAATGTTGTTTGTGTGGGAATTTAGATAAGCTTTCCAAAGTCTGAAGGTTTAGCTGATCCTTTTTGGTTTAGAAACTGGGTTGGATATCTGGTGCGATTAGTTTTTTTTAAAGGGATGTCTGCAAAGAAGACATTCTGGGAAGAAAGATATAGATCGTTAGATGCAAAGATGGATGTTTATAGCCTACTTTCTTCTGTTTTAAACACATGATAATGAAATATCTTAGAGGTTAAAATGAAGAGCTTCATTCACAATTTATTATGAAGATTTGTTGCGGTCAAATCTCATTTTAGTTAAAATTATTTCCTAACCTAGATTTTATTTGCAGAAGTCATAGTGTTTCCTCTATTAAAAAAATGATCACTTTTATCACTGTGTTTTTCTGCTCCTTCTTTGGGTAGAAGGTAACTCCTCCTTCTGGGCAGTGAATTCACCTATTGAGCTACCATGCTTACATCTGGTTTATTTGTTTGGAGTGACAGCTCTGAGCCCTGCGGGATGCAGGGACACAAGTGTCTGGTGTGCAACACCCTCATCTTGGGAACGTGCACCCAAGGGACATGTTTACACCTTATGGATCTAAACTGGGGAGTGAACCAACAGATAGGCAGCAGGAATGATAGACCAAGGCCCTGGAGGGAAGCAGTGAGCCGACCAAATTGCTGGTATCAATGCTGCCTAAGAGCACAAG
This sequence comes from Astur gentilis, assembly GCF_929443795.1. NCBI lineage: Eukaryota > Metazoa > Chordata > Aves > Accipitriformes > Accipitridae > Astur > Astur gentilis. Next base: position 39,246,770 of record NC_064880.1, read on the forward strand.
GGACCCCAAACAAATTACCACTGATTTTTGAAAAGGATCTCATGAATTCCTCCAGTGTCAGGGACTGTGAATCTCTAGCGTCCCTTCATGTGTGCGCCTAGGTACAATGTATGGAGACCTTTTGAACTCCTGAGTTCATTTTATGGTTTTTGAAATTTGCTGACTGTATGTTCTTAGGTAAGTGGCTTCACCTCTGAGCCTTGGGCTGTCTGTTAAAATACATTGTAAGACTAAAGCAGTAAATGTAATGCTGCAACCACAATGTGCTTTGAAATCCACAGAGGATAACTGCACTAGTAACACAAAGTGCTACAAGGTATAGGAAACTCGGCTCCTCTCTTTGTTGTAGCTTTCTCCAGCTGAGCTTGGTCCTGGACTGGAACGGTGGGTTTGAGATTTTGGTTTGTGGTGGTTGGTTTTGTGGTTTTTTTTTTTTTTTTTTTTTTTTTTTTTTTAATCTGCTTTTCCTCCTTAGACCTAGAATTTGCTAGATTAGCTGGCTGGTTTCACCTTTCCTTTTCTGTATTCTATTAAGCAACCTGAATGTCTTTGGGGCACTGTGACATGTTGAGTTAAAAATTACTATAATTACTGTGATCCCTGTGGAATTTGAAGTATGCACAGTTTATGCCTCAAGGGTGTTGAATCTTTGGAGAGCCTATTTTCTGGGACAGCAAGAGCTGTGAAATATACAACTCTTGATTTGCACTCAAGATCAGAGTCTGATTTGTATGGTTAAATAAAAAAATGCTGATTTATACAATTTGTTCGTGGGTCATAATTATGGTCTAGAATTAATTGAATAGCCTGGAGGTTTCACTACTGTACATGTTAATGATTACTAAAAATTGATTCTCTCCTATATTTCTTTATTAACTTATCTGAAAATGACATATCGTGAAGAACAGCTTTAAATATTGCTGTGCTGAGCAACTTTGTAAATTGCTATTCAAGCTGTTTGTGTTGTTTTTTGTTTATTTTTTTTACCTTGACTTTTTTAGGTGATTTATTGTAAGTGCCTAAGCTGTAAGTTTAACCAGAAACACAACGGGGGGGGTGTGTGTGGGGTGTGTGTGGGTGTGTGGGTGTGTTCATGTTTCTGACTAAGGACACCGCTCTGTTATTCTTCTGGGATCAGATAGACAGGCCTTCCAGACAGATATGCTGGATCACACCCTCCAGACATGAGAACCTTGCATTTCAATGGGTTATTGTGCCAGCAAGCCCGCCTGGGCTAGCTAAGCATGGACTGTGTATACACAAGAGCAGCTGAGAGGCAACCCACTTTTGGCCACTGTGAAGCTGGATTTTTCAGGATATTTGGACTCTGGGTAGAGTGAGTTTAATGTGTAGCTACAGTATTTGTTACTTTTTTACCTGTGTTACTTTTTATTATTCATTATTGTTACCTCAATGGGCTTCTATGGCCAGGCTCCTCGATATGGGCTCTATATTTGTCTGGTGCAATCACTTAACAGGCAGTTCTGCAAATGCATTCTCCTGTTTGCTCATTCAAGTGGTCCCATTGGGAAAATATGGGAGGGGTTCACTCCTGTTGACCAAATCCTGGGAAGGCTTTGAAATCCTCCAAAAGTGGTAGAAGCACTCTGAGATTCTGTCAAGATACAGGTTAATTACATGGACATTCTCCAGGAGAAGAAAGAAATACCTGTGAGGGTAAGACCAGTTCCTCTGAAATTGTAAGGCAAACTGTAAAGATGGAAGTAGTGTTACTGCTATCCTTTTGTTGCTGTTTTCATATATGTTTAAGTTTTGCTATTGACATTATAGACATTTTTTCTCATGCTCTGAAAAGGATATTCTTAAAAGATTTCACTTCAAGCTTGTCCAAATGTTTAATTTAGACAAAACCTGACCATGACAAAAAGATAGTATTACAGTACTAAAGCACTATCTTCAATAGTATTACTTCAAACATTACTATTACATAGACAATCTAGTGAGAAACTTTTAGATGGACAGAAAATTAGATATTTGACCTTGCTTAGGCAAAATTTTTCCAGTGAAACTTCCCAATCAAGTTATTACTATGAAACTTTGCATTTCATCAGATCAGCACTTTTCCAGCAGCCTGTTGTTTTACTGGGAAGTTTTCATCTGGTTCTTTCATTTGCATTGAATATTCTGAGTCTAATTCCTAAGATAAAATTAAAATATTTGAAGTGCATGTTCTAAATCCTAGAAAAGGTTAATAAATGAGGGAAATTGTGTTTTCTGGTGCTCTGGAATAACAATTATAATTCCTTGAGTTAAGTGGATTTCAGCGGAGTTCTCTTGGTTTGACAAGGGAAGAAACACCTTGTTTGTGACCTCGGTGGGGATTGCTTTGGCTGCCACTCCAGGGTGATGATCTTACCGCCTTCTTCACCTCCAAAATCCATCTAAGACTTGCACTTGCTGGTGGCTGCCAGGAGCAGCAGGTCAGATTAGCTGTGCTCAGGTCTCTCATAGCTAGGAGGGCTGATAAGAGGCTGGAGCATTGTACTCCCTCTCCTTATCAGCTGCCAAAATGATGGACAGCTGATAATGGCCATGTCTCACTTCATCCCAAAGCAGGAAGAGCAGGGCCTGTTGCAGGACATTCTCTGACACTAAAGCCCTTCCAGGTATGCCCATAATCTCGACAATATCTCTGTCTGATGGCACCACTGAGGAGGGCCTTTTCATCCCTTTACACCCCTATATTTTCACAGATTCCAGCTCCAGTCAGAGGACCTAATTTTAATTAATGTCTTGATGGCAGTCTCAGCTGTCTGCGTGTTGCTCACGATATGGCACTTGAGGACTGGCGCTTCCTTGGCTCCATGAGTTGGATCTGTTTTATTGTAGTAGGTTGCTCTGAGAAGAAATGGGCTGGGGCAAAGTTAAAGCTGCCACCCATCCCTACCACAAATGTTGACTTTCACCAAAGTAGTTTGCAAATGCATTGGAGAGAAAGGGCTGAATGTGAAGAGTCCTGGATGTAAAGAGAATATGGACATCTTCACCAGTGGCTGCAGAGACCTGGCAACATTTTGCTGACTGCTTAGGACAGAGGCAGGGATAGAGTGTGCTGCATCTTGTTGTAAAGCTGAGCCTTCCTCCTGCATTCTCAGCCTGGCAAAAAGGCTTGATGGGTGTGTGAGAAACTTCCCTTGCCTTTTACACCTGAAAAGCAGGAACATGGCAGAGTGCTCTTTTTTCATAGCTGAAATAAAATGAGACTTGAGTCCTCTCTGGGATGTTCATAGAAAATTAGCCCAGTTTGTCTTTCTGACATGAAGTGAGTCTTCACACCAATTATTTACACTTCCCCCATCAATGCCGCCTCTTCTCTTTCCTCTTACTAGCCCCTCTTATCTCTCTTGCAGATTTCCTGACTCTCGAGATACATAGAGGAAGCACAGCAATAGCATCTTTTTTTTTTTTTTCCTCCTCTGTTGTTGTTGCCTCTGTTTTGTTGTTTATAAATGTACAGGGATGTCTTTGACTGTTTATCAGTTTAAGTGCTCCGGGCAATGTTAGCATTCAAGCTATCAAACTATTAAGCATCTGATTCTGCAGAATGTCTTCTAAGAGATGCTGAGATATTTCTGGGTTTCTTGATGGACTTGGATGGGTGTGGATGGAGGGCATTCATTCCTTCAGGCAGAGCTGAGGATCAGGCCCTAATTGGTGTTAAATTTAGGACAAACAGCCACCAGTGTTTAGCAAGGATATGTGTTTGCGGGAGAAGAAGGAGCTTCATGCTGTGTTGATTGATGCTGATTTCCATTCCATTATTTCAGGATGTGCACTACATGCTACCGAGAGGCCAATTATCAAAGGTTGTTTAAAAGACACATCTCTGAGTACTGGGATTCATCATTAATTCAGGGGGTTATGCTTCTGCTTTTCCTGAGTTCTCTGTTCCACCCACAACAGAACCGCTTGTTTTACATATATTTCCAAGTTTCCACCTCTGAATACTGTGCTCAGCTTCCTGTGGAACTTGGTTCTGTGCTTTGTGAAGAATTACACTATGTTTGAGAGAGTTGTGTCCCATGCAACTTCATTGGTCCCAGAATACCAGACCTGGTGAAAGAAGTGGCAGCAAAAAGACAGCTCACCCCTCTAGTTTATACAGTAGGTGATGCTCCTGGAAAAAAATATAGGGAGTACAAATATTTGGTTCAGTTCAAAAGGGGCTAATCACCACAGCAAAAAAGACCCCAATCAAACAAGGGAGGGGGAAGACTGAAAGCCAATGGTTCCAAAAGAGGGAGAATAAGGTTGCAATGCAAAGATGCAAACCCTTGTCACTATTCCACTTGTGGCATTCCAGTTTCCTTTAGCTGCCATAGAAGAGATGCTGGCCATCTGATTTAACCATACATTTTCAAAATACTGCGTGGAACTGAATCCCACTTTTAATCCCTGTGAACATCTGGCAGGAAGAAATTTAGTAAAGTTGTGGGGGCAACAGGAGTAGCTGTTGAATGCTGCTCCACACTGTACTCTTCCTAGTGGAAGAAGCATGGACGGGTCCTTTGCCAGAGACAAGTCACACCAGCTAAGGAGGCTGGAGGTGTTGAGAATGAACCTGCCAAACAACCAGGATCCCTCCACTGAGAGCTAGAGTTGCCACCTGGAGGGGTGCAAGGAGGGAGACCTTGGCGAGGCAATGCCATTGGCATCGTCCTGTGCCAGGCAGATGGGATCAGTACACCTCGCTTTTCCACCTCCTGCTCCGACCCTGCTGCGCTCCCCAAGCTCATCAAGACCTGATTAAAACTTAGCATTTATCCAGGTCTCTGCACATGCTAGCTAATTAATAGTCACAACACCATGGTGAGGAAGATGAAAGCAAAATTATGATCCTAATTTTACACATGGGGGCATAGAAGCAGAAAGGAATGCTGAGCTAGTATTAAAAGTGTCAAGCTCCCACACTCACAGAGACTGCCCCAGCTGTACTCTTTAGCACATGGTCTGGAGGTATACATATAATGAACTATCCATTGGGTTTTCAAGATGCTGACCTTGCTGTAAGCCTCAGTTGCAGTCCACAAATGTGGAATTGTTCACCCAATCTGTGAATAACTCTCCAAATTTCAGCGTATCCCTAGTGCATCCTGTTTCATTCCATTCAGGTGACTTCATTATGCTTTTAAATGCAATCTTATCAATGTGTGGCCAAACCCCATTCAGATTCCTCTGGGAAAATCCCTGCTTCTGATCTAAATCTACAGGGAAGACTTTTGTGGTATGGAAGAGAAATTAAATCAGTCAAAGCAAATTCCTTCTAAAGGTACTTCCTATGCTATTGAGAGAGAGGTATTTTTGAGCCTATTTAATAAAATATTATTAGCAAGAAATTCATTCTGGCCTATTCTGTAGGATTATCTAAAGCAAACTAAAAAATAGCACATTTTCTAATAACTCTTTTTATTAATGGAATTTGCTCTGTGTCAGTCTCTCCTTCCCGTTGTCACTGTCACTCTGAATGGAATTTCCCCTATGCCTCTGTTACAGTCAGTAGACAGAAATAGACCTTTTCAGAGCAAAAATAATTTCATCCAAATATAAGTCAGGTGAATTGCAATTAAAGAGAGTCCTAGTTTCCTCTGGCAGCAAAGGGACACTAGTTCAGCTAGAGCTGTCTACATTACAGATGTTGAAAATTAGATGAGGTGAAACCTACCCTCTATTCTCCTTTTCTCCCTGTATTGAACTGTGGTGATAATTTCCTGTGTAATGTCAGGGGCTGATCCAGTCAGCATCAATCCTTCTGTGGACTCTGCATCAGGTCATCTGGATCTCTCCCTGAAAACCCACCACATACATTAGGTCTAGGCTTTCTCCTTCCTCTTTAAAAGATCTACTCTCATGCAGGAATATTCCCAAGATCAGTTTTCTATTTCCAACTCTGTATTGCTAAGTTTATAAATTGTTGAGGTATCTTTGGGGGTCACAGTTTCTACAGTGCAGGAATGTGATCCTTGTGATAGCACCGCTGTGAAATTTTGGGTAGCTAATGGTCACATCCCACAGTCACCAAGAGGTTGCAGGCTCACCTGGAGCTCCTGGTGGCACTTTGTGGATTTCTAGCAATCCTCTCATAGTCAAGTAAATAAGAATCCTCTAAGCACTGAAAGTGCAGAGGGCATTGCCATAATAGGTCTCCAGGGCTTCACAATACACTCTTATTTCCTTGCTAAATATAGCTGCTTGCTTCTTATCTGCCCAAGAGAACTAACATATTATTTAAGGGATATTTTCTTTTTTTGCTTTGCCAGGCATACTCTACGCATGTACGCGAGCGTATGTTTGTGTGTATACAGTATATTGAGCAATTTTGGTGGCTATTTGCCAAAGCAGATAATAATGTTGTAGCTTTAGTGTCTGTTTATTTCTCCCCTCTCTTCTCCAACCCCGTCTCTCACCTCCCTATTGATTTAGTGCAGCCAGTGAAGTTTTACAGCCTGCATTTAAGGAGGCTGCTGTTTGAAATCCATGAGGGGCTGCTAATCAGAACTAACTGCAAGCATCAGGTGCAGTAGGCATCTCCGTCCTGGCCTATTGGCTTAAGAGAGCATGAAGGGCTAATTTCATGGCTGATAAAGCTTTCTGTCAAGGAGGCCTCCCAAACAAATGAACATTGACTTTTCTTTACAAGGGAAATAAAAATGGTCTTTTATCACAACTGCCTGCTTGTGCAAGGTAAGAAGTCACATCCCTGTGGGGCTATCAATAGCTACCTGGGACCCTTTGGGAGCTCGCTAAGTTGCCCAGACAAGACTTCCAAATGGATTTTGGAATCTAATTCTTCTTTAAGTGCTCACTTTCCCTTTGATTTCCTGGACTTTTTTAGTTTTAGGTCCAGAGATGAAAAAAAAACCAACAGTGGCAGATCTTCTGCAGACTTTACAACACTTCCTTAGGTATTTCCTAGGAAATAGGAACTAGGTGCCTTAATCCATTTCAGAATCTTGATCTTTATTGCTTCTCCTCTTTTGGTTTGCCAGTTTAGTGCCTCTTCCCTGTTTCATCTGACTGATTTCTTGATGTTGCCTATGCTCTTAAGATGTATCTTCTGTTTCCCTGCTCTGCCAGGAAGATGGGCTTTGACATCTGCTTGAAGGAGGCACACAACTTCCTGCTCTTCTGAAGAAAATAATAATATTTCAAAGCACATGGCTTGAGGGCCTTTCTGTGAGAGGGAATGAGGCCTACTTGATATCATTCAGGTGTCCTTCTTTCATCCATTAAGAGTCTTCACCAAAGGAAGCGGGTTCTATTTCTTAGAAGTATCATGTAGCAAGTAGTTAAATGTGCGGTTAAAGACTGATGCTTTCAAGAAAATCATTTACTTGCATAAAATTAAGCAAGTCCTCACATACTTCACGGAACATGGTCGATGAAGCTTTCAAAAATGGTATCATTTTTTCTTTCATTCTTTCATGTTTTGATGAAATGTGTTTTCAGCCAGCAATACAGACATTTCAAGGACACAGTTCCTGCTTTTAATACTGAGATCACTGAGTTTCCCTCTAAGTTCCTCAAAGAGAAAAGTCCCTTCCAAATCTGATCCTGATCTCTGCTAATCTTAAATCCATCTTTCTTTTATGAGTGGTTTGTAATGATCCTCTTAGGGCTGGTTTGCACTACAAAGGTTACACTGGGAGAGAGATGTTGGCTAAGGCCCCTAGTGGTAACAGGGTTTTTGCATTTATAGATAAATTACCTGTTTGAAGGACAGGCAATTCTCCATCAAAATGTTTATTTTGCCAGTGTCACTTTGTTTACGTGGAGGGGGTTTGCCAGAAGAATGATGTCTATACATGTTGCAATTTTCTCTTTCCTGCAATTCATCAGCATACCTGAATGCTGTAATATGGACTTGGCTTTCAAATTAGGCTGCCGAACAACTCTATGAGCCAGTAGTAGAACAGCTTCAGTCTTTCACTACAAATCCACAGGGCTCACTCTGGTCTTGTACTTAAGGCAGTCTCCCTGGTAGATCCAGCTGCACACCAGCCTGTTCAGGAGTAGGAATCAAAGGCGCCGGATGCGATGCAGACAGGGGTATATCATTAGTACTAGAAACCGGTGTGCTGTGCCTTCACCCTGCCAACCTCTGAGTCACCTGGCTCCAGGTGAAGCTTGTACCTAATTGTCTACCAAGTTATTTTTCTTGCCATGCATCTTGAATGGCAAGCTTAGATCAGGAATTTTTCCCAGCTCTGTCTGCATATTGGTGGTGTCATATGCATACCTGTTCCTCGACACAGACTGAGAAAAATTCATGTCACAGAGGCAGACAGTTCTCGCAGGACTAGATGCAGACTTTGCCAAGACCTTTGGGATGCTGTGGAAGGACAGGCAGCAATGCATTTAAAATATCATGTATCTGACAGGTTTTAGAATGTTATATATATTTATGAAAAAGAGTGCTGAAACAAGCTTTGATTTCTACTGCATTACATGCTATTGTTGTTAATGAGGGATACAATCACAAGTAATAATTATAGTTTGTGCTGTCAAACAGCATTTACTTTAGGCAGAATTTTGCCCTGAGGTTTTAACTGTTCCCCCCCATGGGTTGTTTGAAGATGTTGTTTGTTGGTTTCTTGCACTAGAGCAGAATTCTTTTCTTTGTGGTACACATTTGCTTTCTAGTTAAATTAACACACTTTCCACTTAAATTGGCACACCATTTTTAGGCAAAAGACATTCTTTTGTTGGTGGGCTGTTTACTGCCTCCCTTGCTTTATGTTATGTCTGAGAATTGAAGGCAACCCTGCAGCCAGGCAGATCAACATAACTCCACTGAAATAAATGAGTCTTTGGAGGACAATCAGTGGTCATAATGTGCCTGGATAACTACAGTGACACCTCTAAAAATGTCAAATAGAGATACTGGTCCTTTGCAGACATGATCTGCTGAATGGACGGGTTTCATACAGGGTTTCTGCATTTCCATTTTAACCATGGGGTTCAAACATATTACTAAGTTTCCCCTCCTTTCACCACCTTTCTGACCTTTTCTTTTCTTTTCTTTCTTTTTTTTTTTTTTTTTTAAGCCTTTGCAAAATCACAAAACTGGTTGAAACTTAAAATGCTTCATGGTGAGAAGACAGATATGATTACAAATGAGAACACACCATCCCCCAAGGAAGCCCCAGTTTCCCCTTTCATCACGATTAAAGAATGCTACATATGAGAATATTTATGGCAGATTTTATGTCATTGTATATTGTTTATGATTATGTAGTATACATTTACAATCTCTGGAGAAATATACAGTCTCCTTTTTGCTTCTTCACTTTCTCCTCTATTACATTTCCTGTAATATGTTATTGCAAGATGACTCTTAGGGCTGGCTTTGGAAAAAGAATACCTGGGAGGTAGGGCTAACATATTGCTTTGGAAAAAACCCCTGCCTTTGACTTTGAAAAAGCTGATAGGGAAAGTGATAGGGAAAGTAATAGGAAGATTAATTAGTTCCAATTGTTGATTTTTATTTAAAGTGCATTCTTCAAAAATGTACTTTGTGAGGTTGGAGGCTGTACAATTTACATGGTATAAGTTTACAGGTTTTGTTTTCTCACTTGAATACCATTTTGTGACTGCTGCAATCATTCTTATTTCCAGTTATTTGTTCTGGAAACGAAGCTGGAATCTGCAGAGACAATGTGGGACTTGCAGCACATTTCCTTCCTAGGCTAATGAATATGTGCTAGAGAGGGTTGGAAAAGTGTGATAGTTCCTATGGCACCCAGGCCATACACTTGCCTAGGCTGGATACCAGACTCTAGTGTTTAAATTCAAGAGTCACAACTGATTTAGAGCACCTGGGCTGCAGGACAGCCAGACACTGTCTCCCAGGGCAGTCAGCAGAGAAAAGTTGGCATAACCTGTCAGGCACCAAAGAGGAGGATCTGATACAGCACCAGGTGGGAGCTGTGATTTGGCAGCTTTTTCGAAGGGAAAGCTGATTCATTCATCGCTTCCTCTAATGCAAGTGCCCGACTCCAAAGTGCTGTAAAAGGTGGTGATGTGGTGTAAACAGGGTCCTTGCTCCTGGCAGCTGGTGCTAACCTAACAGCACTGACTCCAGAAACCCCACTGACAAAGGAATGAGTTATTGCACCTACTCGGCGTCCCGTTTCAGGTGAGGCTTCAGTCCAGCTTAAGTACCTTGATGAACTAGGGTTTTAGGCAGTTGTTTAAACTTGAGAATAGGTTCACCAGTGTTCTCTGCGTGTGCTGAAAGACAGACCTGAGCTTGATTGCCCAGGTGAATACACAAATCAAATGAGTCTTTACTCTCCTCTGGACATTTCACTCCTGCAAGGTGAAGGGTACGCTGCTCAGCCTTGCTCAAATGGGCAGCAAACGTTGTGCCCAGTGCTTTCAGAAGGCAGGTGAATCCGCTTGATATGCCCCCATTGATTTTGGTGTAACGCTATCGCATTTTGTGCAACAAGCAAGAAAATGGTAAGAAGGCATTTGGATGTCTTGACAATGGTCACCTGCCATATGTCAAACTTAAAAATATGTTTCTGTGGGCTATAAGCACTGTCTCCTTTTCTTGGCAATCATGGCCACTTTTATGTTTTGAGATTTTCCCATTTTCCACCTTGCTGATTTACCCCCTTTCCCAATGAAAGTGTGTTTTAGCTGACTGGCAGCTTCTGCAATTTGCCCGTACAGTTTGGAGGTCAGCAGGAGAGAGAAGCGATCCTTCACAGTGCCTCAAGGTCCTCTGTCTCCAAGGGGCAAATGCAAAGCAATCTAAGTCCAGCCTTTTCTCAGCAATGTCTGTGAACTGCAAATATACTCAGTCCAGCCTATTTCCAATTGCTCCTCTGAGAATTCCCAACTTTTACATTGTTCATGTGTGAGTTAGATGAGATTGGATAAAAGGAAATGGCTTGGTAATACTTACAGGTTTATATTGCAGCACACAACAGTGGCCCGCCAGGTGCAGGCTGAAAAGAATATTTTATTCTCTTTGTTCTGACTGCTGGGGTACACTGGCTGGGACACAGTTGAATTGTTTAAATGCAAAAGCCCAAGGTTTGCTTTTAAAAAAAATTAGCAAAGCCTATAATGAATTACTGGCCTATTTGTCATCCTGGCATGGAAAGCATTTTCCATCTCTCCTCCTAAAGCTGTTCCACTTAGTATAAATAATGAAATATTCAGTGAGCCACAGAAAAAGACTGGCTTTGTAGCCTGGGGGGCTCCACTGAGTATGAGACAGTCCAGGTGAGTAGCTTTATCCTGGGTGTATTGGCTATTCTGCGTATGGCCTGAGAAAACTGCCATAAAGCATTTTGGCTTTGATCTAGTCAGCCTTTTGCAACAGAAAAAAAGAAATATGGTGTAAAATTTTTCATCCGCTCTATTACAGGCATGCAATACAAGTGACAGTTCATAAGGAAATGGGAATTAGAAGAAACACCACTGTGATTGCTACCACCTTGCGTAACATACCTCTCACTGTGCTAGGCATTTTCAGAGCAAAAAGAATTTAGAAATTTAGTCTGAACTGTACAGACTCAAGGCTTTGTGAACTGGAAGGGGTTCCAGGACACTCTCAAGCCTGTGAGCTGTTTATGCCAGAGCAGCTTACACCACTAACAACCAGAAAGTGAAACTGCATATAAATGAAAACTGAGGTGGACTAGTTTGACGCTACTCTCCTGGACTTCAGCAAGTGCAAAATGGAAACCCACACAGAAGATGAAAACTGTTTATGCAAAATGTATATTTTATATAAATAATATATAAACATCACTTTTATTAAATTTTTTTTACAGCTAATTAAATTTTTTTTGAAAGAACAAAATGTCTACAAAATAAAAATATATTATAATATACTAGAATTATTCTGTTCCTAAAACTGCATAAATCATATAATCATCACAGGCTTCAGAGTTGTTCAGCAGACCAATATCTAGCCCTGTATCTTCAGTTGTAATAAATCTTAAATTAACGTGGGATCAGAAATTCTGGAATAAAAGAGAGGAAGTTGAAGAATTTTCTATTAGTCTGGGTTTAATGAGAGACACATCATACATCCACAGTTAAGGCATTTGTACTTTCTTTGCAACTAACATTACAGCTAATTAACAGCAAATGCTCACATTCACCAGCTATACTTAAGAGGTGATGATAGCAAGGAGGAGTGGGGAGGAAGAGAGATGTAAATTTTTAATACCTTATTTGCCTTAAGTCCACATGGGAACCATGAATAATTGATGGTAATGGTGGTTAACCCCAAGCCCATCAAAAGGGATCTTTACATGTTATCCATTCCCCAAGCCTCCTCCATAGCAGCTCTCCCTGACACAGAAGATGGCTTTTTGAAGCACCAGGCTGTGATGAGACTTGTTACTACCAATTAAGGATGTTGATTGACAGCTACTTTCTCTACAGAGGCTCAGGAAAATGCTGTGGTTCCTACCCCGTCTCCAGCTGCTGCTCATCACAAGGGCTGGAGGTTGGTGTGCCCTCAGATTTGCCACCTGAGCTGCTCGGGGCAAGGCTGTAACTTGCAGATGAGTTTAACGGCCCGGTAGCAGGTCTTTGCTGTCTCTGGTCACTGTAACCAAAGTGGATTAGGGATTGATGGCACAGGCTGCTCAGCTGGCTGGTGACCTTCTTCATGGGGACGGCCATTGGGAGGTAGCTGGGGCCAGACGTTTCTTCCAGTTGAACAAATAGATGTGAATTAAGACGTTGCCCAGAATCTAGTGAAGCCAGCTGGACTCATCAGGTTACATTTGTACAACAAATAAAATGAGAGAGGAGCTGTTCTCTTGCCCTAGGGGCAAAATGCCAAACCTTCTTCTCTTCCCCCCAAATTGGTCTTGTCCACAGTGCTTAACAGACATAGTTTCTGGTCCAGGCTATGTCCTGAGCTTCAGCAAAAGCTTGCTGGCACATGCAAAACCTGTACTAGAGAACATGGTGGAACACCTCCCCTAACCACCAGACTGGGCAATCATGAATCTCGCTCAATCTGCTGATATTGGTATAGCTGCTGTGGCCTCCTGAGGTGGCTAAAGCACAGCTTTAGCCTTCTATCAAAGTTCTCCTGTTTGTATTCTTTACCAGAGGACACCTGACTAGGATAGACCGCCAGTCATGCAGTTAAACAACCTTGTTCAATTTTTTCTGAACATCATGGGGTGTCCTGGAACTGACAGGGAGCTCCCAGAGTTTAATATCAGAGCTAGGCCAGATTTGGCTTTTTTTCACTGCTGAGCTGTGGACCTGTGATAACCTTGTGGTCTAGGAAAGATGAAGGCTGGGACGCTGCCTGTGTCAGATTGCTTTCTTAACTGAAAGTGAGGACAGTGTGCTATGGGGCTGAGGAACTCTGTATGGTTCCACTGGCTCAGGAAGATTCCTGTTTACTATGTTTGTTTGGTTTTGGTAGAGGTACCAAAGATATCTACTAAATGGCTCCATCTTGCTCCCGAAACTCCATGAAGCTGTTTGACTATATCCTGCTCCTACTACTGTTCAGTAACACAGGCAAGAGATCTGGAGGAATCCTTCTCTTCACCTCCAAAGCAATCCTTCTTTAAGGGGCTTGATACATTGGTTAGCCTCCCACAGAAGAGTGCAGAGATGGACAACCCCACAGTCTAGTCCATCTTCCCTGATTTGGCCAAGTGTGCGGGGCTGGATTTTAGTGCATTTTTTCCAAAAGCTTGTGCACCGCCTAAACCCCGTGCAGGCAAAGAGCAAACTCAGAGCTGTTGGATACACAATGAATTGACTGGATCTCTGCTGGAGGTCAGGAGCAACCAGATGTTTGACTCCACGTGACCAGCACGGTGCCTTCGCTCCTAGTCACCGTGGCACAATGAAGGAAAGGCTGAGACAGCGGGTGTCCCTGCGGGCAGGGGGGGAGCGTGCTGGCATTTTTCGGTCAGGTACAGCAGCTGCACCTTCTGCTCCCTCTCCTGCGTGAACGCCAAGTTGTGCCTGTGTTGTGCATTGTATTCCAACAGCGTGAGATTTGGGGCCGATTAGGAGCCTCTGGTGCAACATTTTTCTCTGAAACATTTAGTGTAGTCTGGCTTTATAGAGCACTTCTGCTTGGCACCGCAGAGGAGCGGCAGGCCCGTTGCAGCGTCAACCGGCCGAATGCGGTGCAGATGAAACGGAGAGGCAGGTTCACCCAGCCGGGCTGATGAGATGTCTCCTGCCTTTACCAGCAGCGGGGGGACAATGAGCACAGGAAAATGGTGGGTAAAACTCACTGCCAGGGCTTGCTGTTCTCCCTGGGGATACAGGGAATAGAGATAAGACCTTCACTGCTGACATTTGCTCTCAGGAAATTTTGATGCTCTTGGATCAGCTAACCCCACTCAATTTTAACCCTCTTCTGGCCTTTGAAAGCCCCTAAGAGGAAGGATTTATACCTCAGCTCTCTGTCTATGCACCTTTTGCCTTCTGGAAAACTGTCAGAGTCTGTGGTTGCTGACATGTATATTGACCCCAGTGGAAGCTGTAGCCCAGCACTCTGCAAAAGTCCAGTACTTTGAAGCGAAAACATGAATTGGAGAGGCCTGAGTTGAAGAAGCCAGTGGGATAAATCTCCTTGCTGCATCCCACAAGCCAGAGAAGCAGCATCCTGGTGAGATGGGCAGGGGAAGAGAGAGAAAACATGACAAACTGAATTAAATAACACACTCCAACACCCAGCTGCCTTGTACAAACAGGTTTGTTTTCTTACTGCTGCCTGATGTTGAAAAGGGTGTTTTTTCAGCAAGTTACTGAGATAGAGAACAACAATCATTTTCCTTTCTGTGTGGGTTTTTCCCCCCCTGCAGGGCTTTTTGCCAAGCTGGGAAGGGAGGAAACCCCATATACATACATAGTATAGCCAGCCAGGAAAAAGGATGTGGATTCAAGAGTATTTGTTCAACCCAAAGTCCCGGATGCAGAAGTTCATGTTTCCAAGGCTAATTGGGGAGAAACACATTTCTCCTGCATGAGCGATGCTGGTCTGGAAACTCTTGCTGGGATAGCTCCATTTCAGATCCCTTCCTACATGACAGTGCTGTTCGCTGCTGGGACCTTCTCCCAGAGGATGGTGTGGGCATGGGCAGGCAGGTGTGGGGCTCTTCTGGTGCCTCCAGGGAGCAGATTACTTCCTTTTCTGTTTCTGAAAAAATAATTCTGCTTCCCAGAACAACGTCAAGGGGTTACAGGAAGGCCATCAGGGTTGGGGGGATAGTAAAAAAACACCCGAGACCCATACTGCCTGCTAGCATTAGTCTCATTTAATCAGTTTGGCTCTGCTTTGAATTTGGGTCTGCATCAGTGGAGCTGCCAGGGAAGAAAGCTGTCTTCAGCGAGCACAATTCCTGCTGTATTTGGGAAAGAAGCATTTACTGGCTTGAGTGGGAACAAAGTCCCCCTCGCAACTTACAGCCCCTCCTTGGCACACAGTCTGCAAAAAAAGGAGAGCTTTCCACCTCTTTTTGAGACCCACATTTTGCAGGCTGTGTTGTGCTCTAGGCTATACAAACTGACAGGGAGACAGGCAAGGATTTTCTGGGGGGAGGGAAAACAGAAGTTTTCCCCTCCTCTGCTGCACACCAGCATGGCTGTTACAGCATCTACTCACCAACATGGGCAAAAGGGAGGCTTTGACCTTGCAGCTGCACCAAAGTCTGAGAGAAACCTCTGTGTCTAGTAGTTTACTTGTCCGTAGAAAAAACAGCAGATAGGAGAGAAAAGAAAGGCTGAAGGAAACACTGTGACTAATCCAACATCCTCTGCAGCTCGGTGATGATTAACCTTTCTTCTGCTCCATCTTAATATCACTGTAATGGGGGTTGCTTTTTAGTGACTGTTATTTTTATTTCTCATATGTGCCAGGAGATACTCCCCCTCTTTCTTTGAGGACTGGGTTTCATCGCAGCTTTATCTGGTGTGAGGCAACTGATCTTTTGCACATACTGATTACGTAGCCTGCAGCAGTTTGGGTTGTAGGGAAGAGGCTCCAGCGCTGTGCTGAGCTAAGTGGATCAGCCTCCGTGCTCAGGGCTTCAGTGAAGAAGGGCTGATAAGGCCCTGAGGGACCCTTCTGGACGAGTGGGAGGGATATGCAGCGTGGAGCTGGGCGGAGGAAAAGGGACCGGTTGCATTCTGCTGTTGAAACAGGTGTGAAGTGCCCCTCACCGAGGTTAGAAAGTGGGAGAGTTTTCCTCTCTGGCGGTGCTAGGGCTGATACTAACTCAAAAGGCTGGACCAGTTGGAAAGAAGACTTGCTTTGGCCTGATTTGCTGAGCAGGGATTAGAGGTTGGCTTGGAAACATGGTCCAGGGAATAGGCAGAGTTTGTGGTAATTTCTGGCACTATGGGAAAAACCTATGAAACAAATAAACTCAGGGGAAAATGATAGCTACCAAGAAATGCCCAACGACATTCAAGGGCTGTCTTATTTCAGTGGTCATGGCCATTAGAGTCAAGCATACGCTTATTTTCAAGGACCCACCAAAGGCTTTTTTCAAGAATTACAGCACACCCGTACCACTGCTCAGCCACCTCGGATTTAAGTTGGAGGTTTTCCTCCTGCCATCTCCATCTCTTTGGTGGATGTAGCTGGGAGAGGTGGAGTTGACATTGCTCCCTTTGCAGAATAATCCTGCTGGAATTCATCTTGTTTAATGGAAAGTTAACTCTGTCTCCAGAGTGTCTGGAGGCATGTGGAGAACAGGCTGCAGCTTATGGCGAGATGCGTGAGTTAGCTTTAAACTAACTGGATTGGGGGCTGCAAAAAACTCATACAAATTACAAATTCTAGGTAAGGATTTATCAGACCTTTTTTCATTATCCTCTCTTAAGTGGATTAGACCATGCTGGCAGAAAGAGAACAGACATGGAATGGGTGTTAAACCCACGCCAGATCTGAATATATTTGTCAAGTTATTACACACGCAGCGTAAGAGGCAGCAGGATTCCAGTAATAGTCAACTTAATGTGTTGTTAGTTTCAAGAAATTGTACCTCTTTTCTCTGCAGAAGAATTGTTTGCTACACAAGCACATTACATTTAGGAATAAATAAAAACACACTCTAAATCATAGCATTACTATGGCCTCATTTTCTGTCTCCTGGGACAATACAGATGCAGTGAACTGATTCTGGATGAATTCTGATGCACTGGGGCACTCTATGCAGTCCATGAGCATCTGTAAACCTTTCATAATGCATTAAACATAGCTAACCAAGACGTATGCCTACTGTACCACGGGTATCTTTTCTCCAAAAAGACAGTGGATTTCTTGCCAACTTTCCACTGCAGAGTCCATTTTCTCTTTCCTGTTTCAGGAGACACACTTAAAAAAACCACGGTTATCTTCAATCTAAAGGAAAAGGCTCATGTCGAGCAGAGGATTGCTTGCCAAAACCTGAACTCTATTGCATCTGCTATTTTTGAATTGTGAATCCTAGAAATAAAATTAAGAAGAGAGCTAAAAAGAAGAAGGGTCCTGATGACTCTGAATGTTTTGGGAACATCTTCCATACCTTCATGTCTGATCTCCAAAGCAACTTGCCCTAGAAACTCCATGTGATTTTCATGAGATGCACTATGTTCAGTAGGAAGGGAATAAACTTTGCTAATCAGTGCACAGAGTTAATTGTCCTAGCAGCAAAAGGAGCATTTGACAAGTTGCTCTCTGGTGACCTGAATCCCCTAAAGGACCCATCACAGAGTATGAGAGATGTGTAAACATCTCAAATAACAATTTAAAGCCTTCTTTTTATTAAAAAGAAGAAAAAAAAAATCTGGCCTTTTCCCTTATGGAAATCGCCTTAAAAATATAATCCTATTGCAGGGACTGACAAGTCCGTGAGTTTTTAAAATAAATAGGTAAAATCACAGCTTGCCTGCAACCTTACCAGCTGTGCTGCTGCCTGATGCCTCCCCAGCTACCACACAACAACTCCTAAGTCAATTATGCTCCTGGCAGAGCTGTGTGTGCATTTGCTGGGAGCTGCCACGTTTTGGGAAATTTGGGCCCTTTTTTTTACATATTAACCTTCAGTCTGAATTTCCTGTGGCTCTGATGGAAGCTTATAGAAATAACCACATTCTCTTTAATGGTGTTATCTATAAGGAAGGAAGCAGAAGATCTGAAAAACATAACAGACTTTCTCAACCTGAATTGACTTCTCTTCCAGTGTTTATAAGCCTGTGTGTTTTTTTACTCTTTCCTCTCCTTAGACCCATAACCTGGACCTAGCAGGTTCTTGAAGATTTATAAAAAACCACTTTTCCCCTATCAAAGTATGTTTGTTATGAGAGACACAAGGACAAGGCTGGACACCAGTGAATGAATAGCAAAGAACTTTTAAAAATAGAATAAAATAGAAATGAATCTGAAATAATACAACTTTCTACTTCTGGGGCTATTTAACAGACAACTTAAAAAGTCTGTAAAATTTTATCCCAGAACCTCATTGAATTGTCTGAAAGCCCAAGCTCTGCCATAGTTTTCCCACTTGGATTAGGGCACATAGTTTAGGCTATCCCACATAGCAGTAAGCCCTCAGCATGTGTGTTAGGAAATACTTTTAGCCTTGATTTCAGCCATGAAAATGTCTCAGCATATCAACACGCTCACTGAAGTCAACAGGATCAAGAACATGATTTAAGCTAAAAAAGCATTTAACTAAACTGAGAGGCAGTATCTCTCAACAGGGAGATCTTCCTCTCTTTGGTGGACTACCCTTCTACCTGCAAATGTACCAGACCTCTCAGGAACTAAGATGTCCTCCTTTCCAGTTCTGTACCCTACCAGGAAAGATAATCTTCATTGTCCGTTTTCTGTATAATAAGCAAAATAGAATTTTTTTGGTCTCTGTTCCCCTCACCTTTTAAATTGTTGACATCCGCATTAAGCATCTGAGCAAATACGTATTTACCATTAAAAATGAAAACACAATCCTCATCTTATTTTCCAAGCATGTTTCCTGCTTTTTATTTAATCATTTAGTTCTACTGATTTAGATACTTTTCTTTGTTATTCATAATTAGCCCTGCAGATTAAGAGCATGACAATTGTGCAAAGTCTTATAAATTATTGGTAATAATTATCAGCAGCAGAACTGCAGAGACATTTAAACTAGCTCTGTGGAGGAAGAGAAGAGGGAAGGATTGGCTGATATGAACATACTGCTCCTTCCTCTTCCCCCCCTTCTGGTCCATTTTCTATTGCTCCTTGCTAGGTCTTTCACACAGAATCCCCTTCTCTCTCCTAATGGCTGCTGGATCACATTTCTGCTACCTCTGCATCAAAATGCCTAGGATTGAAAATTGTTACACCTACTGATATTGTGGAAAATACCATCCTCTTCCCTGCACAGCCATTTTAGTGTAATTTCTAAAAGGCAGTAACCCTTCCAGATTGGCTGCAAAATGATTGAAATGAAGCAATCTGTAAGACTCTTCATTTTCATAATTCTGCTTAGAACTCTGTAATAAATAAATTTTTGGTGCCCTACTAGTTATCATAATTCAAAGTACATAAATTAAAATATTATTTTCAGTTCAACTGAAAACAAAACATCCTAGAAATTTTCAGTGCCTGGAAATTTACAAGGCAAAAGAACCCTAAACCCCTCAGTTCTGGGCTAAACAAAATGGTTTTTTTTGCCACAAAAATGGTGTTTGTTTTTTTTTGTTGAAATATTTTTTACGTTTCAGTTCATTACATGCCTTTAATGAAACTGCATATCAGTTTCAAGATGTAACACCCACCATCAGCTGCTGAAAAGGTTTCATTTAGAAAATATTGTGATTATTTTTCTGATTTCTTTTGTTAATCATAATTATTTTGTGATATATTTTTAATCTCTTAACTTAAACAATTCAAAATGTATTCCTCAAGCACTGCCGTCATCTATGATCTGCTTCTCCTTGGGAAAAACAAAACAAAACACAATAAAAAACACACAGAAAAATGACTAGGACATCAGACTTTTCCCCATCTTCTCTTGTCATTTATTTCATTCCTCTTCTGATTCTCCTGTTTATCCTTATTAACTACAAATCCAGTCACTGTCCTTTGTCTTGGTTTAGGCTTGGAAATGTAATTTTCCACTGTACTTAAAAATCTTGCTCTTCTGACTGTACTTTTCATTATACTATGTGGTCATTGACAACCACAGAGTCCACATTTCTTCCTAACCTGGCCCAGTCCCACCACTCAGCATAGGCACATGTCCATGCCCAAATAATTTTGCATTAATTCCCTTGTATGTAGTAATGTTACTGTTGCCAAATAACAAGTGTTATCAGGGCTTATGCTTTTGTCGTAGTAGTTTTCATTATCTTTTTTTTTTTTTACACTATTTGTTTGTTCTTGCTCACTATTTTTCCATATTAATATTACTCTTCTTCCCTTGATTTTTTGTTCTGACTTCCCTTCTTTTTTAGGTTCCACCTCTTGGTTTGATTTTTTCACCACTTCTCTATCTTTGATTTGACAGCCTTTCTGATGACCTGGGCAATTCTAGCTCCTCAGAGATGGAAAGGTAGCTGGGAGGTGAAGGAGCTAATGGCAAACAGATAGTTTTCCCTCTTTAACTATGAAAAAGAGTTGTCCAGCCTGTGTCTATAACCTTCTATATCTCAAGATCTCAAAGCCACCGCTGACCCTTTGGCCAGCACCGTGGGTAACGAGCACTCAGCTGAGCCACCTTTCTTGCCCTCCCTTTGCTGCATGCCTGAGACTTGGAGCCCAAATATCCTATGAAATGAGAACAGTGGCATCATCCGTGCTGGGGAAATTAAGCTCAGATCTGCACATGTGGGGCAGCAAACCAGCCAAGGGCTGTTGGGCTGATACTGCTGACTTGCATCCCCCCTTGCTTTGGTGCTCTGGGCTATGTGAGGACATGCCTTGCTGCCCTCAGCCATTTGATGGTTAGATGTAGACAGTTTGCAGTAAGGGCTGCCTTGAAGGAGTTCATTCCCAGGTGGGATATCTCTGGACCTCAACGGGTAAATTTAACCCTTTTTTCCCACAGGAAGTAGAAACACTTTAAGTTGCTTCCACAGCCATTGCCCTCATTCTGGTGAAGTCTGCTGCTGTAGTTTTTGCCACCTGCCTTGCCCTAGAAAGTAGTCCCTTTTCCTAATTAACTCGGAGTGCACAGTGCTGCTGCAAAGCTAACAAACCCTTATCTTTGCTGAGAGCAGAGCAGGAAGGTGCCAGCAGGGCAGGCAGCTCTCTTAACTACAAACTACCACGTCTCCTAATATTGAAGCAATCTGCTGCCTTGCTCCAGAAGCACTGCTATTTTCTCCCTCTCCCTCTCACAATCTGATATACCCTGTAATCTGAAACATTTATCGACAACTTAGTTTTCACCAGAACCCTTAGTGTGTTCTCCTTTACTTTAACTTCCTTCTAATCTCTAGCCAGCTGCAAGCAGATACCTCCTCCTGGCAACCTCGTGCTTTGCTTTCTTTCCCAGATTTTCATTTTCTTGTGGCAATTTGGCCCCTTCACAAACCTTGTTATTCTCTTGAACTCCTTTTTTACAGTTGCCTCTCTATCATTTAAAGGGATAAAATCCTATCATTGCCTTGCCTGAGAGCCAGAACTCCAGCAAGGGACCTGTATTTTGACGGCACGTCAAACAGTGGCACTGGTGGACCTCTCAAGCAAGAGTTGGAGGAGCCTGTACTGTCCACAATGGGATGGCTTTGGGGAAGGGCTTCAGTCACTTTTTCACCTATGATAGGTCCTCTCCGGGGCTGCGGTGTGTAGATATAGTCTCTTTTATAAAAACAATGCAAGGAGGGCAGGGAGGAGGTTTACAGCACATGACATTCTGGGCGATGCAGCATGAAGTCCTCAGAAATAAAGCAAAGATTCGTTTTACATGAAACATAAAAGCCACGCTTGCAGAAAAAATGTACTTCAGACTCCCCTTGAGATAAATGTAGTTAGAGATAACATATGCCAAGAACTGAGGTAAAAAACAGCCAGAGGAAGCCATTTGTCAAGCAGAACAATGACGCCCTATTTTAATTGGTCTCACAAAACCTAGTAACTAGGCCATGTATTCTTGACATCCATCTAATGACACCTTCTTAATCAGTCAGCTATTTGAATATGTGCAGATATCGTTCTCAAACAATGGGAACTCCACAGCCTTTTTACAAGGTGTTCCAGAAGGTGTTATTTTAAGAGGGAAAGCCACTTTCCCCTGGTGTAAAGGGTGTGGGAATAGGGTTGCTGAAGAGGTGCCAGCTCGGTAACACAGGCTGAGTGTACAGACTATAGTGGCAGTGAAAGCAGGGACCTTGTTCAGTGTGAGGACAGGAGAGCAAGAAGGGGAAAGGAAAATACTTCATATTTGCCTAAGCCCCCATTCCCAGCACCTTATAAACATGCACACATTTTCTCCTGAAAGCCAGTGACCAGCTGTTCCACAAGTGGATTATTCTTGGTGGTATGGTTCCTGAGATGAGGTGACACACAGGGGCTCGGGGCTGCTGGAGTACCTAACACCAGCGATGTTTATACAGTTTTCTGGTGTCATTCCCTCTCTGATTGGTGAGAAGTAAGAGTTGGAGAGTTGAAGGTTGAAGGTTTTGGGTTTTTTTTCCCAAAAGGCTGCTACTATTTGGATTCTCAAAACCCCCTCATATTTCATTACATATAGTCTCTTAAGGACAAAATGTATCCTTTGGCTGTTACATCCCAGGCAAAGGCCTTCTCTGTATTAATTTCTTCTTTAGAAACCTTGCTGGGAAAGTGAAGTACATGAAATAGGAACAGTCATTTGTCATCCCTTTGGAGATTCATCCAGAAATAAGTGTTAGTACTTTTATGTCTGATGATCACTAAAATCTACAGCCGTGCTGGTGCCTTAGTGCCTGCTGGCAAGAGAAATGAGATCCCAAGGTTGGAGCAAACTGGGGAACTAAGGAACAGCGGCAATGGGAATGAAGGGTTTGGAAAATGCTTCAGAAACTCCTCTGTGAGCATATGGTGAGAAAGCTCTCCTGACTCGCTGTAACAACCTGCAGCACCTGGGATAAGAGTAGGTAATGTGAGTTCAATGTTGACTAAGCTCTTATTTAAAGGTGGTATTACATTATGTGCCTCACTTTAAGTAAATAAATACACCTAATAGAGATTTGAGACTGAGATGTTTGAAGAAAATCCAAGGATTTTGGCTGTCAAGATTAAAGAGACCCACTTTATCATTTATCAAGTAGATTTTGAAAATCTGCCTTTTGTCTTCAGTAGGTAAAAGTCCTCATCTAAGGGTAATATATATGCTTAATCATCTTCAAAAATCAAGACCTCAGAAAAAAATATGGTGGTAGCAATGGAAGGGACAGCTGGTGTTACTGTGTCCAGCTCCCTGGTACTACAGACAAATGTTTCGCATCATTCCTTCCATACACTGAATCATATTTCCTCCTAACTCCAGTTAGGAGGTTAGCCTTCCCTGTGGCTGGTTGTTCTTTCTAACTTCACTGCTCTTTTGGACAGGGAAGATTTTTTTTTTTTTTTTTCTTCCCAGCCTAAGTGTTTTCCTGAGAGGCCACAACCGTTACATGTTCCTAAGGTCAGATTCAGAGGTTTGAAATTGCCAAGCTCTCTTTTTGCTTCTCCTCTTAACCCTGTTTCCTCAATACAGGCGGTACATTTGTTATTGTCCAAGCATATAGTCCCATTCATAAAAACTTGACAGATTTATTAAAAATCCTTTTACCTGCAATTTCCAAATGGTAGGGTGAAGACAGTCTGACTTCACCTTTATCTCATTCAGTTCCAAATTTTCCTTCTGTCTCAGATATGGTCATGCTTTCTCTGGTCTCTTGTCCCAACCCTGCATTTGTCCCCCCAGCTGACACCACTGCCCTTATTGAAAACTGAGACAAAGTATGCAGGACCATGCCAAGATTGTCTTTCATCTCTACACTATCCTCACTGCTTAGTAGCCCAATCTGTTGCCTGTCACCTGAAGGACTATCTGAGCCTTAGGATTATTGGTCGCATTTATTTTTCAACATATGTCTGGAAGCCAGTCTACCTTAATGACACAATTCTCACTAGTGTCTCTCTTCCTCTAATAACATTACAGAAATTGCTATTCATATCCAACACTGTACCTGGAGGGAGACGCATCTATAACAAACTTCCAGCACTACTCAACAGACTCTCTTATTATCCTTCCCGTAAGCAATTTTACACAAATGTAGTCTATTTTATCCATCCCTTCTCATTCATTCTGCTGCATCAAGCAAGGCCATTCAGCCATCTTTGCCTGCCTTTCTATTTCCAAGCCCATTATAACCATGGTCATTATTTTGTTATGTTTATGTTATTCTATTAATGTCTGATTTCACATATAGCATCAGTTGTTCTAGGGCCTCTGCTTTATTGCCCATGTACCTTGGATTAACATACGAAGTTTCACTGGTAATCCTCAATGTCTTGACCAGGCCAGGCAGGGTCATTTTAACAACTGTATTGCCATCCTGACAACCGGGGAGCCTCACTATGGGTTTGTCTAATACTGTGCCTCTGTTATTATACACTGATGGAGCCACTGTAGACCACTGGGCAGTGAGGACCTTCATTTTGGTCCAGTATGATCATTATAGGATGTCAGTCTCAGCAGTACTAGGCTTCCTTTCTCTTTGCTGTTCATTTTCCTGTTCACTTCTATTCCCTTCATTTCTGTTTTCTTGTGTATTTGATTTTCCTTTCACTCTGCAGTAAATGCAGGAGTGGACTTTACACACATAACTCTCTTCCCATTATTTAGTTCGAAGCTCATCTACTTGGTCTTATCTGCCTTGACACCATGATGCCTTGGCGGAGGTCAGTAACATCCTGACTTGCATTAAGAATATGAGTAAAGAAATATTACAGACAGTTTTGCACAATACAGGAAATGAGGAGGCAGCCTACATAATTGTGAGGCAGTGGACAGAAAGCAAATGAAAAGATATACTTAATTCCCCACACTGTGCACCATTAAACTGTTGAACTCGGGATGTATTCAAACAGAGGTGTTAAAGAAGAGATTTCATGAATTCTAGAAAGAAAAATCTGCAAACGCTTTTATGCACAAAGAAACAAGCTGAGGCTCAGGATGATTCTCTGAGCCTTTGATTTGCAGGCAGCACCACCCCAGGGTTGTGTTCCCCCATCCCTTTAATCCATCTTTAAGCTTCAAATCATGGTCACTAGCAGAGCTAGGACCTTGAACTAGGTAGCATTCCTGTCGTTCAGATAATCTTGGATCACTTAGGGAGAGTTTACGCTTCTGTGCACCCCCAGTCTGTGGACATTTTTTCTGGTTATACTGCTTTAATGCAAGGCAAAAGGAGAGCATTTGGAAGCTTCCAGGTGGTCGCACTGGTTAATCACAAAACTTCATGGCGGTACTTCTTCCCAATATATTGGGACAGTTGTGGCCAGTCTTGGCTCTCGGTGTTGGGAAGCAGAGATGCGCTTGCAGCTGTACCCCAGGCTGCCTCCACGGTGCTTTGTGGTTACTCACTGGTGGGGGTCAGTTCCCTGTGTGCGGAAAGTTCTTTACCTCCTGAAAGGGGCTGCGAGAATAAGCAGGCAAATTTCTGAAAAGTACCATGGAACTGTTATTACAGTGACAGGTGAGAGAACAGGGTATCCAGTAATGGTGACTTGAGTTTTGATGTTTGTTTTGATTTTCTTGATTATCAGAAATTTTTTATTTTTTTTTTAATGAGGTGAATGGAAATGAAAAATCCCATCTTGCTCTTGCTGAATATGTTGACTACGTATTCTGCAGCCAAATCTGTAGTGCTGGCATTACACAACAGTATAAAGTAATATTTAGGCAGAGGTTGCATTTCCCATCTGACCAGGTCCATTTGTTTGGCTAATCTAATGCATTCTGCAAAGGGGAGAGAGGGAGAGAGAGGGAGAGAGAGACTGCTTCTGCCCTCTGAAAAGCAGAAAGCATTATGAAAAATAATGAAATACAGTAGTGCCCTGATTATCCAGATGCCATAGGGAAAGCTGAATATGCCTGGATAACAGAGGTTTCAGAAATTCAAGGGATTGTCAGCATAATTAGTAGATATCGGGGGACATGGCTGTGTTTTGAACAATATAAAGTTTTGGACAACTGAGGGGCAGATGACCCAAGGTTGTATTGTAATACCGAAGCTGCATTGGAGCTTTCATAGCTCTCATCTTGAAAGTCTGTTCTAATATCTGGTTACTATCAGAAAATACGCTCTGTTTGAAACAGAGAGAAAGAGACAGTAATCATCATGGGTATTACTTAAAGAAAAATGGGGCCAAGAATCCTGAGGTTACTGAGGAAGGGAACAATAACTAACGATGTTTATATTTTTTTCTCCAGAAGTGATTAATTTAACCAAAGTGAAACTACAAAACAGCCTACAAAAGGGTTTGCTTGCTTGCTTTAACTCCCTAGGACTTTCCCCTTTTCACAGCTTCCATTCTTGCCGCACACATTTGTCCAGTCACAAAAGCTACCCTTGCATATGCTGTTTCAGGTACCATTCATGAACCACTGCAGGGTAACAGTTGGCAGAAGCTGGTATTTAAATGGAAACATTTTAATGGCAATTAGAATAATTTATTCCCATTCCATTTGCAAAGCTAAGCTACATTCTGCTCTAAACATCAGGCACACAAATAGATAAATGGATAGCCATGCAGGCATTGCACTGTCAAAATTAAGACTGGCTGATCACAGGGCAAGATTACATTTGGCTTCTCACTCAGCAAAAGTTGCTTTTCCAGAGATATCTGAAATGTTTTTCTACATCCTCAATGGAATTTTGATCATCTTGTGAGAAAATCCTCATAAGGAAAAAAATCAATTTTCCGTACTTGGGATCTGAAAATAAATCTTAGATGGTTTTAAATTTTGAGACATTGAGAACTGATAAAGGTGTGGTCAGCCTGATTGTCCATGAAGCTGTTCAAGTCTTTCTGACAGGACCAGCAGTAAGTTTGCAAACTGATATCATAATGTTCTTTTGAAAATCTTTTTACCAATTATTGTATTTGAAAATATATGCATATATGTACAAGTTCCATTTTTTTTTACAAAACTCCCAAATTAGAGGATTTTTTCCCTCAAAATGCATACACGCAAAGTGCTATTACTGACGGAAAACTTTTGATCATAGCTGTTTCATTGTTACACTAGATGGCTGAATATTTAATCCACTGATAAGTAATGCAATGTTTTTAACCTATTGGTTTCAAAATCCCACTGAAGTAAATAAGCCCCTTTGTTTTGATCTGGATGTTGTCAGATGCAGCTTTGTCTCCCTTGCTGTGGCACAGCTTCTCTTGTGCAAGGTGACCACAGAATATTGGCACACTTTGGTTACATCAGCTTTGCTATTGTCACTCAACGGGAAGATGAGGACTACTCTGTGATTTATCCCCTCCTAAAGCTACCATTGTTCAGCCTTTGTGTGGCTATATCCAACCTGAAATTAACTTTTTTTTTTTTTTTTCCTGGGAGTAGCTGGGACACAGCCTCAGGGACACTTCTTTCTGGAGGAAAGACTGGGCTTCTGCTGACATAATGTGCATATTGAACCATAGCATCAAATATACTCGGTTTGGTATTCTGGCTCATGACCTCCTAAAGCCATATCACATTACAGATGTGATGTGTAATCATCTGTAGTTCTCGTGCAATGTTTCATTACCATCTCCTGATTCATATAACAAAAATTATAAGGAGGTCTGTAATGAGGGTATTAATGCTTACCTTACTCCAAGGCATGCTCTAGAGACAATTGATATATGGAATATCCTTTGAAAATTCAAAATGCTGTGGAACTGCTAAGTATTTTTGTTGTCCTTATCTTTAGTTGTTTCATCAACAGTGACTCATTATCTCTATTAGCAACAAAGTTAGAACAAAAGCATGGAAAGTACAAGGCTAACCCCTCAGCAGGGATCACTGTACAAACACAAGATTGAGCGTGCTCTGCTTTCTGTGAGAAAGGTGCAGAAGGGATCAATTATTAGAACACACACATCTGTGCTTGAAATTAAAATATGAAGAAAGTTCAAGGACGTATAATGCAGAGCTGTTTTTTGAACATCCAGGCTTCACAAGGCAGCCGGTTCAGGACCCAGGGCATTTTATTTGGTATATTCATTTTTCAAGTGATCCATGGTGAATTTAAATGGTGAGAACTCATACATCTCTCTTTTAATTTACTGCAGCAAAGCAACTAGGTACTCCCTACAGCAAATCAACTCAGATGATGAACATGCACAAGGTGTTTTTTGGTGTGGGTTTTTTTTTTTTTTTTCCCCTATCAACAATATATTGCTTGCATCAATGAGTTTATGACATATGAACCCATAATACTATTTCCTGGACTGTACAAAGTGAAATCGAATGAGGGAAATGCCCCGCAGCAGCACCCTATTGCCTATACCAGCCTGAACGAGGAGGGCCAGAAGAAGGCTGGCTTTAACTCTAGGGTTTTACCAGAGCAAGAAATACTCAGAAAAGCCGAATTTTGGGGTGTGAGGTCTGGCCGCTGCGTTGCCTTGCACCAGTAGATGGCTCTGTGCGATACCTGGAGTTCGGGCCGGCCCTGGGCTCTGCTCACCAGCCAGGGCACAGCCCAGAGCTGAAATTACATAGCAGAAACTATGTCTTACAGCAGTGCTTCCTTAACGGTAACAAAAAGATGGCTTTAGGGAAAAAAAAAAAAAAAAAAAGGGGGAAAAAACCCCCAACGAATGCACCCTAGGAAAAATCTTTTATTGCACTATGAAACGTAAAGACTATCTGGTTTGCCAGCCAAGGAACAGTCATGATTCATTGGGGTTCGATAAGAAAAAATTCCAACCGGCTAACTGACAGACAAAAGAATTACTTCAAGTGTGAAAAGAACATTTTGTTTTTATAAATATACAGGAAATTCAAATCAGTTGAAGTTAAAAGTATCATTTTTGGAACCAGCCACTCAAAATTTATCAGATTGACATAGTTTTTATGCAAGTATTTTAACCATTAACTGATATGAAAGCCTGTCATAATGATGTAAGTCCTTATGTGCCTGTATGCCAGGTGAGCCTCTCCTCCTTGCAGCACCTCTGTCATTAATGTCACGGACACACACAAACCTCAGTACTTGATAGATACTTGTGAATAGTCAGTTGTGTATTTCTTCTGGAGGTCGTTAAACACATTGATACATGCACTATTAATATATAACTCAGACATTCACAACCAGGAAGGGTGTTGATTGCCTTCTGTACCTACTTTCTGGATGACCAAATCTAACACAACAGGATAAAACATATTTTGCAGGTCCTGACCAATCTGTCCAATCTTGCAATATGTTTTTTTTTGCAGTGAAAATTTCAGAGTTTGAGCTGAGATTTTTATTATTATAGCTCTCCTCTTGCTTAGATATAAATGAGAAGACCTTCGCAGTTCTTGCATCAAGCATTCAGTTGACATTGTGGTCCTGAGATGGTACCAAGAGAGCAAAGGACCTGAGAGAAAGGACAGAGGCACAGCAGCCTGCTAAGCAGCATAGGAATCATTGGAGCAGTGTGGGGTGGTGCTGATGCAGCTAGACAGGTCAGGTGAAGGCTGAAATGGGAGAATGGATGGATGTGGGAGGAGGTGACTAAGGGATCAGCCTGGAGACTGAGAGGGCAGGATGCGGGAGCCGTGGAAGAAGGGATAATGAGATTACAGGATCAGAGAGTTCAGTTGAAAACTAGCTTGGCAGGTAGGTGTGAGAGAAAGTTCAAGGAGGTCAATGTACTCCTGTTGGAGAAAGTTGTGATGCACTGCAGGGGAGGACTACTCCAGGGCTGCAGTAGCCAGGGAGGCCACTCTGAGGTGGCCTCAGAAACAGATACTAAGCTGGTGAGCTTAATTGCTGAACTATTTGAGCAAATTAATTACATAAATGTTGCATGTTCCTCATTTAACAAATGGAAAATTAAAGAGGTTTAAATTGCAAAGCAAACAGCAATTAAACCTGCTGCATCTGCACATGTGTATATACACCTGGATACCAAATCACTGTTTTCCAGGGCCAGGACAGTTTGCATCAGTAGTAGCAGCTGAGGGGTAAAAAGAGAGTGATGACCTGACACTCTGGTGAGAAAACCAGTAGGTGCTGCAATGCTTTCAGGGGACACACTTTCAACTAAAACATAGACACTTTGAGTTATTTTCCATAAATCTTTCTAATGTTACATGCATGCAACAGAGTACTAGAAACCCGAAGTGAAATCCTGTGGTACGTAAACATGCATGCATGCACATTGTTTTTGGAAATAAAGTTGATGTAGAAGTGACTAGTCGAGCCTCTGTAGTTTTTAATTAAAACAAAAAGTAAGAAGGCTGGATGCAATACACAATACAGAAGTGAAGAGAAAAGGGTCAGGCAGCGTGTCAGCCTTGAAATTCAGATTAAGGCAATTACTCAAACCAAAGGCACAAATGAGAAAGCCAGATGTAGTCAGCACTCAAACAAATACCCTCTTCAGAGGAGAGCAAGCAGAGTGAAGAGCTGCCATTCCCCCTGCATACGATGCCCTAAGGCCGAAAGATAGCAGCTGGGGAACGACTGCAAAATTTCGACTGAAGTGCAGATCGGCTTCGTGTTGTGCTTCTGTGCGTGACAGGTGGAAATGGGTTCAGCGCTTCCCGAGAGGGTGGGGACGAGGCAGGTTCTCCTCCTGGCAGAGGCTTTGTCCGTGCCAGGGTGCTGCTCAGGCAGGGGCAAAGCGCACCGGTACCCAGCCGCGCACAGGCAACGGAAACTCCAAAAGTGCGTTGATTTTATGTCTTGTGACAAACTCCTCCTCACCTCGCCATCTGATAACCTCTACCTGTTTCACAGATGCCAACTGCTTGTCTCTCTTTCTCAGCTCCTGTAATCTTTTCCCCCTTGTTAAGAGCATTTCTACTCTCTTGGGTGCCAACCTCCCTTTCCCTTCAAGCACCTAGCTGACGAACATATTTAGGTTAACCTGAGGGCATACTTTTTAACCGGTGGTCACAGCTTGACTCTTTCTGCGTCTTTGTTGGGACTGAAGGAACTGCGTACTTAATAGCTTGCAAGCTTTTTTACCCCTAAAGGGTGTCAGCTACAGACTGTGCCTCGTAAAATGCGATGGCTGCATTTTTGCCTCATTAAAGTAAATTTCCTGGGGAAATTCACCAAGATTTTAACCTGAACACAGAAGAAGGAGACAAAATAAAGAAGATGAATATGTCACTCATATAGTTTCCAGCCTGCACTGAATCCCCTATGTGGCAATTCTCTCTCTTTGACCAAGGGAATTACCAAAGCCCACAAAAATACCCGCTCCAGTCCAGAAATGAGTGTGACCCTGGAAGCACCTGCAGTTCCTCTGGGTAGAAATGATAAAGCTTCAGTGGTAGCCTTTTTGTCAGCTTCCAGGCATGAGCACAACTGCCTGTAACTCGCAGTGCTGAGCGGTGCCGATGCAGACTTGAAGGGAACCACAGCGATACCATGAATCAGTCACTGCCCTGTTCATCCTGCGGGGACAGCCTGACCCATTCGGCTCTCTCTGTCATACTGGTCAAAGCGGAGGACAGTCTCTGCAGCTGATCAGTGACCGAAGCACTTAGTGCAGGCAAATGTTTTGGTTTTACTTCTCAGATAGCACTTGAACCCATAGATTTATATCTGTGCAATATACGATTTTGAAAACACTTCAGTGCTCTGTCTAGCCACAAAATGCCTCATTACCCTTATAAAGCAGAGGGACAGTTTATAGCTTGGGAGGGGGCACAGGCTGAGGCTGGGGCCCTGGCGTAAGCTCCCAGCAGGAGCGGGGTGGGACGAGCCAGCCCCTGAGCATCCTCACAGAAATAGGTCTGAGCTCGAACCCTGGGGATGGAGTCTCCAGGGCCCTAAGGGGAAATTTCTCAAAATGTGTCTAAATTTGGCTTCTAATTCAGACCAGGACTTTGCTGATTTAATCTGGGATCTGTGAATGAGTATTTTAATGGATACCGAGAATCCTTCTTGGCCCTCCCTTTGATATGTTTTCAGACCTTGGGTGCAGCATTCCTTGTCTGTTTGAGAATTTCACTCTGGGGCTGTTGTGCTCCCCCAGACAGGATTTGTCCGAAAATGGAGCTGGGCGTTTGAGGAAACTGCACAGACTCTGCTGTTGTCCAGTTGAGGTTTACATGAATCAGTGCCAGCGTTGTGAGACACTGAATTTTTTCACCAGGACACTGAAAGCCTGGATTCCCAAAAGGTCCGGGATCAGTCCCCACAGTGTGCTCAGAAAATGACTTTCAGTCAAAACATTAGCAATCACGGGTTATCTGCTATTCTCTTAAATGTAAGGACTTTAAACGTATCCTCTTCCTTTTGTTCTTGCTGAGCCTCAGGGCTTTTTAGTGCAGATCTGCTACAGTTGTTCCTTTTGTTTACTCAACTGTGTAATACCCTCAAAGAGTTTCCTTCCCAGAACCACAGGCAGAAAAAGTCCTAGTGCGGCTGCTGGAGTGAGCAGCACTCTTGCTCTGCACTAAATCAAGGGAAAGTCAAACACTTCTTTGTAACCCGAATTTGAGCTTACCTGGGGTTTGTAAAGACAGAAGTATCGCCACCACTAACAAAACCTCAAAGCGCTGAGTGGACGATGGCGTTCATCGCAAGATGTCCCATGAATATGCATGTTTTCTTCCAGAGGGCTGTATTACGTGAACTACACAGGGAGAGAGAGACAGATAGAGAGGGCACGCTAACCCAGTTAATGGGTAGCAATCTGATAAAAGAAATGCTAAGGTCAGTCTTCCACAATTCCTACTTTTCCCAGCGTGGCTATCTGTCTGCGTGAGAGCTGAAAAACTGCAAGAGATAGAAATGACCTCCTGCCTGCTGCCATTCTACCAGAAGAGTGAAAAATAAGTGTCTTACTCCTAATACCGACTTGAGGGGAAGGCAGTCCCAGAACAGAACTTTGCAACAGTCCCTGTGGCAAAAGTTTGAGCTAGGTTTTGCCTGCTGCTTTTTCTCTTTCATTGTCTGATGACATCATATGGTGTTCAAGGTTAGGAATCAGGAAAACTGGACTCCTCTCTGATGGGTCCTCAGGCCTGCTTCCCCCTCTGTCTTACTAAGAAAAAAATGTTTGAGTTGTCTAGAGCAGCAGCCCTCTCTCTCTGCTTCTTCAACATCCAGCACATGGTTGCTCCTCTCACCTGGGTTTCCTGGGGTTGCTGCTCTAACATACCTAGACCCCACGGCTGAAGTCTGCTTTCTCCAAATCATGTGGTAAAACTCAGGTTTTTTGCAGGCTGCCTTAATCTTTTGCTCCTCATTCAAACTGACAGCCATCTTGCTAGATCAGAGAGAGCGCTGCCATTTTAAGGCCCACTTTCTAGGAAGGTTTTAGCAAAATCAGAAACAGACTCACTCAGTGTTTTATTTTTTTACTTAGGAGGAGTTGTAATTCACCCTACAGCTTTTGAAAGCAAGGCCAGGGAGTTCAAGCTGTGATACGTGTGCTCTAAATAGGAGGGAAACCAAACCTGATAAGCAAACGTAGGTGATCCTGAATCAAAAACTCCAGATCAAAACACTTTTGGGGAAGTTCAAAAGGCCGTTATGGGGATATAGATCTAAATCTTGCAGGTGTCTTTTCTTTTTCTGATAAGCTGAACCAAATCCCTACATCTAAAGGTCTCACATCTTTCAAATGCCCTAAGCCTGGTGCAGATCTGAATTCCATGGTGGGAGCTGGGCTCCATCCAAAGATACATGAATATGCTCCTCATCTACAAAGACCGCATTTGTCTGTGCTGCCTCAACCTGGGGCTCTGTCCGCGTAAACCGCAGGTCATGCTTATATGAAAAGGTGCAGATCATTGCCCTGAGCTCAAATAGTGAACTGTGAGTTGTAAGACTGATTTCCTGTTAAGCTTTTGAAAAAACTAGGACTTGCATCACTGGCTTGAGGGTGGTGGGGAGAGAAGCTGTGAAGTGTTGTTCCAGCCACAGAATACCCAAGCTGAGATCCAAACACACACTTCTGACTTAGTCCATCAAACACGGAGCAAAGGACTGATCCACAGCCCGGAGGAGTTTCACGAGCACCGATGGCTTTAAATCTGGACTTATCAGCAGACACTAACAATCTTCAGGGATTTGGAAGGAAGAACGCAAGTTTCAGGAAGGAAGAATTAAAATGAGCTGCCAAGAAACCAGTCACAGCGAACACGGTTTGTACAACAGGTGGTGCTGAAGCATCTCAATCAACCTTTTCCTTAACACAGACAGGGTGCCCTCATGTTACCACCCAGCAAAGAATACTTGAAACAAAAGTTTTTTAGAAACATTTGATTTTGTTAAAGGAAGGGGTTCCAGAGGAAACTGTTGATGAATTTGTTCTTTTCTTCTTAATTTTCTCAAAAAGGCCATATTTTTCTCAACAAAAAAATATCTGAAAAATCTTTTACATTTTCAGTTATCTGGCCAAAACCCCCACCTGGATATTTTTGAGAGAAGCTGGCACTTCTACTGTCATCTCAGCCTCTTTTTAACTTGTGATGAAAAATTGTGGCTTGGTTGGTGACTTCTAGCTGAAGACCCTGTCAAGCGCCAAAGCAGCAAAAAAATTACCAGTCTTAAGTGCGGAAAGAAAAAAAAAAAAAATGACAGCAGTATGTCCAGCAATTACCTGCAATCACTTTTCTCTCTGTCTCTCTGTCTCTAGTAGACAGGCCATGCTTTATTAATTTAATTACAGCTCTCTAACCTCCTCAGGTGGCTGCCATGTCTGAGTCTGAGAGTGGTGAAAGGAGCAGCGTGGCAGAGAGATTCTTCCAACCCTTCATTTTAGTGATTCAAAGCATGGCATCTTATTAAATAACATCTTAATTGCCAGTAGCTCCAGCGCTTTTGTAGATCAGAGGTTAATTTTTATTTTCTCTCCCTTGCAGCAGAACAGAGGTTCTTCAGCAGAGCGTGTCTCCCTGCAGTCACCATGTGGTGGTGAACCTGGCTGGAGGGAAGTGGTATCTCAGAGGTTTGGGGAATGTTTCCTCTATTTTTAATTTCAGTGGCCTGGTAATTATAAAACTCTACTCCCACCCACATTGTTAATTTTCATTAAAAACAGACAAGGGTAATCAATCCTCAAGCTTGCATTTGGGGACCTTTTACAAACTGCCCAAACCAAACTGTTCCAAAATGCTGCAGCTTTTATTAGCAGTGGAGAAGCTGAGAGTCCACCGAGAAAGGTACTAAGCCATCCTGAGTCCTCAGCACCGTACAAGAAGTGGCCTTTTAATAAGAACAGTACAAGGCACCCTTTTCACTCTGTCT
This sequence comes from Astur gentilis, assembly GCF_929443795.1. Classification (NCBI taxonomy): domain Eukaryota; kingdom Metazoa; phylum Chordata; class Aves; order Accipitriformes; family Accipitridae; genus Astur; species Astur gentilis. The sequence continues at coordinate 39,282,170 of NC_064880.1, forward strand.
TCCTCAACCTAAACAACTGATGTCGTATCATCCATCAGGATGCTGGAAATTATATAAGCCCATCATTTACCATCAGTAAAAACAGATTGAGGCTGGCTATGCAGCCTGAATTTGGTTCAATATTTAATGACTTACGCGTTGCATTTTATTTCATCTGCAGTAGTTTTCTGCCTCCTTATTTATTACAATCACCTTTATTCCCGGTAGTAGCACCCTGCAGCCAGACTGTATTCCCAGCTGCTTTGAGGGGTTAAAGAAGCCAGCTACAGAGCTACGAAGAAGTGAACAGAAAAAATGAGATGGTGAAGGAAAGACAAGATGGATGGAGAGTCAGGGAATGGCAGAAGTTGTGTTTGCCTATCTGTTTTAGATAATGGAGCAGAGGATTTTTCAAGGTCCTTTTTGATTCTATTTGTGATGGTTCTACTTTCTGTACTAAACTAGTATGTGAAGTCTCATCATTTTTGTGACATTTTACCTTATTTCACCTCTGGTATGGAATATCCCTTTGGCTAGTTCAGGTCAGCTATCCTGGCCATGCTCTCTCCCAGCTACTTGTACATCTGCTTGCTGGCAGAGCACAGGAAACTGAAAGAACCCTTAACTTAGGATAAGTGCTACTTAGCAACAACTAAAACATCAGTGTGCTATCAACATTATTCTCACACTAAAGCCAAAACACACTCTACCAGCTACTAAGAAGAAAAATTAACTCTATCCCAGCCGAAACCAGGACAAGGAGCCAGATGAGTTTACTGGCAGGCACAGCCAAGTTATAAAGGTATCTGTATTCACATGTGTGCACACGTGTGCGAGGGAAGGCAGGAGGTAAAGCTGAAGCTAAGTATTTTACGATGTAATTCTTTAATAAATATTGTATTTCTTTAGGAAAGGGAGAAAGAGGATCTGTTTGTAACATCTACTGCCGAGGTTATTGAGTAGAGGAGCCATGTCAATCCTTCTGCTAGGCAGGAGCAGGATTAGGCTGAGATGGCAGTGTGAGAGGTACTTAAGGAAGGACTTAAGGACCATGCTGGAAAGGAAAAGGGTGGCAGGCGAGCAGGCTGTGGCTGTGAAAGCGCCTTGGTGAAGTGACAGGTTTAGTGGTAGTGAGGGTGGCAGGGCCACATGCAGGGGAGCTGGTGTCCTGCACTGGCATGTTGCTAGTTCTGCAATGCAGGTGTTTGCTGGGAGGTGGGGTGGGTGCCCAAACCGGAGCTAGCAGGAGCAGCGCTGCCCTGCTGGCTTCAGCACGATCACCCTGGTCTTTGGCAGTGGAAAATTCTTCCCTGGATCCCTTGTACTGAAATCCAAGCTCTAATTGACCTGTCATACTCTGTTTTATTGTAACATTAAATAGCCTACTAAAAGAGCATAATCAATGGTAATTACTGAATTGCTTTACACACTCTGGCATAGGGATACATTGCTGATCCAACATTATGTGCCCAGGTAATGCCAAAGGGTTAGCACATTAGCTTCTGTTATTGCATATTGTCGAGGTGGTGGTATTTTTTTTCTCCCTGTAATATGGCTTCACTCATTATAGTAGAGCAGCATTGTAAGAGACATGAAATAGACCTTTTAAAGAAAAAGCCTGCTGTGTTATTCAGGACCAGATTAAGTCCAAGGTGCAGTACAAAAAACAGTGTAGGAGAAGAGCTATAATTACAATACAATGGGATGCAGCAGCTAGTATTGAGGGGAAAAGAGGGGGTGACAGGTTCATGGTATTATTTGCCTCAGATTGCAAGGAGGGTACAAGAAAGGGTTTAAATCTTCTGCATCCTCATAATACTAATTTTAATCCTATTTTAGTCATTAGTCTGTGTTGCGCCCATCTCAGGAGTGTTCAGACCAGGTGAGAGGAGGCAGCAGCAGCTGGAGATGCCATGTTCTGACTGTCTCAAACTACTTCTGCCGTTCCTGGCACCTCCCATGGAACAGAGGCACATTTCAGAAGTGATTGAAATATTAGGTGTGGTTACTAAGGCAACATGCTAGTCAAATTTAGTTCGTGTCCAGGTCTTGCTGTTAATAGATTAAACCATTTAGGGACCTGAAAAATGAAGAAAAAGAAAACCCAAAATTTCTGTATCTTCCCGTCTCTCAAACTGTTCTTCTGTTCATGTCTAAACCTGGAAAATGATATTATTTGTCTGATATGGAGGGAGAATCTGGGCTGAATATGTGATAGGTGCCTTGTTTAGGATTTACAACTAATGCTTGTCTTTGACTGTAGAGGGAGCAAAGGTGGATCAGCCTTGAGTAGGATCGTTGATCCTTCCCTTAAACTAAAAATATCACGGTCATCTCATGATGTGAAGTACTATGGAACCCCCTTTCACCAGTTGCTTCAGCTGAGCAGTTCTTGGAAAAGAGTCAGGTCCAGTTTCAAACTGCTGACTATGTGGGGGGCAAGCGTTAAATCCTATGGGTGCTGAGAGTTGATAGTGAGTTTAGGAATGGTGTTCCTATAAGTTGGGGAGGAAAACACTAAGGAAAGCCTCCAGGTAAAGCAATTTCTGGAGCAGATGGTGAATGTAGAGAAGTTGTCAGGGTCACTGAAACAAATAGCAGCCTTGGGCTATGAACCTTCCTCTGTATAATATTTTAAATCCAAACAATTAATATGAAGATGACAGGGATGAAATCAAAGGGCTTCCTTCTACCCCAGAATGGGAAACTGGGATTGGTGTCAGGGACTCCTAGAGAGGTTTCTGATGAAAGAGGCTCACAACAGCACTAAATCCTGTGCAAGGTTATTTACCATCCAGAGCCCGGGTGTGCCCCATCCAGCTCTGAGATTTCAGTGTGGTTGCTGCCCCTCCTCAAAGGATGAAGTACTGTCACACTAGCCTGGCACGTAAGGATACGTAGTGCCATGGTGGAAGGGGCAGAATATAGTGAGTCAAGCAAATTGTCTCCTGTGAGGATAGCCATAAGTCAGGAACCTGTCCTTGAGAAGCATTTGGAAAGGTGGTTTGCTGTTGATAAAATTTTTTGGGAGGGGTGGAAACCAGTTAAAACTTGCTATGATGTTGATGTGCTTGTCTGTGTCACCAGGGATCCTGGTGTGGGAACTGCTGAGACAAACAGGATTATAGAACAGGCTTTGCTGAATTTGAAAGCACTGTTTTCATTCCAGTTTTTTAATCTCTGTGCTACTTGTAGTTCACTAGTGTCATAAGTTTAGTCAAGGCAAGAGAACAATGCTAGGTAATTTGGGTGATCTGTTTGAAAACCTAGTGCATTGATGTGGGAGGATCATGGTCTGCAGATTCCTGCACATTAGCGAAGCTGTGATCAACACCCAATGGCAGAAGGAGGCTCACATCTTAGAAAATAACATACGTCTTCTATTAAGAGTGCTGTTACACGGTACCCTCACCAAACCATCCACTGATCACCACATCCTTACCCCATCCCAGGCTCACATTCCTCCCCCTGGTAATCCTAGCTCTTCTGTAGACTTTTGTTGGGCCAGTTCAGCGCAGTAAGCCAGATGAAAGCCATTATCTGTTTTCACCTTTTTTTTGCTACTACAAGGTAAGCCCGCTTTCTGCTAGCTAGTTAAATTGCTGTAGGCTGCCATGGTAATGCTGCTCAAGTCTGTGGCTCCACGGATATTTCTTTCAGCGAGTAAGCTAGCTGGGGACCCTCTGCTCGAGCTCACCAGGCAGCTGGTCCACTGCTGTCCTCTGATGAAGAAGTGAAATGGATTGGGAGAAAGTAATTTTTCCCCCACACATTTGACAGCAGATATTAATGCTTACACAGCCATTTAGTGTAGTTTAGATGATGTGCAGTAACCTGTTACCTGCAAAGCCACCGTTTTTTTCCTAGACCTCTCAATGATAAATGCCAAATGAATTGTGGTGGAAAACTAAACAAAAGCTTCTTGTGATTTGGTCAAATCATCAGTCCTGAGTATATAGGTCGGCACCAAAAAAAGAAAGTACCCCATGTTTGAATAGTAATTGCTCGTCAAAAATCTGTCATCTGCTCAGTGTCTTGAAAGTGGAAAATACAGAGAAATCAAGCACAAGTAAATCCTTTCAAATGGATCACATATCATAAAGAATTTGGCCACTTCAACTGATAAATGTGAGTAACTATAAGCCATTGATTTTATCTGTGCTTTCCAACTAGAGCCATCTTAACTTCAGTGTTATACATCGCAGTCAGGCTTGCAGAATCCTCAATGGGTAACAGTCAGTCTGATTTGGAGAAGAAATGGGGCAGATCTCTGGTCTCCATGTGCTCCTGGTTCTCCTAGAGATTCTTGGGGGGGATTGCCCCTGTATGTGTGTGTGCGCACACTCACACATATTTGTGCGAGGGATGTGATTTTTCTTTTCTTTTTTTTTGGTTGACTGCATTGCCAGAGGGAAGGAGAAATACTCTGTGGGGAAGTGTGTTTCTGTAACAGAGGATTAATTAATGTTAGCAAGAAGGTTATATTATTTAGATCAAGACAATTTGTGTTGTCTTAAGGGAATTGAAAAGAAATATGCATCTTTTTAAAAACTAGAAAAATCCACCCTTAAATCCTAATCATCCTCCAACAGAAGATGGAAGATTTTGCTTTATTAATTTTAAAAGATGCTGTTGAGTTTCAAAACTAATGTTCAGGAAACTCAACCTTGGGAAGGTGAGATTGGAAAACTGTTGCCAAAGTTTATTTTCTCCAGTGAAGAGTGGCTTGTGTATACAAATTTACTTCAGAAGATGAACTAGAGACATAGACGATAATCTTGTATAAATTGGGCCTCCTTTATAACCAGCATTAATTAGAATATGACATTACACAAATTATGACGGTTTGTCCTAGACGAATTTAGAAACTGTATTGTGCTCTCTCTGAGAAAGCATATGATTCCTGCAGAAAAAGAGAAAAAAAGAGATCTTCAGGGACTAAGGAGCGACGTTTTGGTGCTCGCTGTATTTCACCCTCATGCCACCTGAAGCTGCCTGGGAAGGTCTGTCCCAGCTCAGAAGGAAGGAGCACAGAAGAGATCTGCGTCACCAATGGTTCCGTGCTGTGGAGGAAGGAGTGTGGCCACAGGCGCAGGGTAGACCTTCAAAGTCTTCATCACACCTTTCATCAACATAATTGCAACTACTAGTGGCTGCTGTCTTGATTAAATCAGAGCAGCTTTCAGGGTCCTCCAGCTCTGAGATCAGTCCTGCACAACACCATGGCACAGAGCTACTTGTCACCCACAGGCACCTGCTCTTTGTGGTGCCAGCATAAGCTGTACCTTTGTATTTCACAGTGCTTTCATGAAACAAGAAAAAAAAAGAAAAAACCAAACAACAAAAACACCCATCAAAGCAGATGTAAGGTAAAAATCAAATCCTAACAAATTGGTTAAGTGGTGCTATGTGACATGAGTTAAACCTGATTTTTTCTGAAAGAACAGGTCTTTTAACACAAATTCCAGAAAATAGAAGGAGAGGGGGAACCCCGCCCTCAAACACATTTATGTGGTGTGTCCTGGTTTCAGCTGGGATAGAGTTAACTGTCTTCCTAGTAGCTGGTGCAGTGCTATGTTTTGAGTTCAGTATGGGAAGAATGTTGATAACACTGATGTTTTCAGTTGTTGCTAAGTAATATTTAGTCTAAAGTCAAGGATTTTTCAGCTTCTCAACCCCAGCCAGCGAGAAAGCTGGAGGAGCACAAGAAGTTGGCACAGGACAGAGCGAGGGCAGCCGACCCAAACTGGCCAACAGGGTATTCCATACCATGGGACCTCACGTCTAGTATAGAAACTGGGGGGAGTGGGGGGCGGGGGATCACCGCTCGGGGACTAACTGGGTGTCGATCAGTGGGTAGTGAGTAATTGCACTGCGTATTATTTGTACATTCCAATCCTTTTATTATTGCTGTTGTAATTTTATTAGTGTTATCATAATCATTATTAGTTTCTTCTTTTCTCTTCTATTAAACCGTTCTTATCTCAACCCACGAGTTTTACTTCTTTTCCCAATTTTTTCCCCCATCCCACTGGGTGGAGGGGAACGAGTGAGCAGCTGTGTGGTGCTTAGTTGCTGGCTGGGGTTAAACCACAACATGGTGTAGAAACTAATAGCCTGATGTGACTAAATGAATGCTCAGCCACCAGGACTTCGGTCAAGAGCATTTTACAGATCTGAACTTTTGTCTTGAGCAAAGAGTTGGCCCTGCTAAGCTATAAATATGCAGATAGATTGACTGGGTTACTCCCTCTGGAAGCAATAAGAGGTGGATATAGTTCTCAGTTTTACTAATTTGGGGAGTTATTAGTGACCTCTAAACTGTAGAATGTTCCTAAGCACCCAGTGAAGACAGTAAACAGAAAATTTAAATAAACTATTTGTCTTGGTGTTTACTCTGGGGGAAATCAAGAGATCCCCATACAGGGAATGAATCTGGAAGAAAAGGTCTAAAATTAAAGTGTCAGTGGAAGGCAAAGTTATGTGTACCATAGCTCACTGAAGAAGTCAAGGCATATGTTGAAAAGGACACCTTAGTGTGATAAAAAATGCTTGGATTTTCAGGATGTTCTGGGAAGGTGAAACAAAGTTACTGGGGTAAAAAAAAAAAAGGTGCAAATAATCATATCTGGGTAAAGCACAATGTCATTGTGAGATAAGATAGAAAATCTTACAAATTAATACTTGGTTACTAAAAGTCATCACTTTGCAATGACCATTGTTAAAACTGGTCACAATACAATGCAGAAGAGTGAAGGGATACCATGGAACTGGAGCTGATCAAGGTATTCATGAATGATCTGGGAAAAGCAGGGAGTAATGAAGTGACAGAGTTTGCATTAACATGAACTTATTTAGAATTGACAATCCTGAAGTTGATGGTGCAGATAAATAGTTGCAGATGGGTGAAATGGAGAGGCTGAGTAATAAAATGGTAAATGAAATTCAGTGTTGCTAGATGCAAAGTAATGCACAACTGGAATATCTATGCAATATAGGCTCTAAATGAGTCATTGCAGATTTACCTGAAAACACTACCCCTATGCTTGGTAGGGGTCAAAACTATCAGTCAAATCAAAGTACAGAAATGTCAGTCAAATCAGAGGAAGAAAGACATCTGTCAGAAATTATGAGGAAAGTAGTAAGTCAAGGGCAGAAAACACCATTAATGCCATCTCCAGATCTGGGTTGTGCCCATGTCTCCAATGCAACGTGAGCGTAGGGATGGCACGGTTTGGATGTGTGGACAGGAACAGGATCAGTCTGTTCAAGTGTTCTGCTGGAACCACGGCGTTCTGTGGGACATGGCTAAAATGTGACCTCAGGAAGGATAGAAAAGAGGCATCCAGAAAGGGCTGTCCTCTCCCGAGACCTCTTTGAGATAGTAGAGGATTGTGAATGGCACGAGGTGCTGCTGGCCCTCACCACTTGCTGCTGACCCCTAGCAGAGGCAGAAGGCTGGGGCGGTCACCTTTGGTCCAATACAGTGGGGGAGGTTTGGTTCTTTCCATATTTCTAGCTGCTTTACTTGCAGAGCAGACTTCTGTTATTTAGCTTTGGTAAATTCTTGACTTTGTAATATTCAGATTATCCAGCCAGCTGCATTATAAACTATTAGGCCAAAGCTACTTCTTACTTGCTGTAGCTCTGCTATAATAAATATTCATAGCTTCATTACAGGCTATGGTTTCCTGACCTACGTACTAAGGGATTATTTGGGGGTTTTGCTTTAATGATGCACAAAAACTGTAATAGTCCTTTCAAAGCCTTATGCAACAATATGTTTTGCTTCCTCTAAAAGCTAAATAACTCTTGTTTTGAATGATTTAGTAGCAAACTCACTTAGTCTCTGCGCTGTGGTTCAATGGTCTGCAAAATTTTCTTTTTAGAAATATAAACCCATTATGTAAATACTAAAGAGCATCTTCAGGAAAACTAACTTCAATTTGGTTTTGTCCTTTTTTTTTGTTTGTTTCAAAATTTGTAAGCTTGAGATCACTCACATGCCCTTTTTTTCTTCAAGGTATGAAAAATAAAATTGCCTTCTGACTAAAAGCATCGATACAAGTTTTAGCTCAGAAGCGATGTTCAAACTGAGTTTTATGCTTTCTGAAAATTGAGGATAGATGAAGAGGGATTTGCAGAGCACATCCCTGAGAAAGGATGTTTATTTGGTTAGGAACTCTGGTTTCAAAACCTGGTCAACCTCTATTATTTCGTCCCTCCATCTTCTTGCTCCTGAGTTTCCCACTTCTGAGTGGCTCCTTTGCAGAGTAGTCTGGTAGAACTGCCCCAGAATGCTGCCATCTGCAGAAGATAGGGGTCTAAACTTAGTATTTGTTCAAAGCTGTGGGAAGGGATTTTTCTATATGTCCAGCTTCTTCCACACAGGGGTTCTGATTGTCTCTAGGAGGTTTATCCACTTGTGGAATGGAGTTCTTGGTACATAATTTTTAATGCCAGAAAAAAATTTACCTTATCAGGGATCCTCACAGTTTAAAGGCTGTAAAAGCTTACATTGAATGAATTCTGAGACTTAATTCCATCACTAGGAGGACTCTGCTTGGAGGAAAGCTTTAACCCTACAGACATGAACAGGGTAGGTATCTTCTAGCATGCACTAAGTCCAGAACTCATATTTCCATGCCCAAGCAGCGATCTGCCCCTACCAGCCAACTCCCCCCAGTTTATATATTGAGCATGACATTCTATGGTATGGAATATTCTTTTGGCTAGTTCAGGTCAGCTGTCCTGCCCATGCTTCCTCCCAGCTTCTTGTACACCTGCTTGCTGGCAGAGCATGGGAAACTGAAAAACCCTTAACTTAGGATAAGTGCTACTAAGCAACAACCAAAACGTCAATGTGCTACCAACATTATTCTCACACTAAAGCCAAAACACACTCTACCAGCTATTAAGAAGAAAATTAACTCTATCCCAGCTGAAACCAGGACAATGCCAACAAAACTTTTTGTAAACTGTTGGGTTGAGATTGAGAAACTAACTGAACCTATCTGTCACACAGTAGTGCTTATTGAGCCATTAAGCCTATGTTATGAAAAGGCAGGTCATTAGCAGAGTGGGTGCTGTGTTCATAAAAAGAAAATATGTGAAAGGTGGCATTGGCTGGGGAGGAAAGTCACATTTTGGTTTATTTTTCCTGTTCTAAACAGCACAAAAATAAAGTGTTTAATTAATTGTTTGCTCTGCATTTAACAACTTTCCAGTAGTTCATTTGTTTAAGTGCAGCAGCAATCAAGAACACATTAGCTAATGTTGCAGCTCAGCAAGGGGGGAGGCTAGAGGCAGGTGCTGGGGTCAGTGTGTGCAGAATCAAGGGACCATCAGTCTCCTCCTGCTTTAATTTGTCTGCAGGAGCTTCCCAGAGTCACAGCGGCACAGTTGGAGTCATCAGCCATTTCCAGCTGGAGCTTTGAGTGTTTTTATGAGCAGATCCAGCTGGAAAAGATCTGTAGTCAAAGAAGTGGGTACTGATGACTGACACATTGCACTGCCCTTCTGTGAGTCTCTATTAATTCTGCTGTGTGCTTCATTCCCTGCCAAGAAGGATGGTAAAGAAATGATGGCACTGAGCAGGAGCCATGGAGACTTGAATTAATTTACTTCTCCTCCCCAAACTCTCCTGAACAAATCATTCATGGCAAGATTTGAAAAGGAACATGAAGGTATCGTTTCAAATTTTCAAAAGAAGGCTTAAAAGAAGTAATTGAATTATTCTAGTTCGGCTTCACTTGGACCAAGATTCACAGTCTCACACAGTTTCGAGATGAATAAGATGAGACATCAAAACTCAACTCAGGTCTGCCAGATGCATTGCAAACTAAGTTTACAAGGACTCTATGGGAAGGAACCTTTAATAGGGGACCAGGAAACCTTATTTGTCAAGGGATTTTTCTCGGAGATTTTCTTTTGATTTATTTTGCTTTCATCACAATAATAATGAAGACTTTGGATTTCTTGGGCAACACCCATTCCAGATACATCTACCCCAGAGAGGCCGGCTGGGGAGAAGCTGACATCTGCCCAAGGCTTCAATCCTGTCATCCAAATCATGAGCTACGGTGAAAATTTCAGCTTCTGTTTAAGAGCAATGAGACACGACTGAGTAATGAGGAATTAACATATGACAACCCATCAGCTGAGCAGCAGTAACCAGCCACATATATACTTCTAGTTCATTGGGGATATGAGGTAAAGTGACTTGAACTTGACTTGAACCACCTCAGTAGGTTTGTATGTCACATTTGCTGTGTACTGGAAGAAGGCAACTAGTCGGTGTAGTAACACTAGGATGAAGTTAGCACTCCGTATTTTCATCTAGCTGCGTCTATCATGGAACTTTGTGCTAAATACCAATTCATTCTGACATTTTATGGTTTTCCATTTAGTGACTAATTTGTCCTTGGTTTGGGTTAAAAGTAACCCAAAGCAGTATCTCAAGTCTGTGTCTGGGAACAAGTGGGAAGAGACTCAGGAAAAGGGTCCTGGATTAAACTATTGACACACAGGAGCTGAATGATACAGCTCAGTGCATTTCAATACATAAAACAGACCTCACAGGCAGAAACGCCTTTTTCTTTTTTTCTCCCTCCTGGGTATTTGTTGTATTTCTGTAAAAGCATGTTTAATCTTGGCCAATTAAACTTGCTAGCACTCAGCACTTACCAGGTATATTTTTCTTTCTTTTTTTTAAAAGAAAGACATTTGTTGATGATAATAGCCTTCTCAACCAAAGAGGCTCTTTTTTAATTAAAACAGATGATGGAAGGGATCATTAAGAATGAGTATGAGTTTGATTTTTGATTTTCAGAAATTTTAACCTCAACTGATTCACTTTTATTCCCTGGTGTGTTTTAAATCAATTTGCTAAAAATATCTGCTCTTTTCACCTGATCACAGTGGCAAGCACAAGTAACTCTGCAACAAAAAACCCCATAGCTGTCTAGTGATGTGGGTCAAAAAAAAAGGGTATATGGCATCTTCAAAATACCCCTTCTTTAAAAGTACAGTGAAAGTCCAGGAACAGTTACTGAACACAAACCATGACAAAAGATCTCTTGCTCCTACAGGCTCAGCAGAGCTGGTGGGACATGCTGTATTTGCAATCATCTAGTCTGTTCCCTTACCCCACCTCAGGATTCACTATTCCTGAAACTTTAATGGCTCGTGTCAGTTTTTTGCAGGACTGCTGTTGGGTTAAACCTGTTTATTTCAGGTTACTGTAAATGCAGGGGCTGTATCACCAGTCCTTAGAGGAAGCCTATGTCAAAGCTTTGGAGTGGCAGGCTGCTGTTGTCATCTCTGAGGAAGAAGAAGGAGCACCTGGAGACACACTGATGGCCAATTCATCACCTCAGTGCCAGCCCTTGCACCTCCCATCCCCGCTCTTTGTTCCCTCATCCCCTTTCCCTTTCCGCAGCAGGAATGGTCTGACCCTACTCATCTCCCGGGTGACAATATTCAGCTTTGCCTACATTTCAGAGAAGTGGCCTTGTCCAGGCACCACAGCCTAGCAGAAACATGGGCTTCCCCCATACCTCCCCGCTCTTAGCAAAGAGCCGGATGGAAAAGTCTCATTAGTGACAACAACCCCTTTGGGTTGCCTGATTGCCCCACTGCCTGGCCCCGCTTTCTTGCAGCAAAGACGGCAGGGCACCCTCACCACTATCCACCTGCAAATCTACCATTTGAAAAATCTATTTTGGGAGCCAGAGCTCAAGATATAAGGCTTCTGAGCCATTATTTATTTTAAAAAGGCCTACTGAAATCTTTTAAAGCATATAAACTCCTGCCATTCTCGAATTGAGAGACGAAAAAGCACAATTATTTGTCAACTATACCACCACAGAGGTGAGCTTTGCAAAAGCGTGTAGACTGGGCAGTTATGAAATCCTCTTTGATTTAAAAGGAAGAAAAAGCTATACAGAGCTTCACTGCTTAGCTGTATTGTTGTTGTGCTCTTGTTGCTGGAAGCTTTCATATTTTTTCTAGTTTGTCACAAAAAAACCCTGCACCTGGCTATCATAAATGACTGGGAGAGGGGAGCCAGGTGTGGGATCCTGTCCACAATGATGGCCATAGAAGAATTCAAGATAGGGTGCTACCACACACACAGACAGTTGATGCCAACCTCCAGGGCTGCTGTCTTCATATTTAGCATCCCCTTTTACATTCTTCTTTTTTTTCCCCATTACTTATTCAAATCCCATTTCAAACCCGTGCCAACTTTTAAAATCGCTGGCTAGGAAAAAATCCCAGCCAAACCTATATATAGGAGGGCTGCCGAGTGTAATTTTATTGTGTTAAGTTTTCCTTGTTTGTTACAGATTGATAAAGTTGTAAGATGAAATGCAGTAGAGCTATTCAAAAGCTGGTGGGAATCTGCCAGGAGGTGCAGGTTGTCATCTCTCCCTCCAGTGCTGCTGCTGGCACAAAACCAAAGCTTTCCCCAGAATAACATTGGTAAAACAGTAAATGCCATGCTCACCAGCCTGGAGGGAATCTCCTGCTCACTGGCCTATAATGCGCATTAAAAGCTTTAACAGGCTTTATGTAAAGCTTAGTCCTCAGGTAAAATGTGTGAGCTGGGCTCTGGTTTATCCTTTCACATGTGAGTTGCTGGCATGCAGTGGGTAAATAGCCAAGGAGGAGATATATCTCTGAAAGGACTGTGTAGACCCATTCCTGATTCAGTCTGGTGTTTAAATCACTGCGAGCCCAGCTCAGGCATCCTACCTCTGCCTGGGAGTAACCAGGGGTTCATCAGATCATCAGAAATTACCTTCCTTGTCTCCCAGCTGGCAAGAACCTGTGTTTATGGCAACACTCAGGATAGCAAACTAACAACAAGGACAGCATTTTTACAGTGAAGTTTAGAGCCTCAGTCAAAAATAATGGACCATAATATGCCAAACTGCCCATCGGTTCAAACAGAGGGTTGGCAGTAAAAATGCTTTCCAGTGGCCTGTGTACTTCAGACGTATACACTAATAACGCCGTAAAAAAGAAACATTTAATACTGAACATTCATAAAGTAGCTGAATAGAGGCCTTATCCAGCACCCATGGAAGTCAGTGGAAAAACTCCCCTCGATACAAGTGAGCTCTGAATTTTCAGCTGTGTCCCATGAAATCACAGGGACAGCACACAGTGCTAGATCCCAGAGACAGATGTGGTTTTCAGTACGGGCAACAACCATTTTTCTATTGCCTCAAAGGTGCCAGGCCATAAAAATAAAAAACTTGCACCAAAGCTGTAACACGGTTTAAAGTGAAAGGACTTCTCTGGTTCAGTTGTGGTACATGGGTGTGTTACCTACTGTTAGAAGAGGAAGGTGTGAAAATGACTCCCAGCTTCTCTCCTTAACTGTGCCTCAGTACCTTTTCACAGCTCAGAGGACATCAGTTTTTCTTCTTTTCTCCAGGTCACACAAGGTTTAATGTTATGAGCCAGGCCTGGGACAGATGAAGTCAACACACCCACTGTTTTAAGGGTGTCTCTCAGGGATTCCTTCTGAGAAATCCTGTATCTGCTCCCTGTGGGCAACTCCTTACCTAGATTTTATTCTGCCAAATCCTATGATGAAGAGCTAACTCTTCTGCAGTGCTTCCTAATCTATCTACTTGCTTTGTGTTACGAACTAAATATTGATGGCATATCTTCCAAAGCTGGAGCATTTGTTCTCATTTTGCAGGGAACTCTGATAGCTCTGAGTAACTGCTGTGACATGACAACAGCAGCTGTATTCTTAATTAACACGTAAGTGTCAGAGGCTTTGGCCGAGCACATGCACAGCATAATGCCTGCGATCTGTAGGTCCGATACAGCACAGTGCTGCTTTTAGTAGTGAAGGACCTGGTTAATGTAGCACTTTGCAACAGGTCCCAAGAAGCGCATCAGAAAATCTTTCCAGTGTAGCTGTTGAAGACAACACTGTGCACTTACAATTTCTCTCTTCAGCAAGAGCTGAAACTTTCACTTCATCCATCAGCAGAAGAGAGGAGCAAGTCACTTCACAACATTGCAACTTACTGCTCTCTAATACCAATGTTTGGAAGCTCCTGGGGGCAGGGATTGCCTTTACTGCATGTGACCAGAGTTAGCCTTAACTATTCAGACTTTTCAGTTGAGAGGGGCAAAGAAATTCACAGTGGAGCTAATTTGGAGTTCACAGATAATGGCAGCCAGTCCAGCCCATAATGAGGGGTTATTGTGATGTCCATCAGTATGGCAACTGGCTCCTGAATGGGCTTCTGAGCAGTCCTGTAATATAAATCACTCATGGAAAGCGGAGGAATCCCGCATGGGAGTGTCCCAGGCTGTGGATCAAAGCAGAGGGCTGAATCAGCATAAATGGCCTTTGCCCACATTGCTCATGTGACGCTGCCTACCCAGGTTAAGGCAAAGCCCTGCCGGTGGTTTGACATGGTCATCTGCTAGGTCTAGGTCTAAGCGACCTGCTAAGGACACTGGAAAACTCAGGGTGTCCCATACTCCACTGGGCAGCTGCTGGCCCTACCAGAGTCTATGATCAAAAGTTTTGCTACCCAAACTGGTGGCGAATCTCATCTTTAAGATGGTCCTCGTGTCCTCAGTGGACAGACTAGATAAGTGACAGGACAGCAATGACACTGGTCCCCAGTGCAGCAACAGAGGTTAGGGTTCATCCAGTGACAATGAAAGGACAGTAGTTACAGCCACCAAAATGTTCATCATTACTCACTGAGTGGTGCCCATCAGCTTTATTCAGTGTTTGCTGCCATTTTGTTGTACAAGCCAAACCCTCCTCTACACCTTTCTGGTTTAGAGGGTGTAAACCTCACATGTAGCACAAGCTTCCTAGTATTTGTGGTGTAATCTGAGGATGAATTGTACAGGCTAACTGCAACATTTTTATTGTTGTAGTGAGAACATTGCTTGGATGATGTAATGCTGGTAAAGATGGTTAAATCTGACTCCCTCAATCCTGCAAAAGCTATTTTATTTTTTCTTTTTTTTTCCTCCTTTTTTTTAATTATTTGGCTTTGAAACACTCATATGAATTTTATTCAGTGTTTCATAGAGAACAGGAGCTCTCTAGGGAGGAAAACTCCAGCATGCTTGTTGTGTATTTCAGACACAGATGGCAGCTTTATAGCAGAGAGTTTGTGTGTAAAAATATTGAAGAGACAATCAAAACATCCCATGAACTCAAACACACTTAAACAAAACCAGATGAAAATCAAAGCAACAACTTCTTGGGAATGTGCAGGATACTAATGAATATTATAGATCAAAGAGCTAAGGGTATAGTCTCCCTGTGTTTGACAGAGTTTGCCTGCCAGACTTACAGGGCCTGTTCACGGCAGCTGAGGGAGTACTCCAAAGAAATAGCAGCACAGTTTTCAGACTTCCCAATACTGATTTGGGCCCATATATTGTAGTTATTGGGGGCTAAATAGTGCCAAATTACTAAACTTTTCAGTTTCAGCCAGATTTATCCAATTCTTATGCAGTGCAAATGATGAAGGCCAAAAATAGCCTGCAAAATTCAATTGCAGCAACTCCTGTGCCTGCAGAGATGTGTATCGTGGAGGTGACATGGGGTGCTACCATAGTGCAATGTTGGAGATGAAATTATGCTACGACACTCTACGCTAGGTGAGAAGATGGGGCATAACACACAAGAATTTTTATCCTCCACAAGCACCACAATTTTTATGGAAACCATTTTTTATGTAAAAGTACAAAATTGGGGTTTGGGATATTTAGTTTTGTTTAAGTCAAAAAGTCAATTTCATATTTAAGTAAAACCATTATTTTATTTCTGAAAATTTTTTGAATTCAATATTTTCCCTGTGTTAGTTATGACTAATCCCAGATGAAGGAACCAAAATTAGTCTCTCTTCTAAATGCACACCGCTTTAACTTTTACTAAATCTCAAAGTCTGAAAGCCAGAGAGCGATGACCATCTCAGTGCATGGTTGTTCTGGGCTCACCTACAAACAGCTTAGAGAGCTACTTACTTAGAGAACACCAAGAGTTAGGAAATAGTAATTCACATGATAAGGTAGGGTAAGATGGGACAGTGGCATCTCTCTTCTCTGATAGAACGGGAGGGTCTCTTCAGATTTGTGGTTTTGGACAGGAAGGGGAGAGTCCCTGTCATATGTCTCTGCTAGGTTTCACTTTGCTAGAGCTTCACCCTCTTCCAATATCTCTGGTTTTGTCTGTTATTCTGGGAAGGACAATTAGCCTTCAAACGATAACAACCCCATTACAGAAACAGCAAGCCTGCTTAGGGGAGGCAAGAACAGCTCAAACCCTGCCGGGCAGGAAGAGCAAATCTCAAGGTTTCTTTCCAGATTTCCCCTCCCACCCTGTGGCATCCCGCTGCTACCTCCAGCTTTATCCTCTCTGCCTTGCCCTCAAGAGGTTCAATTGCTTTCATCTTTGCCTTTATGGATCTTGCAATGACCTGCCACAACAAGAGCTCCCAGCAGCAAGAGGAAAGATGCTGATTTAGGCTGGGGGTGGCTGAAAGCTCACTCCTTTTATTCTTCTTTCCAAATCCCACTGAAAAGAAGAAGTGAGAGTTTTCAGGGAGAGAAGTGAGACCTTCTGGGCCTTCCCAAAATCCAGCTGTTTGTAGGTGCCTGCTGCAGAGCAGTTCATGTGTATTTTACCAAGCATCCCATCATCATAAGTGCTTTATGCATAATAAATGGAAGCAATGCTGCTGTCCTCGACCAAACCTTATGGTCAGGGAATTGTATTTAATTCCCTTTGAACTATGTACGACTTCAAATGCAGCCGTTCCCAAGGTCTGCAAGTCTTTTCCTATCACCCTTCAGTCGTTCAGACTCTTAGTAGTCCAATGTTCACAAAACCACACCGAGTGGGGAGGGATGGCTGCAAAAATCACCCCAGAGTCCATACCCTTCTGTTTGCACTCACACTGAACAAAAGCCCCTGCACAGCTGCCCAGGGGAGGTATAGAAATCCCTTCTTCTTCACTTCCTTATACTGCAGTGTTACCTTGCAAAAGAAACGTGCCTGAGGTTTTGGCATGTGCTGCCCATCAGGCTGGGTTCATAGCCCAGCAAATCCTAAATCTAAAGCTGCAAAATGCTTAGAGTGCTTTGTGTCCGAGGCATGGTGCATATTTAGAACAGAGTTACTGGTGCTGCACTGAGCAATTCATTCATGAAAAAGGCAGGGATCGATTGTAATATTGCTCTAAGCAACATTGATCTAGGATGTATAAGAAAGCTGCTTGCCTAAAGGATTTAAAAATGCAGCGGTCTGCATGGACACAAACAAAGTAAAAGGAGGTGTCAGTGATGAGCTGCTAACACAAAGGGTGAAACCCCAGTTCTCCTAACTCCAGGAAGCTGGGAAGGAGGTGGGGAGGAAGGGATAACGTTGTCATATTTTCAATGCACAAATCAGGTGAGAGGCGCAAAATCTGGAAAAGCATAAATAGAAAATAGAAACAATTATGATAATGAATTGTGAGGAAAAAAGTAACTATGATCATTTTAAAGCATTAATAGTGAGCTCAGTTTTATGTATTTTGCTAAAAAATAATCTGCAAATAGAACTTTGATGGAATGGAAATTTTAACTTTTTGTCAGGCACAGCAAAATAGGTAATTTCATAATTTATTTTTTTTTAACTAAAAATGGTTTTCGTATAAGAGATTCAGCTAGATGGACTCATTCCTGCTAAAAGTTTTGTTTCCAAAGAAAGCAGCATTTATTCTGAAAGGGAAAAGTATTTGGTTAATAGAATTTCCAGCTGTCTTTAAAACACCAGAAAGCTTAAGGAGATGAACATCACAGCAGTGTTGCTGGAGGTGAAATGCAAGAGTGGAGGTAATGTGCATAAAAGGGCTATCCTGTCTGGTCTGTCACAACTACTTATGCTAAGTCCCGTGAGAAGTGCTGCAAATTAATCTTTGGAAAAATGTTGAAATGTCAGTAAAAGCACATAGTACATGCTACATTTGGAGTTCCTGGGCTTCAGCTCCAGCTCTCTGGACTTTGCAGTGCACATGTTCATTTCCATCAAACCAATTCTGAATTCTTCGCAATTGTACCTTGAGTAATTTGGCATGAAGAAAAGCCTCTAAAAACCAATGCATGCAATATGCCTATTTACTTCCTGCCTGCTCCAAAGGCTGCTGAAACTAATGAGAGGTTTTCTGTTGACTTCAATGGGCTCTGGAGCTGGCCCATAGAGGGATGGCATACTTGGGAATGGTGGTGTTGGAAAGACTAGCAGAAGAAAAACAAATTTGCTAGAGGTATGCAAGATGGGAGGTAATTTCATTGGCGAACTGAGTTATGAGGCACCAACAGAGAGGACTTGCTGATTTATAAATTGTAAATCTATGCACTTTGCTGTAGGGACAGGGTCTTCTGCTGCCTATGACATCGTTCGATTTGCAAATAGGCAGACACACATGTAGGTTATTTTGGGCATGCTCCTATCCAGTTTGCATAGCAAATAGAGCCTGAGATGTGCATGAAAAATTCCCTGGACAACTGTTACAAGTTTTTTAAAACTTTGGTTCTGCCTTGAGACATGCAGGTGGCTGAGTGTCATCTCAAGGAATGGATGAGATTTACAACATTCACTTTAGAGGTGTTTGCTCAGAAAATAATATCCTAAGGTTGCTTTGGAGCTTGCAAATAACTTCCTCACCTTAAAGAATTTATGACACAAAATGTGTGTGAGTTCAGTGCAAATTTGGGGAAAAACTTCATGTCCAATGCTGTAGAAGTTTTATTCCTCTTTCCACAGAGGCTTCACAGCCCTCTGCTTGCAAAGAACCATTTCCTTAGTGTCCCAGACCATATTCTTCTGGCTTTACACTTTTTAGATGACCATACTAATGTGAATAAATGCAATCTGGAGGGACAGACTTACTTCTGTAGAGGTGCTGTCCCTTCCATGAGGACATTTGAAAAGGTGTTCATCCAGATTGCCCTTCATTCAGTTAATTAGTGACTTCCCACCTCCTTGTCAAGACCCCCTTATCACATTCTGTCTAATTCCTTTGCAGTTGGACAGAAGGTCTCAGATTTCCAGAGTGTGGACCACATCCTGAAGGAGAGGAACCACCCTGTGATGCACTCTGAGCTGGAAGGTCTTCTCTCCTGCTGTCAATCAACTACTGTCCCTGTGGCAACCTGTATGGCTACTCAACTGGAAAAGAAACACCAGGAAAATATTTATTTTTTAGGTGCCTTAAAGCAAAATTAGCTACCTGAAAACAAGAAGAACAAGCCAGTCTCCCAGAATGAAGTATCCTTGGAAGATCATAGACCTCATTTTAGTAACTTGTGCTACCTATGCTGATGTATGACAACCTGGTGCTGGAAGAAATTCCAGCCTTCAATCACAGGGAAGCGAAATGGTGTTCCTGGAGCTAAGCTGGCTATGGTAATAATCCGTGTGGTTCCTAGTAAATGGATCTTGCTTGCATATCAGAGAAACAGCACAAGCAAGATGTACTACAGATGAAAGGACTACAGTGCCAACAATTATTATAGAACTTGGAAAAAGATGAAACAAATTTCAGACCCCTGTGTCACCTTCTTTTCCAAATATCTAACTGGGATTACTCTCTTCATTTTTCAGCTGTGAAACGAGACCCACGCTGCCTCCTCTCAGTGATTCTACTATGTAGCACAGTATCTCACTGTCAGCAAATTTTCATTAAGACTGCCTAAATTTTCCTTTGTTCAGCTTGGTTTTAATAACCTTCTCTGTCAATCAGCTCTCCAA
Source organism: Astur gentilis (assembly GCF_929443795.1). Taxonomy (NCBI): domain Eukaryota; kingdom Metazoa; phylum Chordata; class Aves; order Accipitriformes; family Accipitridae; genus Astur; species Astur gentilis. The sequence continues at coordinate 39,301,944 of NC_064880.1, forward strand.
CAGTTAGGTCTGCACTTCCCAGTTTTTCTCATCTTTTCTTACAGATACTTCTTCTTATTATTATTATAATAATAATAATAACAACATCATCATCAACAACAACAACAACAATAACAATAATAATACTTTAAACTTTTTTTCCCATTTAGATATATTTATTGCCTGGAAATCTTATCTAGGCAGAGTTTGAGTATGTAGGACATTTGTTCAGAATTTCTAGCTATTCCAGACATATGCATGTGCACAAATGATCCAAACCAGCCTGTGTTTCACAGTTCCTTCCTGATTATATCTATTCATAGCCTGGAAATGTCAGCTTGAAATTTGGGACCCCCATTCATCCGACATAATCTCCCATATATAGTCTACCATTGCATTGAACCTCTTGCCTGAGTAAGCAGTCCAGCTCCAATACAGCAGAATTTCTCAGCTGTGGGGTGGACCTCAAGGCTAGGCATAAAAGGTCCTTAAGGCAGATTTCTAGAAGAAGCCATTCTGTTGGCAACAAGGAAACATGACCACTTGCAGGGAGGAAAAAAGGATGCAAGTTATGGCGCTAATTTGGAGGGAGGAACTGTGAAGTATAGTATCTAGGGGAGATTGAGGCAAATATTATTCACATCAGCCTCTACATCTCTGCTTTTGGTGAATTCTCAGCAATAGGACTATTTACTAATTCATCTCTTTCAAAACCCTATTCGTCATTCCCATTTTCCTTGTCTACTGACTTGATTCAAGCAAACAGCAGCATCTGAAGCGTGTGGGGAGAAATTACAGCATCCGTCTTTAAAGTGACCTGCTTTTCTTTTTTAAGCAGCTTGTATGCCCTACCGAGGCTTTGGAGGTTCTCTGCTGTATACTGTAAAATGACAGTAACTGGGCTATTTATATCACTGCAAAGTGACTACATGATGGGATAATTAGGAGTGCTGTATCTGCTGGAGTGAGAGATAACACTGTAACACATTTTTGTGTTAAGCAACACAAACAACAATGCCTCCAGGTTAAACAGTACCTGAGCAACTGATAGGCCTCCTGCACTGTTATTTCCAGGAGGCAATATCTACTGGCTTCATTCATGCGTGAGGCACAGTTGTAATGCTGGTTTTATTACCTCTTGCAGTACTTGCCCTCTACACAGGTAAATGATTTTTGCAAGCAAGCTTGCTTTGGGCAAGTATGGATATTCGAGACATCTTGTGAACAAGTAAGGTGGCGTAGATTTGCAGATCTGCTAACGAAAACATGACCCTTGGATGAAAAAATCCAAGCGCTTGGCCAGCCCGTTTCACACTGTTACTTCTGGATGGAGTCCAATAGCTTGTGCTGTGTTTCAGCTTACATATTACTTCAGAAAACACAGCCAGTCTTGACCTGAAGCTGTTAAAGTGTGAGTGTGATCCATTTAGCCCACGTTTAGGTAGAAAGATTCTAGCTTTGCTGATGAGAGCCTTGGCTTCTTTTAAGTATTAGCACAGACACAGCCTCAGAGAACGAGAACCTGTTATGCTCTGATTCAGTGTATTTCAATGGTTAATCACACTCATTAAAAAACGTTTAATATGAATTTGTTACATGTCAGTTTCCATAAATTGTCTGTTTTGCCTTTCTCTGCAAGATTAAAGGAGTATTTCATATATGCTATTTTTCTCCTCAGGAAGGTTACTAATGCACCAATCATGTCTGTCTCAAGTCCTCTTTGAGATAAGATCAAATTCGCTCTCCGTAAATATTTTTCTCCATTCCTTAAGCTATGTTTGTGTCTCCTCCCTACATAGCCTGTAGTTTTTCAACATCCTCTTTAAAATGTCAGCACTAGAACTGGACATGCCATTCCAGTATGCAGGAGATGTGCCAGCATCAGGTGAGCAGTGCCAGATGGGGAACAGAAATCATTGCACTGCTTGCCTGCTGGTGCATCCAAGGAACGAGTTTGTTCACCCATTATATCACCCTTGCAAAGTATGTTAAGTTGTTTCTTTGTTATGAACTATAAATATGTCTCACTGGTTACTAGGGTTTGGTTCCTCACTTCTTATCCTTAGATCAGTAATATTGCATTTCACTTAGCTAAAATGCACTTTGTTTGGGTGGACCAAACTTTCAAAACAAAATCTGTAACTGACTTTATTGACCTTTATTCATCATGTCAATCTCTCTGATGAGGAGCAACTCTATATTTAACTCCAGCTCACCTATGGGATACCCTGTAGGAAAGTGGGCTAGGAACTCTACAGCTCAGGCTTGTAATTCCCTGGTTCTAATGATGAGCTGTTTCATGTTTCACGAAAAGACAAGAGAAGGCCTATTTAACCTTGGTAAAGAATACTATTATGATTGTGAAAAGAGACTGGAAAGTGGCATGTAGATGAAACATTCTGGTAATGTTCCCGTGCTGTCAGCTAGTGTGAAATATGCCACCTCCATGACTAGAATTTATCCTGTCTGCAGCCTGCAGCTGCTTTGTGTTAACAGAGACTCCTGCCACCAGTTTATCTGGATTCCATAAGAAAGTCCATCCAGAATAAGACAAACTTTGGGCTGAAGTCTGTTAGGTATCCCTCAGGACTTTGCCTTGCAAATTATCTTGGTTCAGTCCAATGAGTTCTGACACAACAGTTCGTTATCTGGGGAAGAGAACAGCTTTTCACAAAGTAGAAGCCAAATACCCATTTTTTTAATATCAAAGCTACACTTGAAGACAGTCCTGAAAACCCTTTAGTTGTCTATAATAACATGAAGATTAAAATGCTGTCTGTTGCATAAAAGCCATGGATTGCAGAGTGTTATCTTCTTGAATAAAGCTGCTGCCACAAAGGTAGTGTCTCGCTGACTGTTTTATGCAGAGAATAGGTGTCAAGCTTTAAAAGAGTCATTTAACAGAAGTTGAGAACAATGAGAAAAACATCTAAAGAATGTAATTTTCTAGCTAATTTACTCTCACAGTTTTTGAAAGTGCTGCTGTAGTTTCCCTCATACAGGACAGGTCACATTACTGTAGCTGTCTTAGGTAGCCACTCAAAAGGTGGACAGGGCTTCCGAAGGACATGAGGACCACTGAGGAAGTGAATAGAAATAACTGTTAATCACCTGTTCTGATGCAAAGACTATCAGGACTCTGCTGAGAAACCATCAGGGACTGGTTCAGAACAAAAAAAAAGGAAGTACTGCTTTATTAAATGTGCTGTTGAGCTGCGTAGCTTCTTGCTTCAGCACGTCTGAGACACAAAAAGAATTATCTGAATTCAAAACATTACGCTATAAGTTGATGGAAGAAAAAGCCTTACAATCTGAGAACACAACCTTCCTCTGATATAAGAAATCTCTAAATCAGAAATGTTCGGAGTATATTTTAGAGAGATTGCACTATAAGCTGCCTCTGTTCTTGTATTCTTCCCTTACGTATCTGCAATTGTAAAGATAATTGGTAAACATTTGGAGATGAGGTACTAGGTTAGATGGACCTTTTTTCTGTCCCAGTAAAGCTCTTTTATGTTGTGCTTACCTTCTGACAGAGTTACACACGTTCCCTACAATATCGGCGTCAGCCTCTAACTGCCTCTGCAGTTTACTGGGATATCAGTATGAGGAAGGTGAAAGATTTGTTAGCGTGAGCCAACTAGAGACAAAATAAGATGAAAGAAAAGCTCACTACATAGGGAACCAGACTTAGCATTCACTGGTGGGAAGCAACTGACCTAGTAGGAAAGAAACAGGGGCTGGATGCAGTCAAGAGGTTGATAGCAGGGTAACAACAGGAGAGCAGGGTAGAGAGATGCTGCCCAGCCGTGTACTTGACCCTACAACAGACCAGGGTGTGTGAGCTGTGCCGGGTGTAGCTCATGTCTCAATGTGAACGGTGCAATACTGAGATCCGACTGAGAAGCCCGCACCACACTGGATGAGGTGTGCAGGGAGCGGAAAGGCGGGTGGAAGAACTTGCACCGTCTCTAAGTATCCCGCTCTGCCAGAAAATCAGCCTTACATAGAATAGCCATTTAGAATTATATAAAAATATGGACCTGCTCTTCTAATTCAGAGTATCCTGTTCTCCAGGAAGAGCTATTTTTAGGTAGTCTTCACTAAACATCACTGTATTTTCACACTGCAGTTTTTCCTCCTTCAAACTTTTCTCCATACTTTATCTTTGGCTACAAATGCATTCTGAAACCTAAACGAAAAACACTCTATTTTGCACCTCTCTAGTCAAATCAGAGGACTGACTTTAAAACTTCCTTATAAAAGCTTCTGCCCATCTGTGGCTATTTACTAAATAAGAGAGGATTAGCTGCTTAGTGAAAGCCAACACAGAAAGTTAACTACACCTTGTTGCTCTGTTAGATTGCAAACCCTAGGTGACTGGTAGGATTCATGATTCTTTGATAATAGCAGTATTTTGGGGAATGAAATACAGGTGTGCAGAGATTGAGTCAGTGTCAAGAAGCAAGGTATTCTGGGAGTTCCGAGTCATTGATAAAAAGCTTCTGGTCATTGAAGCCTAAAATAGCTTTGGTAGGATATGAGTTTAGGCTGAAATGAGTTTGAGGCACTTAATGGTGAAGTGCTATTGTCAGTCTTAGTAGCAATGCATAAATAAAGTCTTTGTTATTGACCTTACTAGCAGTAAATACAGGCTTTCTGAGATATCTCAAATGCATAGGTCTACCTCTTGGAGGTATCTCTGTTCAATTTTCTGTAAGGTCTAAAGGATCCAACTGTGTATCTCTATTTCTTGCTATGAAGCAGTTACTGATAGGAAGGCTGCTTCTGAAGATAGGGTTTAACTCTGACTTAAAAACTCTAATCAAGCCAGGGGTCTTCAGGCAGATTCTGTTCTCAGTTATCTCTGTGGAAATTGAGTAGCTTTATCAAAACCAGCTGATAGTATAAGAGCAGAGTGGTGGTCAGCGTATGCTTTATATAACTTTGTCTTCTAAATAACCTTCCTTGTACTGCTACTAAATCACAATATCCCTTTTCAAAGAGTATCTGAAATCAGTCCCCTGCAGAATCAAAGGACCAGCAAAATTTAGAATATTCTTCTGTTTCCTATTTTACTCAGTCCTTCATTTACTTAAGAAAATAGAAAAAATAGCCTAAATATTAAAAAATACACGAAACTAATTTTGTGAACATTGAACCTTCACTCGCAGTTCACAGACTAAAGGGGTGGGAGAAGAAAGTTGTTCTGCCTCTTATTTTATACTTTAAGTTTAAGGGTGATGTCTTTACTTTGCAAAGTGCTTAGGTTATGGATGGTGGTAGAAAAAATTCTGTTTTCTATTCCTAATCTTCTTGTCTGGGACTAACTCTTAATTTTACCCTCCTTACCTGCCTGCGATAATTTCTGGCCGCCATATGAACAGGGTTACCCATTCTAAGCATTATAGATCCAGCAGTCATTTCCCAGATCTCTGGGAATTCTGAGTCAGTGAACTGTATTGTATATAGCCTTTTAACATTAATAAGCAACTTAAATTTTGTTGGCTTTTTAATATATATTTTTTAAAAAATCAATGACTTTCCAGGAATTTTGATAAAAAGTAATTACATTTATGAAATCCATATTTTTTCTCATCTGTTTCAATTTCTTGCTATTACGTTAAGTTGTTGCTGTCTGCAGAAAATGTGACTAAAACCGTGCCTTCTTAAGAGAGACTCTCCAGCTGACACAAAATGCAAGATCTCGTGCAGGAGAAAAAAATCAATTGTAAGGTTTTTTTTAGTCCTCTAAGATATTATATGCTTGTGATGTAGAACTTTCAAGATTTTCCCCTTGATCTGAATATTCCTATGAGGTAACTAACTTTGGACAGGCCCATAATAGTAAAACATTGTCAGTAAGTCTTCCTTTTCAAATGAGCAGAAAAACTTGTTTAAAGCACCTTCCATCTTTGAAAGCATTTTCCCCTTCATAAACCTTGAAGTGCTACAGCAAAGCTGGAGCTGTCTGCATACAGAAGCCTGCCTGTCACTTATGGAAAACTCAAATTTCATATATCAAGGGCTTGTGTGAAAATTGCTTTGAGCGTTAATTGCCCAAATGATTCAGCTTTATAAGAGCCTCTCTTATGTACTCAAGTATGTCTCATAGCATGCTGAGTGCCAAGCTCCAATAGAGAGCCAGCTGTGCTCTGCTCCCAGATGTTTGAAGAAGATAATTTTTGCCCATCATTTCAGTCCCCCTCCCAAAATCCTGAGAAATTTGTTTAATGAAGTCATTAATGCACAATAGCGTATTTGTTCTTTTTTTTTCTGTTAAAAAAATACTCTCCCTAGAATGTATACAAGTTTGCCTTGGCTTATAATTACAGTAGCACATTGTCAGATTAACTGTGCCGAGGAGATAAAAGAAAAGCTATCAGTTCTGCAAAATTAAGACTCTGACAAAATAATTTAGAAAGGATCAGATCCCTCTGCTTTCAAAGATGCTCTTTCTTTGCTGTGTTTGAGGTCATTTTAACTCTCCAATTTACCTATTGCAACATGAATTGCTGTTAGAAACCTAACAAAAAGTATATTCATTCTTAAGTCTTGAATTCAAGCCTTTTCATAACTATTCTTCACCCAGATCTCAATCTTCAACATGTTCAGATCCTTGACCAATTGACATTGCTTAGTTTTTTTTTAAGTCAAAGTAGCTACACTGAAGTCAAGGGATCTGTGTTAATTTATACCAGCTGCGTGTGGGCTGAGCTGAGACCCTGGATCCAAAGAACAAGAAAACAGCCTTTTACAGGGAGATCATGCCTGGACTTTGCCTATCAGTGCCCAGGTGCAGAGGATTTCAAGGAGAGGTTTTCTGTGCTATATGGAGATAAAATATTTGTGTGATCCGCAGCTTGATCTTCACAGTTGAGTGACTACCATCAATCCCTACTCCCGACTCAGCTGTCGGAAGAGATTTCTCTCAGACTATGTTGTAACTGAGTTTGAACAACCACAGATAGGTTCTGGGTTAATTCAGCCTGTCTTTGTGGCCAGGCTGCTCCTGAATCAGAAGTATCTAGCTGTATTTACACAATGCAGGTGTTAGGCAATAGGAGTTCACTTTCCATGGTTCCCAAGGTAGAGCCCAGCTGCCTTCCCAGGTTCATGTGTTTGTGTGTTCACCCATCAACACAGCGTTTCGAGCCCACAGGTTGCTCTAGTTTTACAGCATCTGATCCAGCTGCTGCTGCGAGTTACGGACTCTGCCCAGCATCTGTAGCCTCTTTCAACCATTGTTAAAGTTATTGCAAAGTCCATTTTTGCTGGTTAAATCAGAGGTGATAAGACCCTCTGGAAAGCATTTTGTCTGTAGCTGATGGCCCTCACAAGCTGGTGGCAGATGTTGATCTGGAGGTTATTGAGGTTGCATGCAGATCTGAGACACGTGACAGAGCAGAGCTCCTTGTCGTGACAGTGGGATGAAGCAGCTGTTCTGAAACAGAGGCACAGCCACAAAAAGCTGCATGAGTCTGGGGTGGCCGGAGCAACTCTAGATGCTTCTCCTCTTTATGAAGCTAAGTAAGGCATTTGCTTGTATCTCTATCAAGTGATCCAACCAAAATTAGGACATACACACCTGGGGATACAAATATTTTCTCTGATCTCGTTCCCACTGGTGTTAATGAGTACAGTGGCACGAAGCTTATCTTTCCCTATACAGGCTTAGCAAAAGACCTTAAGAAACATGATTTTTATTGCTATCTTGTCCTGTTAGCTGGAATATGAAATTCTGTGTTTTGCAAGGTTGTTTCAGTGACGTGTGGTGCAGCCAGGGTATGTCGTTCAGAGTAAACATGTGACATGTATTGCTGTTTCACTCAACATCAACAAGAACCTAGAAAACCCAGGCAGAAACGTACAGGCAGAGACTGGCCATCTCCCAAGTTATGGAGATCCTTTTATTTCTGCTTTTTTACATTCAGGTGTTGCCTGTAGGTAGGTATACTATTTGGATTAGACTAGTTTAGCAGCCACTGACATGACAATGAAATGGGCATGTAAATGTTCTGCGTTGCAGCAGCTGTGTATACCCTTCTGGAGCAGAAGGCTTATGTACCTTTGGAGTGATTATTTTATTTTACTCCTATCAGGAATTTCACCAGTTAAGCTATACTGCGGTTAAATGTGGCCTCCCTGCCCTGCCCTTAATTAAAGTCCCAGAGCAAATCAAGGCACACTTAGAGGCCTTGCTTGTAGGACTGATGGAGTCCCTTATTCCTGCTTTCCCAGTTCATTTCTGTTGCCTTTTTGTCTGGGAATGCCAACTGGCTGAGTCACCCTGGATAACTCGCCTCATAGACTTCTCGGTCTGGCTGCTTGCTTTTGTCCTTCGTTTCTTTACAGATTTCCCCCTTTCCAGTGTCCTTAACTAGAAGGACATGGGAAATTGCCACAAGCCCAATTTTCTTGCAAGTTGGTCAATCTTATGGCCACAAGTGTTTACCAGCTGATACCTTAGAAAGTTGTTCGCCTTGGCAGGGAGCCTTATCTCTTGAGCTCTGCAGTAGTGACAATGCATGTCAACTGCTTTTAACTGGTAGTGGATTTTTCATATGGGAAATACTTTTAATAGGAGTGCTGATTCCTTGTTACTCCAAAAACCACTAGAAAATTAAGCCAACACTTAACTATTTCATCGTTAATTTGCTGCAAATGGATATTTCAAATACTCATTCTTTTCTTTATAATTCTCAGGAAATGTATAATTTTTGTTCTGCCAGGCTTTGCTAAGCAAATAAACTGTAATGGGCAAATGTAACTGGTCTTTTGGGGAAGTAATTTTTCTGCTCCTTAACTCATAGAAGGCTTCTGGTGCCCCTATATTGTCTATAAGATATTGTACAGCTGAAGAAAGACTGCTAAAAAATTATTTTCTATCCGCAATGGGATAAAACATTCATGCCAATTTGTTGTTGGGGCAGAGAGAACTAAAATTTGTGTTAATTGAAAAGGGATACTCTCTGAGTATATATCATGATCTAGTGGATAGGGATGTGTAGGAAGTAATTTGTGTTTTTTATAAGCTGTCCCACTGCATGTTTATACCAATACACCTCTTGTTTATTAAGTTTCCTGACCAACTAAGGATGTGAGAGAGGCACCAGTCTCAGCTGGAAGCTTTTAGTCGCTAAGCTAAATCTGTAGAAGCTTCTGCTTTTAGCTGTGACAGTCACAGTTTCAGTTCCCTTTATGACCAATGGCTTTTAAGGTACCAGCATGTATAACTGCAGAAGTCTTCACCTTTGTGGAGAGCAATAGAGCACCAAACTTGTTATTGTTAAGAATCGTTGAGCTTTACCTGAGATACAGGAGATTTTTGGTTTACTTGCAGAATCCAAAGGGTTTTCTGGTTTTCTTCAAAACCAACTTTAGTTAGGAAAGCCAAAGTCAGCTTTGACTATGGCAACTAAAATGAAATTAACATCCCACAAACTGACTACTAGCAACAGAATATACCATGACCCAACTGCATCCTTATGCAGCCTTGCACTGATACGTGATGCTGTAATTTTCTCAGGCTTTCTGGAAGAATATTGGCTGCGAGTTTAGAGAATATTTGTTGAGAATTACAACTGAACAAATGCAGTCTAAAACTTGTACTCACAGCGACAAGGTGGAGCAGACAATGTTGGAAGTTTGTTAACAAGTAAAAAACAAGGATATGTTCTTGCACATAGTCTGGATAGTGACTACAGAGATACATGTTAAATATACAATTTTAAGAAACTGTATAGCATTTTCTCAGGGGTTTAATTTTCTATAATAATACCAATAAAACAAAACAGAGCCCTTGGAAGGTGTGAAATCCTGCCTGGACTCAGAGCTAGGCAATGAATGATTATATATATTTTCCCAGCTCCGCCTTAACCCCATGCACATGGAGAGAGAGAGGGCGAGACATGGGAAGACACTGCACAAGAAAAATGTTTATTAGATAAAATGACAGAAACACATTCCATGAATGTTACTGCAGAGGGAAAATGAAACAAAAATATTACTTTGCCTTTGTGCAATGTTGACAAATTTTACAATACAGCATGCTGGAAAATAAATAGTTTTAATGAATAATGACCTCTTATTTGTCTGTTTGATTAAAAATGCTTTTTCCTCAGACTGATTATTTATTTACTCTTTATTGCAGAGAGGAGACAATAATGAGGAGTTAAGAGGTGAATTTTTTTCAAAAACAATTCAACTTTGGCCAAGAAATTGATTTATAGAAAAGGTATTGTTTGGTCCATGTCAAAACAATATTCTGGTAATGCTTTCTTTTAAATCTTCAGTGTCCCCCTGCTTTGGGTAGGGAGGCTGACTTTTGGGAATGTGACCTGCACTTGCAACTATGCCATTACTTTCCTTACAAAAATGCCTTGCCGAATGGGATTTGACAAAACTGGCTTGTCAAGTTATAAGTTTTTTTGTGCTGGGGGAAAAGCCCCACCACCAAAAAAACCAATCCCCTCCCTCACCTGAGGATTGGATCTATGAAAAGGCCAGCCAGAATCTAATAAGAAACTTCCTGATTCTACATCAGGAGAGGACAAAAACCGGACTGGAGGTCTGAGGCAAAATAAAAAAATTGGGACAGGCTTTCTAAGTCCATGTAACTTATACCTCCAAGTGGGACAGTGAGTAAGCTGACTTGGTAGGTCAGATAAGGTTTAAAGCAATCTGATCCTGAACTATTTGCTCTTCTCCTTGGGCCTGTAATTCGTTTTTCTTTGCAGTCAGTGAAGCTGCAGAGACGAAAGATCTGGTTAAACTTAAACACAGCTGCCAGATGTTTTTTGAGGGGAAGAAGGGGAGAGAGGTATTGAATGCGAAGACTAGGAGAAATAATTCTTTGGGCCTGGGCACAAGTGTCTATGACTAATTCTTGTGGCTTAACTTTTGGCAAGTGTTCAGCACCTAGCTGTCCAGAGGAATCAGCTTGTTCCTGATTCTGTGCTGTGCCTTTCATTTTTCATTCTGCTTTTTTACATCCCAGTGTCAGAAGCATCACTCATGTCATTCAAGAAGAAAGACTGACAGAGTCCTGAGCTCCCTTCATGGAACAATGGTCTTTATCCCTTTACCAGAAAACTGAGAGATGTAATAATCTCTCTGATTCTTCAACTTCTGTTCTGGTAGGTAAATTGTGCTGCTGCTGAACAAAAGGGAATGGAGATATTTCAGCTCTATAGTAGAATTTCTGAAGACAAGGCTGTACTTATGCATAACATTACAGGAATATTAGAAAAGGTATGGAGAGCCCTGAGGGTCACACATGCATTTGTGAAAGAAAAATTTATGAATGAAGAGGAAAGCAGAAATTGACAGTAAAGAACAGCAGAAAGTGTAATTTAATTGAAATACAATATAAAATCTTATTTGAGTTAAATATGACTTACAGTGGGCTTTATTAAAATGCTACTGATCACTCCATTAAGTGTTAGAATGAATAAAGATGATTGTTCCCAGTAACCAAGAATGTGGTGTTGAGTTGCATTTTATCAGCATATCCATATGTCACATTGAGAAGGGATTTCAAGTGAATCTGCTAGCAATCCCTCAGGGAGATTAAATATTTTCTTTCCAAGATACTGGAAACTGAGTGACCACTCAGATCTTCCTGGTCATTAACCAAACATCAGAAATTGGGAAACCTCTCTATGTGTAGCCCTAGAAAGACTGGCTGCAAGAGGTTTAGATGTTATACCTTTCTTTTTTTTTAAACTGAAATAGAAATGTTAATCAAAATCCTTGCTGGGAAGCAGGTTCATCACTGCAAGGTCTGGATGATTTTCTTTCTCGGTGTAGTCAAAACATCCTGTACTGAGGCTTTAAGTTCAGCACCAATGATAGAAGAGTTGTGAAACAAATCATATGTAAGTGTAAGATGTTGCTCTGTGATGGCACATATTGATGAAAACTCTTATTTTCACGTACTCCCCTTTATTTGGTATTTTTTCCTTGACTCAGCAATTTGTTTCTGCTGTAAGCTTGTCAACTACTGATCAACTGTAAAGGATGAATTTGGTCCCAGTACACTTTCAGTATTTCTCGGCAAACAGCCTCTGGCCAATCTCCATGGAATTACATGGCATGCAGTGCCACTGGTAACAGTAAAAGCCATCACGGATTTGGGCTGCTGAAGCACCTCCAATAACACTGAATCCCATTGTCAGATGTGGTATGAAGTCATGGTCAAACTTCCATACTGTGCTGGCTAATAATGGAGGATCCAGTGTGTAGTATTCAGTAGTCTTGCCTCTTTGCTTGTCACGCTGACATGAACATTGCTTATGAAACATTTGGCTATTGCTGGCCTCCAAACAGCCCTACGTGTCAAAGTTCTATTGCACACGAAAGGCCCATTGGAAGAGCTGTTCCTACCACAGCTTCTCCACTTCTGGATATTAAAACTTAGATGATCCACCGTCCTTCTGGCACTCTCCAGGTTTTCGCCATTTTGAGGCATCCTTTTGACACAATAACATATCACTTAAAGTCTTACTGGGTTTTTTTTCCAATTACGGCAATGATCTTCGAAAAAGGGGGTGGCAGTGGCAAGATTACAATACATATTATACTAGGCATAACATCTGAATATTCTTTAAGTAGGGATATATTAAGACAAAAAAGAAATTGTATGGAAAGCAAGAAGAACAAAGTGGAAGTATTCACATTTGGTAGCAGTTGGGTGGAAGCAGGCCATCGATCAGTAAATACCCTTTAGATGTTTATAAGGCTCCCTAGAATTTTTAAGAATGCCGTGCCTTAGATAATAGACCAGTGTACAGGTCTACACTGTCATCCACAGGGTAATGTTCCTTCAGAGAGAATTATTGTTTGATTTCTTATTTGAAGTTTGACTCCTTCTTAGATCTATCAAAAGCTTCTCTTGCATTTTTTAATGCAAACACCAGCAGTATATCTTTTAGGGTTTGCATGCTCTATTAAGAAAAATTCTAGCCTACTATTCCTTTTTGATCTACATTCTTATGAAAACAACATAATTGGCAATTCTAAAAGTTCATGGTATTTTAAAAGAGAACAAAAATATGAGATCAGTCTTTTAAATGCTGAAAATGACAAGTTTAATTATAAAGTTATTTGTTTCTTCATATTTTAGCTTCTCCCCACCCCCCAATTCAAAATATAGTAGACTTACACCAGCAGTGTATTAATAGCTTTGGTAAATACAAACATTATACTCAGCTTTAATATACAATCAGCAGTAAGCTCTGAATGCTCTGTATTCTTTATTCTTTTCAAAGCAATGCTGCAATTCAAATAGACTTTAATACAATGTATCAGATACTTTCCATCATACATACAGTTTGAAACAACAGAAAAATGGTGTGAAGGCAAAAGATTGTGCTGAAAGATCAGCACTTATAAGGATTTCTACTTTAATTCAGTGTGTTTCTTTCTGACATGGGTGGGAATACAATTTTTCGCAGGAAGGATAAATATAGTCAGTGAAATTCTTGTCCCGCTGAATTCAGTGGGATTTTATCCAACTACACAGGGAACAGTTGTGTAGAGTAAGGATTCCTTATTTCCAGACAGTGACAATATTACCATCCTGAACTAGAGAAGGACCTCTACTACTATAAACATTTCATTTCTTTGTAATATGGTCGGAATTTTTACTCACCATTTATGTTTTTCTTTGATATCTTTAGCTTCCTTTATTAACTACCTGAATTTCCAGACATCAGATGTGTGTTCATCACTTCTTCAGAGGTTCTTTAGTTTTCTGTCTTGTATGAACTGCTGCTGTGAAGCTTCTGCATTTTCTAAACATACAAAGCTTCCTTATGTGAAGAGCTGAGAGATTTTAGAAAATGCAATAAACACCTCTTAATGCATTTAACGTGAGTACTCTTTTGGTGTGTATTTACCAGCATTTTTTGATTGGACTTGCACATGCAAGGAATTCAAACACCTCATATAATTCAAAGAAATTTGTTGTCAGCAGTTACCTTCAGCAAATACACTTTGATATCTCCAAGCAGCAATATCTATTTTGTTTGATGAAAAACTCCTTTCCATCTCTATTGGCATCTAATTACCTTTTCCTACTCTGTATCTTTTTACGGATTTACATCTTTTCTCAGCATTTCCTGTATTCTGTGAGGAACCCTTGCAGGCTGCAGCTAGTGGTGCTATCCTACTTATCCTGCAGCTATAAATGTTTCAGCACCTTGTCTGCCGTCTTTGCTGAAAGGGAACAGTCCTTTTTATTCTCCTGTCCTGGTGTTCCCCCAATGATCCCTAGACTTGATTTAAGACGAAAATTGGTGCTGATGTTCTGAGGGATCCTATCATACTATTTTTAGTAGTCCTCCAAAGTGTTTTGGTCCTGTTGTTCTAAACAGAATAAAAAAGTATGTATAGTTACTTTGACTAGTGGCTGATGAAATCCTCCCCAGGACTGCATTAATGTGCAATGGCACGCTAGACCTCAAGAAAACCTGGAATGGTAGAGGCCAAGCCCCAGAAAAAAATGTATACTAGGTCCAGTAATGGGTGGCCAGATACACATTTGGGACTGACTGCTTTTGGACAGAATTACTCTGCTGAGCTGGGATACTGCTACAGGGGCTGACATTGGCAAGCAGTCATTTTTGTGCAGGGGAGGACTGTACAGGTATGCTCCAAAAATTAGAAAAAATTGAGTTCCAGGTCTTAGGGCAGAATGATAGAACATTGAATCTGTGAAGACTACTTTCAAAGCTTGACAGCAAGAGGTGGTTTAAAAGAAGATTCATTTCCCTTTGCAAACAATGATTTTTTTCAGTGACAGAATTTGAAAGCTCCGTGGACCCACTCTTAAAGCTCACTGATGTAATCAGAAATATTGTGTTTAAATCTTATCATTTCCATATATCTTTAAAAAATGTCTTGTGTTCCTACAAGATCATATTTATCTTCTCATCCAACTCCAGCAAATATTGGTCATTTTGATGCACAACTTTCTTGTACATCATTGAAAAATTACTTATATTTCCAAACGTGGACCTGTGGCTTTCTATGCAGAGTGGGATTCAACAAGCTTTCACAGGGCATTAAGGCATCAGGACAAAACTAAATTGCTTGAGGGATCATCATACTGTTCCCTTGTTTAGTGAACACTGGAGATATATAGCACTAAATTTAACTAACTACAGAGTTTGCAGTGCTATTTTTAGACCTGTTTTCTGTGAAAATGTGGCATAGGTGAAGACTTTGTAAATCAGTCTCAGGTCAGGTTGGTCAGGTTTGATCAAATTTGATACAAGATTGGCAATCCAAAGCTAAAACTTTTTTGAAAATTGGCTGGCAGAGAGGGACAGAGTTTCTTCATTGATAAAAGTAGATAAATAAACAAATAAGTAAACGGCCAATCCTTTGCCATAGGGAAGGCAGTAGGGATCCAGATGGGAGCCTGGCAGACTGCAAGCAAGAATGACAGTCATGGCTGGGGAGACGGAGCACCAGAGAGCTGCAGAACAACAGGCCACAGCAGTGGAGGGATCTGAGATAAAAGTATGTGGGGGGGAAAAAAAGTGTTTCCTTAATTCTCCTATTCAGGATGCAAATTGTAAAAATCAATTAATCATCAGTGATGAAAAACTATGGCTGCCAACTGAGATGTCTCAGCGTTGTACATAATGCTTGTTTTAGCACAGCGTGCTGCTTGAAGAAAGATGTTTTGCTAATTAGTCCTAAAAGTTATAGGAAGTTTGTAATGCATTCTTTTTTCAACTAAATTGAATGACTCAAGACAGTAGAGTTATTGTATGAGTAAAAAAATAGCAGGATGAGGCCATTAAGAGTGTGCCAGTCATCAGATGTCATGAGCGTTCTTCATTACAAAGAAAAATTTGTCCTGAAAAAACCAAATAAATAGAAAATCTCCACAAACCACCTCTTCTATCTGTTCAGTGTGCTTGAGTAATTTCTAAATGCTGAAAGCCCTGGAACCCAAACGATACTGTAAAAAAATAAACTAACTGAAACCATAGCTCTTGCCAGATTCACTGCTCTGCAAATATTCAGTAAGTGGCTCGCTACTGATAAGGAAACTGTTGTTGTACTCTTGGACTGTTTGTCAGCCTAGGTGAATAGGGAAAATGGGATAAAGAGATTTAATTAAGTGCCTAAGAAGGGATATAGTCAAAGACCAGTAGTTGCATTCAGTTCCGATTTAGGGGAAGCAATGACACAAAGTCTGGTGTTAGCGGAACTGGTAAGAATTGGCTGAGCTCCACTGAACTCATGTTGTACCACCAGAAAATCTGGCCTCTATAGTTCCAATGTGGACATTTAGTCTGTCTCAGTCCACCTCATAATTAAAAAACTCAAGCACACCCCAAAAGAGACACTAATTCAGGTTCTCCTGTGTATCAGGTATGACACAGTTGTCTAATTATAGTAAGTAGGCTCAAGCTGCAAAAAAACAGAATTTCAAAACTGTGGAGGGAGGCAGAAATTTATTACCCATATCCCTCATACCTTCCTCTAAAGTCAGTTTTCTTTAACAGCCAAACTAACATTACATGGTTCTGAGCATATAAAAGGGGACAATAGACTAGTAGTCATCTATAGGTCCTGCTAGCCTAGCACTGGAGGAAAGTTTTTTTTGTGTTCCTATGCCTTGTGTGGGAGATGAAGCAGAGCTGAAGTCACCCCATTTACCCTCTCCTCAGAGGAAATATTTATATTTTTATTGAACTGGAGGGTTAGGGGTCTTCAGTTTTACAAACTTACAGCTTAGATAAGTGATTTCCTCCAGCGCTTGTCCTAGAAAAATAAAACTAGATTCCTTTTTCAAAAGTAGTAAAAAAGGTAAAAATAGTAATGTATCTTAGAAGGAAACAGGTGCATAATATCAAAATATTTGAGATCTGCTATTGCTGGATTTTGTGCATTTTATACTGCACTAGCCACAGAATACAATGTGGTTGTGCAATGGTATGTTACAAAAAATATCTTAAGCATTTAGTAAATTTGGCACAATTTTTATATTCTTTGGTTAAAATGCAAACATGTGGGGATTTAAGATTCAAAATCAAAGGTATTGGAACTCTAAGAATAGTTCATAGTCCACCTCCTTCAGGTACTGAGAAAAGACTGAGATTGCGATTGAAAGACAAAACCAACCCATTTCTTCACTTAGGTCCTCAGAGTCTTTTCTTGTTCAGATCTGTCTTCTCTTACAGTGTTTTTGTGGCCAATATCAATAATGAATACTGGAGTCCAGGAGCTTTCCAAGCTTTGGTGCAAAGAAGTGAGCACAAGTGATCAGGAACAATGTCTTGAAAGCACAGTTGCAGATTATTTTATATATATGTACACACATATATAGATCAAAACAGGAGAAAACATACTGAGTTGAGCAGAGCTCATCGGTGTCTTATTTGTTATTGTGTATTTCTCCCCCTCTATTTTCAGTAGTCCAGGGCACCATCGCAGCTGGGGATGAGCAGGTGCAGAGAACAATTATTCTACTTCTGGAGCTAATTGTGGGCTTCAATTAGGAAGCCAATTTATTGGGGTAAAGAAACTCATTACTGTCGATTCTTAGGCAAGGAATAAGATCTTTTCATGTGACCCACCGTGATTAATCTATTTATTTATTTATAATAAAGCATCGATGGTCAGTGTAATTCTCTTATCTAGCATGATGCAAAGGATATACAGAGACCATACAGAGGGAGACATCAATACAAGCCAGTAGTATGCAGATGAACAAGCTGCTTTATAGCGGCAGTCTTATGGTTGCATTGGTATAAGGTTTATCAGTGTCTGTACCAGAACTGAATTCCTTTCCCTTCAAAAATCCAAAATCCTGCTGGTGGGCATTCGAGAAAATTTTCCAATGCGAAATAAATAAATAAATACTCAGACAAAAATATCTTACATGAAAAAATCTAGTTGAGCTCCATTGTTTCAAAAAGCCTGCTCAAACCAAGATGCTTTACCTTTTAACATGTATCTATTTATGCATGCATGCAGGGAACCTACCAACTAATTGGAATCATATTTGTAAGTCTACTGTCTATCATATACTACATTGTAAATTCCAACATTTTGCAGTTCTCAAGCTGCCGTGCAGAGGGAGTTAGAAATAAATCCTTCATTCTTACATCTTCCAAGTTTTCCAATAGTTTTATTTCTTTGAAGTGTCTTTGATTTTTATATACATAAAATTCAAAAAATTAAAAAAAAAAATCCCAATCTAAATCCCCAAACAAACAAAATAAACTCCCCTGTGCCAATAAAATTGCACATTTAAGGGGAAGGGGGAGATATCTGGGCTAGAAAGCTATTTTTGTTCCAGCTACATCAGCTTTATCTAGTTTAATGTTTGTTCTGTGACCATTTGAAATTCAATTTCAGTTAGTTCTGTATCATATCAGCATAGGATGCATCATTAACTCTAAGAGGATGTTTTCCATTGGCATCTGCTATTTTCACCAAATGTCAAGGCTTGACATTTGCTATCTTTATCTGGTTTTGGTGTATCACTCATACTGAGATTTTGTTTCTTCTTATCTGATATTGATTTCAACTGTGACCAGCTGTGTTGCTAATAAAATCAACAGGCAAGTATCTGGCATTTAGTTCTTCACCAGTAGAGGAAAAGAAACAACCCAGTGACAAAAAAAGTAAAGAGATACTTTTCAATTAGGACGCTTGCTTGTATCCTCATATTATCCATCTCTTAGCACTTCTGTTGATGTAGCATTTCTGACTGATTCTCTTCGGGGAGTCTCCATGGAAATCCTTGCCTCTCAAATGAAATATTCCTTTTTGCTCTCATCCACTGCTTCCTGGAGAGCGGGGTCATTTTTCAAAGCGGCATCTGCGCTTTCGGCAAACTCGGTTCCTTTTGCCTCGTTGGTGTGGTAGGTGCCCTTATGCCTGTACATGTACCGGACCATCACCACCAGCAGGCAAATGAGGACAAATACCACTGCAGCTATCACACCTGGAGGAAGGAGACCAGTTAAGTATATTGCCAGTAATGAAATATGAGCAGTATCTCACAGCCAGACATGACAACTTGAATTACTCGATAGAGGAAAGCCCATGTATCATAAGACGTTCACATGTTGCAGTGGGCAGAGTCGTGTGACACTGCAAAGCACAAGATGGGATATATAGATACTGCAGGAATGCAGGTCAAATTCTCACTAGCTTGCTTTCAAATCAATGCCTTGATTTGGTTGAACTCATTGGAGCTAAAAGTTCATTACAAAATGAGGAGAAATAAAGGAAAACCAATAGGTTTCTTTCATCCTTCTGGTAACATATACCCCGGGGAGCTTGCAGGCAACCCGACCCTGCCTCCGCAAGTGTACTCAGTTTCAGGAGAAGTACAGGGCACTGGCTATTTCTTGGGAGACGTTCAACAAATAGCAGGAGCTGTGTGACTGCAGTACTGCTCTGTATTTGCAAGCTGCCATTTCATGCTGTGCTCTAATTAAGAAAGTCTGATTGTAATGAATGTGGAAGTGACACCTGGAGGAGGGGAGGGAAGGGAGGAAGGGATTCTGGGTAGATCTTGCCTGTCTCCTGGACTAAGGCTAATTACTAGCAATGTGTTGACTGGACCAAAATTTCCATAGGTAACCCAAACGTACATAGGACTAAATGGTAAATGGAAGCACTCCTAGTGAAGGAAAGTAAATTCAAGTTCCAGGAGTAAACCAAACATTAAAGACATACACAATAAAAAGCACCAGAACAGGACACTCCTAGGAAAATCTCGTATGTGGAGTGTGAAGGTGCTCTCAGGATGCAATAGTTGGGAATTCATCTGACTCATTGTCGGTATCTACAGTTCAGGAGGCTCTATCTCAGTTACTCCCCTTGGGCTTCCTTTGCTGTCAGTGGATGGTGTGTGTCTGGGGTGACTCTTCTTCTAAAACTGAATTCCTACATTTGGTCAGATGAATTGCTCCCTGGAAATGCCTACTATTCTTTGACAAAGAGGGGTATGCGGACAATATCTCTCTTCCGTCCCCTGTGTTCAAGATATGTGGCAGGAGTGGGTATCTCCAAAGCTTTAGATTTATCAGCATCGGTAAACTGAGTAGGGATCCCCTATTGGCATGAAAACAGGGGAATGGACAGAATATTAGCAGGGTAAATAAAAATTACAACTCTGTCTTAAAAAATATGCCTGCAATGTTATTCTGCAGATTTTATGGTGCCTGGGTCTGGAAAGCGAAGTTACTGCTAGCAGAAATGAAATTGCTTATACAAAGAACTTTAGGTTTACAATAATATCATAGTTGCAGTGGGGGCTTCATCAATTTTTAGGACCTCACTAGTATCCCTTGACACAAGAGGCTTTAATAGGCTTTGGATGTAGCACAATATTAATAAGCCTAAGGGACTAAGTACAAATCAATTTACCTGCTACTTGTTCATAGAAAGCTGAAATTAAAGTTACGGGAGATGGGACCTGAGGGAAATATAGCAGAACCTCACCAATTTGCACTAATGATTGGTATACCCCCTTGTGAATGACTGAAATTAGTGCGTTAGCATGGAAATGAACAAACACAATAAAAATCAAGACAGGGTCTCTCCGTGAACATAGCTTTGCTCATTTATTCTGACAATTGTATTTAGTTTAAATGCATGAGAGAGCTTTAATAGAACACCAGAAAATGCACTGTGGTATATTCTGTAAAAATAAAGGGTCAGCTGGTATGAGCTAGCATGGCTCAAATCAAAGGTGCTATACCAGTTCTGTATTAAATGACAATCTTGGCCCAGTGAATAATGAAGTATATCAGAGGTTGACTTTGCTGCTGGACAGTTAGGCATTCTGTCCTAAAATGAGGAATGGATGGGGGTGCTATTGCACACTATATGGTTTATGCTCATTATCTCATCTCGTTATCTTGCCAATAGCCCCTCTGGGAGCAGATTTCCCACTGGCCTAATTAACTCTAATTGTGTTGCTCCTGTTGTCTTGTCAGCAAAGTAGGGGTTTTGCAAAATGCAAGAAATCAACCAACCCACTGTTTTAATTCTAATGGTGCTGCTTAGTACGGTCTGCTACTTACCTCCAATAACAGCCACATCTGCTCCAGCTGTGGGGCTCTCAATGTCTCCATCTATAAATAGATTAGAATATACAAAAGTTAATTAAAGAAAAAGGAATTGGATCATATGTAACAGCAGTCACTGTACTGGTGGTGCTGTATTAGTTTAACCTCTCAAACTCAGAACTTAAACAAGATCTCTCATTAGCAAAAGACATTTATGAAACTTCTCGTTAGAGTTAGCTGTACTGTAACAGTTTTCTGCCACCATAACACTGGAAAATAAATAGCTAGCACATTATGCAAACTATCACGGCCCTCAGGGAAACACCTACTGTTTATTATGAGCACTTACCTGTAACATCCTCCAGTGAATGATTAAATTAAGAACGTTTAGGTACTGTGATTACTCTCAGAAAGGTAGTTTTGGGGAAAAAAAATATTGGTGCCTATTTATTTTCCCAATTATGGCTCTTCTGAGTATGGTCTGGATCTTGATTTGGTGCAAATTAATCTGGCTGTATTGATTTCAATTAGTATTTATTTATCTGCAATATCCTGTTTTTAATCTTAGCATTTGTTTTCTTTTAAACTTACATTTGGAATCAAGGCAAACCTGTTAGGTGTGTCTTATAAAACACAGTCCCCACTTAGAGTAAGTCTGAATTCAGTGCTGATAAATCAAATTATGTTCTTTACTGGATTATAATTTATAAAAAAAAAGATAACTTTTCAATTTAAATGCAAAAGAGAAGTACCTGACCATGTCTTTTTAAGAAGTAAGAAATTGGTTTGAAAAGTTGTAAGCTGCTGAAAGGGCAGTTAGAATTTGAATTACATTTTGATCTTAATTATAGCACTTACTAAGAACATCCAAAACAACTAATGATTAGCCAAAGTGTTTTAAAGGGGAGAAATAAAAAAAATATCCTAAAGAATGGTAAGGATTTTTCTCTCCTTATTGCTTGATACAGACCTTAAGTGAAAGCAAATTCATATAGACAAGCATTTCTTCACTAGCTTCCCCTTAGCTGATCAGGGTACAATTCTGATCTTGTTTTCTCCTCCTTATTTCATGCCATTTGTATCAGCCCACTTAGTCCTGAATTATATGAATGTCTGAGAAGGTGATAAACTCCTGGAGTTTTTCCATGCTAGGTTTATAATAGGACACTACTTTCTTTCTTTATTATTGTACTATTTATGCAATTCTAAATGATACTGGTTTCTGAACAAGTCAAATAATAGCTTTATGTGTTTTGTGTTTTTTTTTTTAATTTTTTTTTATTTCCCCATGGTAAATACAGCGGATAGAAAACTTCCCTGAAAAAGGTAAAAATAGTAATTCCAAAACCTTCTGTAAATTCAACAGTGGCACTATGGCTGATATCTGGCTCTTCTTTTCCTAAATCTGTGATATATGATACAAGGATAAGACAGTATCAGCAGCTCTCTCCTTACTCATGTCCGGTCCCTTACATCAAATTGCAATAAACTGAGGAGACCTGAGATTCAAAGTATCCCCCTCTTCCCAAACATGGGAGATGCTTTTTCTAGAAAGTAGGAGTACTTTCCTCTGCCCCAGAGATCCTTCCCGCATTTTCTTGCAGTTGTACTGTGATAGAAAGATTGAACACTCCTTGTGTAATTTAAAAACTCAAATTATGTCTACGTCCATTCAAAACCCGTGTGCCTCAGAAGAGATTAATTGCTTCAAGGTCAAACTGTTCTGTATTTCTTTATACACCAAATATATGCTGCATGCCCAAAAAGCAGGCTTCTCTACAGCAATCAAATACTTGAAGGTGTGAATTCTAAAGTGCTTCCCTAGCCACACAGCTTGCTTCCAAACATTAATTCCAGATCAAATCATTATCCCTTTAATTATAAAAAGGTATGCTAGTAACTCTCTGCTCTTTCCTCTCGTTCCCAGGTGCCTCTCAGATTCAGATAACAAGCAGGTGCCTTATCTCTAGTACTTGCCACCACAGTGCTTTCTGATAATGGATTACAGTATCACCACTTTGCAGAAAAGTTTTCATTTCCATACTGTACTTTCTAAGTTTTCAGAAGACTGCTGGGCCCATCTTGAGCTATCGTGTAGTCAGCACTGATCTGTTAAGCTGACAATGCTCTGCTATTCAGCAACCACCTAACACCTTGATGTGGCTTCACTCACCACAGTTCCCATTTAACTGCAAGCACAAGAGCCTGACTTCTCCTTTGTGTGTCGACTTTTGACCATGGAACGGGCTTGCTGTCCTCCCAGATGACCTTTTGCTGCATCATCCAGAGTGCCAGGACACTGCAGGTACCACCGATGACCAGAAGTTTCCAGGGTTTGCTCCCCGGATCAGTTTTGGAGCAACAATGATGGAGGGGAGAGAGGGACCCTCTATGCCTGTCTCACAGCCTCCGAAATTTCACTTTGTCCAAAAATAGCTATGTTATTCATGGCAACATCACAGTATTGCTAGGCAGCAAGGGAAGGTATCAGTGTCATTCAAGATTCAAGGAGTATCACCCTTCACAAACATGAGGAAAATGCAAGGCATGCACTCATGAAATGAGGCCGTCTTGCCAAAGCAGGGGTGAGACAACAGCCACTATCCACACAGGAATCCATGCTTGGCCAGGAACCTCAGCGTGGTCTCTCTAAACATCAGCTCAGTCTATGTGAGAAACACACTGCATTACTGTAGGACTGAATCTTCACTTTCTGAGGCAGAAAAAATATACAAGGTACCAGAGGAATTTTTAGAAGAGCAATGGATGTAGGCTTGGCCTCTTGTACCTTCTTTATTCTGCTCTTCTTCACACGCAGAGGACTCAGAGGTCTGCATTTCAGTATCTTCTGTTACACCTGTTTTGGCTATTTTCCTTTGTTTCAAGGACATCTTTTGTGTTATCTGCTGCTAAATTGTCCTTGCAAAACTTCCTCTCACTGTTATACTGGCCCTTGTCCATAGGTACAATCTGGTCCTGAAGTGTTTAGACAGTGTTGTTATTTAGTGCCATTTGTTGCCTTGACATGCAGAAATCAAAAGATTGTGGGAAAAGTTGTTTTTTTGTAAAATCTCTGGCCATCAGAACGAGTTGGCTAAATCAAGACTAGAACATCCAAATCAAATTGCCTGTTGTTGGAAAGTATGTTTCTAAAAGTCAGAATGAAGGGAAAGAAATGTCTTTGTGCCATGACCCGAAATTCATCAAATTCCAGTTCTGCCCATAAGTTTATAGATAAGGAATTTTGCAATAGAACGACAATTGCTACCTGTCTCATCCTCATCAATCAAATCATGCTGAGAAGGCAGCAGCTTCTGAAAGCCCCAGGAATATTCCTGACTTAAATACTGCAAGCAGATCTCTGCCTTCGTGCTTCAAAGGTAAAAAGCCAGTACTATTAGCTTTTATGTTAATGTAGCCAGTGGTGAGATTTTCCTGCTAAATTTGTTGGTAAATTTGTTAAAGCATCTCCTCCAGGTGCTATTGTCCAATAAAACTTGGCTTTCATTAATTTTGATAGTTTTTTTCTAGTTTCAATTGATCCCATTCCATTTTGGCTGAGGAGCACTTGTTTGAAGGAGGCAGGTCCAGCAGTGAAAACGTTTGAGGTTCAGCACTCTCCTTGTTCTGCTATGCACTTCTCTTGGCAGTTGTAATGGTTTCATTTGTTCTTTAGATTGCAAAACTGAACCACTAAAATCCATAAGTCACTTCCTGTTCAAAAATTATGACACTGGCTTTAAAATAATTTAAATCTTTTTTTATTTACTCTTTCTTTCATACCTGAGCTTCATTCAAGTCTTAATTACCAGCCCTTCTCTACAATGCCAAAACCAAAATGCACTTTGTAGATGAAAACTGAGGTTTTGGCATGATTTTGTGACACCAGGAAACAGGTCTTTAAGTAAAACACAAAGTATTATGAGAATCCTGACAAGACTTATCAGTGAGCTACTTTAGAAGTATAACCATGTTAAGACATCCAAAGTGACAAGCCATTCAACGTACATGGTGATAAGGGGCGTATTCATTCCCCAAATACATTCTCCCATCCAGCATAGAAAGCATCGATTTTAGATCCTGCTACTTGCAGGAAACAATACCTTATGTGCTTCTGTGGCTACTGTCACTGACACATGGGATAAACTTGCAGAGAGGTTCAAGCTTTCTCATTTTTCAGGCACAGTTTTTGCCTGCTAAAGGAGTTTCCAGAAAAAAATCTGGTACTTGCACCCTTAGTGTTTTTGCAGTCAGCACTGTGTTTAGCAATTTGTGTACCTACACGTTCGCTTGTTGTGGATTTACACATGGAAAAGGCATGAAAGGGAAACCGCACCTGCGAAGGGATCCCCATTTGGCACATTTGATATGAATGTATGGGAATCATCCTACAGGATAGATCTAATCTACTGGTGTGTAATCCATAAGTGCAATGTGATGGGGTAACATAGACTTTACCCCGAACTTCTCAGTGTCTCTCTCATTTCCCAAGATAAAGCTCCAAACTAAAGCTGGACAAGTGCTTACTGCTAAGTAGTGTTGAATATAGAAAGAAAAGCCTGAGATTACAGCTCATGTTGTCACAATCTCCTTGCAGCTGTGGGTGATACTGCTGTTTTGGGGAGGGTGAGTCAAGCTGAGTGAGTATACAGATATCTCTGTGTGATAACTAGCTTTTACAACAAAGTTTTCAAAGCTACTCAACACCAGTCAGGCAGCACTGCTCCTGCTCCTGCCTTTCAGGATTTTCCTACCCATAAGCTTGTGCTTTTGATTCTTAGCAGCTTAAGCCATCTTCTATCACGATGCTCCATTGCTACCTGCTTGTGGTTACACTCTCAGGCGAAGCCTTGGCTGCTAAATTACACTCGAGCAGGTCTCTAAGTGCTTTCTTGGGCAACCCATTTTCTCTCTTGCTGTACCTGTTCATTGCAAAAGAAGTGCTTGGAATTCATTCAGTCCCTGCGAATGCTGAGCTGAGGTCCTTAGGGCCGTGATTTCCTTCTTAGGGCTTTCCTAGGTGTGCAGACTAGGAAATGCACAGCAGGATTTCATCTTTAATCAGCTCACCTAACCACCTTATGAAAAACACAGCTGCTAGTGGGACTTTTCCAGGAGAGGAACAACCCAACCTTCTCTCGGTATATCCATGGATGTGCTCTGCAGAACCACTCCAAGTATTGACCGTATCGTTGCAGGAAGTGGTGTGTAAGCAGTCTGTAGGCTGAAATGTGTCTTTTGAATTCAACTATTAAATGTTTAATGGTTTTGTCTTAAATATTAGTACTATGTATCTGTGCACTTCTGGTAAACAAGGGAGATGTTCAAACTGAATAACATCCAGTTACTGATTCAGGCCAGATATAAATGTAATTCAGAGAAGGATTTTGCCTCTGTATTGATTGTTCTTTCATACATTCATACATTTGAAAGAGAGCTTTAAGTATAACTGGAAACTAATGAAATACAGTTTACTCAGTAATACCGAGTCTAGTAAATTACGGTCTATTTTTTTCAGTTGTATCAATTGACCTAGCACAACATACTATATCAATTTTGCCTTGTTTTAAAAAAGTTGTAATTTTAAAGGAAGACTGCCTTTTTATGTGAAGAGTTTAGGTGGGGTTTCAAAACCACTCATTGCTGATCTAATTCCTTCCACTGAAGACAATCGTAAGGTATTTGATTGGGTTCGGTAAAATATTATAAACTTCTGAAAGTATTGAGGGATCTACAGAGTCCTCCAGGAAACTTGTGCAATTGTTAAAAACCTTTACTAAAATTTTTGCAATTTTTAATTTTTTAATATCGTGTACATGAAAATTTATTTCTTATAACTGTTCCTTTCCCAGGGGCTCTCTTCTGTTCTTTATAGGCTCTTCTGCAGCCGTCATTCCTCTTGACTGTAAAACCAGGTCTTAATGTGTCCCTATTGCCATCACTGATGCAAGACTTTTCTTACCACACATTTAGTATGGAACAACTAATGAAGTCTTAACATCTCCATTGTTTATGCAACTGTGGTATGTCCTCCTTGCCCTTTGGTTTATGTTTGTGCCTTGCCAACACATTGCATTCATGAGAAAATCATTAATCTATTAACCTTAGCATACTGATTTAATTTACAAGCTATAGTTAGAACTGGTTCACTGCAGCTGCATGTGTAAAAATGAGTTGAACCAACTTCTGAAAACTTCATGTTAAAAATATGTTAATTGCTCAAGCTGCTCTCTGGCCTGTGTTACGATATCGGATGCATCGCACTGAGGCCTTTCTGGATTAAAAAAAAAATGTCATTACCTATTTTAATATTTGCCAGTAAGTGTGCTGTGCCCTGCCAGAGCTGGCATCTCTTATCCCACAGGGTCATCAGCCTGAACCCATCAATTTGACACATTCTGCTGAAAAAGCCATCACCATCTCCCATTAGATAATGAAACACATCAAGGCTGTTCTTTTAAAATTAAGGAACAGTTTCTCATCTGTCAATCTGGACAAGAGACAGAATAATTTGGCTTCCATTTATATACTAAATTATTATAAGGACAATAATGGTGACATACAACAACCACCACATGATCTTTTGGGTAAGTAAATGGACTGTGCTCCAAATGTAAGGTAAATCATGCAGACTAAAAATATCTACAAAATTAAAATACACAGGGCCCAATCCTCTTGCTATCCCAGCTAGCAAGTACTTTGTCATTAATTCCAAGAAGACAAAATCCAGTCTCATTCAATTAACATAAAGGTCTGTTCAAGACTTTTCACACTTTGTAATACAGTGAGGATAAAAGGGCATTATCAAATTAGTTTAATTAGATTAGGATTGCCACATAATTTTAGTAGTTCACATTTGATTCTGGTATACAGTGTCAGCAAAATATTTTTGTACCATTATAGAATGTTATACAGTAAATAAGAGAAAATATGTTTTCCAGTGTTTGAGGGAGTAATGATTTCACTCACACAGTTTTTCCTTCTTTTGGGAAGTTGAATTGCACTTGGGTCTTAGGGAAAATCAGAGATGGACAAATGGACTAAAAGTCAACTTGTCAAAACATAATCATCATATGATATCCCTTAATGAAAAGAGGGAGAAGGAGAAAATGTTCACGAAATTTGGGAAGTTATTTTAGGTGAAAAATAATAAGGATCTTTTAAAACTGAACAGATATTCTGTATTTTGAAACAAAATTTTTAAAGTATTAAAAAAGAGAAGAAAATTGTGTTTTAACAGATTACATAATCTAAACAAAATCCAGATTTTTTAGTTAAATTAAACTTTTCTGTTTATCCCCCACAAGAACTGGAAAAACCCCAAATTCACAGTTCAGTTTAAACCACATGCTTTTTATTTATTTATTTAATTTTTGTATGCACTTTCTAGAGACATACATTAAAGTACTTTAGCTCCTTAGCTCAGGGTGGTTGAATACCAACCACCAATTCTGACGGCAATTAAGCAAAGTGCATCCCGTAAGAGCATTAAAATGGCAATGCCCCCTTAGAAGTACTATAAATGTGACAGCCTTAAAGCTCCCATTACAGCACAGTACTTGAGAGACAGCTTACTGTAGGCCCCTGAGTCCCCTCCGGTAGCAGATATTTAATGTCTCCTATGTATTCACACTGATGTATATACTGTGTATATATACTGTGTATATATACAGTAAAAAAATTAACAGAGAAATTCAGATAGATCTGTCTGCTGCTCATAGCATCAGGAGGAACGAGAGGGTTTCAGGGCTGGGAGAAGAAACGCAGAGATGAGGAGAGGTTAGAGAAAGGACCTGCCTCCCTGGCACTGGAGCTCCTTAGCAAGTGGGCAAGGAAGCTCACAAAAGGATGCTGTGGAAATCTTGAATTTAGAGATGGGATGTGGGAAGCCACCAAGGTTCACCCTGTGGTGGTCTTGCCGCTCATGTATAGTTGCTGGGTTTTGGTGTGCCTCTATGGCAAAGCTGCTTGATGTCTGAAGAGCAAATGCTGCCTTCTTATCATACAAAGGGTGAGTGATGTGTGTGGACCTGGAAGAAGGTCTAATCTTTTTCAGAAAAATGCTGCATGTGGCAACTTGCAAGTTGTGCCCTGTTTTGTCTGCCTCATGTTTATAGTCGTATCACTGGAAAAGTTTCTTACTTTTCCATGGAAATATGTTAATGTCAACCAGGCCATCATTTACATTTCTCCTTCACAAGTGTCAGAGCTGGCTTATGCTCCAAATGTATATCTTGCTGGGGAAGATAAATTGACCTAGTATTGCTTTATTAAAGGAGTGAGAAATGTGGTATGAGTCAGTCCATAAGGTACAGTCCACAATCAGGCTGTTTTCCTGCGTGCGTCCCCTCTCCTCCCACCTTCCCCCTCTTCATCAGAACAGAATACTCCTTTTGAGTGTTTTTTAATTGGGAAGGTTTTGAAAGAAACACTAAATATCCAGCAAATCTGCCAAATAATTTCTGCCTGACTTTCCTCCAAAGTCAACAATTTCAAGCTGTAGTCATTTTTGCTGAATCAAAATGGGAACAAAACAGCCATTTGCTCAATCACTTAGATCAAAGCTGAATGGAAAGGAGTCACTGGCTTAATTGATTAACCATTGTAAATGCTGCAAATGATAGTAGGTAATCAAAGGAGCTGACTATGGATACAGTGAAAGCCCATCTGACAACCTGTAACAGATACTTAACTTGTAATTCTTGAGAAACAGTGCATGAAAAAAGCACACCTCACTGACCTAAACTTTGCATGTTAGAAACATAAGCATAAAAATTTGAGCCAGAACCTTCCAGTGGAAAGTCAGAGGCCAAGAGGTCTTGGAGGACATGATAATTCCTTCCCAACCCCTTGCGTAAATGGTTATATGATGCAGTAAGATGATTTAACTGTGAAACTGCTTGTAATTATTTACCAAGATGCACTTTTAATTTGTACCTAACAGGTCTACCAGCCTCAGCCCTGACTCTCAGGCCTTTTTACTGTGTCATCAGAGGATAAGGTGATCTCTGTGTTCCTTAATGTTGCTGTGCTTGATTATATGACTTAATAACTTCTTAAGATTAGGTTTTAGTTTACATTTGAAACATACCCTTTTTATAGATGTGGCACTGTTTAAGACAAACATTAGTTAAAATTAGACCCCCTGACTAAGACAAACTGAACTGCCTGTTAGTATTTGAAATATTTCCATCAAATACATTTGGTAGCATTTCTGCACTGATTTTCTCTGTTCCTGCTGTGTGCCTGACTGTCCTTGTAATCTTCATGATTTTTGACTCCATTATTCAACTGTTTTTAAAGGAAGAGCAGGCAAAGATAAGCAGTTTGCCTCAATTTTCATGAAAGCTGTAGGCTGGAGAGAAAAGGGAGACTAGGGTGGTCCAGCAGTGAAGGAAAGGCAGCAAGGACTCAGCAATTTTAAGCTGCTAAAGGAGCAGCCGGTTCTCCAGTCACCACATGCTTTCCAGTCATCATGCATGTAGGTCCAGAGGAGTTGCAGCAAGGAGCGTCCCCTCCCCATGGGGAGCTGCTGTGGGAGGGAGCTAGTGCATGCAGGGGGTGGGATTGAGGGGGCAGAGTCATAAATCCAAAACCAAGAGTGTTTGACTGGCTCTGTTGCTGGCAGAAAACTTATTTTAATGAACAATGACATGCAAGGAAAGAAACATGGCCATTATTCTATTAAGGCTGTTAAATGTCTATTTCTCCTTTTGAGAAGAAAAAGCTTGACCTTGTGCTTAAATTACAGGTGATATGATCAAATTACAGGTGATGTCATCTAGAAATTACCTGGAACCTGGTGAAAGCCTGCAGTTATGCATGAAGATACTATCCTGACAATTCAAAGAATGTAGTGCCAGGCTACTGTCCTTAGAAAAGTATAATAATTTTCCCAACATGGGTAGGTTTCTTCCTTTATATCTCATTCTCACCACCAATATTTTGTAGCAAAGCAGTCCGACAGGTTACAATTCTTGGAAACAGGAGCTCTCTGTGCTCTGTCCCCTAGCTTATTTGATATGAATTGTATTCAGCTACTTCCAGCTCATACACCAGTGCTTGCCTAAGGCACTATCTACTAAGCATTGCAAGTGGAAATGTCAGGATGTTTAGCATATGCTCTTCAGGGACACAGAGATCTTTCCTGGAGCACTGATGAGGTTAATATTATTAATGGAGATATCTGTAGTGGAAACAATCTTCCAAATGCTTTAAATATTGAGCATATTAAACAAAGAAAATAAAACATATTGAAACACCTTAGAAACTTGCAAGGCAAATAGTAGCTCAGGGCAACAACATTTCTCATTTTCCAAGGATTCTGCAATGAATATGCAGATTTCTTTTGCATATCTGCTCCATTTAAAAAGACAAAGCCCATCTGAAAAGCATTTATGTATCAGTCCAAGCTGTCTGAATGGAGTTGAGCAATTTTAGCAAAACTTCTTTACCATCTATCATTCATCTGAGCAATTCTAGACAGATTGTGCAATAATTGTTAAAAAGAGGAAAAAAAAAAAAAGTCTCGCTTGTCTATTATTTTTGGACAGTTGTCTGGTATTATTTGACAAATAGCATACTGAATACATTAACAGAGATGAGCATGAAAAAAACCTTCACTGAAGCCATATACTGAAAGTTTTTCAGCATGGGACTTATATTGTTGTGAGATTCATTAACAACTCATTACTAATGTTCCTCTCTCCTCATGAAACATGAACGGTAAGTACCATGTAGGTGGAGAGCTAATAACCAGCCTGGCAAGATTTTTGACTACTGGAAAGGAGCCTATGTGATCTAAACTGTCTCCACATGTGCTGCAGAGAGGACACTAGTTGGCAGTTGGCCTATATGATTATTGTAGATCCCTTCCAACTCTTCTCTTCTCTTCTCTTCTCTTCTCTTCTCTTCTCTTCTCTTCTCTTCTCGTCTCTTCTCTTCTCTTCTCTTCTCTTCTCTTCTCTTCTCTTCTCTTCTCGTCTCTTCTCTTCTCTTCTCTTTTCTTCTCTTCTGACATGCCTTCTTGCAAGGAGATCCATCCAGCTCCAACAAAGGTGTGATGAATCCTGGGGGATGGGGTGGGAATTTCTTTTCCCATCAACCAACCAGCAAACCTAGAAGACTAGCTCAGATTAGAAGCCTAGCTTTCTGGAGTCTATAATTAGAGAAAACAAATTCCAACTATTACTGTTAGCAGTGCTTAACCATCCCTTTCCAAAGCCTGTGCTGAGGGCTTAGCCTTTCTATAAGGTAGGCAGAGCTTTTTTGCAGAGCTTTCAACATGCACTGGTCAGAAG
Organism: Astur gentilis; assembly: GCF_929443795.1. NCBI lineage: Eukaryota > Metazoa > Chordata > Aves > Accipitriformes > Accipitridae > Astur > Astur gentilis. The sequence goes on from NC_064880.1 coordinate 39,334,276, forward strand.
GGTTAGATCTCTCCTACAGGTGCTTAAATAGTGTCTTACACTTTGTTTTTGCTTGTTAAGTTGCAATCATGTTTATGGAAGTAATCTTATTGTGTCAAAATTTGATGCTACTACATTCCCAACTAGAAAATAACTCCATTTCGTTTAGTCTCCTAATAAGGAGTCCTTTTTGGGTTACTGCTCACTTGAATGGCTGTCTGTAGACAAATGTTGACTTTCAAACAACTTGGAGAATGATAATAATTTCTGAGGCTTCTGCCTCTTTTTAAAATCTGGTTGAAACTGGTCAGTGGATCCAAAAGTTCTTGATGGGAAGTGGCAGATGGATGAGCAGATGATTAAGCAGAAAGATGGACAGCAGGAACACATAAGATTCATTTCATTAGGAAACTGGACTGAAAATAGAAGTAGCAGTGGGTACTTGGATAATATTCCTATTTTGGTGACCAATTTAAAAAATGCCATGTTTTTGCGACCATTTCGAAGCTTGTAGATGATGTCCTTAGTGGTTTAAACAGCAAAGGAAAAAACAAAGGGACATTGCCAAGATTTTTTTCAGCTCCTTTTTCTGTCAGAATGCTACATTTTCATAGTTTGGACTATATTTTAAACCTTTAAAGACAGATTCGGCTTGGAGAGCTCTGGCAATTTCAATGGAGGATTAATGTGTGTCATTAAGCAAAGAAATATGGTCTAGTACTTTTCAATAGCAACAAATGCTTGCTATGGCACTTCTCTGATAAAAATATTTTGGATTTATTGTAAAGCCTTTGGGCTAGTCCTTTCCTAAATATATGAAATATACATGCAGAAAAGCTAAGAGTGAATTGTTGTGATTTGAGCTGGCTGTTACATTCCAGCAGAAAAGGGCATTCCTGCTCCTAACCCTTTTCCTTTCAAGCTGATCTAGCAGAAAACCAGCCCACCAAAAGGAAAAAGGTGGGGGGTATTTATTGGCAAACTAATCCAAGTCAACATGTGGTCTGACTGTCTGTTGATCTGTTGACAGGGAGGGGTTTGCTAGGTGCAGACAGAGAGGGCAAAAGGCAGGAATGCTCTTTTGGGCAGGTGAAGTATATTATAAATCTGCACTCAGAAAAAAACAAGTACCCCAAAAGAAAAGCATAAGGAAAAAAACAGTTGGATAAAGCCAGAGATTTCCTTGCTAGATTGCTCTGAACAGAACAGAAAACTCCAGTTTTTACAGCCAAGTGACTCCTTTGAAATACAGTAGCTCTAGAAGGCCATGGAAAAAGTTGGCCTTGGTATTCCCTATGTAAGAGTATATTGGAATGCACGAAAAAGTAAGGGCCCTCTCTCAGCTGTCAAAATAGGGACCCTAGGGCAGAGCTGTTACTCTGTACCTCCCCCACTGCCTGGAGGGATGCTGCTCTTCCGCAGCTGAATCAGCAGCAGTCCTGCTCTGCAGCTGAGCAGCAGCAGTCACTGCTGTCCCATTTACACTTGTATCAAAACAGGGCACCATTCCAACACACCAAGTGAAATACCAACTGGTATACATACAGAGTGGGATTGGCAAAAACTCTCTCTGCTAAACTGCTTCTGCTCCCTTTGAAGTTGGTGGCCAATCTCCCACACATTCCAACTGCTCAGATAGGCCAATAGTGAAAGCTTTTAAAAACTATTTTACAAATATTAGAAACATGATAGAACCAAGGTTGCACTGTCAAGATCATCATATATAGCTTCTGTCCATCTTATCTGTTTTCCAGCTTCCCATTTTATTCACCAGCTGATGCTGCCTAACAGGCTGCAAAAATCTGCCTTCTCAAGCAGTCATGAGAGAGCCTGTAAATTTCTCAAAGCCCTTTCATAACATACCCAAACTATTTACCATTGCCTCCAGAGAAGTCTGCTTTGGAACAGTATCATAAGGTCAAGTTATAGCACTGAAGTACCTATTAGTATAAAGAGAACGAAAAAAAAAAAAGAAAAAGAAAAATGAACAACCACTAGCACAACCCTGGAAAATATGAAGTCATAAGTAGAGTTCAGCCAGAGCAGACTCCCATTAAACTTTGTTTAAGAGCCAAGTTCCACCCTGAGATATGTGTGAGCTGCAGTTTATTTCAGAGGGACCTATGCTGTACTTCATGTCAGGGCAAGGCTTGGACACAAGTATGTATCTGTTACAAGTCAGACAGGAGTAAAGCCCACACCCCTTTTGCATTTTTGGTTTTGTCTGCAGAGAAGGAATAGAAAACTGAAAGCAGTGGATAAAATAGCCCACAATTTTACAGGGCCTGTCTGTCAAACTTAATTTCTTCTTCCACAGGACCTGAATGCCTGTGTTTCTAAATCCACTAAGGTACTTTTATATGACGCGGTAGCCTTTCCCCGTGCTCCTGCCACCCCCATGAGAGTTAAACACACAGGCAGAAGTTCTAAGACTTGTCTTTCTAACTTCTTTGCTCTTTGGAGTCCCTTTAAGAGACAGTCAGTAAGAAGTGTTCCCTAGGATATGCACACACTTTATGAAGAAGGGACATACCCAGCAGTCTAGCTTTGCTTCCTTAAAGCCTTCCACTGAACGTTTTTGTGTGACAAGCAGGAGCTCAGCTGAATGAAGAGGGAAGAAGGAGTGGCAGAGAGTTTCCCTGTCCTGCTTGCATTCCCAGACAAGGAGCTAGGCATGTTGGCACCCTTGTGCTGTGCTGAGTTGCATGGAGAGCTTCAGGCGACAGCCTTTATCGTTGCTCGGGCTGGCTCCTGCTGCACAGCTGGCTGTTAGAGAGGACAAAAGGATAAAGTCATGGCCACGTGCATTTCTTCATGGCTCCTGGAGGCACTGTGGTTACCTGGGTGAACAAGGCAGAGGAGCGCCTTGCTCCCTGCCATAAGCTGTGCTTTCAGTAATGCTGAGCTCCCAAGGTTGAATTCCTTTAACTGCAAGTTAAAAGAGCTCATTCAAGGAGAGGGAAGAGGGGGAGGTAAGGCTCAGTCCTGCCAAGCGCTGAGTCTGGATGTGAGCAGGAGGTTAAAGTATTTTATATGAGAATCTCTGGTAAATGTAAAAGCTTTTATACCCCAAGGCAACCCTTTAAACACTGAAATGCTAACTCTGGCTCAAGAATTTCCCATGCCTCAGATCCCTGGGTGGTTGCCCTCTGCTTTAACTCTCCATTAGGCATCTGCTGCTGGCTCTAACAGGGAAGATGGACCATCAGCTCCATGCTCACTACAGCACTTCCATGGGCAGAGCTGAAAATGTGTTTAAGTCCTAGTTAGGCAAGAACACCCAGCACCATCAGGATCAAACCTACCTTGGCAATCACTTCTTATGGATACTGTAGCAGACGGGAAGAGGTGGCAGTGTCCCTGGGAAAGTGTCCCTCTTTTTCTTGATACTGGTGTAACCTAACAGCCAGCTGATGAGGGCCAAGGGAAACACACAGGCAGCCATGGTAATGCCACATCACTTCATTGTGCAGTGGCAGTGAAACAAAGGACGGGGAAAATCGATACCAAATCCCATTAGCTGGAAGATGGATTGGAAATATGCCAGCAAGGATGGGGAATGGGAAGGACAGATATGTGTGCCCTGGGAGTCTGGGGAGATGATATGGCCATCAGCCACAGCTGGTGTGCCATGGCTTTGGGCCTGTCAAGGGACTGATTTTGCATTTCTTATTACATCTCCCCTCACCCAGGATTATGTTCAGTGTCGGGCAGAGGTATCCTCTTAGGGATATGGATGCTCATGCCCACAGACAGCAAGCTCTTACCTTAATGTGCCAAATAGTGGCAAACAAAATCAGTTGCAAAGCTAGACACCCACATTTATCAGTATGTCCCTGGCAGACTTCCCTCAGGCACCCACAACTCCTGGACCTTGCTGTGTGCTGCAGGTAGCAGGGCATGACCAAGGAGGGTTGATCCTTTAGGGTTTGAGAGCCTCTTCTCAGGTGTGAGCTGTGAAGGAAATCACTTAGGCAGAAAACAGCATGTGCTAGATGTTCCAGTTTCCAAGCATATTTTCCTCATTCAACGGGGAAAATACACATCTCTCCTCTGGAATGAACCACAGACACAACCTTTAATTACAGGACGTGTGCCCCCCTCCTCCCACAATGACTGCTGCAATTTTATATCTGACAAAAATAGGCACCCAGACCTCCAAAGGGGGTAGCTGGTACTTCCCCCTCTGGCCACCTCCAGCAGCTGCAAGACCCTGCAAGGTCCTGGGGCTGGAATACACCACGTTTGAAAGGGAGGGTGATTCACTCAGTGATTTGGTACTCAAGTCACTTAAAAACAGCACAGTGGAAGCAGCGACGACGTGGAAGTCATGCTCCCATCTGCTCCACTATTGGCCTCTGGAGAAAACAGGACACAGGATACGCCTCCTGCCTGAGGAAGGCTTGTAGCACCCGGGAGAGAAGGCATGACCTTTTCCTTAAAGGAATGCAAGTCATGGAGAGGAGTAGGGAGAAGAAGTCCAGGCTGCATTTAATCTTAAAAAGTGCCATGCAGTCATACCTCCTCTTGCTTTCTCCCCCTGTGTTTAAAGCTGATCCTTAGTTATTTAACAATCACACATTTTAAACAGTTTCATCTGTCTCAGCCACCCCATTGTTGCTCCAGTTAGTCATGAACCTTCTGACACAAGTCAGATGCTGTTGAAATGAAAGGTTTCATTCATCGCAAGTAAAGGAAATCAGAGGAGGTACCCCAAGAGGAGAAGGGCTTGGCTTATGCTCTCTTTCCAGCTCACAAATGGTTATGTCCCCAGGATGCAGAGATTAAGCATCTCACACAAAATGTGGGAGGAGGAAGAAGAGTCTTTGTCTGAGTTTCACAGATTTTAATGGATTCCAGAGGCGGAAGTCTTTTACCAAGGAGCAACAGCAAAGTTCAGAGAAATGTAAAAGCATTTATCTCCCCAGTTGCATTCCTGCCTGCCAAAAGCAGGAGGGGTGATTTACTCCTCCTTGGTACAGGGAGTCCCTTATGGATCATTAATCCACAGGGAGAATGAGCTCAGGAGCCATAGACATCTTTTCTTAATGTGCAAGAACCTTGAATCAGCAGGAAGTATTCTTTGGGAGCATACCGGATCAGTTTATCTTTATTTGCTCCCCACTACCCCCTGCAAGAGCTCGTTACCATGGATAAATCACTTTACGTTCATTAAAATCTGTGGTGATAGTAGATGAGGCTGCTGTGAGCTATATCAAGACATTTGAAGCAGAGGAATATTAAAAAGTGAAGATCTGAAATCAGCAAATTCTGATCCAAAGTCCAATGAAATCAATATGAGCAATCTCAAGTTCCAGGGTACAAGCATCTCAACACCACTGACTACGGCAATGCATTTCCTGAGAAGCTCTGCAGAAAAGTGAAGGAGACAGAAATGGTCAACTATTTGTTTACATGCCAGGACCTCAGGTGATGAAGCTTTCTCTTGGCAGCTAGAGCTGATCAGAAAACATGCACCAAAAGTTATGGTAGGAAAGGGGTTAGATCTGGTGGACACCTCTTATTATTATGTTCTGATTTCTTTAGGGGTAATAAAAAGAAAAATAGTCTCATTTTGTCTCACTTTGACTCTCTGAAACCACCAGAAAATATTTCCGCAATGCTTCGGTTGCTAAGTGATGAACATTAAAGACTGGTTATATCTATTCACAATATGCAGACATTTACAAAATGCCGCTAGTCTGTAGTGGATGGCATTTTACAGTCTTTACCTTGGCGAAAAATTGTGCAGCAGAGAACTACATTTCTGTGTTCAAATCTCCCAAGAAGCACTCACTCTGTGCTCAGGTTTGCCAGGTTCCATATAAGTCTGGTAAATCCACATCCTTATTGCTGTAAATGACTTACAAGATCAGAAATGTGGCTCAAAGAGAAAACCCAAAGCTGGCTGGTGTCCTTGGGTTTTCTGCTGTGTATCTGTGTGTGCATGCAGCATCCTTTATTTTTGCTCTTTGTCAAACGTTGTGTCACAGACTTAGGCTTTGACAAGTCGAAAAGTATGAAGATTAGAACAATCATGTTTACATGTATTACCACCTGCTACTTCATTTCTTCCATGGTGCTTAAATGTTCAGGCATGTGGCTTTGAAACACGCTACCTTTAATGCACTTAAAAACTCTGCTGGATTTCCAGCTTTCTTTGATCTCCACAGTCTAGAGACTACCTCAGAGAATACAAATAAATATGTTTAGGGGAAAAATATTTTCAAGGAGAAAACCCTACAGTCCTTCCAACTTGATATGCTTTGCCAGTTGATGTCATATCTAAAGTTGTTTTTTGTACTTTATGCTTCAGGAGGCCTAAATCTCTGCCCAGAATGAGCAGCTAAGATGAGGTAACTTGGGAAGATGGATGTGGTCAGTGACCCTTATCATGAACACTGAAATGGCAAATAATTTTTTGGTGTTTTTTGTTTAGAAAGGAGATGGAAGGAGAGGTAATTTCTGTCCTGAGGAATTTACAGACTAAACAAAGCGAAAAGAATACATTTATGCAATGGAGAAGACTGTATTTTGTTAAGAAGGAATGGGAAGGATGTGAGAGGAAAGATGGTAAGAGCTTGCTATTAATCATAAGTAGGAAGGACACGTTGACTGGAGAGCTGGAAACAGAGGAAAGACTTGGCTAACCCATGCTGTGAGCAAACCAGCTTCTTTCTGGGGCTGTACAACACCATCTTTTCCATCTCTCGTCACACAGAGTCATCATGCATCACTGCCTTTGTGGTAACGGCTTGGACTTGAAGTAATCTAAAATTGTCCACTGTACAGCAAGTAAGTAGAAATGAGAGCTAGGTTCTTGGGTCAGAGCATGGGATGGTTAACTTGAGAAGGAGGGAGCATAAACTGGGGAGATATGGTGAGGCGGGTGGGCAAGTACGCAGCATGGGAGAGGTGTTTGGAGGGACCCGATCCATCCAGCTCTAAAAAAAGTGAGACAGAAAGTGATTTTTCATTTTTTTGAGAATAATCAAGGGTCCTGACACTAACCGTTGCTTGAGCTTGAGGTATGGAGGAGAAGACTCCTCTCAGTGGGAGATGGGAAAGTGCCAAAGGCAATCAACAAGTTTTCAGAAGAACTGGTCCCTCTCCATTAGGTGGACACAGCCTGCACAAGAAAGACCTACAAAGCAGCCTTCTCCTCCCTGACCTGGTGCTGTTCTTGGCTGTCCTGATGTTAGCAGAAGCTATTCACTCCACTCTTCTTCATGACTGGAGCAAGGACAGGATAAGTAATAGGAAAAGTGACAGGGTGTGCAGAGCACACTGAATGGTTTTGAAAAAGAGTGAGAAAACCATGACTTCCTCTTTTCCCAAAACAAAGGGAAGCTGGAAAGGAAGCATGGCTCTCAACGGCAGTTTTGTTTCCTGGTGTGCTTTGTTCAACACCTTATGCAGGGTTTTTTATAGAGGTGCAGCCTAGTCCTGTGTATATTCCCCCGTTTCCACCAAGGCCTTAATTGCCATTAGTAACTGGTAGTATAGGCTTCTTTAAAATTAAAAAGTCCCAAAGAATTCAGTGAGGGAAAAATTGGATTTCTATGAAATAGAGTCCAAAAATCAAAGTCCACTGATGTAATTATGGAAATTCAAGAGAGACAGACAATAATAGACTCTCCCAATTGTGTGATCCGGGATGTAAAACTATGTCCCAGGTTGTAAATAAAAATTCCTATGTGATGACAGGAAAGATCTGGAGGAGGGAGGTGGTGTTTCATAGCAAGCTGTGAGGATGAGGGAGCAAAGAGAAACCAATGGAGAAGAGGAGAGCGAGGGAGATGGAAGAGGGGGTGACTCCCAAAGGAAACGAGGCCTCAGGCCGCAGGATGACAGGGGAAGATTTATGTCTTCCTTGCCGGTGCTTTTCTTCCTTCCCACTGCCAGGACCGTGGAAGGTCCTTGAAAGAAGGGAGGAAATGGCATTTAACAACTGGGACCTGTGTGTCTCTCCTGTGTTGAGATATAAGCATTTACCTGTGGGCTGAGAAAGGGACAGACAGGAAGGATTAGGAGGTGCAGAGGATATCTGAACTAGACAACTTGAGAGTGCAAGTGTGAGAGAGATGTAATGGTAGAGACTGGTCTGCTCTCTGAGAGCATTCTTGCATCACAGATACACCAAGAATTTAATTTTCTGCTCTCTGTATTGGATAGGACAGGGACTGTGCTTGTGACACTTGAATGAACCATCAATAGTTAGAAGACCAACCTCTGCTAGCTCATGAGTGCTGGTTATTAATGCCTCAAGATAATAACAGACTCTAGTGAAAATGTAATCTCATAATAAACTGGTAAATTTCTAGCCCTAATATATGCTAAGAAAACCTTGAAGGCAGTATTCAACAATATTCCCATATAGATCCCAGAAGACAGAAACAAAATGTAAAAAGCCGGAGTGCCTTTTTAAACATACTTCATAATTTTTGAAAATGCACACAAGTTTCCTGAATTCTTGGATGACCACATTTTTACGGTAACTCTTCATAATCCACTAGAAATATTTTTTTCCCTCTACTCATTCATACATGTAACTCTTTAATCACCTATGGTTAGGTGATTTGCAGGCTATTTGTTTTACCTAAGGATTATTTGGTTTAGCTAAAGTTGATCATCAGGAGCTGCTTTTTCATCCCTTGTTAAGTGACTGAAATTTTTGAAACAGTCAATTAGCAGATGAGAAGCATCTTGCTTTTGTCCTAGTAAGAATGCTTTTTCAAAGAAACAAGCTTATTTTTCTTGTGTACAGAGAACAAATTTGCCTACACAAAAGGATCAGGTTAACCTGGAGTAACAATTCTATGAAGGTTATTCCAGTATAAATTAATTTTTCCATAACTGTTTGAGGTGGACACAGAATTACACAATATGATTGAATTTATTCTTGAGTAAGTATTCTGTTTCCAAAGGAGGGTAGTTATTTTTTAAAGAAAAACTTTCATTTCAGCATGAATATGCCAAAATAATCAGTTTTTCTAGAAAACTGTCCTGAAGATGCAACTACCAAATTCTCCCAGCACAGATGAGCTACTAGAGGAACATAAACCTGACCAAATCTCCTGCCTGCTTGAGGTTTAAACTTGTACCATTCACTGCCTGAAGAAGAGCGCAGACTTGGTCTTTTCCTAATCTGGGTTCTCCCCTTTTAAGTAGCTTGATACATATGGAACATCTCCTTCCTCCTTGTTTCTTAAGTTCTCTAGATCTTTGCTGATGTAGACATCGGTCCTGTAATAGTCTCCAAGATGGATTCAGGCAAATACTGTAGATGCTTAAATTTAAAACATGGAGTGATTCAGTGTCTATACCATGGCAAGCTTCTAGGCTCTGACTGTTTATAGAGTCAGCAGAAACACCTGAATCTGGCATCTGCAAAGGATAGCTTGCATAAGGCCGTTTCGTTAATGTGTTACTATATCATATAAAAACAGTATTTTGTAATGTTTTCCAACTTCTCATATGTAGCCCAAATCATCTTCTTGCTTTCTTTCTTGTTACTGAGTTTATGCCTCTGCTAAGCCTTCAAAAATTTAGTCATTTTTTTCTCCTACTTTTGAAGTTATCTATCATATAATAAAGGAAACATGAGCTTGTGGGTATTGGTCTGTGAATAGAGATTTGGTCAGGGAAATAAACCTCTCCATATCCAGAAGTCTGACTAGTGAAAAGGCATTTAAGTAGCGAAAAGGGTGGGGTGTGTGTATATATAAGTATGTCTGTGTATATGTATGCATACAGATACATGGTATATTATATATGCATACAGTTATACAGTATATTATATATAGAAACACTCTGTGTGTATATACGTACATATATAAAGAATTTAAATCCATTTTCTAGGTTTGATCTTACTAAAATAGTCTCTGTTTGCAAATTTAAACACCCACACATATGTAAAGACTTGATGTGTGATTCTGCATTGCTGTGACCTTGTCACACATGCTCTTTATAATGTGGACCGCCTCATAAAACTAGACATTTTAAACATGCAGTCCCCAGTAAAATAGGCATTTATCACTCATGATAACATGGAGCTGTCTCAGGGTGTGTTCAAAGGCCCCCCTGCAACTTACTGATAAAAAGCTTAACTCTATTTCAGGGCTTATCTGAAGAAGAAAGAGGCAGACCCTCATGAAATAACTGATTTTTTTTTTTTTTTTCTAAGATGAAAAAGAGAGGCAGAGGGAAGGAGAAAAAAAATCACTTTAAAACTTCAATGCAGTAGAACAAGTTTAACCCATTGAGATTTTAAGTGAAGTTTTCTGCTTCATCAGGAAGAACCCTGTGGTGAAACATATGTCAGAAGAGAAGAAGATATGAGAAACTGGCCTCCTTTGCAGATGAGAAGATTAATTAAGAGGAAAATCACTTAGCCAGATGTCTCATTGGTGAAACTACACGTGCAAGGTACATCTGCAATAAGGGAGCAGCACAGCGCAGACAGTGCATTTGATTTCCATGCTAACACTGAAGAGATAGGAATCTGGTGTGAATTAGATCATGCTGACTCTTGGAGAAACAGAGGAGTACAGGTCTTATTTCAGCTACGAATTATGAGCTGCATGTCTGTTGTTATAACGTTGCAGTATTGTTACTTGATGCAGTTGAGTTATGGGTTACAAATAAATTATCTAGAGAAGACAGTCCTTTTCTCCATTCGTGTTCATAAATTGTTGGCAAACCAAACCTGATTTCTCCAAGTGCCAGTTTTCTTCATTGGCCAAGTAGTTTTTCAGAATGCTTAGCAGCTGGTGAATTTTTCATCAACTCATTACCGGGGTAACACTGTCAAATTCATTTGACTTACAAACTTAAGTCTTTCAGAAGTAAGTAAAAAACAGTCTGCCTGCTGTCCAAATACTTGCCCAGCTCAGGTGTTCATGTACTCTTGTCACTGTGGCATCTGGGTGTCCCCCAATTTTTCATGCGTTTCCTATCACAACTTGGACGTAAAACAAAAAAAAATGTAAACAAAGATGCCACTAGTGCCAAACGCCGTGTTTAAAAGCTTTTTGATCTTCCTGTGGGAAACATATAAGCCAATTGCTAAATGATTTCTGAGCTATGTTTTTTTCCTAAGCATGCATTACAAAATTAGAGAGTGGGAAGCAAAGAGCTGTTGCCCCAGTGGATCTGCTGGAATCAATACTAACTCCTACCTCCTGGCTGCTATAAATGCCTTCCCATAGTCAAAAGCTGCCTCTCCAGCAGTGCCCCTGGAAAGCAGTCATTTCTCTGCCACCTGTAATCTGTCCTCTCTATGTAGTCTACCAGCCTGTTGAAGAAAGGGTGCCTGTACAGCACCTAGCACAATCAGATCCTGCTGTTGGCTTGAATTTCTCTCTGCTATAGGAATACTAATCCCTCTCCAACAATAGAGACAGGCACTCCACAGAGCAGACACACAAACAGACTTTCATTAGAGAATGCAGTCCTGAAAGCCTGTTTCACAAAAGGCTTTGCTGATTGGACTCAGTCATTTGAACAGTGATGGATACAGGGTATATTCCACAAGAGCCTAGAAAGAAAGGTGCAGCAGTATCAGCAATGAGATGCAGACACCGTACAATTCTGTAATACTAATAGGCTTAAGCACATAACCAGCCATAACCTGAATTTTTAACATCTACTGTGTAAATCATTGGCTTTTTTTCCCTTTTTCTCCCCGCCACCTTTTTTTTTTTTTTTTTTTTTTGTGTGTGTGTGTGAAAAGCAGTGCCCAGAAATGCTTAGAACTGTGTATTTTAAAAAACGCAGACTCCTATTTGGGTGGACATCTCCCCCATTCCCTCCAGCTTAGCAGTTTGCCAACATTTCTGCTGTTAATTACTGGAATTTCAGGTACATTCTGAGCCTTTTAATTTGCAGACTTTCACATCAACATCTCAGGCAATAAGGGTGTTGGGGAGAGCCCTGGGGTATAAAGCCAAATTTTTCAATTCATATGCACAGTGGCAGGAGACAAATATACAAGCAGAGGCATTCAATTTACATAAATGCTTGTGGGACATGTTTTGAGACTTCTGTGCTAAAATGAGAGGTTATTATAATCTATAGGTTTTCTTGCTTATAAACACTCACAGGTTTACCAGTGAAGACCAAAATTTTCATAATCAATAGCCTCCATTTTTGTTTATTAGTTACTGTCACAGACAAGTGCTTCTGTTGATTAAGGGCTATGAAATCAAATCTATTGCCAAGGCAGTGAATAACATGATTAAAAGTCTACGGGGATCATTTGCGGCTTTTCACAGGCCCTGTGTAAAAGATAAGTGGTATTGCTCCAGGAACATTTAAAGGGCCAGTCTGCAGCCCCAAAATATTTCTCATAATGACTTAAAGATAGGGCAAGGCTGTTCTCAGAACCAGACTCACCATTCACAACCGCAAGTCAGTTTGCCTTTATCGGGGGCCACATTTGCCAAGCTCTCCGCCTCTCCGGAGGGGACAGCCCACACATACTTGACTCTTTTTGCCAGAAGCCGTAGCTGTCGTTGCGGCAGGTGGAGAAGCCGGGCACGACGGAGCCAAGATCTCCTGCTCGCAGGATGGAGCAGCCCCAGGGTGTGCTCCCCCGAGCGCAGGGCTTGCACCTGGGCTACTGCTGAACTACAGCTGGCAACGCAGGTGGGAAACACACAGCTCTCAAGGCTTGCTTTGCTTTGCCCTGTTCCTGACCCTCTTCCTCTCTCTGCAGCTGGGGCACGGCCTGGGGTCCGGTCTTGCCTCCTGGTTTCCTTTTGGGCCAATTTAATTTTGGACCTTGCTGCTTCCCTACCCACCCAGAAGGAAGACCTTATCTGCCGGTAGGTGGTGAGGAAGAGGAGCCTCCGCAAACTGCTCTCCTCAACCACTAAGTCCTTTGACAGCTGGTATTTGGAGTACAGGAGGCCTCAAATAAAACATTCCCAGCATGCCAAGGACCGATTGAATCCTGTAAGGTGCAGAGCACCTTCTCCGAAGGGATGAACGCTTTGACCCCCAAAGATGGCTTTGCATAGATCACTGCCTCCCCAGACTGAACCTTCAACCCTGTGACATTTATTTGCGCAAGTCCTTCACCTCATTTGAGCTGTCCCGTTGCCTTGGAACTGGGTCACTGCAGTCTAAAAGGAAGAAAGCAAAAGCTGCAGTCTGAACAGAGATTGCCAAACCTGTGGAATTCCTCAGATTTAGTAACGTCAGGCAGCTACTGCCTGTGCATCTGAGCAGAGGTGGGAGGAAGCAAATGCATCACCAAAAGATGATGCATTTAAAAGTGGTGCATTTAAAAATCAGGAAGTTCACATTCCTGCAGTCAGGCTAGGTCCCTTTTATATCAGAAGAAGAAGAAGAAGAAGAAGAAGAAGAAGAAGAAGAGGAAGAAGAAGAAGAAGGAAAAAAAACCCCAGAAACTGGAAATACATTCACAGCACAGTATTGTACTGGATGCGAGCCAACGAAATTCAAGCCCAACTCTATTTTTGACTTAGTAGCAGACTTCTTTACTTGGGTATTCCATTTTATTCCAGCCACACACAAATGTCCATTAACAATGAACGATGCAGTAAATATACACACACTGCCTAACATCAACAGGCTGAATTACTGGCTCCTTTGCCTCTCTGTTGAGTATACAGAGAGCCCACTCAAAGCATTGGGATATCTGAGCTGGGCATGGGAAGTGCCCAAGGTTAGATGGTGTGGCATCCCTGTATAGAGGCAGAATACATTTGCAGGGTTCACAGAGTTGAATATTTTAAATCTGAAACAGTAGTCTGATCCCACCTGGATTGTCAGGATCATACTGTATTTATAGAATGAATAAAAATTCCTTATCAGCCGCGAGCGAATACAAGGAGATAAGCAAAGAACATGAGCAATTAAGTAACTTAACACTGTTCAGTTTACATCAGTAGGCAGCTGCTCTGTGGTCTCACCTGCAGGTACTCAGCAAAGAATTAATATGTTCAGTATAGTCAAAGGTTTTTGCTGATTCTTTATGCATTTTCACACCCATTTCAAAGATTTTCACTATGGTTATGAAACAAATTTGTTTTCTCAATTACTCTGCCTCTCTGGTAAACATCTGCTGTCCATGCTGTGCAGTGCCTGTCAATACACTGATCTTTCAACATCTTGTTTCTTGCAAAAATTGCTGGGATTTTACTAAGAAACAAGATCCTTTTCCCCAAGACCTTCTCCCCAAACCTCAACCATTATAAAAATAATGCAGCAAACTTGCAATATACAGGAATATAGTACTATCAGACTTCCCTCTGATTTAATTTTGTTATTAATCTGTAAATTTGATCCACGTAATTTGAAAAAAAAGAAACCAAAGACAGACTGAAACAAAATACAGGAACATCCTGTCTGAATCAGTAAGGGAAATTATGAGGGCAAATAAAGAATAGATAGACATTATTTTTCAGTCAGAATACTTCTTCTAGCTAGATTGCAAGCCATTTATTTTCACTGGCAATCATATGATCTTAAAATTATTCAAGCTGAGAATTCCTGCCTAGGTTTTGGAAAAAAAAAAAAGACAACCTGATGCATCAGCCTTTTTTCATTATGAACAGACAAAGGCCCCACGGGGTCCTAACTGCTCATCCAAATCCACCCTAGGGCCTTCTGTGGGGTCCTCTGACAGCCTGGGTCTGTCGGAGAAGTGATTCCTAATGTATTCAGGACTGTAGAGCTGGTCCCGGACTTGATACCTGGCCAAGCCTGTCACTAAAGATACAAAGTTGTGTTTGGACCCTTGCTGATATTGTACAATGAGAAAAATGCACCTCAGTGAGTCACAACTACCCTCCTGCACATGCTTGGAGAGCACCAATGGCAGTAATTTATCAAGCTTTTCCAAACCCAAACTCTCAGAATCCTAAATTAGCTTGCATGTTTCTTTCCTATCAATAATAGAAACGAAGCTGTAATAGAAAAAAATAGAAAACAAGCTGTAATATTCCAAACTGCTGAATAGAATAGAATAATATAATATAATATAATATAAGCTAGCATCTAATTTTTCTTGCTGGTTAGAACTTGCAAAAATGACTAAAGGGTAAATTAGAAATTTCTGGTCGGGATTCCAGAGATGCTGCTCACTATGTCATTTCTGCTGGATCACCCTGCCTCATTCAAAGCTTGGGAAACATCATCAGTGTCAACATCCATACAGAACACATATTCTTACAGCAATCTCTGGACGAAATCCTGAACTTCAGGCAGCTCCCAGCAGTGCTGTCTGTACTTTCTGCCTTCATTATTGATACCATGGTAAGATAAACAATTCTGCTATTGGCAGTTTGTTTATTAAAAATGATACAAAACTACTGTCTTGAATTAAAACAGGAAAGCTTACACTAAAGCCATAAAAGAGATATGGAGCTATTGCAGCACTGAAAACTCAGAGTTTTCTCATTGACTTTTCTCAGCTCATCAAATCAGAATCCATCCCCTTCCCCTCCGCTTTCTTTTTACTACTGTCCCAGAATGAACGCTACCATGTTGCAGCTGAGCCTCTGTGCTCACTTGATTGTTCGGGCCAAATTCTCTCTTTTCAAATTTACTGAAATATGCAGAGTTACGCCACCAGAGGACTTGCCCTCCCGTACCCTTTCTTGCTGAGGAACTAATTTGCTTGTCCTTAAGCCCATGTTTCTAAATTTCCAGGAGCAGAAACGTATTGTGGCTTTAAATATAGACTGTCAGTTTGTGGCTTGCGTCTCATATTACACACAGACAGCTTGAGACTCTAAACACAAGTTGGGCAGCACCATTAATATCTTAGAAAAGCGTCAGTACGCTTTCGAAATGCTCTATATTTTCATTCCTGAAGGCAGGGGGAGGGAAAAACATTCAAATGAAACTTTTCTAAGCCAGGGTTTAGGCGGAAACGTTACTAACTTTGCTCGGTCCTTTTCAGGAGCCAGAGTTTGAAGAGCCCGTTTCAGTTCTTCACACACATGCGCGCGCACAAACACAAAGAATAAAAAAGAAAAACAGTTTCATCACAACTTTTTTTCTTCAGGGTTAGTCTCCGGATTTCTTTTTTTCTTTTCTTTTCTCTTTTTTTTTTTCTCATATGAAACGCATTAGACAATCATTTCCTTAAGCGGCAGACTGATAAATCCACTCTTATTGTAAGGAGGGGGGGGATAAGGGTACTCACGTGGCTGAGATGTCGCATTGTTTTGGTAACTCATAATTTACGCCTTTGAAAAATGCCTTATTTGTGTTGACAGTCTCTCTTCCCTGCTCAGAACCGACGGCGGGATTGAACAGAACAGCTGGAAGAGCCCTGGAAAATGCTCCTCTTGTTCGGGCTCTCCTTGCCTGTCTCCTGACCCCTTTACAACTGGAAAAGGAAACAGCACATGTGTCATTCTCTTTTGCCTGTGTAGCTCACATGAGCGGGGAGGGGCACCCATTTGCAGATAGCAGTAACTGTATTCAAGTTTTGCAAGTTGGATGTATTCCACCCCTTTGCTTTTACTAGCCAGCAAGCAGTAGAAAGAGAACACTCTTTTCATTCTTAGCCAAATCTAGACACACCTATTTGATTCGCTTCCCAAACCACTACCCACCACTGTTGATATTATTTCTTTTAAGTGCAAAACTTGCTGCTGACTCCATTCCCAAAATGCCTATCATCAGCGGGTGAGATTAAAAGTAGGGCTTTCAATTTTCATTGCCCAGCAACATCCTTAACACTCACAGTGTAACTGATTCTGCCCTTTTAAAAGGTGAAAATTGATAATGACATTTACTGGTTCAGAGTAGTTACGTCAGCATATAGCATGAATCTACACTGTGCTCAGAACAAGGAGGAACCTGTGTCTGTGGCACAGGTAACTCCAGTCCTGGCTCCAACACAGGCTTCTTATGGCACCTTGGGCAAAGCTTTTAATCTCTGCCTCAGTTTGCCATCTGTAGAATAAAGACGATACAACTGATTTCCTTCCAGTCTTGGTATTTTTATTTTACTCGGTAGGCAGGCATTGTTTATAAATAGGATATATTTATTGGTCTGCATGGGTTAATGTACTCATACTCCACAGCAAGTTTTTCCGCCTGGACTAGGCTACCAGCTCCCTCATTTATATTACTAGCATTTAAAGCTATCTGTTTGGCTATCTGCAGGCTATACTGCGATCAGCGGTAGGTAGTTGTTGTAAGTGTGCATACACAGTCAGGCTGTGGTTGACATGGGCTAGGACTCCTAGGTCATACCAAAATACAAGCAATTTATAATGCATATGTCTCAGACACTAAGAAGAGTGGACAAAGTTTCCATTTCCCTGGTCCCTTTGAGTCAGGATAAATTAACCGCAGGCCTGTGACAGCAAAAACACAGTAACCGTTGGAATGGAAGTGGAAAAAAACAGAGTCATGAAATTCAGGCTGAGACTCATCCTGTTTTGCAAAACTGTCGCAGGATATTTCTGTGAAATCATCTCAGTGACCTCCTACAAGAAATCAATGCTGCAAACTTGGTTCACAGTATTTATTTAACAGCTATAGGATGGAAAGAACAGTGACTTATTTACATGCCAACGACAAATAACAGCTTGTTTGTGAGCACGGATACAGTAAATGACTTCGGTCAGCATTTTCCACACTCTGGGCTCATGGTAGAGAGCGCTGGAACATTTAGTGATAGACAGAGCAAAGCAAAGCACAAAACAAAGAGGGAAAAATAATAGCAAAAACTCCTGACGTTGCTCCACTGGATTCAACTCTATAGCACAGTTTTGATTTACACCAGACAGCTTCTCTATGAAAATACTGATGGGCATGTTATCTATTACTTCTTCTTCTATATTTGAAGCACAATGTGCACAGGTAAAATTAGGGCTTTCTGTCCTGGGGCATGAGAGTTGCTGTCATGCGAAGTTATTACATTTAAATCTTTCATCATCCTGATCCCTGAGAAATTTCAGAACTGCTGTTGAGAAAAGACTTATCAGCCGCTGCAGCTGAACTGAGGGACGGAAGGTATCGATGCCTTCATTATGTTATTGCCAGTGGTCTAGACCCTTCCTAGGAGTTTTGTGGTGGACTACTCAAAATGGCATACACACCCCCAAGTGGGCTGCCCTAAACAGAGCCCCGTTAGCTCCTAGTGCTTAACCCCTTCGCATCTGTGCAACACGTCCTGCATCTGCCTTCTTTGTTCTTATTAAGGCTACTCTGCTATCACCAAAATCGCTGGGAGAGTTATACCCAAGCTTACATAAGAGAATTGTGGCAGAACCAAGCTCACGTGGGAAAGTGCCCTTTAACACCTTGGTATCTTCACTTTTCTTAGGACTTCTTTCTTTGCTTATTGAATAGGCTGGGATTCCCAGGAAATCAGAGCGCCATTTCCCATGGCTGTTGCTTGCCCTCAAGCAGGCTATTAAAGACATTCTCCCTGACCTTTCCCACTCATCATTGATGGGAAATATGTGAAGTTGAAAAAGGAAGTGAGCACGACAACTCCATGCAGCCCCGCACGCTTCCGGAGGAGCCTGAGACTGCGGCGCAAAGCAAAAAGCAGCCCAGTGTTCTCTGCCTGCCCCGGCCCTCAGTCGACTGCTCCTGGGGGACAGGAGGCATCAAAGGAACCCAGAGCAAAAGATGGGAGTGGAGTGGAGTGGAGTGGAGTGGAGTGGTGGTGAGGAAAATATATGATTAATCATTAATTTCTATCTTGTCTGAACACCCTCCTAAACTTTAAATACAGTGGTTGCTCCTGGCAAAAAAGCCGCACAAAAAGGAGAGAAGGTGAAGATAGCAGAAGGGTAGCTGAAAGCATTTTTTATCTAAGGGCTATGGCATTCATACAGGACCCACCTGATCTGTGGGAGAATGCAGGTATGCTGGGAAGTGTGTGTGTCAGCTGTGTGGCTTTCATCAGCCAATTACTTGATCTTCTGGGGCCACCATGTTCCCATCAACCTACAGAAGAAGTATTGGTTTCCTGCCCTGGTGGATACTTTTTTATCTATCTCCAACCTTTGGAAGCTCACAGTGTTTTTCTAAGCAAGGAAACCCAAACTCCCTTTTTGTCGCGGTAGTTCTTTCAGATGTGACAGTCCTTTCAGGTCCAAGAGTGTTAGCTCAGAAGTGGGACCTCTTTTGCCTCTGATACTGCAACTTATCCTACTCCTCCTAAGCACAGCTATGTAATGAATTCATAGTCAGGCCCACACGGTTGTTCTCTTTGATACTATCTTGCTCCAAGATAAATGATATTTCACAGTCGTTCAGGCTTGGCAAGCTGATGCCGCATGCTGCAGCTGTTGTTCCCAACAGGAAGGGAGGGTTTAGGCTGCACTTGAAGGAAAATAAATAAATAAGGAAAAGGAAAAAAAAATATATCTTCAGGAAGTTATGCCTGACAACAACAGGACATCAGACTAGAAATCCCTGTCTTCTCTGGATTGCCACGACAAAACATAATGCAAAATCTGTAATCTAGCCTGTCAAAACTGTGGCAAGACTGAAAGAGGCTGAGTGGAAAACTCTCAGCAATATCCTTCATTGCCCACCCTGCGCAGCCTCCCAGCCTCAGAGAGGGTGTTTGGATCCGCCACCTGGACCTTTGAGGACAGGATGCAGCAGCAGCTGAAGCGGTCCTTGCCTGGTTGTGAGTTCAAAATCCTCTCGGAGTTTGCTTGTCCATCACCTGGACTGTCCTCGTGTAACATGAACTATGGGCTCGTCTCAGCCTGGGCTCTCTGGGAGGTTGGATCCTAAGTTCCCTTTTACTTTAGCAAGGGCTTCAGCCTCTTTTCTACCCTTTCTAGTCTGGATGGATCAGGCATGGATGGGACATATCCAAAATTGAGATCTTTCTAATCACAGTGTGCATGCTTTGACCAAAGCAGTAGCTGGGGTATGTCCAACAAAGGTGTTGGATAAGTGTGTGTGCTTTAATCCATTCCTGAGTCTGCTTCCCACATTGCAGCAACATAGAGCCAGCCAGACACAGTCAGACTGGCAGATGATATTTTCTGAAATATAATAACAGAGGCATTTGCTCTCATTTTTAACTTGCACGTACTACCCTCTCTGGAGAAAAAGGTATCAGATTAAGACTACTTTCTTCTATAAGTGCAAAAGCAAAAAGCTCTTGCTGCTCTTCTGTACCTCTGGTCAATCCATAACTGGCAGTCTCTATGCAGGATTGCAGGCTCAATTTACTCAAAGGTACTTATCCTACCAAATTAATGCTGTCCTGGTAATTTTTACAAGCACACTTTATAATAACTGCGCTAGATAGCTTCCTCATCGTATTGATGTTGTAACAGTCTTCACTTTGGTTATCAGACTGCTTTCCATAGCCTTGGATCAATTATAAGATCAGAGGTACTTCAGTGCAGAGTTTAGTGTTTCAACCCACTATCCGAGCACAAAGCTGGCATGTGATAAAGGCAAAGTTACATTGAATGAAACTAGGGCACCATGAGGACGTGTGTGATGACCCCAAGACCCTGCTGCTTAGCACTGCTCCTATCACTGCTTTAAAAATAGCTCCACAAAATTCCTAGCCCAAGGGAGGCTTGAACTTCATTTTTCTCAGGAGTCATGTGATTTTAGTTGTTCTTATTTTAAACCAACCTTAAACTCACATAGTTTTTTCTTTCATTCTGCAACTTGTCTGAGCAATCATGAAAATGTTTGTGTTTACTGACTTGGTCAAGTTGCTTCCTTTATTAAGTGATTAATTAAATAACTAGAAGATGTAGTCAGCAATCCCAATGGAGTGCATTAGAATCGCACCAATAACTCAGCACTGCAGTGGGAAGAAAGGGCTTATAAGCAGTTAGCACGGCTCTGGGTCCTCCCAGGCGCCCTCAGGGTGTGTTCTCCTCTGATCCCTGGCTGTAGTGTTTGTAAGTCCTTAGGCTCTTGGAGACCATTCCCAAAGTGGCAAATGGTTACCATATCCTGCATGCAGGGCATCCCTTAGGACCACAAAAATTAAGTTTGGGAGCTCCCAAAGCAATTAAGACTTTTATGCTGGTAGTGTTGGGTTTGTTTTTTTTTTTTTGTTTGGTGGTTTGGGTTTTTTTGTTTGGTTGGTTGGTTTGTTTTAAATCTTATTCTAAACAATTCCTAAATCAATAGGCATAAGATCCAGGGAGCCCTGGCTAAAATCCTGGTGTAAACTTACAGCTACAGTAGAAATAATTTTTCCTTATCCGATCACTGGTGTTCTCTAAGATTAAAAATCATGGTTTTTGACCCCTGCCATATGAACACGTGTGTCTTCCCAGTGCAGTCACGTGACTGGATTTACTAACATCCTGCAGACAGTTCCTCCCATTGCTTTCAAAAGACTATTCATGGGAATTAAGCAGATGAGAAAGTGACTGTAAAACCGGAGCTCCAGGGAGGACTCTCAAAACCAAACCCAAGCATTAGACATGCGATTCCCCACTGTCTTTTAGTGAGACACAGGTAGGTGCCTTATTTTTCCTTTTAATTTTAAAGGAAATTCACCCACCCTTGCTTAATGGGTAGTTTGTAGTTCTCTCCAATAGTAAAATATTATTCTCACTGAAGTGAGGTTCCTAAGCTGCCGATAATAAATTTGTTTTACAAGCTTTGTACAGGGAGTAGGAGAGAAAGAGTATCTCAAGTACAACTAAATGCACTGGATGTGGCTGTCCTTGAGGTCCACCCCCCAGTGAGTCCAGCTAAAATAGGATATGGTCTTAAAACCCGCTAATCTGCTGTTCCTTTTATTTTTGCTAAGTAAGTTTTTTATACAAAAATGGATATAGCTGTCTGCTGTGAAGGGAGTAAAAAATTAGAATGGTCTATTCTAATAATAAATTGCACGCTGATCTTTTTTTTACTGCAGCAAAGGCAATTCAGCTGTATCTGATTGGCAGTACTTCAAGATTTTTGACATTCAGTAGGAGAAGAATATACAGCTGCAAAAACCAAAACAAAGCAAAAAACTCTCGAAATGCACATGCTGGAATGGCAACAAGCCCAACTGCAACAGCTTACAAGACCCACTCACAGCTAATCAGGCACTGGGACACACAATGAATGTTTTTGCTGACTAAATTATACAATGAGTTTTGTTTTGTTTTAATGCAGAGTCCAAATGTTTCACTCTGGATACAATGTCACAGACTTCCTTGATGTAGGAAGGGGATGTATGAACATGGTTGAAAATATCAGCTGTTGATTCTGCAACATTCCCACAGATCTACTTTTTATCATCCCTGTGTTCCTGTTGGACATGGTAGGCATTAAACTGCAAAGAAAAGGGAAGATGCTGAAAGAGAATATGTAGAGATTACTCCTTTCTTGTGGTGAGCTGGAAGCAAACTCTACTAATATATACATACTTCACCATGAAATCTGCAATGCTTTATTTAGATACAGTTTTCTTCCTTATTAAATCAAAGAGCTGCCCGGGAAGTTATAAGTCAGGACAATAAACATAACTACAGGAAAAATATCTGAATAATCTAAACATATCTTTTGTTTACCAGGTAAATTAATATGAATTTTGGCTTGTGAAGTCAGGCTGAAAGGATGTGAAAGGGAGAGTTCATGAATGGAATTAGTTTAGAACAGGAAGTTTTGGGAAAGATCTTGGTTCAGAAATTTCTAGGAGCACTGGATCTTGTCAGTTTTTTCAAACACTTAAATAAGAGCTGGAACAATTCTGTGGAACACCGGTGCTACACTGCTGGTTTGTCTCTGGGAGCTCAAACCCATATTAGGAAAGCACTGAAGAATGCCCTTATGGCTACCTTGATTTAAGAAAACACAAAGCATGCTCTTAATTTTAAGCACATACTTAGCTCTCTTTCCAATTGAAAGCATGCTTAAAGATTTTCCTGATTACTGAAGGCTGCCTATAAATATTCATATATGGACACTTCCTCTACCACATCACTCAAGTAAAATTTCCTAATTAGACTCTACAATGAGGCAGTCTATTGAAGAAACTTTTTAAAGTTAAGGGGTTACTGTCATTTTATGTAACTTCAGTGATTGAGATATTAGTCACATAATCTATTTGAGTCTTCTGCGTTCCCTCCGGAGACAAAGGAGGAGATACAGGTTTCCAGAAGGTGATTCATTCTGTGGCTAAAATTAGGTGTGATGAACTACATCATGTGCAATAATTTTGTCTCCCCCCTAAGGAGAGAACCAACACCCTTCTCTGCTGAGATCCAGGCATAAAGGAAGTTGCAACATTTCTAGGAATATTTAAATTTGCTATTTGTATTCTGGTACCGTTTCATACTCATCGCAGAGGCCATCCCTCTTGTACTTAGCAAATACAAATGGACAGCGTCCCTGCCTTTACCATGTAAATGTGCTGGTATGCTTTGGAACAGTGGGCAGTCAAATCTGCATTTAGTAAGGGTAACTGATTATATGCACCATGTAGCATGAATAAATACTGTGTTAATTAACACTCTGTATCAACATTCCATCATTTGAAATTTCACCTGCCATCATCTTCTGTTGTTTGCTTTTTTTAACTTCAAAAAAAAATTGTTAGGTAACCTCTGAAATGTCCTGCTGTTGTGGGTCGACCCTGGCTGGACGCCAGGTGCCTACCAAAGCTGCTCTTTCACTCCCCTTCTCAGCTGGACAGGGGAGAGAAAATATAATGAAAGGCTCGTGGGTCAAGATAAGGGCAGGGAGAGATCACTCAGCACTTACCATCAGGGGCAAAACAAACTCAACTTGGGGAAAAAATAATAATTAAATTTATTACCAATCAAATCAGAGTAGGATAATGGGAAAAAAAACCCTGAATCTTAAAACAGCTTCCCCCCACCCCTGCCTTCTTCCCAGGATTAACTTTACTCCTGATGTTCTCTACCTCCTCCCCCTGAGCAGCACAGGGTTATGGGGAGCTGGGGTTACGATCAGTTCATCACACGTTGTCTCTGCTGCTCCTTCCTCCTCAGGGGCAGGACTCATCACACTCTTCCCCTGCTCCAGCATGGGGTCCCTCCCATGGGAGACACTCCTCCATTAACTTCTCCAATGTGGGTCCTTCCCACGGGCTGCAGTTCTTCACAAACTACTCCAGCGTGGGTCCCTTCCACGGGGTGCAGTCCTTCAGGCACAGACTGCTGCAGCGTGGGTCCCCCAGCGGGTCACAAGTCCTGCCAGAAAATCTGCTCCAGCGTGGGTTCCTCTCTCCACGGGGCCACAGGCCCTGCCAGGAGCCTGCTCCAGTGAGGGCTTCCCACGGGGTCACAGCCTCTTTTGGGCATCCACCTGCTCCGGTGTGGGGTCCTCCCCGGGCTGCAGGTGGATATATGCTCCACCGTGGACCTCCCTGGGCTGCAGGGGGACAGCCTGCCTCACCAGGGTCTTCCCCACGGGCTGCAGGGGAATCTCTGCTCCGGCACCTGGAGCACCTCCTGCCCCTCCTTCTTCACTGACCTGGGGGTCTGCAGGGTTGTTTCTCTCACATACTCTCACTCCTTTCTCCAGCTGCTGTTGTGCAGTTTTTGACCCCCTGCTTAAATCTGTTACCCCAGAGGCACTACCACTGTTGCTGATGGGCTTGGCCTTGGCCAGCGGTGGGTCCATCTTGAAGCCGGCTGGCATTGGCTCTGTCGGACACAGGGGAAGGTTCTGGCAGCTTCTCACAGAAGCTGCCCCTGTAGACTCCCCGCTACCAAAACCTTCCCAAGAAAACCCAATACACCTGCTGATAGTTTAAATAAATTTTTGTACTTTATGTAGCTGCAGAAATAAAGGAGAGAAAGCGGAGCTTAAGTATGTCTAGATTTGGACCCCATTCCCATATAAATGATCTAGCTTAGAGTATCTCAGCTAAAACATAAAATGAAAAAGAAAATGGTAGTGTCGTGCTGGTATCTGATCTTACTGAGTAGAGTACCCAGGTATCATCTACGTATAAAGCCATTGTGGTTCACAGTGGTTATGATGTTTTGCCCTCCTAAGTATTCAAAATGTGGAATTCACGTGAAAAAAATCAGAAACACCTCTACAAAATAACATTGTTGTTGTTCTCTCGTGTTACCATATACTACTTTTGCTGCGTGCCCTGAGCTGTTAATCTTCCCATCTAACTTCTCCTAAATCACTGGTGATGCAGCACCACTGCCCTGCTGTCAGTCCAGCCCAGACATGGAGTGTGTTAACAGCTGCATCCAGTTAGCTGTACCTCGTAACAAATTAGCTATGCATGTAAATGAGTAATCTAACTCTGTTGTTATCATATCAGTTAACATTTTTGTATTGTCCACTAAAGTCAACTTTGACTTAGTAGTCAACGCAATGGCAAATTGAATGGCCATGGGCAATACCTAGACGTTAATTCCACACACACAAAAAAAAAAAAAAAAAAAAAAAAGTATTTATGCTTATACAGTGTCTTTCAAGTTTTGGAAAGTATGCGAGGAGATTTAGTAATTCTATTCATGGTTTTATCCTAATAGCAGAAGGAAGACTGAATGTTTCCAGCAATTCTCCATACTCTGCTAGTGAACTGATATTGCAAAATTGCAGTTCGCTGGCAAAGAGCTAAAAATTATTTGGATTCCTTAGAGGAATAGAAGATCACCTACAATGTACTGACAGAAAAGGTTGGAAATGTTGAGGTTTTTGATCACTGGGAAAAAAAGATTTAAAAGCATCCAGCACTGCAAATATTATCTAGAAAGAGAAATGCAATGCACCTATAATACTAAGATATGAAAGGCTTTTCTCCATGTGGAAGTCACATTAGTTTAACATAAATCATGTAAAAATCTTACGTCATTTACATTCTGAAAGTAAAAATGTGGACAAATCTGTCAGACTAAAAATTATATTAACATAGTCTCTCCTTGTAAAATGTACACAAGCAGAATGAGAAGTCAATGCACGCCCACTTTACTCTCAACTGATGTCTTTGCCACAGATGGACATTGATAACTCTTGCCTTTTTTTACCTCCCAGCTCTACCAAGAAGTTATCTTCCATTGGCTTCATGGCATAGTGCTGTGATTAGAGCTCACTGTGGACAAGTGAGATCACTGATTTCATGCTTCCAGGGTGAAAAACCCCTGGGAGCACTCCAGGTTTCTGGTTAAGCACTCTGGCGACTAAATGATTTAGGTTCTTCCTTGCTTTTTCACTACCAGGAGTCTGTTTGGAATAGTGGATTTGTCATTGTGAATGCAGAACATTTGCTATACAGGACTTATTTGGGTTCATGTTTGGGCTTCCCCTGTGCCCCACCATTTCTATGGTGTGAGGTCCACGTGGAAACCCACTCTGTGAAAGGGTCTGGCGACCCCATGGAGAAAGGGAGGTGACCTGTTGAAGCAGAGAAGGAGTACCTCTCTCAGGCATGCTAACTTGCCTTTTGGTGGTGTTTAATTTTTCCCCATTGTACAGAGACTTTTGCTGCCTTACATAAACTGTCTGAATGCCCTGAGAAGGCCATTTGACTGCTTGAAACTGAATGTGTCTTTTCACTTCTAAAAAAATCTCATCAGCTGCAGATCTTTGTAAAATGTCTGAGATGAACAACCAACGGCTGACCTCACCTCTTCTGGAAACTGTGGTCTTGAGCTAACGTCTGTGGTCTCGTCAACATTTTGGAAAACAAGAAGCAGCATCACGGAGGAGCTTTTTCTTTTCCATTTTGAAAGCATGGAAGATAGATAACTTTAAGTATATTGGGTTTATGATTCATACAAGGCCAAGGCCTTGTTGCAGAAATACATCTGTTTAGCTTATCAGAAAGAAGATCAAGAGGTAATATGATTATTATTTGCAAGTACCTCCATAGGAAGGAAAAATCAGGTACTAAAGAGGGTTTTGAATCTATTGGAGTAAAGTTTAATGAGTGTTAAAAATTGTGCATTTACTCTGTAACAATGCAAATGAGAAAAAAGACACAATTTTTTAACAATCAAGATTTGGAATCAAGTACTGAGAAAAAGTATGAATTTTTCTATTTCTTGAAGTCTTACAGACACCTTGCTGGAAGATTTATGAGTCAAACAGAAGCTATTAGTTCAATATTATTTTGTGGCCTGAGTGGCCTTGAAGATATTAATCTGTGAATCAGCCAATGAAAATCCATGGCCTGTAAAGGGCAGCGTATCTGACGACATGATCGTTATGTCTCTTCTGTCCCTACAGGCCACAGGCTGATGAAACCATCTGTATTAGCTCACTCCAGAGTTCACTGTTGTAGCACTGCTCAAGAAATTCACTGTAAACCACCTCCTTGGCTCTGCCTTTATATGTATATAAGTAGACTTGAGACCTACAAATTAAGTCATGAGCACAGAGGGTGGGGAGTGTCACCAAGCGAGCTATCAGTGTGACATTTTCAAGCTGCTGGCTGACTGCAGAGTGATATGCAAGCATATACATGAAGCATATGGGGAGGCAGGAGACATATATCAGAGACAGCAGCTGGCATATCAAGTCCAGGAGAAGAAAATGAATTGCAATTCCAGGCAGAGTGTCTTAACTCTTCTCTCCTTGCCTATGGAGATTTTTATTTCTTGTATTGCTACAATCTCAATAATTTATTTCCAAGATTAGTCTTTTTACTGTATGTTACTTCTGGTCTTAATGTCCTGAAGCACAGCTTATATTCTGTTATCACACTGTAAAAGTGGGATAAACCTATTGGATTTGTGCTTGGTACTTTGAGCTCAAAAGAGTAGAGTAACTTCAGATTTATCACTATGTAACTGAGAGTGATATTAGGTGTTAAATTTAATATAACCCTTCCCTGCACAACAGAGAGAGGGCCAAATTCTCCACTGATGTAAAGTGATAGAGCTCAGTTGGAAACAAAAGAGATTCTGACCTGGGGTTCAGAATACTTAAAAACTACCCAGAGAGAACAATTGAGTAGGAGGATATATTGTTTTCTACTTTATTCCATGACTTCAGCACAACTACTTTTCTCAGCGTGAGCCCAAGTCATCAAAGTTTCTCACTGTAGAGTCATTCACTATAGGCTTTCTCTGCTATCCTGCTGTGGACGTTAGTGCGATGCCACGAGCTCTCTCACACCTGCAGTTACAGCTTCTAAACAGATTGGTGTCCCCTGGAAATCATGAAACATTTGTCCTTGTGATGTAACCTCTTCTTCCCTGGTGTGACAAAATGTGCTCTACCAAAAATAACCTGCTTGTTGTTACTTTCCCCAAATGCTCTCAAAAGGATGTGGTGTTACCAGCAAAAGTTATGCTGACTAAACATATGACAAACAAAGGGGTCAAGGATGGCTTGGTGCATGGAAGTAAGGAGGTAATCATGTGATTTAGTGAAAGGTAACAAGATAAAAAGTAATAGTAGTCGAAGTATTGTAGTATGTAGTATTGTAGTAAACAATAGGAAATTAGGTAATATTTCAGAACAAAGAAGAAGTGAGAAAGAGCTCCAGAAAAAGGAGTGGGAAAGAAATTATCTTTTCTTCCAGAAACAGGCAAAGGAGGAGCAGACAGGGACGTTGACTATTCTGTCCAGAGTAAGGGTGCAATAGCGTAAACCAAGCTACCTCCGAATGAGATGGTCTGTCTGTCTGTGTCGTTCAGGGTGTCAGGAAGCAGGGTAGGTGTGCCAATACTGTGTGGAGCTCTTCCAGAAGGGCAAGCAGCCCTGGCATAGCTCTGTACTTCCTCAGCTGTATTGCTTCTGGACATAGTAGTACTAAATAAACTAGCTTTTCATGGCACACCCTCCTTGCACAAACTAGGCATTTTCTACGTCCCCTGTAAAAGGTCACCCATGAGGTTCAAACTGGTCATCCTCCTGAGCATGGTTCAAGTACGTGAACCGCAAAGGCAGCCATCCTCTTGTTTAATATAATCAGAAAGCCAGTTTTGTCTTGGAGCCAAATTTATGGGTAGTCATGCGTTGAGCCAACTCCCCACTACCTCAAATACATCTCAACAGTGAGAACTGGGGTCCTGCCTCGCTGGTCTGACAACAAGGAATGCACAATATACTTTTTTTCCCTCCTCCTTCTTTTTGTTTATGTTTGTGCAGTTCATACTCTGTGTCTGGTCTGTCTTGCAAATCGTTGTCACCTCAAGTTTCAATACTGTCAGAAATGTTTATCTCATTAGAAGGGCTGGAAAAGCAGTGTAATAAAGTAAAATTAAATTACTACGGTAGCTTAGGTATTAGTGACAGTATGGGAAAATGATAGCAACAAGAATGGCTGAGGAAGTTTTACGACTCCCCAATGCCTAACACTGTAGTAACTATTCAAAACAACTGTTATTTCTTTTTGATGTTTGCTCTTAATATTTGCTCTTTTTTTTGGCACCAGATTCCTCCAAACCATGTATTAATGTTGCTTCCTTTTATGCTTTGTGAAGTCCTCAGGAGTCCTCGGGTTTTCTAATGTCTGGATGCTTTATGAGGCATCTGTTTTCAAAGCTCAGGGCACCTGTTACTAAATTCACTCAGTTCGAATTATATGATGGGCAGTTCTACTGAAGTTTCTGGAAGGAGCTTGTGTCGAAGTGGTGCCATGTGCCCCAGGGCAGGGTTGTTGTAGACGCTGGAACCAAATGCCTCCCTCTTGGAAATCTCTTTGTAATATAGTGCAGGTGATGATTTGCCAGCCAGTAGGCTTCAAATGTCTATGCTGTATGTACGCATTCCACCAGAAGGGGAATATATCCTTGGGAGACAATGAAGGAAAAGATGGAGACCAATGCAGATGAACTGTCACTGAGAGCATTTGGACAGAAAGGAGGCTTCCAAACCAACAATATCAATGATTAATCTTGGTATTACTTCTCCAGACTGCTGCTGGTGGATGTCTTCACTAGAAAAAGGTTGCTTTTCATATGTAGTTATGTTACTGTTTTTCGTATATAGTTATGCCATTGTTTATCGAAGTGTACCAATGAAAACTGTCTTGGCAAAAAGCTTGAATCATATTTTGCCTTTTGAAATGTCTCTGATTCCTCCTTTTCCTATGATAAAATATTTTTTATGTTTTTAAAACTCTTGGGTCTTTATAATTCTATACTGAACAGTTAGAAACTCCTGTAATTCCTGTCTGTGCAGAAATAGCTGAAGACAAAAGAAATAAATAACAAGACCCAAATCACTGAAAACTTTGAGGGTAAGATTATGTCTGTAAATATGCAAAAATTGATCATTTTATCTGTGAAGTTTGCTGATACAATAGTCAGTTAGGATATAACATGCAAATGAAGTGAATGTAATTACACACTTTATGAATGCAAAAGAATAGTTGTATATGCACATCGGTCATCCAACTATTTCTCCTACTTTTCTGCATATATAGGTCCAACACATCACATTCACAGTGGGACCAAGTTCCAGTTCTGGGAGACTTGTTCTTTCTTGTGGTATCATAATCTAGAGGCCAGAAGAGCAGCTAGCATTTCTTAGCCTGTATGATACAGTTCAACCCCTCTAACTGCTGAAGACTGACATGTAATCTGCCCACTCATATCTCACCTGACTGGCGGCAAATCTGTCATGTCCGTAGTCGTACATTTGCATTGTGGTAGCTTAGCACCATGCTAATAGCCATTAAAATTTACAAAAGCTGAAGGTTCTGCTAGTGCCCTTTAATATAAAAGAATATGCAGCTACTTGATATGCGACAACGTTAAATAACCAGTCAGAAAGTTCCACAAAGGAAACGTCCAAAACCAAAAGCAGTGCTGAAGCTTTTTTTAATGTTTCTTCTGCAGTCTGTAATGTGTTGTCCATTTGGTGAAGTAAGCCAAGTGCTTGCTGCGTGCTTTCAGGATGTCCTTGGAAATGAGAGACCATCTCATTGTTTTTTCCTGTTGAAGTAGACAAACTTAAAAACAGCAGATCTCTGCTTCCCATACTTTTTTTTTTTTATAAATGATCTGTGAAAGGAAAGACCAATATTTAAGTGGTTTCCCAGAGACAAACCAGCTGGGTCACTCTAAAGTGCTGCACTTTCCCTTAAGGTATCTGAAGTAATAGTGAAATCATCTAGCAGTTTTCTTCCTAAATTCAACATATTTTTTTCTCCTGAGCTTTTTGGAGCCTTTCCCCATTTCAGACCATAAGCCTGTTCTTCCTCTATCCATTCATCTATCATTGCCTGTTAGTTATTGAGGCCTGGCTCTGTGTTGAATGCTGTTAATGGTCCTGTATATATGTAAAACAAAAATATTGAGTAGGATGTAGTCATCATGTTGCTTGCCCAGAGCCTCACCAGTTCCTTTAAAAGAAACTGAGGGATTTTGCTTAACTGAGGGCTTGTTTGTCTGCTTTCTTCTGATGTATTGCAGCATGCTTTCTGAAATCTTGGAAAGTCGTCGCTTCATCAGTTTGTTATTCCCCAGCTAGTGAGTACCTTTTGCAATTATCTGATATTTTAATTGTTTCAACTAGTACTCTTAAGGTTTGACTTCTCCAAACTGAGTGTCTGATCCTGCATATCCTGACAAAATCCTGTTTTTTTCCAAAGAGCTGCCATTAATTGTAGCAATCCAGAATCAAGCCTAAGAAAAGCATGGATAAAAAATGACAGGCCCCTCTCTTTTTCTAGATCCTTATCCTGTGTTTACCAGCAATGATTTCCATGTACTTGCAATGCTTAAATGTTACATCTTTGGACTTCTGCATACTAAGTCCCTGGTCCTTTTCCCTGCCTTCACTGATCTTGTTCACCACCTGCCTAAGCACAGTGATGTATTAAAGATCCTGCTGAAATCTGTGTAAGTCATGTCCACTCCCCTATACTTCCAAGGATGCTGTATTACGCCTTCAAAGCTATGCATTGTGTTGTTTTCAAGTGACGGACTCTTAAAGATCCTTGCCTGGTAAATGCCTTCACTTTCCTAGTAACACATTACTTAAGTTAACAACTCAGAAGGTTGCTTCTTAGACAAAAGTTAGTCATGTGAACGTGTAATTAATGTTTTGTCCTCTGTGACCCAGTTTTGAAAGTTGGAATAGTTGCATTATCCAGCTGGGTCTCACGCCTCTGCTGACATTTAGCACAAAGGGAAGGGGCTTGAGCCCTTAATACAGCCTGAAGGTCCCAGGGAATAGTGGCACTTCCAGGCGCCGTGTTTATTCCCATCAGGTCAGCAAAGAAACATAGGGCAAGACATGATGATAACCTGGACACAACTTTTGCTTCTGTCTGTGGATTGTGTGGGATATGTCAGCTCCAAGCTTTCCGCTGAGATTCTTTTTTTCCAAGTTTGAGTATGTGCAATATTGACGGAAATACCGATCATGTTGATTCCTTTTATGACTATGGGAAAGTAATAGGTGTTTCCAGGCCATGATTCATCTAATTCTTTTTAAACATGTAATTTAGACTGTGATGAATTGCAACTGAGAAATTCCTATTTCTGTCCACTAGGGACAGGAGGGGAGTCTAGATTACCTACTTTGGGTATGGATGCTAACCCTGACGACTTTATAAGTTGGGTGATGTGCCCCTCCTCTGTGATGGGACTCTCACCATCTCTGTCTATATTGCTCATTGCTTTTTGGCAATAGATAAAATAATATAGACTAAGTCTACATTAGATGCTGCAGTAGGTGTTCTGAACTTGGTCTGGAAATGTTAGCTAGGATTTGCAAGTATGTTTACGCAAATATATTAGGCACAATAAAACCAGCACTAGCACATTACAATAAAAAGAGGATTTTACTGGATTAGGTGTCTTTGAATAGTCTAGACTTCGGTTCTTTATTCTGCTCAGTTTTATTAATATATCTGGACTAGATTTTTGTTTTGATTTGTTTCCCCTCCAAGTAGCATGTCCCCATAATCTGTGAATAACAAGACAGGGGGAATCTGGCATGGCTGGACAAACATTTTTATACATCCAGGAAGAAGGAAATGACTGGGTTCATCATTGGTGAGACAATACTAGGAAGCTGTTTATGTTCTTTAATAGGAAGATGTATTTTCCCAGGCCCCAGGAAAAATGAGGTGATGCTTTGTGCATTTCATATCAGCCTAGCAGCAAGGTGAAGAAGCAGGAGAAATTGGGTCCTGCAGATTTGTGGGGAGGCATTGAGGAACAATGAGCAGTCAAACCTCATAGGGCATTTTCCTGTTCCTGTCTTCTGTCCTCAGTTGTGGAAAAAACATGATAGTGGGGAAGGGATACACAGGGACTCTGTGAGGCAGCACAAGAAAATTGAGGGAGGGAGGCTGATATGGTGAAACTGATATCCAGTGGGTATCAACTGAGAGAAAATGTAGTGATTCAGTGATTCCATCTTCAAACAGAATAAAATTTTGTGGTTAATTCTGCAGGCCCATAGCCCCAATCTTTTAATTTTTTCATTAATGACCTGCCTGATGTAATGGAAATCATGTTTATTAAAACTGTAGAGTGTAAACTGGGAGGGACTTGCAAAGGCACTGGAGAAGAAGATAAGAATTGTAACTAATTCTGGTATGTTGGCTACATGGGTGGGAAAAATCTGGGATAACATAATATAAAAACAGAAAGTATGAGACACCAGAGTGAGAAAAGAATAGTCAAGTGCACACACAGAAGATGGGGAATAGCTAGCAGTTTTTCAGATGCTGAAGAGTTGTAACAGTTGAAGAAGTCGTGTCATGTTCATGATGTCATGGGAAAAGCAAACGTATGAGCAGGAGTATCACCTGTAAAAAATAGAAAGTTACCTGAGCATTAGCAAGGCTTTATCTGAACTACTGATCATTGCTCTAGTAAACATGACCTGCAATAAAATGTTGGGAGAAAAAAAAGGTAGTTTAGGCCTTTGGCCTAAAGAAAAGATGCCTGAGTGGAGAAATGATCACAAATATACAAATACGTATAAAGCTGCTGTTTTCCATGGTCGCAGAGCCAAGACAAGAAGTAATAGGACCAAAATGCTGTTCCAGTCTAAAGGGCTATGTAGTCACTTGACAATGACAATACTACGTGATGTTAGAACCCTTATTACACCATCCAATGTTAATGGAAAAAAAAAGGGCTCCTTGGTCCATTGCTAATTCCATACCTAGGTTCTGTTCTAAACATTTTATTGCCTTGGTTTAATTTGGGCCTGAAAAAATGTTTATATGCTACCCCAACATCTAGAATGGTAGAGGGAGAAAAAGATAATGATATGAGAAATTACAATATGAGAGGGAAGCCTAAATAATCTTAGATCAAGACAGAAAAAATACTCTTTTCAGCATGAACATTTTTTCATTTGCATATTTGTTTAAAAGAAATAGTTTCAACCAGCTGCCAGTTTGAAGGTTTAAAAAAACCCTAAACACTGTTCTCAAACTGGGTAGTATCAAAGGAATTAATTAATTCCACTTGCGTAATTAATTTGGTTTGATGGACTTCAACATTGCAAGGCATGGTGGCATATTAGATTAGATTCCCCGGATATGTTTTAAGTAATAATAATGACAATAACACACAAATCTTGTGTTTCTTTTAAAGTACTTGTAGAGAGTATTTTAAAGCCTTAATTTAGAAGTGTCATTTCGCTTTCCAGGCTGCGGCTTGAATTAGTTTGTTCCAGGGTTTGGAGGGTGAAACTGAAAACTATCACAAACTGTCTTCAAAATGAGAGTCTGTCTTTGGGAGGTGAGGTAGATCATATTAGCATTTATTTTGAAGAATCTCTCCATGTCAGCAGGAGCTCTGGGTTTTGTGTTTGCATTCAGAAGAAAGCACAATACAACCAAAGCAGAAAGATAGCAAAAATCCCTGGGAAAACCTCTGATTTTCTTGGGCCTTGGTATTTAAAAGCATGTCAGAATATTTTCCTGCCCTTTTTTCACCTCCTGCTCTCTTATCTCTGACTCATTCTGCACCATATAACACCTTCAAAATTATTATTATTAAAATTATTATTATTGCTGTTATTATTACTATTTGCCCCTTCTCATGTCTTTGTACTTGAACTAGAATGCTTAACTTTTATCATGGTGAGGCCCAAACACAAGGAGCCTGAAGCTAAATCAGAATTAAGAACAGCAGCTGGAATCATCTCCAAGGGAAAAGAAAGGAAGGGTTCAGGATGATGCCCTGGGATCCCTAACACTTGCACTGGCTTCTTCCTCTCATCTAATACTCCACGGAGAAGAGCTTTGCAATCACTGAGACAGAAAGGAGAGTTCAGCAGCCACTGCTTGACTCCTGATTTCCAGGAAGAGCAAGATGAAGGAGTCAGCAGTGCCTGGATAACCAGCTAGAAAGACAGCCAAAAATGTCTTTTTACCATTTTGTCATCCCAATTTATTCCCTGTGCAGCCCTGGGACCCCAGCCAATATCAGGGCCAAAACACCACGGCAAGTAGATGGGCAGTCTTTCCGTCTTCCTAGGGATGCACGGGGATTCCTGCACAGCCAGATCCCTGCCTGCACAGGGCAGAACCCCCGATACTGATGCAGCCCCACACAGCCTTCCGCTGGAAGACATCCTGAGGGCGACATCCTGAGTGTCTTTTTTGTTTGCTGTTTAGATGTTTTCCTTCAGAAGGAGATAATGGCTTGCAGAATTTAGACCTGTGCTTTCTCCCTGGAAAACGATCTCCTTTTCCTTTTCTCCATTCCTAGGTCTGGCCTTGTTTCATTACCTCTCTCCGTTACCCATCATACTTGTTTACTCTTTTCCTTTTCATCAGGTTCCATTTCTTTCTGTTCTTGTTTTCTTATTCTCAAGAAAAAAAAAAAAGAACTCTTTGCATTCCCTCAAGCCTCCTTATTTCTTGTTTAAAGTCTCTCAGCCCGTCCCAGAGCCTGGATTTTTCTTCACATCAGAAAACAAAAGGTCTAGCATCCTTCCCCTATCTCTGAGCTAAGGCATCCTGAAAGAGGCAGGCTCAGATAAACACATATTCATCTCTAGTGCTCCCAGATGCATCTCAGACAGTCTTCTTTATGGGAGCAAGATAAGACAATTTTGTGCAAGAGATTAGTATCTGTAAGCAGCATTAAGAACAAGAGCTCTGGTCACCAGCGGGGAAAAGAGATTGCTTAAGCCCTTAGCTTCTGTTGCAATGACTGTCCTCTCATGAATCAGAAGCGCCCTAGGAAAAGTATGTCCCTCTGACACCATATTGTAGCATAAGATATCCTTCAACAGCCAAAAGGCCAGAAATAGAAAGATAAACTCGCCTCTGTATTACATGGGAGACTTTCGGGTAGCCCGCAATGCACGTTTAAGCACTAGATAGGTGGGTAACTCACCACAAAGGCTTGCGAGGGGAGATTTTAGTTTTGATGTCCATGGGGCTGGGTGAACACTGCGTGAATACAGTAGAGGAAGAGGATGTCACACATAGCACACCCACAAGCCCTGGTCTTAAGGAATTGTGTTATAGGAAGGAAAATGCATTCCAACAAAGCCTGTTCCTGGCACTCTCTCTTTTGCTCTTTCCCTTGCTTGGGAGCATTTTCTGTCATAACTAATTAAGGCCACAGCACTCTGGTCTTACTAACCCTGACTGGGAAGAAGGGATATCCCTAGTCCCAGTGGCTGATACTAGTGCTGCTTCAGCAAAAGGGCTGAAAATCCATACTTTGTGACAGAAGGTCGTGGTTGTGGCTGAAATGAGCCTGCAGAGGTGCAGGAAAAGGAAGTCCAGGGGGCAATGTGAGCATAAATGTCCCTGTGGGGGACTAAAGGAACCATCCTGGAGTCTGAATGCCATTCAGCTACTTTATGGGTTTTTTTTCTCTTTCTCTTAAAAAGGAAAAAGAAAGAAAAAAAGAAAAATTAACAACGAAAAAAGGAAAAAGGAAAAATAAAAGTGACCTTTGTTGAGGAATCTCTACAAAATCACCAGGGCACCTGGGAAGGGTGAGGAGAATGTTATTCTGAGAGCAGAGAGAGGTACATAAACTGGATTTTGTGGTATGAACCTAACAGTGAAATTTCAGCATTGAATTCCCTTCTCAGAAGGTTCAGGCTGTTTACTTTCATGTAAGGCTGCCTCTCCTCTCATGTTATCACTGTCAGAGGTGAAAGGCTGAGCAGTTAAAAAAGATGTGTTATTTTAAAGCTATTTATATTTCTAGGCAGGACTGTAAGGCAGGACGGGCTAGCCCACAGAAGAGTCAGTGAAGTGCAAACTCTTTCATATCTGGGAAATGAGTCGGGTCAGATAGGAATCAAGCATTGTTAGTGCCTGCCAGCTGATGGCCAGTCTATGTGCAATGACTTCCCTGCTCTGACTGCTCTCTGGTGTGAATGAATGTTGGCAGTTTCAGCCAGCAGAAGGAACAAATAAGTGAAGTTGGCTGAGTTGTGTTGTCCGTGACTCTGGATCTCTGACACTTACCTGAGGGACTGGCCCCTGGTCCCACTGTGTTTGTGCTGCTTTTGCGCTGGTTCAAAAAAAAGACAGCACAGGTATCATAATAAGAGCGGACAGTGGCCACTGCCAGCAAGCCTCCTTTTTGCTAGACTAAACAAGCACAGATCCTTTAACACCTCTTTACATGTTGTGTGCTGTAGGTCACTGTTCTGGTAGCCCTGAGTGGCGTGGTTTTAGCTTCCACTTTGTAAAATAGAAGAATCACTTTTGATAGGTGATTGATGGTAAAATCCTTAGATTTTGAAGGTAAAGCTCAGCCATGGAAGGCACTGTAGGAAGTTACCACTAATTTCAGCCCCTGAGCTCAGCTGGAGTATTAGCTGAGGATGGATTGACTTTATACTGAGACAGTCTGCAAATTCTGTAAGCAAAAAAAGATGCTGCAGCATTTATATTGTGTGTTGTTCTACAAGATATTCAGGGCTTTCAGATACAAGGAGGAAAGAACTAAACCTAATGTTTCTCCTTTAAACTGCGAAGGTCCTGTTTACAATTCATTTTTTATGTCATTTAAAGGCAATTTACTTCAACAGCTCACTTGTGAAACCATTTATTCAGGACAAAACCGTAACACAAAGCACTGAGGACAAGGCATCTGAAATGATCTTCCCACTCTCTTCTTATTAGCAAGGATATTGTTTTCTGATCCACATTATAAGCTTGGATACCTTGCAGACAGTGTTAGCACTCCGGCTTTTGTGGTGCAGAACTGATTTTTTTAAAAAGACTTTTATTAAATTTCTTTGAATTTTTCTGTTTTAAAAGCATGATGGATCAGACTAATCCACAATGTTGTTTTGGTTTTTTAAATCAGGTTTGAATCTTAGCTTCCTGTCTAGATGCATTGAGTCATGACTTTTTTGACTTCTTTAACAAATATACTCCTTTCTTCATTATTTTCCTCTTTTCCAGAATAACTGCCAAGTCATCCTATGAACTCTTTACTTGGTCATGTGTTTGTTCATTTAGAGATGAGTGAAGTGGGAGAAGGGAAAACAATCCTGCCTGTTAACATCCAGTCTCAAATATTTATTTTTCTATAAAGTGAATCAAGTATGAAAGGAACAAAATATTTAAAATTAATACAAAAAAAGTCAAAAGTCTTTTAAAATATATTTTAAACCCAGATACTTTCCACTGGAAAATGCAAAACTAGAAAAGTGTCCAGCAGTGTGTCACAGTCTGGAGCAATGGTTACATCCATGAAATGAAAACAAAGCAAACCCTTCATCAACAGCAAACCAGACTGCAGAAAGTTCCCTCTCTACAGTTATGTTAGTCTTTCTTTTGGCACTGTGGATACCCTGAGAGAAATTATTCAATGAATTAATATTTGAGGAAGCAAGAAAAAAGGCAAGAGAGAGTAAAACAAGCAAATAACCTGCATGAGCAAACAAAAAAAGTACCCTAATGGGAAAACAAATATTATACAACTGACCAAATTTGGCTTCTATGTTAGGTGGCAGCTCTGGGGTCCTGCTGACTTCACAACTCAAATGTCACCTTGTGTCATGGGAAGCAGCAGCTCTGCCTCTGGTGATGCCTTGGAACTATCCAGGGTCTTGTGACCCTCCCAGAGGTACACATCCACTCAACTTGCAGTGCAGGGGTTTGAGTCTGCACAGAAGTGCTGCCATCAGGCAAAGTCAAGCAAAAAAAAAAGAAAAAAAAAAATCTACAATTTTGACAGTTACTATTCCTTTCAAGGTGTTACATCACCTTCTACCTTCTCATTTTGAACACTCTTTTAGTGAAGATCTGATTCATGTTCATGTTAATGCTGCTTCTGATCAGAGCCCTTCTGTAACACAGGGGACCGCTGGCAGCAGGGAAATAGTTAACAAGGAGGTGGTTCAGGAAATCAGAAGGGCTTTGAATCCTGCCTTCAGGAATAGCCTGCACTTCCATCTGAGGCACATATGCTTGTTCCTGATGATAACAATTTTCTGATCAGCTCTCCCTCGTGCTTGTAGAGCAGGGGAAAAACAAATAGACAGGGAGCTGTCACCTCTTGAAAAAAACAGTCACTTCAGGGATAATGTCGTGGTTTAAGCCCAGCTGGCAACAAAGCACCACGAAGCCACTCTCACTCACCGCCCACCCCCCACCCTGGCCCCGGTGGGATGAGGACGAGAAAATATAACGAAATGCTCATGGGTCGAGACAAGGACAGGGGGGGATCACTCACCACTTAGGGGCACAAGCAAAAGACAGATTCAACTTGGGGAAAGAACAAAATCGATTTACTTTACTACCAACCAAATCAAAACAAGGATAATGAGAAGTAAACCCCAGATCTCAAAACACCTTCCTCCCACCCTTCCTTCATTCCCGGCTCAACTCCACTCCCGGTTTTCTCTACCTCCCCCTGCAGCGGTGCAGGGGGACAGGGAATGGGGGTTATGGTTTGTCTCTGCTGCTCCTTCCACCTGAAGGGGAGGACTCCTCGCTCTTCCTCTGCTCAGCATGGGGTCCCTCCCACGGGAGACAGTCCTTCACGAACTTCTCCGGCACGGGTCCTTTCCACAGGCCACAGATCTTCAGTCACAGACTGCTCCAGCGTGGGCTTTCCCATGGAGTCACAGCCATTTTCGGGGGCATCCACCTCCTCTGGTGTGGGCTCCTCCACGGGCTGCAGGTGGGCATCTGCTCCCCCAGCGCACCTCCTCCCCCTCCTTCACTGATCTTCGTATGTACGTAGGTTTTTCTCGCACATCCCAATCCCCTCCACTGCTGCAGGTTTCCCCCTTAAATTTATGTTCTCCCAGAGGTGCTACCACTACCACTGATGGGCTCAGCCTTGGCCGGAGGCAGGTCCAACTTGGAGCTGGGGAAGCTTCTAGAAGCTTCTCACAGGAGGCACCCCTGTAGCCCCCTCCCTTGCTACCAAAGCCCCGCCACACAAACCCGAAACAGCTACTTAAGCTCACAAATCAAGGAAAGATGTTCAGATGGAGGCCTGTTCAGAGCATGTGCTCCAATGCCTGACAAGATCCAAGGAGGAACAAGATTGCTATAAGACAGAAGAAGGGGTAAAAAATAATAATCACCAAAAAAACCCCAACACCCAAGTCCCATTTTCATAGACTCCCAGTGGAAATATTCTGATAGATTTTGATGGAACTGGATTGTTAATATTTATGAAGCCAGGCAAGACCTCCAGATGGAAGCTGCTCTATAAGTGCAAAGCTTTGCTATTAATATTTATTAATCTGAAAGTGCTTATTTAGTTTTTAGGCAATTTTTGCTCTAACCTTTTCCCAAGCAAACTAGCATTAAATCTGTGGGATCGGTGAATTCTCAGCTTCCCACTGCTGCCTGTGATGTAAATTGCACTCCAAAGAAAAATGAAGGGAAATACAGAAGAACGTTCAGAAAGTCACAATGTGAAGGCTCAAGAGCTGTTTGTAGAGAGCATTCCTGGCAAGTGCTGAACATTTGGACTTCATGTTGAGCGACATAAAGTTTTCAGACTTGATCCTGTGGCCTCTATGATAAAGTATGAAGTCACAGGGAGAAGATCGTGCCCACAGGAACTTCCTCCCAAGGTTGTGGATATTTTGGTCATGTTTATACCGACAGATGTTATTAGATGGTGTTTCATGACAGAGAGGATGCACAGCACCTTCTTGCCCGATGCCATGTGGCAACGCTTCAGTGGTGCTAAGACTCAGATAATATAAGGGAGAGGGCAGTTATCTGGGCACCATGGCTATGTCTACACTGCAGTTTGGGTAGTCCTAGTCCCCTGATCATCCAGACTAGCCCACACAGGTTCCCTCTTGGGATGTCCTCCCCAAGGAATCCAAGGAATGAAACATATCAGATTGTGTCATCGTGTGCAGCTGGGAGATGGCCAAGCTGTGCATCCAGCAGCCAGGACTGCACAACTGCCACAGCACTGTGTAGTGTGGCTCAGTTGCCCTTACTCAGGGACCTAAATTCTGGTACTGAGTTAAAAAACTGATAAAAGCCTTTTTGTGTTCAGAAAAAGGAATGACCAGAGCCAAAAGTTCCTGCAAAGCCTATGCAGGCAAGTAAAAGTTTCCTCTGCACTCATCAGGCCTAAATGTAATGACTAGAAGGAATCAATGGAATTTGCTGCCCGTAATCTCACTAATTTGAAAGAAATCACCCTTAAGTGTGACTTAGAGAAGGCTCATTTTTTTTAATCAAGTTTAACAAAAGGAAACAGAAACTCTAATCTCATAAAAATTGTTCTATAAATGGCCAACCTCATTTTAGCCAATAGGTTCACATCAATTTTTTATTCCTTTTGCAGAAAAAGAAACATAGAACATTGTTAGTTCTTTTTTCATCTGTCAGTCATATATCTTTTAGCACAATGTTGGGTCTGGATAAAATAATTACATGATTATAGTGAAAAGTAAGCTGATGGCTTATTTCCCCCTTGACATGAGTATGCTGCTTATTATATTCAAATATTTTGAATAATTGTCCTTGCTTATTCAAGAACCAAGATTCTGGCATTTTACTAATGCAATTAGAATCTTATTCTCCCACAAAAAAAAGAAAAAAAAAAGAAAAAAAAAAAGCTCAAATCATTTTTTCCCCTCTAATGAAACAGAAACATTAAAATAATTAATTTTCAAAGCAAAACAAAACAAGGGAAACTCCTCCCTAACCACTGAATCTTCATGTTAGCATAGT
Source organism: Astur gentilis (assembly GCF_929443795.1). Classification (NCBI taxonomy): domain Eukaryota; kingdom Metazoa; phylum Chordata; class Aves; order Accipitriformes; family Accipitridae; genus Astur; species Astur gentilis. The sequence continues at coordinate 39,376,256 of NC_064880.1, forward strand.
ATTATTAGGGACATGAAAAAGCCACTAGCAATTTACATATCCTAACGTAGCTTGTCTTTTGTCTAAATGATCTAATATGGGGTGAAGTGAACTCACTTTTCTCAGAGTCTTGGTGGGACGTGAGATGGCTCAAATTCCCTGTCACATTTTGGCAGCACAAGACTGAAGTTAATGTAGCAAACCACACAGCAAAGTGTGGTTGGCAGTGCAATAGAACAGCTAGAGGCTGTTGGTTGACTTAAAAGGGCATTCGTAAGATTTCTAGTGCAGACAGATCAGACCTTCAGCCTATGCCTCATCTCTCCATTCTTTCTAAGTCTTCCTACAATTTAGAAAAAGTGAAAGAAAAGCCAAATGGAGTTTTCTGATTTCATCAAACACTGTAGCCGCTTCTGTGTCCTAAGATCAGACTTTCACAAGTCTTATAGAATTCCAGATTCAGCACCAACCTGAACTGTTTTATGGCAGAAACGAGCAGAGCTGTGGGTGCTGCCGCCCAGTCTCCAGCAGGTACCCTGCGCTCAGCTCATCCCAGGGCAGCAAAGAGACTGTGACCCTGTGCAGTGCCGATGTTTGCATGGGAACTACTTGAGTTGTAGGACTTGCTGTGCCTGTGGTTGAGCCTGTGCTTCTCCTCCCAGGTTCAGATGGTCCTTCAGGTGACCATGTCCTGCTCCAGTCCAAATGGTGCTTAAGCACAGTGCTGCCAGGTACTCTCTTTTCCCTACTGCACACCAACACTTTCTTCTAAATAGGTTGTCCTGGGTATATCTTGACCCCTCTGGGATGCCCAGTTCTGAATGGCAGCAGTGGTACCATCCTTCCCTTCCCACTGTGTTCTGATTTTACTCCACATCTTGAAGATGTCTGTATGTCTAAACCTCACAGCTTTCTTCTATTTTGAAAATACACATCTACTCTTGGTAGCAGCAGTGCACCTGCAAATGTAACTCCCTGCTCCGGTTCTCTTCAGAAAAGTAGAAATGAGTGGAACATGACATTGTGTGGTTAATTGTCCCCTCTGTATTATGCCAGGTTGTTGTTGTTTTCCTCTCACCTTCCCATTCTTGCCTTGTATTTTCATAAATGTGGTTTCTCAGATGTGCATCTTTATATCTAAAATAACACAAATGTGTAACAGCACAGAAGGAAGAAAATACATCTCTGCTGAAGATGTTGCTCATACCTCTGTAGTCCTCAGAGCTCCTCAGTGATCTCTGCTCCCTCAAGGTGAAACTGTTCTCAGTGTAAGCTTTGCCAAACTTACAAAGAGGTAGCATGAGTATAACACAGTTTGGTTTTTGAAATCTTTCCTCTCCCTTCCTTCATGTTAGACACTGTGCTCCTCATCGTGTGTGTTCCTTGTGAGCTGAAGACAAATACCCTCACATACGTGCACACAGCAACACAGTTCAGTTATCATAGTGATGTCTCTCTGAGATGTGTTAAATCTTGCTGGTTAAAAGAAAAAGTAGGTTCTCCCCACACTATGTCCAAAGTTTAAATTCAGGGGAACTACCAGATCCGTCCAGCATGAAACTGCAGATTTAATACATATATTCTTCATTCCATCATCCAGGTTCTCAATAACTCAAGCTGTGAGACTCGTGGGGAACCTTACACAATATATTCTTCTCTTTTAACAAGAAAACATTGATACTTGCTTTATGGTATAGTTTTGTCACATTTCAGTTGAATTTAAAGTACAAGATTTTCTAAAATTTTAGTGTGTATTTATTATAAGAGTTACTAATGTGAAGCTGTAGCAGACATGCTACTTCTTTTCTGTTTAGCATACTACTTCTCTCCTGTTTGTCTTGCATGGACAGCCCCAATAGATGTGTTTTCTTAATAAGTTATTGAACCCCATCTTACCCTTTGAGTAATTAATGGTGAAGTTCAGTAAGTCTTTTACTAAACTGCAAAATTTTCTGTTCTCTCAACAATATAGTGTACTTACTGCCACATTTAGAAGCTTTTGAAATTATGATGGCCTACAGTGAATAAAATGGTTTTCAAATTATGAATTTCCCAACTTCAGGTATCCAGGGAGCTAGAGGAATAATGACTCTTATCTATTACTTTGCTGATCACCTCTCATTCTTAGATCTTCTGTCTTGCTGCTTTGTCCCCTCCTCCAAGTGTCTCTCCCTATGGGTGTGTGTTCTCTTAAGAGAAAACAAAAATTATACTGAGTACTTAAAATGACTCCTCTGTCAAGTGCAGATAAGTTCTATTTCAAGTTGAAATGGCATCTCTCATCTTTACACTAGAATAGTCTATATCCTCCATGGCAAAGATCCCTATACTTCAGCTCCTGCCTATCTCTTCAATCTCCACTTGTATCTTCCACAGGCATGTTTCTTCTGGCCATGATTTTCTCCTAAGCAAGTTGCATCATCCTTCACACTCAATTTTTTATGAGGCATGTCCCAACACACACAATACTCTTCCAGAGAATCTGGGCCTGAGGCTTCTCTGTCCTCCCTGCATGTGCCGTGGTCCTTGTCATCTGAGCTTTTCAAGATGGGAACTGGTCATTCTCATGTCCTCCAAGTGTGGTTCATTGTTCTGATAATACAGTTTGGGGAAGAATATTAAATTAATTTAGTGATGATGCCACATATATTCCATCACACTCTAGACATTGGGAATAGAGACCTTGGATCACCAAAAGCAGACCTTCCATCTCTAATACAATTATGGCTAAGGCTTTAGCTTGCTCTGAAATTATTTGGTTTTCTACTTATTTAAAGAAATTCAATAACAAGGGCACCCAAGAAAGCAAAGGTAGCTTGCAACTGTGTTCAGCTTATGGTCAAGCGGTAGAGTCCACCTGGTAGCATAAAATATTTATATTCAGGTAGCAAATCGATGAAGTCAGAAAATGAATCTTCATTCATTATTCTTCACACATGCAAACATACATATCCGATCACTGCAAAAATCCTTTGCAGCATGGCTGGATGTTTGGTGTACTAGGCACATTGGTGGGAAGCGAACTTCAGCTCATGCTTCTTCTGCAGAGAATTGCTTTCCTTGGGGTGACCTCTCTCTATTTATAATAATGGGAAAACAGCTGGTCACTGAAGCTGTGGCACTGAAAGAAATGAGCAACTCAGGCAGACAGGTCGCATTAGATATAGGTTGCTGCTTTTTAAAATCTTTTCATTTTCTTTAAGATGAGTTCTGTTCCCCTCCTCCATGCACACACACACAGTTTGTTTCCTTCCTTCTGCACTTGATTTCAGGATTCCACAGCTTAGATGTGTTCTTCTTGTGTTGCTGTAATGATTTTGGAAGGTACTGGCTCAATTAAACAAAACTAGAAGACAGTGGAGGGATAAAAGGAGCTGTGCAGGTACTGGTGTGGAACACGGAGTGCTTCCACAGGCTGGTTCCCACAGATAACGAAGGGGCATCTGTGTGAGCTTCTGAAATGAGATATCTGTGTCTCACAGAGAAAATGATTCAGGCCCTGGCCACAAGGATTTTTTCCCCCCTCTAAAAGAGTACAAAGGAGAGGTATCAAACTTTCTGTCTGAAGTGTGTGTAAGAAGTGCTGTTTCACAGGACATATGGCTTTGCTTGTGAATCCTTAGTTACATTTTTCCCTACTCCATTTATTGTGCAGTGTGGTAGACACTGTTTGAATGCTTCCAGCCTCCTCAAACTTATCTCACACCTACACTGTGTAGGTGCAAATCTCCGTTCAGACACAGGCTTAAGCATATCTTAGGGCAAGTCAGCACTGACCTAGGAATGTGAACACAAAAGCAAAACCTCTCTGTTGTTTTTTTGCTGTACGCCTACCACCATGTAGCTCATTTGCTTTTGCAGTAAGTGGACATTGCTGATGTCAAGCAGTCCAGTCAGTGCTGGGGTACTTTCCAGACAGAACTTCATAAAGCATGCCATAACAGCAAATGGGGGAGTATAGGACACCTGGAGTTTAAATTGCTTTGCATATAGACAGGATGCACTGCCTTGTATCGTGTATGCAGAACTGCATCAAGGATTATGTAAGGCTGGCTTTTTGCCCTCTCACCCAAAGCATATTCATAGAATCACACAGTGGTTTGGGGTCAAAGGCACCTTAAAGATCATCTAGTTCCAACTTCCCTGCCATGGGCAGAGATACCTGCCCATCCAGCCTGGCCTTGAACACTTCCAGGGATGGGGCATCCACAGCCTCTCTGGGCAACCTCTTCCAGTGCCTCACCACCCTCACAGTAAAGAATTTATTCCTAATATCTAGTCTAAATTTACTCTCTTTCAGTTTAAAACCATTACCCCTCATCCTACCACTACATTCCCTGTTGAAGAGTCCCTCTACACCTTTCCTGTAGGCCCCCTTTAAGTACTGGAAGGCTGCTATGAGGTCTCGCCTGAGCCTTCTCTTCTCCAGGCTAAGCAATGTCAACTCTCTCAGCCTATGCTCACTGGGGAGGTGCTCCAGCCCTTTGATCATCTTTGTGGCTCTCCTCTGGACTCACTCCAAGAGGTCCATGTCTTTCTTATGTTGATGGACCCAGAGCTGAACACAGTACTCCAGGTGGTGTCTCACAAGAGTGCAGCAGAGAGGGCCAATCGCCTCCCTCGACCTGCTAGCCCTGATTCTTTTGATGCAGCCCAGAACGTGATTGGCTTTCTGGTCTGCGAGCACACATTGCTGGCTCATATTCAGTTTTTCATCCACTAATACCCTCAAGTCCCTCTCCACAAGGCTGCTCTCAATCCACGCATGGCCCAGCCTGTATTTGTGGTTGGGATTGCCCCAATCCACGTGCAGGACCTTGTACTCGGCCTTGTTGAACTTTGTGAGGTTCACACGGGCCCACCTCTCAAGCCTGTCAAGGTGTCTCTGGATGGCATCCCTTCCCTCCAGCATGTCAGCCACACCACACAGCTTGGTGTTGTGGTCAGACTTGCTGAGGGTGCACTCAATTCCGCTGTCCATGTCACCAACAAAGATGTTAAACAGCACCAGTTGGAATACTGACCCCCAAGGAACACCGCTCGTCACTGGTGTCCACTTGGACATAGAGCTGTTGACGGCAACTCTTTGAGTGTGACCATCCAGCCGATTCCTTATCCACCAAGTGGTCCATCTGTCAAATCCATGTCTCTCCAATTTAGAGACAAGGATGTCGTGCAGGTCAGTGTCAAATGCTTTGCGCAAGTCCCGGTAGATGGTGTCCACTGCTTTTTCCTTATCCACCAACACTGTTACCCTGTCATAGAAGGCCACCAAATTTGTCAGACACGATTTGCCCTTAGTGAAGCCATGTTGGCCGTCACCAATCACCTCCTTATTTTCCATGTGCCCTAGCATAGTTTCCAGGAGGATCTGCTCCATGATCTTGCTGGGCACAGAAATGAGACTGTCTGGCCTGTAGTTCCCCAGATATTCCTTTTTTTTCCTTTTTTAAAAATGGGAGCTATATTTCCCCTTTTCCAGTCAGTGGGAACTTCCCCATACTGCCACAACTTCTCACATATGATGGATAGTGGCTTTGCTGCTTCATCTGCCAGTTCCCTCAGGACCTGTGGATGCATCTCATCACATCCCATGGAATTCTGCACCTTCAGGGTCCTTAGGTGGTTTTGAACCTGATCTTCTCCTATGGTGGGCAGTTCTTCATTCTCCCAGTCCCTGCCTTTGCCTTCTGTGATTTGGGTGGTGTGGCTGGAGCACTTGCCAGCAAAAACTGAGGCAAAAAAGTCATTGAGTACCTCAGCCTTCTCCATGTCCCTGGTAACCAGGTCTCCTGTTTCCTTCTAGAGAGGACCCACATTTTCCCCAGTCTTCCTTTTATCACCAACGTACCTATAGAAGCTTTTCTTGTTGCCCTTGACATCTCTGGTCAGATTTAATTCTATCAGGGCTTTGGCTGTCCTAACCTGATCCCTGGCTGCTCGGACAGTTTCTCTGTATTCCTCCCAGGCTACCTGTCCTTGCTTGATGTGTGCCTTGGCACTGATTTTGCAGGAAGGCAGTGATGAATCAGTCTGCAAGTGTGAATACTCTTTCCAGTACAGGTTTCCCTTTTCCATGTGCTCAGGGTATTCAGCTCCAGAGTTCAGGTTCAGGTCTCTCTCTCATTTAACCAAAGTATACTGGAAGCTCCTTTTGCATCTGAAGGGAAGTGAGGATTGTTGTCACTGCTGCCCAAACACCCAGTCCTGCAGCTGACATGATCATTTGGTCTGCCTTGGTGAAGAAAGGGCACACTCTTCCATGCATGCTACATGATTCTCTTTGCAAAGTTCTTGAAAGTTTCATGACCTTATATATATGCCACACAGTATCACAGGCAAGCTTGTTGCTTTTACTGAATTTATAAAAGTGACTACAAATCTACCCATTCCAGAAGACAAATGTTGATAAGTTTACCATTCTGAAAAGAAACCCTTTCACAGGCATAGACCTATATACAGAGGGAGAGATGCTCTTTCCACTTCCCTTACACCCATTTGTTTTGTCTAGAAGCAAAGAAACATTTGGCTGAAAAGCAGCTGATTTCAATTATTGCTTCTTTTATAACAATGGACCTTTAGTATCTATCTGCTAAGCCAGGTCAGTCCCACTGAGCAGCACCCTGTTCTGTTTAAAAAAAGAGTCCCTGTGTTCTCAGTAAAAGTGCAAGAGCTGCATCTGAAAAAGTCACAGGCCTGTAGAAAGGACCATTGTGCAGTATGACCTTTACTATAACACAGATTGTTGAAATGCCTGGAATTAAGTCCTGTTTAGAGGAACAACATCCCTTGGTTTTAGAGAGGCAAGTTACTGCAAATCTGCCCCAGTCATTGGTGGGGTGTTGCAAGGGTCAGTTACTCTCAGGAAGACCTCCACTTTACCTGATAAAGCACACTGTGTTTCTCTGAGATTATTCCCTTTACTGTTACTAAAATACATATCACAGTGTCTTGGACTGGTAAAAGTGTTTAAGTGACTGTAATTTTTGAATTTCATCATTAGACTTGTTGGCTTCTGAAGGGTTGGAGCATTATTGCAGTATAGGAGATGTATCTGATGGAATAGTTCTGGAAATGGTCATATTTTGAGATAGTTCTTCAAAGTCTTGGACAGATATCGTAACTGATGCCATTCTGGTGTTTTTTACTCATCTTTCTAATCTTATGCTTCACGGCTATTCACTTCCTCCAATACTCTTGCTAAGGAGTGCTGCAAATGCAAAACGTTTGTGTGAGTTCAAGACTGAATTAAGAGTTTGGAAGAGATAACCTTTGGCGAAGTAGGCATACAGCATAGACTCAGAAAATCCCCTGTTTTAAAATAATTGGAGGCTGAGGGGAGTATAAAGGAGCAAGTATCATATATCCTTGCCTTGTTTTTATTCTCCTCTAGGAGTTCATTTGAGTTCAGTGCTGGATTCTGGCTAGAGACACCCTGGTCCTGAATCAGTAAGACTTTTCTTATGTTTTTTTCTTATGGTGAGTGCTCATCCTAGGGATGAAGAATCTTTGGAAGGGTTTTTGTTTTTTTTTTTGTTTTGTTTTTTTTCCTGGAGGATGTGCTACTCTCTTGATACATTAGGGTGACCATTTTCTTCTGGTCTCTACTGCTCTACCCAATATCAGAAGTCTAGAAGGATTTTCATGTCATCACACCTTTTTATTAGGTTAGATCTGTGTTCTTATTCACTACTCAGATCTTTGGGTAGATGTTTTTGTCTGTGCTACTTCCAATAAAGAAAGTGATGGCTCTATCTTTCCCTTTATAAGCCTCGTACTAATAGAGAATGAGTGTTGGTAAGGTGTGTTAGGGTCTAGACTGTTGTATCTAACATGTTAAACCTTCTGCATTCATGTGTGGTTTCAGCAACTGCCAAATGTGACATTTTAGTAAACTTGTATGAAAATAGTTAAGATGTGTGACTGGGAAGACAGTGATACAATGACATTTGCTGAATTACCTGGGCTGAAATCACTTGCCAAAAGACATACCGCAATTAGAATAGAATTCAAAATTTTACCTGATTTCAATCCAATGGTTCTGTTCCAAGACAGTTCTAGTTCCTTATATGATGACTTCAGTAAGAGTCACTTGACAGTTGAATGTTTTTACTTCACCAGAATTGCGTTAGACACTAAAAAGATTGTCTCCCTCTGACAGAGGTTTCACTCAGTGTAATTATTGAACTAAACAGCTACTAAAATGTCATCCACACAGATTATTTAATTTTCATTTCCAACAGGACTGTAGCACAGGCTGTCTGTTCAGTTTGCATTCTTGTATGATTTGTTGCCATTACCTTCAGTGCTGTCTTGGCACAGAAAGTTATTAGAAAGATGGTGCAATGAGAGATAGGTAGTTAAAAGATGCATAGATGCAAGAGCTGATAGAAAAAGGTTGCCTAGCTAGTAGGGTGGCTGGTGCACAAATAAAAGTGCATATGATTATGTGCAGGGTGTAGGTAGGCCACATATCTTTTTACCAGTATACAACAAAGCTGACTATCATCAATAAAAAAGCACTGAGAATAGGTGATGTGAAACTGGTGTCTCTGGTAGGAAATGAAAAACTTGGATATGAGTTGAGAAAACAACAAGCACTGCCAGTCCTATCACTTTGAAGACATAGCCAAGTACTAATACTGAGCACTGGGAGGACTGCAGGCTTGATTGGAAGCTTGACTTTATGTGATTTTTTTTTTCTTTTTTCTTTTTAATAAACACATGAAACACAAGCAAATACAGAAATGTTTAAATGTAGTGTGTTACAAATATATTTCATGGCATCATCAGATCAAAAGAAAAAAACACATAAATAATTATTTCTTTGCATCCTTATTCTAAAGAAGAGTAGACAGGCAGTGACAGCTCTTTAGAATCTATTTGCTGTGGTAAATGACTGAAAATATTTTAAAGCACTTTTTGAAAAATCTTTTTTATAAAGCACCTGTTTCAGAACCAAATGAAGAAAAGGAACTACAGGGAAATGATGAACATATAATCTGTTTCATTCCAGTGCCAAGAAGCACCAAACCCATGGAAAGCTTTTTGTACTGTGTGTCTTATCCAGAAGGTGGTGAAAGATATCCCTAGGCTCAAGATGTTTATGCCCTGGATTGCTACAGAGATGGAAAATATGATTTGCCATTATCCCATTTTTATGGAGGTAGGAGCAGTAGGACAAAGCAACCATGCAATTTGCTGGGTGACAGAAGGAAACTGTGACAGAGTCAGGAAGGAAAACCGAACTGTTAAGATCTCCTCACCTTGGCATCCCTCCGTTTCATGAAGATCTTGAACATGCAAACAAGGTCAGGATTGAATTTATCATTTTCAGAGTATGGTATGGGACTTGTCCTGGGTTACCTCTGTTGAAAATATCTTCTGACAACAGCTGTTCTATGCCACTGTATGTCGGAGCTACGCTTTTTCTGTATTTTCTTTGAAGCCCATTTTTTTCCCTCCAGTTGTAAGGACTACTTAATGACTCCTTTGTTAGAAACATGGGCTTATGGCTCAAGCTTTGGCACAAACAGTTGCCAAGACAATTAGCCAAAAAGTTTTAATCAACAGAGATTTGCCAGTAAAAACATGGCTGCTTCCAAGCTAATCAACTTGCAGTAATGATTGAACCTGCTGCTTATGTACAGAAGTACTTAGACTAGAAATTTTGGCTAACACTAAAATTTTAACTGTTCAATACCAGTATTTATTACACATCACAGCTCTTTGAGCTAGATTTCTTACTCTGAAGACTGTTTGCCAAAAACCAGTAGTCATGAGCAGATGTTTGCATGGTCTTGAATAGTGTGGTTTGCCTGAGAAAACAGGATAGACCTATGAAAATCATGGCTTTGTAACACTGACCTGTGCTTGTTGTTTTCAAGAGAGGGCAGGGGGTTCCTCTGTAAGCTCTAACAGCTAAGAAAAACTTCACCCGGTATTTCAAATGTTTTGTCCATGTTGTTTGGTACTGACTCCCTCCTTCACATCCTCCCAGAACTTCGGTCTGCAAAATCCAGTCACTAAAAATTAGCTGTAGTCCGTCAGCTATGATGGAAAATAACCTCTGTGAGTCACCAGAAGTAAAGTGATCATTTGCTCATTTATCAAGTGCAATTCTGGATGAGAAAAATATTTTTTCTAAATACGAAAGGGAGAGCCAGGACTGCATGTCTTTGTAGCAGATCAGTAATTTTCCATGAAGATCTGAACTTCGTGTACACTGTGGTTTATGTTTTAATTGGTGCTATGAGGGAACTGGAATTTCACTGTGGTAGTAAGTTATGTGATTTAAAAATTAAATTTTGTTCCAAATAAGATTCAGATGTTGAAGTTTCTCAGGGATGAAAATATTAGTTCAGGGTCAACTAAATTTTTGCAAACTCATTTTTAGCTTAATACAGCATTATAAGTAAGTCAGTTTTTGGGAGGGGTTTCACTTGTTTTTCATTTGGTTTGTTTGTTTTTTTGGTTGTTTTTTTTTTAGAAGAAATTCCTATCAACATAGACACATTCCCACCGAATATTTCTGTCTATCTGGATGAAATAAATAACGTTTCTGAAGGAAAACACATTATGCAAGATTTATTTATTGAATGTTTCTGGGTTTGGAGCTTGTTTTGTTCCTTCCTCCATCTGTAAAATATGAGCTAACGTAGCCTGAGAATGTGCTCTGAATAAAGGGCAGAAGGTAGCTACCCTATCTCAGAGGAAGAATTGGGAAAGAGTTGTTCTCAGCAAGTCGCTGTCCCTCTCCTGGTTGCGACTGACACGATTTCCTGAAGTTATTTCCAGACACACAGTCCACAGTGTCATAGGATAAGTCAGTCATTCAATCGATCTCACAAGGCAAATCACACTAATAATCCCACCCTTTAGAAAAGTGTCCACAATGTTTTTCTTTACTTCTGGGACAAAAATATCTAACTTCTAAACCATTATATTATCAAAAAGTGACATGAAGTTTTCAACAGATGTTTGCCAAATACCTGCATTGAATTCCTCAGTTGACCTCTGCAGTGTCAATAACCAACCAAAGGTTGGTAGTAATAGTGCTGCAGTGATTCAGTAGTAATGCAATTCCATTCATTATTGCTTTCACTGGAACACAAGACGTGACTGGCAAAGGCATCTTCTGCCTCTGAACCCAGCCTATGTTATTATGGACAGCAATGTCATATAATTCCCTTAAGAAATTTATAAGCGTCTGTCTTAAAACAGTTTACCCACTGATAGTGTTGGAAACCAGATCTACAATCTTACTAACCTAGTGGGTAGGAAATGTCTGCTAATTTACATTTTTAATTTATTCAAGGCAAGTTTATGTCAATGTATTAATGGGTCCCAAATTATCACTTAAATTAAGTAGCTCCTTTAGCTCTTCCTTCTCCTTGGAGATTTATTTTCTCCCCATGATATATTTATAGGGATCAGTTCTATAATCTCCCAGATTGTCTTATGTTAGAGCAAGAAGGACAAACTCTTCTATCCATGTGTGATAAGCTCTCCATGCCTCCAGTCAGCCTATCAGTGTTCTCTGTAACTGCTTATATTTGATCTTATATTCCTTGAATGCAGGTAGCCAGAACAGTACACAATCTTCCAGACAAACTCCCCATACCATGCTGTTAATATTCCTCTGTCCATAATAGGAGAAGTTTGCCTGATTACCAGTCAGGATTGTGTCTAAGGTTTTGATGTATTTCGAAGTGTTGTCCACTACACCCAATGTCTGTCTTGCTCTCTGTCATTTCTAGTTTCTGAGCTCATGTCCTATAGCCTGCTAGTAGCCTTCAAGAATGTGACCTTGTGGTTTACACAATGAAGGTCCATCCCATTTCTGCTAGCATTTTCAAGGTCACCCAGCTCTTCCTGTCTGGTATTCTGATCATCCTCCATTAATGATGCTTTTCAACATAATTAGAGCACTCCCACTTTTGTGTCATGATTCTTAATGAAAATAAGTAATCCTGGAGGAATTCTGCTACTAATGGTTCTAGAACAATACTTCTCATTTTAAGACAATCTGTTGTTGTACTGCCTTTGGCGAGCTACTTGCTCACATCAATTAACTGAAAAATGTCCAATTTTTTCTGCACAAGGAATGCTTCTTGACAACCATCTTCTAGCTGATGACAATAGATTATGCGGGCAAGCAGCATAGGGATTCTTTCTTTCAATATTTAATGCTAAGTTTGAAAAACATGACCCACTGTCAAAGTACAACACAGAGGAATCTTGCAGTGTTAGTAAGCTGCACATGATGGTCAAGCAAATGAAAATTTCTACATTTTGTGGCTGCCTAAAGAAAATAAAAAGAATTTGTGATTGTAACCAAAATAAATGTCTGCAGCCTCTGCAATGCAATACATCAGTTGAAATCAATATAACTATCAGACAAAATAATGTTCTACTGTGTCTTGTTAGCCTGTCAAGCTAATCCATGCAAATAGTCTTTATGCATAACTGTCTTACTCAGATACTTGGATGTAATCCATCAAACACTTCTCATCCATTAAATATAATTATATGCTTTGTTGGAATAACCAGATGTTTAGTGCTAAGCTGAGCAGATGTCTGTGCTTCATACCGGAAGGTTATAAACCTATTTACACCAGCAATAAACTACAAGTATTAAAATGATGAAGGAAGTGAGTAGTTCTCACTTCATTTTGGCAAATTGCCAGTAATTCATTCTCTTTGGATCAGCTTAAAAAAGGTACTAAGTTTGCTACAGGGTAAATTTGACATAGGAGTTCATAAAACTTGGCTGACCTTTTGTAATGAGTGTAATGATGACCACTTTTGGTGCCTTAAATAGACTTAATTAATCTTGCAGTGAGTTTGTTTTCAAAGATTTGGGGCCAGATTTTGTACAGGGATAAATAAAAGGCACATTGTTAGAATGGTTCCCTTTCACTGCAGGAATGTCTTTGGGGTAGGAAATGCAGCATATACTCTCAGAACAGTCTTTTGAAATGTAAAACTGGCTTTACGCAAACCTGTCCCCTTGTTCAGTGCACCTCCTTCTCCTCTTCCCCAAAATCTGAAGTCCAGCTTCAAAGCCCTCAAGTAATAGTCCCCTTAAATGTCCAAAATGTGTTTATTCTGAGACAAAAATAAGTGATAGCCTAGAATTTCTTGTCTTTCACCCAAATATATATATCTTACCCTGCTTGCCTGAACTTTAGTCTATTTTCACCAGCTTATCTGCAAGGACAGCTCAGCTGAAAAAAAATTTCCAAGTAGAACTCTGCTGGAAACATGGATATGGGTATTTTTAAGGTGGTGACTAGAGCTACAGGACTAATTTCCACAAGAGTGCATCTGCTATGTTATACCTGCAGTTCAGTAAACCACTTAAATGCTTATGCACACAAATAATTTACAGAATCAACGTTAAAATTTCTCAGACACATACAATGAACTTTTTTTAAAAAATAATTTTGATGATCTAGACAATTACCTTTTTTTTCTGTTTGTAGAATTCCTTTAATTTCTAAGCATTTCAGCAGTATCAAGTAACCCTGAAATATATATATCTCTTCAACTGAAAAAGTTAACTGGGACAAGTAAATAATTAGTACATCTGGTTTCTTGAGTTGAAGCAGTTCAGGATAAATGGTGGCAGGAAAAGTGACTCATAAATGAAGGATCTTAAGAGCAGGAAGAAAGCCTAGAAGCCCAAAGAAGAGGGCTAGCTTGGGCATCTTTTTCTGTGGAAAAGCAAGAAGAGATCCTCAAGAGGTGCTACTACATTGTGGCATGAGGGAGCCAATAACTCTGCTGACTTCTAGAAGAAAAGTCTCAGGGAGGTAAACAGTGCTTGCATTTTGAACAAAGAACAGATAATGTGAGGCAGAAAGGGAAGTAATCCAATATAAGGACTCATGAATAGCAGTGAAGGAAACAGGTGCTCATTGAGTAGACATCTGTCTGCCTGTTTGGAGTTTATCTGTTTTTCAAAGTAGGATTCCTCTGGGGTTAGCAAGGGATGGAAAGAACCTACAAGACAGAATTACTCAGAAGCAGAGAAAGAAGGCAATATGACATTGGTCAAAATGCAGTTATCTCCAAAGAATTAGACAGGAATCTGAAGGAAAAGACCATAGCAGCTTGTGAAAAACTCTCACCAGCGACTCAGAGACGGGGAAGATTTAGTTGCCTACAGGGCACCAATAGTATGGTTCAGGCCTTGATTCAAGAAGAAAGAAATATTTAAAACAGTGAAAAAAGTCTCACTTCACTGATTATGGGGAATTGTTCTGAAAAGTCACATGACATTATTGCTGTTTCCTGATCTGATGAGCTTTGCAAGATTTCTGGAATCAATTTTTCTTTAATATTCATCCCTGCACCTTTGAAGAAAAAATTCCTTTTTCATGCTCATAAACTATGATCAATTGCAGTTACACACCCTGAAAATGTGGTTACAATTGCACTGGGCAACTAAGCTAAAATTGGGATGCAGGGCATTTATATCCATTTCTTCTTCACAGAACACATCCCATCCTCCCACAGAGCCTGAAGAATAAATAGATCCTTTTTAAACATTATCAAGGAGACAGCTTGTCATTGCACGTTAGCTGACTCATTAAGATTTCTATTTCAATGATCATCTAGGCTGATGGAGGGCCATTGAGCTGTTAAGATAATCTCACTCTAATGTCTGCAAATACAAGTTCTGTTTTAAAAGTTTTCATGTGGTTTGCAGTTATTGAGTCATATTTTTTACTTCTTCTGAATGCAATCATGAAATGTTATTTCAGTAATGGCAAAACAGTTTGAGATTAAATTATTGAACAGCAACTATTACCTCTCTGTGTTTGTCTTCAACTATTGGCAATACCGTTCGAGCAGATCTGCTCTGAGCCTTTCTTTGGGTGCTGGATTCCTAACCTCTTTGACAAACTCTATTAGTTTGCATTACTCAGCACTGGGTAATGCTGACCTGAAAAGGAGGGCGGTCACGTGACAAAGAAGTTGTTTATTTCTGGTCTGTAACACAGATTGTCTGTGAGACATTAGATAACTCACATAAATTTTTTTGAGTCTTGATTCATTAGAAGAAATAGAGAGACATTACTACTCTATTTCCATTATGATTTTTCCGTTTCATTTACAGCATCATGACAGTGGAAAATACAAGCACATTGGCATAAGTGTGCAGCAATCAGGACTTGCCTTCACCATTCTTAAATCCTAAAACTTAATTTCCTGTTTTTCTTTGCTACTGAATGTTTCACGCTGACATTTTGCAGGTAGCCAAAGTTATGAGGAGTAGAATGCATTTTCACTTTTTAATAAAAGTTGAGGTTCTCTGATAACAATATGATTCCTGCAAATGAGCTCTAAAAAAAATGCTGCAGGTTGCAAATCCCATGATAAAAATCAGGACAGATGACAACTGTGGGAGCATCTTGTGTTGTGTGTTGGTACTGTCTAGAACAAAGAGAACATTTTACTATGAAAAAAAAAAAAATTAAAATCTCAATATCCTATTTTATTAATCTGGACCAAAGACCATTCCTAACGTAAATTCATTGACACGTGAACTGAAGTATGTGAAATATTGCTGAGACTTATTTCTGCATTTTTAATCATACAAGGCAATCAATTAACAATCATGCTTCCCAGGGATCCTCTGCCAGAGGAATGGTATTAACTAAGGGATTCAATTATCACTTCTGTTCAGTTTGAATTCATATGGCACCATGATAAATGGCTCCTACTGCTTGTAATAACAATACTTTGCACACATTTATTTTCTTGTGTTTACTTAATAATTAATATGCCACCCACAGTGACAATATGTGGGCTTGTTTACAAACCCTTCTGTAATCAATAATTGTTGTCCACGTGACACCAAGAAAAAATAACCCCAAACATTGCCATGACAACTCTTTTCTAATGCTCTCACACTAAAGCCCTGCCTGGCTTTTGGCACTGCTAAAAGCCATGGAATATGAAGGCTGAGTAGTTGTGACAGTTTCTGCTCGATATTTAGGAAAGTTGTTTTGATATAGCCAAGCTGGCTTGCTTAGGGCAATTTAGTAGTGGTAACATGGAGTACCGTTGGGCAAATCAACTAGGAAATAGGTTTTCAGAAGTAGTTTGGGTATCTCAGCACTATTTCATGCTATGCAAGACAGAAGCACCAGACTCAGATCTTTAAGAGGGGCACCAAAATTGTTGCTCACTTTTACCAAAATAGATGTACAGTCCTCTGTGAAATACAAAAAGGATGGGCAGGAATAGCAGTGAAAGTGTTTTCCACACACAGCTTAAACCTTAGACTGTTTCTGTGATCAAATAGTTAATTCTGTCTTCGGTGGCTTATTTAATCTTCCTGTGGTTTTTTGTAAAGCCTCAAAAGACCAGAGAACAAAATATTAATTTACTGAAATACTTAAATATTAATATAATCAGTCAAATCAGTCATTGAAAATACTAGGCTGCCAGTTACTAAATGAAAAAGAAAAACCTTTTCAACCCCAAATGTGTCTATTTTCCCACGCAGTAAAGAATGAAGAATCTCCATTTTGCTGATGCATCACACATATGTAGAAATGAATAACATAAAGGAGAAGAGGGATCTACACAGTTAATGAATCTGTTCCTTTCTAAGTGCCTATCATATCCCGCTCTAGTTGGGCATCTGACAGGCATTTGCACCAGAGAGGGTATTGGGTTCCTGTAATGAGGCTGGCTGAGAGGTTAAAGATTTTCAATTGATTTCCAATACATCTGTTAAGAATTATTCACTTCAAATGGTCCTGTACCCATGGCAAGCCAGTCTGAGTCTTGTTGACTTTCGGCTTAGGACAAAATGGTTTTTTTAAGGAAAACTGTTAACTTCCCAGATTGGCAAGTCTGACTCTTGTTAAAGAGCACTGCAACCTCTAATGAGGTGAGTCTTACCTACCACACCATCACTAAACTGAAATCCTCAATGCTCTCCAGACGGAAAATCTGGACTGCCCAGCTAGGTGCATGCCTAGCTGAGTGGTATGCATCAGCAACAAACTCATGACCTCTTTCATTTCATTCAAGACATTTGTGTATTTCTAGGAAACACAGGCTCTTGCTGTTTGTCTGAGACCTGTGACAGTCCAGATGCCATTTCTCTGGGCTTTCAGTGGATTTCAGGTAGAAGAAGGGGAAGCAGGAGCATGCATGGCCATGGATAAATAAATGAACAGAAGTTTACATACTTAGACAGATCGCGCATAAATGTCTGGGGCACCTGACCACAATACTGTCATCTCCAGGTTTGGTTCGGATGGGATTAGCAAGTAGGGGAGGCTTTGCTTTCCTAGGTTCTGCATTGTTCAGCCCAGCCTTGGCCCTTTACAGTCTGCTTGAGCATTATTTATTTGCTAAACACTGTGCATTGCCACGCTAGACCATGAGGTAGCTCTGAACAAAGAGAAATGTTGAGTTCTGCTTTACTACGTTATATGTATAAGACAGATGTAAAAGTTCAGATCTCCAAGCCTCAAAGTTTGTATGCCTTTGAATCTAGGTTTCAGCCAGGCATATTTCTTCTAAATCCTGCACATATATTCATTGAAAATGCTGTCAAATACAGCAAGGTTAAGGCTTTGGGACCTTCTCAATTCTTAAGCCAATCCATACTCTGCTAGAAGTGGGGAAAAAAAGTAATGTGATAGCATCCTCCTAAACACCTATATGGCTGGGACATAAACTGAGTTTTATTAGAGGTCACTTTTGTACCAGAGGTAGCCAGAGTAAATTTGATTGCTCCATAAAAATCCAGACCTTTTTGGCTGCATTTCAAGAAGAATCTTGTTTCATGGTCTCCTTTTGTGAAATGGTATTTGCTATTAGAACTCCACCAAACAGGCACTGATGAGTCTATTCAGGTAGAAGAGATTAAAGGCTAGCCAACATCTTAGCTGTAGAACAGGTTATTTCATTCATACAGTTTGCTTGCCATAAAAATTGTTCTAACATTGGACTAATTTTTTTTTTTCCTCTCTCTCTTTCTCTCTCTCTCCCAAGACTTGAGTGATATTATTGAGACCTGACTGCAGATGTTATTTCAAATTTCTTATGCTTCATTCTTTTTATCTCTCACTGCCCCCCCCCCCCCCAAGTTTAGTAAATAAACTAAGATCTATTTAATGCTTAAATTTAGAGAAATCCCACCATGCTATGGAAAATGTGAATAGCTGGCAGCTCAGTTGTCTGCATTGGTTCTGCTCATTGTTCCTGGGAGGTGTCCAGAGCTGCCATGCTACCAGCTCGCTCCCTTTCCAGGAAACAAGAAACCAGCCTGAAGCCCTGAAACCTAAAATTAGATTATGCCCCCTTCCTTCTGCCTTTAGGCATACCAGTTTGTAGTAGCACATGCCCTGCAAATAACCTTCGCAGTTCCACTGGTACTAACCATGTGTTAAGACACTTTTGAATATAAGGGAAAAAAGACACACTGATCCAGTGGATGGACTCTATAGAAACTGTGAATGGTTGCACAAGTAATTCTGGAGATGTCAACAGGGTATGACCTGAAAGCAGATGCTTATTGATGACTGTCATGGCTTAACCCCAGCTGGCAACTAAGCACCAAACAGCCACTCGCTCACTCCCCCCAAAGAGTAAAAGTGAGAAAGCTTGTGGGCTGAGATAAAGACAGTTTAATAGGTAAAGCAAAAGCCACACACGCAAGCAAAGCAAACCAAGGAATTCATTCACCGCTTCCCATGGGCAGGCAGGTGTTCAGCCATCTCCAGGAAAGCAGGGCTCCATCACACATAACGGGTACTTGGGAAGACAAAACACCATCACTCAAAATGTCGCCCCTTCCTCCTCCTTCCCCCAGCTTTATGTGCTGATCATGACATCACACGGTGTGGGATATCCCTTGGGTCAGTCGGGGTCAGCTGTCCCGGCTGTGTCCCCTCCCAACTCCTTGTGCCCCCCCAGCCGCTCGCTGGTGGGCTGGGGTGAGAAGCAGAAAGGGCCTTGGCTCTGTGTAAGCGCTGCTCAGCAGTAACGAAGACATCCCTGTATTATCAACACTGTTTCCAGCACAAATCCAAAACATAGCCCCGTCCTGGCTACTATGAAGAAAATTAACTCTACCCCAGCCAAAACTACCACAATGACCTTATGAATATCCTTGTCTAGTTGTTGGCTTCTAGAATAGAAATCAGAGTTGAAGTTGTCCCTCTACAGATATAGTGGTGAGGGCTGCTCTTCTAGCATTTCTGGCTGAACTTGCGATATGGAATAATTGAACCTTTACCACCATCAAAGGAAGGGACACTCCCTGTGACTGGGCCTAAATGCACAATTTGATATGGAGAGGTGGAGGGCTTCCAGTCTAAACTGAGAAGTGACATTTCTGCAGTTCAAACAATGATACTGAAGTATCATTGATACAGTATCAATGATATTGAAGTATCATTGCAGTAGATCTGCTGGTTGAAAAGGTGGTGAGGAGGGAAACTGGTTTTCATTAACTTAAAAATATTTTTGGAGGGTGAGTTTTGGAAAAAAAAAAGTGATATTTCACTGTGGGTCTACCAGAAACATTTCATTTAAATTGAGATAAGGTTCTGTACCACTTTTTTAGCTTATGTCTAACGTTGTCCTCTTGTTTGTTTCCTTGTCTAGTTTTGTAATTTAAAAGCTTAGTTTTGGAATTGTTGAAACACTTTGAACCTCTTTCCTTCCCCTATTTAATATACCACGTGTGATCAAATCTTTAAATATTTTCTCCAAAACTTCATTTTCTTTCAGCAAAAGTTGCTCTTCATCTTAAAAAACAATAAAATAATTGCAGGAGAGAAAGGAAGTTTGCTCTAGTTTGGTAGAAAGGAATTAAATAAAATTAGTGCCATCTACTGGCTGTGAGTTCTAACCTGTAGATTCCTTAACCTCCTATGCACTTTGGCATTGCAGTGCTTGCCTTATATTAGAACTCATCGTTATTCAAGAAAGATAATAAAATACTTCATCTCTCCACTGTCTCATGCTTCTAGATGAGCAAAAGACATTCTGTCGTAGTATTAAATTATAAGTAAAGACACTTTATAATTAAGAAGGTGCCATTAATCAAATCAACCAGCAGTAGCTGAGTGTTTTAATTATACACAAATATTGTATTTAGTCTCTTCCTTTTGGTTATTCATCACCTCCATCCACTAGACTGCTGTCTATTTATTATTTATTAAATCCTGCTGAAGACTTGCTATATTTTTTATGAGCATAAGAAAGGTGCTTCAGAATTGATACCAACATTGCTTTTTTAACCATAAAGCAGAAAGTCATATTTATATTTATAACTGCATTATGTGTACTGTGCTCTTAGCTGTACATGCATTTGCCTGTAGCAATAATTTCCATTTATTATATATAGTGACTTTTGATAATTCTACTTTTTCTTGCACACTTAGAATGCACCTGAACTAAATGGGATTTCTGATGGATTATTCACCTTTCTCTTAGGTAACAAAGTTAACTTTCAATAGTAAGGGAACAGACAATAATAGAACTTCAAACTATCAAATCAACAAGATGCATCTTTCGTCTTATAGACTTGGATTCCCGAGTCAGATAAGGCTGTCAAATCACTTCAAAATTAGCATGAATCAAGAACTCAATACTGGTTTAAAACAACTGATAATCTTGTTTTTCTTACTAAGAAATCAGAATAGAGATCAAGAATTTCAGTTTTCCAAATGTTATCAAGGTTTCAAAGTTATCTTTCATTTTAGTTACTGTAAACCTTTGACCTTTCCAAACATGTAGTTGTTGGGGAAATAAAATCCCAACCCCCAAAATATATGATTCCCGGAATCTGAGAAGTACAAGATTTACTCCTCACACAGAGGACTGAGATTTCAACCTGCATATGCTCAGTTGGCAACTCTAACTACAGTGCTGTTGAACAAACTGTGCTGTGCTTTGAATTGAAATTTGCATTCTGGGAAACCAGTGAAGTCCAGCTTAAAGCATCAAAATTGCACCTTAATTCCTGTTTCTAACATTTCTTTCCTGTAGGATAGTTCAAACCCTTCAGAGGTGACTAGCCATTAAAAAATAATAATCATGAGGTTATTGAGGTCAAATCTGGAGCTAGGAACCACCACTTTGTGAAAATGGAAATCTTGGTGTTATGTTTTATTTTCAACATCAGAAGTCATGAGCTGTTCAGGATGCTCATCATGATGCTGGACACCTCATTGAGAGCTCAGTATGTGTCCTGATCAAGGAGAAGCAATTTGGCAAACATCTACAAGCATGAAAAATGGGAGGACGGTTTAGTCAAAAAGCAAAAGGTGGAGACACCTACTAGGAAAGAATGAAGGAATTACCTCTTTTCCCCCACAATGAATCAGTGTGTACCTGCTTCGTCTTCATTGATTACATGTTTCTCACGTTCTCCAATTCCCATCTCCCCTTATTCATTCATTCTTGTTGTGATGAGCCCTAAAATAAAATCACAATATAAATATAAACAGAATTACAATAGCTGGGTGTAGGTAGAGAAAAAAAAAATATATTGGCATTTATTCTCACAGATTATTTGGAAGACAAGGAACAGTTAAGGCTTCCTTGCTTCTAGGCCTTTAAATATCCAACTTTCATTCTGGACTGAACCCACCTGTCTCCATATTTAGTAAAGAGGAAGAGAAAAAAGAGAGAGAGAAAACTTAGGGAAAATCTGTTGTCCCTGAAGGTACTTCTTTTTGAGAAGACTTCCTATTCTCTCCTCAACAGCTGGGTCACAGATACAGATGGTGTCCAGCAGCACTTTTCATAGCCAGAAACAATGTTGGGCTGGGGACCGTGTTTGGATTTGTGAAAAGAAAATTGGCAGAGTTGGACAGGACAAAATGGGGTTCCTTGGGTTCACCGGTAGCACATGTCCCTATCCTGAGTCTTTAGTATCCTTTAAGATAACAACTGCTGCCACAACTGAGCAGAAAGAGAACAATTTGTTTGCAACAATTCTCTTGTGACCCCATGGACTGATTGACAGCTTTATTTACAAATTGTGCCATTTGGCCTTGGCCTTTTGACAACTCCTTTCACAAAGGGTAGTTCATGCCTGAAGGAAAGTCATTGAAATACTTCTTTTGATGGAAAGATAACGATTCAGTCATTTTTTTGTGTGCTTGAAGGGTACTGTTGGGCAGATCAATGCAAGTGGAGAGTTTAAATGCCATGAACATTGTGGGGAGTCACAGCAGTGCTATCACAAAGCTCAAGTTTTAACATAGATTTAATGAACTGGACTTCTGTAAACTGAAATCTATCATGGAAACATTTTTTTAATGAAGTGCCATGCCCTTTACCGCCTCATTTGATTTCATCACTATCAACTGTAACCTATACTGTCTTAGGAATGGTTGCATAGACACATTGTTTTAATTTCAGCTACTTTTATCATTCCTAAAATGAAGAATTTAATTTAAGCCAGTCAAATTCTGTAATCAGAGGGGATGGATATTCCCCTCCAAAAGATCCCTCCCAGCTACCTGTGGATAGGATAAATGATTGCTTGTGTCCATCTCATTCAGAAGGAGTTAGTGCCCCCTGCCCTATTTCTGACAGCCATCAAGAGCACTTGACAGTCACAATCTCCACTATGAAATCTCTTCTATTTATCCTGCCAGTGGCAGTCTGGACCTACCCTGGTCTATGCGGACTCTGTTACCTCTTTGCTCTCCTCTTCTGGATGGTAGTGCAAAGGCAAAGCAACATGGACTAATTTGCACAACTATTGCTGAGATGTCACATTCTAATGAATGGCTTCTGTCTCCAGAGTCCGTCAGTCTCTTACCTTTGCAAGATTTATCTGCAGTGGCAATATAAAATTTCATGGCAGGCTCAGTTTTACAAAGGATTTTGTTGGTTTTTGTTTGTTTGTTTGTTTGTTTGTATTTAGAAAATACTTCTATAGCTTAAATAATAGTAATCCTATTATTTACAATCCTTTCACTCTCTAGGTCTTTTCCTAGCTCATTATTTATGCTGATAGCTACTAGTGATAGAAGAAAGGAAATACTTATGAAAACCAATGTGAATCCCTTCAGTTAGAATGTACTTGATCTGAGTTTTCTGGAATAAAATGTAGACAATGTCTCCAGTACAAGGTGAAGTGCTTCATGTACACTGTGGCAAATAAATCTTTAAAAATGTGTGGTCACAGCTTTTTCAAAAGTCTCATCTTGAATTCAAAATGAGTTGGTGCGCTTTTGGATGATTGACCTGGATTGTCATTAGTGTTATCTTTGGAAAAAACCCTGTGTAATTTAACATAGACCCAGAGGTTGTACCTTCAAAGACTCGCACTCACTAAGAGTATAGGACCTGGAAATCTGTGTGAAGTAGTTGACATTATACAGTAGAGTTTGATGAAGAGTCACCTAAGGTAGCAGACACCTAGCCAGCTCAAGAAATACGGAAAGAATAACTCAGGAACACAGTACCCTACTGAAACAGCTACACTGCTGTCGGAACTGGATTCACATTTTTCTTCACTTCTATACCACAGCTTCTGGTCACATCAGTTTGGTTAAGCAGGAGTTTGAAAGTGTTTGTGCTACACGCATTTGCCATCTGTCTACTAAAGGGAACAGAAATAACCCTGTACTCTTTTAGGGATGGTCACTCATGTACACAGACCAGGGCAGTCAGTTCTGAAATTCACTTCAACTTCCCAAATAAAACTAGCAAATATATAAAACCCTGAAATGATTGTAGCAGCATGAATCATAATGCATAAGAGCATGCAGTAGACAGTAACTTGATCAGGTTTCTTTAGGATTCTAGAAATCTTAACTAACTCATTAATTTATTTAACGAATTTCATTCTCCTTTTCTGTCTGTTAATCATCCAAAGAGAAAACTAGACTTTCACAGTGTTGTACATCTAACAGTTTCTCTAAATGATTTCCAATCTCTAGATTATATGGGAGACAGTTGTTGTGCATTTCCAACACACAATTAAAGTCAGTTTTGAATTTGAGAAAGTTTTGTGTCTGCTGCTCATGGGGGAGGGAGGGGTAAGCTGTTACTTCTAGGTGTCTGTGTGAATACCAAATAGGAAATTTGTCTGCTGTGAATGTTCAGAAGCATGTACATACAGTTTATCAGTTTCATGAATGGCTTTTCACCAGCCTCTGTAAAGTGATTTATAATGATAACTGTTATTAAATACTAGCTTCATATTCAAGGGCGATTCTTCTTCCAAAGCAGGGTGTAATATGGCTGCTCTCCATATGAGAATCACACTTGATGTGTGAAAGCTATATTTAACAGTGACACTAATCCAAATTTGGGAAGGTTAGCACTCCTGATTTTTAGACTTTTCACCTGACGGATAGATTATGTCACCTTTATTGAGAAGAAGAGAGTGTTCATGGATAACTTGTGAACAGGATACATCTCACATAACTTTAACCCTATAAGAATCAGACATCCAGTCTAAAGGTTCTCTGTTTTGTCAAAGAATAAAGAGAGGTAAATCTAAAGGGTGATCCAATCCACTTCTGTGGTATCCCATCTGTCAGGCTAGGATGCCCTAAAGACACTGCTATTGTGGTTTAAACGATACAGAGCCTAGGTGATCAACTGAGACAAGGCATCTGGCTTTTCAGCAACAAAAAATGGAAGCTGAAATGAATTAAGCTATAATTATGACTTTGGGGCCGGATAAAGCAGTAGAACAAATAATAAATGGAAGAAATAAAATTAAACCAAACAGATATTTTACCAGTCCTTTTAAGATCTCTAGTTAGTGATATCCTCAGTCTGTTTTCTTCTATTCTATAATTATTCTTTTCATTGAGTCAAAATCTATTATCCTGCTGTGCAACATCTCTTGTTCCAAATCAGCACCTGCCAAATAAAAACTATCCACACTTTCATTGCCTTTAATTTTCGTGTCTGAAGATTCCCAAATACGCTGTGGAGTTTGTTAAAGCTAGAACTGAGGTTTGGCTGCCACCCTTATATCATTCAATTATCCCTTTCTCTTACAAGGGTTTATGAAATATTCCCTGGTCAGAAACCTGACTTCTTTACTGGATCACAATCACTGATAGAAAGCAGCTGTCAGTGTTATGATCTAAGGGTTTAACTCTGAAGTATGAAATTGTCTGCTGGGGGAAGAGTAGAGTAGTGAATAGTAGATTAAATGAATAAGGAAGGCAAAAAACCAGAACTCTGACTGGTAATCTTAGTAAATCTAGATTAAGGTGATTTGTTTGTTTTTTTTTTTTTTTCTTCTGCTGCTATTTTAAAATTCAGCCCTTTTGACTCAATACTTGTTAACTTAAGGTAAGCTTTGTCTACTTGGTGCTAGGTGCACGTCTCCTTGTATGACTATGCTGTTTTAATAGATCTCCAGCATGAAGAATAATGACCCAAAGAATAAATCCCAGAAGAAACAGGATTGAGTGTAAAACATGTATCAAACATCTATCTGGAGAGGAACATTGTTTTATGGATGAAGGGCAAGGATGCGGAGGAAAGTGTCACATTTTGTTGGTAGCAAAGTCATCTTGGCTTGTCTTGAGCACATGGTCAATGAATTCTCTGAGAGCTTTATTTATTCTTTTATTTAGTTTTATTGAAAAGGACATTTTTTTAGTGTTTTACTCTGTACAGTTCTGTACATTTTGAGGACTGGTAGGATGTTTGTCCTGTTGATGAATATAGAAAACTGATGTTTCCACAAGATCTGATCATCTACATTTAGATTTTCTTGGAATGATTATTTGGACACAGGTATTCCCTGGTAAATAGAAAAAGTCGATGTGCCAAATGATATCCTGATAGTAACAGGCCACAATGCTCTACAAGAACCTCAGTGAATGTAGAAATGTGACCTCTTCAGAAGCTGTGGCTTTAAATTGAAATGCACAGTGTAAGCTATCTCTTTTGCTCTGCTCTTCACTTTCATAGAATTTTGTTAATAAAAAAAGAAAAAGGATCAGTGAAACCTTACCAATACTTACAGACCTTGTTTCCAAACTACAGGCTCATCAGTATGTCCCACCATTCTCCTCCAAGACACCACACTCAATTGTCCTTACGGAGATAAATCAAGAAGTGTCCATACCTTCACTGCAAATAGAAAGAGATAACTACTAAGCAAGTCAGACCAGTGTACTGTGGTGAGCTGAGCTGATGCTAAATATAATTTCTGCAGGGTTTTGATTTCATTTCCAGAGGATCTTATTGACAGAAGTGTATCAGCAACACACTTCCAGACACAAGGCAATTGATGATAAATAAAAGAATTGTTACTAGTCATCAGGTATTTTATGCTAGCAGTTTGTTCTTCCAAAGAATAGTGCAAAGTCAATTAAGGAAAATTCTGAATAAAAATGCATTTATTTTATAGGTATATCTGTATAACTATAGGTATCTACATACACATACATCTGTAGAGACTTCTTTTTTTCCTTGGGAGCATGTCCACATCAGTGAAGCCTTGTCAGAGCTCAATGAGCTTATTTAAGGACTGAAGAAGTCCAGCTGAATAAGTTTAGTGTTATACTTGTCCTAATTGTACCTGCTGAGAAGAATTACCTCCAGTGTAAGTTAATTAGACCTGTAAGTTATTATCCCTGTATTGTGTAGCACTATTGTGTGTGGCCATGCCAAGGTCACCCAGGGCTGGGTCATATTCTTCTTATATGAATTGCAGTGAGCCGTGGAGATGCATCTCTGGCAATTAGTGACTGTGAAATCATGCCTCCTCAGAGGATGTCAGGATGAATGGTATCCTGAACTGTCCTGCCACTGTGTTCGTGCCTCAGAAAGTAACTTCTCAGCAGATAAGAACAGTCCATGTTTTGTCATACTCTGTCACCTCCACTAAAAGTGAAACTTAATACCACTTGTGGAGTTTATTTTACGCCCATCTATTAAAAAATACTAAGATTGGTTTAAAGTGTATGGAGTGCCTTACAGACATTTTCATATTAAAATTTTTAGGTTTTGAGGTATTTCACCCCCTGAAAATTCCTACACATGATGGACATTCTTGGAAGAAACATAGCATAGCACTTACCTGAGATTTCTAATAATAAAGAGTTTTGTGGAAAACTAAGAATCATAGAATCACAGAATCACTTATCAAGGAAGAGACTGCTGGAGGTAGTCTGATAAAATCTACAATACCCCCTGCTCAATCTGAGACGTTATATTCATATGCTACTTAGGACTATGAGAGTGATAACTCAGTCAAAGAATCTATATTTTTAAAACAGTTCTCAAAGCAAGTAATTATTTTGCTTTTAGATCTGTAACTAAGGTCAAGGGAGATTTTTTTTTGCAAAAAAGGGCTTAATATCATAAAACTTTCTTAACAGAATTTTGTAACTTAATCTTGCATTCATACTTCTTCATTATCATCTCTCTTAGAAACTCATATACCAATATCATACTTATTTGTTTCAACCAACATTCTGAGTTGCATTTCTAAAGAAATATCTAAGGAGGGAATTGTACTTTATAGAAGTTCAGTAAGGTAAAGCTAGGACTACAAGTTATCATTTATCTCAGTTCTGTGAGTTAGATTATTGATTTCTTCCTCACCAATTCCAATAGCATCGACAGAAACCAATCGATCCATTGGAGACTATAACCTAAGTAATGTATCTTATATCTGTTTTTTCAGCACTAAACTGGAATACCCTTGGTGAAATCAGTGGAACAGCATCAGTTTGCATCAGTGGAATTGCTGGTGCATCAGTTCTGGGATGCTTTGCAACCTTTTACACTCACGATACTTCCTTTGAACTCAAAGAGGATTTCAGCTTCATAGGGATACGAATCAGGCCTTGCATTTTAGATTTATGTAACTTGGAAGAATGGAGAATACAGGATTAAAAGCTTGGGGAGTTTGCTAATGACGTACATTCTCCTTACCTTATGAGCTGGCAGGTGTTGATGAATCACTACATATCTTCTAATTTTTGGTATGTTTTCTTATTAGAGAGATGGGTAGCAAGCTCCAGAAAGGACAGGAGGAAAGAAACTATTCCTCCTTAGATCTGAGCATTAAGCCTTTCCACTAAAGATGCCTTCAAAGTGTTCTGACATTACAACAGACTACAACATGCTCCCAGGTACTACATGAGATTCACATCAAAGGTAAACAAAAGTGGGAATAATATTGTTGCAGAAAGGGGAGAAAAGAATTTATACAAAACAGAAAGAGAAAGGATTAAATGAAGGGAAAAGGAGAAGCAAGGGAGAAGGAAAGTTCAGCAATGTTGAGAATTAGACAGCGATCTTAATTATTTCTCTGAGACGGTTCCTGTACTAAACTCATGGGAGTCCACATGGCACATATTTATTTATATCCGAGAACATTGCATGCAATTACATGCAACAAAATGATCTGGTAATCTTAGAGGGGTAGAACTAGCTAATACACATCCTTTCATCCTCAAAGTGCTTTAAAGTATCTCCAATGTTATATGAGGCAAAAGATACTGGCAGCTAGGGAACTTTTTTTGAGAAATTGAGTGTCTTGACCAGGGTGAGAGTTTGAACTAGCAGCTATAATCTCCTAAATTCCAGTCTTCTGCCCAGGGATCATCATTCTTGGAGAAACCAGCTGAAACCAACCCAACCCAAGCCATAGTATGTTCTGGTACTCCAGTGATGGCGATATCAAAATGTCTTAGTGATACAGAGAGTGAAAGACTGGTGAGAAAGAGACACATCAGGTCATAAAGACATGGCCTACTCCTGAACTTGACTTGCACAGCTAAAGTACTGGTTACCTGAAGCAGGCACTAGCATGAGGCATGCTACTTTATGGCAATGTCTGTATGGCTGTGATTTGGCTACCCAGCACACCAGGCAAAATGACCAAAGTCTAAAATGCAGCATACTCTGATTAACCTGGCATACTGCTGCAGTGACAACAGCATATTGTCAGAGGCTTGCTGCTCCCTTCACTTTCAAGTCAAGCAACCCAGTCTCATCATTATTTACAAGCAGAAGGACAGTACTATGCAGAAGCTTCCAGTCCCATTTTCATCAATTCTGATATTTGACTCAGTTTACCATTTTTGATACATTTCATAAACATAGCTTGAAACTATCAGAACAGTTCATTAAAAACAACATGAAAGTTTTCACGTACTCAACGCATTCTCAGAACACACTTTTCTTCTGCTTTTAGGTTCGTAAGCACAATGATCTCATCCAACTTCAGTGTATTCTGGGGTCTCCGCCCTTATTTCAGAAATTTAGCATATCATGGAATGCTTGCTGTGTTATTACCTATCCATTTTTGGCAGCAGAAACTTGAGTCTGTAGCTTAAGTTTTGCCGCCCATTAAATTCTTCCTGAAAAGAGCAGGTGATAAAGTTCAACCTTCTTTGGGACAATCAAAAAAAAAAAAAAGGTTGTAAGGTTGGACAAGAACAACCAAAAATTGCTGAAGAAAAATGAGTATGTATGAGTTATCCTAATATAATTCCTGAATTCTCAACTTGCACGTGGAAATATCCTAAGATAATGTGTGAGATGTGGAGTTGTACAGTTCACTGATGTTTTTGTAATGATCTGAAGTTTTTGGACTTGCAAAAATATTAATGTTTACTTCCCCATCAGTCTTCATTACACATACACTACTTTCTGTCATAGAAAAAAACTATTTTTATGATTATGATTATTTCCCATTATGATGTCATCCTATTCTGAATCCAAATAAGATATATAAGATTCATAACATTATTTAAGCCAATTATTTAAATGTCAAAGCCCATGAAGTTTCCATGATCATAATTTGTATATGTCCTTTTTTTGTTTCTTTAATTTTCTTTTCTTTGATTCAAGTCCTCAGTGCTGCAAGAAACTTAGGGAATTCATCTTTATTAACAAATGAGGCTGTGTGAAAAATATTTATTGTCTTTCATTTCAAACAGTCCTCTTTAGTCATAAATGAGTATAAAGGAAGCATGACAAGCAATTTGCTGCATGGTAGATGATATTAATGACCTGCCACACTCATACCTCCTTGTGTGATCTGTGGCTATTATGTTTTTAAGTGACAGATTGCAACAGAGAATGTTTGGTGTCAGTTGTGTCCTGTTCTCTACTCCCTGTTAATAAGAAATGAGGAAATAGCTTTATTTGGTGTAAGACCCATGCACCACCAGCATTACCAGTGTACTTCCCACAGCGCCAGTAGTGAATGCTCAGGGAAAGAACATAAGAAACCGGGAAACCACAGTGTCCTTCTACTAAGCTGGAGGATCCCTTTTTGCTGATAGTGGTAGATGTTCAATCTGTTGATTACAAACATTCCATTCATCATATTTAACTCTGTCATCACTCTGTGAATTCCCTCTGGAACAAGCATGACAGTCTTCTGTAATCATTCAAGAGTCCTAACATATGAAGGCCTTCAAATCCTTGTCATTGAGATTGATCCATGACTGGCAAAGTTGATGGAAAC
This sequence comes from Astur gentilis, assembly GCF_929443795.1. NCBI lineage: Eukaryota > Metazoa > Chordata > Aves > Accipitriformes > Accipitridae > Astur > Astur gentilis. The sequence continues at coordinate 39,406,704 of NC_064880.1, forward strand.
ACTTTAACACCAAGTGTGTTTGCCAGAATAATGATGAGTCCTGAGAGGCTTGAGGACATTGGAGGGCAGGCTGAAAGACGGAGTGACAATAGCTGGAGCTGCTGCAACAGCATCCAGGGCTGTAGGTTGATGTTTGGGCACTCATCCCAAGCCCATGAGAGCTAGGTGCCTGGGGACAGCAGGCCATACTGCCAATGGATACACCAGTGGGATTTGCTGGGCTCACAGGAGTATCTGGACTGCATCTCTCAGCCCACCTTGGAGAGTGTATGGGCTTGAAGGAGACACTTAACTTCCTTATCCCACTCCATTGCAAGATGGAGAGACACCAAATTTAACCATTAAGGCTATTGTAATGTTGCATATATAGGGCTTGGATTCTACTTCCAGTTGGGCATAGTGATTTTCCACATTTCCCACACTGCCCTTCAAGCACTGGGTGCCCATGTAACCATCAGGGGGTTTCAGACCTTGAAATGGGAAAAAAATTACCAGAGCTTTACGTATTCCCAGTGATTTCCTATTCTCCTGGATGATTTTTTTTGACCAAGTTTACTTTGTGAAAACAAAGCTGCCTGTCACTGTGCAAAAAGAATTTTTTAAATCCTATGGATTTCAGACTGTCTCCTTAAAATACCTGCCTCTTGTGTGTCTTGAACTAACTGTTCCTTGATAACTTTAAGAAGAGCTTTTAAACTGGTGATGGATAAAGAAAAATGGAATGTAGTGTAGGAAGTCATGAGAACTGAAATTCTTAATATTGGCAGCAATAGGAGGGTATTGCTTAGGAAAGTCTCCATTTGCAGCTCACCCATGCTGTATTCGGGAGTAATAAATACATGGTAGTCAAGCTCTCTAGCTGGTTTTGGACAGTTGTGGGTTGTTTTTTTTCTTTTTTTGTCCCACAGCTTAATCATTCTAATCAGTTCCATTGAGATGTTAAATACGATATGTTTGACATTGTGACTGTGGTGGGACTGTTAATGAAAGCCGCAGAGACAATCTGAGATTTTGCCAGAGTGGATGTCATTCCATTACAGTCACTACAGTAACTATCCTGCTATTTGTTGCATAACTACTTAAATCTCTCACAGTATTCCACTTCTAAACCACAGTGTAACAAAAAGCCTCAAATCAAGGTACTCTTAGGCAAAAATAATTTATATAAAAAGTAGAAATGTTTCTATTTTTTACATGTGTTGTTAGAAAAAAACCCCACAGAATAGTAGGGATTTTGGTAAAATGTGAATCTGGGCTTTGCATTTTTATGTACATTGCTGATAATGAGGGATATATCTGTTACAGATTTATATATGTCAAAATCACTTAGTAATTTCCTTTTTATCATTCTCCAATGCAGCATCAGTGAATGTGAGAGCACTACATGTGTTGCAATGCATTGAAACAACCAGAAAATTCAGAGGTGTATTTTCATTACTCTTTTCACTGTTCTTGATCCACTCTTATCTCTGCTAAAAAAGAAACAATAGCTAATTTGAAGGGGACTAATTGGGCTTTTTGGAGAAGAAGCTGATGTACACTTGAAGTCTCAGCAGTCTGGGTTTTTCTAAGGGAATGGGGCTCCTGTTCCCTTTTGTTATATGTTATTAAAATCAACCAAAAGGAATAAATAATTGGTACCATCATTTCATAAAGACTCCATGATAATGGCAACTCCTGACCTAAATAAGCAATTCAGCATGCCAATACCAATAATTCAATAAATTTATAACGCATCACCAATAAACTACAAAACTGTCAAGTTATCAGGTTAATAGAATTTAATAAACCCTTACAAAACATGGGAAAAGGCAATCTGCAGAAGGTGCAGTCCTTTTGGTGGTGGGTGCTAACTGAAAAAGCTCCAGCACTTACAGCTTGCAAGCTGTCACCTTACACTGCTACCTCACCACCCTGCCACACCATCCACTGCAGAAATGATTTGCTGTGATATGATGCCATTGTGGTGACACTCAGCCGTGCTGGTCCCACATTCACCTCCTAGTTGTGTCAAGATTTGACATTACTCTTTATAGTGGCAGGACCTTGAGCTCTCTTGAGTGGTATGTTAGAGTTGAAAGACTACAGTCCCATACCACAGGAAAAAGAAGATATTAAACTGGTGAAAAATGGAACAATGCAGACAAGGTATTGCTTCATTTTACACCAGAATTCATCCTGTGTATTTTTGATTGATACCACCCTAAGTGATTAACTAAATGTTGATAATTGAGACAGTTACCTCAAAAAAGGTACATAAATGAGACTAGGAGCTGAAGAAGGGCTGTATCCATATGGAGACTGTAATCTGTAACATGAAAAGTTTAGGGCTCTGCTATATGAAGTTGGGTATTTGATTTTAAGATATATTTGCTGAAAAGCTATTTCTTCTCTTTGGAGAGCAGATTTATGAAAAAAAGCCTATGTAGTATACAGATATGCAGCAAATAAAAGCACATCCTTAATCATTATAAATGCACCTACAGGGCTCAGCCCAAGAGACATCTGCATAAAATTGCCCAGATTCTTTCAGCTGAGAGATAGGCACAAAGCAGGGGATACATATGAAGTATATTAAGCTAGACTGTTATATATGGAAGGGTCTTACAGTTCAGCTAATGTTACACTTGAGGCTGTTCTGCAAAATATGCCAGCACAATTAATGTCAACACCAGATAACCAGTCACTGTAAATACCCTTAGAGGGATTTCTTATATCTTTTAGTAGAAATCCCATTTAAGAAGTAAAGTTTCCAAATGTATCCCTGAAAATCAGAGGTCAATTCAATAACCTACAAACCAGCAGGCAAATTCCATCTCCCGTTAAAGGCAAGTGTTATCTCCTTTGACAAGAGTGGACTAGCGGGAAATGAATAAATGGATGTCTTTTTTCCTAGAACAGACTCTATATTAAGCACTCAGACCGTCCGTTATGCTTGTGTTGTGTTTGGCCATTGCTAGGCTGGACCATACTATAAACAGCAAAGCAAGTCCATTTAACACCACAGAATTTCATCTGTCCCCTCCAGGCTTCACGTCATCCTTGTAAACCTACCAAGTCCATTGACTTGCTAATACTGTTGCCTCTATCTTGCACTGTGCAGGACTGCATCTATGCTGCTTTACATAGATTTTTTTCTCATTATTAATGAATTAGCTGTCATACAGTAGTATTTAGAGGACTAGATGAAGACAGAGGCATACATATTATGTGTTATGACAGAAAAGCACCAGAAGGCATGTTTACTGTTTTGAAAGGTGATTGATAAGGAGAGCAGCAGAAGCAGAGACTTACCTTAGACAGAAAGTGAAAGGCAGAACCAAGGACAGGGTTTAGCTCATTGAAGCTCTCCTCGTTGGGCACTGCCATCCTGCATAAAACTGAATAGCATGACTTGCTGTAGATGTAGTGCTATTTTCTCCTTTTATGGATCACACTGTGAAAATCTCATTTTCTGGCCAGAAATCTGTATGGGAGGCCTATTTGAGGCTTCTCAGCCTTTTATAAATGCTGTTGCATCTAAATAATCGGTCAATCATAGCCAGATTTGAGTCTATGTCCTTTTTTTCCTAGACACTGACACAAAATGTCTTCTTCTGTCATCATAGTATCCCTTCCAGCTAGGTAAAAGCAGAGCGGAAAAGTAATTTCTCTTTGATTATCAGGTTGCATTGAATTTTACAACAGACTGATTCCCTACATACTCCAGAGTGCATCACATTTCTCAGCAGCGTTTTTTCCTGCAGCTCTGTTAAAGAACTGATTGTCCTCAAGCTGGTGTGCTACCATCAGAACTTGCTATTGATGTTGTTTGTATTATGACAAGCTTTACATTTTCATTGACTTTACAACCCCACTTAAATAAGTTAGTAAGAGTTATTCTAGAAACTCACCCCAGCCCCACACTAGATGCTCAAGAAAGATTATTTGCTGTGGGAAGGCAAACAAAGGAACCTGATCTAAACCCATTCAAGTTATAAAAAAATCTTCTTTTCCCTGTCTATTTCTTTTCAGTATCCAAAAGTCTCTTTCAAGCAGCCATGAAATAACCAACTTTTGTTTACCATGTAATAACTGCAAGAGGATGATGATTACAACCCACCTCCCAAAACAACGGAGTGTCTAGAAAGAGAGTATCTCTGCACTTTCTCTTTCTTCCATTGTTTGCTCCTGTAAGCCCCATTTCAGTGCAAGATAGAGGCAACTGCAGTTTCCACCACCACCTGCAACCTGACTGAATTCTAAGTAACTCAGAGATACAAGACTATGGTAAAAATTATCTTTGTTCTTGGTTCATGACAAAGGCAGTTCAGAATTCAGCAAATTTTGGATTTCCATTAATTGCTAAAATATAGCAGAAAAGTCGTGGGTTTTTTTTGTTTTGTGGTTTTTTTTTTTTTTTTTTTTTTTAAATAGAGCAGGACTTTACAAAAAAAAACCCAACACACAGTTCAGATGAGGTGAAGTGTCTTTTAGAGCTTTCCTTCCATAAGTCTGTTAGAAACTTAGAGAATGGCCTTAGATGGCACTGAGAGGTAAAATATGTCTAAGCCATGCAGTAAGCTATGCTGAAGGTACACATCTTTTAATTGCCTTATGAGGCATTTTAATTTTTCATGGTTTTAAAAATCATTTAGGAACTGTCTTTGTGTATAATTGATAATTAAGTGCTTCTTTAGTGCTTAAGTCTCTAAAGCAATGTGTCTTCTGACCTCTGACAACCACTCAGAAGATTTAGTCTCTAAAAGAACATTTTAAATGTGTGCTACCTACTTTGTAAGAGTCATCTTGAACAGGAATTTTCTAAACAGTAACTTTTATTTTACAGCAATAGTGAGAGATTAGGAAATTATCTGCTGTAATAAAAAAAAATGTAGAAAACTGAAAGTGGCTCTTTTTTTTAAATTCTTATCTTTTGAGATAGTGTGGATATCACCTAAATTAGCTTTGACAGAATCAGCAACATCCCCTTTTTCACTGAGGAATCACTTCAGCTCCCATACAGCAGGAGGTTGTGAGGAGCAAAGCTGGCAAGGACCTGACAGGTCCACTTTGTGACAAACTTTCAGATTTGTTCTTATTATCCCATGGAACAGAAAAAAAGTTGTTTGTTTGTTTTGTTGTTTTATGAACTGTGTCAAAAGATCCAAGTCTGAATCAAATAGATGCTTCAGCCCGCATTTCCCTCCCACTCGCCTAAGGTACGCATCATGCTCACCTACAGTATGACACCCTCTTGTGCAAAGCTGCCATCAGTGGACGTGGCCCAGCAGAAGTCAATACTGCAGAGAGGTGCAGGGATTCCCGGGATCATCTTTAAGATCAATGCTCTTAAAACCTTGTACCCGTGTGTAGTATAGTATAGTATAGTGCTATTGTATGGAAAACTGAAGAATTGATTAAAGCTAGTTAATGGCAGAAGACTCTGCTTGGCTATTTTAGAAGTGGATGATCGGAGACAGTGGTACTACCACGCTGGGTCACACTAGACTGGAAACATGACTTTCAGTTTATAATTTCTTTAGCCAGCTTCACAACCTTCAGAAACTAAGAAGAGAAAACTGAGACAGTTTTTTCAAGTTTAAGAAAATACCAAAATTCCCCCCTCCAAACTCAATAATAACAGCGACATGAAATGTATTATCCTGTTCCCGGGATTTTGCACTCTTTTACTCCTCATGTTTCTTCTATACCTGTTTTTATCATTTAGATAAAACTTGATTTGATCTAATTTACAAAGTGCTATTGAACTCTAAGTCAGTCAATGGTTTATTACTCAATGGGAAACCTGCTGAAAAGAAACGAAAATGTGGCAAATAAAAGACCTCTCTTTATTCTGCTGAAGTGAATATTAAGGCTAAATACCTGTTTACCAGTTGATTCCACAGTGTTATTATCCTGGCACTAGATTAAGTGCATGAAACAACATTTGTTTATTTAGGGTTTATGCAGCAGATATTTTACTTTATTATTTTTTTGCCTTATGAGCCACATCATGTTTATCCTCATAACTGAGTGTGTGTTCTAGGTGGTGTCTTTACAGCCCGTGCGCTACTCATGATCAGTGAATGATGGAGCATTTTATCCAGCCCTTCATGAGGTAATGATAAGGGTAATTGGCACTCCAGACTTCTAGGCATTTAAGAAGCAAGTGGGTGATGGAAAACAGCTACTTGCTGAGTCACAGCTTGCCATCCAAATCCCCAAAGGACTTCTGTAAATTTTAACTGACAAAAATATTTCCATTTAACATATTTTTTTGTCTTTAAAAACAAATTATGTTATTTTCTCTGATTTTCTTTTTGCTTATTCTGCCATACATACAAATTGTTGGCACAGTCCTCCCAGCTGTAAATCAAAACAGCTCACTCTGCCTCAGCTGGGCTCTACTGATTTATATTCACAGTGGACCTGCTACAAGATCTTTGTTTTTCATTTACCTTTGTCATCTGTAAAATTCAAAAAAAGCACCCAAGGAGTGTAGCCGAGACTCCAATCCATTCTGTCATGGACACTGAGCCATGTGGGATTAATGCCATGAAAGGAAACTACCTGTCTTGTTTTCCATAACGCCTCTGATGGAATTGTTCATATTCTTTTTCAGTTCATCAAGACAAATACCACTGCTGATCAATATAGTAGGTATCACAACTCTGATATTTCTGTGAATCTTATATTCACTGTAATTCCAGTTATATGCTTCTTCAGCATTAGGTCACAGTGGGATGGAAGTAGATTTTCATTTGACTACATTAGAGACAATCTTAAATTCTGTGTTAGTTTGGATCATGTTTCCTAAACAATTCTAATTCTTTTGTTTGATTTTACATAGTTACCCCTGAGAAAAAAAGAAATTAAACCAATTTGAATAATTTTAAGTGTAATTTATTAATATAAACCTCCCAACAGCAGTGTGTAGCACTATTGAGAATGGCAAGCACTGAAGGAAAATACTTTTTATGATTTTTTCCTGAGTCTTTATATTAAAGAATTGACATCACATGCAGAACAAACGAAGGTGAAAGAAAGAAAAAACATGGGTTTTAAGCTGCTGTATGGGCTCTGCCTTCTTGTTCCTTTCATCCCTGAAACAGATGGGGAAGAGTAAAGAATAAAGCTGTTCTGAAGGAGCATATGAATCAGTTAGATATGCATGCATATTTATTTTAAGCATACAGATACTTTCATAGTCCTCAGCCAAAACTGCAGATAATTAGGGTTGGCATGAAAGGAGGTTAAAAAAACCCTTAAACATAATTTTGAATTTTAAAGAACTTTTCTTATATTTTTTTTTTCTATTGAAAGGCTTTTTTTGGTTCATATTTTAACTGATTTTTTAATGGAAATTACAGAAATCATTTTTTTTTTCCCAAGCAGATATATCTATTTACGATTGGTTCAAATACTGTTTCTGAAATAGAACAATATTTCAGTAAAGCTGAAATTTACCATACAAATGTATTTATTGATATAAAATTGTGAGGATTAATGGGAAAAGAGAAATGCAAACTGAAACATTTTAATAAGTTCCCCACATTCTCCTTCTGATATTTTTCTAAATAGAAAACGTATATTTATTTTTTTTTAATATCATATATTTGGTGCTAGACAGGTACTTTAATTATTTCCTTACCTGCAACTTGGGAATTAACTTTCCAGCTGTTTATATTTTAGAGGGGGCATACAAATTTCTGAGTTACCTAGTTGACAGTAATTATTGATTATGAAGCCAATTATTGTTTTAGGATTATGGTAACACATATAGTTACGGTTATCTGTGGACTATCTGCTTCAGTTCTGTATTGGCTTTGTGTGGCAAGGTTTTGGTAGCGGGGGGCGGTTACAGGGGTGGCTTCTGTAAGAAGCTGCTGGAAGCTTCCCCTGTGTTCGAGAGAGCCCATACCAGCCCTAAGACGGACCCACCGCCAGCCAAGGCCGAGCCAATCAGCGATAGTGGTAACGCCTCTGTGATAACATTTTTAAGAAGGGAAAAAAAGTTGGGACAGACGGAAATGGCAGCCGGAGAGAGGAGTGAGAACATGTAAGAGAAACAAGCCTGCGGACACCAAGGTCAGTGAAGAAGGAGGGGGAGGAGATGCTCCTGGCGCTGGAGCGGAGATTCCCCTGCAGCCCGTGGGGAAGACCCTGGTGAGGCAGGCTGTCCCCCTGCAGCCCAGGGAGGTCCACGGTGGAGCAGATATCCACCTGCAGCCCAGGGAGGACCCCACGCCAGAGCAGGTGGGATCCTGAAGGACGCTGTGACCCCGTGGCAATCCCACGCTGGAGCAGTCTGTGCCTGAAGGACTGCACCCCGTGGAAGGGACCCACGCTGGAGCAGTTCGTGAAGAACTGCAGCCCGTGGGAAGGACCCACGTTGGAGAAGTTCATGGAGGACTGTCTCCTGTGGTCGGGACCCCATGCTGGAGCAGGGGAGGAGTGTGATGAGTCCTGCCCCTGAGGAGGAAGGAGCAGCAGAAAATAATGTGTGATGAACTGACCATAAACCCCATTCCCCATCCCCCTGTGCTGCTGGGGGGGGTAGGTAGAGAATCCGGGAGTGAAGTTGTGCCTGGGAAGAAGGAAGGGGTGGAGGGAAGGTGTTCTGAGATTTGGTTTTATTTCTCATCACCTTGATCTGGTTGATTTGTAATAAATTGAGTTAATTTTCCCCAAGTTGAGTCTGTTTTGCCCGTGACAGTAATTGGTGAATGATCGCTCCTGTCCTTATCTCGACCCACAGGCTCTTTGTTATATTTCCTCTCCCCTGTCCAGCTGAGGAGGGGGAGTGATAGAACGGCTTTGGTGGGCACCTGGCGTCCAGCCAGGGTCAACCCACCACAAGTTCATTTGGGTTTTTCTCATTGTGCTTTGACCAGGATCAAACTCCTTCACTGAAAAAAATGCACCAGACGGAGATTTTTTTTAATATCTGGTTTGCTAGTAAAATCCCCTGAGATTGTCCAGTTCTACACAAATCCCCAAATTCCTCCTTGGCATCTGAAAACTGTACTCAGTTTTGATTAAAGCAAGCCCTGCTTTCATTGACTGTATTGCTCTGCCCCAGGAAACCTTTGTAGTGACCATGGGAGGGCAGCAGATTTCTGGGGAGTCACTCGGACTCTGAGATTTGGCCTTGGTGCAAACAGGAGGGTTAGAAGAGCAAAGCACCAAGCAGTACAAGGTTGAAAAGGCCCAAATGCGGTAAGACAGGTGGAAAAGGCTGGTGTTTGGGCACATATGCATCTGCATGGATGCTTGCTGAAACTGGGCTGTGCGGAGAGGAAGAGCGGGACATTGCGAGTGAAAGCATATATACTTCAAATCAGCCGTCAGTTTGTTATTTTTACCTAGCTCTTCACTGTTTGGGTTTTTGAGGCAGAATTAATGATATGACTATGGGCTCTGTCTTCAGTGAGTAGGTATGGGGCCTGCCAGGACCCAGGAGACTCGAGCATAGTGAGGACCTGCCTGCTGGAATGGGAGCCTCCACCAGGAAGGAACGTTATTCATATCTAGCTCAACAGTGATTTTCCCAGTCGTCAGCTAGTCTTTCCTATAACCAACAGTTAATGCCTGTCACAGCACACTTCACAGGCAGTTGATGAGGATTTAGGTTCTGGCAAGTTGGCAATTGGACTTGGGCTCTGCAGCTAGTAACTGTAATATTCAGAGCAGAACTGATGTCTCACGCTTGGAGCAGGCACTTCATGTAACCTGATCATCCAGGAACCTTGGGGTGGGAATTCTCTCAGCGCAAGCATTTAAATAAACCAGAATACCTCTAGAAAGTCTCCTGTATGCAGAATGATGCTCTTCATCGCAGAACACATTAACTGGCTTATTTAAATTTTTGCAGTATTCCCAAAGCAATGGTTTGGGGGGGATGTTTTTTTTTTTTTCTTCTTTTCTCTGCAGGTGATTCTCCCAGTATAGTATCAACCTCAGTACAAACTCTGCTTTTTATAGGTTACAGTATCTAGGTTTTTATTCATGAGTTCGAATTTAAGTACATGAGCAACTTTATTGAAATTTGTGGAATGGCATTAACCATATGTTTCATCAGATTATTGAATCTGGGTTCTCACGTCATCCCCACTGAAGAAAAGAATATCTACACAGAGTCATTGCTGACCAGATCCAATTGATGAGAGTTCTCCTTCAAGGCAGAGGTTAGACCAGCAGTGCTCCCAAGGTCATCCCCAGCCAACACTCTGTGGTTCTGTGAAGCAGGAGGTGAAAATACCCGCACAGAAGCTTTGATGGAATTCATGATTCATACAGCTGAGCCTGGAAACCAAGATCATTCGTGGTACACGATAGGCCCTCTTGGATGAGATGCCATGAATAGTAGGTTAATGAATATTATTTAAATAAACTTAACATATGTACGTGGCTACATTAGAGATTGATCCAAATTTTGGACAATGTTGGGAGATGCTAGGGTATGGCTATGTGACAGAAAGAAATTATGTTAGTAGGGCTTACATTACCTGTCATGTCTGGAGCCTCAATAACTGACTCTGGCACATGACCAGCAATTTGTAACAAAAATGTCCTTGCTTAAGCCAGCAGAGCCAATAAGTGGATGAACATCTGGTGAACATCTGGATGGCTTGAATGAGGCTGGTAAAGGAGATCCTGAGTTGGCATAAACCAGGGCTAAGAAGTGTCCCTGTTTTCTGCAGCTTCAAAATGCTGGCACCGTGTGAATGTGCTGTAAAGACAGATGAACTATAAATGGAGAAAGATACAACTCAGAACATTTATTCTTACAGCTCCCTAATTACTGCCAATGTTATTTGTATGACACTATGAATGTTAAGACACCAGCTCTAACATTGTGCCCAATTTTAAGCACAGCACTTTGGCAAAGGTATGGACCATTTGAAGAATATCCAGAATTCAGCAAGAATGATGTAAGACCCTAGAAGCATGACCTGTAAGAAAGGTCTGAGAACATAGCTTATAAATACATTATGAAGTTATTGGGATTGCTTGATTTAAAAAAAAAAAAAAAGACAGACAGACAGACAGAAAAAAAAATCAAAGGAAAGAAAGAAAGAAAAAGATGGATAAGAAACATGATAGTGATCTTCAAACATACGAAAAGTTGTTGCAAAAAAAGAAGTGAATAGTCTTTCCTTCATGTCCACTGTGGATAGTACAAAAAGTAATGGCCTTTTTAATAGTGACAAGGGAAATTTAACTTAGACATTAAAAAAAAAAACCTTTTTAACAGTAAGGATAATTAGGTACTGGAATAGATTGCCTAGGGAGGCTGTGGAAACTCTATCATCATTACAGGCTTTAAAGAGCAAGCTGGACAAACACTCATTTGGAATAACAAAGATCTAGTTGATCTATGGAGGGCAAAAGATGAACAATGTGTTTGACTGATGGCCTTTATAGATCTGTGTTCTACTGTTCAGTGGTAATTGTTTATCAGTATGGGGGATAATATATACTTGTCAAACAAATCAGATAGACATGACAGAAGCAAAAAATATCACATATCATTTTTGGATAGAAAAATATGAAAAGAAATCAAATAGTGTGGAAGACCAGTCACATTTGAATAACAAGATTTTCAAATTCAAAGTTAAAAGTTCTTACACTGTGATGACAGATACATCAGAAGATTATATTTAAAAAATAAATGGATGCTTGCAAGGTTAGGAAAAAGCATGTCAATCCCTTTGGTAATTTTAAACATAATTTTATTTGGCATCAATAAGAGGAATCAAGCAGATTGGAGGATCTGTTTATGTTCAGGATTGTAGGGGCAGAAAGTTAGTCTGTTCCTTCCTATAATACTTCATTTGCTTTATTCCAGATTTCCAGAGCTATAACTGAGATCAGACTTCATTTCCTGGTCCTTTACCCACACCATACCCAAGTTCAACTAAATCTTTTTCAAGAGGTTCCTGAGTACATCAACCCAGGGGCAGGAAATAGCCTTCTAACTCAGCGACTTACTTGAAGGGGAGATAGATAAAGACGTAGAATTATTTCTTTGGTCTCGCCTGGGTAACTATCTCACGACTCTTGAAGTACAAGCCTGCTGTAATCATTAGGGCATGGTTAATGAAAACAGCTCATTATAGTCTTGGAGATACTGTCCTCTAATGATGCCCTTTGGATTGAAATGTATGCAAATGAAGATTATTTAATTTAGAACTTTTACTACACGGACCTTGTAAATATGAAAATTTAATTACTAAGTGCAATATTTATCATGAGGAGCCCTATCTCTCCTCTTTACCCTACGAAGCAAATAAGAAAATATTCTTTTTGATGTAGATGCTTATTTAACAGATGCTTCTGTCCAGTGTTTTCACAAACCTGTACAGATATGCACCAGACCAAATATGCACAGATTTATCCCTTTATCCTGGAGAGCATTACATTAACATCCTTCGCACTTTGATAAGGGTCCAGCATTTCTTGGCTTCTGTAAGAAAATTTGCACATGGATCCAGAAGGAAGAAAATTGCTGGGAGCAAAAGTATGGTGTAACAAAACTGCTGTCTGACAGTGTGAGAACAATGAAGTGCTTTCATAAGTAAATGGTGCATATCTCATGATATGTTCTCAGGAGGGGATCATCTGAGGCAGGCCCATACACAGAAGAAATATTTCAGACAGGAATATTATCCTGCCCATATGGAGGAGAATGAGCTGTTGGAATAATTGATTGTTTATTGCTTCTGCAGTTCTGATAAATAAATGCAGAAATCCAGAAACTGATTTGGGTGGGTCAAACTTGGTGTGTGTAGGAGAATCTTGGATGAACAGAAAATTTGAAAAAAGCCCAAATAGTAAATTATGTTTCTATTTTTAGACAAATGGTTTTGTAAAATAGGAAGGTCTCTTGACATACAAAACCACTTTAATACTGAAAAATCTCCAAGTATCAAACCTGGAATGTTTTGACATTTCAGAACTTCTGCTTTTGTTTTTACATTGAAAAATCAATATAAGTTAATAAGAAATTTTGGTATCACCAGTTTTTCAGCTGTCTCATTGGTGTGGTCTCCTCTTTCACTCCTGATCCTGAGCATAGAATATAAATAGATAGGAAAGGACAGGAAACATTTATATTATCACAGCAAGATTTGTTGGCAAATGTGATATATTTTATTAGCTCAGTTGATGTAATTTGGGAAAAAAACCCAAACACAATATTTCAAGCGTATAAGGCCTTCTTCAGACCTGAAACAGAATTGGTCAATATAAAAATAAAGTACCATTACTGAGATTATTATGTGCTAGTAATGTATGTTCCCTTCCTTCAAAATTTTCCTTGCTTACATCCTTGGATTATCACAACTACAGTGTGACTGCTACTACGGACATAATATTTTCAGTGGGAAAACACAGGAGTCCTTGAGATCCTCTGTTTCAGAAGGATCCTGAAATTCATGGAAGGACTTATGCCAACTTTAACGCCCTTTGAATTGGACCTCTATTAAAAATCAGGGACTTTCATTCAACCTCCTATACCTGATCTCTAGCCAGAAAACAGCCAAACGGCCAAAACTTCTTCCACCTTCAGGCACTTTCCCAAGGCATTACGGATTGTCACACTTCACCGTTGCTAACCTGGGCTGTCCTTTGAGTGGCAGCTAAGCAAAGTGTGCAAAATCCTATTTGCAGGGGGAGAAGTACTCAAGACGAGTTCTGTGTCTGTATGAGGCACATCCCCTACCAGTGTGGTTCTCCTCAGGGGTGTGTATTCTGTGGCCTTTTTGAGATATAGGAGGAATGTGTCCATGGAAATCTGTGCCTGCTCTTCACCCTAAGCCTACTAACAGGACTGCTTCCTTGGTGAAGTGAGTTCGTATCACTGCATTGTTAAGCAAATGGGGATAATAACTATGGCTTCTGTTAACAATGTGGAAGTCTATAGGATCAAAACCTCTCTTGCTGAGTAATTTGGCTGGATGCTGTGTGGGAAGGAGCCATCTTTCAATGCTTGTTCTGTGCTTGGACAGGAGCTAGCCCAGCCCTGTGCATGACTGAGCTTCTAAGAACTACAAAATGCGACAAAGATTGTAACCTCCCCTCCATCCCCACCTTGGTCACTTTTGTATGGGTGCCTTTGCCCATGAGCAGAGTATCTGCAGTTAGGATATTAGTGAGTTTAAGAGTATAGCTGGTTATTTGCTAGTGCTCACAGGAGGTGGGTAAGACTGCTGCTGTGAGTCTAAGCATTAACAGGCTCATCACCTCTGTTGATCCATCTGGGCTGTCTTTTCTGGCCAGGCAATCATAAGAATGGTGAGGAAAGGAAGATCTCTGTCACTCCTAGGAATAAGCTGTTTGTCAATCAAACAACATGTGATGTTTTTCCCCTTTTTTTATTTTTCCTTTAGGAGGTTCAGCTTTTCTTGTCAGTATTTTTCCTCTTGAATCCTTGAGCCCCTAATTATCACCATCTCAGCCATTACAATTTTGGCCATGTTTTTGTCTTTCTTATATTGAATGACTTCAACTCATGGACTTTCTCACACCTTAGCAACAATTTTCTCAGTGAAACAGCCAAGGTCACACAGCTGTGCTGAACCAAACTAGTCCTTGAGTTATAGACAGCTGGTCCCCAGGGCTGAATGTTGTGAGATGACAGTGTGTCCACCTTGCACATGAGCAGAGGAATATATTCCACGGCTGTGTGCATTGCTCTGAACTAGAAAGACAAGAATGTTTTTGTTTGTCCCTTCAGATGCTCTTTGCTTAGATGTTGAAGCAGCCAGGAAAAAAAAAAAGGACTTTTCATAAAAGCTTACAAACATCATCTCTTTCCCCTATTTCTTAAGTCACTGCAAAAAGAATCTAAAAAGGGGAAAACACAAAGATAACTGTATAATAACTCACATTTATCTAGTGATTGTAATCTCTGAAGGCACTTTAAGAAATGTCATAACCACGCATACCCATGTTGTGGGTTGTCCTTCAGCTTGTATTACAAATGTCAGACATGATCCTGGTATTAATTGATATAATTACTGCAGCATTTAATTATTCTTCCATAGTCAGCCTTACCATTTGTTTAAATCTGGAAAACAATAGCAAAATATGTGCCAATTTGTTTTTGTTTTTTTTTTTCTTCTTTTTTTTTCTGCCAACCTTTGCTAGGACAGGAGAAATCCCATTATAGTAGCTGGGTTATGTAAGAGGTCCGAGAGCCTTTCCCCTGCAATTTTTGTGCTTTATTACCAGCAGTAGGAGGAGGATGACCCTTACACAGACTATTTTGGGTTCATATACTACTGTTTATTCTGCTTGAATAAGCCAGTCAATATTCTGTCATTTGGGGTGGACAGAGACACCTGGAGCAGCCCTACTCCGTTATCATCCAGGGAGTACTGTCTTCAGGAGCAAACATCAGCGTGGCCTCAGGGTTATGAACTGGTGCCTCTGTGAGTGATTCACAGCCTGCAAAAGATAATGCTGTCCTGACTTTTCATAGCTGGATGTTTCAGGACCTACCTTCAGCTCTCTGCAGCTTCTTGTAGCATCTTTCCATTGTAGCTGTTTCCTTGAGATTTGGCATGAGAGGATGTATCTGATGTCCACACAGTGCCCCATAAAGATGGTAATGCTAAACTGTTTTGGAGTGAAAGCATTATACAGTCCAATTGCCACTTTAGCCCTATAACAGACCTTTTACAGACAAGCATCATTTTCCTGGAGTCCCTCTGTATCATTCATATCTCACAAGCAAATCTCTTTCAGGAGTTCTCAGTTGTTATCTCTGGGTCTGAATGAATGCACCATAATCTGCCTCTATGAAATCCCCAAATTTCAGATGCATGTAGATTGAAAGCTTCTTTTCTCTGATTCTGGCTCAGTATTGATATAAAGATATTAGATATATAAGATATAGAGGTATAAAGCTCATAATTGATATAAAGATCCAGGGTGCTTCATAAGGCCATTTTCACTACTCTGTCAGGACGGTAATAGCAAATTGAGTCACTAAGCTTATTTGCACCCACGCGGATCCCAGCAGCTCCAATCACACTGCTGTGCACCACGATAGAGCTCAGAGGCTCAGTACATAAGGATGAACACTTTTCTCAGATCTCTGCTGAACCCATCATCTGTGTTTATGGATAAATGCTTTGTAATACAGCTCACACGTGACCAATTTGTAGCTACATGGATAAGGAGATGGGGAAATAACACGTGAATGGTGTACCTCACTTTGGACATGCAAATTTTTTCTTTGTTGGCCTTTTAGAACTGCTGGGGGTTTTAAGTTTTTGTTTTTTTTTGTTATAATACCAGCCCTTACATTTTAAATATGTAGGCTGGTATACATGTATGATTGATGAACAAAAATCCTAATGCAATAATGGTTCACAAAACAGAGACAGAGAATATATCTGGCAAAACCCAAGCTGTCTCCCAGATGTGACTGTCTTTAAAATGAAATTTACACAGGAATTGGTTAAACCATGACAGGAATGAATGAAAACATTCAATTAAAATTGACGGTGGAATTAGGAGAACTGCATAAAGACCCTTGCTCAGGAAACAATAAAGAAATAAAATAATTCAGTTCCCAAGAATGTTCTGAGGTAACAAGTGACAACCAATAAAAGACCAAATACTTGAATATCAGCTTACCTGCTTTCCTTTGAAGAAGTGCTGCTCTTTGTGATCCATTCATTTTACAGAACGGTACTTGGTAATTTTTTCAGAGAACATTTTTGAAGGAGTGTGTCCAACATTTCCAGTTATGTCTTGAAGGCTTGGCACAAAGAGAGAAGAGATGAGAAAGATCTTAAAAATGGAAAAATGAATAAATACTTTAGGCTGCTTTTTTCCTCCTCTCATTTGACTTCTGAATAATCTGATCTGCTGGAGGTATTAAGAGGCCTTATTTAGTAGCTATGATCATTAGATAACAGGTTCTACATGTCCTCCACCCTGCAATGGGAATCCACTGTTTGGTACCTGTTTGGTTTTAGTGTTTAAATAATCTCTCAGATGCATGTATATCTCAGCTGAACAGAATAGTTTTAAGCAAGTGATAAGAGTGGGTGGGAAAGACATTCACTGCTATCATAATCAAACACGTCATGAAGTAATTAATTAGATAAAGCCATAATGCACCATAAGCAAATGCTGATGTTAAATAAGTATTCACATGCTGCTCATTTAGACACAACTCTGGGTATTGTATCCTGTGATGCTGTCATTCAAGTCCTTTGTAATCTATGATGTAATTGATTCCTGGATTTCACTAGCCAATGTAATATACTGTGAAAGGGCAAATGTATTTGCAGGTTATCTAATCTAGGAGAGGAGAAGAAGAGGAAAGACATGAGAGAAGTCTTCAAATATGTAAGAAACAGCTACCAGAAAGGAAGGAATAATTTATTTTCTATGGCTCCTGTAGAAAAAGATGTACTGAGTTTAAATTTCAGCAAGGGAGATTTAGTTTAGATATCTGGGAAACAACTTTGTAAGAGAAAGGAGACTGACTTATGGGAGTTGTTTAGTCTATGATACTCTGGAGTCTCCATCTGTGTAACCAGTCCTTGCCAGGAATTAGCCCATTCTGCCATGGGACAAGAGGAAGGAATAGACAACTCCCAAAGGACTCTGCCAATGTAATTTTCTCCTCTAAATTTTCTCTGGTGCAACATTTCACGCTTCCTCTGTAGTCTCTGTCTCCCCATTCCAGCAGCATGTTATTGAAATGATAGAAAATGTGCAATGAAAGCAAAAGAATGTGCCTTGTCACCTCAGCTCAGCTCTGGGTGAATAACATCTTCTAGCACTGCATGTATGAATTTGGGGTGAGCCTCGGTCCCCGTGTGTAATATGCAGTTATAGTGAACACATGGGAACTGCGGTGGAGCATAAGTGTCTCTCAGTCTTGGCTATACACGAGAACTGAACCTGACTCTTACATTTCAGTGGCATGTTGCTCAAATGATAAGCTTTACAAAGTTCTAAAAGAATCTTATTTTTAAGAAATGCACTAAAAGCTCCTTTTTGAAGCATGCATTAAACAAAGCTCTCAGCAAGGGGGTGTATCTGAATGGCTACTGTGAAACCTGCAATCTGAAGAAGCCTCAATACAAATCAAATCCTTCCTGGCATGGTTTTCTGCACTGGCATGTGTTTATTCTCTCTGGGAGGTCTTCTCTTCAGCACTCCGTGTCTGGAATGTAAAAGTGGAAAGAATTTTCTTTTCTGAAGTGAAAGAAGTTTTGCTGGAAAGTTTTCTCTGGAATTTGTTTTTAAAAGTCTTTAAAGGATTTTTTTTTTTTCTTTTTATTCCCCCCTTGGAAGCCTCTATTTTCTTGAAAGCCTCAGTCTTAAAGAACTGCAACAATACCTTGTGCAAGTTTGAGTATCTTGCATTTTCCTTTCATCGTTATTACCAGGGATTCCCACCTGGATCATTTCTTCTGTTGTTTGTTATACCACAACAGAAGATGTGTTATACCACATATGTACAAATGTACATATGGTAGGCAAGCAACAGACAAGATGGTGGTGAATCACGGGAAATATAAAGCCACGGAGAAGACTGGGCAGATGAGACCTCAAAGCAATGGAACGTTGCTGCACATTGAGTGCTATGGGGTGAAGAAGATGTCACGAGGGCTTTGTATCTGGAAGAGTTGGATCTGTATCAGTGCAACGCTCTGTCTGAACAAATTAAGACCTGGCTAATACATCTTCCTGGTGCAAGAAGACCAAGTTAGCTCACCCTCAAGGAAATTTTATGTGCAGTTTAAACAGCAAAGTGGGGCGGTGTTTGCTTAGGGGTGCTGTCCGGCCTACAAGATAGACCTTGCCTATATTTTCTCAAGGTCATGGGAGGTAACGGACAAAACTCTCAAGTGTTGAAATAACATTTTGGGAATGAAATTTTGGAAATTAAGTGTGTATATATTCATTTTTTTATTTATTTTTTTTTAATAGAGAATGTTGACAAAAATTACTCCTAAAATATTTTCTCATGAGTACAGGTACAGTTTTGCCAAACTGTCTTATTGACTATCATCAAATACTGACAACAGCTACAAAGAAACCATTGCTGTAATACCACGCCAGCATTGGCCGTGCTCAGAGCTATTTAATACAGGTCTCACAGACAGTGTAATAATTTTGTAATCAGAAAGCATTTTCACTTGGCCATGTATTTCCTGCAGGCAGCTGCTCAGTCCCTGACAATTGAGTCAGACATGCAGATTCCAGGCAACTGTAAGAAAGTCACTAGTTATCCAGAGCGATTTCCAAAAATAACAATAATGAACACATGTACAATAGTTCTCACCAGGGACTCTCTGTCAGTTTGGGTTTTGCATGCTCCTGAAATGTGAATATTAAATAGCAATAAACATGCCCCTGTCGAGAACTTGTGCCTTCTATATAAATATTGCTGTATAAACCTCAGGTCAGCAATTTCCTTTTTATTCTCTCTTCGATTAAAAGTGCTATAAAATCACCAGGCTGGATAGTCTCCTGTGCAAAGGCTATGCTGGTTACTGACTTTCTGGAACAGTGTGGTTTTTCAGGGGCTAATAAGGCTGAACCTCCCTGTTTATCACTTATGTACATCCACACTCTTGGCAACAGTCTTTTGTTCTGCCACATTTCATTTACTCCAGCGTTGGTCCAGATGACACTAATGATGTTGAAAGTCAGGAGGATGCTGTTAATAAATGTGGTCCAGAGGCCTGGTATGTATGTGACCTTTATCTTTCAAATGACCTGTGTAAATTCAGTCCAGTCAATACACCTAGATAGATTGCTGTGTTTCAGGGCTATGAAATTAGGTTAGAAAATTCCAGGACAAGAGGAACTGATGAGATTGCCTCTCTGAAACTGACCATTGCTGCAATTTGTCTGTAGGGACTCACTGATGTGATACCTGGATCCATCACACCTAAACATGAATGGATGAGGATGAAGCTGTCTGCTGAAGGTTATTAAAAATCTTAGGTGTGTATCATACCCTGGGTGTTCTGGGCTTTATCCTACTGTGGTTACCCAGAGTTTCATTAAAACAGAATATAGACAGATACAAACCTAGGAAGATCTCTGTCCTATTTGAGTTGCAGAGGGATGCCATGCGTGATGTCTGAAGGCATCTAAAACCAGACTATGCGATTACATGACTTTCAGCTGTAACCCATTTGAAACAGCTTCTGACACCTCAAGTCACCACAGAGAAACATATTTGGTCTTGAAAAAGCTTGGCAAGGAGCATACACATTTACCTTGCTGAAACATGCTGTCGTGGTTTAACCTCAGCCAGCAGCTAAGCACCACGCAGCTGCTCACTCACTCCCCCACCACCCAGTGGGACTGGGGGAGAGAATCAGAAGGAAAAAAGTAATACTCATGGGCTGAGATAAAAACAGTTTAATAGAACAGAAAGGAAGAAACTAATAATGATAATAATAACAATAATGAACTAATGAACTAATAAAAGGATTGGAATATACAAAACAAGTGATGCACAATGCAATTGCTCACCACTCACTTACTGATGCCCAGTTATTTCCCGAGCAGCAATATGCTCCCCCACCCTGCCAGTTCCCCCCAGTTTATATACTGGGCATGAGATCACATGGTATGGAATACCCCTTCGGCCAGTTTGGGTCAGCTGCCCTGGCTGTGTCCCCTCCCAACATCTTGTGCCCCTCCAGCCTTCCCGCTGGCTGGGCATGAGAAGCTGAAAAACCCTTGACTTAGTCTAAACACTACTTAGCAACAACTGAAAACATCAGTGTGTTATCAACATTCTTAGGCTGAATCCAAGACATAACACTATACCAGCTACTAGAAAGAAAATTAACTCTATCCCAGCTGAAACCAGGACACATGCTAAAGAGAAAGCCATAAACGCCATCCACTTCATGCTCATACTTGCCCGAAAGACATCAATGCATTTCACAGGTGTTTTTTCAAAACTGTTCTGTGAAGATGACTTCTGTTTTTCTAAAGTTTGATCTAGACTCTAGCAAATAAATTAGAGATAGAGGTGATTTTGTTAAAAAATATATAACTTTTCAGTGGTTCCATTTCAGAAGCGATATTGATTAGATTACTTGAATAACTATAAGAAAATAAGAACAGAAGAATGACTGTTGTCAGACCAAGAATACTGCTAGCCTAATACAAATGCCCCCAAAATGGTCAGTTTTGGATTCTTAGGGAAAAACTAGTACAGGCTGGGCAGTGCAGTACGATTCTTTCTTTCCCTAGTTATGTAGCCTCTGTTTTTTATCCTGCTCCCTGTCTTCTGGTGAACACTGGTTTAGAGATATTCTGTGATAACTATTGCATTCAAAGCTTGATAGCTGCTCATAGACCTGACTTCATGGTTGGTAACTTTTTTAAGATAATAACTAAATATCAAGAAAAATTAAATCCATGAATATATGTTTGAATTTGGAATACGATCAGGTATTTTGATGAGATAGGGTGGTGATGTCATTTGTCATGTTGTTCATGCTTAAATGGTGTCACATTTACTTTCTGGGAACACTTGGGCAGCAGAGCATAGCTGGAGAAAAATACTCATGAATAGCAAATATTAAGCACAAATGCTTGAATATTCCCTGAAGACAAGTTCCAGGTTGTCTATTCCATTTTGTCATTTGCAGTTCCTTCTCTAGCCGTACACTGTATAAATCAGCCCAAAAGGGAAGGAGTCAGCAGTAAGAAAATTGAAATAAGCCTATACCAAAATTCTCACTGCAGCACATCATTCACTAAATGATCAGAATCCAAGAATAGTATCTGGAGTGAAAATATACAGAAAACAAGAAACTTGTTTACAAATACAGTTTATAAACAAGAAAACAAAGAGTTATTTTTA
The DNA here is from genome assembly GCF_929443795.1 of Astur gentilis. Classification (NCBI taxonomy): domain Eukaryota; kingdom Metazoa; phylum Chordata; class Aves; order Accipitriformes; family Accipitridae; genus Astur; species Astur gentilis. The sequence continues at coordinate 39,428,560 of NC_064880.1, forward strand.
CTTGGGTGATCATGTGGCTGTGATCAAAATGTTAGCTTCCATTTTATTATTTTCTTGGAAAGAGGGCAAAATTAAACATTACTACTACTTGAACTTTAAGAGTTAGCTTGTCAAAATCACCCTGACTAGTGTCAAACTGCCACATCTTTTCCAAAGGGCATTTAGCTTGGACCAGTTCAGCAGGTACATTCTTACCCGAGCACATGCTAACTTGGCTGTTCAAATTTGTGTGTACACACCACGATTGTGTTTTTACAAATACATCTTTTGTGTTCTGCTTTGCAATGGTGTTTTTTAGATTTCCTGAGACAGAAGATGGGTACAAATGATAACTTTATCACTGACCACAAAACGTGTCGCACAGTTGGATGAAGGTAACTCAGTAAGGATCTTACAGCTAGGAAATTGATGGAAATGATTGATCCATAGACAGAGATCAATGCAGAAGCAGTTAAGAAGTCTGATTTAACTTTTGAAGCTTCAATCCCATCCTAAACTTGAGCTCTACCCTCTCAAGACAGTGTCTGAAAAGCCTCACATGTGACATTAGTCTCACAAGAGTTTTAAGTTGTCCTCTGCATCCTAGTAAACCTCACTCCAGTTGTCAAAAATGTTATATGTATTATATCAATTTTTTTCAGATAATGTTCGATTAGTTAGCTACCAGGATGGTAAACATTAACAATACATGAGAATGTAAGTAGTATTTGGAAAAAAATCGCCTGTCTACCCCATCTCTTTTTATAATGCTACATTTTTACATTTTAATGTTACACCCTCATTGCAGAAAATATATATTCTTCTAGAGTATAAGCCCACTCCTTCCTATTTAAACATCCTTTGATTCACACAAGCACTCAGTTGTCAGTTATGTTATTGTCTTTCTTCAGATGCAGATTAATAGGTGAAGGGCAAAATCAAGGACCTGCAATAATTGGTATTTTCTCATCCCTCCTCTACTTATAAGCTGATCCTGCCAGAGACTATCAGTTAAAGGGAAAGAAACAGAAAAGCAATGAATGAGATTCCACTACATTACGTTAAGCAAAACAAGTTCTAAAGTGCAAATGATGCCAGGGACATGTTAAATACACAATGTTTTCGCCATGAGTTTAAATGGTAAACTGTGTTTTTCTTTAGTAAGATAACAGGAAATGGTAAGTTAACAGCATTGATCATTTAAAATATGGCTCAGGATATAAGGACACAACAAAATGTTTTAAAGAACAAATGACAACACTGTCAAATTATTAAGGCCATACTGGCAAAAATAATTAAAGGCAATTACAGAGAAAATATCATTTAAGGGCATCAGGAGAAATATTATTTTATTTATTTAAACAAATTGGACTATATAAACAAAGAAACAGTTTTTCAGTTCCAGAAATGTTATAAATTTTATCATCTGAAATTCATCCAAGCTACTGTATTCTGTCACTGGAATGAAATATTAACAATAGAATCGACATTCTAGTTAGTCTCCATTCAACCCCAAACTTTAATAGAAATAACCTGTCGGATTTGACTGAGTGTGATATCACTAGAGAAGCCTTGAATTTAAACTGGCTGGATAAGGAAAATTGCATGGTTTGTGAAGGCAGTTTTGAATAAAATGGAAATTTTGCTTCTATCCCATTTAGCTGTCAAAAGGCCACTTCTAATACTTTCATAAAGCTATTTGCCTACAGAGCAAAGATAAAGACCTGGAAAAAAATAACAACATAATCCTAAAGCAAATAACCAGAAGATTAAAAAAACCAAGAAAAATTATCCCAATTTTCTAATATCCTTTGTTTTGAGTTTAACTGGTGTGTGTGTGTTATTTCTTGATGGAGCTTCAAAATGTTAAAAAAAAAAAGATGAAGATTTATTCCAATTGATTATTAGATTGCAGCAAGGTTATTAAACACATTCATTTTAGTTAAGATTTTAAACTGGGAAACAGCAGAGAAACACAAAAGCCAGAGTGACATGTAAATTAATGATAAGATAAGCAAATTAAAAAAACCTACTTTTGAAGTTGCAGGGAAACTTACATTAAAATAGATAAAAAAAAATTTATAATCTGAAGCTCTCAGCAAGGCTGAAACAAGGTTTGGAATTTTTACGAGATGAGGGAAAAGTTAATGTCTCCTTCCTAGCAAAAATGCTGCTTCTTGTATTGACGTTTGCAGAACATAATGATCCTATATACTGCCCTGCTCTGCATTGCCTAATAACTCACAATCAATCTGTTGATCCTGAAAATAAATGCCATGTTCGTGGTAGGTATGAAAAGGTGATCAGTAGTTAACAACATTAGAGAATAATTTCACATTAAAGACATAGGTAAGATTAGCTTAGTGCCTAGAACTGGGGAAACCTTTTTTTTTTCTTTTTCCTCTGCAGTCCTACATAGGATGCAATCCATTATCTGTCTGCACTTCATCTAATTGAACTATGGAAAGAATGAGCATTGGATAGATGCTTCTGAAGATTTTAAGCCCAGAGTACACTGTACTCCTCATCTGACCTCATGTGTAATACAGGATGGTGTGTTCACACAGAGGTTTTTGAACAAGAAGAAGCTATTTTTCCTCATTATAATACCACCTTTCTGCCTGTTATGATCCTATACTATGTGCTACAGCAACTGTAACACACAGACACAGACAGCCACAGAAATGTCTGAAAAGGGTGGCAATACTCATTCTCGTGAGAATTGAAAATGTTTCTCATTCAAAATATGAGAACTTTCTGAATGTCAGATATTCACTTAGCTCATTGCCCCATTAAACATGCTCCCTGAAGAGATTTCCCGTTTCTCACATCTTGCTGGAGAGTGGGCATCGGGGGAGATGGCAGTGCTGTTGTCTTTCTGTCCCTACTGTGTTAGCTCAGGATCACAGAACGCTTGGGTAAAAATGTTCAGTACGCTCCCGCAAATCATTCTTCAGAACTTGGCTTGTGCCCCTTTTCCAAGCAGTTGCTGTACCACATGGCTGAGCAGCAATCAAGAGTGGCAGATACACTGGTCTGCTACAGGCTTCCCACCGGAACACAATATACGCATATTTTTAGCCTTTTGGAATAGTCTGGTCGTGCTGTGGGTTTCAAGAAGAGAGCTGTTTAGGACAAGAAAGCAAAAGAGAGAACCACAGTGAAGGAAGAGAAAGGGTTTCCTTACATAAGGGAAGGAGAGAACACAGACAGAACCCTGCCTGCTGGAAGGGAGGAGATTCCTTGTCCAGGAGCAGGGTGTCAGTATTTGAGGTGGGAGGAAAACAAATACTGGCCACTGTTCCAGGCCTGCACGTACAACAGAGATGTCGCAGTTCCCAATTTGCTAAGCTGCATGACAGTGTCTTCAGAAAGATGAGAGCCGCAAGCCATGTAATAGACTGGGGTAGTAATAGTTCACAGGGGGAGCGCGGGGTGGGGTGGGCACGGAAATGGAGCACAGGACCCCTCAGTGCCTTTGGACTCGGTCCCTGATGTCAACCTTCGTCTAGCAGAGAGGGATTTTGATTATTCAGCCAATGCTGGTGATGGAACCGGGCATCAGAGCTGTATTTGGACTGTATGGGAGCGACGAGCAAGGGCGTAGCTATCCGGCGGGCACACCTGCTGTATGCCGTGGGATTCAAGGGCTTTGGAGGAAGCCTTATATTTTGGAGGCATTGCTTCTAATTAATGCCTTCCCTTCGTAGGCAGTGACGTTCAGTCAGAGCTGTTACGGTATGTGTGTGCTGCCTGGTGCAAATTCTCACGGGGGAGTCTCAGGATGTGGGTTGACCCTTGGAGCTAACTCCTGACCAATCCTTTGCCAGGGACATGTTTCGGCTTCCCTTTCTTGCAGTGCTGGGAGAAGGTACCTACTGAAGGAATTGCCCGTTAGTCTGGCCTGGGTACACCGCTCACAGGTTCTTGGAAATGGCAGCTTTACATTAGGTTTGCTATTATTACGGGGTGGCAGCATCTCCTCTTCCATAGTGAATACGACATCTCATAGTAACAAGAGAAGAAGTGAATGTGATGAGATTTCATCTGACAGCCTGGTATGGATATGGCTTGTGTACAAATTGCATAAAAAAATACACTAAACTGAAACAGAATATTTCACCAAGAGAGGGAACCTGATTTACTTGCATGGATTATTGCCTCTTTCATCAGGTGAAGACAAGAATGTCCAAGTGAATTAATTCATTACTGCTGTTTCACTACAACGGACGCACTAGCGACTCAGAGATGAAGAACTGTTATCATCAGAAAATAGAGAAGAAACAGCAGGAAATAGTCGGACACATTATTATAAGCAACATTAATAAATAAGAAAAAGTAGTTTAACCCTTTGTCAGCAAAATTCTTAATCATGTGCATCAGTGTAAGTGTGTGAATAGTCCTGTTGACATCAGCGAAGTCAGTCCTGCTCTTTGTTTCACCGTGTTGCTGAATGGGGTCCCAAAAGGACAGTGTGTTACAAAGCGTGGCTCGTGATATTTTGGAGGGAAGATAACTGTGCCTCTAAACCTTACAATAATTAGCATTGACAATAGATTTCTCTTTCCATAGGAAAGATTGTTCCTAATCCAGCAAGCGCTTAAAAACATCATTATTTTGCTGTCACCTTTCTACGAGGTCCTTTTCCTTCTGGTTGACAACTGAGATAACAGACAAGGAGACTATCCACCTGATATGCAGTTTTCCTTTCCTTTAGAATGATCTGTGACAACTTCCATTCATGACAGGCAGGTTAGGTTAAAGCAGCCTTTGCTTCTCAACTTCCGCTACAGAATAGGCATGCTTCTATTTCTTTTGCCTGCATTATTTTAGAGAACGCTTGTGAGACTTAGGAGAAAACGAAAACTCAGCTCACCTCCCAGACTATAAAGGACACACAAGCGGAGTTCATACAGGAGAGAAACTGCTGAGACGCAGCAGGCTGAGAAGAAAACAAACAAACAAAAACCTTGAGTCAAAGAAGTGGCAGCCTCAGCAGGGCACTAAGAGGGGAGGTTTTGCTTGCTTGCTTGAAGTAGTTCAGTCTTAGAGCAGTTCTCACTGTCCCAATTAAATTGCAGACAGCTGGTTACTTCACTGAGAAGAGAGACGAGGCAGTTGCTGTGAAAGAAAGAGAGAAGCAGAATTTGAAGCATGAAAGTGCCGATGTGCTCGTTCAGGGATCACCTGTGTGGTGGGCAGCAGACACAGGAAAACTTCCACAGGGGATTTACTCTCTTTTGGCAAGGGCAATTCAATGCTGATGCTTCTGAAAACTTCATGGATATGGCAGAAAATATCATTGGAAGGGCTTGTTAAGGAGGTTGCAGTCTTACGGGGTCCTAATTACACTTTGTCAAAATTTACACTTTGTTAGAGCTGGGCGAGGTCAGCACACTCCTCCTCTGCATTGGGAAGGGCTGCCTGGACTCCACAATGTAGAATAATGCTTGCTAGAGCCAAGGGACCGCAGGCATAACTAGAATTATCCTTCTGCTTCAGTGTGTACTCTGCTGGGCCCTGGCCTCTGCTGTTTTGAGTCCTAGGATGAGTTAATTTCTCGTGGGGACCTGCTAACGGCAAATGCCTAGTATAAATTGACCCGGAGTTTCCCAATGTTCCTTACATTTTAATCTGTCTCAGATTTAAGGACCAACAGTGAGGTTTGATTTCATTCTTCTGCATGGGGTTTTGATTCATGGCCCAAATTCATTCTCAGAGTCCCTGTAGGGAAAGACTATACCCCCTAACACTTGTAGAGTCAATGAGAAGAAACCAAAGGCCATTCTTCCATCTAAAATCTGTATTTCTTTCTGGAGTGTACTGTCTTTTCCTAATAGGTTATAGACCTACACAGATTTTGTTTTCATTCAGTGCCTGCTTCAGTACTGAGTATATTATTTTTTTATTTACCAACAGAACAGATGACAGAGGTTCTTGCACTAATGACTGTATACCAGGTATGCTGAGAAAAAGATTCTCATCGAAGAAGATTTACTGTTTTTCACAGAGGTCTAAAGAAGTCAGTCTTCTAACTCTAAAAGTTTTTCTATAGAGCTTGGAGCTAAATATAGCGGATGACCACCTAAGGGGCTGCATGGGGGCATCTCGGGTATGGAAAGTGACGGTGAAAGTGAAATTATTAGCTTAGAGTCTTAAGTAAGTTTCAAAAGCGCAAGCTAACTGGACTGTACCTCTTAATTAGCCACAGACCACTTTTGAGAATGGGTTCCTAATTTTTGTGAAGTTTGAGTTCAGAAGATTTGGAGTTGATGCTTAAACCTCTCTTGCCCACTTGCTCATCAGACTGCCTGCATACCTGGGCTACCATGCATGCCGTGGGCAAGCTCTCCTCATCTCTTCTCTTGCATATGTTTCACTTTACCTTGGTAATTAAACATTCATTGGACAAGAAAGAGGTTAGGGAAGTCAAGCATGAGAGAGGAAAGCCAGGTTACTGCACCAGTGGTTATTTAATTAGTTAAACAAAGTTGGACAGTTTCAGAGGACACAGCTGAGGAGATCTAATAAACTTGTTGACTCAGATACTCTGCTGGAGAGACAGAAAACTTGTGTTGGAGTCTCTTGTCCATATTAAGCAGCCTGAGGACAGAGAGTGGGTCCTTTGCAAATGAATATCCTAACGACTGTTATTTATGGAGACATAACTTGTGAGAAAAGGTTTTCACTGGATTTGTGAAATCAAATCTACTTGGAGAGTTGGTTGGGAAGTGAAAGATGTGTCAAATGCTGTTGCCAAGATCTACATCCTGCATTCTCTTGGTAGGCTAAGATGAGATCCTCATGTGGATGAAAATGGAGCCTATCAGCAGCATTTCACTTCAAATGCTAATTTGTAAATCATATTGAAATTCAACACAGGTGTTGTTTGGCATGTGTTGATAAAATGCCTTGGGAAGACTGTATAGGAGTAATCTGATGAGGATTGTATTAGAAAGAGAAGAAAAGGACATCTTGTTGCTCTTTATAGCACATAATACTGGTTTTTTTTATGGATTTAAAACCTCCTAATGGCTTTTTCCTCTAAGGGATTCATCACCTGTTCAATCATTTATACTCTGGTTAACAGTGCTGCAGTATCATCTAAATGCTATAAAAATTGCTCTAGTTTAGTAAAGTCTCTCACACTTTGATTTATCCTTGCAAGTCTCTTCTCACAGATATTTCTCCAGCCTACCAAGAAGGCGTGCGGAGAGGTTCCCAGAGTTGTTTCCAAGCACTAAATCACCAGCACTGGATGTTCTGAAGCAACGGGCAAAAAATCTGTCACATTTAGACTGTGGGATCTGTGTGTTCATGAAAGTGAATGACATACAGAAGTGAGAAATGAGATTTTCTGCTGATGCAAAAATGAGGCATGGGACCATAAGAGGAAATAGGACTGTCATTACTGTAGGGGTAGTAACCTCATGAAAGCTTAGTCATATTTTACCTGCTGCAAGAGAAAAAGTAGTTTAAAGTAGGAGGTGACCCAGTGCTGCAGAAATGTCTTAGACTCCCATCAGCCAGAACATTGTATTTCTTCAGCAATCACCAGTTTTATTATGAGAATTTTTCTGATTTCTCTGCTCTTAAATATCTACCAGACTCAGGAGGATGCTGGAAAGTGAATGACCAAAGTGATGAGAGAATAAAGCAGTGAAGGAGGGCTGAACGATAGTAATGGTGTTGTGAGCTTTCCCCCTCTAGATCACTGATTCTGTTGTAACTTGGAAGAGACAAAAAATTGTTACTGAACATTTAATTGCTTTCGAGAGATGTCTTGAGCATTTTGGGTCTATTTCCTGTCTCTTAGAAAAGAGACACCCCTTTGTCAAAAACCATCATGGCAGCTTGCACCATCTGCAGAAACTCTGATGCAACAGAATCGGATTCCCAGCCTTGGAGATGAGGTTTTTAGGATACTGGGAAAGCAGCATTCAAAAATCCTTGGAGCGTCTATTCTGTTAAGATTGGCAGTCTAATTCTGTACTTTATCTAGGAACTGTTGTAAGAAAAAAACCTACAAATGCATCTATAAAATATGTTGTAAACCAAATCATGATTATATGTATTAAAACGATCATGAAGATCCAAAGAGTGGTTTGAATTATTCAGCTATTTTCTTCACATATTTCCATTTCTCAATGTGCTTGCTTAAGGGTAATGTTTCTTTTTTTTTTTTTTTTTTAATGAGACCACTGGGGACAAAAGGTGGTTGACACAGGGGAGTACATTCTGTGACAGAGTAAACTCTTCATATATAATGCAGAGGGCGAGTCCTTGAAGTAAAGACCAAATTCTGTAATGATGAATATGAACACTTATACTGTGTGGCTGAAATGGGATAATTTCAGTGATACTCCTACCAGCCATCTCAGAGCATTAGACAAGTAGAAAAGCACTTTTTGACTGAAGTAACTCTGGACAAGGAGTTTTCATTCCAGGAGGTTTGCATCTCCACTTCCACCACCACGCATTAATGCATAAATATGTATAGCCTGTGAGATCGGTGTTGGATACGTCTCATCCCATTGCATCCCACTGTTTGACAGCACAAACCTGTGCCCCCTGCCCTCGCCTGCATCCAGCCACCGTGAGCTGCTGACAGCTCCTCGGGCGCTGCGTGGGCTCTGCGGGGCACCTGCGGACACAGCCGAGGCAGTGAGAGCCAGAGTGAATCGCTGGAATGAAGCAATGATCAGGCATTGAGGAAACAGTATCACAAATCGCTGAGCTTTTCACATTTCCAGAAAGGCCACTAAACATTTTAATGGTCATCTCCCCACTGCTGTTGCTTCTGTCTGCTGATTCATTCAGACCTCTCTACCCTTGACTCGGAAATCCATCTGCTTTTTAAAGTCATTGTTTTGCCCTACTTCAGTGGCCACTCAGATGACTTATCTCCTGTGTTTGTTGTTCTTTGTGAAACGGCCATTTGTTTACTTTTTCCCCATGTTTCATATTTTTCAGGTTCCGGTATATATTTTGCTCTCAGTCTCTCTTAAAATAATGCATGTCCCTATTGATTCATCATCATCATCAAGATTGTAAGTATTGCTATTATTGTTGTGGGTCAGCTAATTCTGTCCAGTTTTGATAAGAAATAAGAACAAGACTCATGCTTTTTCAGTCCCCCTTGTTTTGTTTGAAGGAAAAATCTATATCTGGTATTTATTATTTTATAGCAGACACAACTGTTAGGTATTTTATTTTTCCTCTCTCTTTTTCCCACAGATGAAAACTTAGCAAAGTCAGCATCTGTGAACTGTACTTCAGTCTTTGAAGGGCCTTCAGGACCAGGCACCCTAAGGAGAAAGAAGAAATCCTGCAGTTTAGGCCTATCATAAAATTCCTTCATCTCCATATGACGCTCCCTTCCTGACTCCAGAGAAAGGGAGGTGTTTATCATTGTTCCTGGCTAATGGGAATACAGCTAGATTTAAAAAGGACTTCAAGGCCCACATTCATCCCTCATAACTTTAGGAAACTAACTGCGATAACTGTGTTGGAGGTGAAGTCCAGCTGGACTCCTTTTGCAGTCCTTAGGAGGAGAGGGGTCAGCCGGGAGGATCCTGGCCAGCATCAGGCTGAGCATCTTGTCAGCTCACAGCCCTCCCCAGACCCAGCCTGGGTACTGCCTGGTTAGTTTGGGATGGAGTGTTTTGGAGAAACAGAGGTATGTTATGGAGTTAAGGAGCTCTGCTGCACTGTGGAGGAGTTCATGTTTGAGTATGGTCTTAATTTGATTTTGTGCTGATTCTAGAGATATTTTCTATACCCCAGCAAGAGTCTTAATTACAGATTTTACAGAGCCTCTCCCTTGTCAAGCCTGTGCCACCACTTACAAAAAGTGGCCGAACTTTTAGCTGGATGCTCAACAGAGCCTTGCTCCAGGCCTGGTTGAAGGTCTTCCTCTGAACCTGGGAATACCCAGGTCTAGTACCCCACACTCCTGAAAATGCTCTGATGGGTTAGTCTGCTGCAAGCCTTGCAGGTGGAAGAAAGCCAGAATTTTCTGCCAGTGCAAAGCAGGAAAAAGCCCCCCTCCCCCAAAAGTCTTGTTCTAAACCTTAGCTTAATTTTGATTTTACTTTTGGTTTTGTATTGTTAAACAAAGAAAGGACATTTTCCAGCCAGCACCATGATTACTTTGTGAGTTTTCTCTCCTAGCGCTTTTTGTTCAGTTACTCAGTCTTCAGCTGTATTATGAAAACTCAGAGTTTCATAAGGAAAAAAAAAAGGGCAATAATGAACCTGCTACTGAGAATATGGGAGGCCCCAAGGATTTACCTTCAGGCACAATGAGAAATAGATACAGGGAAAGCTGTGAAATGCACCCAATTAACTGGTCTGTAAGAAATCCCGTTGCCGTAGTTTAACCCCAGCCAGCAACTCAGCCCCAAGCTCACTGCCCCCATGGTGGGATGGGGGGGGAGAATCAGAAGAGTAAAAGTGAGAAAGCTTGTGGGCTGAGATAAAGACAGTCTAATAGGTAAAGCAAAAGCTGCACACGCAAGCAAAGCAAACCAAGGAATTCATTCACTACTTCCCATGTGTAGGCAGGTGTTCAGCCATCTCCAGGAAAGCAGGGCTCCCTCACGTGTAATGGTTACTTGGGAAGACAAACACCATCACTCCGAACATCCCCCACTTCCTCCTCCTTCCCCCAGCTGTATGTGCTGAGCATGACATCACACGGTGTGGGATATCCCTTGGGTCAGTTGGGGTCAGCTGTCCCGGCTGTGTCCCCTCCCAACTCCTTGTGCCCCCCCCAGCCGCTCGCTGGTGGGCTGGGGTGAGAAGCAGAAAGGGCCTTGGCTCTGTGTAAGCGCTGCTCAGCAGTAACGAAAACATCCCTGTATTATCAACACTGTTTTCAGCACAAATCCAAAACGCAGCCCCGTCCTAGCTACTGTGAAGAAAATTAACTATCCCAGCCAAAAACAGCACACGTGTTCTTTTGCCTTTTAAAGGAGAAGCATGCATCTGTGTTAAGAGACTTATTTCCTCTTAAAGCAGATGTGGCTGTTAAGTTCCACTCCTATGATTCATATCCCTTCGCCTAGGCTCCTGGGTAACATTACTGGAGAAGGCTTTGTGTATCCTGTGAGCTAGAGCAAAAAAAAACCAAACAAAAAACCCCACAAACCCAAAAGAAAAAGCTTCGTCATTCTTCTAAATGCCATTTATAGAAAAAGCTAAATAGATTGTTATCCCAACTGTTTTAGCTTTATGCTTGCCTAGCTGTCTGAGGAGGAAATGGAGAGTATTTGACTAAAATAACAACGGGAAGGAGCTTTGTTCCATGCAAGGTCATGGTACAGAGATTTGGAAAAGTTAGGGCTGAAGGGTAAAAAAATAAAGCTCAATAGTAGGTAAGAAGATGGTAAATAGATATTTGGAGGTGGTAGCTAATGTAAAAATAACTTGTTACATGGTAAAACTTCATACTTTCAAAAATCTTTAAATCCTTCTGTGAAACATTATCAAGAAGCCTTGAAGCTTTAGGGAAAGGAGAAGGAATAGATCCTAGAAGCACTAAAAATCATTTTTAGGAACTGTAAGAGTAGAAAATAAATTGTACCTTTTCAAAGAGAATAATTCTGGAATATCATCCTGAGAGCAAAGAGATTTTAAAATGAAATCTACATTCACAACTTCTAGCTATTATCCTGTAAATGTAAAGATGAGTCTCAACTGCGCTGCTATTGCATCTTTAACTCCCCAAAGCTTTTGTGCCTTGTTAATTACCTTGGCATCTTTGCATGCATTTGGAATGCAGCACTTAATGAGCAGATCATATGAGCAGCTGCCTTTTATTTAAGGCATGTGGTCGCAGATCAGATCTTAATTATGTTCCTGTATGAAAGAACAAACTACAAACAAGGTTATGCTTAACTAGCTTCTATGAAGGAAGTAAAAGGGAGGGGAGGGAGGAATACTGCAACCTTTTTTTTAAAATGGAATTTCAGGTGATGTTGCTAACTCTTTTTGTTACTGTTTTCAGAACATGCATGCGTTTTCCTAAGGCCCAGGATCCTGGAGTCAGGTGAGAATATACAATTTTTCATTTCTAAGTACAGAATGTAGATCTTGCTAGCCTTGAATTGGCAGGTGCGGTTCCTGTTTGCTGTGAATGATCTGTGTCTTTTTATTACATTTCCTAAGTGAAAGATCATTCTTAATTGGTTTATAGGAGTTTGATACAATATATAGGAGTGCTTTGGATATAAGTAGCACGTGTTGGATGGTTATAATCAGGCTGTTTATCAGCAACAGTTTAGACTGTACTAGCTGCTGAAATACATACTAATTGTTCAGCATCCATCACTAATCAATGACTTAGGAAAAAGTGTGATTGTTCTAATGGTTATTTGTTTTTTATTAAATGAAAATGTGTGGGGGTTTAAGTAACTTTTTAAAGTTGACATTTAGAAATAAAATTGTGATAGGATTAGAACAACAAAGAAGAGAAAAATGGATGAGTGAAAATCAGTTGGCAGATGATTATTCCCCACCTCCAGGGAATCTGTGATCTATATGAAAGTTTTTGACTCTCAAATACAGAATAACAATTAAATTTAACTAGATGAACCCAAATTAACTGAAAATTATTGAAATACTTTTCCTCACAAACTCTAATGTTCCTCAGGCATTTTGTAGTTGTCATTCAAGTGACAGACAACATGGCTTTAATGGAGGATATAACTCTCAGTGCTGTATCACTCCAGATAGACTTTTTTCACCTCTCCTATTTTAGTCTTGTGCTGTCTGTTGAGGTTTTATGTTTTCAGGACAAAAGTTCCCTGTGGTAGCTATGGGAAGCACCTACATACGGGGAATATACTGAGGCTGGAATGAGAAGGTGCAGTAGGTCCCATGGGAACTTTAGAAAGATATTTCCTCCCCCCCACTCATAAATGCACATTTCCTTATTCTCTGTATTTCTGGGAGGCAGATCGCAGCTGTTCTCTTTAAAGCGGGAGAGCTTTGCCAAACTTAATCAGCTGAGGATCTGGCTGTTTTTCTATCAGTGTTTTTGTCCAGAGAAGACACCTTTATGCTCTCTCTGTGAGGTGGGAGGTATTGCTGGAACCAGCTCTCAGTGGTGCAATGTCAAATTCTCAAAATGTCAGATTTATTTGTGCATGTGATGGTGTAATTTGGCTTTCTGCTGTGCAAATGAGAGGATTAATTTCCATAATATAGAAATTAACAGCGCAGTTGATATTTCTCTATCTCTTAGCACAAATTAGCAGCTGTGGGTGACAGCAGCCAGTTTTTCCTCCTTTTTGTCCTCCCTCCAAATAGCCATTGATGAAGACACTCGCCCCAATTAAATAATACTGAATGCCAAATTGGTATTATCTCCTCCTGTTCCATTTCCCCCCCTTGTTTGTCTGGCTTTGAGGCTTCAAGTGTTTCCTACAAGTCACGGCTCTGACTGCCCTTCCCTGAGCATAAAGCAGGGAGGGGGCAGGGTTACTCCACCCCAGGCTGTGAATCCCACCTGTGATACACGGACGGGACAGCGAACCCAGGGCTGAAGCAGAGGTGAACAGTCCCCTCTGCAAACTCTGCTGTGGAGATGATGTTTCCTCTCTGAGGAGCAAGACAAACAATTGGAGTCAGTCACATCTTAAGCCACCTGGAAAAAGTATTGCAAAGCCCATCTATTAGAGCCCTCATAATTCTTCTGGTGGATTTACAGGTGATTCAACAATATGCTGGACTTAGCTGAAGATGTAACACATTGAGCCCCCATGGGCTGTGAGGTAAAATCATCTCGTTATTATGCACTTGGTCCTAGAATCACAGCTGGAAACTCTTGAGCCAGGCCACTGATGGGTCTTTAAGAAGAGCCTGAAATCTTGGCTGTAAGCTCTTAGATATGGAGAGCTTTGTACCCAGGGTTGGACAAAGAATATATACTTCAGTTTGGAACTTCAAATGCAGCAGGAGGGCTATGGAAAGAAGGGAGACTTGCATTCTCTTGTGTTTTTTTTTCCTTCAGCCAGGTCTGCTGTGGAATCTCTCTTGGCTGAGAAACTTTGAAGGTTTCTGCTGAAGTTAATTGCAGTGACTGGCACATGCGTGTTTACTCACATAAAGCAAACTACAGGATTGGGCCATGTTTTTTAAACTGGCAAAGGTACATAAATGGATGACAGAAGCTTGTATGTGACTGATTGTTCAAGGATATGGATAATCAATAACATGTTTTTAGAACGTAAGGGTGTGTTAGGGCATTAATCTCAATGTGCTGGCATGAATTACAGTTTCTCCACTGAACTAAAGAGATTTGTTTCCCAGAAGTTTCATAAAGTGCAAGAAAGGTCTGAATTTGACTTTTTAATGTCTTAATTGTTCCATAAAGCATCATAGGCTCTGCATTATGTCTGTCTATAAATAATCAAACCTAAAACAGAGATAAGAATTAAAATGCTAATATAAGTTAGTGTCACCTATCCTGATAGTGAAACCACCTAGGATTCAATCCTGTTCGATGAAATGGTAACGGAATGCACCAGATTAAAGAAAATGCCCTTGTTATTCTGATTTCTTCCTTGCCTAAGTACATCTATGATAATGTATAAATAAAAAGGACAGTGCAATTTCAAGCATGATATAGAATAATACAGTTATGGGCAAGCTTTTATGTTGATCTGTCAGACTTTTTTTCTTTTTCAAGTAAAAGTTAAATGAGGTGTTACAAACTTGGTAGGAGAGAGAAGACATTGGTTCTTAGGGAGGGCAAAGATCCCAGCCCCTTCTGACTTCATAACTCTGTGGAGGCAGGAACATGGACCTTCATGCTTTTGCAGATGCTCTCTTACTGTGACTCCCAGCTTCCATCTGTCCTCTGCCATGTTAAAAATCTGCACAAGTGCAGCTGTATGCAGTTGTCCCATAAGCTTCTCTCTCCTGTCATAAAAAAACAAAAGAAAAAAAACCCAACAAAAAAAGCGCACCAAAAAACCCAAACCCAGCCTATTTTTTTTTTGTTCAAAATCTAGTGGAACTCACTGCTTCAGTGACACTACTTAATGCCAAGTAAGTAAAACAACAGGTGGTTGCTTTTTTTAAATAGGATTGGAAAAGCTATATTGTGTAATAACTACCCTGTAGTGGATGATATGTTTCTAGACTTTCTATACTTTTGTGAGTAGAAAGGTATTTACCAGTAGGAGTTGAGATGTTAAGCTATCCTTTAACAGTATTTTCAAAGGCTTCTTGCAACTTACTGTAAAACCTCCAGGGCCGGTCACTGTGAAAAGCTACAGGGCTATGTTGGCCATGGGTCAGACTCAGGTGGGAGATGGCAGTTCCTCTGAAATCACAGCCATTTGCAGAGCTATTGGTGACTAATTGCTAACAACATCAGGTTCAATACAGTTTCTAGTGCTGATGAGTGACACTGCCCACTTGGGACTGGGAGTTCCCTGTTTCCTCCTGCTGGGCTCACAGAAATGTGGGAGCAAAGAAGGGCAGGACAAGGACAAGTGTAAAAGTGATGATACTACGTGCTCCATGTCTATAGGTTTCTAGCTCTAACAGTATAAGATGTCGCTATCCCCATCCTCGAATACCAAGTTCTTCAGTACTCATAATTTGCCGCTGAATGCTTTGCCACTGATATTACTGAAGGACATTGTGAGTTTGGTTCTTCTAGCCGACTTTTAAAAATAAATAAACATTTGGAATAATTTAACTACAGAAAATGTCAAATTTTCATGCTTGATATAATGACATTTCATGCAAGTTCCATCTTTTTATGAACTCATTCTGGACTTGTTGCAAGGAATAAAAACAAATGTGCTTACATCTGCCTTAATATGTGTGTATGACATTTCTACAGTAATGTTTCCAGGAGCTACAGCCTTGAAAAGTATCACTATGCTCAGGACTGCTATTACTGAATCCTTTACCATATGGTGATTCTTGATGGATAGAACTTGTGGAATGATTCAGAAATACTTTTGTGAATGAAAGGGACACATTTACTGTTATCAAGTGGGGTCATATTCATTGGACAGTACCTGGGCAACTGCCAATTTCTTGGGGAAAATATCTTCACTTTGAGAAGTGCTCCAAACAGTCATGCTGAAGTTGCGATATTTGTTAATATTTTTTTTTTTTTTTAAATCTATTTGTTTTAAATGCATGGATCATCTGTAGAAGAACTATCTTAAACCAACAAATAGCTGTGCAGTCTAAACTGTCAGATCAGTCTTCATGTGCCATTGATGGAAGGAAGGAAGCAGAATCAGTCCATCCTCAGATATGTCTCTGACATGAACTGGTCTCCAGAGGCTCCTATCTCTCTTCATTGATTGTGAACCATTAAAATGCTACACTTTCTCTAGACAGCTAAACTTAACTGAGACAAATCCGCTGGTGAAGGAGCAGAAGTACTAACAGGTGGCTTGACAGGGGAAAAAAATGAGCATTGCTATTCACAAGCAAAGCGAATTGGTTACAAAGAACCCATTGCAGGAAAACAGTACATCAGACTCAGGTGGGTAGCACTTCTGAATGAGGAGTTACTGAACCCAGAATGCCCTGTACCCCAAAGCTAGTTCATAAACAATTTACTGAGTAACTATAGGTGTGTATACCCACAGCTGTGCCCATTCGGAGTCCTGCAGAGTGATTACTGTGTGCATTGTCACTCTGTGTTAGTGTCTGATTACGACTTTGGGCAGTAACAGGGAAATGCTGCATGTAGCTTGGAAACAGTATAACCACATTAGCGAATGAGCCAGGGCAGTGCTGCCGTATAAATATTGATGGTTCAGTGTCTCTGCACAGCTCTGTATTGCAAAGCACTTTTCTGTCTGCTCCTCTGACTTCTGGATGATTTGGGATGAAGCATGCTCTGGCTTTTCCTTTCTGATCCAAGCATGGCTTTAAGGAAAAGAAGTAATTTTCTGAAAGAACTGTTTCAACTAGCTTATTTTCCTTTGGCTCCTTCACAGCAGTGTAGACATGGTTCTAAGAGGTGCACATCTGCTGCACTTCCATCCATCTCAGAGGCAGTAGTGACTTGTGGCACCATTAATGACACTGGAGGAAAATCCAGGATGCCCATCCAATCCAGACATTTGTGGTTTGCACCTCCTATAGATATATTTAAAGAAAAAAAAAAAAAAATAAAAGCAGCACTTTAGCTACTTGGTTTAAGCTAGCTGTTCAACTTTGTGACTAGATTTTGCTCACGTTCTAACGTTTTGATGTAGATACAATACAAGGTGGGGGTTTCTTCTGCATCTGTTTGTGCTGATTTGCCCAGACAGTCCTTGCCAAAACAATATACAGTTCAGGTAAATAGAGGAATGGCTTTGCCACCTGAAGAACAGGACTGGCACAGGTAACATAAGGAGGTTACATGGACTTGTTTAGTGCTTCAATAAGAAACTTAACCAGTCCTTGCCCATCACCTCACCTTCCCCAACAAATACACTACATTAGAAATATTTCTGGGGATCCTAGAACAAGTCAGAAAAGTTTTTGCTTGGTTGTTGGGTTTGGGTTTTTTTCTTTTTTTTTTTTCTTTTTTCTCTTTTCTTAAAATAGGGTTTTTCTACAGAACTTCACCTTGTGATTCAGCTCAGCTACCTGTGTAGATTCAATCAACCACTTTGAGTGACAAAGAGAACAGAAACCTGAATTTGCTAAAGTAGAACTTCTCTTCCTCCTCTTCGTGTATATTTGTTTCTTCCTACCCATCTAGCCATGTTTACACTTCCCTTGCCAGTTAGCGTTCATGCTCCCTGTATTTATGCTAAGGTCCTGCTTGTGCCTGTATAACATTCATATACCTCAGAGTATCTGCTGCTACGTCATAAATAAGCAGTGACCTGGCACAGCTCTTATTTTAAGATTGTTTTTCAAAGTGTTGCTCTGTTTTCCAGAGGGCAGGGTGGACTTTCAAACTGATTCTGTTTTATGGCGTGTCCCTGTACTTGACACAATATGAAAAAACAGCCCTGTGAGGCAGTAGATCTTATTCCAGGGCGAGGTCTTTCACTTCATGAAGGTAAATCTAGAGCAACGCAACTGGATTTTCCCACTCACACAGCCATGGACTTAAGCAGAACCTCCTTCTGTAACTTTGTGAATTTAATGACAGACACACTCATCAGAAGTCCTGCCCCTTCCTTTCCCAATGCACAATTCTGTAATATTTGCACTAAATGAAATCATCTTTAGCAGTCAGTAGGGATAGTTCTCTTCCTTTCAACAGAGGTGGCCCTGGTAGGTACGCTGACCTTACACCCCACAAAGCCAGCATAGAAAAGGCGAGTGAGACTCCGGTTAGCGGGCAAAACCAGGCTGTGTTTAGCTACTGTCTAAGTAGGGATAGAGTATTTATCCAGTGATCTTTTACTGTGATGATTTACATTTTCAGTTCTATGCCAGTGCTCTCCTAAGTATGGTCTAATTAATAAAAGGTGTTTGAGATTCTTTTTTCCAGTGTCAGATGATTTTCCTACTCAAAAAAGCTTTCTACTTATGTTTTCTTCAAATCAATAAGAATTTTGATAACATTTTAAGACTTTTTTTTTTTCTTCCCCATAAAACCAAGGAAAAAACTACTGTCTGAACCAAAGGAAATATTTTGAAAACCTTGTTTTAATTCAAGTGTTTTTTTATCCTTATTGTATTTATTTTATGACATGTTCATAGTTGAGATTTTTCATATGTTATTTCAAGGCTTGTTATTATTGCTGATAAGAGTATGACAGTATTGCTTACCAATAGGCTGGGAAATCTCACTAGCAGAACCTGTAGGAAATGAAGTCTCAAATGCATGTATGTCAACGTGCATGCGCAAACAATTTTTGGCCAGTTCCAACTAAAGCTAGAAACTTTGGCAATATACTGTAAAGAATTAGATCTGTCTTTTTCAAATTGTCTGCCTTGAGAGGAGCTTCAGGTTTTGGAGAACTTTTACATTAAGGATATGGTGTGAGAGGCAAGAAAACCTAGCTCAGCACCTCTCGGTTTAGTCTGAAAGGCATGAGAAATGTTATTGTTACAGCTATAGGATAACAATACACTCCCTTTCAAACCACAATAGTCTGTGGCTGTAGTATCAAAAATCAATTTCCTCCAGAGGACCAGCTTGGACAGTCCTTGGAATCGATGCTTTAAAGGTGGGGGATTTTGGTCTACTTGCTTTTTGGCTTTGCATTTTGAATGTCAGCTGCACTGTTATTCTCCATTTCTGGAAAATGAAGAATGAGTTATGATGGAGGTGGTGATGCTTTTTATAGTCTGCATATGAATATGATAATTTAAATTTAGAATTTATTTTAGTAAGTGTTCGGCCATCTCCTGGGGGATGTACATAGTTCCTACTATTGTATCAAACCCTTGATATACATTCTGAGGGCAGGATGGGTACTGCTTTCCAATTTATACATGTTTTAAGTCTAAAATGCGATGTACAGGTCAAGCCAGAGAAAGGCTAACAACAAAGCATAGAGCTTATTTTATGCAGAACTATGCTGCTTATGTTACAGATTAGGCCTTTACTTTGTATAACATCTATGCTCCCCTGTTTCTTATAAGAAACAGCTTTAAGCCTGACAATATCACGTTGAGAATCACCAGGTGGAGTTATTGCACACATTTTAGAGATCACTTTTCTGACTACATAAGCGCTGTTAAAGACCTAGTTACATTAGTTTTCATTTTGTGAAATAATTTCTGACTGTAGGGTGTATCATAAGTCATGGGGGGTGCTATTTTCCATTCTTAAATTCCTATCTAGAGTCTTTTCTGTTAGCCCCTGGGAAGTAAGCAGTTATATCTGGTCCTAATGTCTTAAGACAACTGTCTGCATGTTGCTTGCTATCTTCTCATTTTTAGGATTGTGTGTACAGTGTAAGTAAACACATTGAACGATAGATAAACCTGAACCGCGCATCAGACAAGTGTGTAAAGGTGAGCAACTATGCAGGTAGAGGATGAGATGTGTTACTGATGGGTAAGTTTGGGTTGTTCTTGTTGAGGGTGGAAGAGGATTCAAAATCAACAGGGATCACAGGGAGAGGGAAGCTGCTGGGTTGGAAGATGCTGCAGGAGGAGAGAGGAGGAGTATCCTGCAGGGTCCTTGAAGAGAAAGGAGAATAAGGGTGGGTGGAATTGGGGGATGAAGGCAAATGTTGTAGGAAATATCTGGAAGAGAGTTTAGCAGGGGATAAGGAAATCGAAGAAAAGGCGTGGAAGGGATCAATGATGTAATGCAGCTGAGAAACATGCTGAGGGCCTTGGGGCATAGGGCAGGCAGGCAGGTACAAAATAAATTTGCAGGGGGAGTTCTGATCTGGCTTGGGCTCACTCTGGCCACCAGCAGGAGCAGCACAGGATGGGTGAGAATATGACAGGTGTCTGTCACCGTCAGGGTCCCTGCTGGGGGGGGACACAGGAGCTGTATCTATCCCAATCTAAAGAAGGCGTATTGATTAATTGGGAATCTGCATGCACAGTTATAGTTGTTCTGTCTGAATGTCAGTAAGATGATGTGAATGCCTACTTTAAATGTTAAAATATTCTTTCGATTGTAATCACATGTGTTTCTTTTGCTCTTTGGAGTCAATCTACTGAGATCTCTGACTCATAGACATAGTGATCTTTCAAAGTCAAGCTGGTATTTGAACAGCACTTAATATCTGCTCTGAAAAATCTAGACTAAATATCCATTAAATGAAGGCACTCACCATACACTCTAAACTGCGGTAACATCTACAAATACTTAAGCAGTAATTTAAGAATTAAGGAATAATAAAAAACTGATTGCTTACTGTGGTTTTGTGAGGGAATTATGGTATCTGTCCACCTTGCAAATAAAATTATAACAAATTAAAAAAGAAGTCAAATCAAGAAAAAGTTCAAACTATAAGTAACTTTCACTGAAGAGCTTAGCACTGAATATGCACTCTCTGTCACTTCAAATCACTATGGAGGATAGGCTACTTGGGGATTAGTATAGATTTACTGAGAGAAACTGATATGTGATATGCAAGAGGTCAGTCTTGAGGATCACATTGATCTTCTCTTTCAGTTTATAGACCCATTAAATGCCTTATGGGACAAACAAGTCCACCATTTCTATAAAAGGAAACCTCTCTGTTTGGAAAGGGTGGTTCAGACACAAGTATTATCCTGTATTAAGATACTGAACTCTGTGGTAAAATAAATCAAAGTCCTGCACACAGACATCTCAGATACATGGAAGTGCATATCCTGTGTAATGTGCAAGTGTTTAGTCCACAGAAAGTTGACTTTTACATGGTGAGCAGCAGAGGCAGAAACCAAATAGTGGCTGAGCAACCCCAGATATTTACACCATCACTTGGTAACCGGCAGGCAATTTAGGAAATGCTGCCTCTAATATTCATGTGTGCTTTGTTTTACGCCAGACAGAATGCCCCACATCCCACTGAAATAAAATAAGAAATGCTCATTTTCCTTCTAGCATATTAAGTTAGAGACATCCTGGATACTCTCATTCTTGAAACACACGCTCATTACCAAACTTTAAACTGCAGGACCTAAGAGAAGGAAGTAATTCCATATGGTGCTCTTATACTACTCAGTGGATGGACACAGAAAAGAGGAGAAAGTGCCCTAAGAAACGTTTGAGGACTTGATTCCCACACCTGGCTTTTTAGCTCTGAGGCAGAATAAATTCTGTTTGTGCATCTTTCTCTCCTTCTCTTTGTGCTTTTCTCAGATGACGTTTTATTTTCCTCCCATTGCTAAGCTGATATTGCAAGAGATTACTTATTGTGAAGCTGGAGAAAGAAATATTGCCACTGGCTTCTGTCACTTACCTTTCTAGGAGTTAAAGTTACCAAAAATGAAGACTAAGGGCAGGGGGGAAAGGGGGGAACAGGGCAGAGGAAACAGTTAAGTGGAAAAAATGACAAGTCTCTGTCTAGGAGGATTCTCTGTGAATCCAAGGAAGGTGCTAATCAAATAAGTGATTATCGTCCCTTTTGCAACATGAATATCTGTACATAATTAGGTGTGCAAGCTGGCAAACCTCTTCTTAGAAGATGTGTTGTGGGGTCTGAATCACCACTAATGATCTTTCACATTATTGGTATGAATGCAAGGAATGTTAATATCCCTGCCTATTTACCTTCCAATAGATGTACATTTTCTAGCAGCAACTTGTCATAGAAGGATGTGGAAAAGAAAAGAAATATCTGTTAATTCCACTGAAAGCTTCACTGTGTTGATATAATTTCACTAGGGAATTCTTTGATTCCTCACTGGGATGTGCAATAGAATGTCCTTGGTGTCCCTGAATTTTATTAGAGGTTTCTGTTATAATTATTTTTTGCTTCTAAGGGAGAAAAAGGCTGCACTATAATCATCAGGTTAGTTAATCTACATGTCTATGTTCTGGTTTCAGATATTCCCTGGATGTGAGAGTTGCTTTGCTAAACAGTAGAGAGGGACATGTGACATATTGGCATTTCTTGAGCACTCTTCATACAAGTCTTTCCAAAGATTTCGTATTTTAAAAATTTGGTTGTCGTTATTGACACTAGTTAACTGTAATTGTATTGAATTATGTAATTTATTTGCCCTTTGGTGTTGCCATTTTTTGCTAGTTGTTATGCGCCCCTTCCATGTGTTGTCTGTAGGGGTGGATATAATTAGGTACTGTCAGACTAGATCAGGCCCAAGGTATCTAGCATCCATATTCTGGATGCAACAGTGATGGGCATAATAATTTTTACAAGGTATAACATTACCATCATGAATATTTCTCATATGTGCCTATTAAAAATCCCACTCAGTCCCCAGGTAAATAAAGACTGGCTATAGTCTAGGTGTTTCAGATTTTCTCTCTCTCCTAAGATGTTTTTTTCTTTTCACCATTAATAATTTGAAGTCTTACAAACTTTTATCTCTATGAATGTGCAGTCACTCTAGGAATCTTTCCAAACTCTTTTGCCCACTCATATCCCATGGCAGTGACGTTTACAGTCTTGTGGAAATTTTTAACTACATCTTAAGCACCATAATCATACCTATCTTCATATTATGAGAAAAGGAGAATAGAATTCCAAATCTAAGTTTGAGGTGAATGATTGATTATTCTTTCATGTGTTTTGATTACACCTTGTCTTATTTGCCTCTTTTCTAGAATAAATTTCCCCAATGCTTAAAATCTCTGTTCATATAAGGGTGCTTCCCAGGCTGCTGTTTTCTTTCCTCTTCAAATCCTTTCTAATGCTGCAGCGTCACTTGGGAATGGAGTGAATAGTACAGTGGAGATGTAATAGATGAGGCGATACAATTTATTTATTCAATCACTCCTTATTCCTCATCACATCCAACATACCACCTAATAGGCTAAAGAAGACTTGCCTAAAAGACAAGGTCAAACTAATGAAATACCATAAAAGAAACACCCTTCACAGAATTTCAGTTTATGAAAGGATCACCTGAGGGGATTATCTGCAGTAAGAAAAGTTAGAGTAAGATGACATAAGCAGCTCCTTCTGGCTGTGTAATCCTACGGGGTATGTGAAATACCATCAGCAGGTCTGTTCTTGTGGGCTTTTCTGCTTTTGAAGGATGGAAAATTAGGCAGATTTTGACTCCTGATTTGGGATTATGATTTCAACTGATATGGGATATAGCTAACAATTACCTCTAACTTTAATCTTTAAGTAATCCTGGGCTTTGCATTTGCTTTCAAAGTTTGAAGGGTTCTGTTCATATGTGATACCAGCTCATGTGTAGCATGTAAGAATGAATAATTGTGGGACATTTGGTACAATGAGCACAACCAATGATTTGTGAGGTCAGGATGATCTCAGAAAAGTGTCACGAGTTGGCACAAACGTCATTATGAATTACTGTTGTACCTTACCCATTTCACCTGAACTCAGGCATCAAAGCTTAGGCCAACTGAATGTTGGTATTTTGTTTTACTGGGAGCAAGATGAGGTAACCTGCTTCCCTCTACAACCTCTCAAAACCCTGTGTTTTCAGCTAAGTTCAAATTTCATACTTAGTATTATAGGAAATACAGTGTTGTTGTGCGGCACTGCTTTCTACCTGGGACCCAGTGGCTAGTTCTAAGGGTCCGTGAATGGTAACAAACCAAACTAAGCCTGTTGGCAGGAGGGTTAAATCAACAATGTGATAGTCTGCAAAGATGTTGTAAATCAAAAACCGTTGAAAACCACTTCAGTCTAGTCAACAACTACTAGCAAGCTCCACATCTGGCTTTTGTGACGTGAAAGTAGTCTTTGCACAGAAACTAATTCTAGCTTCCCTGAATGGTTTGAAGAGGTTTTCTTTTGTTGTCTTGTTATAATTGTAGAGTGAAACAACCTTGGGAAACTGTAGGGGCAATATTAAAATACAATGAAATGCCTTTATTTCTGTGCTGTGCTCTCATGCCTTAAATAGATAGGTAATCTCTGCTGGAAGAAAAGAGAAAAAAAAAATAATCAGTAGATCATTAAACTCAAGGCCAAAATGAATAATCAGTGAATTTGGGCTGCCATTTCATATGCATTAGCACATTAACAGGGAACAAGGAATTTCAGCCTGGAATCTTGAATTGTGTGGAAGGGAGTCTGCACACTTTTCAGAGGGTGAATAGAATAGCACAAAAGGTAATAACAATGGAAACTGGTTTAGGTTTTCCCACATTAGGAGGAAAAATTTTTCATTCTTCTGAGGAGGAAAGGTTGGTATCGTAACAAAATGTTAGTGACCCCAAATTGCTGTAATCTTACAGTAACAATTACATAAGGAAAGCAAGCAGTTTGTGACATTCAGAAGTAAGTATATCATGGGTGTTTAAGAGCAATAAGATATAACTTTTGGAATCAGAATATAATAAGATGAAATAGATTCATTCTGCTCTCTTCTGTTAAGAAGGAAAACCATACATCTGGTTGCTGAAAGCCCAAATATGAGGAAGTGTTGTCATTCTTTATGTATGGTGGAGTGAGAAGCAGAGCAGCGATAGGAGGACTCTGTAGAGTGTAGAGCTCCTCTACAGCCCTTTCTGTAATCTGTGTCTTCTCTTCTCCACTTGCCCTGCAAAAATACAGAAGTCTGACTCCTTTTACAATGCAAGCTGAACCATCTTGGACCAGTAAATGGAAACCAGAAGCTAAGAAACAGTGGGACGTGGTGTGGAGAACATGTTGGGGTCTTAAAAATTTCTTCTCTGCAGAGGAACTGTAGCTCAGAACAGTAAGCCATGCCCTTATACTGGCAGGAATGTATTGCCCAGAATGACAGTGACATTCAGTGGCGTCTGCCACAGCCTACACTATTTATGTGGCACTTGTCAATATAAGTAATGTGGACTTAGTGCTGAGAAGCACATGGCTCATATTATGCAAACAATAATGTAGTTTTTCATGCTTGAGTTGTGTTAGTTCAATGGATCCTAGTCTTATCTAAGAATCTGTAGGGTCCGGCCTATGAACTATGAATTCTGATTTAGGATGTCTTGTGCATCATCTTACCTAACCTGACAGACCTCAGCCTGGTGTGAGCTAGCTGCCCCTCTGGACAGGGAAAATGATATATCATTGATTTGAGCTCTGTTCATACAACATGGATGCATTGGATTTGGGTCCCTTGGCTCCATAAACTCAGTCCTGAATGAGTGAAACTGATGATAGTGGGGGGAAAATACACTAGCAGAAACAATAATGGCAATGAAAATGTGCTCAAGAGAAAGCTTAAGTGGCCTCTTTCTAAATTAATGTTTTGTCCCTACATAAACAACAAATGCCAAACCAGCTGGACCCATTTAAAAACACCCCTCCCCAGCTAGAATCACTAAGGCATATAGCTGATAGACCGCCAAGCTAACTGCCTCTGGTTCTGTTCGTATGTGGATTCTGGCAAGTCCCATTCATATAGTGTTTGCCTCAAGCTATTTAGCCCTGGGCCAAATTGCCCTAGACCCGTCTGATCAATCTGGACATCTCTGGACCTTGTAGTAGACTCAAGGTTCATGGGGTTGGGGATGCCTGTGTGACACTCAATTGCATAATGTAGATAGACATCTGCACCACGGTCCAGCACTTTTACCCTTTGTTATCCAGTTCCTATCTTGAGCAACCTCACTGATGAAACCAATAGGGCTCTGGGGACAGATATTCACAGATGCAGTGGCAATGGCCTCAGCACACAAACTATACTGCAAATACATTAGAAAGTGTGTGGCCTCCAACAGGCACTGTCCGAAATCCTGATGGGGAGTGAGTAAATGCTCCCTGCAGATTTATTCCGTCATTTACTAGGTGAAGACAAAGCTGTCAACAATGATATCTCCTTCCCAATTAAGCTCACTATTACAGTCCATAAATCACAGCATGCCTTCCCTGTGGGGAAAGAAAACCTGTACAATTTCTGAAAATTCTCATAAACATGGTGTGTAGGAAATAGCTATGTGGTTTTTTTTAACCAAGCACATTCCATCATATAGCCTTAATATCGAATCATGACTAAGGCTATTAAAGAGACCAGGCAATTGTGCTACACTTTAATGCCAGGTGGAGGTCTGCTGAAGTGTTTTTTCTCTCACAGGACACTGCTGATCACTTTGATTAATATTGTCTTCTAGCCCTTTCCCACCAAATCATAGAGAATAGGACTACAGGGATTTCTATTCCCTTGTCCCAGTGCAGGATCAACTCTACCTATGTCTGTCTTCATAAAAACATTCAGTGGCAGAGCTGCCAACACCTTTCCCAGGGAATTGATTCCAGTGCTTTGCTACTTTAATTCAGGAAGTTTCTATTTCTGACCAGCTTGGTTCCTTCATGCTACAATATGAGCTTATTGCTTCTTATTTTGGACTCTTTCACTTGCACTTAGACTCCAAATACATCATAAGAGATTGGGATTGTTTATTTTCTTGTTTTGCTTTGGCTTTTTTTTTCTTGGAAGACACTGTAAGAAAATTATGTGAGTACTGTGGGACTGCTAGTCCTTTACACATTGGTACGAAACAGGATGGGACTACGGAGGGTGCTCATAAGATGACAGGTCAGATATCCTATGAGAAAAAAGTCCCAAATTCTCTAAGAAGGTTTCCCTACTCTGAAAATGTGAATGAAAGTCATAATGAAATGTGAGATACTACTGTGGCAAAGCTCGTTAGTATGTTGGCTGCAGGGAGTGATATGGCTCTTCTGTATCCTAAGTGACTGTATGAAATATCCCAGTCTTTGGGTAAGGAGGGTAGTGACCCTGGGAAATATACAGCACAAATTTCCATAAACCTCTGCCTTTAAGGAATTTTATTAATAAATATCTCCTTTTAAACATGGTGAAAACCCAAGCCTAGGTAAGAGCTAGTGCACAGAACTCAGATTTATCAGGAAAGGTAGAAGTTAGTTACAGCTCTCTATAAGTCTTTCCCATCCAGGCTGTGGGTATCTGTGAGTGAATGTTCTAGGTGGGATGAAGTGCATACCTCTCACCTGTGAAGGAACATAAGCCACTATTTGGGTTAGTGATGGTTTATTGTAGCCATGATGGCCATTGTATATCATATTAACTTGGCCTAGTCACCTGATTTCATGGGCTTGACCTGCTCTTTTTTGCAAACTAAGTATCTGAGGGTGGGTTGGTTTGTTTGTTTTGGGCTTTTTGTTTCTTTTTTTTTTGCTTGGAAGGCTGAAAAGTTGCTAATCGATAAGCAGTTCAGCATAATTATCTCTTTATTCATGATGTCCCTGCCTGGCTGCCCAGCTGTCTGGAGAGAACCATAGTTCCTGTGTCTCGTGGTCCATTGAACGATAAGACTGAGTATATCATGTCATGTAATAATAAAGTGCAGTGTACTTTCCATGGGACTGATGGAATAGAAGCTGAAATGTGTGTCTACATAGTGTTGTGTTTTAGCTGTTATGTATGTTCTGTGACCCTACAGAAAAATTTTGTAATAATTAATCCAAACAGCTGATAATGTATTGTGCCTGAATGCAATTTATGTATATTCTGATTGACATAGTACTAAAACCAGCTGTGCACATTTCCTGGCTACAAACTGGCTTATTTGTCCTAGCGGCTACACGCACGGCTCATCAGCTCATTTTGTGTACCGCTTACTTAGAAATGAGATAAAGTAGAGTAGATGAATGTAATGATCAAGAAAGATATTAGGAGGGTTTGGAGAAAAAGGATAAAGCACTTGGTTTGCCAGATGGAGCAATTGTGCTGGGTCCATATTGCTGCTGAAGGATGCCCAATGGGACCTAGCTGATCTAGGGATGGAGAAGCACAACTCGTCCTGGACAAGCTCCTGTCTCCTTGCTCTCTGACAAGGTCCAGTGTGGGTGCCTCACTCAAGCAGAGGGTTTTGTCTGGGAGACTCCTGTCAGCCTCCTATCCTGCTTTTTCACTTAAAGGGGCCAGAGTTTGTCCCATACGCGGCATCCTTCTGTGGGGTGGTGTGAAACAGAGTTTAGGAAACCTGATAACAGAAATGAAAAGTCTACACTGCTTAGTGTGACAATATCAACCTCTCCATGGACGCAGATACAGGTAACTGAACCAGCATTGGTCAACCCAAGTCTTCAAGTTTGCTACCTAGCCATGGAATATACAAATAAAATAACTATGGTGACATTTCAGTTTTTTAGGAGACCAGGCTGATAGTTTCTGTGCCTTAGCTTTGAATGGAGCCATGAAAGTTTGCTCAGATACAGGAAAAAAGGAAGGATTTAAAATCTTGCTCCAGGTAGAATAAAAATGCTGAAGGAATTGGAAATGTCTAGAAAGTGAACTAGCAGCATGGGATTTTGAAACCTCATGAGGGGTTACACATTCCATTTAAACTAACAAAACAGACAGCCTTAATCTCACAGGATTATATGACTAGAAAATATTTCCTGGGTAATCAAGTCCAACCTCTTCTTATTATATACAGTGCTGTTCATAAACTGATCAAGCTCAGTTTTAAAAATAAAAGGATGATGAGGGGTGCCTTTCCTTCACTACTGGGAGGCTTTTCCAGAGTTTCAATGCTGTGAGGGTTGTAAATTTTTCTCTGCTTTCCAGTATGGATGTATTTATGACTAGTTTGCTGTAGTGTAGGATGCTTTACTTGTGTATGCCCTTTACATTCTTACTCTTCCTGATAACTTTACAGGTTGTCCTTGCTCAGGTAAGCAGGTGCTTTACTGCTCAGCAGAGTTTGGATACTTTGGATACTTGGCATGAAAATTGTAGTGCTTGTGCAAAAGAAACCAACACTTGAGATAAGAGTTGCTGCAGCCATGAGAGAGAGACAAGATCACACTTACTAGGCCAAAGAACTGCAATGTGTAAAAATAAATACTTTAAAGTTGTGCCACTGGGCATTTTTTTGAACACCTTTATTGTCCCTGTAGTTCTGAATCACCTAAATTGCTTATGCAGGATGTGGTGGTACCAGGTGATATGGGGGGGTGTCACCAAGTGAGATGGAGGACTGTAGCCTCCAGCACTTGCTGAAGCATTTCCATCCAGAATATAACGACTGAGTTGAGAGTCTGAAATATCATAATATTTATGACTTGGTCAATGGATAATGCATATTTTTTTATTTATACTGCAGGTCCACTCTGAGCTTTCAAACCTAAACTGGAAACAGTATTAAAAAAAAAAAAGAAAAGAAAAAAAAAAAAAAAAAAAGGCTTTTCTGAAAGAGAAGCTGCTGTCCTTAGGCCTCTTCTGAAGGAAAAGTACATAAAATAGCCATTGTAGAGTTGGACACATAATAGTAGCAATAGAAAGTGGATATTAATAGAGCAAAACCAGTGACAAGACAGCTCACAGATTGCTTGAGGTGAGAGATTAACCTGCATCATAAACACATGCTGTTGTTATTTCTAAAGTGGAAGATGGAGAGACCTTGAAAAAACACAGAGAGATCATGCTGTGCAAGGTGCTGTACGGCCATTTGTTTTATTTTAACCAGTATCTTGTGTCCACTAGCGCTCCCAAAACTATAATTCCAAATGACATTGAATTTTTTTCCTTGTGTGAAAACCCATGTTACTAGTTTTCATTTGAAATGATGCATTTAGCATGCTACAGACAAATGTTAGAAACCTTCGAAGGAATCTGATCTAGTGGAGGGTGAACTGAGACCCACCGGCAGTCTCACCATATGAGAGTGATTTAAAATGATAAATAGCAGTGCTTATGTTTTCTGCGCATGTATGTATTTTTGCACACAAATTCCAGTAGCAAGCTTTGCCTACATGCTCTGACACAGGCTCCCTTTCCCACGAAAGGTTGGACCAGATGATCTTTCGAAGTCCCTTCCAACCTGGGCTATTCTGTGTTTCTATGAGGATGAATTGTTTCTTGTTCAGTGTCTTCGGTGCAGTTTCAAGGTGAGAGCAAGCATCCCTGGGCTGGGTGTGGGATGGATGGTATCCAATTTGCTTTGCTGTATCCCTAGGAACAAGGGGAGTTAATTAACAGCTGAAGATTGCTTCCCAGAGACCCAGTAGAAGAAAATAAGTAACATATTGTCTCTAGGAGTGGTCTGCTTATGAGGTCCTCTTCCCTTTCATGCTGCTCAAGTGCAAAGGAATGAACCTGGCCTGTAGTGAACACTGGCAATCCTCTGTGGCCTCCCCAAGGCTAGAGCACATCGGCATTACTGATAGTGAGTTGATATATTAACTGAGTCAATGAAGAATAAAGACATTCCTCTTTGAAACACAAACCTGTCTACAAATGAACCCCTAATGCTCTTTAAAAGAAAGAATCCTTTATGAAGCAGTCATCCTTCAGGGAATCAATGGCACCAACCTCTAGAAATGCCCTCTAAAGAATTAAATTAGACACTGTGAAGGTAGGATTTTATCTTCGGATCTATATGTGTGGTACCTTGTTTTGCTTAGATACGCAGGCTTTAAATATCAATTAAATGCTACAGTCATCAAAGACTTAGGACAGAGATTGGTTTTGGCCCTTCTTTTAAAAGAGATGCTAAGACAGGGTTTGGTCACTAGTGGGGAGTTCTGAACAAAATAGATCAACATCTTTGTGTTAACCTCAGGCTCTGGCATTTTTCATGGAAGCAGTTTTGAAATGTGATGTAGCAGCTGAGACTGCTTTCCAGAAAGTTGTTACACCTCTTCTGTATAAGTATTAGCTGTCTGTCCTATTCTGTTGGGGTTTTTTAGTATTTTACCCTTCTGAAAATTAATTTTGAGCACTAGCTGTGCAAATAGCCTGACACAATTGAAAGGGCTGTGAGGAACAAGCAAATGTGGTTGAAGGAAAGAATGATAAACTGAATCTGTTGCAATGAAGAATTACCCTCTGATTAACAAATGCGTATCTGTTCAGGGGAGTTCTGGGAATCACAAATGTTTAAGTTTGAATGTATTCAGTGTGTGTTGTCACATGTGAGCTGGACCTGTATCAGAGAGATATTGCTTGGTTTGATCACCTTTTCCTACTCCTCCCTTTTGTTTCTGCTCTTTCTTCCTTCCAATGATAGATAGGCTCATCCATTGTTTCTTTGCTAGCCCAAGAACACGCTGTTTGTAACTCAACTTCCTCCCTTCCAGTGTGTTGAGATGGTGTTTCCAGTTGGGGCCTGCCTGCTAGCTCCAGGCTTTTCTCTAGGATGTTCCTGTTGTTATTGCTTGTCTTCAAGTGTTATGGCAGTATTCACATATGCCAAACTGTTGGGACTCTGCTGTGCTGGGCACTATACGTGCAGGCAGAGTAGGGAGGAGAGGAATCCTGGCATGGTTAGTTCAGATAAAATCCTGAATAAAAGCATGGCAGGGAGTATATTGACAAAAATTTCAAATAATAGTGCTAGGACAACATTGTGAAGAGCAACATTAGTGATGGTTACTGAAAGTCTCAATAGATTTGGACCTATCCTGACTGATCATAATCTTGTTCTGGTTCCTTCATAAAAATGGTAAAGTTCCAAATTTCACTGCATATTTGCTAGCCGCCCTAGTCCAGTTATGTATCAATCCCAGTTACTTCATGGGGAACATGGCTGATAGCTGGTAATTACTGCATCTGTCTTGGATCAGTTGAGGATCTTAAAGGAGTTGCGCGCTCCTGGAGATGATTTAAAATAAACAAAGAAAAACAATTAACCAAATTAAGCACAGCAAAGAAAAAACAAAGTGGTGTAGAGAGGGGCTCTTCAGTAGGGCATCTTGATTGGTGTGTGTCTTAGTGTCCTAATTACTTATGTCCTTAACCTTGTCCATAACTAGAGAAAATTTCTATAGCTATTCGAAGATTGCTAGTGCCAAAGAAAGTCCGCATTTCAACCTAGAGTACCTGAAAAATGTTCCTTTAAAAAGGAGGGGAGAAAAGAAAAAAAAAGAAAAAAAAGAAAAAAACCCAACATATTCTAGGCAAAAAGGATGAGACCAGTCTCTTCCTCCAGCTGGAAAAGAAACTATATATGTGTACAGCTACAATTTGCAGCTCCTAACTAGATAGTTCTGAGCAGAACATTCAAGAAATTTTAGCAGAAAGCCAAGCACTTTGCTGTGGCTTATACAGCAAATCTGTGATTGTGGTGCTGCACAAAGGATACTGACACAGATTCACATGTGTGAAGATTTATTTTTTTTAAGCAAGGTCTGTAGCTGCTTGACTATATGGACAAAAGTAACTTTTGGGGGACAAAGTAGGACAAAATGGGAGACAGGATGAAGAAGAAGGAGAGGGAATTATGTAGCCCTTCCAGTGAAGGATTATTTAGTAATCTCCAGCCACATGGCTTTACTATCTGCAGTCAAAAGATCAATCCTTTTCAACTTTTAATGAAACAAACATAGTTTGATGCTTTTCCTTTCCTAATTCTGAAATTGCAGCTGAATGTGACTGTTGGTATTGAAAATACCTTGAGGTGCTGAAATGAGTTCTATCAAGCATTGTTTTATACCTGGTAATATTCACTAGAAGTGGATCTGAATTTCAATACATTTTCCGAGGAACTGTTGATCAATTTGCTTTAACACTGCCTCCAGAATTTGATGATAGATCAGTACAAATATGGGTTGGAGGATGCTATGGCAGATGCAAGGAGAGATGATCAGATTTGTAATTTTGAAGCTGGTCTTTATGCAGTGGCATTCATAAGCAGGGATTTAAGCATCTGAAAAGCCATTTGGATAATATCAAGCAACTTCTGTGGCCACGAGAAAGTTATTTGGGGGGGGAGGGGAATGTTTTTATGTCTTTAACGTTGAGTGGAATGTTAAACTGAATAGATTTAATATGTGTTCTTTGTGGAATAAAACTTCAGTGTTACAAAGGATAGGAAGAGTTGGTTGCTTTTGTTTGCAAAGGAACAGATTTTGTCTGGTTTCCATCACTGAAAGGGAATTCAGTTGAGGGGTTCTGATCTCTTGAGAAGCAAAAAAGAGCCTTTTGAATAGGGACAACAAGCAGAGTACTTTGGATGTAGCCTTGAAAACAAAGTTTGAAACAAAGAATGACATTATTTGCACTGAAGAAAGGTCACAATCTGTAAATGCACTCAGGACTCCTGTATTTTAACAACAATAATTCTGTGTAGTTTAAAGCGATGTTTGTCTTGAAGTATTTTATAATTGAGACAACATGAAACACAGCTGTCTTTCAAAAGAAAAATGGTAGCTGACCAAAAAAATGGTGTTCAGCAGCAAAAAGGGAGAGGCATGTTAGCCGGAAAGGTAAAGTTACACCAACATTCAAGCCAGTTTCTCAGAGCATCTTGCATGTAACCTCATCAAGCCTACTGAGCATCATTTATGCACACTGTGTAAATCACTGGGGAATACAAAGGACATGAATCACATTTCTAGAATTAGCCTTGGGGCTCAATAAACAAAGAAGTCAGCCAGGGTCCCAGCAGAATGGGGAGAACTTCGTAGAAACCAATTTGAGTTGGAGACCTCTGTGTGCCTCAGAGGAGGAGGAGGAATGATCCTGAACCTGAAATGTGTTCACAAAAGCTGTTCAGAAAAAAAGGCCTTCAAAGTGAAAAATTAATTCCTAGCTATCAGGTTTGTATTGGAAATTAGGACATATTTTCCATAAATATCACAGACTACAAATATTCTGATCAGCTCTCTCAGTAGCTAAGAAAATAAGATCCCATTAAATCTCTTTATTAGACATTGAAGATGATGCCATATGTTAGCATCTATGTAATTTCCCCAAGATTTGAAATGAAGGCATTTGATCAGTGATTTGGAGATGGACTCTCTTAGTATATGTCTTCCTCAATTACCCGAAGCAGTATATAACTTTTGATGCAGTACATGCCTGCTTAATGACTAGCCAGACTGTTAATTGCTATTACTTATTACCAAAGGCTGATAGCTCTGTGCTATGTTAAGAAGATAATAAATATATGGAACCTGTCTATTGCCTCACTCTTCTTTCATCAGCCCAAAGAAACCATAAAATACAACCGTTCTAAGGTAAAACTGTGTTTTCTACCATGAAGGGGCAAAGTATCCAAAATAATGCATAACAGAAAAAGATGCTGAGGGAAAGCACAGGGCCCAGTTTAGCAGCTAGAATGGTCACGTTGACTAGAAAATCAAAGATTTCTTAGAAATAAGGAAGAGGGCTTTTCTCTGTTCCTAGGCTCTGTAAGGCTGTGCTCTGATCTGGTATCTACACTTGAAAAAAGATGTAGAAATACAGTAGACTATGTAAACACATTCACCTATGTGAATTTTGAATGCGGCCAGTCCTGAGGCATTCACACTTCATCAATATGCTTTCCCAATCTGCTTGCTGCAGGAATCGGTGCTCTCTGCAGCAGTCTTATAACTTACTGCTGTTTGGCAAGAGAAGGAAAAATTTCAGATGGGATCAATTTTGCAAATGACTTACTTCTAAAAAAAACACCATAGGGCGTAGTTCACAGAAACAAAATAACAATGAAAAGTCAAATCCAAGAACAGAGTCCTACAGGCTCTGATGTGTCATCGATGCAAATGACTAGAAGATCCAAGGCTTAAGGAAATTAAAATGTCATGCTTCAGTTCAGTTGTAGTGCTTAAAGTTATGTTTATTTCCTGCTATTTATGCATGCAATCTTTAATATGCTCCAAATGTCAAGGTAAGTGCTATTCTTGTTCATTAAAACATTTTGTGGATCAATGCTTTCATGATGTGCAAGGAGAAAACAATCTTCTCCATTATTTTCTATTTTGACTGACAAATTAACTTGCCTACACCTTCAAAGAGATCTGGTGATAACAGAAACATATCTCTTTTACCATATATTATAAATATTCATTAGAACACCTGAGCACCTAGTGGTGGCTCATGAGACAAACCCTTATTAGAGCAATAATTGCAGTGAGAAATACTGGTTACCCAGTCACTTCTTAGTTTACTTCATTTGTCTTTTCAACCTGTTACACCCAGACTTTGATAGCTCTATGGCAGACTCTCTTCATTATTTTCTTTTCCTTTACTAGCTGAGTGAAGACCAGGTCCTTCACAGGATAAATCACTGCTTCGATGCCTTGTTTCGAAGTTACAAAGGCCACATGAAAGTCACTTCTTTCAGTTCGGTCTCAGTTTGGCTACCAAAACCTGTATTTTGGCGAAAATAAACAAACCATCCCAAGCCCCCTAAGAAAATTATTTTATTGGCTTGCATGAAGTTTTTGATATCAATTGCAGTGCATGAAGACTTGGTATGCATAGCAGTCCTGATTAATAATAATGTTGGCACCAAGTTTTGCACACTTCTGCAAAATACTTTATTGAAGTAAACTATTTGTATGCAATTAATTGGGATTTTTGCATCATTCGCCTAGTAGTCAACTGAGCCGCCGATGGAATATATACTTATATCTCACTATGTATTACCATTACCAGCAGAATTATCACAACAGTTCTGACAAAGTTTTTTTGCTTGTATAATAACTACCCATCAACATTAATGAATGAGTCTTCACAATAGCCTTGAGGTAGAGGCTTTCTAATGCAGTTGGGGAAGTTGAGGTACAGAATTATAGTTTTGCCTGAGGCTAGATATGTAACTGTTGCACACTAGAATCAGAATTTTTCTCTGTAGTGCTTCCAACAGCTGATTTATCCACAAGTGGATCCTTCCTTTCATGCATCTCCAAGAGTGCAATCAAAGCACCATAATGCTCTGATCAGCTGCTTCTGTGATGCACAGATATGGTGTTCAAGGGGCAGGAGAAAAGCCAGACAGATGCTAATCCTAGAAGAGATATCTCTTCAGATGCAATATCCTCTTAGAACAGTTACGATTTGCCAAAGTCAAAGCAGTTACTCTGGTAAAAAGTGAGTGAAGGAATGAGGTCTCTGACTCGTTGTGTGATTATTGGCTTGTTTCTGGGGAAAAATAAAAAAAAAATCTGTGATTGATAAACCTAAGTTGGATAGGTGTAAACTTCCAAAATGCTGAACTACTCCCATTTTTTTCTAAAGACCGTGTTAGAAAATGAGGTAAGAGAAAAAAAATAAAGCAAAGGGAGCTACTTTTAATTAAATTATGGTTAATAGTTGAGGGCTTATCCAAAGGCTACTAAGTTCCATGGAGTTCATTGGTTTATCTGGGCTTTAGCTCAGGTTTTTATTGTAGTTAGAAGTAGAATTTTCATGAAAACTCTCAGATAAGTTCTTCTTTAAATGCTCATTGACAGAGACTCTCCTCATCTGTCAAAAGCTTGATCTGAATGCAATATTTTTTAGTTAAGACAAAAGAGCTTACTTAGTCTCACAGTTCATTATTTCATGTTGGGAAAATACATGATAAACTGTTAAAAAAAAGGCAGCCCAAAGGAAACTTCCAACACAAGCTCCTCTATTGATTTTGACAGGGACCAAAGCACACAAGATCAATATTATGACTATGGTATATGTGGTGTGTTGACCCTGGCTGGATGCCAGGTGCCCACCAAAGCCGCTCTCGTTGCCTTCCTCAGCTGGACAGGGGAGAGAAAATATAATGAAAGGCTCGTGGGTCAAGATAAGGACAGGGAGACATCACTCGGCAATTACCATCATGGGCAGAACAGACTCGACTTTGGCAATAAATTAAGTTAATTTTCCCTATCAAATCAGAGTAAGATAATGAGAAATAAAAACTAAATCTTAAAACCACCTTCCCCCCACCCCTCCCTTCTTTCTGGGCTTAACTTTACTCCCAATTTTCTCTACATCCTCCCTCCCAGTGGCACTGGGGGATGGGAATGTGGTTTGCGGTCAGTTCATCACATGTTGTTTCTGCTGCTCCTTCCTCCTCAGAGGCAGGACTCCTCACACTCTTCCACTGCTCCAGTGTGGGTCCCCCAGAGGGGTCACAAGTCCTGCCAGCAAACCTGCTCCGGCATGGGGTCTTCTCTCCACAGGTCCTGCCAGGAGCCTGCTCCAGCGTGGGCTTCCCACAGGGTCACAGCCTCCGGGCATCCACCTGCTCCAGCGTGGGGTCCTCCATGGGCTGCAGGTGGAGATCTGCTCCACCATGGACCTCCCTGGGCTGCAGGGGGACAGCCTGCCTCACCAGGGTCTTCCCCACGGGCTGCAGGGGAATCTCTGCTCCGGCACCTGGAACATCTCCTGCCCCTCCTTCTTCACTGACCTGGGGGTCTGCAGGGCTGTTTCTCTCACATACTCTCACTCCTCTCTCTGACGTGCAATTGCTGT
The DNA here is from genome assembly GCF_929443795.1 of Astur gentilis. Lineage (NCBI taxonomy): Eukaryota > Metazoa > Chordata > Aves > Accipitriformes > Accipitridae > Astur > Astur gentilis. Next base: position 39,466,234 of record NC_064880.1, read on the forward strand.
CATGGAGCAGTTTTTGCCCCTCTTCTTAAATCTGTTACCCCAGAGGCACTACCACCATTGCTGATGGGCTCAGCCTTGGCCAGCGGCGGGTCCGTCTTAGAGCCGGCTGGCATTGGCTCTGTCAGACACAGGGGAAGCTTCCGGCAGCTTCTCACAGAAGCCACCCCTGTAGCCCCCCCACTACCAAAACCTTGCCACGCAAACCCAATACAGTATAACGTTGAAAGTGTTGTTACTGTGCAAAATGGTACCTTTTTTGTCTATGTATTTAACCCACTGTGGTACCTGACACCGCTGTAATGTTTTTAATGATCTGATGCCAGAATTTTGCATGAAAGATTAGAAAAGAGTACAATAGCAACATTTGTTTGCTGCTACATCTGTGTCGTGGTTTAACCCCAGCGAGCAACTAAGTACCATGCAGCTGCTTCCTCACTCCCCGCCCAGTTATATACTGGGCATAATGTCAAACGGTATGGAACACCCTTTCGGCTGGTTTGGGTCAGCTGCCCTGGCTGTGTCCCCTCCCAACTTCTTGTGCCCCTCCAGCCTTCTCGCTGGCTGGGTGTGGGAAGCTGAAAAACCCTTGACTTCTTAGTATAAATATTACTTAGTAACAGATGAAAACATCAGTGTGTTATCAACAACTTCTCATACTAAATCCAAGACATAATACTTATCACCTATTAAGAAGAAAATTAACTCTATCCCAGCTGAAACTAGGACAATCTGATAGCAACATCTCCTGGCAAGAGAACCAAATGGAAGACAAGAAGTCTAAGGATAGCAATTTGAGTTTAGCTGTACTTTGGAAACTACAGCTTTATTTAAATAAGTTGTAATGTTTTTAAGTGACCATCTCAAACTACTCCTCATTTCTTTGTCAGGCTCACCTTTTGCATTTTAATTAGCTATTTACCATAACATCTCCTATGTCCTGCTCTCTTTACTAACTCAGCCCTTCTTCCCTTTAATTTACTACTGACTTTGTGTATAGTACTATATTTTTCACGTCTTGCCAGTTATCCCTCTCGTTCACTTCTCTCTTCTCTGGATCCAGTAAGATATCTTATTCTTTCTCTTATTTCAGTGCTGGAGTTTTGAAAACTATTCCATAAGTAAGGAAATTGAGCTGTACTGAGATATATTAGCAATTCTGAGCAGGTGGTTGTGAAATTTTAGCTCTAATCTATAGGAATCTGAATATTATTTTATTATAATATGGACAACAATTTTTTTAGATATATTAGATCTGTTGTGTATAATTAACTGGAACCTCAGCTCAGATCTCAAAAGCTAACGAATTGTCAGATTAAATAGTGCAAGTTATTAGCAAAGGATTGGATAACAAAACACAGAACATCATTGTCTAAACTTATGATATGTCTTGAATACTGAATACAGTTCTAGCCATCTCATCTCAAAGGATTTAACAGCATGAGGAAAAGTACAGAGAAGGGCAAAAAAAGCAGATCAAAAAGATGGAAAGACTTACATATGTGGACAGACCAAACAAACATTGAGTAAAATAGGTAGAAAAGAATTACAGAGGGTATGGCAGAAATTCATGAAATATAATGGAAAAGAGGTACCCAGAATGAGTATTTACTTTCTTACAACACAATAACTAGAAACCAATGCAATCATAAGGTAGCCAGGTTAAGCAAACAAAGACTACCTTTTCACCAAACAGACTAATTCAGTTGTGGAACTCTGGTGCAGCATGTCAGGAGGACAAAGGTAAAAATGGATTTGAAAGGAGACAAAAGCAGCTCATGGAGCAAAACTCTTCAGAATGTATTTTCACCGAACTCTTGTGAAACAGGATACAGGTTGACTCCCAAAAGGTACTCTGCCTATAATAAGGAAATACTTCCTGCAATATTTTGAATTTTAATTCCTGGTCCTCACTGTTGGGACAAACCAAAGGTAAATGCGGAACTCAATTAAGGTCAATGGCAAAGTTAATGAGACTGCAGTGATAACAGGAAACAAAAGTAAAAATGGCTTTTCAAAGGTATTTTTATTAAATTTTTAATGCAGACCAACAGTTTTTTAAAAAACAAGTTTCTGAAGCGTAAGCTCACTTAATCTTCAAAATCAAACCTGACAGTGACTTTTTCTAACATGACTTTGGCTGCTTTCTCAGATCACCAAGCTCTCCAGCATTTTTCAGTACTGCAATCCATATTGATTTCTCTTCGTTTTTAATAAGGTCACTAAAAGTGAATATCACAATATCATAGCCTCCATGCATAATTCAGCATTTGTTGACACTGAAGGCAGCTAAATAAAGGCAATTTGATTGCTTTTAGAAGAAATTCCCAGAGACCTTATTTATAGAGTTGGTAGATAAAACTCCCCTTCTTTTTGCCTTAGATTAAAAAAAAAAATTAAAAAAAAGTATGGAAGATTCTTTTAAGCCAGTTTATCTACTTGAACTATTACGCTTCCACCATAGTCTTGTCTATTCTGTCTTTTCCCAAAGTCTTGCTTGAAGATGATCATAACTTCGTTAAAGTATTTGTTTGTCTAGAGGAAAGAGCCTTCATATTCATCAGTCTAGCACAAAAAGAACAACATGACCCATATTTTTTATGGAGTTCTTGGCTGTTGAAGGGTTTCCTTCCCTAAATAGCTATGGTGAATGAGAAAACCCTGAAAAAAAACCCAGAAATTCTATTTCAAAACGGAGAAAGGAACAACCTGTGAATCTGCTCGTCCTCTAGAGCAATTCTGCCATGGTGTAAATCAAATAATGAAACAGTTCTACTCCACAACCTTGAGTAATTTGGACTCTGTCAGCTTTGTCTCTACTGATAAATAAACTGTTTCAGTTGGGTACTGAAGGCCTCTAGTTGCCAAACATGTTGGTCTCCAAAACTGGGTTCTTCATACAAATTGCCTGTTAAAGACCCCCAAAAACCTCAGCTGCCAGACTGAACTGAGGAATTGTTTGCAGCGTGTGTTAGTTAGCAACCTAAACACACAGGCTTATTCGCACCCTTTAGCAGCACAGTCAGTCACATTCCAGCAGCCAGGAGCTTTCCAGATCATACTTGCATTTACAGTTTATTACAGAAGCAGCTTATGCTTTGACAGAGGAGGTTATGTTAACAGGAACATACAACAGTTAAAAATCTTTCATCAGAGACTCATTAAGCTTTCTGAATTAACACCGCAGATAGTTCTAAAAGGTCTATGATTTGCACGATAATCAACTTTGGACTGGAAACCCTAATCATAAATCATCTATGGGCTGGTCCTCTCCTCATACTAGAAAGAATCCCTGTAAAAGGGCCATAAGATTGCAAGATATGCTGGGAAAACGGTCATATCCCATTCTCCCTCCCACAGAAATCTTGAGTCTTTTTTTACTTTGTGATACTAAGCCTTTACTAGAGTAGCACTGTTTTGTTTTCCTTCAAATCTGTGCTTTCAGCTCTTACTTTGAACTCTGGCTAAAAGAAACAAAGAATTCACAGTATCCTGCAACATAAACAAGCTGCTTTTATTGTCCTGAAACCTGTGAAATAAGACAACAATTTCTGGTGCACTTGGAAGGGAAGCTGAGAACTCTGCTCCTCACTATTTAACTTTTTTCTTCATATTTCTTTCTAACCGATATTATTAATTAGCTATTGCATGGGCCCCTTGGGAATTCCGATTAAGCCAACCACTTATGCAAAAATCAATCTTCCAGTGGCAGGCTTTGTTAATCTTCCAAATCCAATTTCCATTTCTCACATTCCAGGTTTATTGATTATACCTCAAAATTCTCCGATCATCTGTCGGGTTTATTGAATTAATCTGTATCTAATAACTTAATTGTCTTGAAAACAGATGTGCTACTTCCACTGAACGCTAAAATTTCGTTACAGACATCTAAGGAAATGACAGCACACATGAACATTTTATTTAAAAACATTTCATAATTACCTAAACTCTCACAATGAACTGCAGTGAGATTGTGAATATGAGGGGACGGAAGGGTAAGCAGACTACACCGTGCAAACAAGCCAAGTACGGTCTTGTTTCTGCTGCTTTGTCACAGGGAACTTTCAGTTTTGGTCAGATTTTGAGGCAAACAACAGATACTTTCTTATGAAAAAACTTTGCCATAGCCCTAAGTGAAGTTAGGATGCTGTCGTACTTGGCATTGGACAGCCGTAGCAAAAGCTAATGTCTCCTCTCAAAACCCCTAGTATTTAAATGGATAAGACAGTAAGAAGTACAGAGGAAAAGAGAGGGAAAATGGCTTGCCTGTAATTATGTAAGCAAAAATATTGGAATAGGAATCCCTTTCCATTTATTAGAAACTGATGAAGAGACTAGTAGAGCTGGTCTATTGGATGTCAAAACTGTCTATAAATTAACAAAGGACCTGGAATTCCTTATACATAACCAAGAGGATGATTTGATTTGATTTAATTAATTCAAATTAATTAAGCTGACACTTATTGGAATAACTGAAGCCACTGGCATAGTTAATATGAGTGGGTAGAGCTTATTCAGGAAGGAGAAGAATGAGGGAGGGTGTGCACCAGTGTGTGTCAAGCAACCATGTGAAGATACTTACTGTACAATTATTTTTCTAGTGCAAGGTAGGCCTGCTGAAAACCTCTGGGTGGTAAGGAACCGGAGAAACCCCATGAGCACTATTATGGTGGGCATTTACTTTGAACCATCAAAACGAGGAGATCAGGGAAAAGACATCTTTGTGAACAGTTGTAAAACAAAGCAGAGTTCAGGACCTGGCGTTAGCAAGGGGTTTTGACTACCTAGACATCTGCTGGGAATGGAGCCTATTAACACTCAGATAATTTTTATATAGAAGGTAGACGACACCATTAGAGGAAGACTGTAGGTTTCATTCTGATCAAGTGATAATAACTTGTTGAGGATGTCAGGTGAGAGAAGATAATTTGACTGAAGGTAACCACAGAGAATACATAGGGTTCACCGTGTGGGGAATAGGGGAGCAGAATAGCAAGGGCCAGTTGCATTAACCTCAGTTACTCAGTAGGTAAGATTTCCCTAGTAGCTCGTACCTGAAAAAAATATATGTTGTCATTTATTTTTACTGTAGGAAACCTTCTGATATTTTCTCACATCACTTTCTCAAAAGCAAGATAAGGAATGGTTTTCTGATGAAAGTACTACAAAGTGGATGTAAAGGTGACTGATTGAAAAAAACGTACTTTGAATAGCTATCAAGGACTCTGCTGTTCTCTTAGAAGTATAGGAATTAAATTACAGGAAAGGATGCTGAGATTGCAGTCTGGACAAATATGTGGCTATGAGGATTGTGGAGCACTAGAAGAACTTAAAGAGAGAAGACATGGAGTGTTGTTTATTGTTAGAAGTCCTTAAGAACTGTGTAGACAAACATGGCAGAAATTATTTGGATAAAGATAATCTTGCCGTGGTTTACCAGAAGGGACAGAATGAGCACTTGAGCTGCTTTCCAAGCCTAGAGTTACATGATCCACTGATTTTTCAGGGGCATACAATAATCTGGTATTAAGTGCTTTTCCCATGGTTCCCCACCATAATGTGGGTTTTTCCATTTGAGAACATTTTCACACATTAACATTTTGCATGAATTGATGTAAATGGTAACGTTACATTCCTGTTCGTAGGTATCTTTTGAATGATTGTGTGCAAACAGGAGCACGAGACCAAAAAAATACAAAATACTAAGTAGTAAACAGAGTATGTAATCAATTCTTCCAGTCAGAAAGGGGTCGGCATTCATAACCCTGTTCAATAATTCACAAATCAATTAAAATAACATTATTATTCTCTCTTTCCACTTAGCAGTAACAATATGTAAAGGTCACTTGCCATCTAGTTAGGGAGAAGGCGGCAATTAACATCAGAGTAAAACCAGAATATTCATTTTCTGTTACACAATGTAAGCGTGACATGATTTCCTACTAAGATGGAGTCTTCAGGTATAGCAGGGTTGAGTTTTCACCTCACAGAGAAATTAAGAAAGAATTTCTAAAATGTTGCACTGACCCCAGAAATCTTGTAATTTCATGTATAAACAGTGGGAACCGAGGATGTCAGAGGTGATTGGGAGCCTGGCTTCTGTTATATTAAAAGTCAGCAAAAATACTTCTAGGTATAGTTCTGAAATATGAAAGGAGATACTTTTTTCTACTTGGTTCACTTGGGCACCTGCAAGTGAGCATTCATGTCAGCACTTTGCTAGGATTTCCAGGTATGACGAATGCTTTGCTTCTGAAATGGGTCTTGTCTCTTCCTACTGTTCTTTCTTTCTCCCTCCACCCCAACCCCCACCCCCAAATAAGGTTCTCTTAGTGAAATTTCTTTCTCTTTTCTTGCCGGCCTTACAACCAGAAGGCAGTAAAGAAGGAGAAAACCGAATGCACTGAGTATAAGCCATCTCTTGCTGTGGAGCATGAAGCTGCCTTTAAATTAATAAATCCTAGCAGCAGACTTGAGACAGCCTTGGGCTAGCATAACTGCACTGCATTTAGATGCAAGCCAATAAGTCAGGGTAGTGTTGAGCTGCACCTTTTGTGCTTGCTGGCTTAGATTCTTGACACCTCTACGTTATGTTGCCTCTAACTCTGTTACTGTGCTCCATTTCCCAGTGTTCATTTTGAGTTTTTCAGCAGTTTCTGACAAGTTTATGCCAAATATTCAGTGGCTTTCTGTGGCTCCAGTTAAATCTCAAAAAAAAAAAAAAAAGGAATAGCTATTTTGTGTTTTCCTAGTTAGAAAAGTTCTTTTCAAGAAACTATAATATTAATGTTTTTGCTTTGAAATATCATGAAGTTGTTAGTGCTGCATCAGAAGCAAGGGATAAATTTGATCTTTGTTTCCTAAAAATATGGCATTTAGGTAGTTGCCAGCATCAGTCTTCCATCTTTCCTAGTTTACATTTACTACCACAAAATGTTTTGAAAGCTGTTAACAAAATTGTATTGATACAGTTGGCCTCAAAGATATTAAATTCCTTCTTATTTTAAGGAAATAAGTGAGGGGAAATAAAGGGTAGTGTTTATTAGTGCTGCTAGCAAGGAAAACACTGAGGCATGACCTCAGCTTCGTTAACTGGTGCCAAGGAATCCACATGGGGAAATTCATATAAAAGGCCACTAAAAATTTGGCTTTGAGTTCTACTAGAAAGTCTGTGGAGCTGCAAGATGTTGGGGGTTTTCCAGTCCTTATTGATTGTGTTCCGGGCATAAACCGTAATTTAGACTTTTTTTCCCCTCACTGTAAGAAAGCAGACATGCAAAACATAGGTGCCAGACAAGAATCCCTTTCTGAATCTTTGACAAGATTTCTTTCAAAAGCAAACTAGCAAGGGCTTTCTAGATGAACTCCATCATTTTCCAAATACAATAGGATACAGAGCATCTTTGTCAAGTTACCATTTCACTGAAAACAGAGCCTTGAGACACTAAACTGTTCTGAAAATCTAGTGTCACGTTTGCCTTTTTCCACTGACAGATTTAACAAATGTTAAGCATTTCTGTCATTCTCACATTAGCATATGAAGTGTGAAAATTAATTTTACTTGCTAATTGAAAGATAATTGGTTTGGGGGTAGGAACTGTCACTCCATCAGGGAGAAAGGGAAAAAAAAGAAAAAAAGAAGAAAAGTCTAGGTGTACTGCAAGCCTGCAGGAGAGGTAGCATAGACCTTGCTTGGAAAAATCTGTCTGTAAATTAGCAGAAAAGGAAGTGTAAGATGACTCTTATGAACCAACCTGTTGAAGTCAATGAAGGAGAGCAACATGTACTTTCTTCTAAAAAATATTCCTCTTCTAGAAACAGATTAATGACTCTACTAATGTACGTTGTTATAGCAGAATCTAACCTTAACAGCTACCTAGTGCCCAAAGTGGATAGGACGTCCACAAACAGAGTGTGAACAGTGTTGCTAAACCAAGATCTGTCCTTCTCTTACCTACTACTGAAAGAAATCTGTGGGTAAAATGCGAGGAAGTATGCAATGTATCAAAAACAGTATAAAGCTTTTCTGCAATCTATCCCTAACATGCCATACTTTGCTCATTACTGAGATATCAGTTCTTTCTTTTGATTAGGTCATGAAATTGATCTCAGTTGTGCACTGTTAACTTCCTGGAAAACAAAAATAACAAACCCTTGAGCTTTCTGCCATGCTGCTTCACACACTGAGATGAGAAAAGCTACCTTGCTATTCTTCTCCAGACAAATTTCATAGCCCTTCTCTGCTGCAATGCTTGCAAAAACATAACCATCGGGGTTGTAGTTGGGCTGAAACTATCTTCTACTACAATGCCTTGTACTCTTTTACAGTTTACTTGCTGTTTCTTCACCTCCATCTTTCTTATATTTACACTGTAAAGGTCACCTTTCTATCCTGCACTTTCATAGCAGCTAGTACAGTGGCAGTCTGGGCCAAAAGTAGGAGCAATGCAAAATGTTGCAACAAACCATTTAATATATATGCAGTACTGTAAGTTGTTGGAAGAAAACATACAGAGCAAGATGACAGAGATAAGTGAGGCAAAGAGAAGACTCCAGGAAATGAATATAACAACTTTTTATATAGTCTTCTCTCAACTTTAAAGAGAGTGTAAATAATTAAGATGCACAGGACAGGACAAATTTAACCAGGTCTTTTAAAGTGATTATCATACAATGATGACAGGCTCAGACCAACTTTCACTAAAGGGATAAGGGCATCTTTCTGTTACCTGTGTTTGGATTTAGGTCTAACCTTACATCGCTCCAACAAAAAGCTGCTAAATATGCTTCATCATGTATACCCCAGGTAAAGCAAGGGTCTGTGACTGAAGGTTGTATTATGTTCCTGAACCAATATCCTGAGGAGAAGGAATCCTGTCCTTACTGTAATCCATGATGGTTTTACTATTTAGTTCAGTTGGGCCCATATTTCACCACTAGTATCTTTATAACTCCCTGAATCTTTTTTTTTTTTTTTTTTTTTTTTTTTGTCTTTCAGGGCCACCGCCATATGGTGACACAACTTTACTGTACAAGGAAAACTCCTCTCCTGAACTTTTTTTTTTTTTTTTAAATGACCTGTTTATTTCACAGTGACTGCAGCTTAGACTGGTTTCAGTGGCAATCCTAGCTGCTCAGCAGTTCTGAAAATCAGCCCAGTGGCTTTTATCCCCTTTTTATATCTATACAAATAAAAGTTAAGTATTTTACTATGACTAACAACATGGTAGTAAGAATAATATCTTTATTGATCATTGTAAGAGCATTAAAAAGGCTTTGCAGAGTCACTAAGTTCAGTTATAATTTCCAAAGCTAAACAAGGAAGATCTTTGAACTAAACGTTAAGAGCACTACTGAAATACAGAGCTATTTGGTTAGTTAGCTACATTCAATCATGAAAAACAGAGGACAAGAGTAAGCAGAAGTATCAAAGTGATCAGAAAGGAAAAGCATATAAATACATATTCACACACACATATATATTTAATATTACATAAAAGCTACTGGACCTGGCCATAATTTTCCTGAAAATCGGTTTGTTTGGAAAAGAACACACTGGGCTGATTATGCATCCCTTGGTACCATTAACAACATTTTAGATGAAATACTGCTACATCTGCTTATAGGCTATGTTTTAAGGGGAAAACTTTCTTTGGAAAAATAAATATGCAAAAATACATTGTGTAGTAGGCAGTAATCAGCACAGTAAATTCTCCATTTCTAACCTTCTTCTTCACATGTAAGTCCTTCCAAGTTGTTTCCATGATATTTACTACAAAAGGTATGAAAAGAATACTTAGCCATTCCTATCAATACAATTAAAACATAACATTACTTATAGAATAAAAACCCCCAGTATATATTCACCAGGTTTATAAACTCACAGGCAGGTTAATAATTTATTACCCCTCTCTTTGGTTTTTTACACAACTGATTAGAAGACTTAATCAGGGATTGACCAGGTGAAATATCCTCTGAATATGTTACAAAACCAAAAACTTTGCCAGAATAAACTACAGCTGAAATAGGCACAGAAGATAAATGGTGAGAGGGAATTCAGAGAGACAGGGACATAAATGACTTCATGAGACAAGAACAGAATCCAAAATTCCTGACTGCTCCCTCCAAAGTGCTGTCCATTAAATTGCATTAGTATAATTGCACAAGAGTCAGGTCTCAAACTTTCTGTTATTTCAGTTCTGTGTCCAGTATAACAGACACAGCCTTTTTCAAAGTACACAAAGCCAAAATGCAATTTATTTGGGCTTTTTATAGAGTGAGAGGTAGTTGTTTAGAAGAAAAAAGGAAAAGAAAAAAGTGCAGTTCAGTAACTAACAGGCAACATCAGACCCACAGAAAGGACATTTTTGACTATCTGATAGAATATATTTATCTTTTGCAACGAGGAGAGTGTTCCTACTGGTAATGAAAATGTGAGCTTGAGTCTAAGTAGTTTTTCTGAGATGTATTCAATGTATGGTACAGTTGTCATGTAACAAGCCTCTAATGCACTTGGAAATCTCAATATAAATTTCAACATGCAGAGGTTTGTTTGAGGACATTGGGAATAATCTAATCTACTATTTCAAATTTAATTTAGTTTTAAGAAGGTTTTTTTTTACATTTAGGTTTCGTCCCTGCCACAGTTGTATGCTGTGAATATTGCACATCACATTAGATTAAGGTCAATTAGCAGTGTTATAAGGGCATTTTTCCTTCCTCTGTCTCTTACTCTCTCTTTTTTAAATGAGGCAGCACTGCAATTTTGTGATTAAAACCCTGTGTCTTGAAGCATATCAGATGAGAGACCTTGGCTGGCCTCCAACTATGATTAAGGCTATGATTTTTGGCCTAAAGGGTCATGAGGAATCAGAACTTCACTGACCCTTTAATCAGAACTGATTAAGAAGTGGTGGCTTGCTCTCTGTTTGGTACTCCATTACCTACCGTGTGGAGCTTATAATAAGGAGATATTGCTCTGTCAGCAGCCCTAGGAAAAATTAACCTTTGAAAGGCTTTGTGGACAAGATTTTTTTAAATGATAGGAGATTTGTAGAGTTTTATAAACAATTTGAGAAGAGGCTGAGTTTTAGAAAGTCCTTAGAATCTTATTGATGCTAAGCTGAATATTGCCAAGACATCGTTAAGACATAAAGACCTGGGATGCTGTAAAATTCTTGAGGTGTTTGGTGTGGCTTGCACAACTCGCTCCAAAGTACTACACAGGCAGAAGAGGAGAGAGGGGAGCAATGACAACAGGTTAGAATTCACGGTTCTACAAGTAGTTTTAACAGGCAACGCAAAGAATGGAAAACATGGACAAACAAGTGATAACAAGAAAATACATAAATCATCAGTTTGTGTTGCACATGCTTTCATATGTCTGCTGCATCTTGGATGAAAGGCTACTGAAGTCTTACCTGGAGAGCCCCCTTGATCAATTGGTGAGCGGATTTATGGAGACGCTTGATAGTTCAGCCAAGAAGTCAGTTAACAAGGACCACAGAGCTCACAAGAAGAGTTTCAGATTATCTGGAGTGGTAATTGTTCCACTGAACCAGGAAAATCACTCCCCGTCTTTTTTCAGCTTCATAGCAGAAGCTATATCTTCTACTTATTGAAGACCTCTGAGAATCTTTGGTTGGTTCCTAACTAGAACAGGAACATCAAAGTTTGAACACCTCTGCCTCTGAAAACCATTTTACTTACTTTTCTCTACCTTTGGTTTGGGCACTGGGAGAGCATATGTTGTGAACAAGGAACACCTTTATCCATGTTAGTGTATGTGTGCTTATATGTATGTGTGTATATATATATATATCTCTCTCAGTAATTTAAGTCTGGCCCTGCTCAGTGAAATTTTACGGCCCAGAATACCAGCTGTGAAAGTGATGGGGTTTTGTCTATTCCTGTGGTCAAATCAGTGACCATCATTAGCCAAATGAACTGAGTAGAAAGATTCCTATTGGCTTTATTTGGGGTAATGTCGTGGTTTAACTCCAGCCAACACCTAAGCACCACACAGCTGCTCACTCATTCCCCCCACCCAGTGGAATGGGGGTGAGAATCAGAAAAAAAAAGTAAAACTCATGGGTTGAGATAAAAACAGTTTAGTAGGACAGAAAAGGAAGAAAATAATAATAATAATGGTAATAGTAATAATAATGATAATAAAAGAATTAGAATATACAAAACAAGTGATGCACAATGCAATTGCTCACCACTCATTGACCGATGCCCAGTCAGTTCCTTAGCAGCTCTCCCTCCGTTTATATACGGGGCATGACGTCATATGGTATGGAATATTCCTTTGGCCAGTTTGGGTCAGCTGTCCTGGCTGTGTCCCCTCCCAACTTCTTGTGCCCCTCCAGCCTTCTCGCTGCCTGGGCATGAGAAGCTAAAAAATCCTTGACTTTTAGTATAAACACTACTTAGCAACAACTAAAAATGTCAGTGTGTTCTCAACATTGTTCTCATACTAAATCCAAAACACAACACCATACCACCTATTAGGAAGAAAATTAACTCTATCCCAGCCAAAAACAGAACAGGTAGGCCAATGGTAATCTGATGGTGTGTCAAAAGAAGCAAAGAAATATGAGCTTTTAATGGACTTTATAATCTTCTATTGGACAGCCATTAGAGGACAATTTTTATAATACACATACTTCAGGGCTGTTTCATCTTGCTTTAAATGTCATACAGACTTGGGTATGTATTATTATGCTTAATAATGTATATTATAGCCAGTGATGTTAATAGCCTTAATGTACTGGACAATGTTTCTACAGATAGTGAGTCTATGGCTTAAGAGCTTACAGTTTAAATAGAACAGACAATGAGCCATAAATAAGTAAATATTCTATGAAAACATTAGGACTAATAAGACCACCAAAGAATGACTTGGCTGGCTATTCTGCATAGCACTGTGTTGGCAATCCCAGGAAGGCCTGGAAAATAGGAAATCTAGTTATGGTAGCCATGCAGCTGAAATAATGCAAAGCTGTTGACTGTGCCCAAAATCTGGCAATTTAGTAAATTAACAAGCTGGATGTCTGTAGAAAATTAAGGGACTACTGAGAGTCTACACAAGGGGCTTTTGGCCTTTAAGTGGTGAAAATACAGATGAGGAAATGGCATTTGAAAAATTACAAGAGGACCTGAACACCTAATGCAGATAATGATTGGGACTTACATGCATTGTCAGTGTGCAGATAAAGTAATTTAAAAGCACACAATAAGGGTCAGGGTAGAAGAAGATAACCAACTATGGATTGCACATTGCATAAGGAAGTTATTTTAGAAATAAAAAGGATAGTTCAGCTTGTATCCTTCATTTTTATACTGATAGACAGGTATGACCTTTGTCATCCCTGTGTCATCGCCTCCTTATAATGTTGGGTTTGCCATGCACTGTGCCATCCTAAACAGAGAAATAGGGATGGCAAATCCAGTGATGCAGAGAGCTGTGTGTCAGGGCAAGGCTGTGTCACACTATTAGAAGAAGGGTTCAAAACAAGCCCTAGAAAACCATCAATGGCCAATGGGTGAGCAATGTCCCTTGGATTTGCAATGGTGAGCTGATAATCACTGGAATTTCTAGGGAATCAATGATCCTCAGAGAGTTGAGAATAGTTAATATGGTAGTGCAGTAGAAAGGCAGAGCCCGGAAAATGCAAATGGTACACAAAATTTTGGCCACTTAAACTAAAGAAGCAAATATACTAATGCCTTTCTTGTTTTTCTGAAAATGTTGGCTATGACCTGAAAGCTAATAGAGGTAACACCAGTGACAAATTCTGCAGGTTACTTGGATAATGTTACAGATTAATCACTTAAGTTGAATTTGTTTAAACAATCTGACCTCTTGAGCTTTAGTTTAGACTAGTTCAGGAGAAATATGTGATTTAACTAAGTGTTTCTTCAGATACCTCAGGGAAGACAGATGAGCAATAGTATATTGGAACGAGATATATATTGTTTTTCTCATTAAAAGCAAGGAGTAAAAAATGGAGACAGAATTTTATAGACCTCCAGTTTAAACTCAGTCCTCATGAAAGAAAAAATAATTAAAACCACTGCAACAACAACAACATCCTCCAAACTGAAACACATATAAACCAAACCATGTTTAACCATATAAAACTTAACAAGGAGATGAGTAGCGGTCAGCATGGATGTATTGGGAACAAATCATGTTAGATAAACATAATTGTATTTTATGACAGGCCTTGTGGGTAGAGGAAAGTGGTAAATGTCACATGTTTTGACTGCAGTAAGACTTCTGAATGTCTTACGTGATATTCTAATATCCAAACCAGAGAAACATACACTAAATAAAATTACTGTTAGATGCGTGACTGTTATAGAGTTGGAATACCATGTGTAAAGAGTAGGTATCCATAGTTAACTCTCAATGGCTATACGGAATCTGCAGGGGTGAGCCCTGGATATAGGATTGTTTGGTATTATATTTTCAGATGATGTCTAACTGCAAGGACATTCAAATATGTTGGGAAAAAACCATTCAGAACATTCTAATGTATTTTGAAGTTTTTAAACTGACCAAGTAAATTGAGTTAGATGACCAAATGGATCCAGAGGATCTGTTTCCTAGTATTTCCTCAAAAAGGAGGAATATTATGGCTTTTTCATACACACATAGCTAATGAGGCTCATGCTATTGAAATCAGTGGGAGCCTTATTGCTGAATGTCAAGCCCACAGGGACTTCATGTGTGCTATATATGAAGACAGGGTCAAAGCTAAAAGTCAAGCCAACAGCTTTTGAATTCAGATTCCATATCTTACTTAGAAGTCCATGTCCTTTTTCTCATATTCAGCATGATTTTTATTCCTTGGACAACTTTCCATAGCTTGATAACTCTCTTCATCGAGAAATTTCTCCTTAGAGTAGTCTTAGTTTATTCACTTTTTGCTCATTCTTCCTCTTTATTTGGGCTGACTGAGCACTAACTGATTTCCCGCAAAGGTACATGGAGGTCGTGGGATGTTCCCAGGACAATATGGGACAGTAGGAAGGTAAGAGAGTTTCTATGCTGCTTTTAAATTCCCTTCTCTGGGTAATGCCAGTAGGAATATTTATAGGGCTTAGTGCTGACATAAGGGTGTTTCCAACAGATTCAGCTTTTCTCCAGCATTACTTTTGCTGTAATGTGATAAAGTACATTATGCTGAAGGGGACTTAACCAGCAAATCTACTTATGACAGAAGTAAAGCTTAACTAATAAAAAAGCAAATACTAGAAATGTCTTTGTGTTTAAAAGCTGGAAATTCACTCCATAAAATAATTCGAATCACATGAAGAATGCAGACCATCTCTAATGATATTTTTTTCTTAAATGTTATTGGGAATAAAGGCAAGTGTGACAGTGTCTTTTAGAGTTCTTCAAAATAATTTCCCAATAACAGTGTTAAGTCTTTATTTACAGCTGGTTTTACCCCAGTGTGATTCTATTGACTTCATATGAATTAATGCTGATGGGAGGCAATGTATTTTTCACCATTGCTGGGGTGGATATTTTCACAGATATTCTCTTCTGCATGCAGAAGACGACTGTGATTCATCCTACTTTGGTACTGAATGAGGGTATTTTAACTGCAAACAAATATTACTTGAGCTTATTGTTCTGAAGATTAACTTTAATAAATGGATTCTGTAAATTCTGGAGGCTGGATGAAATACTTTCTGATACATCTTCATCAAAAAGAATTTGTTCATTGGAAGAATGGTGGTCTTAATGTATGCCACAGTATGCTGTTAGTGCTCTCAGATCATTTGCAGTGTCCCAGGTCTTGTAGTTGTTACTTAAGCCTTGTTATGGCTTCAATACATTTGAATGGAAGGTGCAAATTATTCATAAGGGGGAGTGTAAGAGGAGTGATAGCACAAAGCCCACTAAAATTGAGCTAACTAGTTATCTCAGCTTTTGTGTCTGTTTTTTAGTCTCTCATCCCTTTCATATTTTTTTTACATAAGCAAGCCCCAGGTAACCATGGATCCAACATTACTTTTTTTTTTTTTTTTTTTTTTTTTGCTTTTATGTGCAGTTTTATGGTTATTTTGTTTAATAACAGACTCACGGAGTAAAGATTTGTGACTACTTCAACAGGAGCAATTTTCTGGTTTTTATTGTATTATCTCTACAACATTCTCAGACACATTTCAGGTTGACAAAATGCTATTCAACTGACCATCAGGTATTTATCTTCAGTTGTAGGTGCAGAGCTTTCTGACTCCTAAACACATTCAGGAAATTATTCTATGCTATGACAGGGAATGTGTTCTAACTAAGATATTTTGAATGGATTCTCAAAGATTTATAAATTAACTTTAGTGGCATTAGAGTAGAGGATGCTGTGTAAGTGTGACTCAATTGCTTTCTAAGTGATAAACATTAATTTTGGTTCCAAAAATTGGCCAGAGAATGTTCATTTTTTTTCTTCCTGAAGACACTCAGCCTGAAAAGAGCATCAACTCTATTGAGTTAAAGATAAAACTAATAAAAGATTTAAAAAAAAAGAAGTTTCAGAACTTCAAGAATTGTATCATTCCAAAACTATAGAAATGATGCAAAAACCTTCCCAAACACATAAGAAGCAAAAGTATTTACCAGAGCCGAGGGAAATCCAATAAATTTTGACCTGAAGAGGTCTTGCAATAGTTGATCACTAACAATTGCAAAGATAGGGTTCTTTTCACTTGTGAGATTTCTGAACTTAACTATGGATTGTAAGCTGTCACTGAAATGGCCTAATAGTAAGGGGGAATGGAAAGTGGTGTCTAAATTTTAAAAACAACTGCAGGAAATTACCAACCAATAAATATGACTCTTATTCTGTGTTAAGTGATAGAAACTATAGCAAATAATAAAATTTCTAGAAATGTGAATTAACATGGTATACTGGGAAAGAGTCAGAACAATTTTTGTGGAGGAAACTTCTTCCTTGAAAAGTTCAAAACTTACTGAAGTTTTTCAGAGAGCAAATGAATGAGTAATACATGTAAAGAGTGTAAAGGGTTTTAATGAAACTAATCTGTTGTGAAATAAAAGGAATTAATAAGGAATAAAATAGAATTAAAAAAATTGTCATACCTTAATAACTGATTAAAATATAAGGAGGGATGAGGGCACAACAAAGTAAGTTTTCACACTGAATAAGTGGTCTCATGGCTTACCACAATGATCCATACTAAAACCGGAGTTTGTCATTTTCTTATATTATATAGTAGAGAAATTAATAAAGATAGAGCAAAAGTGCCACAAATTTACTAATGGCAATCCATTTTAATGAAGACATGACAAGAAAGATTGCAGATATATCTCACTTTGTGACCAGGCAACAAAAAGTACTGGTGGAATTTAGTGCAGATAAATGCAAAAGCCTGCACCTACAAAGTGAATTACTCTAGCTACACATACATCTATAGGCTTTAAATGTCCTTTTAAAATTCAGAAAGGAGGTCCTGAAATTGTTATGATTATTTTTGTGAAAACATCAGCTTGTTAAGTTGGGAACTGAAAGCAGAAAATACAGTTACAATATTGTATAATTCCATCTTGTGACCATTATTTGAAAACTAAGGCTGTATCTACATAAGCATTTTAGTTCTTATCAGCAGTGCCCTTCTGACCCTTCTGATCACCCCCACTTATTGTACTTTGATTTATCCCACAGGGCAGTCTCAGAGCACAGAAAATTACTTCCTATTAGATGAAACTAAGCCATTTAGCATCCAGCTGCTAATGGGTGTTAGATTATAGAACAAGCAAGAACAAACCTAGTCTGCAGTAACTTTCACCTCTTCCCACATATGCATAATATGCATTCTGGTTCCTCATTTGCTCTTGACTTCTGCTACTATAAGACTGCACCACTGGTGAGCGTAGACGTAGCGTTTATCATCCCACCTCTGAGAGGATATAACAAACCCAGCCATTGTATAAAGATTGTGCAGGGGAGCAAGATGGGAAACAGCTAGCAGCTTCTGGATGAAGGTGGTCAAGGACTCGTACATTGTAGAGAGGAATGTGAAAGACATGAAGAAGAAAGAGTACTCATTAGACCTGGAGAGCTGGAAGACACTCAAAAGGCAGCCAGTCAGCCATCTAGAGAAGTTTTAGTTAAAACCAGTGACTAATATCGACAATATTCAGAGAAACCTCTCACTAGTTTTCAAGTCACTTTGGAAAGCAGGGTTCTGTCATTATCTCTATTTTTAGCAAGGAAAATTGAAACATGAAAAGGGAAAGGTTATTGTTCAAGGTCATGCAGGAGGAAAATGTCCACAACACGAAACACATCTCCTAAACTCCATCTCCGTGCTTGCCCTGACGCTAATGGGAGTCAAAGCTTTGCCTGGAAATAGTGGTGGATGAATCAGGCTCTCCATTCCCTTCTAGTAAAGGTGTCTGAGATATATGTGATTGAGGGCCTGGTAATTGCATGGTTAATACTGAAAGGTTTTTGACAAAGTAGGAGACAGGAAAAAGCCTTCATTATTTCAATTAGAAAAATAGGCCATGTATAATGAATTCAGGCAGGAAAACTGTTCCAGTCAGAGTCAGTTTAGGTTCAGAGAAGGGTGAATTGGAGCTCTTTCTGAGGGCTACTCCAGAGAAGAGATGAAATACATAATACGGCATTAGTAAAAGAACTGTGCAGATGGTGAAGGACTGTTATGTATTAGCTACTTAAATTGTCTTAGCTTCTCACCAGTCTCCTATTAGGAAAGGGAAGGTAGGGCTTTTTTAATGGGGTGAGTAATGATTTAACAATTATCCCAAGAAAATTAAACTATGAGGCAGTAGAACTGATGGGTTCTGAGGAGTATGATAGGTGTCTGTCTTCCGTGAGCTTTATTCCTAACTGAGGGAAATCTGTTCTGACACTAAAGGGTACTTTGATCCAGCAGATAATGATGAAGTAACTGAAAGCTAGAGATTAAAAAAAAATAATCAAATAAGATCATATAAAATGGACTACTTTTTTTCCTCATGACAGTCCAAGTAAGGTACCACTAGAGCAAAGGTAAGTCTCAGGAGAGTATCAAAGGATTCACGTTATCACAAGCCTTTCTAAAAACTGTGGCCTAATTCATTTGCAAATTCATGGGCTTTATACAGCATTTCTGACAAAGCAAGATAAATTTCTACTGTGGCTTGAGTTTATTTTACTGGGGTAGTGCATGAGTTCATGACTTTTCTTGTCTATACCTCCATGAAGCACATGCATTTTTCAGAAGTGGTAATAGATTTAGAAGGCAGCACTGATGAAAACAAGCATACTGAAGACCTATTTTCTGTGCTATTTTTTCCCAAACAATTTTTGTGTAGATCTAGATGCTTCTCTGTGCAACATTTTTCTTCTCACGTCTTTTACTGAGCTACTGGACTGTTTGGATTACAAGCAGCTCAGATGTCTTGTCTGAGCATGTTCTTACTGACAGATATTGAATAACTTTGGCCTCTCTTGGGTGTAGCCAGTCAGAAGTCCTCTCAGGGTGTCGTGGTTTAACCTCAGTCAGCAACTAAGTGCCATGCAGCCATCAGTCCCCCTCCTCAGGTGGAAAGGGGATACAAAATAGAAAAAAGGGCTCGTGGGTTGAGATAACGACAGGTAGAGATCACTCAACAATTACCATCATGGGCAAAACAGACTTGACTTGGAGAAAATTAACTTAATTTATTGCCAATCAAACCAGAGTAGGGTAGTGAGAAATAAAATCAAATCCTAAACCACCTTCCCCCCACCTCTCTCTTCTTACTTGGTCTTAATTTTTTTCCCCATTTTCTCTACCTCCTCCCCCTGAAGGGGATTGGGAATGGGGGTTACGATCAGTTCATCACACGTTGTCTCTGCTGCTCCTTCCTCCTCAGGGGCAGGACTCATCACACGCTTCCCCTGCTCCAGCGTGGGGACCCTCCCATGGGAGACAGTCCTTCACAAACTTCTCCAGCGTGGGTCCTTCCCGCGGGCTGCAGTTCTTCACGAACTGCTCCAGCGTGGGTCCCTCTCACGGGCTGCAGTCCTTCAGGCACAGACTGCTCCAGCGTGGGTCCCCCACGGGGTCACAGCCTCCTTCAGGCACCCACCTGCTCCGGCGTGGGGTCCTCCCTGGGCTGCAGGTGGATATCTGCTCCACCGTGGACCTCCCTGGGCTGCAGGGGGACAGCCTGCCTCACCAGGGTCTTCCCCACGGGCTGCAGGGGAATCTCTGCTCCGGTGGCTGGAGCATCTCCTCCCCCTCCTTCTTCACTGACCTGGGGGTCTGCGGGGCTGTTTCTCTCACATACTCTCACTGCTCTCCCTGGCTGCAGTTGCACAGTTCCCCCCACGCTCTTCTTAAATCTGTTACCCCAGAGGCACTACCACTGTCGCTGATGGGCTTGACCTTGGCCAGCAGCAGGTCCGTTTTGGAGCCGGCTGGCATTGGCTCTGTCGGACACAGGGGAAGCTTCCAGCAGCTTCTCACAGAAGCCACCCCTGTAGCCCTCCCGCTACCAAAACTTTGCCACGCAAACCCAATACACAGGGACAGCTGACACTAACATCGAGAGTCTCCACACTGGAGCTGGGTCATGTCTGAGCAGCAGGAGAATGTGTAGACTGGTCAGATCTGTCTTTCCCATTGAAGCAGTCTGTACTCTCGTTCCGTAGGCGTTGATACAATGCTCTGTATAAATATGCTTTGTTATTTTAAAATGGTGCTAAACTGATGACAGTCCATCTGGGGACAGCTACTTTACTCTAGCACACATCAGTCATCACTGTACTGCGTAAGAAGTTCCATTAAAATATGAGGAAATATTCCAGAAAAAGCTTTTCCACATAATGCCAGCTTTATCTTGTCCTATTTTTTTTCCCTGTTTGGTAGTTTTTAAACCATACAACAGTTATATAATAAACATATTCAACATGAAGTTCTGAAAACTGCAAATTAGACCCACATTTCAGAAGAGAGATTGATGCTAAAGTTGTCTTTTCATTCTGAAACCTTTCTTCTTTAGTTAAAACTTCTAGCTTTTCCTTAACACCCTAACGCCTAGACTCTCACAAAGACATTTGAAGTTGACAAGACTACATGCATTAAAAGTATTTAAACTATCTTCAAATATGAAAGCACCAGAGGTTTCCAAGCATTCATCTATGTTCCTCTACAAGTGAATTGTTCAAATGAAAGACAAGAAGTTTACAGACTTGTCACAGTATTCCAGGAGGTGAAGTTTTAAGGAAAGTGATTTTTCTGAAAGAGTCATAATGAAAAACCTGGATTTGGTAATGCTGGCTGATTAAACAAGTAAACAGAGCATATTTTATTATTTTCAGACTTGCTAAAGGGTAGGTTTCCAGACTGTCTTCAGGGGATTTTTTTAAGTGCTGTCTTCTCTCATGTACTCTTTCCTTCCGAGGGAGACTAATTAAATATGTGTTTAACAAGCAGATATTTTGTTCCCCATCTAGGCACTCTGTAATTTTGCCATTAATGGAATGAACAACATGCAAAGTATTGCCTTTTCTACCCACTCCGTTGTTACTCCAGCTGTCCCCATTTTGGCTGTGGGTCCTGCTGGAGAACCATCTATTCCTCAGCCTCTTGCTCTCTCCCCAGTCCTGGAGCTGAGATTTGGACACCCCTTGCTAACCCAGCCTGGGAACTATCTGTTTTCCCTGTCTCTGCCAGGCAACCAGGATAAGAGTTTGTCATGCTCCCTCCCTCATTAGTAAACAGCTATTTAACTGCCTCAAGTCTTCACACTAATCACTGTGGTTGTCCTTTAAAGCTTCCTGTAATGTTGTTTCACTTTGTCGGCTTTCAGCTGGTCACGCATTAAGGACAGCTGGCTGGCAATCTATCACGTTGCTTTACGCGCTGCAACACAGTTTGACTGACACGAGCTGGCATGATCCCACACTTGGTAGCACAACATGACAGCTTAAAATATGGGAGTGGGTCATACCAGGCTCTTAACACTTCTTACTCATTTCAGACCCAAATTCACCTCTGCCTCTACAAAAAAAAACCCAACAAAAACAAAAAAACAAACAATGCTTCAAAAAAAAAAAAAAAAAAAAAAAAAGGGAAAAAGAAACCCTTGATGCATTACAGCAGTTTATTTGCTTCAGCAATGGAGTATTCTGAATCTGGCTATTTACATGAAAATTTGGTATTACTAATCCTTTTTAAAAAAAATACTTCTAGTCTTTGTTTGATATTGGAGCTCTGTGAGGCTGAAAGCTTACATGGATAAGACAGGTGGGAAATGCTCTGAAGACAAAGCAGATGACTGAATCCTGGCTTAAGTTTCTGTCCTGCTACAGTCTCTGTATGACCCTAGGCTAGTCATTTAGGCTAGATTTTAAAATGCACTTGGATGCCAAGCCCTCATTTGAGTAAATAAAAGCTTAATCCTTAATACCTTTAAATTATTTTAGTCTCTAAGTGAGTTTAGTTTCTCTTTATCTGAATTTTCTTTTTGGGAAATTCACTATCTTCTCCCCACTGTGTGGAAAAAAAGAAGAGGTTTGGAAGTATTACAGCCATAATTGAGGAAGACAGATGGAAAGTATCACTTTTATTTTTCCCTATTCCAGTAAAGACTCCAGACTTACAATGTACTGGGAACTTTCTGGTAAAAAGCCTTCAAAGCTCCCATATTTTTCTGAGTGTTTAATTTTGGCATTCTGAAACTATTGTTTTGGTATCTGGCATTTACTCTGCTGCTGGAGATGCCTTTACTCACAGTGTATCATGTAGCTACAAGCCATCTGTGTTTTAACTTCATTTCAGGCATGGTTTATTCATTGAAACTTGAATTGTATGGGAGTCTGCAGTGCAGAAGAGGCTGCTTTTTTGTTGTTGTTGTTTTCCTTTGCCTTGTTTCTTTTTTAACAAGAGTCTGGTAGTGTTATATATAGATAGGAAAATCTCATTCTGTTACGGATAGTCTTTCTATTCTTCTTCTCCAGTTTTAACCACTGCAAACTTCATTTTTTTAAGTACCATCCTCTCTTTCAAAGCTAAGAAAGGTTATTCAATCCTTCCTAGCTCTAATCCCCCCCCCCCCCCCCCCCCCCCCCAGTTTTCCCTCATTTTTGCAATCTCTCATATGCATAGGCATGGAAATTTAAGAAAAGAAAATTATTTCCCTGTTGGCAGCTGTGACAAATGGTCGTCCATTACTTTAACGCATAATTAAATTATTTTCTTAATTGTATCTAAGTAATTTTTAAACTCTTTTAAGTTCAAATTGAGACACTTGGAATAAGAGAAATTTCTCAGACTTACAAAGGAATGAAACCACATTTCTTGTGTTTCATATTGAAACTAAAAGGGAAAGTTCAGAAGGGTATACCTAAAACAAAACAAGGGTGAAGCCATAAGGAAAATACCATTTAGGATTCAAAGCTCACTTACAGCCAAAGTCCTACCATTTTTTAAATTTATGCATAAATAGACACCTCGATGGAGCTACTGATAAGAGGAGCATAGATCATACTTAATAATTGAATGCAGCTTTCATGTATCTAAAATTTGGGGTCACATCTGTCTGCCTTGCTACATCTGGCAGAGTATAATAATTAGGTTCTCTAATAAAAATGTGATTTACCAAAAAATGTCTTTGCAGAAATTACTACCCCTTTAAGAAATTTCAGATCCATTTTTAATTGATATAAATAAAAACAGCTCTGCTGAAGCCAGTTGAACCCTGCTGATACATGCCTGCAGGGAATCTGTCCTTCCATTCCTAGGTCAGGTTTGCCAAGAGTTGCATGACCGACTGTTTTTTTGCTTTGACAATCTTCAAAACATTTGTTATAATTTTGTCTTGGTGGGAATGTTTCTTCAGTCTATTTTGATTTCAAATGTTTTAAAATAAAAAAATAGTTAAAGCAGAAAGAAAATTTAAACCAC
Source organism: Astur gentilis (assembly GCF_929443795.1). NCBI lineage: Eukaryota > Metazoa > Chordata > Aves > Accipitriformes > Accipitridae > Astur > Astur gentilis. The sequence goes on from NC_064880.1 coordinate 39,490,168, forward strand.
ATTTGTTTACATAGTTAATTAAATTTTTTACTAAAAACAACAGAATTATTTAGTTTTGGTCTAAAACATTTCCCTTCAATTAACACTAATTCTGTTCAAAGGCACAAGACTCCTGTCTAAATATGATATATTTATACAGAGGGAGAGTGTATGCTTTCAACTCATAGAGACGAAGCAGAATTTCTTCACTCTGGGTAAGTCAAATATTAAAAGAAGCAGCAATTAATATATCTTATTATGGCCTTTTGCGGATAGTTGCATTTCATCTTGAAAACAAAGTTAAATGTAATATAGCTGCTGTTTGTCCCTTACCTTTCTGCACTCTGTGGGACTCTGTCAGATGACTTGATGCTCTGTGTGGAAAGCAGCTACAGTAGATTGAAAAAGGGAAGGATTTTGCCGTCATTCATCTGTTTTTTAAGAATGGTGTCCAGGATGGAGGATGAGTGTATGCTAATGTAGGGGAGGAGGTCAAGAAAAGGTTTCTGTTTGCTTTAGTTGAATCAAGCCCAGAAATACTTTTGTACAAATCCGCTGTGCCAAATCTAGCCCTATAATGCTAGGATTGATCAGGGAAAAGAAAAAATCCTGATGGGAACGGAATTTGCAATGTTATCATATGGCAAGAAATGCCTTCTTGACCCCAAGTTTATGTCCTGAAGAATAAAACCTGATAGAAGCTGTCAGTTTTATCTTAAGCTGCAGAGCTATAAGGATTATTTCAGCTGAGGATCTTAATATTGGTCTCTGCCTTTGCACAAGAAATGACACTTATGTAAGGAGACAGCAAGAGCTTTAAGAATTGAAATGAACTTAAACTGCAGACTCTGTAGGGTACGGATGTGCTTTCTGTCTGGATTCACACAGACACTGCTAAATTTTCCATTGCTTCTCTAACTTTTGCCAAAAAATAAACGAAAGGTCAAAGGCCTGATTTGAATGCAGCAGTTAGGTTGTCTGCTGCAGTCCCTGGTGGGAGAGGGTAGCGGGGAGGGCACAGTTGTGGCTTGTAAGTAAAATTCCCCGTTCCCATTAGGAGGGTTTGCCGCTCTGCACCCCCAACGCCTTTGCTGCCCCTGTGAGATGGGTGTGTTTTTTGAAGGCTCTGGAGCAGAAAAAGGAAGCGACAGGGCTATGGCAATTTCCATGTCGGAGGTCTTCCTCCTGTGCGCAGTCGTAGGCTGATCTCCAGCTGTCTGTAGCAGATTCATGTCCTCTCTCAGTCGGTGGAAGGGGACAAAGGGACAGACTAGGATGGGCACGAGTGGACCTGTAATTTGGGTCAGTTTTCCTCCCTCTGCCAAACTGGAACGGACCGGTGGGTTTGTGACTTGGTGAGATAGCTAGATGGGCATGGCAGGTATGCAGGGTTTTTTTTCTGGGGGTGGTGGTAGATAAAATGAAGACCAAAACCAATGAAGACAGACACCTACAAGCTTCCCGTTCTTCTCAGTGCAATATACTGTCTGTGTGCTGTTATAAGTAGCAGTATCTGGATATGGATACAGGCGTGACAGAGGTTAGGTGAAGGAGGCCCCATCTGTCACTCATGTCAGAGTACAGCAAATGTCACCCACAGACTTTTTCTCCACCGTGAATGAGAAGGATAAGGATGGGGGAAGCAAGGGTGTAATTTACCTAAGTATTATGTTGCTTAATGCTATTAGTCCACTCTGGTTGTTCAAGTCACACGGGAGCAATTCCTCCACTTTCCTCCTGTGGTGATTATCCAGGGAGAGATCACCATTGCTTGCCAGCTACTCGTGGGACTGCGGGTATCTCATTTGTGAGGAAATGTTCTCCTTCCTTGGTGCAAAATGATTCAGGTGGCAGAACAGAGAGAGAAGGAAGTTGTGGCTTTCGAGCCTACAAAGGATATGGGGAGTAGTAGGTGGCCACGAGCTCCCCAACAAAGAGTCAGGGGAGTTGTTTTGTCCAGAATGATTGCAGCAGAGTACTTTTTCTTAATTGAAACTCATGTGTTAAATCAGGGGATACACAGCATGCAGCTAGAAACACTGGAAAGCATCCAAAAAGGTGGGTAGCAAGGAGGGGCACAGAAACAAGGTCAGATTAGAGGTGAATCCTTCAGACCAGTTGCATGGTCAGGACATGACCTGGCCAGGACTTTTTTTCTTTGACTGATTTCTGAAAGGGCCTTTGTGGAAGAGTACTGAAGACACCTCTCTTGGAAGAGAGAAGCATGTATTATCATGTTTCCTCTGCTTCAAAAATAAGGAAGGCCAGGGGCTTTTTTTCACAGGAAAAGCTGCATAGCAAGTGGTTTGAAAAAACACTGGGTATTTGCCTGTCTGCAGCAAGGTCTTTGGGAAAGGAAGGCCACACACTACCTTGTTGGGAGAGACTAAATCTAGGAGACAACAAAAAGAGAAGACATCCAAGGTCAAGTTGACTGTGTGGCAACGTTAAACCAATGTATTGCCCTTTCAGATAAAATAAAACCACTGTATTGCCCTCCTCAACTTGCCATGTCTGAAAAATAAGGGCTGCAACTATTGGCAGTGCAATGTAGATCAGATTTATTGATCCATAAAGTTGTTACTTTGGGAAATGGGGGTCAGAGCCTGAAGACTGGCACTATGCCTCTATCTCAGCATGGCTCAGGAGGGAGCAGCCAGGAGAGAGAAAACTGCAACAAACTGCAGGTGGAGATTGATGGGGCAAAGCAAACTTGGGAGGACGTTTCCCTGTAGCTCGCTGCTGGAGACCTAGGCAATGCCTCTTAGTTACAGAAAAAGATTTTGGGAGAGACTGAACATTGTCCTGGATAGGAGATAAATAGGTGAACTTATGGAATAATTAAAGAGCTCTTAGTCTTTCACATGTATATTTTCCACTGAAAACTAGGAAACAGGAGAGATTTTGGGGGCAAAATGGCTGAAAGGCATAAGAAAACTAAAAAAAAAGAAGAAAGAAAAATGAAAAAAGATGTTGGCAATCATAGATCTCTCTAGGTAATTCTAGGTACCTGCAATAAAATATTTTCCTAATCACAGTCACAGCTGCTTGCTTGACTAGATGAAACTTTTTTATCAATCCAAAACACCAGCTTTAACGACTTTTTCAGTTTGCTATGACTGTGAAAGTTCTTTCTGATATATTTTTAGCAGCCTTAGAAATTCCTGTCTTTCCAAAAGTAGGCTTTTCAAATGAAATTAATGATTTTTGTTCAATTTTAAGGAGTCATCCATAAGATATCCAGCATAAGAAATCCTACAGTAGTCTGTTGTTCAATAATACCGGCCTCGTTTAAAACTTCCTAATGAAGGGTCTCAGCAGGTCCTAGAAAACCTCAATGGTTAGCCTATGATGTCCTAACGTTAGCATAGAGTACATGTGCACGTCAAGCTGCAGTGCTTACTGTTCCTTATTTCTACTATCAGGATCTTTAAACCTCAGTCCAAGAGTCTCTAGGCAGCTAGGAAGGCTGCCTTTGCAATCAGTACACACTCAGCATTAAATATTGGCCTAAATGACTTAACCTTCCCTTTTAATTACAAATTAGTGGTAATTAGCACAGTATCTTCTACAATAATTCAAATTATATCTATTAAGAAATGTATTTTCTGATAATATATCAGCTGAATAGTAGAATTACATTCGGGGGGGTTATGGTAATGCAGGTATCATTTAATGGTAGTTGTGGTGTAATTAGTTTAAAATTATGTAAGCAGTTCATGTGTAATTATAGTTTTCTTTTAAATGGATTAATTTTGTATGGAATATTAAAGCACTGAGCTGTCATGCACTGTAAGAAAATAACATGGCTAGTCACACAAAGAAGCAGAGTTCTTAGTAAACATTCATTAAGATATGTTAAAACGATCTAATATTTAAAAAAGATTAGTTACAGGAATACTCTGACATCACAAATAGTAAACAAACATATTCATTAAGATGTTGACACCTTAGATATAAAAATTCCCATTGGCTGCAGTTCCCAGAATAGCAGCAGAATTTTGCTCATGCTGTAGTATCTAAATAGAATCTTAGAAAGTTGGGAAGATTATAGAAACACTCCAGTGTAATAATAAGAAACTTCAACAGAGAAATACATATTATAGATAAAAAAATATCATCCTGTTTGTAGATTTTAAGTAAGAATGTCAATATGTCATTTATGGATCACAGATAAACGAGAAAAATAGCTTTCATCTTTAAATACTCTCTTTCTCCCCCATCAAAAAGCACTCTGGAGCAAACTGCACAAAAAGGGACCCCAGTAGAAAGAAAGAAAATTATGTATATAAGGGGGTTTGTTTCTTTTTTATCAGGCTAAACTTTGTTCATAGAACCAAGTTAAAATAATAAACTCTTGGGAATTAGAAATAAATGAAGAAACATTTTGAAATATGTCTTATCTCTAATTAATCATGTAATATTCAGAACAAAGACCAAATCTCTTCAAAGTTTCCAGCTTTCCCTTTCATGCAAACCAAAATATTTTCTGGGTTCAGTGGTTCAAATACCATTCGATTTATAATTGAATTTTTCTCCCCCCTCCCCCCCCCCCCCCCCCCCGCCAAATTATTTCAGCAGCTTTGGCCTATATTTATGGAAGTTATTTGGGAGAATTTGTTTCTGTTTTTTACCAACTGTGTAGTAGAATTGTTGCACTAATCAGGGTTTCATATTTTGAGCTCATAGTCGCCCAAACTCTTTCATATCTTATTTAAAGGAACCCTGGAACTGCTGATGCACAGATATAGGGAAGCAATTTTGGTATCCCCGTGTGTCCAAGTAGACACATAGTCGATATGACTCCTGCCTGCTTCTGGACTTGCAGCTGTGTAAAGGAGACTATGGGAGTTAACAGAAATTGTCCTACTGTCAGAGCTGAAGGAGTAGGGTTCCTGCCTTACTCCTTTGCTCCCTTCTGTCTGGTCACGGCATTGTTTCTCCCTCTGCCTTAATTAGGTCCGCGGTATGTTTTTTTCCAAAAGGAGTGGATGAATTTCAGAATCTGGATGGTAGCTGAGGAGCTTCATCAGGTTATTGTGGGTAGCCAGCCCAGCAACTGAGCTGCAATAGCCATTCTTGGAAGTGTTGTCACATGTGGCAAATAAAAGTTAATAAACTTCTTTCAGATTTCAGTGCGGGTAAATTAAGGTGAATGAAATGATTTCTAGATTAAGCATATATATGCACATGGTAGCTACCACAGCTTAGTTAGTGCTGGGTTATCAAATCATGTCGTGTAACTTCATTATGATTCTAGCGTCACAGATCTTTGTTAAAAGACAACAGTCTTTTCATCTTTTGCAACATGAGAGTATATTTATCAAAAGCTGTGTGACCATTCAGGCACATGAATGAAAGACTGCAAATGGAGCAGGGTATGTTTTATTAGTGGAACCACATAAAAATACAGAAATAATCTCTTAAGAATGTTCCAGTGTTGTAGAAGAGAGCTAGAAATAAGGACCTGGTTAGCAGTCTTAGCTGAACAGAGTATGTCTTATATTTTGTATTACATGCCCTTATTTTATTGACGTGTAATGTACTTTCTGGTATATCACATCAGAGAGCTTCCTTAGCCGATGCAGAAGGCTATTAGGAGTATTTTTTAAAGCAAATCTCTCCTCCAGTGTCCCCTCTACTATAAAATCGGGAAACAAATGAGAGCTTGATGAATAGCAGATTAAGTTTATTGGCAGTTACATTTATTTTTCTATCATTTATATAAAACATGAAGTATCAATATATCAACATTTATGTATGTGACTGTAACCATATTTTTCCAGCCTGTGCACAGTGCTTGTATTCTAGGCTCATAAGCTGTGTGGGAAAAGGCCCTCTGAGTGTTTGAATAACTCTTAGCACAGCAGAGCCTAAAGGATGATTTGTGCCTTTGGGCACTACAGTCATGTAGGTATGGAACATCTGAAATATGTTCTGGAATACAGAACTGAAAATTAGATGGGAAATACTTGTTATATTGCGTATGTTATGATCAGCCTAATTTGTAAGTACTGAAGTGGTTTGTCTTCAGAGGGATATTAGGAAATTTCTGGCCAAACTCACAATAGCTTTGGCTCAGATTTGCAGTGTTATTCAGACACTTCCCTCCCATTGATTTCCAAAGGCAATGGGGACAGACTGACAAGGCTGTAGTGACCACCACCACTTATTCTTTTTATCAAGGGGTGCTTTGGAGCAGATAGGTCGCATAGTATCTACCTGTTCAAATGGTGATCAGTCTTAGACATGTGATCCACACAGAGACGATGAGCCTAGGGAAACAGAGATATTTCTTATCATGAACAGATGCCAAACTGACAGAGTTTTGGTCAATTGAAATCTGTACCTGGGAACCAGCTGCAGACTTGAGGGCTGAGAACTGTTGACACTCTTCCCAACTCAATGCAAATCTTAAGATTTAGGTCTTAATATAAGGGAAATTGTTCTTGAGTGGATGGAACAGGGTAAGGGGGGTGAGGTTGGAGTGGGTCTGAACCTAGCAGCTAGGGAGGCAGCTGGATTAGGTGCAACTGCCCCAAGTACAGGCAGATCTGGAAAGCAGGCAGCAGCAGTACTTTGTGGAGCTTGTTGGAGACATTTTCAATAACCTAGTTTAAAAACGGAACAGAACTGCCTGTATATACCTAAGTATATAATTCATTATGTGGATCTTTTCTTCTGCATATCTTTTGAACACTAAAGACGTCTTTGCACACTATAAATAATTATTGATATTTCACATAAGACACACTAAACATACTCCAGGACTGAGGTGTTATTGATTTAGCCATTACTTTTCACATTTCTTCTTTACCATTAGAAGATTTGCTGCTCACTGCATTTTATAATTATTGCACTCTTGAAATTTAAATACTTCCAGAATCACCCCTGCATTTCAGCTAATAAAACAAGAAAGATTAGTGTATTAGATAGGCACTTTATTTTTGTTTTTTTAATCTCAGGTTTATGTTTTACATTATCTTATCTGAATAGATAACAGAATGAATCACAATATATAAATACAATCTCACTGGCCATATGTCTGTATGGAGGAAGACCCTAGCTTGATCAGTACCTTGCGCTAGGTTATATTTTACAATGCTGACCTGAGAATTTGTATAGAAATAGGGTAGCATCAGCTGCTATAAATGAAATCATCACCTTTCTCCTGCCATATTCCCCCACACTTCGAATTTCAGTATTGTCTCTTTACTTTACCAGTGAACACATCCTGTCTGCAGTTGCACATGCCACACTGCTGAGTGTCCAAGAAAGTGTGACTGCAAGCACCTGATATAAACAGCACCTTCAGTCATTAAAAAGTAATAAGCTCTAAGTAGGGTTTCTGAAGAACATGAAATAGTTCTTCGCTTCTTTAGGAAATAACCATATCTGTATTTTCACACGTGCAAATGTAACTGTATACAGGTTTCTCCATATACATACAATATATATGTTCCTACTGTGAAGATGGAGAAAAAGTGAACATTAGATTGATGGTTTTTTCATTCTGATCTACAGATTCACTCTGCTATCCTACCTAAACAATTTATCTTCATCTGACCCCATTTTTATACCTATAAAATGGGACTACTAATATTTACCAATGTATGGTGTTTATTTGGAGATACATGTAGTCAGCAGAAAATTGCCTAGAAACAACATAACTAGGATGGCATATGGGGCGTGTGGATGTTGATTTGTGGTCCTTGATTCTGCATGGCTATGAACAGTGCTCAGTGTTTTGAACGATAGTTTGTGCTCCTGCATGGCAAGGATGATGGAGTTGGTGTGCTGTGTGACCTTGGTGTTTTCTTCTCTGTGCTTCGATTTCTCTGCCTTTCAAAAAGAAGTACTGGCATTTTCCCCCAATTTTAAGTGAATTTTGAGATCCTAGAAGAAAGACACTCCTTATAAAAAACTGGTTAAAAAGTATACCTTGGAGCTAATTTTGAGGACATTTAAAGTCAGCTTCCTCTGTGTTCTTTTAACGAGAAAGAATACTGGTTCAGTTTGGGAGCAATAAGTTGTCACAAACCTCATGTTCCTTTACCTGTCCATATTTGTGACTTGATAAAATACTGTATCGAAGCGCAGCACAGGACAACAATGAATCTGTGCGGGCTAGAAAAGAATATATCCACCATATGTAATAACAAACAGTTGATAGGCAGAAAATAGAATTGCTCTTATTCTTTATTTTCTCCCAGTTTGCTCTTTTGTTCTTTGCTTTTGTGTTCAATTTTGAGAAATTTGTTGGACCTCTGATTTGACGCAGGCAGAAAAAAAAATTGGAGTTTTAACAACAAGCATTGCTCTCCCCTTCTCCCTACCTGCATGATGGTACTCCAGAGGAAGTCAGCTTCTAAAAAGTCCTTAGTGCTGGTTTATCTGGGTCACAATATGACCTGTACTGCACAGATGTTACCTGTTAAAGGCTTGCACGGCTGCAGGCATTAACTGCCATAGCTGGCTGGGAGGAGGAGGAGGGTAGGAAATGTGTATGCAGTAATTATCTAGCTTATTTGCATGAATAGTGTCTTTTTAAACAAAAAGAAAATCTGGTGCCTTTCCCTTTAACAAAATATTAACAAAGTACTTTTAAGCCAAAAAATCAAGATTCATCCAGTTCCCATGCTAGAAAACTGAACTTTTTTTCCCCAGGTTTCTGATAGAAACATTAGAAATTCCTGGAAGAATATGACTTCTGATAGATTTTTAACATTAATAGAGAATTCCTGTATCAAGCAGATCTAATTATTATTTATGAGTAGGGTGAATTGGCATGTCAACAATGAAATCAAGAGAACTGTGACAGTTGTCAGCATCTGAAAACTTGCCTTGGAAAATACGGGCATGAGATATTTAAGCAAGTTAATTGTTTGGCTTATGTTTTCCCTTCACTGGTATAGTCTCTTCTCTGAGTCCATTTATGCAAGCTGGGATCAGCAGATAATTCCTCCTGAGCAGCTAAAGATAACTTCCTGTTATACAGCTTGCGTTAGTGGTATTATTTTAATAACCGAATGATTAATTCATTCCAGTTCTTAATCTGTTCCATATGCAACAGGTTAGTCTACTTCAGCTTTAAGCAACATAATTTGAATTCCAGTCTCCAAATTTTAGTTTCAGTTATCTCTAATCAATATTACTTTTAATCTTATCTGTTTCTAAAGAGTATCATAGTGATGTTTTCTATCCAGATTTGATGTCCGTGACTAAGAGGTACATTTTCTATGTTTGTAAGTACATAAACAAGTACACTTAGATTTTGTACACAATGGAGCGTAGTAAACCTCAAAATCATATGCTGGCCCATTTAATTTGATAATTACCTACATTTCCAAAACTGAGCCACTCAGTTACTCTGTTATTTCTAATAAGAGCAGTCTGTGGAAGAGATGAGTTATGAACCCACATTTTTCAGTTAGACCCTTAACTATGAAAGCATCTTTTTCAAAGGGTATTATAAGAAAGATACCTGGAAATCTAACCACATCTATATAAAACTATAAGAAATAATACTTTTTCACCTTCCAGGAAAAACAGGTCCTAAGAGCTTTCTCAGTGTCCCCTAACCATCACAAATGTATTTTGCTGTTTTGAGAGCAAGAAGCATGAGATAAGACAAATGTGTAATTACTTCTTGACCCACTCTTCTGAGTTATACATTTTCATGAGGTGCCACGATTCATTATTTGCATTGATATGTACAGAAGGATGGGGCTGCTTAGTTGATATTCATTTATTCAACAGTCTGTAATCTATATTTAATGGAGTACCAGACTGTGGCATAATAAACCGTTTAAAAAGATAGCTGCTGCTTACACAGGGGTTATTGCTTGCATAACCTGTACTTATTTTTCATTACAAAACTAAAAGAGCAAAGCATAATTCACACAAGAAAATGAAGTTAACATTTAATGGCTTGAAAAATGATAGTGTACCATAATGCTGTGCAGTACTCTGAACACTTATAAAACAAAACAAGGGAGCAAAAAAATAAATACAAATAAAAAGGCATTAACAGTGAGCTGTGAAATATGGGCACCAAAGCAAAACAATGCATTGCAGTTTGCCACCTGCTTAGCAGGACTGCTCAAAGATTGCTAATTAGTCTGAAACAAGTAGATTTGTGAGTTACTGAGCACACACAAACACCTACCTACCCTTAACAGTGTCACAAATGCACAATCACCTTTTTTGCTGCTTTTCCCTTCCTTAAGTTTTCCTCCATGGAAATAGAAGGTTTTATGTCATGCATAGAAGTGCTGTGTGGACATCTTTGCATATAACCATGGAAGCTATTGACAAACATAATGATTGCCTCTACAAAGACATCTCGCTGTAGGTCAGATAGCATCTAGGCTTTAACAGAATAGTTTTATTAAGCTGCAAAATCCCATTCTCAAGCTGATAGCAGAATGAGAAAGGTCTGCGCTGGTAATCAGGATCAGTGAGGAAAACTCCGAGGCAGGTGAAGGGATAATGGTGAGAAGCACTAAATTTTGAGGTGTTTACAAGTCTGACACCTTTGACTATGTCTACAATAACAGGGTTTTCCAATTTATCTCCCATAGAAATACTGGACTTGCCCAGAGCAGCTTAGCTTCTAAGAACAACTGCTGGTTTAGCCAACACCTGTTAGCTCCGCAAAATTTTGAAGTGCCTCAAATTGGTAAATACGAGCTTTGTTCTTGGTGGAAGCTTGAGAGAGAAGGGTCCTTGCATATGCTGGAGGTATCAAGTGACAGCAGCAGTGCAGCGTGGGTTCAGGGTGTTCAGCTGTTCTTCCTTCGGGGAGATATGGAGTCCCCAGCACCACCCTCCAATGGGACACCACTGAAGGACCTAGAAACCAAACCATCAGATTAAAATGTCAGTTGAGAACCACATCTGTGGTCATATTTCCTGCTGGCATAAATAGGTGAGTTCACCTACAGTGATTTGAAAGGAAACTTTTCCCTTCCAGGCAGCAGAAAATTGTTTCCTGCAAAGCGTGGTGACCTCTGTTTCAGACAAAAAAAACCCACATAGGCCTCTTAGATGAATGTCAAGAGAGAAAAAAAAAGACAAAACACTCTCAAGGGCTTTAAAAATATATTTTAATTGGTGGCTAAAGGATTTCAAGTGCCAGTTAGGGGTCATTGTGTGGTTGAAGAAATTGGAGGAGGTTTTTTTAATCCTTATATTTAAGAAGCTTTTTCTGCTATCACGTTGTATAATTCAGTAAGTAAACGTGATAAACATAGAAAATTAATTATCATCATGCCTTGTTGGCTTTTTAAGCTTCTATTTTACATGTATGTCTGCTGAAGAACTTTTCTATTTTAGTGTCTTTGCTTGCTCTCTTCTGGGAGTTGCATAAACACCACAGAAAGCTGACACCTGGGAATCCTTGCAGTTGCCTTCAGGGCAATTAGCTATAAAAGATAGGGCTAAAAGCCAGTTGCTCTGGTGTAGTCCTCAAAGTGCAAGTGAAGCTTGCTGAGAAAAGAAAGTCAGGCAAGAGAAAGGCCAGTTAAAACCTTCTTTCTCTTGAGTTTAGCTGGAGCTTTTTAGGTCTAAGAACTCCCGCTGGTTTGGCAGCAAATCTCATGTTCTGGTGTCTGCTGGGATGAGATCCTGAATTTTTACTTTCTGGTTTAGATGTTTGGGATATTTTGTGCCTTTACTTTCCCTGGTGGGGCAGCAGTAGGGGAATCAACATCAAAAACGTGATGTGACTGGGAAGAAGAAAAGATTTAGACTGTCAACGATATAATGCTTCTAGAGCCTGTGTGGCTGCAAAGTGCACCGTGATTGAAAGCCTGGTGTATGACAACCAGAGGATCTCAACAAAAGGCATTTGTGATGTTCTTCATTTGGCTTCATAAGTCAATACTCTGTCTTCCCAGATACTTTTTGCATTAGATATTGTCCTGGTTTCAGCTGGAATGGAGTTAATTGTCTTCCCAGTAGCTGGTACAGTGCTGTGTTTTGAGTTCAGTATGAGAAGAATGTTGGTAACACTGATGTTTTCAGTTGTTGCTCAGTAGTGTTTAGTCTAAAGTCAAGGATTTTTCAGCTTCTCATGCCCAGCCAGTGAGAAAACTGGAGGGACACAAGAAGTTGGCACAGGACAGAGCCAGGACAGCTGACCCAAAGTGGCCAAGGGTTATTCCATACCATGGGACGTCACATCTAGTGTACAAACTGGGGGGAGTGGGGGCGGGGGGAATCGCCGCTCGGGGACTAACTGGGTGTCAATCGGCAGGTGGTGAGCAATTGCCCTGCACATCATTTGTATATTCCAATCCTTTTATCATTACTGTTGTCATTTTATTAGTGATATCATTATCATTATTAGTTTCTTCTTTTCTGTTCTAAACCATTCTTATCTCAACCCAAGAGTTTTATTTCTTTTCCCGATTTTCTCCCCTGTCCCACTGGGTGGAGGGGAGTGAGTGAGTGGCTGCGTGGTGCTTAGTTGCTGGCTGGGGTTAAACCAAGACAGATATGTATTAATAAATGGATGTTTAGGAAAGATTTGAAGCTGGTTCTATTTATTTGATTTTGTGTGTGGGAGTAGTGCAATGGAAAAGTATAAAATAGCTGCTGTATTCTGAACAGTTGACTCACTGGAACTAGGAGGGGAAATTGCTTTCCCATCTCAAAATCTTTGAGTCCTCAAACAATTTTCCTGTCATGACTTAAGATTTTTAAAATATTCAGTTTGAAACAAACACGCAAAATGCTTGTTCCAATGTCTCTAAAACATCCTGTTTCTACCCTTTTATGTTTGTCTTTTGGTTCTACTATTTGAAGACAAAGTTGAGACAAAAAGTTTTCTCCTCTTCATTTTGAAATCTCAAGAGATGTTGTATGAATAATGAGTGGGGGAAGGAAATCACAAATTTTGGATTCAGAAATCTGCCTGAATAACCCATTTCTACAAATAGCAGTGAAAATGCAACACATGTCTTCAGAAAGCTCCCAGCTGGCTCTATTTCCATGAAGCATTTTAGACCTAGATTTATTGACTATGTTGAACAAACTGTAGTTTGCTCCCTCATACTTCAAAAATATGTCTTGGTGTAACGTATATATATATTCCAGAAATGGCAGGGTGCCTATGTTTGCCATCTTCTTCCCCGTCCACAGGTTAGTTGTGTTTTGTTCCCCGATATCTATCCAGCTGCAGAAGTCCAGCCAAAAAAAAAGCGTATTCCATGTACCTTTTTGCGTCACTTAGTTTCCTATTTTCTAGCTGAGAGAAATTATCGGACTTCTCTTGCTACCATGTCCTTTGAAGGTGATGTGAAATTGTACTTAGCAGTTTGGAGGGGAGTGGAAAATTAGGAAGGGAAGAGGCCAGGCATGCCCTCATGACCTAACCAGATCTGTTACATTTCCTTTGCTAAGACTGAGGTGATCCAGATGTCAGAGACCCTCTAAGTTTTACATTTGCTAAATTTCTATCCTTGCTGTAATGCAAGATAAGACAGAGTTTAACGATAAGTTTACCAAAGAATGGTTAATCATTTGGGGGGTTTGTACCCAGGCACAGCAAATTGGCTTGACGTGTGTCTGCAAACAACCTCTTACTGGAAAAGGGAGAGAGGTCAGATCTTGATAATCCTTAGAGAAGGATGCTCTGATACAGGTAGATATATGATTTGCTAGAAAAGAAGAAACTTGGTGGCTTGTGATATGTAGTGTGGAAGGATATAGAACACATTTTGTGTGTTCATATGCAAATGTGCACGAGTATAATTAAGGGAAGGTTGTCACACAGCATGAATGGAAATCCAGAAATAGTTTGCCCAGATTTCAGAATTCACTGTTGAGATCTGTAAATTGCTGGTGCCAGCCTTTCCAAAACAGTCAAGTGGAATTCGGTGCTAAGATACTGTTTTATCTTCAGCTTAATGCAACCCCACCCTCCTTCTTTCTACTCATTAACATCTCCATAGTTCCAAGCAAATCGACATTACTTTGATAAGCATGGGCAAGAAAACTCTCAACTGAAATATGTTTTCTAGGCTAGTAGTGAGAGCACCCATGCAGGGAGTGTGGGTTCAAACTCACACAGGTGAAGGACGAGTTAAGAGTCTGGGGCTCCCCTGCTCTGCACAGCAGCACCAGCCTCCAAGCTAATGGTTGGAGAGGCACCATCACTATCTCCTCTCTCTTCCACAGCAGACCAGAATATTTAATTATAATCAGAAAGGTGAGACTGGGATTGTTCCCGAAGACCAGTTATCTGAGTGAGAAGCAAAGATGGCAGCTTACGTTTTAGATAAAGGGTTAACTTTGCGGCTTCTCACGTTTAATACTTGGGCAAGTCCTGGCAATGCTACAAATGGGCACAAAAAGCATCAGAGGCATTTGACACGTACAAAAACAAGTGCCTCAAGGGTCAGAAGTGGCAGAGGTTTGATAGATCTCCCTTTCAGATTACGTTGTTTTGCTGGTGTTTCATGTATCTGAGTCTATTTTCTTGGTAAGTGCACTTTTCTAAGATAAAGCTGAGTAAGGCTGGCAAAAATTGTCTGCAGAGGCAGACAGCTGCACCAGGGAAAGGACCCAGGTTTCCTGGCTTGCCAGGCTGATCCTGAAGCCTTATTGACTAGGTCTGTCTGCTGCAGTGGCAGGTGGGGGCTGAAAATGAACCAAAGAAACAAGTAGCAGGGAAAAAGCATCAGGGCATGAAAAGGAAACACTTGCCATTTTGAAAATGCCATTTCACTAAATAATTGAGTTCCCCCTCCATGTGCACACTCGTTCCATATGCTCAAAGTTTAAGCTAAGTGTTTCCTTCTTTTTATTACTTCTCTGTTATCAGTACAAACATGTAATCTTGGGCTTACTGCTAAGTGTGTATCTGTCTTCAGGTTTTATGCTCTGTAATTCCCAAGGAAATCAGTTCTGGATATCTTGCATTGAAAAACTATGCTCACTCAGCAGGCTAGACGAGTTTTAAAACTGTAGGCAATGACAGTAATCCTTTGCTTAGTTATGCTGGTGTAAAGCCTGAGTAATTTTATTGTAGGAAAGAGAAGAATCAGGGCTACTATTCTCAGGAGGATGTTCACTAATTATTTCTAGATAAGGTGGTGGGAGTAATTAGTGCTAGATATTGGAATCAGCACTCAGTGTAATTTGTGTCCACATAATAATACCAACATCTACCTCTGTTCAACTTCTGTTATCGCTTTATTTTTCACTCCCCCCCCCAACTGAGAAGGGAGAAAAAAAGCCTACTAAAAATACATGAAGTGAACTGTACGTGTATCTTTTTGGACACTGCAGATTTGTATCAGCCAATGACTTTTATAATATGAATGGGTTTGTGCAGCAGACAGCACTGGCAATTGGATGACCGTGTAGTTAAAGCGGCAGAGTGGATGTGTGCTTCATTTGAACTGAAATCAGCAGTGGCACTCAGCTGCTCAGGGAGAGACTGTGCAGAGCAGACTGACCCACTCGTGGCTCTTCAAGGGAACAGGGGAGGAGACACAGTTTGGGCTGATGGAGAGGTGTGGGATTTCCCATGTTGGTCTGAAGGTACATTTTAGTTCTGATCAGGTAAGAATCATTCCTAGAACTGTTTAAAAGTCTGATTTCTGCTCCAAATGAAACCACTGTGTTTTCAGGCTGGTTTCCTTCCCACAAGGAGCTCAGTGGAGCCCGGGATATTTTGCCCTCTCTTGGAGCAAAACATTCTGAGATAGTTAAGGCCTAGTGGTCTTAGAAATGTGTTTCCCATATCATCTACAGAAGGATATGGAGATTAATGTTGCCCTAAGTATAATCATTTTATTCTAAGTAGTCTTCTCAAATGATTAGGTTTTTTTTTTTTTTTAGTTTTATTTTACTTTGAGGCAATTCTTCAAAACCTGTTCTTTTTTCCCAGAAGGTTCTGATTTCCAACAGCACCTCACACATTAACACATCGTTATTTTTTTGAGAATTATTTTGCCTGACCAGTTGTCTGCTGTAAGAACTCATGCTGTCAGGGTGGACGTATTTTGCTTTTTCCTCTGTAAGCCAGGTTTTCAGTACAGATTTCGGCTTTGTCAACCTGACCCCCCGATATACTGTTTCAGCTGGCATTAGTGTACACTTTTGGATAGCTGGGTGCTGACACTAAGGAAGACTCTGATATTATAGCATATTAGGATCCAGTTTTGTTGTTATACCATTAGTGACCTCACGGTACTTCACCTGTAATTTCTTTTATGGAATCCCTGATATCTTCACATGTAAGTAATGTGTAATTTTATCAGGACTTCACATGATGCTCCTGCTCAACCATCAGGAATCACCTGGAGACCTTCCTTTCCATTTCCTGCAATCGCCATGAGATGGCAGTTGTCAATTGCTGACTTGCTTCACCCCATTTGAACCAAAACACCTCAAAGCTTATTGATCCTCGGAGAGACTGAGCTTTCCAGCTTCGCTGTTCGCAGCATGCAAGTGTGAAACTTTACAAGTGACTTTTAAAGGCAGCCAAGGAATGTGTGAGACAGATTGTTAGGAAAAAAAAAACCAACAGCCCAACATTATTTAATTTGATGGTGCAGAGCTTTATGCCAAAGCAAGGCATGTGTTTGCTGTTAGCAATCAAAGTGGCTTAGCGAATGAAAAGTGACATTTTGTTTATGGGATTTTACAAGCAGGGGATCCCTAGGGAAATTAATTTGGCCCTCTGGAATGCTGCCCTCCTCCATGTCACTTTCCCTGCAGCCCCAGCATTTTTTTACCACAAAGCTTGATATTAGTTTTTGGGTAGATGGAACCCAGAGGGAGGGATGAGGGTGCAGCAAGTAACTCCACATTATATTGCAAACACATGGCAGGTCTCCAGCATTTTCATAGTGCTTCCTAATAAATCATCAGGTCACAGGTAATGGCCCAGATCCTGGACTGCAGCTAATAAGCTACCATCCAGAGAACTGGGTTTTATTTTGTCCTTTCAATAAAATCCCAGAGTAGAAACCCAAGCTTTTTAAAATAGTGCTCCCCATACATAGCCTGGAGGCAGTCTAAATAATTTAGATTCTTCTTCATCTCCGTTATTCTGTGGGAAAAAAAAAAAAAGCCTGAACATTCTCAACTTATTTCTTAATAACAGATTGCTCCAATTTGTGTCTCCATTCTCTTTAGCTATATTCCCACTCCATTTTCAGCTGGACATGCTAGTCTTATTTTTTCATGAACTGTGTGGTTTATAACTTTTTTCAATGTGTATTGTTAAACAGTTTCTCCCCTCCACCATGTAGGTGGCAAAATGATAGTCATTCAGAAGTGCATCACTTCTCACTGATTTTTTTTTTAATTTTTTTTTTTGGTGGCAATCAGTAGTGCTTTATATTTATAGCTTGCAAATTTTACCATCTACTTTTCAATGTAGTTTTATGCCTAAAAACGTGAGAGGGTACTCTAGTTATATTACATTATCACCATGAATAGTTTAAAAAGAAATCAATAAATGACATCTTGGTTGATTATATCCTGGGGGTTCAAGAAATGGAAAGTGATATAGACTCATAAAATTGCTGTGTTTCAGCCATGTTCTTGCATTGCCAAGGCCTTGAGCAATGGAACTGATCTTCAGAATGTCAGCTATCCCAATCTACAGGATTGATAATGCAGGATGAAATTGTATTTTCCAATGCTTAGTTTACTCCTCTTTGAAATGAGTCCCAGATTTGTCTAGGCTAGAAGGGACTGAGGTGTCTATGTCTGGGCTCTTATATCACAGGACAGTAAATTCCACCCAGTTTTCCTTGTAACAGACAATTTCAGAGCATAAAGTAAGATTTGGTTAAGGAAAGACATCAAATCATGGCTTTGAAGAGGTGATGAAGGCTCTATACTTTTCCTCAAGGGTTTGTTAGTCAATCTCTTTGTCAAGCATGCATGCAGCAATTTTCTCACTATTACTTATCTGATTTCAGTTTCCAGGCTCTGGTCATGCCTTTCACCAAAAGATTAAAGTGTTCTTTTGCACCATACTTCCACTCCGTGAAGATACTTACATATTTCAACCAAGTCACCTCTCACTCTTCTTTTCTGATCAGTTAATCATATTGAGCTCTCTGAATCCCACAGTCATACCTTTTTCCCAGCCTTAGAAGAAATTTCTGTGAGTCATTTTCTACCTTTCTAGTATTGTTCTACTCTTCTTTACTTGATTTTTCCTTACTCTTCAGCATCCCCCTCAACAACAAAAACAAAACCAAAACCCAACCAACGAACCAACCAAACAAACAAAAGTAGAGGCATTGTGCCAATGGCTGGTGTCTGGAAATCTAAAAAGCCATATAAGGTTAGAGCTTAAAATAAATGTAAAAGGTCCTTCAGTGACCAGACTTTTCCAGCGACAGCTAGTTAGGAGGGAAAATTCATCTTGTTCTCCTTTGGAGTTCATGAAGGAAGACAATGGTAAATTAACTTCTTGAAGCAATAAAATCACTCATCTTAGAAGGGGAAGAATGATTTTTTTTTCCCCCATTGCAATTAAAATTGTAGCATGTGTTTATATAAAGGAGAACAGTTTTAATGGGAAGAGAGAAGTCCTTTCCAGAATAGCCTACAACCTACTGTTTCTTAGCAGCCTTGTCTCAAGGGGACGGGGTAAAATATATTTTTTGAATGTCTGTTAATGACTGCTCATGACTGTGATGCTGCCATCCCAATAATTTTATCACCTGTCTGTTCCTCTCCTTCTGGGAGAGAATCTGCCCTTCTCAAGGTTATAGTCCTCCGTGAGCTCCCCTGGTACCCAGTCCACTGGTGTTTCCTTCCCAATACAGAGAAGAAGAGGGGTGGAAAGAGCAGTACAGAGGAGGACAAGACTGGTAGATCAATAGCTCTAGTGCAGCATGGACTGTTTGCCAAAATGCATGTTAGGGAAGCACTGTGTACAGCTTCAAGAGTTTGTAAGAGTCTGATATGGTTGTAAGAGAACATATCAAAGGATAAAAAGAAATGAGAAGAAAAAAGAAAAGTAAGTAAAATTGTGGCTGGGAAGGAAGATATCCTGTCCCTCATGTACGTTTCATTCACATGAGTCTGTGCCCTGATTGGGAATTAGAAATTGGAATCCTGGGGGGAAAATAAAGGTGAATAAGGAAGTATGGAGGAAAAGAAGGGGTCCAACAAATCAAAAAGATCTTCAAACATGCTGGCAAATTTCCTAGAAGATGTCTGTGACACCCTGATGAAATAACAGCAGCATAGGGAGGAATATCAGAATTTGGTTTCTGCTAAGAGAAGAAGGTGGATTTTTTACTGAAAAGTTTATTTTTCTAAATCTGCCTTTAGCAACACAAAACTCTGGTACAGCCAAGACCATTACATATTTACATATATATACATACATATATATATATACACATATATATATACAGACATTTGATATAGCTTTGACAACATTTAAAGACACTTTAGTCATTTCTCCCTCCCTTCTGTCTTTCCAGCTCTTTCCCACCTGTTTAGTTTAGCAGTTGTTTCACTTCCAGCAACTATATATTATGCATGCACACTTCAGTAAAGCTAACAAGAGTTCTGCAGCACTCTAGCTTTGTACATAAGTACTCCTCTTGAAAGCATAAAATCAAATTGCAATTGTTTAATAACTACTGCTTTTGTCATAACAAAAGAAATTAGGCTCTCTGAAACATATTTTTTATGGGGACATAAACCCCATAGACACTCTGCTAGTTTTTTATTAATCTGATAATTCCTCAGATATACACAGAAAAATATTTAAAGAAATTATTTGTTTTGCCTAGAAATTGTCCTTTCTTGTGTGTTCAATGAAATACTGCTGATTGTAAGTTCCCAGTCTGGATAATGCTACACTTACTTGATTTATACTACTGGGACTGCTTATATATGTAGGCGTATTTCTTAACAACTTACAAACCAAAGTCTTAAAATACTAGAGCTTTGCTAACATTTTTAATGCAATGAAAATGTCTTGGTTTTAGAGAGGATATTTTTCAGAACTTGTAGCGGGAATTAGACTGCTTGGATTTTGTTTGTAACTCCTGAATCTCTAACATTGCACTGGAAATGAAATTGTTCCCTTAAATTAAGAATTTCTGGAGATGTGTGACTGCTAAATGTGAAATGAGTTTGATATAAAAATAAAATCTTAATTATGATGAGCATTTATGCACCAATTAAGCATTTACAGGAAAGTGCCAGTGTTAGTGGCTGGTAGCTCAGAATTTCACTGATGGATGGAAAAGAGGATACACATTCTGTCTCCAAGATATGTGAACTTAATCTGCCTTCCAGGAGGCATTTCTGACTTACAGAACAATTCCTGGTCGTAGGGGGAAAACAAAACAAACAAAAAAACAGAAAACAAAACAAAAAAACCCCCACTCCAACTCTCTCTCCCACTTTCTGCTGGGATCACTGCTTGAGCTTTAAAGGTGGAAGGGGAGAGGAACACATCTGGACAGGCAACAATAATAAGTCAGAAAACTCTGACCCCATCCCTGCATGAAATAGAAGCTAACCAGTGAGATGTGAGGAGTCTACTTAGAGTGCAAATATAATTCTGTATCTGTTAGCAGCCACTTAGTCTAGCAATACAGACAAGGCATAAAGACATTTATAAAATCTTATAGTGTAATTTTTCACTTCTACAGATATTTTTTTTTGCCTTTTTAAAACCTGAGCAACTTAGTAAAAATAAAGTAATTCTCTTAATATCTTCAAGTTGCAGAATCTGCACTTTAAGTTGATTTTTTTCTTCATTTTCTTAACTAAAAATGTTTTTCATCTGGAAATGTTTGCCCAATTCTTACAGCATCAGCAAAGCAAAGGGAAAAGCCCAGAATACTACTTTGACAGTGTGTCTGTTTCTTCATACTTACATTTGAAACAGCTCTGATCTACGAATAGGCTTTGACTTTCTGAGGAACGAAGATGGGACCTGGGGTAACACACGCTCTATTTCTGTGCTGGCTGATGACAGGATAGCTTGGTAAATGACAGAACTGGAGCCGGGAGGGTATCAAACACACGGCAGCAGCTGTCACAGGCTCCTTGCTGTGAGTGCATGCAAGGGACTTCAAAAGCTGGAGTTCTCCAGGGATTCCTTGAACTTGTCATTGTTTTTCTTTTTGTTGTTGTTGTTGCTTTTTCCCCAATCATGGCTTTCTGCCTGGCTTTTCTGTATTGCTACATCTTCTTCTTGTCCCTTCTGAGTCAAATTGGGAAGCTGTGAATATTGTCCTGATCTCATGTCTAGAGGGGATATGAATTTTTAATCATTACCATTATCCATTATCATCATTATTTTATTGTATTTATGTAGTGCTGCTGGTCTGGCTGATGTTTTTATGAAGCGATGGAAAGGAAGGTCCTAACCTGAAGGATTTTATAGTCTATTTGTGAGACAAGCAACATCTCAGTCACAGCACAGCCTGGGAGCTGATGGGCAGCACTGGGATAATGAAGCCAGAGGAAAAGGAGGCGTCATTTAGGGCATATTTTCCTCTTAACTTGTTGTCTGTTTATTGACTTGCCCTACCTTGCAACAAAAAATGCCTGTTGGTTTGTCTGGTCAGGTGTGAAATTGGCAGCAGAAATGTAGAAAGACAAACAACAAACTCAAAGGCCAAAAAAACCCCAGACAGACTTCATGCGCTTAAATTCAACTCAGGCTGACAGTCAGGCCCACCAGCCTGTTGTTGGAGCTATTCTCCTCTCGATTTGTAAACTTAGGAAAGCAGATATTACCAGTGAGGTTTAGACATGAGTCCATCCCAGCCAGTATCATGTCTTCACTTGGTTTAGAGGTAAGAATCTCTCTAGTTGCCAGATTTTGGTTTATCTGTCCCAAGAACAGGTCTTGCCTTAACAGCTTCAGACACACAAGTCACTGCGAACTTTTAAGTTGCATCAGATATATTTTTCCATGGTACCTGTCTGTACCTTCCCTCTTGTGATTGTAGTGGATATAGTTGGCTTAGGTCTCTGGGAAAGGGTATTAAACCAGTCACAAAGGCTATCATTTTCCTCAGCTGATAGCCTGAGGCTAGTGTCAGCAGACACAGGCTGCTCACACACGTAGGCCAGTTTACAATAGGGTAACAAAATTTGCATGGCAAAATGAAGAAGTCATTGGAATAAACGCAGGCATCCAGGGACTGCTGTAAAATAGCTGGAATGGAGACAACCACTATATTTGCACAGCACCTTACATGGGGACCTCCTGGTTTTGACAAAGAGACAACCTGATCTAGACAGAGATTAGTGCTGCCATAATATACGTAAGAGCAGAAACATAACGCAAGCCAAGAGCAAGATAGAGTATCTGCTTTCCTAATTTGTTGGTCATCAAATTGAGACGAGATGATTTTTTGGATCCTGTCTGAAGACCACTTGCAAATTTCAGCTTGAGGAAGAAGGCGATGGCTTTGACTGCTTAAGGGAGCTGGGTGAAATGAACAGATTAAATGCACTTTATCTGCTTCTGGGTGCGATTCAGCATAATTTAGGGCTTAGTTTATTCTGGTGATGTATGAAGCACTTGTCTGCTTTTGTCTTACGTCAACACTTGCTGCTGCTGTTGGTCCTGAAGTTGGGCGACCAGAGGCGAGGAGTCAGAGCTGCCTGCTTGGGCGGACAGGCAGAGCTCCACTGAAGCACAGGGTGCAGCGATTGCTCCTCAGCATGTCCTAGGGAAAATAACTTGATCCAAGCGACTGCATTTCAGCTGAGGAGATATCTTTTGCTGCTTTAGATAAAACTTCTATCATAAGATGACAGCACCTCTCCTGCTCACGGGAGCAGCTCCTGACATCGCTAGCTGCTTGCATCCATTTTGGTGCATAATTACTTTCCTAATGGGAGGGCCAGGACTGCAGGTGGCTGGTGAGACTCACTGCCAGCTCTCTATGGGCCTGTTTTCTAGTGCCCTTTGGTTACGGGAAGAGGATAAACTGTATCACAAAATGGTAAAAACACGTAAGGTGTTACTTTGCGCAGCAGAATTTGTTCAGAGCATGATCTGTTATCTCGTTCCTCCTTCCCCATCACACACGTGCACGCAAAGATCAATGGAGATTTGCAAAGGTTTTGATTTATTAGAATTTGTGGTGGGACTTAGACGTTCTTCCAAATAACAAATTATTTGACTCACACTTCAGGGTTGGAAAAGGTTAAAATTATAAAATACTGAGCCCCTTCAGAAGTTATTATCCTGACCACCCTTTTTTCTTTGTGTGGAAGGCAAAGCCCATGTACAGCAAGGCAAAACAACTTCCAGAGCATTCGTGTAAAAATCATTCTGATTTTTTCCAAAAAAGCTTTGAAAAATGTTCCTTTTTAAAAGAATGCTAGGAGAAAAAGGTTTATCTCTGGGTTTAAAAAAAAAAGTTTGTGTATTTGCTGAGTTATCGAGATGGCCTCTATGTTCATGTTCTCATTCTTTAAATTATATTTCTCCTGACAAACTCATTTTCAGTCACAGTAATGAGCAGATAAACAAGGGGTAGCAGTGGATAGCTGCAGAGTGAATAGAATAATTCAGAAGGGGAACTTTTTTCCCTGAAGAGCATGTCAGCTCTTAAAAATTTATGCATCTAGCCTTGAGATATGCAAGCCATATGCATAAATAAATAAGCTTTTGAATGCACGCCATAGGTTTTGGCAGTGCTGGAGATTTGGGGGGGGGGGGGGGGGGGGAAGGGGAAACAGAAAACAATTCAATTGTTCCTGACTATTGAAGATATACAATTATTGGGTGTAGTAATTAGATAATGAAGCTGTCCCTAATAAATCTATCTTATGGCTTTTGGAACTTTGTGTAGCCATGAGCATGAGGTTTTTACTGAATACAAATCTGGGTACCACAATCTTTTGCTGAGCATATTATCAACTTATGAAATTTTGAAGGGAGAGGAACATGTCCATCCCATAATTTCACCATCAGAGGCAGAAGAGACACAAGCTAATGATAAGACATTTAATAGATACATTGTCTTTCCAATAAGCTAGGTAAAAAAAACCCTCCAAATCTTCATGCAGGGGTGCTCATCCATCGACTTGTCCACAGCTGATAGCCTCATGCCTTAACTGGAATAGCTCAGAGGTCTCTTAGCCACCTCACTCACTGCAAGAAACTATCTTGATGCTTTGATTTAGAGGTGTGTTTATATGCTGTGATGAACAGGAATCTTAAGGTATTTTGCAATAGTGCTGGGACAAGATGGGAAGAATGTCTTTGTGGGCTTTTGTATGGGGAAATCCTAGTGTACTTTCCAAAGTCAGTGTCGTTTCTGTTCTGCCGATGAGTGTGTGTGGAGCGCTGGTAGCTGAGCTCGTGCGGTGGCGGTGGGCTTCTTGAGACTATGTAAAACACCACCCTGCTTTTGGTACCACTAGGAGGTTTTTGCATGGTAACAAGTCCTGTAGGATTTAGTGGCTGTCTGTCAATGAGGTACTGACTGAGGAGACCAGTGACCTCTGAAGCTCTGTTTCCCCTCCTTGGTGTCCAAACCTTATGGAATAATACTCTTAAGGCTACTTGTAGTTTATAACTGCAGGGTGTCGTGGGCTGGCAGGCAGCTCTGGTGGGAACCCAGAGAATGCTTGTTAATGGCAGTGATCCTCAGGGTATCTTGAAGGTGTGTTTTGGAGAAATCCACACAAGGATCTACCTATCTTCCTGAAATATTACTTTATTAACTGGAATACAATGTTGTCTATTAAAAATTGAGAGAACAGAAGGGAATCTGACAGGAAAAAACCACCCCACTTTTCAGAACTGGCCTAACCCTTATCTGGGTACTCCTAGTGTGCAGTCACATACTTAAAAACAGATCATGGTAACACTAGAAATAAGTTTTCAGTGGCTTTTTTTGCCTTGAAAATGCAATTTGTAGGAACAAGGTCTTTTAGTGAATTTTTCAGTCGCTGATGTGACATGTAACAGTATGTTAATTTCATAGTTCCTTTAATATTGGGATGCTTTCAAGAGTTGATTGAAAAATGTTTCTTTACCTGGGAGAATCATCTACTTTTTGATTTTGTGCTCCATTTTTTGAGTCTTCACTCCAATCTTTGAAAAGTGAAAGTACTTTGCTTCTTAGTAACAAAGGAGACAAGCTTTCTCATTTAGGATTCCATTGTCAGTGGTAAGATTTTTTTAAGGTAAAATGATTTTTTTAATTCACAATTCCATTTAGTGAAATAAAATTAACTTCTAAAACCATTATTTCTAATCACTATCTCTTACAAAAGATTCCATTCATGGTTTACATAATGTATAGCCAGCAAGTTAGATGCCAGAATTTAGAAAACCTGCAGGCTTTTCCCCCCTTTCAGTATGTTGCCTACAGCTTGACAGTATGCACCTTCATCACTCTACCAATAACTTGAGCCTTGCTGATTTATGTCTCAGTTTGAATGTATCCCTTCCTTCTCTACCTCTGAAATGCAGGAAAATTAGCATTTGTTTTATATTAGGTTGCCCAGTAAACTGCTTGAAGTCAGTGTTTGTATATAGACCTGAATATAGCCATCAGGCTGTCCTCTGCCATGAGCAAAATTTGGGGGTCTAATATTCTATTTTCCAAAGCTTTCTTTCTAGTGCATATTTTAGAACAATAACTGATTAATTCATGCCATTTTTAGCAAAAAATATTTTGATCTGAAAAACAAACATGATATTTAGCAATTGAAAAGTTTCTTTTGAAGATTTTCCAAATACAACTTTCCATTTTACTTTGCTTTGAAATGCTGAAATTAATTTGATGACTGTATTTTTTTTTAATGAAGGCAATTATTGCCTTTTTTTTTCATTTTAAAGATCTAGAAACAAAATCAGGCTTTTCATTTTTTTGTTAGACTAAAGTTCTAATTCCCTCTCTTACTCTCTCTTGTCCCTTTCTCATCTGTTTTTTTTTTTTTTTTCTTTTTTAGCAAGAGAAAACACTTTTTTAGTCATCCAGCTGTGGTAGGTAAGTGATGGTATGTGATGGCTGTTTAATAATGGATTATTCACATATGTTTTGTGCTGAAACAGCCAATTCTCTTTGTTAGCCTAAATGATATCACCTGTTACGTTTTACTTTTTGACAATGAACTCTTAAGAATCGTGTGCTTACATCTTTGATACTGCAATATACGTCTGAGCTGGCTGAGGCTTGCAAGCCATGACTCTAATAGAGGCCTTAAATTTGCTTAATAATTTCCTGATTTATTATGACATTATTCATCCCTTCTCATGGCAACAGTACAGTATTATGTGATACATTTTCCCTTGGAAAAGTAGCATCTCTTGGGACTTTTCTTTCCACCATGCTCCTAATTTGATAGGTTTGGGGGGTTTGAGTCTCACTGAAATCTCTTCTGACTTGGACCTGAGAGTTTGTAGAACTGTTCCCTCATGTTTTCGTTCCTCTCCTCCCTCTATACACACACATGCTTTATACACTTCAGAATAAGCATTTTCACACATTATTCATGATCTTTCTAATGCTTTGCCTCCCATCTGTGGACATCTGATATCAATTTCAAGCAAACATCCATAGTCTTTATTTATAAGATGGTAACTCTCTCTCAGCATGTTTGTTATTTTTTCCTTACCCTGTTATTACCTTCATACTCTGATTCCTGAGACAACTGGTCTTTTTCTAAGTGTTTCTTCTTATTTTGTGATATGTTTGGGATATTTTTTCTGCATGACGAATTGTTCTCTTTTGATATTAATTTCCCAGTTGTACGTACTTCTTTGCTTATCTTGAAATCTTGAAATTGATTTTAATTCCTACATCACACTAATAACTTCAGTGTGACACTTGTCATTGGCACTAGCAAGGAACAGCAAAATAATTATGCATTCTCCTAATCACTCTCCTGTTTTTAATCTTCTTTGGACACATCACCAACGCAGTTTTATCCTTGAAGACCTGGAGCACTATCCCAGCCAACAGAGAGTACATGCTGAATGCGCTTAGAATAAAGTCCAAATTTCTTCTCTACCAACCTGTGGTACACCAAGCATTGCCCTCACGTTGTGAGAGGGGAAAAGAAATGGGAAACCGGTAGGTCATGTAATGTGCATAAAGCCATAGCAGAAGGCCAAACACCACCATTTAAAGCTGTGACTGAGGAATGCGCTGCCTTGAAGAGCTCTTCAGAGCAGGGGTTCTGGGTGCCAGTACTGACGTCTCACCCGTTCTGCATGTTTGATGCCTGAGATAGCATGCAGAGGGACTGGCTGTGTTGTGGGACACAAAGCATTTCAAGTCCTATGCTTGTACACGCATGAAGTCTGCTGCTTTGTGGAAATGCTGCAGAAGAACCTGGCTGTCAGTTTGAATGGAATAAACATGGTGATTTGTAACTATTGAGATCTGGCTCAGTAGCACTAAGGTCTCCGGTGTGGGGTGGTGCAGGTATATGGATACCTGGTTTTGGTAGAGAACTCAACCACCTCTATTGATTTTATTGGGACAACTTCCATACCTACAAGTCTGGTGTATGACAATCCATAGTTGAAAAGAGTACTAATTTCACCCTTAATCTGGACTCGATTTCCTCAGTAGCTTTTGAGGATGATTTCTGAAGGTTAGGTAGAAAAATCTAAGGGATTTAGACTTAACAGTGAGAGTCTCTGGATTGAAATGAAGACAGGGAAAAATAATAAAAAAAAAAGATAAATTCATGATCTTATAATTCTGCTGAATCCCAGCAAGCAAGAGCACATAAACTTTTAAATGCTAAAGTAAGGATTTTAAAATCAATGGAGTGTTTAATAGAATTTGGTACAATGCATGCAAAATGGGGGAAACGTGGCAACAGGCAAACTTGGAACGAGGGAAAGCTTGCATGTGGCTTGGTTATATTAAACTAGACAAGAAAAGGAAAATGTCAATAATCCAAACAAGAAGTCACACAAATATAGATCGGTGTCTCACTATCATGGAAAAAAAAAAATTAACAAACCAAAGCAAGCCCACAACTTGGAAAGCAGATGGCATACTGGGAACCATTAAGAAAATTAATTTTAAAATAAGGGTAATATATGAGTTGCTCAACTTATGCACTGAACTCCACAGTATATCATTCAGTTCAAGGGGAGCCTGGAATGACTACCTCTGATACACACGTTGTATGTCTACAGTCAGGACTGTCCAGTACTAAACATAATGTTATCCCTCCTAAGAGACCTGGAACAGGGGATAAAAGAACACAGAGGTGTCCTCTAAGCAGGCAGTTATGGCAGAGGAATTATTTTTTTGGATGACCTTGTCTATGAAAAGGTCTGCAGGTCTGAGGCTGAGAGGTTGGCAAAGATGTCTTAACGCAAGACATTTATATTTTGGCAAACAGGTACAAAACTCAACAATAGACATGCTGATATCAGACAAATCCTTCTTATCATGGAACTTATCTTCCATACAGAAAGAAACATTCTTCAACCTTTTCCTGTAGCTGATGCCCTGATGTGCCTTTCCTATATGACCAACCAGGCTGTTTTTCCTCTATGCTCTGCCTGGCCCCTTTGACATCAGCAGCCATGAAACTGGAATTTATCATGGGCAATAAGGTCTGACTGAGGGACTGTCTTGTCATGCAGACACTGACTCTGTTCCTGATTTGGCTACTCTCATTATGTGGTCACAACTGACGATCCTAATTTTCTCCACCTGCCTCTTGTCCGTGATGTGGCAGAGATTCATTCTCACTATCATTCTGCAGCACCTTCACCCAGACTGGGGCACCTCAGCACAGTAGCAGTTATATTGCAAGCCTGCTCTATGGTTACAGAGAAAGAAACATGGATAATCTTAGGAGTTTTAGGAATTAAAATGTACTCTTCAAATAAGAGGTTTGAAGAATAGCTATTTTCCCAGATAATGGGATACTTAAAAAATAAGTACTTGGATTAAAGGAGTCTTGGTTTTATTTTAGAAGTCAATGATGTGTCATACCTTTTTAGCAAAATGTGATTAATTCAAAATCTTACAGTCACTTCCTAATATTAATATGAAAAAAACAGGCAGAAGTAGATAAAAATCCAGTCAGCTGTTCACTTCATCACCCATTAATGCCTCTCTGAATGAAAGGCGTCAGATGTAATTTTGAGGTGACATCACATGAGCTAGTGCTTTCTAGTCCACTTCTCTGGCTAAACAGCAATAGGTCTGCTAAACTTTAGTCCAATGAATTTATTTCACCAGAAGAGGCATGGGTCTAGCAACTGGCAGCAGGAATAGGATCAGCCGAAGGAGGGTGGTTTTGTCTGAATTTGGATCTCAAAGCTCGGCTTCAGTGTCAATTCTTTGATGCCTCATGAAGGCTGAACTTGCACGGTGACATTCCCCTCTGCAAGGCCACCAAGGGCATTTGTGTGGTCCTAGCCATTTTCACAGCCCTTTCAGAATGGGATTATTGTGAGATCTTTAACTTCTACCATGTTTGTGGAAAACTGTCCAACAGATCTCAAAGAAGAGATGGGGGAGGTCTGGCACACCACCCCCAAACACATGCAATTACATGCACACTGCTTCCATAAACCAGGCTAAAAGGTTTGTATACTGTACATACTCATAAATTCACTTCATATAAGCAGTTTAAACTCCTAAAACAAACCCATTTTCTCTCCTTTCTAAAAATAACAGTGTTATACATGATGACCAGCACTTCTTTTTTCCTCAAACTGAAAAATAATTAAATGCTTCCTCCTTTCCCTCTCTCTCCCTACCCGGCTCTACGGTATTTCCATCCATTTTTACATTGCTATTACCTATTTTAATCCACCCATATTAATCCTGTGGTGACCTTCAATGATTTCAGTGCAGTGAGTCCATAAGATGAGCCTGTAAGTCTAAGATGATTTGTAGGATTGTCTTTTTTTTTTTCATTGCTGATGTTCTTAAAGAAAAATAATATTTTGCCCAAAGAAGGATGAAAATACATTTTCCTGGCAGGCAGAGAGGGAACAGTTTTGTTATGATTGAAAAAAATCTCAAAAGTTGTGAGGATAAAAAATGATGAAATTGGGATGCAAAAATATTGAAAAGAGGCTAGGCCTACTCATTGCAGAAATGAAAGCGCATATACTCTATGCCTGTTCCTGCCAGCATGGATATTTAACAGGAATTTTGCATGGTACATGTTTCCGAACTCACTCGCATACATATTGTAGCATTAACACATCAAAGCTTATCCTTTAAGGCCCACGAATCGCCCTGGCATGATTATGCTGCATGTACAAAGAGGTGAATGCAGGTATGGGGGACTCTGTATACCTTTGGGAGTTCACTGCTGGCAGCTGTGGGTAAGGCTCCACGAGTGGGAATCCATCGGATAAGCTAACACGGATTTACAGTGAAAAGGGTGTCAAGACACAGTGCAGTTACTGAGGGATAAAACCATGTGATTTGGATGCCTGTAGAACAGGCATCTAGTATGACACTAGAAATGTGTTTCTCTAGCTCTAAATTAAAAAGTCTTCCCTACGTACATGCACACAGAAAATTGCACCTCAACGCGGTTTATTTCCTAATCTAGGAATGAACCAGGAACCTCCAAAGACTAAGTAAACATGTATACGTAATTTGACTTGGAAGAACATCCTTTGCATCCTGTTTTCCTCGGCTAAAGAGCAAGGACCCAGCAGAGTACCCAAGCAACATTGCCAGTGATGCAGCGTTGCGGTTGTCTGAGGCCAGTTCCAGCAGACCGGCAGACCTGTGCTTTCTTTTCCGAGATGGGAGAGGCAGAAGGGTGAAAACAGAACTGAGAAGAAGAGGTCTTAATATTCTTTGCATTGCTTTGTTGTAGCTGCTTTGCTGGGATGCTCCAGTGAAGGAATTCCGGCTACACAGAGGGTCGGACTGTCCTTAAGGACAAAGTCCCTTCACGTTAGTCATATATATTATATATATTATATATATATAGTCATATATATATATATATTATGCATGCAGCCTCACTGACTGCAGTGAATACTATTTAACCAGCAGGGATGCCAAAATCTGTCTCTTTATTGCTGACTTTCAATTTGTGTTTGATCAAAGCCCCACTGATACATCTATCAAACTTGCTGCTAACTTAATCCCTACTGCTCTCATTTAAATGACGGATTCGTTTCCCCCTGTTATGTTTAGCCTGTTGTAAACACCAGCACTTTCTGTAAGTCTCTATTTTCACCCTTCTGTTGAATAATCTCCCCAGCCTTTTTCCATGAAAAATGTGTTCATATTTCTGGAAAGAGTCATGTTTATTGCTTTTGTCATTTAAGCCCTCCTAGCACTGTTGCCCTCTGTTATCATCTCTGTTGCGTAGTTGTACCACAATGATGTGAACAAATGCTCATCTCTCTGGATTTTCATGCTTCCTTTTCATGTGTGTTTCTAGTTATATCTCACAATTTACACATTGGCATTATTAGCAGATTATTAGATATAATGACTATCTGTGGTGAATTTGGCCATTTCTCAGGTTAAAGAACAATCTCTTCATTGCATGAACTTTTGTTCTCTTTTATTCTTTATTTATTAAATAATCTGACTGCATGATGGTTTAATGTATGGCTCTGGTGAAGCTGTTATGTCCTGTCGTGGTTTCAACCCGGCCGGTAACAAAGGACCACGCAGCCGCTCGCTCACTCCTCCGCCCCCCTCCGGTGGGATGGGGAGGAGACGGAGGAGAGAAAAGGAAAAGAAACTGGAACCTCGAGGGTTGAGATAAAGGCAGTTTACTGGGACAAACACAAAAGAGATTACAACAACAACAACGGCACTAATGTAAAAAAGGTATACAAAAAAAGAGTGATGCACAGTGCAACTGCTCACCACCCGGGACCCGACGCTCCGCCACTTCCCCCACCGAAAAAAAACAGAGACCACCCCCCGGCCCGCTCCCCATTTATATACTGGGCAGGATGTCACATGGTATGGAATAGCTCCTTGGCTAGTTCAGGTCAGCTGCCCCGGCTATGCCCCCACCTCCCAGGTTCCTGTAAAAATTAACTCTATCCCAGCTGAACCCAGGACATTATCCACCCCTTATTCTATACCATCTACATCATGCCCAGATCTTACTTTTTTTTTATTTTTTTTTTTTTTCCAATCAACCACTACAACTTTCCTTGTCTTATATATAAGTATATGGACTCCACCCCCTGACCTCGCACACACACACACGGTGTTCCTTTAGCCTATGGGCTATCCCTCTAATGTGTCCATCAATTTTGGGGCTCTATCTGTTGTAACAGTTCTTCAGGATAAGAGAGAGATGGTGTGAGATGTTGGGTTGTTGTACGCTGCCTCTGGAACTTGTGGCTAGTACATTTGGTGCAACTCATGCCCCTGGTCTGCAGGTCGAAGATGTTGATCTTGAGGAAATTGGTGGGTGCCAGTTCAAGTTCTATCGCTGTTGTACTTGGCTCAGTTTCAAAAGTCCATCCTGTAGTCATTTGGATAATTCTCACAATAATACCCTTGATATGGCATATAGACACTATAGATACAATGACATGCATTGGCAGGTTATTTAGCAGTTAAATATCATACAGCCCAATTCACTGGCTATTCTCTCCCAAAATCAAATCTCCCTGAGGTACACATCGAACCTCCCCATCCTTCTGCATCACCCACCAGGTGTACCCAGGTCCTTGAGCAAAAACAACCCCTTGAATGGGTTTGCTTCTGCTTGAGGGAGGACTAACCCAGACTGTCTTTCCTAACATACTCCTCATGCGCACTACAGGGACTTTATCCCCTTCTACAGTATGTGGATCTCTTGGTTGGGCGGGGCCAGCCCGATTGGCGGATCCTCTAGTATTAACTAACCAGGTGGCTTTTGTTAAATGTGTATCCCAATGCTTGAAAGTTCCACCCCCCATCGCTCTCAATGTAGTTTTCAGCAGTCCATTGTACCGTTCAATTTTTCCGGAGGCTGGTGCGTGATAAGGGATGTGATACACCCACTCAATGCCATGTTCTTTGGCCCAGGTGTCTACGAGGTTGTTTCGGAAGTGAGTCCCGTTGTCCGACTCGATTCTTTCTGGGGTGCCGTGTTGCCATAAAATTTTCTCTTCAAGGCCCAGGATAGTGTTCTGGGCAGTGGCATGGGACACAGGGTATGTTTCCAGCCACCCAGTGGTTGCTTCCACCATTGTAAGCACATGGCACTTGCCTTGGCGTGTTCGTGGGAGTGTGATATAGTCAATCTGCCAGGCCTCCCACTGTTTATATTTCAGCCATCGTCCTCCATGTGACAGGGGTTTTTGCCGCTTGGCTTGCTTAATTGCAGCACATGTTTCACATTCATGGATGACCTGTGAGATAGTGTCCATGGTCAAGTCCACCCCTCGATCTCGAGCCCATCTATATGTTGCATCTCTTCCCTGATGGCCTGAGGTATCGTGGGCCCACTGAGCCATAAATAGCTCACCTCTACGTTGCCAGTCCAGGTCCACCTGAGACACTTCAATCTTGGCGGCCTGATCTGCCTGGTGGTTGTTTTGATGTTCTTCAGTGGCTCGACTCTTGGGTACGTGAGCATCTACGTGACGTACTTTTACCACTAGCTTCTCTATCCGAACAGCGATATCTTGCCACAGTGCGGCAGCCCAGATGGGTTTACCTCTGCGCTGCCAGTTGCCCTTCTTCCATTGCTGTAGCCACCCCCATAGGGCATTTGCCACCATCCACGAGTCAGTATAGAGATAGAGCACTGGCCACTTTTCTCTTTCAGCAATGTCTAACGCTAGCTGGATGGCTTTCACCTCTGCAAACTGACTCGATTCACCTTCTCCTTCAGCAGTTTCTGCGACTAGTCGTGTAGGACTCCATACAGCAGCCTTCCACCTTCGATGTTTTCCCACAATGCGACAGGACCCATCAGTGAACAGGGCATATTGCCTCTCATTTTCTGGCAGTTTATTATACAGCGGGGCTTCTTCGGCCCGTGTCACCTCTTTCTCTGGCGACATTCCAAAATCTTTGCCTTCTGGCCAGTCCGTAATCACTTCTAACATTCCTGGGCGACCGGGGTTTCCTATGCGAGCTCGCTGTGTGATCAGTGCGATCCACTTACTCCACGTGGCGTCAGTCGCGTGATGCGTAGAGGAAACTTTCCCTTTGAACATCCAGCCCAGCACTGGCAGTCGAGGTGCTAAGAAGAGCTGTGTTTCAGTACCAACCACTTCTGAGGCGGCTCGAACTCCTTCATATGCTGCCAAGATCTCTTTTTCAGTTGGAGTATAGCGAGCCTCGGATCCTCGATATCCCCGACTCCAAAACCCCAGAGGTCGGCCACGGGTCTCCCCAGGTGCTTTCTGCCAAAGGCTCCAGGTAGGGCCATTCTCCCCAGCTGCAGTGTAGAGCATATTTTTAATATCTTGTCCTGTCCGGACTGGCCCAAGAGCTACTGCGTGAACAATCTCCTGCTTAATCTGTTCAAAGGCTTGTCGTTGCTCAGGCCCCCATTTAAAATCGTTCTTCTTCCGAGTAACTTGGTAGAGAGGGCTTACAATTTGACTGTAATTTGGAATATGCATTCTCCAAAAACCCACAACACCTAAGAAAGCCTGTGTTTCCTTTTTATTAGTCGGTGAGGACATAGCTGCTATTTTGTTGATGACGTCCACAGGGATCTGACGACGCCCATCTTGCCATTTTACTCCTAAGAACTGGATCTCCTGCGCAGGTCCCTTGACCTTACTTTCTTTTATGGCAAAACCAGCCTTCAAAAGGATTTGGATTATTTTCTTCCCTTTCTCAAAAACTTCTTCTGCCGTGTTGCCCCATACGATGATGTCATCAATATATTGCAGGTGCTCTGGAGCTTCACCTTTTTCTAGTGCAGCCTGGATCAGTCCATGACAAATGGTGGGGCTGTGTTTCCACCCCTGGGGCAGTCGATTCCAGGTGTACTGGACGCCCCTCCAAGTGAAAGCAAACTGAGGCCTGCACTCCGCTGCCAAGGGAATGGAGAAAAATGCATTAGCAATGTCAATTGTGGCATACCACTTAGCTGCCTTTGATTCCAGTTCATATTGAAGCTCTAACATATCTGGCACAGCAGCGCTTAGCGGTGGCGTGACTTCATTCAGCCCACGATAATCTACTGTTAGTCGCCATTCCCCATTGGATTTCTGCACGGGCCATATGGGACTATTAAAGGGTGAGTGAGTCTTGCTGATCACTCCTTGGCTCTCCAGTTGGCAAATCAGCTTATGGATTGGGATCAGGGAGTCTCGGTTGGTGCGATATTGTCGCCGGTGCACCGTCGTGGTAGCAATTGGCACCTGTTGTTCTTCAACCTTCAGCAACCCCACAACCGAAGGGTCTTGGGAGAGACCCGGCAGGGTAGACAGCTGTTCAATCTCCTCCGTCTCCAATGCAGCTATACCAAAGGCCCAACGGTACCCTTTTGGGTCCTTGAAATACCCCCTCCTGAGATAATCTATACCAAGGATGCACGGGGCCTCTGGGCCAGTCGCAATGGGGTGTTTATGCCACTCATTCCCGGTTAGACTCATTTCAGCTTCCAATACGGTTAGCTCTTGGGATCCCCCTGTCACACCAGAGATACAGATGGGTTCTGCCCCTTTATAACTAGATGGCATTAGGGTACATTGTGCACCAGTGTCCACTAGAGCCTTATATTCCTGTGGGTCTGATGTGCCAGGCCATCGAATCCACACTGTCCAGTAGACTCGGTTGTCCCTCTCCTCCACCTGGCTGGAGGCAGGGCCCCTCTAATCCTGGTTAGAACATCCGTTACTCACTTTCTGCACACGTAAATCGGAAGTCCCTTCAAGGGGATCGGAAATGAGATCAGCCCATCTACTGCGTCTGGGGGACTGCTCACGGGAAACTGGAGCAGCAGTTTTCCAAGAATTCTCTTTTCTGGTTGCTTTTTCTCGCAACTCCTGTACCCGTGCATCCAAGACTGAAGTGGGTTTTCCATCCCACTTCCTCATGTCCTCTCCATGGTCACGCAGGTAAAACCACAGGTTAGCCCGTCGAGTGTACTTTCTCTCTCCTCTCTCTTGGGCAGAGGAACGCTTACTCCCAATAACTGCGATGCGGGCCTGTACAGGTGAGGAGGAGGACAGATCCACTTTGAATTGCTGGAACTCTCGGGACAACTCCTCCACAGCTGAGACACAGGCCCGTAGGGAGGAAGAGAGACTCCCTTCGTATTGCCGGAGTTGGACAGCCAATTCATCCACCGTTTGTCCATAGCCTTCTCTCCAGGACATTACTGCCAATGAGTTGGCATAGGTTGGTGGTGCACTTCGTAGAAACTTCCGCCACATGGGTTGTGTGCATTGGACTTCATCTGGATCTGTGGGTGACTGCGCATTTTCTGGATCATTGTAAATCACCTCCAGCACGGCTAATTCTCTCAGGTACTGAATACCTCTCTCCATGGTGGTCCACTTGCCTTGGTGACATGTAACTTCATCCCTGAAGGGGTATCTTTCCTTTACACCTAACAAAAGTCGCCTCCAGAGGCTGAGGACTTGTGTTTTTCTCCCAATCGCCTTGTCGATGCCCCCTTCCCTAGACAGAGATCCCAGCTGCTTGGCTTCCTTACCCTCTAATTCCACACTACTAGCCCCGCTATCCCAGCATCGGAGCAGCCAGGTAACAATGTGCTCACCTGGGTGGCGGCTAAAATCTTTTCGCATGTCACGCAACTCACTCATGGATAGAGATCGGGTAATTATTTCAGGTTCTGCCTCTACCTCCTGTTCTCGCGATGACCCTGGTTCATCTTCATCTCTCGCTAAGCGAACTGATTTCTTTGTGTGTTTCTTTTTCTGTACAGGGGCGACTGATACTGGCACAGGCTGGTTCTCTGGTTCAGCTGCAGTGTCTGTCACCGGGGTAGGGGTAGTCATGGTACCTGTTGTCGTGGTAGGGGCAGCCACGGTGCTTGTTGTCGGGGTAGGGGCAGCCACGGTGTCTGTTGTCAGGGTTTGGGTAGCCACGGTACATGTTGTCCTGTTTTCCATCTTTTCCCCCTTTTCCCCCCGAGGGTGCTGCATAATATCAAGCAGTGTTTGGTAGATATTGGCCAGAGCCCAGCACAGTGCAGCGAGTTGTATGTCTTTGGAATAGCCACAGCATTTTTCTTTCAAATATTCTGTCACTTCATAAGGGTTCTGTAGTTGTTCGGGAGTGAACTTCCAAGTCACTGGCGGTGAGAAGTTCTCTAGATACTTGCCCATATGCTCCCACATGCCGTGCCACCCATGAGTCTCCAGCTTTGGGGGAGATCTCTGAGTGGTACTCTTAAAGAGCGTTTTTGTAGCCCTAAACAAGACCTGAAACATATTCAGGAGGCATAGCACTAACAGCACATTGGCTTGCGCATCCCAAGGATATTCAAAATTCTCAAAAGCTGTTGTAATTAGTCGGAAGGAGAAGAGGGAGGTGAACGGACGGGGGGAGGTATCCCCCCCTAATTTCCCCATGGATTGGGTGTAATTACCAATAAAATCCGACAGAAGGCGCCCAAAGTATGGAAATGATATCACTGCCTCATACAGATACCAGCTTAACCTCATGACCAGTGATGTAATCATTTCATAAGTCGACATTGCCCAGTACAGCAAAATGATAATCCCAATCACTCTCCCAGAGATGAGATACGCAACTACAGGCAATACATAGAGCATATAAGAGCTTACAAAACGCCACCATGTAAACAAATGAAACAACATTGTGACTAACATCTATATATCTAAGAAATGCGTTTGGCAAATTTGTTTCAACACGCTCTGGCCAGATCTGTCGTTATCTCAACCCTTCTGCCCCACGTTGGGCGCCAAAAAGGACTGTCGTGGTTTCAACCCGGCCGGTAACAAAGGACCACGCAGCCGCTCGCTCACTCCTCCGCCCCCCTCCGGTGGGATGGGGAGGAGACGGAGGAGAGAAAAGAAAAAGAAACTGGAACCTCGAGGGTTGAGATAAAGGCAGTTTACTGGGACAAACACAAAGAGATTACAACAACAACAACGGCACTAATGTAAAAAAGGTATACAAAAAAAGAGTGATGCACAGTGCAACTGCTCACCACCCGGGACCCGACGCTCCGCCACTTCCCCCACCGAAAAAAAACAGAGACCACCCCCCGGCCCGCTCCCCATTTATATACTGGGCAGGATGTCACATGGTATGGAATAGCTCCTTGGCTAGTTCAGGTCAGCTGCCCCGGCTATGCCCCCACCTCCCAGGTTCCTGTAAAAATTAACTCTATCCCAGCTGAACCCAGGACATGTCCCTAGGCCAATTTAGAGGTAAAACTTGACAAATCCTTTCCAGAGCTGTGTGATAGATCCTCAGGCAAAAAATCTGCTTGAATCTTTTCAAACTCTCAAGTCTTCCTGCAAAGTACGAGCATAGCCTCTTAATCCTCCTCATTTTACACCTTAATTTATTGTTGTGCAATAGCTGTTATGTCAAAAGACTGACTAGATCCAGGCAAAAGTATTTTGGAGAACAGCTAAGTTCTAAAATTGTTCTAAAGACAACAAATCATTCACAAATCAGAGATTCAGTTCTGGAGATGCTTTTACATATAGATACACTATATATATAGTTATATTTAATTATATTATGCTACATTATTATTATTATTATTACTATTATTATTATTATTATTATTTTAGGGAAGCAAGTAATCAACCAACACATATAGTATTGGGAATATAAATAACCTCTCTATAAATAATTACTGGGATTAAAAAGAATTTTAAAAATCAGGAGATAAAAGTTCATATTATGACAATTGGATTTGAGAGAAATCATGTGGCTGCATTTTTTTTCTTTTATATTTACAATGGCCAGAATGAAAGTCCTCATGATTGATGTTAGCTTTCAATTCTGTGACTTGTTCCAGTTTGTGTCACAATATTTGACAGATGTAAGAGCATTTTTTTTGTTGTTGTTTGGATTATTTTTTTTTTATTCAGTGATGGGTAACAGCATCACTTTGATATCAGTACAGAGGCAGGGCAACATGTCATCTTGATTTATTTAGTTGTTTTACTGTTAACACTTCTCATCATGTTGGTAGAATGACCAGGTAGCTGGCACTAATGTCATTATGCAAGAAGCATTTTAATCATTCAAGGAATCTGTATAATTTTGCAAAGAAAAATGGTTTCTCCATTTTTGGGAATGTAAGTTTGCAGGAAGTTACCCAAGGCATACTATGAATCAGCAAGAGAGTTGATAGGCTTCTGGCTTAACCTTTTCTCTTTCCTTTTTAGACCAGATAGGATGAGGTACCCTGTCTGATTCAATATTAGCCATACATTTTGCAAGCTGCTGAGTCACACGAAAGTGCCGATTTCAATAATAGCCTTTTGCAAGAAGTGAGTCTTCATTAGTCTGCAGCAGACGGACCCCCAGTACATGTCAACTACTAATTTGTACTATATTTCTGGCACTTGTATTTCCATGGACATCATGTTATCTGGATTAGAAAATAGTTATAAATCAGTAATAGTAATTTGTAATTTCTGTAAAAATTAATGTAAACATTTCAGAAATTTCAATTGTGCAAATAAAGCAGCACTTACAGCTGTTGTGTCTGGTTTGAGACTTTGTAATCAAATGTTGTTGTACCTGGGTTTGGTTTATATCAGTAGTTTAGATCGCCACTGGTGGGCTTATCCTTGAGTCTTCTGCACTGGAAATCACAATATTCATTTTGACAATTTTCAAGACCGTTTGATATCTCACCTTTTTTTAATCCATGAAAGCAGAATGCCTCCAGTCTTATGGAAGAGTTCATCAACCTTGCTGTAACTAAACAACTAGATAGGATGATCTGTAAGCTTAGATTGAAAGAAGAAGGGACAACTTGTCTGCTGATTTCACTGGGAGTATCTCACAAGTGTCAACTGAATCCTCACTGAGTGTAAATTAAACGTCAGTCTTTGTGATTAATTTACATAGGTGTTACCAGCTTGTTCAGGTTTGATTTCAATTAGTTCCTCTCCCCCTCCCTCCCCGCCCATTTCTGATGGGCTGGAATTAGAAAGCAGACTTTCATTTGGAGCTGCAAGTACACAGCCCGTTGCTTGCAATGCCAGAGAGAATGGGTAGAGGTGTCCATTGTAAAGTATGCATGTAAACAGCTTGAGCCACTGACAAAAGTGATCCACAGTCCTAAGACTGAGATTAGGTAAATTTTGTAATTGTATTTCCCAAACTCTTAAAAAGCACAGCAGAAATTGGAGGGA
The DNA here is from genome assembly GCF_929443795.1 of Astur gentilis. Classification (NCBI taxonomy): domain Eukaryota; kingdom Metazoa; phylum Chordata; class Aves; order Accipitriformes; family Accipitridae; genus Astur; species Astur gentilis. The sequence continues at coordinate 39,530,393 of NC_064880.1, forward strand.
GAATTCTCTTCACTGTGTTATTTTCTCTTATACTTGTGTTTCTTTGATGCTTTTAAATGTTTCTTAATGTTATTCTGGGGTAAATTGAAGGAAAAATATTTTTTCTCTATTTATATAGAGACGTCATTCTCTGGTAAAGCACATCAGCATCACTGTATTGATCAAGAATTAAAAAAAAAAAATTCAAAATTTCCACTTCTTCCAGTGGTGTGGTGGTGCTTTGTCTTTTTTAAAAAATGCTTGAGGCTGAAGGGGCTTTCCTGACAGATATGAGAATAACCTTGAGAGAAACATGAGAAGAATCTGATTTTACCTGTTTATTTTCATCATTTCAGCAATCCTGCCATGCCCTTGAGTAAACATTTTCTTTAAAGCGTTTCCTTACTACTATTCTTCATGATCTCTGCAATACAAGAGTTTTTCAGCTCTGTCATGTAACCTCCATATATATTCATCTGAAAGAAGCCCACACTGCACCACTGATCCTCGCTTTGCTCTCACCTATAATTCTTTCACGCTTAATAGATTTCATCCATGGACAAGTATTGTTTTAGGCTTTTTGCCAATGTTTAGTCCTATGAGCCAATTTTCTACACAAGGCAGTTACAGCAGTTCTCTGTGAAGAATGCTCTGGCCTTCACTTATATCAAGAGACCTAAACTAGTGAACCTGCATAGATTAATATGTAGTGTTAAGAAGACACAAATCATTCTTGGCCTCAAACCACAACTGAAATGTTTTAACGTTTGCAAAATAGTTTCCAAAGCTAGAAACTGCTGAGTTTTTACTTTGCTTTACCTTATCGCTTTGAGAATGAAGGAAAGAGTCGGTGTTTCTCAGAGTACTTCATCTCTCTGGTTGGTGCAGTGTTGAGCTGGACATCTCTGTGTCATATCTCCCTGTTTGTTAGTTCCTCATTATAAGAAGGAGAGAGAGGCCTGAGTCTTATCTGCAGTTTAGTTAACTGCCTGGACAAGGGGATGCTTGGAACTACACACTCTGAAAACCTCTAAGAACCTCGACAGATTTCCTCCTTTTTTCATATATTTATTGTGTGGAAAGGTAGATTTTTTTGTTTGTTTGTGGTTTGGTGGATTGTTGGGGGTTTTGGTTTTTTTGTTTGTTTGTTTTGGTTTTGTTTTGGGGGGGGGGGGGGGAGGGAGGTTCTGGTTACTTTTTTTTTAAATTGTAGCCAAAATGTTGAAACTGACATTTGTGTTAGCTTCAGTTCTTGAACATTAGAAAATACTCCAAAGAACTCAATTTTTTCTGATACTAAGGTCCAATGATATGCTGAATTCAAGTGTTAGCTGAACCTAAGAGATGATATGTAACTACAGTACCCTAGGTCAGAGATTCCCAATGACTTTGGAGAAGTCTTACTGGTAGCATCTTGTTCTTCACTTGGAAGTCCCTTCCAAGTCAGCGATGTGCACTTGGTGGATGAGAATTGGTTGTGCAGAATATACAACCATTTGGCAAGTCTGATTCTTTTTTCCGAGGACCTAAAGCTCTTCTGGAGTGAGCTGTGGACCCTGTTGTACTTAGTCTTCAAAGGTATGGTATAATGCATCAGCTGTCATCAATTTTCTTAAATGGGGTGGGGAAATATGAGGACAGGATGTCAGAAACATATTTAAAGAAAGAAAAATAGTCTCTGTTTGAGTGTCAATAAGGCTAGATGCAAGTTGCTCTGGGATTAAAGATACCTTTCCATTGACTCTGATAGATGTTGGATGAAGCCCAAAGTATAAATACTCTATCCATTTATGTTTTATTCTATTTTTTTAATTTTTTTTAGGAATCTCCTCTCTGTCATATCTAAAGTTAGCATTCTGAAAAATAGTAGCATGTTATTCTGAAGTGTTCATCAGCTTCCACATTAGTTTAAAAGATCCTGCAAAAGCACTTTGTACAGCAGGTAAAAAAATATCTAATTCCTAGGATAACCTTAATGACATTTTAATAAACAGCATAATTAACAATTTTTTTAATAGATTTGGAAAAGCAAAGCTGCAAGTCAAAAGAGCATTGTTTCAGAAACAGAGGTGATCAGAGAACAATGTGTGTCTTTGTGTGGAGGGGAGGTTCATCAAGTCAATCCTTGCCGTTGTTACTTCACTTCTGGTTATCAGCTTGTGACAAGGCAAATAAATAAGGTAGGACAGTGGGGGAAGGAGGGGACTTCTTAGTCACTGATCAGAATACAAAGGATCTAATATTTATGGAGACAATTTTCTCTGTGGCCTACTGAGAGAAAGCAGAGATGCTGCAAAACCTCTAGACTCTAAATTACTTCAAGAAATAATGGTCAAAGTTTTTGGATATCTAAAAATTTTTATCAATTCTTTTTACATTAAGTACTTAGGCAAATTATGTGCAAATGACTCATCAGGGAGCTTTTTCATTGTCAGGCAACTAGTTTGATCAGGAGAGCTTCAAACCCCTAGCAAAGTCTGAGAAGCCAAAATGGTGAGGCCATATCCAACCCTGATCTAAGCAGAGGAGCTCTGCAGCTGCTTGGAGTCTCTTTATGGAGTGAGATCATGCCTGACAATGCTGATGTCCCCTTTTTCCTCTTCTTCACCCTGAAGAATATTTGGGTTACACCATGCTCACTGTTTCCAGTCCTCTGCTCTGTAGAGATATTAGACAAAAGTCCACAGAGGCTTCTCCAGTTTCTTGTAAATCTTCTTTCAATATACCACTTTTACTTTTGTTCTTTGAAGACAGACTAAGTGCTAGTCTAGCTTAAAAAAGAAAAAAAAAAAAAGGAGAGTACTATAAGAATGACTATCACTTCTGTGATTACACTGACAGTTCTAACAAAGACCTGAAAAAGGGAGTGCATTCTCATGGTAAGAGAAGAGGAACAAAAAGCCTAAATTGCATATGCTCTTTGCTCATTAAGTTCTTTTACGAGTTGCTACATCTCTGAATCTGTTTCCCCAACTATAAAATGTCACAGATGTCCTCTGTAATATACTTTGGGAGGAAATGCATCAACAAATGCAAGCTATTAAAACTTTTTTTTTTTTTGTTGAGCTTTACAAATGTTACGCAGTGGTTGTTTCATTTGTTTTCTGGCTGGGTATATGGAGTCTTGGTAACTGGAGAGGGAATGTTAAAAACATGTCGTGTTTGAATGGCAGATGTAGAAAGAACCAGAAGCTGTTCCTCTGAAGTTTTACTCTTTCCCCTCTAAAATAGTCTTTTTGAGACAGACAGTAGCACTATGTATTTGTTTATGTTTGTGCATATGAATACTTTGAATCATATCAGTTATGAGGAATACATTACATGTACTGGTGCCAAATCAATTTATGGCAAGTATTCTTGATTTCAGTGAAGTTTCAACCTGAGATATTTGTGTGGTTTGTTTGTTTATTCTTTTTACTTGTGGCATTTATAAAATCTCATAGAAAAAAGATTAGTCTTAATGTTGAATAAAATATTTTTACTTTAAACACTTTTAACTAAAAAAATACAAGTGGAAGACACTAATCGTGTACAAATTATTTTTTCAGGATGTTTCATTTCAACAAAATGAAATTAAGTATTTCAATCGTATAGGGATTGCTTTTTGGATATAAAAAAGCGTTGAAAACAGTATGATGTTGCAAAATGTCATTGTATTTTCTGTTTTCATCAAAAAGGAGGCAAAAGTGAAAAACAGGTAGAAAATGTTGTATCCTGCTACCTTTCAAGCAACATTGTTTTCTAGGGTAGTCAAGCTGTTTGGATTCCTAGAATCATGATGAATAGCAGTTAACTTTTACTCTAGATACAATAGGGTATTTACTCCATATGACCCTTTATAATGTACAAAACTGCTTTAAATCCCTGACCAAAGTTATAATACAGCTGGTAAGTGGTTTTTCCCTCTTTTTGACTGGAGGTGCAAATTGATAACTAGGGGGGGGGAAGATTGGTTGTCATTCATAAACAAGAATCAGCAGAAGTTAAGGAAGTCAGTAATTGCGTTTTTTTCAAAGAGAAAGTGCCTCCACCTGGTGTAGGTACTTACAAAGCACTGTGGAAGAGCAGCAAGCATTTTGGAAGATGAGGAGCAGAGGCAGAATCCTTTGTACCTTCAGGCCTCTATCTTTGATACAATTGTAGGATGTTTTTGGATCCTGAATGTTTCTTGTTGAGGAATTCTTGGGACAATGAGGTGAGCATTACGGACCAGCTGGGGACTTCAGTACATCAGGAAAAATGCACAGGATGGCTGTATGGAACTGACCAGCAGCTTTGGTGGTGAAACTGGAAGTGACAGGCTGTCTGTGGTTGTGAATTCAGTAGGGTTGGTGATAGGGTTGGGAGCCAGACTGAAGCATGATATGCATGAGGGGTGGAAAAGTTTTAAAATCTCACTCTAGTTTATTTTTATCATTCTCTGTCCTGTACTCCCACCCTGTTGGTAAGGATTATCTTCAGTTACAGGCCAGAATGAACTATTGTGGCTTCAGTAGGATAGTAGGATTTGAATAAAACGCTTCAGAATGAGAGGTGCTTTTTTTTGCCTTTTTTTTCCCTTCTCCCCCCCCCCCCCCCCCCCCGTTATTATGTAGTAGGTAGAGAAAGAAATGGGATGAGCACTTTGTTGCTTGGTTCCAACCAGCTGGATTATTTCTAGTTGGCTGATCACATCTCTTACACCTAGTGATATAAATGATGGACTTAGTTAAAATGGCGTGTGCTTTTTAATTTATTTTCCTTTTTTTATTAAAACAATTCAGCAGATTGCTTTATTTTCCTTAACTGTAGCAAAAAGAGCATGAATGATGCTCTCCTGGTCCCTGGAGAGCAATCATGCATTTATGCAGACATGCTCCTTAGCCCTTCCTGCCCTTCTCTTTCAAAGCAATGTTTACCAAAAGGTACATTGCTAGCTGTGGTTGCTGTACAAGGGATGCTAACGTTGTGAGATCATGAGATATATGGGATGAATGGTGAGACTGAGGGAAATTCAGTTGCAGATGAGAGGGACCATTGCTGTGCCAAAAATAGTGGCATTGCCAGAAGCGGGGGGAATTCAGTAGTCTCACTAAGTGCCACAGGGACCAGGCTTGACTGAAGGTGTATTTGCATATATGCTAAAAGGCTAATCCTAGAAAATCAGGGCAAATGAGGTCTTTAATTTGCCTGTCTGTTGCCTGTGTTTTGTTTAGTGTGGCATTCTCCTTTACCAGGTCTATGGTGGTGTATTGCTGTGTGCTTTTTCCATACAGTCAGGCTGCTTCTTTGTGATTCTTAATCCTTTATATAAAGACATATATTAGCTCCCTTGGTATGCATATGCTTTATACAATCTTTGAGATGAATAACTCCTTACTGCCTCTTAGCAACCTCTTTGCTAAACTGAAGCAGGATATGGACCCTGAATGGATTTTCTGCTTCTTTTCCTGGAACAAGTCCTGCTGCAGAGGAGTTGAGTTTCTGTCGTGCTTGGTGTGGCCAGGCCCTCCACAGTCTGGGTTTTGGAGCCTGTGATTCAGTTGAAATTTATCCTGTGTTAAACCTTTCCAGTGAAGTTTGGTGAATAAAATACTTTTCTCTTTTTTTCCTCCCCTTCTACTTCCTTTAATCTTCTCCCTCCTATTTGACACTATCTCCCAAAACTTGTGTAAAACCAGAAACAAAAATAATACTGGCAAAGCAGGAGGTGAGCTCCTAAACAGCGTGTCAGATAAGAGTCATCAAGGTGAAGAAAAATTGCTATTATGTTGTAGTCTAGTGATAAGGGTCTTTTGGCTGGGAGTAGGAAAGTTAAATTCTAGTGCCTTATGCTATTCAGGCTTTTTTCTTTATTATTGTTAGCCAGCATAATTAAGAAAATGAAGTTTGTTAAGTTCATATGCATGTATATGCCTGTCAGTTCTTCCTAATAACTTGTGAACTTGTTACTCAATTTCAACCAAATTGGGCAGGGGTAAAAATATCAGGGCTAGTGTGGTCTGACCATTTATTTGGTGGGGTATGTGTGTTTGTGTATGTGGTTTTGTTTGTTTGGCTTTTGTGGTTTGTGTGTTATTGTTTGGTGGGGTTTTTCTGTTTGTGATTTTTTTGTGGGGGGTTTCTTTGTGGGTTTTTTTTTTTTTTTTTTTTTTTTTTTTTTTTTAAATGGAACCAATCAGTGAATAAAGCTATAGAGGAGAGGAGGGAATGCTTCTCTGGAGTGAAAAGTTGGGGGGTGAACTCAGCTCTGGGGTTACACATCCCAAATTCACATTCCTCAAATTCAGAATTTTCTGTGTCCCAGGACAGCTTCTGTGGAAGTGAGAGAGGTTGATTAGAATAAGGATTTGGGTTAGAGAAGCTATTAAATTAATTTAAGGTTTAAAGATTATACTTTGTAGCTACCCATTGATTTATTTTTTAATTGAAGTTCTTATAGTCTTCACATGTTCCATCTCCTCATATTGTACTTTTCCATCTGGTGTCTGATTTAGCTGCACCACATGCTTCAGGTCTCTTCATTCTTTCTGTAACATCTTTGTTGAGAGCTCTCTGATTTGGCTGTTTGCTATTATCATGAAAATCCACTCTTTTAACTACTTTTCATTTGGGCAGGGCACTTCACAGTCCTTGAGACTACAGAGATCTAAATCTTTTTTTTTTTCTTTCTCTCTCCTGTGGGGAGGGTGTGCTCTAATACTCCCTTCTTTGTTGTAGCTCATAAAACACCTTCTGAAATTCATTTCAAGGCATATGAATGAGATGCAATAACACTTAATTCACATTTTCTCCAGCTTGTCCTGTAGCCAGTAATCAGGGGCACTTGTGATGACTCCTGTGTAAGACAAAGTGCTTACCCAGATGATTTGCACAGGGGAACCTGACTTTGTTAATTACAGTACTAATGCAGTCAAATTATTTCAATGACAAAAGAGGAGGGAGGCAGAAGAGGATTTTATAACAAAGCAGCTCATGAATTTGGGAGATTTCTAGGCTTTGTATGATCAATGTCATCTTGGCTTGTGGACTGGGACTGAAGTGTCCAGAGCTGGACATCTGAGTTGATGGAGTTTGAGCAGGGCTGTAACTAGTCGGCTCTGCAGAGAAGGGCTTGCTGTACACCCCTGCCAGGAGGTCAGATTCCTTCCAGTGGTCTGCATTGGCCTCCTGCCTTTCCATCCTGCACCCTGGGATGCAGGGCTTGAGCGAAGCCAGGTACCAGGAGCGTTCAAATGCTCAGATAATATTTAACTTCAGCTGAGCTGCCTTGCTGCCCTCTTGGGTTGCTGTGGAATACAACCGTGCAAATGGCTGATTTCTCAGTTTAACTGGCAATTTAAGAACAAAATATCTGAACTCTACAGTTTTCTGTAAATGGAATATATTTATATAAAAAAGTAAGCCTCAAGATGTCTCTTACTAATTAATGAAGCATAAACTTTCAAATCCAAAGACATATTAAAGCAGAATTTTCTGAGGTAATTCTAAAAGAAGCATCAAAACAATTAATGTCTTCAGATAAATATGGTGCAATACGAAATGAATGAGTTGCCTCTTCCTGATGGGGCTAGTGGTGGAAGCCTTTGAAGTTAGTTTAATAAAAGTAAAACTACATCTGATTTTTTTTTTTATTTTTTTTTTCTCTCTTCATTATTAGTTTGTTTTGGTTTTGGAAACCAGTAAGGGAAATTTCAGCCTTGTCCCTCGCCAGACAAGTAGGCTTGCATCTGGCATAGACTCAATTTCTTAGTCAAAGTTCCTTCATCACTCATCCACTGCCCTAAAAGAGCTGAAGGTTCCTTGAAACACTGGAGGAAGGATCAGTAAGCAGTGAGGTTTGGGAGTTAGGAGCATCTGAGATGCCAGACTTCACGCAGTGAATTTACAAGGCTGATCTCTGTGGAAAGAAAGTGGCAGGTGACCCACCTCCGCTGACTTCAGAGCATATCTAGAGAGATGAAGAGGTTAACGTGCCTGGCTGATGTAACTGCTTATAGTTGAGGTGTGTGAACACTGCCCTCAGCATATTGAGTGTGACAGGCTGATTCACAGCGTAAGGACTTTCCACGTTGTACTCTGCAGAGAGCAGGCTCTGAAAAGGCCCCTAATAGGACTCGCTTTGCTGACTTGCACTGCCCTCCCCTTTAGCTCTACCCTTAAGCGTGTTGAGGTACGGTTGCTGGCACGGCTCACTGAGGATGCCGCAAGCCCTGGTGCTGGAAATGGAAGGGGTTTTGTGCATGCTCGCCCTCTCTCAGTTGACATGGTGTCCGCTTTTGACAACCAGCAAAGCAGGGGCATCCTCCCCAGCAGCTCGGATCTAAATCCCAGATAAGGAGGTTGTTTTCCGGCACAGCCTGTGCTGTGTATAAATCCTGGATCAAACAGGCTAATCGCTGCTAATCAGCATGATGGGGCCTGTAGACCTTTGCAGCCCTCCTTACGGGCTGGGGGGACAAACTGTCAGTAGGTGCTAAATCATTAACAGTTGCTGTTGAATTTAAGTAGCTGGTGGCGTTGAATTTAAGTGACTAGTGCTGCATTCATACACCGCCAAGGAATTAAATTTTCCAGAGCTACATCATCACTGTGCATTTTTCCCAGCACGGCAATGATTCAGGCTGAAGAAGCATTAATCTGCCTTAGCGCATGAGAAAACTTTTGTTGAAGAATTACTCCTGAATAACCTGCTGAGTGCTGTACTGCTGATTTTTTAAAAAAAAAAATATTTAATTTTTTCATAACTCCATCAGAGGTTATGCTACTGCACTGCTGCTTACAATCTAGCATTTATACTCAGCTATTTGAGTAAAAGGAAAGCTAACACTGGATTTCAAACCTCATTATCCATCCTTGGTGTTTACCATATGGTTTACTCTTGAATAGCTGTGGAATCTGGGAAACTCTCCGGTAGGCTACTGTGATTTTTGTGCTCATATTCACAACACACAAGTTTGATTGTCTTTCCTTTTTTTTTTTCCTCTCCTATTTCTTTCTTTTTAATTTACAAATTGCATTTCAAAATAGCAAGAAAATGTGGCAGGTTGCACAGTTGGAGAGAATTATGGCCCCTTTCTGGTAGTTAATGTACCCTGAGCTTTTGGCTTTGGTGCCTCATAATGCCACATGAGGCATGCAGTAACTGCCCAGAAACACATTTGTTAGCTGTCATGTCACTGCTTAATTATATCTTACTTCTGTTTCAGTGCATCATGCATAAGTCTGCTAAATGTTCTATGTAAATCCAAACCTGATTTATTGTCTCAAAAGTACCTTAGAGAATACCAGTGGAATAAAAGAACTCCCTTTAATGTGCTTTCCTATCTGTAGAGCTCCAATTTAGTGTAACTTTGTTAATCTTTGAATCGGTAAACAATATTGCATGCAGTATGTAGCTTTAATTTAAGGAGATTGCTTACTTATGTGCTTGTTCTCAGGTGTATTGTGAAAATGAAGTTTTCTTTCTTTGCTGGATCGTATCAAGAGTTGAAAATATAGTGTGTGTGTGTTGCTAGATCCTCCACCACTGTAATTCAGGGCAGTTTCAAAGCCATGACAGTACTGCTGATTTATACCAGCTAGTGCTCAGATTTTGATGCTATTGATGATGGGAAACTATTAAAAACCCATTCTGAGGCTGCAGCTTTCTCCTTGTAAGTCCCTGTACTAAGGGAATAGGGGAGGGCAGGAGGGAGGAGATGCTGCTTAAGTAAGGAAGGGAGGTCTTGCTGGTGTGTGCTGGGGGTGTTGTTTCCTGTATTCTTCTCAATAAATTATTTTATTTTTCTCAGTTGGTGGCAGCAGCTTTAAGATGCCATAAGTGCTTTTGCTCTGAAATGAGATTTACTGAGTGTGTATGAGACTGGAGCCTGTGAGCATTTGGCAGCTGCTGAACTGTTGCTCTCTGCATGAATGGACTAAGGGCAAAGTGGTATCGTAACATTTGGAGTGTGACTTTCTCCTCTGTCCTATGATGCAAAAAAAAAAAAAAAAAAAAAATGTTGTTTGCTCTTTGCAAGTGAAGATCATGGAGTTTCTCAATGCCTATCCAAATACTTGTAGGGCTATTGGATAAAGGCATCGGCCTTTTTCTGTTTGAAGGCTGTTTTAAGCCTCAGGAAGGGTTTTGGAGTGAGTATATTGTATAGCCCGTTAATACAGAGAGTTTTCTTGTGGTGTTGTTAGCTGAGGCCTGTCTCTTCTTACCTTCCTGTTTGTCTGATCTAACACATGTAAATGGGTGTTAGACCTGGAACTTCCCAAAGACCTGGGAGCTCTGAAAGAAACTTCTCAAGGAGGGGGGAAAAAACCCCACCCCAAAGCCACAACTCGTAAATTTATTGGTAAAGGAAGAAAATATATTTAATAAATCTGGGGACCAGTGAAAATTGTGGAAGAAGAATAGTGACTTTGGTGAAAATTATCTACAAAGTTCCTGGTTACTGTCCAAATAAGTAAATACTTAGGAACTAGTTGGTGGGGGGACAGGGGAAAACCAGCAAAATTGAGATTTAATTTATTGAATTAGCTGTAGCATAAACAAATGTCAGAAAAGTTGTGGAGATTCTGTCCTGTTCTGGTGTGGAGGGGTTAGTCTTGGTAGCAAAGGCAGGAAAGGAAGTAGTCTCAACTGCTTATACTAGATTTGCTACTTACTACATGTCAATATATCCTTTAACGTTCTTCTTAAGCGGTCTACAAAAGGTCAAGCACTGAAGAGAAAATGCCATGTTGTTTTTGGTTTGTGTATTCAAGCACAGGCGTTCTGGTAACCGTAACTGCTCCATGAAGCTCAAAACATGTGAGATGGTGTTTGTAACTGGGACATCTGGAAAGTGGGTTGTGTATCCTGCGAAACTGTTTGGCCATGAAAACCTATTGGGTTTAGTGTGGAAGAAATCAGGAGTCAGTGGTTCCTCTTGGAGTGGCATTGGTGAGTGAGGAAATGAGGCTAGGTTCAGTCTGGAAGCTAGGCTGTGGGAATGCACACCCTTAAAGAAAAGAACAAGATCCCTTTCACAGTGTGAAAGTGAAGCTAGCAGTGAGGCTCAGTGATGGTAGTGACACAGTCCCCTCCCTACCAAGACGTTAATTCCTTTGACCACAAATGAAACCTTTGTTTAAATCCAGCTTTTTACGATAGCTCAGCTGAGCCAGAATTTTATACTACATTTCTTATGGCTATCAACAGGTCTAATAGGAGCTAGTGGAAATAACAAAGGTTGGAAATGAGCTTTAAATATCTGCTTTGAATGGGAGAAAACTGTGGAGAAGCCGGATATTGCAGTTGCTTACAACTAAGTTTGAAAACCTAAGATTACGATTGCACAGGATCTTTTTGGAAGAGATATCAAATATCTTTAAAACACTTTGATGCACATAACATATAAGGTTATAAAGCTGCTTTTTCTTTTTTTTTCTCCTTTCATCATGGTTGCTTACCACAGGCATTTCCCTTTTTATACTTCATAGTATAAAACTTTGTGCAGCTGCATTGTTGTTAACCTTAGTAAAAGATAAACCAGGGAAGATTTGCATAATTACAGTTGCTTATCTTTTTGCTCTTTTCTCACCATGCCCAGCAGGCACGGCTGGAATTCATCACTTACAGTGACTTTATATAATCCCTGAAACCCAGAAATTTCACTAGGGGAGGAAGTGGCTGAAGTCAGTTAGTGTACTGTTTGTAGCAGAGTTTCTCAAAGGTAATACCTCCAAGACTGTTTAAAGAAGGTGCCTAGGTTTTTTTTCATATATGTGTATTTATATAAACAATCCAAATTATGCCCTTTATCTTGTTAGATTATCATATTCAATTTCAACCTTTGCAGTGTGGAGTGAAACAGCATTTAATTATTGAAGGGTAGACTGTGTCTGCAAATTAGGTCCCTTTAAAATTTAGGACAGTTGAGGGTTTACACAGGGGTCCTGGTGTCATAATCTTCAGGACTTTAAAACCCATTATGAGTAGACATAGGTAATTAAGAAGAGGGAATCCCAAATTTTTGCTGCAGTGTGCCAGCTAACAAAGTCAGCTGTGTCTGAGGCAGACCTTTGCTGCTAAATCCTATGTGCTTGAATTCTGCATAGGCACCCAGAGGTTCCAGCTGTTTCAGTAGAGCTTCAGTTTAGAGAGCAAAGATTTGTTCCTATGGGCTCATCTTCACAAAAGTCTTGTTCTGTGTGCTTTGCTTATAACAAAGTTTTGATGACCTACCATGAACACATAGAACAGGGTAAATAAATTAAGCCTACAAAGCATTTAGTACTCTATATCCTAGTGTTTGAACATCTTGAAATGAAGACACTTGATTCATGTGTCTCAGATGATGAGTTCTACTACATAGTTAGCACTGTGTTGCCTAGGTAGATTAACTCCTGTTAAGGCAATAGAGTTATTTTGGCGGCAAAACAAAGTTTACTAGATACAAAAAGACTGCTGATGAGAGTAAATGATTGCCCATGTAATTACAGAATGCCAGGACTTGATTTCATGATTAAAATCAATCATGGTTTAAAAATATTCTGAGATCAGCATTCAGAATGGAGATTAGATTAGTCTTTAAGCTCACATTCAATTTTGTGGTTTTATGTAGCTGAGCATCTAGAGCTAAGGTAAAATTTGAATCTGACCTTGACAAAAAAAGATGATCCACCATTCTGCTTTTTGTTTATCTTTAACAGAAACTATCTGTCTGTGTAAAGTCTAAGTCCAAAAGGCAATACTAGATGACTATATTAGCAGGTAATACATCCTGGGTTATTAAATGTAACTAGCTAGACTTCTGAATGACAGATTTTTCTACCGGAGATCCTAAAGTTAGATTTCAGTGTCTGTGTAAAAGGGGAGATCAAGTTTTTTCTGCAGACAGGATACTTCAGTGAAGGAAGGAACATGGTAAGAGTTATAGACTGTGTTGTTCAGGAAGTCTCTTGTCCTAAAATCTGCACCTCCTATCAACCTCTGGTCAGTCTGTTTAGAGACAAACAACTTAGACCCTTTCTGTCCATAAAGAAAGTGTTATGGGAGCTTTATATTTCTAATTCACTTATATTTTGGGGTATTGGAGAGAGGCAAAAAGTGTCTTTCACTGGGTACAGTTTCTGCTTCTTGAAGGACTCTGCTGGGAGATCTTTTCTGGATGATTTTGACATAGCCTGTTGGAGCATTCACCATTAGCTATATAAATCTGAAGTCAAAGCTCACATGAAGAAATACGCAGTGAATTCAGTCATCTAATGAAGGGGAACAAGATATTCTCCAGATGGGATGCTTTAATGTCTGATTCTCACTTGGAAGAGAGATAAAGTGACCTTTAGGGCATGGCCAGCCCTTGCTGACTGCTGAAAGCAGAGAATTAAAACCAGACTACACAAACATGTTTTGTTCTTTTCTACCCTCATAGGCAGATTGGGTTTTTTGTTTAGTTTTGTGTTTTTTGACACGTGGGAGAGGAAAGACAAGATAAATGGACATAATTGGCAATAAAACATAGTGTACTTTTAAAATCTAAAATATCTTATGAGCGATTTACATCCTGTCTTGAATTAGGATATTAACAAAATATAAATGTCTCTGGTGCTCCACGCAGGAATACATGGAACACTTGCTGCTTGGAGATCATACTGTTTATTGACTTTTTCTTTAGGGGTGTGTCGGATTTTTTTTTAATTGGGAAAGTGTTTGACTGAGAGAAACTTTTAGATTTAAGAATGTTTCTAATCCCTTATCTTCTCAGCATGAGAACAGAGCCAAAACTGCAACAGCTCAGCATTGTCTGAGTTTTGGTGGGGTGTTTTGTGATGTTAGTGTAATGAAGTTTGCCAGGGAAGGGCTGGATTAATCCTGTCCTATGAGAGACCTTCGCAAAAATACATCTAGACATGTGAGTAAATTTTAAATAAATGGGTACATTTGCCAGTCTCTGAATGCAGGATTAATTTTTATTCCTGCTTAATTCATGTGGGATCTAAAAAACCGTGAGATTAAAGTGTAGGAAATGTATAGGAATATTGTCATTGAATCATAATGTGCATTGACATAAGCGATGGAGAATTCATATGGGTAAGTGAAGCCTTCGAGGGCATGGGCAATAGTAATTAAATCAAGCTTTTCTATGAATACAAGATTTCATGAGGCTGCTCTTGCAACACACAACCTTTGTATTCAGCCAGTCTATGGGGAAGAAGGAGTTGATAACTTCTTTGTGAACATTCATTTAGGTCTGACATGGTTCATCCATTTAGCCAGACTAGTTTATGGCTTCCCAGTTGCCCTGTATAGGGTATGCAGGTAAACTAAATTTTGTTTGCTAGTATTCAGCCAGGGTTTTCTCTCATTGCTTTCCAGAATGTCTCCTAATTCGACATGTATAGGTGTGCTAATATCAGAATAGAAACTTTGTCATTGGTGTTGTCCTTTCTTGGCTAAGCTATTGTTCCCTTGCAGTAATAAAAGTATCTAAGTAGAAACTGTGACCTGCTGCATCTTTGATAGACAGTAAATCATTGGAATGAACCTGCTTACAAAAGCAAAGGGTCATTATTATTCATGTAGAGAAAAGTTCTGGATAAAGGAGATGTTTACAGAGATCAGAATGAGTTTGCAAAAGATTGCATGGGAGACTTGCTTCTCTTCCAAGTGCAGAATCTTGGTTGTTCAAGAACTTACTCTGACCCAATTGCCTATTCAGTTATATCTTGGATAAATTTGTTTTACAGTCTCATGACCAAAATCTTTAATTGCTGTAAGTGATAGAAATGGGACCAGTTAGCTGCAGCTCATGCTTCTGTGTGTTAGCATTTTTGCCATATCATTTGTTAATATAGGAAGGTTGTTCTACTGATGATGCGCATTTCTACAGATGATTTAAATGCTTGCTTTCTTTTTGAAGTATTTGTGTTACTATAACAATGAACAGTTTCTTCTCTTTCCTGATTCCAGATCTTATACTAGGAATGATGCTTTCTCAAATTTCTGTCCATAAACCAAACTTTCTCAATGTAAGGTAAATTATTTGTCCTGTATGCAGTATGTATTATTTTTGCAGCTGATTGTAATGTATAATATAGAAGGAGTAGTAAAATGTAATCGAGTCCATTACTTGCAAAAAAAAAAAAAAATCAGACGAAGCTTAGCCTATTGAAAGTTAGACATCTGACCTAAGTGTAGCCTATATTCTTTGGAGAGCAATTGGTCTACTTGGAAGCTGATTTGTGATCTGCTACTAGTCTCTAGCAGTAAAAGATATCCAGATGCTTAGTTCAAGTAGATGCCTAAGTTTTAGACCGTTAAAGTGAAATCAATTTTCATAAGCATATTTCCTAATTAGATATTAATCATAGAAAGGTTTGTGTTGGAAGAGACCTTCAAAGGTCATCTAGTCCAACTCCCCAGTCATCTAGTCCAAGTTCCCTGTTCAATGGCTTTCTGTATTCTGTGCTCAATCGACTTTTTTCATACTCTATTACACCTGATTCTCTTTCCTTTCCCTTTGAGATAAAAATTTGGTGACCAGCTGTTACTGGAGAGTTTACTCATCTTAGTTCGCTATGACTGGTGCAAACAGTCTTCTGATGTACTTTGGAGCTCCAGTGGCTATGTTGATTTATACGAGCTGCAAATCTGGCCCAGTGGCTGTGACCCAAATATTGATAAAATCTAGAAGCTCAACTAATGCAACGGAATGGATTTTTAATATACATTTCTATTTGAAGGGTGGTCCGTAGAGTCATTCTTTGACTCTGAGTTGTAATCATATTTGTGTTGTTCAGATGATATACTGTGCCTGGGGTTGCAATGTGTCATGAAAACAGCATTGTGTTGGATACAAATACAATCTGCAGTTGAATAGGACTCTTTTTCACTGTTGTCTATCAAAATTTCTATTACTGGCTCAGTCATTCATTAGCAAAAATACAAAGCACATGTTCTTAGTTCTGTAGAGGACCATCTATTATGCCAGTCTTGTAAAGAAGTAGTAGCATTGATTTTTAACTGGACAGCAGATTTATTTTTTTTATTTTTCCAAGGGCTATTTTTATTCTTTTTAAAGTGGAACCAAGCATCTTGGCTTATCTTCCAGTGGTATGTCCATGACACGGGACCTGGAATGACTCATTTATAAAGAAACAAAGCTGTACTTGAATCCAACATTTGCAAATCTTCTTTCTTAAACTCTGCTACTGAATTAACACCTCTTGAGAGAAATGGTAAGACTTTTGTACTATCTCCAAGTGACAGAGAAATCTGGATAGAAGAGTTCCTTAGCCCCTCAGAGAACTGCAACTCCAGTTTTCCTGGGTAAAATATCCCTTCCTGTCTGTGGCTATTTTTGGCAGATAGGATGCTTTAGGATATTCTAGAAAAACAGATATTTTTTTTTTGTATGGTTGGAGACTATTTCTAGAGATGTCTATTGCTATTATAAATAGTAATTTACAATATAGTAATAAATGATAATTAACGTTGTAGTAGATCACCTGAATCATCCTCATCTGGGAGGAAATTAATCAAGACCTGTATCAACAAAAACTGTTTAGCACCTAAATCCCTAAATATGTGGAAACATTGCTTCTTAAAAACATGAAAGGAGAATAAAACATCTAGCCATAGTGAAGAGAGATGGAAAAGAAAACATGTTACACAGCTTAATTTTCTGCTGTTTTGCATGTTTACTAAGTTTTTGGTATGCATGCATCTGTACCAGGTTCCTGCAGAAGCATTACAGTTAGAGATTCAGCATGACCATGCTGATACTCAGAAAATTAACAGCCTCTTTACTTCAAAGTTAGGTGGGGGACTGACCAGAAAAACACCCACTTTTTTGGAAGGTAGAAACCCTCAGAACTTTAGAAGCATGTTTGGATGATGGAGTGAAAATAAACTTGTCTGGTTTTGTCATCAGAGCCTTGGAGGGGATTCTTTCTCTACTTTACAAAAGGCTGCTTTTTTTGCAAAGGCCACTCTTCAGGGTATTTGTGGGAGATCTGGAAAATAATTTTGATTTAGATCTGGAATCTGAAGTTGTGTCTCTTCCATAAGTAACATTCATGGATTTGGCAGAGATATGTCCCTGTCTCTGAAACAAAAATTGAAAAATTTAGGAATCTGTTGGGGAAGGAATTTGCCCCATCTAATCATTAGGAACATAAATTGGTATTGCAAAAGCTGTACAACAGGTCTTTTATTTTTGTTCAAGCAGTACTTTTAAATGTAAATTAGAGCTTTAGCAAGGTAGTCTGAGATGGGGAGGAATCGGACTTTTCCTTTTTGTTAAAATTCACAGGTTTTCAATTCAAAATCATAGTCTTAAAGTAAGATATTTTGATGGATGAAGTTTGATTTTTTTTTTTTTTCCTTAAAAAAAACCCCACTGACCAACAATTTGAAAAACTAGGAAGAATGGTATAGGAATAGTCCAGATGCAGAAAAAAAATTCATAGGCGGATAGATTGAGGGGAAAGAAATGTGTTAATATGAAAATAAGTTTCCTAGGGTTTAGTCCTGTCTTTATTAAACATGACAATGCACCATTATGAATAGAATGGCTTACCCCATTAATATTGTAGTTCAGGCTCCTCTAGAAGCCTTTAAATGCTGCATTAAAAGGAACGTATGGGGATTCTAAATGAGCTATACAATTCTCTATTTCACATGCTTGACCCTAATGTCACACAACACAATGGGAGCACCAAATTTGTATGCTTACTAGCTGTTAGCAACACCATCATTTGTAGTTGTGTCTGTGTGTAGCTTGGTGAGTCTTACCATTTGTTTGATCCCTGCTTTGCATTGCTGTCACATAATTCTTCCCATCAATAATAATCACAAACACATTTACTTAGAAGAAATATGGTGAATGAATATGCTTTACTCCAACCTAAGTGAACCCTTATAAATAAGCACCTGTGAGGGAAATAACAAACCTGCTGATAACAATATATATTTTTTTGCTAACCACTATTAAGCATTTAATGGTATGTCTTTTGAAACAGAGTGAGGAAACACAAGTTCATGGTAACTCTTATTTGACAGTGACTAGGATAACACATACTCTGCCTTTTTTTTTTTTTTTTTGATAAATACCTCCCTATAAATAATGAGCCCAAACTGAATTTAGTACAATAAGTATAGTTGTTTTTTTTTTTATTGTGTAGCATAACTTAGGATTTGTGGTCAGCCAAGCACCTTACTCTCCCATTTCCTTGCTCTTACAAAGCAGCCAGGGAGAAACAATCTATTACATGTCATTAATCCTTTTAATATGTTGTCTGCATTACCTGCTCTTTACTTTGTGGTTACAATTAATATTTAATTTCCATTATGCAAACTTCACTTATCTGTATTAAATTCTATTTGCTAGGCTGCAGTGTCAAAGTGTTGCCAGGACAGCATTTGGAACCCAATATCTCTTCTTATGCTAATATTAGGCAAACTTGTGAATTGCAGTTTCTTATTCCTTCATCTATGTAATTGATACAGATGGAGAACAAGAAGCATCGTTTCTACCCTGTCTGCCTCCTTCATAAGCCATTACCCATTACAACTTGATTTCCAATTTCTAACCAATTTTCTACTCAGCTTGCTGTTTTTCTTTGCTGCTTAATTCTGTTGGTACAATTGACTACAGGCAGGTCGGGTTGTGGGTTTTTTTTCTCGGATATGCGTGGTTGTAACTTTTTGAAGTATAGTAGTTCTAAACCTTAATGCAGTTTTGAAGATGTGTTTGCAAACTATTTGGGTTCTGTCTTAATATATGTTAATGACAGTACTTAACATGGAGTTCTTAATTTTGACTCTAAGAATACTGGGAGGGTGTCTTACCATGAAGTGAACTCTCCAGTTGAGTACCAGACTCAATCAAGAGCAGAACTGCTTAGTCAGGGATCTCATCTTGGGTACCAGAAACTGCACCTGGTACTAATATTCAAACAGCACTGTGTCCTGTGTTGGATGTGCATCACTGAAACATCCCAGCAGTCATTAAGACTCTTTCTGTTCACTTTGGAGAGAATACTAGACCAATGGTGGTTTCAGCTCTATGAGAATTTATATTCAATTCTCTTACTCAATCACTCATGGACTAGTTGTCTACAGAGTTTATGGATGGGACTAATACAGCTGAGTGAAGACTTTTGAAATTTACTTTCACTCTTTTCCCTGGAAATAAAACACAGATTCTGGATGAATGAAGAAAATTCTCTTTTAAACTACCCAACTTTTACCAAAGTGCTTCAATCTTAAGTTCAATGTTTTCAAAATTAATTACTTGACCTTCTCATAAATGTCTCATAATTCAGCCAGTCCTGTTCTAGTTTTGCAACCAAACAATAAGACTGCTGAGAATTCTGAACAGGACATGCCTGCATTGGTTTACATGAAACACCATCTTAGGGAGGAAATGATGCTTTCAACTTTGCAGAAATGCTAGGGAAGTAAGAAAGGGGGAAAAAAAAAATAATCCCTTTATTCCCTTCATTATTTGTTATTTGGATCATGCTTTTCTCCTTTAAGTGTATAATTCTTAAGAAAGACAGGGTCTTTTCTACTCCAGGAAAAATGGGAATCTGAATGGAATTGGAAATCACTAGATGGGATAGTAATATTAGTTCTGCCTCAGCACGGAAAAACATGGGACAAAAGTAGAGATTATGAAAAAAATACTTGTAAACAAATACCTCAAGATTAGAAATTTGGACACTTTGGAGAAAGTCCTGGAACCTGATTCTAATGAAGTCAGTAGCAGCTTCAATGATGCAGTGTGAAATCTCAAGAGATAAGAAAAAGCAGCAACAAATTTGTAAGTAGCCTTTAACTTTTGGGAAGCTGTCTGGGAGCAGAAAGAGAAGGAGGGATTTTGTTGCACAGAATAGACAGTGAATTCCTTTTGGGTGGCTGCAATGCTATCATCAAAAAGATAGTGATCAATGAGGTGAGGGGTGGAAAAAAACCACAGTAGTGAGAAAAACAGACACTGTTTGCAAGCAAGAGCCCAGTGCTGGGGCTGCTTAGAGTTCTGAGGCTGTCCCAAAATGGTTACTCCCCAGAGGAAACTCAAGCCTGTCTTTCAAATTAAAAAGAAGAGGAAACAGTTATAAAAAAGCCAAGCTTTGCAAAGTCAGCTCCAGCCTGCTTCTTCTGTTTCCCTTTTGTCAGCAGAAGCTGCTGAGAGGCAGCTTGGCAGCCCACCTATGTTTGTTCTTCACGTTATTAAATATCAACCCTAAGCCAAACAGAGTAGAAGTTAGAAAATATGTTAGATATTATGAAAGAATTCTTAAAGTATCGATTCATACAAGGGGCATGACACATTTGGAACATGATCAGTTAAACAACTCTGTGGGATATTGGCATCTCTCCTGTCGCTGGTCAGGGTGTGGTTGTGCTTCAGGTTTTAATGTAATATTGTCTTGACAGTGCTTTAGTTAGTGGCTTACAGATAGGAATGCTCTTACACTAATAGAAAGCCACTTTTACAAGAGTCTTGTTTCTCTTTAAATACAAGAGTAAGCTAAGCTGGAATCCTCTTCCTCCAGTACTATGTAAACACATCTTCATTTGTGTTTTACTGTTTCTTGCCCAAATTGACAGTTTTTCGTTCATGTGACTAGATCTTCAGCTGGTGTAAATTAGGGAATTTACTGTTATTCTCACCAACCAATGTTTTCTGCTCCAATGTATCTCTGCTCTGAACTCAGTCTATATTGAGTACTCCCTGACTTGAGAGCACTAGGTTTGAGAAAGCACCAGATCCTGAGTAGGTTCTCCAATGTGAAGTTCTGAGCTTTATTTCCATCTCTCAGAATTTGTTCCTTAAGTGGTACTTGCGTTGGCACCATATGACGAACAAAGACTTAAAAATCAAGGCATGTAACTAAAAGGGGTATGAACTGTCCTACATTTAATACAAAGTGTGGAGGGAGGAAGGCATGGGAGCTACGGAGGAGAGCCTTCGTCAGTGGCAAAGATCCAAGGTTGATGTACGAACCCTGGGGTTCGGCTCAATGGGTCTTTTTGGCAGGGACTTTTAAGGGACTGAAAGAGTTAATGTCTCAAACATTGTGATGGGGCAAGTTCTGCTGAACAACAGACTCTGCATAACATGATGTTCTGCCCAGCAAGGAACCCCAGGTGAAAAGCAGCCCATCAGCAGCAGGAGGGGGGGCCGTGCTGGAGGGTGTGCAGCTCCCTGCTCTGATAACGCAGTTCCGATGTGCTGAGCAGGACAGCTTACTGCGCAGGGAAGGGCAAGTTACTCCCCAAACAATCCCGCAGCCCAAAGGTTCACAAAATGCTCGTGACAACTAAATAGCCTAATGCCCGCCTGAAGGAGGGGCAAGGATGATAAAAGGACACAAACTGAAGCCCCATGGGCACAAGCCCACTGGAACCAGACCCCTCATCTGACTGAACCAATGCTGGACCCAGGACTGGTGAAATCTTCCTCTTCTCTCTCTCTTTTTCCCTTTTCCTTTTCCATAATCTGTCCATCTCACCCCTTTAGACATAAACCGTTGACCAAGTCTGAGACGAGGAGCGGATCTAGCCGCCCCCAGGCTCCTTGCTGAGAAGGGGTCTAGAAAGGAAGGGGATCTGTTCTGAACCTCCTGACCCAATGGGAGGGCTCTCCTTACTGTCTTCCCTCAACTGATTCTGAAATAAGCAAGGCCTGTAGTGTCTATTTAGTGACGTAGGGTTAGCACACATTACACTGTTTACTGACATAGTTTCATGCCAATTTTTGCTGTGAGCATAGCAATTTTTGTGGTGACTGTGCCAATTCTTGTTGTGAGAGAAGAAAAGCTGAGTTTTGTGAGTTAAAGGATCCCTGGTGTCATTTCACCTTAATCCTGACCTGGGAATCGACAAACCTGAGTCATCATCATGAGAAATTGGGGTGTGACAGGACTGTTCCTGGCCTTTCTTCTAGTGTCTGGCACAGACTACTGTTGAGGGTGGGAGATGAATAGCTGTAGAAGCACTGTGTACCAGTACAATAAAACCCCAATATGTAAAACTGAACATGTCTACTTTCCAATTTTGCCAGCTGCAGTCTTGTGAACCGAATTATTTAGGCCAAGGTGTCTACAAATCATGTAACTTGCTATCCTCTCTGAGCTTTTGGTGATGAAGTTTGAGATTCATACCATCAACTTGAGGTTTTAAACTATTTCAGCATTTTGTTTAATCAGTGGAATCACAAAGCCAGTCCAAGAATGTGGGTCAGAAAATACCTAAGTTCTGACTTTACCTGAGGAAATTCATGTCTGTCTTCACTGACTCTACAGCAGTGGAGCAATTGGTTTTATTTTTGTCCTGTTTGTTTGGGTTGGGGGGGGGGGGGGGGGGGGGGAGATGAGGCATTTTGTTGGGGTGGTGTGGTTTTTTCAGTGTAGGATTCCTAAATATTTTTAGTCAGTGACACAGACCATGATTTGTGAATATCCTTTCTATGGACAATAGCCTTGTCTTTTCTTCTTGATTTGTTTCATATGTATTGCAAGCCATTCGTTCTTACCTTATAAAAGCACAGGCTGAAATCCACCACTAAAAAGGAAATGTAGGCCTGTGTTCGTTCCTAGCTAGGCAAAGTCAAGATGGACTTGAGCTGTTTATTTCTCAGCAGCAGAGGCTGCCTTTCTTGGTAAAGTATCAGATAATACAGATTTCACAGTATGCTCTCGTGTGTTTCAGGAACTGATATTTTAATCAGAGCTGTAGAATTGCTTGGGAACAATTTACTGTGCCTAGGAGAAAAAAGGTGGCTGCTTCCAGCACCCTCTGCTCCTCCGCCTCCTCTGTGTAATGTATCATTACTGTAAATTGTTACTTTGGAACAAGGGGATAGTGTGAGTTGTATAGCTTGAGAAATTTCTCCAGATTCATGTTCAAGCTGACAAACAAACAAGATGAGCAGGCTTAGTAGGCTTTCCTTGATGATTTGCACGATGGATTTTTGAGCCTTGGTGTGCTGGCTTGCAAACTGAGTGCTTCTCCTTTGCTTCTCTGACATGGAAGTGTAACCTGAACTCCTGTCTCCATGCATTTGGGAGACGGACTCATACTTATGATTCAAGCTAATCAGGATGCAAATTGGGTCCTATGGCCCAGTAATACCTCAGCCCACCTCTGTGAACAATGATTCTGTCAGAAATGATGATCTTAAACCGAAGTCCTGCTCTCCTGTGTGTATGTGAAAATCCAAGAGGCAATGGATATATTCTGGCTTCCTGAGAGCAATGTTTGTCTTGGTTTCGCTACTGTATTTCTTTTTTTTAATTAGTGTTTTAGGCAGCGCTGTAGAAATGTGCTCTTGCACTCAAAATGAAAACTGATGCAGAGTTTGTCGCATTTTCTGATGTGTTGGCATTTCCAGTGGGTATCTTTAATAGGAAGCTGTAAGGAATCCCAGCATGTGAGGATTGCTCTTACATAGGTAGTCTGTGGGAGGTGTACCAAGACAGCACAGTCAGATGAATAAAGCATATTGGGGGAAGCTGGCTAACCTTGTAGTTGTTGACTTCCCCCATGCTGAAGACCTCTCACCGGGCCAGGGCTCCGAATATGATGACTTGGGAAAGGAAAGAGATCAGATCAAGAATATATCAGCTGTTGGCCTTCTCCGATCAGTCACGTTTCTGTTCCTCTTGTCCCTGTGGACTTGTATTTGCCAGTGCTTCAGCATTGTGCCAGCACTATGAGGGAAGGCATTGCATGCAGCAGCCAACCAGCCCCTCCTGAAGTGTGTTGCTGCATGCCCTGCGCTACTCATACTCACCTCAGAGACTGCAAACAGTAGGGTTGTGTATGGCACCTTAGCTGCAGTCAGATGCCTTTGTCTCAAGAGTGCTCTGCTTAGCCTTACCTGCACCCACTTGCCACTCCCCAGGAGAGCGTCAATGGTAAGGCAGAAAACACAGCTGTATACATCTATTCCTCTGTCTTTAGTCATTGAAAATTCAGAGGCGACTTTGCAGGAAACATTCAAAAGTCATCCTGAACGTCCCCTTGCAGCCCTACCTTAATTGCCTCCTTCAGCTCAAAGTGTCTTCCCTTCTTTTACCTTGCTATGCAGGAGAATCTCCTCGTACACTGCATTATTTAGTATCTCAAGAGTGGTCATGGTGACTTCAAACACTCTGAAACCTCCAAGTTGAAGCCTCCAAGTCAGCTTCTCCTTGAATTACTTAAAGGAAACGGATTTCTCTGCGGTTCTGAGCAACCGGGCTATAGGAAAAGGACAGATTTTTGTGCTGATTTAGGGTTTCTTGTGGCTTTTGTTTTAAAGTACTGGAATTGTAGATACTAAACTTTCTGCATGGATAAAATGGGGATGTTCAGCTCAATGAACAACAACAAAAATCCTCTTCCCCTCACCTTGACTATGACTCGCTTCCCCACCCCATCCTGGGTAGTTCCAGTAGGCCCATGTAAGTAACTCCTCTTTGGCTATTCAGTTCTTGGCTTAATCTCTGGGAATTACCACTTAATGTATTAATTAGCGCCGGTAGTGTTATACTGAAGCGGGAAACCATGTAAATCATTTGTGCATATGCTAACAGTGTGTTGGCTTAGGGGTTTAGGAGTATTATCTTATTAAACCTTAAGCCCCGCAATGCAAACCAACAAAATCCTCCTCCCTACTGGAGGGGACACCTACCTATTGAGTACCAGATACTTTTCGGGGTTGACTTCAGTTCAGAGATCTGGAGATTTGTCCAGACCTTTGTCTTGGAAAGACTTTGCTGGAGATGTAATTTCTCTTTTTAGTTTTTATTGGTTTCTAATTTTCACATGAGCTAGCAATCTATAAGAACCTTTGGTATGATACTTGTGTACATCATCGAATAAGATGGGAATAGTGCTGAGAGGGAAGTTTAAGTCAACTCAGTTTAACTTAAAAAAAACCAAACAACTTCTCTTTTGTTCTTGAAGTGCAGGCACTTCTGACAGTCTGTCTTTCTTTGATAGCAAATCAGAGAGTGTGAATTTCTATTATTGACCCTTGAATGTAATAGAGGAGAGAGTGTTCTACTATGTGTCATGAGCTTAATGGCTATGAATGTTTTTCTTGGGGTAAAAGTGACTTATTCCTGACTTTTAGTATGAAGAGTTGCTAATTTATACTGGCAGCTCCCAGAAACTTCACAGCACACAAATTTTGTGGGATATAAATACTAGTAGTCTCCATAGTGTTCAAGATTGATGACATTTAGTTTTCATTTGTTCTGCAGACAGGAAAAACTTCTCACTTAAATTTAACCAGGTGAGAGAATTTTTGTAGCACTTGATGCAAACATCCTGAACATGCCACTGAAAAAAAACAAGTCATGTAGTTGATTAAAACTTGAGAATGTTTTTACTGCACTTTAAAGAATTGTTGTTGTGATGTACTTTCCAATGAACTACTAAGTCAAAGGATATGAAATTGAAAGCTCAGGTCAAGGTGAGCTCAGGATGATATGGTTAGCAAAGAATCTTTAGACCAAATGGGCCATAAAAAGCGTGTTTTTATCTCTAGAAACTGAAATAGTTTGCAAAACCAGTAAGTTTTTTGTTAAGGCTGGTCAGAAATGCCCCAAGCCTTTTAGTTTATTACTACTTTTTTCAAAAGATAATTGCGGGTTTGACCTTTTTTTCTTTTGTATTAAATAGATCTAATTTCCATGGGGGAAACAAGCTGTTTATTGGTCATCATATAAGAAGATTATTTTTACCCCACACTAAAATTTTCCATATCATCATGTATCGCATATCTAGATAGCTCTAATAATCACATACAGATGAAGGATGATTTGCCCAAGGTAACCGTGTAGGTAATCCCTTTATACCTGGTGCATCCTAACACTTTTACACAAAGGAGGTAACGGTGTTCAGTTGGGAGCTGGCATCAAGCTGTCTTGCTTGGGTACTGTCTTGCAGCAGTAGGCTTTGCTGTTGGGAGTTGTATTCAAGATGTCTCAACACCCTGTGACCTTGGATGGTGAGGGTTTGAGTGATACTTCTTTGGGTAACATATGAGAACAGTCAGGGTGCTAGAGATAGAGTAAGCTCATGGTCTTCCAGGTGCTGCTGTTTAGTTGTGCTCTGGCATTGCCGTGTCAGCAAGGATTGTCATGCCAGAAGCAATACAGTAGGTGGGATATCCTGTTTCAGACTTGTTTGTTGTTTACTTTCTTGTTTTAGTTTGGAAAGGGGAATTATGCACCACAAAGCCAGAATTCTGGGCTTATTGGTCATAGGCCTACAGCTTTAGTCTGTTTGTAGTGAAGCCTGCTGCCTTCACCTCTCATGCATGCAGGCAGCCTGCCTCACTCCTCCCTAAGGAGGGCAGAACCGGAGTATGCTGTAAGAAAAGTGCATAAAAGCTGTTTCCCCAGCACTGTGAACTGACCAGGTGCAAGCTGCTTCTCTTGTATTTTTTTAATCGTCTATTAAAAACATGGTGATACTGTGAGGGGACCTCACTGTGATCCAGTTTAGAGTGGAGGTCTAGGTGTATGTGCACGAGTTCTGTAGACCTATAGGATTCTTAATGAGTCAGGGGAGGATTAAAAATACTTTGTGTTTTTAAGGGGCAAAACCAAAACTACTTGAAACACTGATTAAAAGAAACAAAAGCCCCAAATGTTTCCATCAGGTTCCTGCTTTGCCTGGCTGTTGATTGATGTAGAAACTAATTGTTAGAGGCATGATTCTGGAGGTAATTCTGGGGTATCTATCTACAGCTCTTGATGAAAAAGCTTTATGGTTTCTCTTTGCTTGTTGGATTTCAAAGGCTTGCTGCTCTGAAGTTAGTGGCATTGCACTTTTTGTCCCCTCTAACAGTTTTCAGGCTCAAAAGTGTTTTCACAATGCATATAGATGAAGGTTTCATGCAGTCTGACTTCTGCAATGGTGGAAAAGGGGAAATTTGAGAAGTGACTGTATTTATAGTTTCACTCTGAATCAATCAGCAGTCTTTGAAAGACTTGAAATGTTAGTAAATTGCTACATTTTATATATTAACAAAAAAAAAAACAAACTTATTTTTAACTCTGTGCACACTATCTTGGAAAAGAAAGACCTGCACTGCAAGGTGCTTACGCCAAAGAGCTGAGAATGTGCTCTTAAATGGAAATGCAGCTTGTAACTTTGCTCTGTTCGCAGGCTGAAAATTACCAAAGACATGCAGAAGTCCCTCTCCTTAGAAATGCATGACAGCAATGCCAAGATATAATGTATTTGAAAAAGTTTACAGTTACGTTAAATGAAATGCTATTTTACTCTTGTAGTATGTGGGCAATTATGTGAATGTTCCTTAAGTTCATTGGAGCGTACAGTGTAGATTCTACATTGCTAGAGGTGATCGTAATTGTAATTAAAGATGTATTACTGCATTTAAATATGAAAATCAACAGCCATAATCAACAGAGCTATTGTGGCACTAGTAAAATGGCTGGCCTGTTATCAGGGGCCATGATCCAAACTTATCTATGAGCTGTATATTATCCTTCAGAGTGCTTTGAGTATGGCTTTTTTCACAGCTAAGAAGTTGTAAAAGCAATATTGCCCCAAGAGATACACCTGAAACCATTCAAAGGATCTCAAACCTGTCAGGATTGGGTGTTTCAGCAATCTAAAAAATTTATCATTTACATCAATCTGATCAAATGAAGTCTATAAGTTGGTTGCTGGCTATAAATTACCTGGGAGCCTGAGGATTAAAAAAGTTCCTGAACAACTGAAATGGGGTGGGGGGGGGGGGGGATTGAGCCAGGTTACACTGACTCAATGGATTTTTGTAAGTAAAGGTATTTCTAGGCAAGTGATTTTACATTATTCATTATTTGTTTGAGATTTGAATGGCAGCTAGAATATTATAAAAAATAATTAAAGTCTCTAAAGGCAGTAGTAGTACAAATTCAAGTAGAGTTACAGGTATATGACTCAAAGAATGCTCTTATCCTTGAAAATGAACTTCATTCATTTCCAATACAGTGAGGAAAAACAACTGCATTTGAAAACTCAATGTTTCTTTATTAACACTTTGTCTTATTTGTCTTGTTCTAAGGAAGGTAGAGCTCTCAAATTCTCCCATTGTTCTGATTATTTCCCTGATAAGGTATGATTTCAGCTGAGATTTAGGAGGTCAGGAATAGCCAGTCTGGTAATTCATTCTTGAAGGGAATTGAGATCCCATGTTTGCATGCAGCTCTGATTCACATCCTCTTTCCTGCTCATCACCTGTAAATCTTCATGTTCAGAAATGATATTTCTTTCCATTGTAAAATGGGGATTCCTGGGTATGAATGAACTATATGAAAGGAAGTTTTCTGTGTACAATTCTCGTACATTAAGGAAAGGGATTCTACACCTGATTTTACTTAAAATCTGAAACCTCTCACTGCTGACCTGTTTGTGCTATGCAGCACTCCCTTCCTTGAAAGAAGACTGTGACTTTGCTTCCAGACATGGATAAAAGGCAGGGCATAGAAATACCAAACAAGGACTTTCTTAGGAACAAGCCTGTAATTCAGATTGATACTGTGCCCTGACTCTTCTGTGCCTCAGGGTAAAAAATTGCCCAGGCTTTTTCTGGTACTTGTTTCTTTCTTCCTCAGCTTAGCTGTTATGGCTGATATCTTCATAAGGGAGTCTGCATTAAAGCCCATACTTTCAGCCTACTTTTCCTCTTTTGTTGTTTATAGTGACTTTATGGTATCATTGGTCTTTGTACCGCAACCAAATCATAGCTGCACATGGCTATAAATGGTTAAGGTCCAAATAAGCCTATATATACCATAAGATCCTAACTGCTGAAGTTTTAAGAAAAATAGATAATCTCATCTGCTTTATACCAGGCAGAGCATGAATAGGGTAGCAGAATCTTGTCTTAGAAACAATTCCCTTTTTCCTTAATATTGAGGATGTTTTGATTGGAAAAACATTGTTGCAGAAACACTTTAAAAGTAACAGCTGAAGTTAGGGAAAAGAAGTAAAGGAACAAGGCTGTTAACTTACTTTCAATTTCTAATGTGTTTATTTGGCTAGACTATTCATTATAGGATTCAAAATTTGCTAGAGATCACTCAAACTCACAGCAGCATACTTGCTTTTCTGGCTAGGATTAGTCTTGGGCATGCTTTCATGTCACAACCTATTTAGAAACATCCCACTTTAGTGACTGAAACATAGGAAAAATAGAGGATACAGGGGTTGGGAGAAGGGGGAGAGGTAAATTGCAGGGTTAGGCTTTTGTCAGTCAGTTGGTTTTATAAGCAACACAAACTGGAATCCAATAGTGAGGGTCTTCTATTAATACACTTCCATAGATTCTCTTGCAGGCTTGATTTTCATTATAGTGGACTTCTTAGTTACATGACTGAGGGAGAGAGGAGGGAGGAGAGGAAATGATGTCCTGGTTTCAGCTGGGATAGAGTTAATTGTCTTCCTAGTAGCTGGTACAGTGCTATGTTTTGAGTTCAGTATGCGAAGAATGTTGATAACGCTGATGTTTTCAGTTGTTGCTCAGTAGTGTTTAGACTAAAGTCAAGGATTTTTCAGCTTCTCATGCCCAGCCAGCGAGAAAGCTGGAGGGGCACAAGAAGTTGGCACAGGACACAGCCAAGGCAGCTGACCCAAACTGCCCAACGGTGTATTCCATACCATGGGACGTCACACCTAGTATAGGAAATGGGAAGTGGGGGCAGGGAATCGCCGCTCAGGGACTGGCAGGGTGTTGTTTTGGTGGGTGGTAAGCAATTGCCCTATGCATCATTTGTACATTCCAATCCTTTTATTACTGTTGCCATTTTATTAGTGTTATCATTATCATTACTGGTTTCTTCCTTTCTGTTCTATTAAACCATTCTTATCTCAACCCACAAGTTTTAATTCTTTTCCCAATTTTCTCCCCCATCTCACTGGATGGGGGGGGGAGTGAGTGAGTGGCTGCGTGGTGCTTAGTTGCTGGCTGGGGTTAAACCATGACAGATGACATCCCTGATTTCTTCTCCTGTGAAGTGGAACATGGGGAAGGAACTCTATTAAATCACATCCAAGCAGAGAGACTTCCTGAGCTAGGGTAAGGAGAGTTTGGACAATGCTGAAATTACCTACTGCAGAAGTAACTATGATGGTTTAAGACTTATTCCTTCCTCGCTCTTCTCCCATCAGTACATTAGCATTGTTCTTCTGTCAGCTACTGCTCATATAGCAAAGCTGAGGAAAGAGATTATGGGAGGGCTCGTTGTGCTCCTCTGTGCAAGGTCAGACAACTTGTCTGAAACTGCTGCAGCAATCTATGCTAAATGATGTCTGTTAATACCTGAGGACTGGCTTTTTTCCTGAAACAATGGCTTTGCTTTCCATGAGATCATGTAGAGGTGAGGAAATGTCATGCAAAAGGGTGACTACTTGCAAAATAGAAGCTGTGTCTGAGTGACTGCTGGGGCACTTAGCAGTGTGTTTTAATTTTTTTTTTTTTTTCCTCCTTTTTAGCCAGAAATATACACTGACCTTTAGGGTGTGTGGTGGAAGACCACCCAGTTATCCCATTATAGTGAACAAATGGCTCTGGCTCATTCCTCTTAGTGCCTGCAAGTTTTGCATGTGCACTGTTGCCTAGGACCACAGGCCACAGAAGAAGCACGTTTGTGTTATACAGCTTGTTTAGCTTCATGAGTGGCCTTGATTTCATGACTTAATCCAAAATTTGCTGGATTAAATGAATACATTTCCTTTACCTTTCTTTGACCTTTGGACAACAAGCTCAGATAGGTGCTGGAAATGATAATGACAATTTCTCTTGAACCCAGCAAAGTGAAGCTGTCTGATCCCTGGTGCCATTATCAAAAGAAAATAATTACAAAAAACCCCCTCTCTGTAGTGAAAATAGTGGCTCTTAAGGTGTTCTGAAGTCATGATCAGGCCTAGTGTAAATGGCTGGGTAAAATAAGGACTTGCTGTTATTCATCTATGAGGTCACGACAACCATGAGCAGGGCGTGAGAGGATACCCGAGCCATGGGACACTGTTCAAGAACAGACTAGAGAAGAGTGGCAAAGGCTGTCTGAGGCTGCGGCAGCTTGTCTGAGCCATGAGGTCCATGGCTTCTGGACCATCAGCCCTTCTCCCCCTTCCCTGCACCACTGACTCCTGCCGTGCTTCCCCAACAGCTCTGTGGCTTCCCTGTGGAGCCAGAGATACGCCAAAGTATGGCGCAGAGCAGGGAACTCCTGGCACTATGGTGGAAAATATGAATAGCACATCTCTGCTTCACATCTGGAGCAAGTCCATGTCTGCTTAATTCCCTTATCGTCTTAACCTTACTATTTCTGAGGTGCCTCTTAAGGCTCTCAAGTGCCTGAGTGCTCTCTGTATCGAAGCTGTGGACAGCTGAAGCAGACCTAATGCACTTGTCTGGTATCAAGTCCCCTCCCTAAAGCATGGAGGCACTAAAGTTTCTTGAAGGATCGATGTCAGGTAGTTTTGTATCACTTTAATAAAACCTTATTTCTTCTTATTTTGTATGTTTGTTCTTGGAAATTACAGAAATGTCTTCACTGAAGTTTTCTCAATATGTTTTGCCTGAGGTAGAGACAAAGGTTGCAAAATTGCAGCCCAAGAGTTTAAGTTTGGCAAAGTTAGAAGCAATCAAAACTTGCTGTGATGTATCAGGCAAAGCCTGGTATTAGGCACTGCTGTCACTTCTGATAACAGGCAAATGTTAAAAAAAAAAAAAAAAAAAGAAAAATCAGAAGTCTAAAAATTACATGGGGTTTTCCTGTGTTGCCACTGAATCACAAAGCAGAAGCTTTTACACTGCAGCTCCTTGGCCATTGTATTCAATGCACATTTTTTGCATTGTACCTTGTATGATTGTTCAATGGAAGCTTTTAAATGTTTTTAACATTAACATATAGTGACTTTTAAAGGTGTTTCTGGAGTTTTGTAGAGTTGCGCAAGGAGAATGTCTCTTGCAACCTGATATACGTGCCATTCCTCAAATGTATGAGGCTGGCACTCCTGAAACTTTACTGAAACCTATTACTTTTGAGGAATTTTGACCATATTGAATTAATGTCTTTTAAAAACTAGTTAATTATTAAGCAGCTTTATATGAGTGCTCGCTGTTTGTTGGTGCTTATCCTTTTGGCAGAGCTCCCTGTACAGCAGCGCAGACCTTGAGTGGCTGAAAGTCCCAACCCAGAACAGGCAAAGTGTCACCAAAAGATGCCCTGGTCCCTTGTTCCTCTCACCCTTCCTGTGCTGAATCTAATATTGATATGATTACCTAGTAAGCTAGATCAGGGGACTGATTTAGCTGAAAACCTAAAAAAAAGAAACCTTAAAGAATATTCTTATCTGAACAACTTCAGTTGGAAGAAACTATTGCTGCCTCCTGATCAAAAAAAAAAAAGTTTAAGTGGAAAAGTCCTTCCCAGCTGTAGCTGTAGTGATGGATGAGTTTTCCTTTCTGCAGGTTTCTCTCCTGGGCTCTCACAACATTAACTTTCATAGGCAGGAATGTAGCATTAGGACTTAAAATTGCTCAGACTGAAGGGCTTTTTTTTTTTTCTTCTCTCTTCAAAGACATTAGTTGTCACTTCATTCATGACAAATCCATGGAAATGCAGTCTAGATTTGTTACCCAGAGGTATAGCTTAACCCTGAAATAAACACTGGATGATATAAATGATGTTTTTATGATTCCAAATGAAGGAGGAATTGATATCAAGTATTCTGGACAAATTTTGTCGTAATAGGGACAGGGAGCTAGAATAACCAATGAGTTCAGGAATACTATGGGAAAGGGAGGTGCTTGTCAGGTTTGAATATTATTCAACCTTGTATCCAAGGCTTATGAGACATTCTGTTGATGCCACACTGTAGTTTTGTGCCTCTTGGGTTTAATCCTAATGTAACACTGACAACTTCATTAAGCGTGGATGAGGACAGTGTGTGAATCATTCGCAGGAGCACAAACATATTTTGAAAAGGGATTTTTAAAAAACAAAATTTGTGGCAAGAATACTAGAGGAAATAAACTTTGGCTGGATTTCTGAAAAGTATTGAACAACTACTGCATTTAGAACTGTGTTAGTGAAAGTCTGGGATTTGTTACAACTTCATATTTGTCCTGACCAAAGAACTAAAGTGGTTTGGCCTCTTTGACAGCAGATCCCAGAACTATCAAACGAGCTGATAACCAAGCAGAATCTTTTTTTTTTTATTTTAATTTGTGTTCAAGGGCCTGTTCATTCCTGCAGTTTGTTATTCAGGTCAGCTCTCTAATGTCTTCTTGAAAAAGACCTTGCTCATGCATATCATGTGTTCTTTTACCCCCAAACGGAGATCTTTATCTCCCAAGGGTGTCTCTCTGGCAGTGTTTCTCAACAGAATAGCACTGCTCCTGCATCTCCTTATGATCCTTGGACCATTGAGGAGAGTGACTGTAGGGATCTGAAAGAGTAAGTGAAAACAGAGGCAGAAGCATGACATGAGACCTGAATAACCCTTTTCCAGGGAGATTCTGAGAACTCCTACAGTCAGTTCAGTTCTCACTGTAAGACTGAGTATGAGAGGAAAATATCCACTGGATAATAACATTTTACTGAGAAAGACAGTCATCCTAGGCAAATTTTAGTCAAGCACTGGCTAAACTAATCTGGCTTGACACCAATAATAAATTGCACAAATTTCTGCGACCTTCATCATTCTTATTTTGTATTAAATGTCATCTTGTTAGATGATGCATGAATGAATGGTACAATATGATAGATAGCGTGAATTATTGTCCGCTAATAGATTTTGTTAAAACATGTCTCCTCCCTGGGTTGGTCCTGAAGAAATATGCCCAAAATTATTTCTTAGCAGGTCTTAAAAATCAAGGGAATGTAGGACTTTCATAGGAGTTGAGAAAATTGCTTCTGTTTTTTCCTCAGCTTAAGACATTGCTTTTTTTCCTTGCCTTCATTGTTCCATGTGTTTGGACACTTGGAGTGATGGACACAAGTACACAAGCTTGGCTTGAACCTCACTCTATATGTTATGGTCATCAGAAAAGTTTGAGAAAGGAATGCAGACTGTCTTCTGGAATATGATATAAGGAATCCTCTGGCTTAAGCAGGCTGGTGTTTAAACTGAGAGGAGGTGAAAACAGATTTCTACCTACAACCCCTTAAGACCATCACTTCCCACCCAGGGTGTTTCTGTACTCCTTGCAAAGCCCTCCCCTATGGACACTGTAAGACATGGCAATAGAGGAGGTGCAATAGGCTTTTTGCTTTCCCCTGGCAAGCCAAGCAGTTTGTGAGCAATCCTTAAACCTGCATTAAAAAAAAAAAAAAAAATGCACTGAAAGAAGTGTGTTTACCTCTGAAATAATAGACTTGATGTTATTGAATGATAAAGTTATTTTCTTAATAGCTTATAATAATTAGGGTGATACTTAAGCTGACCTGATAATTTTGTCTATGAAATGTTGTTGTCCCCAAACACCTCCATCGTTAAGATATCTGTTGGCATATAACCAAGTTTTTAAGTTTACTTTTCACTGGACACTACCGATAAGCATTTTGAATATGTTTCCAGAGACTGTCAAATAATAAACATTTTAATTGTCAGCAGTTTTTTAAAAACACAAAGACTATCTTTAAGGCTTCAAGATTGCAGGGAATTAAATGTGATCCATTAACAGCCCAGCTCCTCTTTCTGTCCACAGTGTCGTGGTTTAACCCCAGCCAGCAACTAATCACCACTCAGCCACTCACTCACTGCCCCCCATCCAGTGGCATGGGGGAGAAAATTGGGAAAAAGAAGTAAAACTCCTGGGTTGAGATAAGAATGGTTTAATAGAACAGAAAAGAAGAAACTAATAATGATAACACTAATAAAATGACAACAGTAGTAATAAAAGGATTGGAACGTACAAATGATGCACAGGGCAATTGCTCACCACCTGCCGACCGACACCCCGCCAGTCCCTGAGCGGTGATTCCCTGCCCCCACTTCCCAGTTCCTATA
Source organism: Astur gentilis (assembly GCF_929443795.1). Classification (NCBI taxonomy): domain Eukaryota; kingdom Metazoa; phylum Chordata; class Aves; order Accipitriformes; family Accipitridae; genus Astur; species Astur gentilis. The sequence goes on from NC_064880.1 coordinate 39,565,365, forward strand.
CTAAATGGGACGTCCCATGGTATGGACTACACTGTTGGCCAGTTTGGGTCAGGTGCCCTGGCTGTGTCCTGTGCCAACTTCTTGTGCCCTGGCTGGGCATGAGAAGCTGAAAAAATCCTTGACTATGGTCTAAACACTACTGAGCACCAACTGAAAACATCAGCGTTATCAACATTCTTTGCATACTGAACTCAAAACATAGCACTGTAACAGCTACTAGGAAGACAATTAACTCTATCCCAGCTGAAACCAGGACAACAGTTATATAGATATAGCAAGATGATGTTTAAGATGACTAACCAAATTCCACAGGGCAACAAAAATGGGTGTCTGACTCAGATTCCTTCTTATCAAGATGACTGTGGCTTTGTAATGTGGTTGTGTGTCTCAGGGTGCAGCTTTTGTGTGTGTGTGTGTCCTTTTCCTTCATACACATATGATATCTTTGATGCACCTGGAGCCCCTCTAAATGGGTATTAGGAAATGAAGAGTGACCAAGATGTCAAGTTTTCTGATGCCTTTTTCTCTCCCATCTGGGGTTATTGCGTTTTGTCTACCAGTGTAACTCAAAGCAACTTCTAGGCTGCTTTAAAAGACTCAAAAAGCGGGGTTTCAATTTAGTCTGCTTTTGGCAGGACTAAGATTTATCAAGACTGTAGTAGGTGTTTTCTAAGGGTGGCATACCTGGGATTGGGTGTTGGGATGCTAGCAAGAACCTGCAGCGGATTTATTTCCCAAGGCATTCAGCAAATCCGAGCCAGACATGTTCAGGGTATCCTGAATCTTGTACAGCAGTGCATGACTTTTCCATGAACATCATGTCTCTGGGACTGGGATGCTCTATGATTTTTCACTTTCCAATGTCTGATTCAGTAAGTGCTTCTCCCAAGAGGAGCTTTTTGTAGACCCTTACTTTATTGCATTATATAAAGTAAGACCAGACTCTTGTTGAAATCAAGGGGAGTCTAATTCAAACAGTGCTTCCAAAGGTTAAGAACATTTTAAAATCAAATAACTGTTCACACCATATTGAAGTCTAGCACTAATTCTCATCGTGTAAACAAACAGGATTTTGGAAAATGTGTCATGTTGATGTATGGCAAATAAACTGCATCCTGACATTTCGCAAAATTTAGGATTTCTGAGCATTAGAAACAGTCTAGCATAGCTTTAATTGAAACACTGGAGATACAAAGGGTATATATATATATATATAAAAAAATCCCCGACCAGTCCCAGGCTTTTTCATAAAAAAAAATCCCCACTTTTTCATAATTAAAGGACATGAGGTCACATGAAGCTAACCATGGGTAAATTTCAAGCAAATGAAATGAAATATTTCTTCACAAAGCACTTAGATTATGCTGGAGGTCAGAATCAAACAGTGTAGCTGCACTTTTAAAAAGCGCCAGCTAACTTTATGATCATCCATAAAATTTTTAGCTTTACCTGCTAGATTGGGTTAGTCTATGTTCATGTCTCAGGGCATTAGCTGATCACCAAATGACCAAAAAGAATTTTTCTTTTCCTTATGCAAAGCACTGTACAATTACTCAAATACTATTTTTTCCCCCCCTTTTGCTCTCTTCTAAATAACATCTGTAAGCAGGTGCTAGAAACGGCGTACTGCTGTGTTGAATAATTGGTAAAAATCTGATAAAGCAGCTTCTCTATTGTTTTGTTTTGACTGTGCCAGAAGTTTGCCTTTATTTTCAGCAATGGTTTGTGGTAACAATACGGACAGAAAAAATTAGGTCTTGTAATATGATAGAATGATGCATGTAGCCAGGTGTAATTTGAATCTATTTTACTTCACACTATTTTCAGAGTATATTTTTTTTATGATTGCATTAAATATGTACCTGCAGATACTTTATTTCAATTCAACGATTATTCAATGTCTATTGAAGTGACATGGTGTTTTGCATTTAACTAGTTACATATGTCTGATGTCCTGATAAAATGATATCAAAGTGTGTGTTGCTGTAGCTTAGCATACAATTTTAAGCTAATACTTGTGTTTCTTTTCCAGCTTTTTCATCCTCTTATTCTAGGCTTTATTAGGGTAAACGTCTTCTGGTTTAATAGAATATCAGCACAATACTTTTTGGTCACATCAATAAAGAATGCTTAAAGGCCTTTCCCATTTTAAGAAACCCTGAAACATTTAATTCTCCCAAAACTGCTGTCCCTTTGAAAATCAGCTTTAACTCATCTTATTATCCCCTCACAATATGTGATCCTATTATATCTGTAGGACTACGGTATACTGTCGTCAAAGACAGTTTGTGTGAATAGGGCAATCCCATAATGCAGCTAAAGTTCAGAAATTGTATATTAAAGCTGGTTTGGAAATACGTGAAGCTGAAGAAATAGGAACCAGCCTGTTTCACCTGGAACACATGATCCTCTGCTATCTTCAGAGGTTCACTAAAATTCAGATTGTTTCACGGTATGTATATCTGTTAGGGTAAGGTCAAAGAAGCTCCTAAGAGCTGAAAGGCATCGGTGAAACTCTGGATGTCTGCAAGGCTGTGAAACAGGAGGCAGGTGCCCAAGCCTTCTACTCAATGTGTGGGCAGTGTTGATGAAGAAGAATTACCAGGATCAATTTCCAGAAATATTTATAGCCGTACAACAGTTTGTGCAAAAAAACCTGCTCAACTAAACCAAATAAACGAAAACTCAAATCGAAACCAAACCAACCCCTGAGGTCCTATAGAAAGACTATGGAATCACTGTCAACCGGTACTAGTTGTCAGCGGTGAAAGGAGTGACAACTACTGGTGAAACTGCAGTTACTTTGATGGAAAGGATGTAGCAATATCTGAGACACCTTTATTGTTTTTATGGCTGTAACCAGGAAAAGAGGAATTGTTTTCAGTGTTAAGACACTTAAACCCAACTCGACCAAATTTTGCTTAGTTCTGACAATGTCCTGGTGTTCAACAGCAATCTGCAACAATTCCAGGGGGGCCGTGGCTAACTTCACCAGTGTCCTTCCAGTAACCTTAACTTTGGGCCCTTACTTGTTGTCTGTATCCTCATGTCCATTTGTAAAATAAATACACTACCTCCTGACTGCGATGCATTCAGCTGCCTGCTTTGAGAGTGACAACCTTTTCCATTGCAGTGGTGGCATGGGTTTGTTCCCGTAGTATAAGCAATAATGGATATGGAAAAGGAGGGAAAGGAAAGCAGTGAGGAAGGGGGAGACCTTCAGATGCAAAAAACAAGCAATATGTTGAGAAGGGTGAGGAGAGCTGGTTTGTTTCATAGCTTTAATTCTTAGGCTGCAGGAGTGCTGTGTAAGAGTGAGAAATGTGGTCCCCAAGTTTGAGACTGAGCAGTAGCCTGTTTTGGGGCTGCAATTTAAACACTTGCAGGAAAATGTAATATTGCGAGTTCCTCATATCTAATTCTGCAGTGAGGTGGGAAACCTGGAAAAGAGGATCTTAACAGCATGAAAAGATCTAAATCTTTTTTTCTTCTGTAGGCATATTTGTTTGATCATGCCAGAGCTTTGAGACCAAATAGCCTGCAAATTGCTTTCTCATTTCAGATGTTTCCATTGCTGCAAAACAAATAGCCTTATTTTACAGCTTTTAAATGATCCTCCCAAGCATTTCTCCCTCTTATCCTGTTTCTCTTCCTTGCTCCAGCATTTTCACTGTTGCTGCCATTCATCTGCATTTCTTCTTTGATATTTATGAACTCAGCTTCAGCAGCAGAGTTCACAGAAAACATCTCCTCCTTCTCTATGCAAGACAAGCCACGTAGAAGTGGTTTACTCAAAGGGAAGGAAGGAGATAAAAAAATAAAACCTCCTTTGTAAATCAGGCCCTCAGGTCAAATTCAGCTGTGGTGTGGGGAGCATTACCTAGTCATCTCCCGGAAGGATTGCTGTGTCTGGAATTGACCTACCTTCCTTCCGAGATGTAAAAAGATGTCTAAATTTAAGTTAAACTCTTTCCAGGAGGAGCAAAGTCCTGTGGGAGCCTCATGGATGAGGGAGAACATAACAGACTGTGGCAGAGTGAGGGTTTCTAATGGCGGAAGGGTTTAGACACTTGGGCTGGGTGCCCAGTTCCCCCCTGGTATTTTGTGTTTTATAAGCAAATTCTTCCATCTGTGTGCCCCCATGTTTTGGACTCCACTCATATTTTTGTGTGCCCCCATGTTTCGGATTCCACTCATATTTCAATAATGCATTACACTAAACACTTGGAAAAAATGTTTGGGTGCGAGTGACACTCTTATTTCTGTCTTGAATGCAGCCTTTAGTTCTGTTGTAACTACCATTATTTTCATTATCAATGTGCATAAGAGACAGCCGGTGTCTATGTTTGATGTATGTTTAGAGATTTACTTAATTTTTTTTTCTTGTATTCTTTCTTTTTGACTGTGGGATAATTCCAGTCCCTAATGAAAACAAGCCAAAAATATCCTGGATTTGCATAGGCAGGCATCCACGTGGGAGCTGGAATTATGAGAAGAAAAAGAAAGAAGTGTCAGAAATCAGAGTAGGTCAACCTTTCCTAGTTTTGTCATCATCTGGTGTTATGTTGTTTAAATTAACATTCACAGTGAACAGGCAGAGCTCCTTGAAGACAGGGAGTGTGACAAACATTCATATCTGTAGGTAATAAGGTCACTTTCACTGAAATATCTCTCCCATAGCTCTGGGCTGAAGGCATCCGAGGTATGAAGGGGAACTGGCAACATTTTCTGGTAATTTGTCACTGACTTTGGGGTTTTTTTGCTTTCTGGATGACTGAATTATTTTAAATATTCTGGATAACTAATTTCTGAGTTTGTGTATTGGGGGGGGAGGGGGGACGACATAAATAAGGAATCTCAGAAAGCTTTATTTACGCATAAGATTTTTCTGTTTCTTCCACTGCTGGAATTACTGCATGAAATCCAGGCGAGTGATTCTGTTATAGGAGACATCAAAATAAATAGTCTGAACAATCTCTTGCAGCTTTAAACATCAATGAATCAAAGTCTATTTGCTCTCTTCATTGTTATGTTCCTACATCTCGATTAATGAGATCTCTGAACAACAGCCTGGGAGTAAGAGATTTTAATATAGTAGATAAACTGAAAAAGTTGAAAGAAAAAAAAAAAAAAAACACAAAACACTGAGAGGGAGAAAAAAGGGACTGTCTCCATCTCCTAGATTGTTAATGCCTTTTTCTCTAACTTCTTCAGACATTCTTGTTGAGATCAGTTATGTTTCAATTTAAAGTGCAGGTTTCCTCACGTTTTGCTTTTCTTTCTGGTTAACACTTTATCTTCTCTTGACTCATTAGCCATATCCTGAGTGTCGTCCTCTTATTAGTCATACTGTCATGAAAAGAATGGAAGGGACTTTGTCCATAAGATATTAACTCCAGAAATTAATTCAAGAATTTATCTGAGGGGGTACTGCAAGTTACAGACATGGCAGAAATCAGCCTGGGGTTCATTCCCAGCCACATGGGAGTAAACTAGAATGAACAGCATCCCCATCAACTAGCAATAGTCTGGAAAGGAGGATTGTAGGTGACGTTGGGAGCCGCAGATAAATGTGCAAGTTGGTAATACATAAGATGGGCTGTCCATGCTGGCTGTGGTAGTGACCTGGTGGTAGTCAGGGTTTTCATTCTTTCCACTTTAACTTTCATGAGCAAACATTCTGTAGAATCTCTGACTTCTTCCTCAATCTCCATAATGTTGGCATGAAGCACTCCGCCTGAGTACTGTACCATTCTCTGTTACTCCTCTGTGTAAGGGATGGTCTGTCGCTCTTGAAAAAAACCATCACAGCTATTACTGCACTAGAGTTTACTGATTCAAGTTCAGAGTTGGGACTTTGTTAATGTAACATCTTCCTTGCTTTGGAAAATCGACAGGCTAAATGTGGTGGATTAACTGAAGTCGTTTTATGTGTTTCTGAAGTGTGATTGGAAGGGGTAAGTCTGTCTTAGGGAAAGAAGCCTTTTATGACCAAACTATATGGCTGACAGTTCCCCGACCCCTTTAATAACTTTAAAATTTATTAGCCAATTTCAATAAAATACAGCAGAAGTCTGAAAGACAGTAACTTCCTACAAGTTTGGTGCTAGGAAGAGAAGGGATACCTGCAGAGAGAAGTGTACAGAAGAGTCAACTCCCAGTGATTCTTGCTTAGTGGGAATGGCCAATGTGCCAGTTGAAATGCAAAATCTCAAGACAAGCCACAGTGAACTGGGTTTATATCTTAGCTAAGGGTGTAAGGGAGAGCTGAAGATACTGATAAGGGTGGGCTTCAGAGATGTTACTGGAATCTGGGTATTGTCAAGGGTTGTTTAGTGACAGAAGTGTAAGAAGGAGATTGCAGTGTGCAGAACAACTTGAGGATAATGAGAAAAAAAAAGTTTAGGAAAAACCAGCTTCCTTGTGACCAATGTGATGAGTTAATTTCTGGTTTATCATTGTTTCTTGTTTATCATTTTCACTTCAAGCCATGATGACCTTAAAGGTCCTTTCCAACCTAAATGATTCTATGAGGGTTAGCTCTTATGGGTCAATGTAAACCACACTGCTTTCATTTTTAGATTGTTTTTCAGTAGACAATTATAGGCAGTGTGAGCAAATAGTAATAAAAAATAAAGAAAACTGCAGGCACAGAAAAAATTTGGGGGATTGGGTACGTAATTCATGTGGATGTGTTTTTATGACAATAGTTCACACTTTTAAACATTTTCTGATGTTCAGTGACTTATGATGGGGCAAGTTTTTAATTAAGATTTCTATCTATTATATTTCCATTGTAAACTCCCTTAGTTTGCAGCTTCTATGCATAGTGTTATTAAATTTCAGAAACAATATTATAAGTTGATGTTCCCACCATTTCTAGCACTGAAATAATGAGGCTGTTTATGAAAGGCTGTGACGTTTTCAAATCTTCTAGAGATGTGCTGAAAATGAAAACAATAGATACCAAGACTTTTTTTTTTTTTCCTAATGCATCTTAAAGAGCTATAATTTCAGATTGTTACTGTATTTCTGGAAGAAAGGAGAAATGTGGCTTTGGATTTCAGCATCATCTGAAACAAAGACAGGATAATTGTTATTATAGCTTAGCCAATGTTCAAACTATCCAAAAAATGTCATGATGAACAGCTCTCTCTGAAGTGGTCTGTGTTCTTTAACTGCTTCCCTTAGCACCCATTTGTTTTATTTGCTTCTCCCAATGGTCTTGTATTTTTCTGTCTGTGTACCCATTCCTTTATCTGTTTTCATATCTTCCTTAGGTTTCATCTCATCTCGGTCTGTCTTTCCCCTTTTTGGCTGCTCCCATCTGATAAACATTATATTCGGCTGAGGCTTTGAATCCTTGGTACAACAAATCAAGTTTAAAAAAAATACTGAAAGCTCACCCAAGAAAAGCAAAGAAATAGGCTGTAAACTGTTGTTTTGTTGGCTTGAATATGTTTTGTTATGGCATGCTGAATTCAATGAAATTTTTGTTAAGATTTTTGAAGCGCAGGAAGGAACTTATCAAAAATAAGAGTGAGTGCATACACTGGGAATTGTTTGTCCACTCACCTGCTTTGAGCAGGGATGTAATTCTGTATACAGTTGCAAGTAAGCACACAGCTGAGCTCTTGGTACTTGTGGAGGTTTCTTTTTGTATCTTTGTTCTGTTAAAAAAAGAAATATTTCCAGCTTGCTCAAAATGTGTTGAAAATAAGTGTCAAAAAACTAAACCTTCCTCATGAGATGGAACTGGTTTCCAAGTAAACCTAACTGGCGCTAGGTACCGCCTTAGTTCAAAAGCAAAATCTCTCGTTACCCACACTCTGGTATCTTGCTGTTAGCATGTAATACTGGTAGCAACAAAGGTAATCACGGATTTTCACCCAAGAAATCAATAAAAATCTTTTTAATCAGCTATTGTGTACTAACAAATAGTTAGCCTCAGCAGCCTGTTACCACCCATTGGCATCTATGTTTGAGGAATACATGCTTTCTGAGTATTTCCCTGGGAATAGCTATGTCTAGATTCTTCCTGAAAGGCATGCAATAAATCCTTCTAATTGGCAGTCTGCAAGCATTTGATTTCTGCATACTCAGCCCAACCCTGCCCACGGAAGGTGAATGCAAAACTATGTGCTAATGAATCAAACACACATTCAGTTCTTGTAAAAATTTGCATAGTGGTAATGTTGGAATAAGTGATAAATTCCAAATGAGATTCAATGAGACTGAATCAGCCTTTCTGAGACTTACTTATCTATCTTTTTCTCCTTGGAAAGTATCCTAGAGCAAACTGTTTATTCTTTTTTTCGTTGCATTTGTTTGGATTTAATGCAAGAACCAGCAGGCTGGATCAGACCCAACTTCCACACTGGCCAGTATCTTGTCTTCAGCATTGACCAATGACATATGCTTCAGAATAAGGTGAGAGAGGCCTGTGGGAGGCAATTGTAGGAGTCTCTCTCCCCGTTTTATGATAGGGATTAGCTCAAGATACAGATCACTGAGGATAATGTTGTAACCCCTAACTATATATTCTGGGGTGTTCTTCACATATGTGTGTTCTCCACAAGCATAGGAGTTATGGAAATCCCTACATAAATGTGGACATTTAGGTATTGGTTTCTAAGCTTGTTGTGTAGGCTTCCTTTCTGGTTGATAGAGAAAGATGGGTGCTTGCAGCATGCAATTCATCTGGCTTCAAGGCAGACATCCAAAAGATCTGTCTGATGTCTGGGAGAGACATCCAGTGAATTGTATCTTAGATATGTCCACTTCTTTCTAGTGATTGCTAAAGGAGCCTGGAAAACTAGCTTAGAGGTAGACATCTACAGTTATGTGAGATTAGTCTCGCTCATATTGTCTTGTCATCTTGAAATATGCAGGTATGAAATATCAGAGGTGGGGCATGGTGTTGTTTCTTTCAACGCTAAACCACATTGTATCCTCTCCAGGTCTTAGAAAATGCTGTTAGGCCAAGAGTTTAAGAGTCACTAAAAGCAACATGGGAAGAACATAGGCGAGCTCCAGGGTCCAGGGCAATAGTGTGGTAGCAATGAGCACTGGTGTGTGGAAAAAGGCCCACCTATTGACGAGCAAAGAAGTGCAGCTGTGCTCCTATTAGTTGGTTCAGTATCTGCTGTGCGTGACAGGCCAAACTAAGATAAAAGCAAAGGAGATATGAGAGGCAGAATACAAACCATGAAAGATCATGAAAGCGTGCTGAGGAAAACTTATACCTAGCTATGAGGGAGGAGGAGGAGGGATATCTGAAGACAAGGGAAAAAGCAACTGCTAAATAGTGCCTGGAGGAGAACAACATCAAAGAACAAAGCTCAAACAAAGTGTCGTGGTTTAACCCCAGCCAGCAATTAAGCACCACGTAGCCACTCACTTCCCCACCGCTGAGTGGAATGGGGGAGAGAACTGAAAAAAAAAAAGAGTAAAACTCGTGAGTTAAGAACAGTTTAATAGAACAGAAAGAAAGAAACTAATAATGATAATAGTAATAATAACAAAATGACAATAATAAAGAAAGGATTAGAATTTACATAACAAGTGATGCACAATGCAGTTGCTCACCAACTGATACCCAATTAGTTCCTGAGCAGGGATTTCCTCCCTCCCCTTCCACCCAGGCCAACTCCCCCCAGTTTATATACCGGGCATGATGTCACACGGTACGGAATACCCCTTTGGCCAGTTTGGGTCAGCTGCCCTGGCTGTGTCCCCTCCCAACTGCTTGTGCCCCTCCAGCCTTCTCGCTGGCTGGGCATGAGAAGCCGAAAACCCCTTGACTTAGTCTAAGCACTGCTTAGCAACAACTGGAAACGTCAATGTGTTATCAACATTATTCTCATACTAAATGCAAAACATAACACTATACTAGCTGCTAGAAAGAAAATTAACTCTATCCCAGCCAAAACCAGCACACATAGCAACTACACAGGTCTGTGTGGAAAGACAAGCCTGGTTCCTAATGAGGAGCGAGATGTCTTGTCACCTTTATGCAATATATACATCTTAGCCTTTTACAAAAACTTTTCATCCCCTTCTTTGGAGGGGAATTCTTCAGTAGCGAGTTACCAGACTGCGACTGACTTCTAGGACTGGAAGAGTTACACTTCCACTTGCTCAGAATCAGAGAAAAGGTTATTCCTCCCTTTTCCATTATTTCTTCAGTCTCAAAGCTTGGGTATGTCGCTAAAGAAGATATTTATGTGGTTGTTTCAATGATTTTCTGTTTTTACTTACCAGCTTTATTTAAAATCCATGTTCTGGAAACTTAGAAAGAGAATCTACTCTGTCCAGGGTGATAATTAAACATTTAAAATACTCTTAGGAATCTTTTTTTCCTTTTCTTGAATTGGATGATGTTGTCAACGTGCAATTATTGCAAGAGAAAAGATACTTCAGGCTTTGTATAGAGAAAAACTTGTAGGATACTTTATGTAATGCTTCATCTCTGCCTGTATACGCAGAATTCAACTAACTTTAGGAAGCAGCATTTTGGTATCATTTTTTTAACACAAGCTGTCCAAATAAGAAAATCATTTACCTTTTCAACCTCTCTCTCTTTCTCTCTCATATATATTTTTCCATTTTGGTTTAGTTTTCCATTCATCATGTGGAACTGGTGCATATTGTACTAGGATGTTAGATCAAACTGTCAAAAAGCTGACAGGTTTGGGGTTTTTTTTCCTATAACATATGTATTTTTGAAATAGTAATTAATTCAACCAATTAGAAGTAAGTAATTAGTGTGGGGGGGGTGGTGTCCTGTGCTTGGTGCAGGTTTTAATATGAAGTATTTTTAGAAGGTTGCTGTTTTAATATCTAAAAAGCCCTTATTTTTGGGTACCTTGGTTACACAAAAAGAATGCATGATCTTAGGAAATATATTAACACATGATGCCGAACGTGATTTTGGAATGGGAAATGCCTAAGTGCCTAATGACCTTAGGAAAGAGCCTTGTGCAGGACTGATTGCTTGTCTGCATATGTGTTTTGAATAAACAAGATTTCATGTTTTATAATTACAGCCAACCACTGTGACTACATGTAGGACTAGTATGTTCCATTCCAAATGTTACTTTAGATAAGGTACGTGAAAAAACCAGCTGCTATGGTCTCATAGCCATAGCAGAAGCTTGCTTAATGTTTCTAGCTATTCTAGCAGATGGATGAAAGTTAAGACAACTATCTGTAGAGTTTGTCTTGTTTATATCCTTTATTTGTTCAAACAATACAACATGATAAATGCTGTAAAAATGTTTTCTGAAGTGATATATACCCTGTTCATTGGGTTAGTGTGTTTTAGGCACTTCTATCTCCTGGGGAGAAGCTCCGTTTCTAGTACTCCAGTAAAGGGGGTGCTGCAACTCTCTTCCTCTTCCTGTACAGACGAGGAAGATCTTACTATAAGATGTATTTGCAGAAGGGAGACCTTGCTTGTCTTCCATGTCCTTTCCACAGGTGTTCATATAAGATGTCTTTCTGCAACAATTGTTTGCAGGAAGTGGCCATCAAAGCTGAATGCTATGCATGTTTACAGAAGCAGAACCTCTTCAATGTCTGATTACTGTTAGAAACTGCCACTTACAGCTTTGCTTGTTTAATAAAATGGTTTTGAAAAACCTTTCAAGGTTTCAGGTTTTCCTCTTCTCAATATTTTCAGCAGACCCTGATCATAGCTTATTAATGTAGGAAGTATCATCTATCTATCAAATCAGGTATTCCTCCAAAACAGACTCTTCTTTTACCCGACCTGTAACAGATTATCTAGTCTGTGGGATGGAATATTAAGGTAACTGTCAGTAAATGTTAAAAACAGTAATGTTAGATCTATCAGTTAATTTTGGATACAAAATTAATGATAGGTAAACAGAAGTGTTTGGGAAAGGAAAAAGAAGCAATATTAATCAGGAAAAGGTATTTGTTCAGACTTAGCTGCACTATTTGCTCCTGATAATTGTGTTGTCTTTCAACATTAAAATCCAAGATTATTTTTAAGTTCAAGCATGCACTAAGAAAAAAAACCCCTTTGTTCCCTTGTGTTGACTTAACATTAGATATTTTTTATTGCATATGCAACCTAAGCTGACCCTTAAAAAGCTCCAGAGAAAGAGCAACTCAGTGAAACGTTCAGATTGAACATTGGTATTTCGAGTGAAAGGGCCAATATTTTTTGTAATGTTGTTGCACTAGTACTGCGATGAGCAAGAATGCTTTTGCTGATGCTCTCAAAATAATAGTAATAAAGAAAAAGTGGAAAAGGTAAATTGTCTTTAGACTGTGATATAAAAGAATGGTCCAGTTCTTCGCTTTGAGGATGAGGCATGGCTAAATGGGTGAAGTTGAATTAATCAGTGATCACAAAGCTGGGAAAGTTGTTCTCCATTTCATGCCTGAACTTTGCCAATACGTTGTGTTCTATTATAGATCCAGCTGAAGAACCTGGAAGGCAACAGAACCTGTGCCCTAGATCTACAGTGAGGACAACCCACATTATGATACTAGACCTCACGGAAACCAGGTAAGCACAATGCAAAAATCATTGGACTCTCTTCTAAGATTTTTTTTTTTTTTTAAATAAGCATACAGATTAATGTAAAGCCAAGATGGCCCATAAAGCATGAGCAGCTGTTTATCAACTCATTATTGCTGCTGTACAATTGAATCAAAGGGAAGAGTCAGATTGTGACTGATAAGCAGTGAGATAATAGAATCAAAAGCAGAATGTTTGTACTCTGAAAGGGCTGGAAATCTGTGCACAGGAAGGTAATACTGACGGGGCATTGCACAAATACAACAAATACAGGTACATGACATGAACTGAACCCACAGTGATTTTAAAGATGGACTTGAAAGTGTGAAAAGCTATGCATAAAGTCATTGACCTATTTGAAATGAGGACTAGTGGAATGTCAGGAAGATGGCTAGCGGGAGAATGACTAATGCTGCAGAACAACCTGGTTAAATGTGTTTAGGAAAGGAGTTGAAGTTTGGGTCCAGGCTGCTGGACCATTGAACACCCACTGTGGGCTGTTTGGCCATACCTGTGCAATGTTAAGCTTCCTATCTGCTGGCCTGGATAGAGAAAGCTGTGTGTAAATCCAGCAGCCCATTCTGCTGAGAGAAAGTTGTTCCTGGGAGGGAAGTACAAGGGAAACGTTAGAGGCAGCTTCTAGAGCCATTAGGTGACCTCCTGGCCTAGAGTGCTGAAGCTGAGTCAAATTACTGGGAAAGCCTGGAGGACCAGGGGTCCAGGCACCAGATGGAGAGCAGAATGGCCAATGCAGAGTACTGTTAAATTGTTCAAGTTATACAATAAAAAACAGAGGATACAGATCCTCCCATCTCCCCTGAAATCTTTCTGGGGAGTAGGTCTTCTTTATTAAAGAGCTTTTAATAAAGGCTGGATCAGACCCAACTTCCACACTGGCCAGTATCTTGTCTTCAGCATTGACCAGTGACATATGCTTCAGAATGAGGTGAGAGAGGCCTTTAGGAGGCAATCATAGGAGTCTTTAGTGGGAGTCTTCAGTCTTTAGCTTTACAAAGCCCACTGTTTGGGCTGAGATCTACTCCTTTTTTATGCTGGCTACCTGAAGGCAATACAGCAACAAGTATTTCTATTACTTAGTTCTGCTCACCAGCCACCAAAACAACACTTTCTTACCAGGAAGGGAAACCAAAAGGGCTTGAATTTTCTTGGTAGCCTTGGTTAATGCGGTTGCATCAGAAGATAATGCTGTGCAGTACCCTGTGGTCATATCAGCGATGTATCTAAACCTGCTTTACAACTCAGCTGCAATATGTCTTTGGTTTGGTCTCAATGTTATCTGGTAGCAATAAAAAATAGGTCTTCAATTCTCTGCTTTGCCATCTTGTACTCTTGCCAAATCGAATCAGCCAGAGACTCCCATGGTCAATGCGAATGAGGGAATCTCACCTACCTTTTGTGCTGTCTGTTTCCACCTGTGACTTTGCTGTATTTACACTGTCAAGTAGAGAAATTAATTTGAGGATGGTGAAGACGAGTCCTTATCTATTACTGGGATGGGGAACCTGTGAACCAGATAAGACTCATGAATCTGTTTCATGAGATCTGAGGTTGCTTAATTTTGTTTAGCAAAGCCAAGGTGACAAGGAAAAGCAAAGCTCTAATGTTTGGGGTTTTTTTAGTCTTCCATTATTCCTAACCGTGTGATACATGTTTCCAACTACTAGAATTATTTCAAATACCTGTTTACCCTCTGTAAATGCTGAACAAAATCCCCGCCCTGTTCTCCCAGTCTGAACATTGAGATGGAAGTTACTTTAAAAGGGCTTTCACTAACCTGATTTTCCCTGGCCACAGACCCTTAGAGGCTCGTCCTCACAGTGAAGAACTGGACTGTTCTCCTATGTCACAGTCTAAAAGCAATTTAGCTTCTTTTCTGCTTTTTCTCTATTAGAGATCTGAGATAAACTGTTAAAACAAGAAGAGGTCAAATGTTGTTACTTTTTACAAGGAGGTAAACTAAGAGTGAGATTCTTGGTCTTCAAAGGGCTAGATCTTCTAGCTGCCTAGCTTGCAGGAAGCGGATGAGCTGTAGTCTTTTATGTAAACCAGAGTTAACCTAAGGCTTCATCCAGCACTGTGTTCCCTGTCTTTTACATCAGCATGAATTGTTGCATATCTGTGAGACTGAGATACTGGGCTATCCATGTTTTCGTAAGTCAATGGGTTATTGAACTTTTTTTCCCCGCATATATAAGGAGTCATACTATAGATAAGATTAAAGCATTCATGCATGCATATATGCATGCATGTCTGCATACATGTGTGTGCGTATATGTACAACATAATGGGTGGTAATACATATGTAGTGTTATTCTTCCCATATTCCTTGTTCAACCTTGTCTTGAAGGCCACAAATATAACATTAACCTTGCTGCTTCTGTGATTTTTATGAACTTTCTTGAGCTGTTCTAATTCTCTCATTGTTAATACTTCCTGTAATTCAGGCATGGTACTGCACAATTGCATGGTAATTTGGAGCAGGGGAGAAGTCAGGCTCTTTAGTGACCTTTTCACTAGAAATTTCTCATGAAAGCAACTGTTAGCAAGTTTGGATCTGTCTTTTTATAACCTTTACAGTTCAGTGTGTGTCCTTCTAATGAGCTCCTCAATAACTCAGTCCCTCAGCTCTGCCAAAACTGGTCGTAATTAACATGCGGTTGTATGGCCCTGAAATTCATTCAGTCTTTCTTAAAGCAGGAGTGAGCAAAGCTACGAGCCTGGTAAATCATTTGTACTAAAAATTTTGTACCTGGTCATACTTAAGGTGCCTCTAATTCAAGTTCTACAAAAACAGCCACTAGAAGATGCCTCGACATCATCTTGGCATATGAATAAGGCAAGAACATAACAGTTATTTTCGGATACAGTTACATTCTCTCCCAACTAGTCTTCCAGACTTTTTTAGTGAGCAATATCTAGTAGAAATTGATTTTTTTTCCCCATTAATTTATCAAATTAGTTTTGAGACTATATGAAATTAAGCATTGCCAGAATTATTCTCCTGAATGCACGTCACCTAAACTCTTTTGTTGGTTTTGTACTAAAAAAAAAAAAAAAAAAAGAAGAAAAAAAATCTTTTTGCCTTTTTTTTTTTTTTTTTTTTCTCTGAGGGTCATCTTTTTTCATTCACTGTAATACTTGCTTGCAACGTAATATTTTTTTCAAAACGTGTCCGGCTGTTTCTGTCCAAGCATACTTGCTGAAGAAAATACATAAAATCTTATCCTGATCATCTTGGAAATATTAATGTGATAAAAGTTTTTTGCAGGTTATTTTTTAACTGAAAAAAATTGCAACAGTTGGTGCTTTGTTTTTTCCCTTGCTTGTTACCATTATCTTTCTAAATGTAATGATTTTCAGTTTATTTCAAAATAGTCTATCTTTGGTGACTATGAAAGACCTTGTGGTCTGGGGCTGGTTTTGATGTGGGATCTCTAATAAAGACAGGAAAACTGCTTTTGAATTTGCCAGCTAGTCGGGTGCTAAGATGCTGGGCTTTGGTGAGGGAAATTTAGGTTTTGTTCTCGACTTCAATGCAGTCTCCTTATTTGATATTAAACTAGCTGGTTTTGCATCTGCTTGCTTTGTATCAAGAGGGCTAATAGCACTTCTTTAACCTGCAAGGATATTACAGGGATAAATTTGCGAAAGCATCAAAGGAGCTTGGATAGCAGATTAGTGAGGGCTGTTGAAGTAGCTAAGAGCAGTGATAGATATCAGCTACCTGCAAGCTTTTCTCAGTATTGTATAAAAATTTAAAAATAAAACCAAAACCAGATTCTTTTACCATACAGTCTTAGTGAGTTATATTTCTCCATCATCCTTCTCCGCAGATCATCTTGCCTGTAACAATAATTTCCAACATGAAAAGGCACAGAAAAGTGCTACTTTTAAGGAATGTAGCTTCCTGTCATGTTAGTTTGGTGGTTTGTAGGCCTTTCTCTTGGGGTGTTTCTGTTCCACATTGCTGACAGGGTGCAAGATTCCCTGCATGGTTATTTGGACCTGCTACAGTCTTTAACACATTCTCTGGTCCTAGCTGAAGAATCTCAAGGTCATCTCTTTATTTTCCCCCTTTTTTCCTCCTTTTTTTTTTATTTTTTTTTTTTAAATTTTGTTTTTGTAAGTATAGGGGCTGCATTAATCAACTGCACTCTTTGAGGGCACTTGCATGTGTGAAGGTTTTCTTTTAATGAGAAACTTATAACAGTTTGAGGTAATATGTATCCATGGGTCCCTTACCAGCAATAGCAGCCAATTAATTACCAGGGAAAATCATTACTGAAGCGACAGTCCAGCTATTGAACTAAAGCTGTTCCTCTCATTTATTCCATTTAAGAGAGGGCATAGATTTCTTCCCCCATTATCTCCTGCTGACCAGAGCTCTCACCTGTGACTTTAGATGAATGGTGTGGTGAAAGGATGGGCTGGGAGTTTTATTCTTAGATAGTTCAGTGATCTCTTTGGAGAAACAGGGGGATTTATATTTTGTGGGGCAGGGGAACTTGAGGGTACTCAGCCAATAGAAGACATGTAAGACCCATCACTTCCTAGTGCTGAGTATTTATCTATTGCTGTAACTGCAGAACATTCTGAACTGAAATGCAAAAGAAAAGAACTAAAGACAGGATTTTATTTTTTTCCCTCTCACTTGACAAACTGGTCTCAAAGTCACTTCCTTGATCCAGAACTTTGCTATTCTGAGCTCGTTTTATCTGTAGAAGTCTTCTCTTACATTGTGTAGGTGGGGGTTTTGTTACAGCTGTGGGCTGGGAATGTTCACGAGTCGGATGAAAAATAGAATGAAATTTCTCAATTAGTTGCTGTCTTTCGCTTCTATGGAAATCCAAAATGTCTCAAGTACTTTCCATTAAAGGAAAGTACAGATGCCAACACTGAAATAGCAAAATGGCTTTTTCCTCATGGTCTTCAGGCCATCTTGCAAGTTCAAGTGGTTTGGATAGTTCACATAAACTTTGGGTTATCATTCAGTCTGAGTGAAAAAGTCATCAGGATTAAGCTAGATATTTTATTCTGAGTAGTTCATGCAAAATAAACAGCTCTATCATCTTGTCCCCCTTTGGCTGGAACCCAGCCAGATTTCCTGCAGTTTTGTCAAATAAGATCTACTCTTTCAATTAACATTAGATGCAGTGTTTAGGCAAACTAGAACTAAATTGCAAGTCAACCAGTCTCTTCTTTCTAGAATCAAAAGACTGCAATTAAACAACTCTCTTCAGGCAGAAATGATTTGTATCTGTAAAATTATACTTATATTTTACAGACTAGCTGCAAAGATAAACACACATGCTTTTCTTTATTCTGTCTGTGGGTTTCTCAGGATGTTATACAAGCTGAACACTAAGTATGGGGCCTGGTAAAGACAACACAACTAGAACACAAGCTGTCTGGAATGCTATTTATAGTAGTATTCTTCTTTAGTAGACTTGCTATTTGAAGACTAGCTGTAATTCCAGATATACTGAAATTTGAGTAACTTTTGGTTGCACCTGTTACTGATGAAGCAGATCTATTTTATTTATGTGTGTTCAGACTAGGTACTAATCACAAAGCAAATCTGCTGTGCATCTCAATTTGCAGGTGCAAATTTGCTTGCCTAATGTGAAACAAGGTGGAGGCCTGTTGTGTGAAATAAAATGGATCTTGCCGCCCTCACAAAATAAAACAAATGCTAAGGTAACACAAATCTGTTGTTGACTTCTTAGCCAAAAGCAGCAAGGAAATCTGTAGCGATAAGCATATTCACTTAGAAGCTCTGTATGTAAAGGGCAAAGTTGCAGAGATGACAGGCTAGATGTTTCAAGATGAGCTTTGTTGCTGGAAAGCATAAAGAGTGTTAGGACTGGTACATTTTTTTCTAAAAAACAACTGGTGACATGCTCTAAGGTCAACATGTAATATCTTTTCCATGCTCTTCTAAAAAGTCAGATTAGTCCTTTCAGCAGTAACCTTTCTCACATTGAGTATGTTTGCTTTCCTGTCTTTAAAATTAATCTTCTCTATTTGTGATTCTGACAGCTTGTAGGATTACATTTTCCATATATCAATTTGGATGTGCTCCCTTTGTCATGTTTTGATTAAAAGAAGTATAGTTTTATTTATGTGAAGATAATATACAGTGTACAATAGATATATAATATTTTAGCAAAGTCTTTTTGTATTATTTTTTTTTAAGAACATTTGGACACCATTTTACCATTCAAGCTCAATTTAGTAATAATGAAACGGTTGCCTTTAGGAAAGGCTGATGGTTTGGTGGGTTGAAGAACAGACTATTTCCTCACCTTTAGGTAGATAGAACATCCACTGAGGACACCTGGGAAATGTCCATAAAATGTGAAATAGAAAAGTCCTTGGAAAAACTCGAGTAAACATATATAAAATATTTTCCATATGCATTTTAGAAATGATTCAATAAAATGGGCTCATTGCACTCACTGTCATTTACTTTATACTAGATAGCACTTTTCATTTTGAGGGCTTTCAAATCACAGCATAAAATCCATGTCAGTACATGTACTTCTTGGAATATGAATCTGAAAGAGACCGACTGGGTCACTAAGTCCAGTACATTACTGTTTTAGGCAACTATACCATTTATAGAATCTGTTTAGTTTTTAAGTGATTATCAAAAAGATAAAAAAATAAACCCCCATTTACTCTCCTAGTACAAAACATTTTAGAAACATATAATAATATATTGTATCGTGTATTTAAAAATAGAATTACCAAAGTGAAGCACGGTTTAATTACCATGACTCTGAAGATATTACTTCATCTGATTTTGAACACTTAATACTCTTTTCTTATAGCTTTCCTAGAAGAAGGAAGAAAGTGTGAGTGCATGGTGGGAATGACAGAAACCATCCTGTGATCTAAGTTAATTTTATAACATAGGTCCTAGTTCCAACATATCACTGTTTGTTATCACTTTTGCTAGGATTGAGTGATATTATCTGATGTTGTTATTTTACAAAAAGGTAGTAAATACATAAAAGAAAAGTCACTTTAATTGTACCTAACGGTGATAAGACACCTAACGGTGATAAGACACCTACCTGGAACCAGCCAACCTGATTACCACTCCTTTGGACAAGCTGCTTCCTTTCCATCAGCTTTGCTCACTGTCTTATGTTGAGTTCCATGGAAAGATTTTCAGTTGCGAATGGTTTTTGCTATGGTATGCTAAAAACCCAAGGCTTCCTGCCAGTCTGCCCACTCTCCAAATATTTCTGAAGCCATTGGTCAATTACCACTAGATTTTTGACAGGTGGAAGTCAGAAGTCTATAAAGCTTTGTGGTAATGTAGCATTGGGCAGGACCTACGTTATCATGATTTCTCAATTTCATGGAATTCCTCTAAGTGACTGTTTTCCACCTTGGAATAAGGTGCTTGATGCTTTTTCAAGCAGGCTGTTGCAGATTTTTTTCATGCTTAGAGGCTTTCTCCTAATTTTCTCTCTCCTTTTCATTAGAGCCAGGCTGTGCTGCTTTATTCCCTTGCCAGCAGCAACCTTGAGCTTTCAAAATTCTTTTACTTTTTAGTCCTCTGGTGTTTCTGAAGAGAGCTGTATTGCCTCTGCTTTCCTGCCTAATCAAGGTGAGATCTTTCAGTCTCTACAATGGTTTCTAAGTTCCCTTGGGTATCCTAGTAGCCAGCCCCTTCATCTGTTACCATTTGAACAAATTTCTCTTGAATGTATGTGGTCAGAATTAGGTGCAATATTCTGGATGAAGCCTTGTACAGTGCTTTTAGTAATCCTGTATTGCCACTGGAAGTACCTCATCTTTTAGATCCTAGGAGTGCATTTGCCTTTTCATGGTCACACCAAATTAATTATGCCTCATCATCCTCTGATTGACAATACACATAGGGTCTTTCCCCTCTTTTTTTCCAACTGATGAGGCATGAGCATGGATCAGATAGTCTTGTCATTAATCCCTATGGTATGACCTTGTAGTTTATGATGGTACAGTCTACACAGAGCTTATTAACACCTCTCAGTTTCAGATCATGAGAAAATTTAATTATCATATGCAGGCCTGAGTTTACTAGGCATGAGGGAGGAAATGTGTCTACAGCCTCCATCTCTAGTAGTACTATCTTATGCTAGGTGTGCTTTCACGTGATGCAGATTGACTGCACAGTCCTCCCACTGAGACTGAGTTTGTGTTAGCCCTTACATTCCTACTTGCTATGAAGACCTGTATCTCTCCTATTTATGAGATGGCAAGTATTTTTTTTCTTTAACCTGTTCCTTTCCCATGTTACAAATCTTTATCTCTGCTTCTCTAGATATATATTTTATTGTATCAGATAAAACTTCTCATCTGAATCTAGGCAGAAAAAAGAATTAGTGGATTTAACATAGAAGAATGAACAATAGAGTTATTCTATCAAGAAAAATCAAGGACTTTTATCAGAGAAATGTAGGTTATTTTGATGTAATCTACCTTAAAGTGCACAGTGCTTTTTACCATGTCTTCTGTTTCTCTCTGTTAAGATACTCTTTCCTTCAATGTCTGCTCTAAAGCCACATGTGCCACTAAGACCAGTCTGATGAGCTCATTGTTCCTCTAAGTTTTACATTACTACAGTTAATGCCCTCTAGCTACTGAATTGTCACCAACCCAACTGACTCTAGGAAAAGCACGCTGCATTTGCAGTGTGGAACACTGGTTCATTTGGAGTACATGAGTGGGGATTTTGGCTCTTTCAATCTGAATGTATAAACCAGGATTCAGCCTCTATACCTGGGGAGTATAAGCAAAGTTCTGAACCACCTGCAGCTCCATAGATGGCTACTAACAGAAGACAGCTAACTGCAGAACAGCTGCTCAGATCTAAGAGATTAATCTCTCTCCAGAGGTGCTTGTCGTTTACTATACAGAGAGTAGGAAAACTACACTACTAACTGAAGTTGGGTGGAATCAACCAGGGTCATGGACCTTGGAGCAAGTTTGTTCCCTTGAGCCTTTTCAGATATGAGACACCCTCCAAGGCATGATGATTTTGTCATTACATAGAGTATAGGAAAGGGGCGTGGGAAGACTGCTGTATCCATGGAGAAAAGCCAAACAAAATTAGACGGGCCCGCACATCTCCTATGGCCACCAATGATATAGTCACTTTTTCCTGACGAAATGTAGGCTGCTAATGGACACCAAAGCGTTTTCAATTGCACTGGATTCTAGCATTTGTTGAGCTTTCCCTGAGTGTTCATTAATCTAATTGAGGCAAATGCCAACTTCAGACTAAAGGTGACCTAAATGTCACACTAACCTGTAAGCATTAAAATAAAGAGTGTTCAGGAATTAATGAGCATAGTGGCCACATTTCTTATGCATAGCAACTGGTAAATCTCACCTCATGCCTCTTTGACTCAAAATCCTCCTGTGTCAGCTATGTGTTGCCTGGACAAGTCACTTTTTTTGAAATCGTCAGATAGCTGCTTTTTATCAGTTTATAACAAACCACAAAGGCTGTGGATCACATGAGTTAGGGCTTTTGATTAGCTCTATACAACAAGAGAATTTTTCTTTCCTTCAACAAAACCTGTTCAGCTTCCCTTCCAGTGTTTTCTCCAAAATCACGAGATACACTTGACTTTCCCTTGAGATACTTGAGAAGAGCAGGCTGACTCCTTTTACTTCTCTTTTCAGGTATGGTATTTCTATTTTCTTTTCTCTTTCATCTTGCTTTTTATCCCTCATGAAATGGCAAAGGACAGTGCTGTGACTGACAGGGTAGCAAGAAAAGAGGAGGAAAGAACGTCTTGAAGGGTGACCTGAATTATCAAATTAACAAGTCACAGATTTAGCAAGGTTTATTTTGAAACAATAAGAAGTCTTAAGCATTTTTTAACAGGTACATGATATATCTTAGAACAAGGAATTTGGACTATACCTGCAGTTACAGGAGATAGGCTTTGGACACAGTAAATCATTGGGGGACATGTTGTATATCTTAGATTCTGCTATGACAATAGAAAGCTAATGCAGGCCTTTACTGAAAAAGGTAATATTCTTTAGGAAAAGGCAACTGATCTCATCTCTGAGTAGAGAACTGTGAAGCTACATCCAGATTACCATTTCCAGTTCTAGTCCGTATACTGTGTGAAGCCTAACAGAAGAAGGGACTGACAGGGACTTCAGCACTTAACCCAAAGATCTCACTTCTTAATGGTAATTGTCATCTCTGAGCCTGTTGTTTCATTGGTGAAGCTGGCTTTATGGTACAATCATAAGACCCTTCAGCATTTCCACACAGTCTGCCACCTTCTTTACCACTCTGAATAATTTATTTTTATCAACAGAATACTTTAGCTTATCTCTCTGTTAACTACAGGCCACTACAGTGGCCTTGGGCATCAGTGTAATTTTTACGGTCTTCCGTGAAATACAGGAATTTAGTCCTCAGTAGACTGCAATGCTTTAGTAGTATTTAAGTTATTGGATTCATCACTAAGTGCTTGGATAACGTACAATGCCCAGTAATAATTATGAATATGTCCTTCTGACATTAAATTTGTAAAGCTCAAAATACATTGAGCCCCTATTTCTGTACTGAGACCCCAAATCACAGTAGTGGGTATCTGAACCTATGAACCCTTGTTTCCTATGTATTTATTTCATGTGTCCTCTCTCTCTGCACCAGAGTTATTCCAGCTTCCCACATGTTCTGTAATCCCCATCATTAAAGTACTTTTTATGTTCTCCCACATTTCTTACACATATGGGTTAAAATAGGACATACAGTGGCTGGTTAAGAGCTACATATGTACAGATTGGCAAGCCACCATATATGCCCAGGTGAACCAGCTAGCTTACACCTTTTAAATATGTAAGGAATAAGTTTGGCCCGTCTCTTCCTCAACTAGAAGAATAAATTAGAATAGGTATCTTGTTCAATCATCTAACCAGTTGACAGAAGCATAGAAAATTATCTTGGGCATTCTATTTCTGTGTTAAATTTGGTTGAAATTTGCCATGAGGATGAAAAATTATTAAAGCCAAATAATGGGCAACTAGCACAACAGCATAAACCGTGCTGGCTTAGGAGACAAGGTTTGTTCAAGGAAGGGGCATCCTGCTGCCATCACTGTCCCCAGAACCTGTTAAGTTAGGAAAAGTGTGGAGAAAGTACAGAAGATACCACATGGTGAGGGTTTGAGGACTTGGACATGATGGCAAAGACCAAGGGGAGTGATCTTTCCCACTCTGAGTGCATGAGTAGAGGGCACAATTGCTCATTGTAGAGAGGAGATGGTGATCAGGAAAGAATAAGTTGGTCCAGAAGCGTCAATGCTTTTGAG
This sequence comes from Astur gentilis, assembly GCF_929443795.1. Classification (NCBI taxonomy): domain Eukaryota; kingdom Metazoa; phylum Chordata; class Aves; order Accipitriformes; family Accipitridae; genus Astur; species Astur gentilis. The sequence goes on from NC_064880.1 coordinate 39,589,275, forward strand.
TTTGAGGACATCAGCAGTCTTTGAACTTCCCCTGCTATATCTCATGGTTATAGTGTCCCCATGGCATTTGTTGTTTCTCTTCTCTTGGCCTTCATGCTGCATGTGTGACAGCAATTAAACAGTGAATATTGCTGATTACTAAAACTCTCACTCTTCTGTACTTCAGTGCAATTTAAACATGCCAGCTTCGCCTTTTGGAAGCCTATAGTTTCAGTAGTTCTCTAAAACTCCTTTCCCACCCTTGGAGAGTGTACAGTTGAACTCTTGGGGCTTAAGGGCATTTTCCCGTTGAAATTCTGTATGCAGTGTAGCTGGCTGTCCCTGCTTCAGAAGAAACTTTGATAGGCAGCCATATTTGACAGCTATATGGCTTAATGTGGATAAGTCTCTTAATAACTGACTTAAGCCTTGAACTTTTAAGACTGCCAAATGATGTCAAATAAGAAAACAATTTTCGACTTGTCATGCTGAATAATTGTTGACATTGTACTACCATTTTCTTCCACCTTCAGCCTGCCAGCAGAGAACTGTAGGGAATTCTAACCATCCCATTTTAACTTTACTATTAATATAATCCATCTATTTTATTTTCTATTAAATGCATTTCATAACATTTTGCAGTTGCTAAGGCTAAGGCAGTTATATCAGCACAATATTCTGAGGCTGCAATTAAAATTTAAAGAAGTTTTTTTTTGATCTTTCTTGAGGGAGAAAGTTGATGATGGTGAATTGCGATGATCCAGTGAAGAGTTAATCTATGAAAAGCCTTTTTTTTTTTTCTCCTCAATCTACTAACAATTTTGTCCAAATCTCTGGGATTTCTTTGATAATCTACATGATCACATTATGAAATAAACATTAAAAGACCTGATAGAGATTTAAGAGTGTATGGGTTCTGTGCTATCCAGAGATAATAAAGTGAGAAATTTCAATAAATGTATATATATACACATATCAAGAAATACAGTCTCGTCAGTCTACAGTCATTTCAAGTAGCACGCTCTAACTTTGAAATTTAAGGGAATCTGACAAGGTCTCATGCTTTCATAAAATTTGGATACTACTTCCTTCCTGCAAGTGCTTAGCTTAATAATTACCATATCATTACTGAAATGGCTGCCCTTTCAAGGTCGTCTTTTTTTTTTTTTTTTTTTTTATTAACATGCTTTTCTAGTAGCTGGCCATTTAAATTTGGCCAGGATGAGCTGTCATGCAGTGTGGTGAGTGGTTATTGCAGTTTTCTCCCTCCCATTTATACGATACTTTCCGGCTAAAGTGCACATGAGATAAAAAGGGATTCCTCAGCAATGACAAATGAAATAATGGTGACAGAAGGATTTTCAATTTATCAGAAAAAGGCATAATGAAATCCAATAGCTGGAAGAGAAGGCAGAGACAGTCTTATTAGAAATAGGGTGTGCAGTTTTCACAATGAGGGATAGCTGTCTATTGCAAAAGCATATCTAAAAATGCAGTGAGATCTATGTTATCTGGAATCTTTATATATAAAAATGGATGGCTTTCTAAAATATAAGTTCTGACTTCAGCAAAAAATATGAGCTGCTTGTAGACTCCCCCCCTCCCCCGTGACATTCCCTGGTCTGTTCTGTTCAGCAGATTAAAAAAAAAAAAAAAAGTGATCACAGTAGTCGTTTTCTCATTGCCAAGCTGATGAGTATATGTTCTACTGGTCCTCAAAACTTTCACTTTTGAACAAGATGAAGAGGGAGGGGGGGGAAACATAGCTGCAATGTGATACACCTTGATATCTTTTTCTTATCCTATCTCTTTTTGACCCCCTTTTTTTTTTTTTTTTTTTTTTTGCCTGCTGAGAAGGTGCTGGAAGACTCCTACAGACATCTTTCACCCAGAAGAAAAAATTAGTCTGAAAAAAAAAAGGGCAAAAAAATGTGTTAAGTTTAAAATAAATTTCCATTTAGAGATAGGCAAGAGTGCTCCCCCCCCAACCCAGCCTATAATTATTTGAATTATTCTTTTTATGATAGTCTTTTTATGATGAACCAGCACAAACTATTCTTTACATGTGGTGGGTAGCTGACTGTGACCTCTTAAGTATCTAGTCCAACAACTTCAAAAAGGAGTGATAAATGTTCAATTGCATCTACAGCAGGTCAAAAGAAAGGTGATCAGTAAATATTCAAACAGCTTTTAATGAGGGATTGAGATGATCTTTCCTATCTCTAGTTCAAATTTTTTGTTGCAATAGCATTTTTGGAAGGAAGGGATAATAAGGAGACAGGATTGGTTTTATGGGTGGTATTTTGCTGAATTTTTTTGTCATCTCACACAGCATTGTTCCAGTTGAGTATGGCTTTTTTGAAGAATTGCTTTATATGTATAAAATGAGTTAACTGAGTTTGTGTCTCCTCCTTTTGTGTCTAGAGGTCTAGTCATGTTTTTCACATTTATAGTGGTTTCCCATTGTTTCTGATCCACAGTCCCTGATGGGGGGGAGGGTCATGGATCTAGTGAGGACTTTTCAGGGAGTATTTTTCATGGTAAATTTGGAAATTGCTTCCTATAAGATGCGTGTCCCTGTGAATGACCCCATGATCTTAACTCCAGAAATTTCTGATAGATAAACTCATCCATCAGATGGATCAGAGAGACTAATACTGCAGACATAAACCTCCTATACATGCTTTAACACTTAATGGGCTCATAGCCTGGGCAGACAATGATTTTTATTTTTTTTTTAATTTCTCTTTGTCCCAGGTATGCACAGTATTGTCATTAATATGTGTATGCACTTCTATAAAAGGACATTCCTGTGTGCAAATTACACCTTTATTGATATAAACGCAAAAGGCTGAGAGGATATTTTTTCCCTCATTGAAGTGCTAATGAAAAATTTACAAAGTGTTTCTGTAAAAAGAGGTGCTTTGGAATTTGGAGTGGTGCTTCGTGCCCTTCTCTCCCCTAAAGGGACTGCAGTTAAAGGACATCTCTTTAATTGCAGTTTGAGATAACGCTCTCCAAGTGCTAGGCACAGGGCAGCCAGGCTAACACAGAGCTATTAGCAGGTGGCTGGACCAGCTGGAGTAGAATTGCCACCTGCTACAACATCCACCATTAATTAACTAACTCATCATTAATTGCATGGCCTTCTAACTAAGATCATGTGCAATATCTGTATACTATCTAACAAAATCTTTGCCTCTGAATGATAAATCTGAACTCTTAGGGAGACTGGTTGTGGCCTGATGTTGCAAGATGTCAGATGCATGTTCAGAAAGAAGCAAACATCCCAGAAATGCTGAGTTTATAGAGCCAGATCTCAAGCTGGTTTTCTGGGGCACAGCACCAAGTCAGCTGCCCTTTGGAGTCAGTGGGCCAACATCAGTTTTTACTTGTTAAGAATCCCAATCTGGAGGTCTGTGTTGAATGCAGCTTCATCACACCACATATGATCTACTTCTCTTGAGACAGGAGGTGATTATCAACAAGAGAAGGACCTCTGTGCTCTGTAGTTCTGTACTGTAAATACTAATCAAAAGCAGCCTTGCTGTTAGCAACCCAGGAGCTTCTGCTCTTTTGGCTTCTGTCAGATGGTCAGGTTTTTATGTTTGTTTTTTTCTCTTGTGACCCGTAGGCCAGATACTTAGCATTCTCCTCCTTTTGTAAAGAGTGTCAGTCATTTTGCAGAGCAACATGATTCAAAGAAGAAGGGGTTGAAGTATGAACAACAGGCATGGCTTTGAACCCGCAAAATAACTTTTGTAAGTTGGTTTGGGAGATCTTACTGATTTCTAATACAGATGCTTAAATTCCATCTAAAAAAATAGACTGGCTACTTCTTAAACATTTGTTGGTGGAAGAACTGGGGAGATCTTCAGAATTCCAGCTGCTGAAGCAGTACTGGTAGTGTTTGAAGATAGAATGTGTAATGCTTTTATGTTGCCAAAGAGGAACATTTTTTGCACTTCAGCCCCGATGAGAAAGTCCAGTCAGTGCCCAGCTACCATACGAGTAGCTGAAACTGCTTCTGTGCAGCGCCCCTGAAAGAGAAAACCAGGGGAAGGGAATTTTGTCCTTTGTGCCTATTTACGTATTGAAATCTTTACTCCAGATACTGCTAAAGGTGCGAATCTCTGCTAAAGTAAACCTTCGGTGTAGCCCAGTATGTTTGGATGTTTTAAGACTTTTTTTTTCCTTTTTTTTTTTTTTTTTCTTCTCACATTGGGCCTGTGTGATGTTAAGTCAGCATTTTCAGGTCCAGTTCCACTGCCTATGTAAATCAAGTTCAACTGCAAGTGGGAAGTTACTGGTGGGGACACTTTACGTGTGTTTTCTGCTTGGTACTTTCTATGACCTGTTTTGGTTCACCATCAGAAGGAGACATTGCTGTTTCACTAGAATAAATAATATAACAATCTTGACAAGCTCTGAGAAATGGCAGGTTCTTGCATCTCAGATTAATCGAAGGCCAGTACTCCATTCTGATTCTTAACTGCTGCTCTTGCTATGATGCCAAATATCAGTTCTTAAGCTGATATACTCAAATTTCTAATTTTCCAGTAGTTAGTGTCCTCCTGAAAACAGGTTCTTTTTTCTTTATTTTCAATCACAATGTTAAATTAAAATTCAGAAGGCAAATGCTACGTGTTATTTATGGATTGGAGAGTATGTGATCGCCAATTATTATGATTTTAAAATATTTCTTACTTAGACATAAAAAATTTATACATGCTCTGAGTTTGAATGATTCATTCTTTGGGTTTGGAATGGAAACTATTATAAATATTCTAATAATTTGAGAATGCAATGAACTTTGTTTTCCATTTTTTGTCATAATAAAACAAAACCAAAAAACAGTAAAAAAAAGGAACCACAGACATTAAATAAAATGATTAAAAAAATAAAAAAGAAACTACCAAGCAACTATAAAAAGCACAAATTGAGTAGGAAACCCTCACAAATCTAGGACAGTGAGAGAAATCCTACATGAAAAAAAGAAACTTTATTTTTATGTTTACTGAAATGGTCTTTAAATCTACAGAGTAAAAGACAGTGTTGCTCATTGCAGGACCACTTTAAAGAGAACAGAAGAAAAAATATTTTCACCAGCAGTATTTTAATGTATATTTCTACACCTTTTGGTTCTGATCTCAGTTAAGTTGATAAGCTTTGTCTTGCAAGCTACTGAGGTGATTCAAAGTCCCTGAGCACAGGGGCAAAGGATCAAGATAATTATTCTGATTTGGAATGGGAACAGCTGTTCAGACAAAAAGTGGTGTTTCATAAACATTAGCCCTTTTTCACTAAAAATGAAAGGTTTTTTTCTGTCTCAGGGATGTGCCGCTTTCTTTGGAACAGTAGCAGTAGCAATACAGATAACATGTTTAACAGACAAGGAAGCTTGGCAGCTGGTGTATTTGTGTGGGTTTGGGGTATTTTTGTTTGTGTTTTAAAATCAGTGCACTCCTCATGAAAGGAAAAGAAAAAAGAAAAAAAAGAAAAAAAGGTGGAGTGTCTGTAATGTCGTTAGGCTGTTTTCTCTTGTCAAGCTTGAATGACATGACTTGGTTGTAAATAGGAGGGCAGTGGAGATATCACCCAGAGAGAGGATTTTTATTTTTACATTACAATGCACTGGTGTTTCCAGAGTGAAATCATAGCAGCTTTGTATTATTTTAAAAATTGACGGAAAAAATAATTTTAATTCCAATTCAGAATTTTTTTCTGAATGTCAGAATAATTGCAGAACAGCCAATCCCTTTTGCTAATGAATGCTTACAAGTCTGATCTCACCAAGAAATATCTGTTAATCTCAGGGAAAAAAAAAGGAGGTGGGGAGCTTTAATTATTTGACTTTGTGGATCTTTGACTTCACATGGACTGTTTAGGTCCAAGATTGTGTTGCATTCCCACCATGGCCAAATCTTGCTATTTTGTTATAAGGTTTCCACATATTATGCCTTTTTTCATAGCTGTAATTCATGATCTAGCTATGGATCCCTGCCATGTTATGGCATCTCCCACCTTTTATAGGGAAAGGATTTATTTCACTGAAAATTTAGTATTAAGTAGGGCCATGAAGATGATCAGAGGGCTGGTGCACCTCTCCTGTGAAGACAGGCTGAGAGAGCTGGGGTTCTTCACCTGAAGAAGAGAAGGATCCAGGGAGACCTTATAGCAGCCTTCCAGTACCCAAAGGGGGCCTACAAGAAAGCCGGTGAGGGACTTTTTCCAAGGGTATGTAGTGAAAGGACAAGGGGTAATGGCTTTAAACTGAAAGAGGGTAGATTTAGATTGGATGTAAGGAAGAAGTTCTTCACTGTGAGGGTGGTGAGGCACAGGAAGAGGTTGCCCAGAGAAGCCGTGGATGCTCCATCCCTGGAAGCGTTCAAGGCCAGGTTGGATGGGGCTTTGAGCAACCTGGTCTGGTGGAAGGTGTCCCTGCCCAAGGCACGGGGGTTGGAACCAGATGGTCTTTAAGGTCCTTTCCAACCCAAACCATTCTGTTCTGTTCCATGATTTTCAGCTTCCCTGGTGATGCAACCTTCACTGACACTTTTTAAAAAATTGAGGAGTAAATATTCTAGGAAATGTTTTGAAGATCTTTATGGATGAGGTTTCCCCCATTCATAAGAAACCTCCCTCTTCTCTCGCCCAAGATCCACATATCACCTGGGAGTCAGTACTCTTAGAGCACATTGTGTTTTATTGTAAAGATACAGCACTGCACCCATCTATGCAAAGGGCTTCCTTGTATCATCAGTCAGACTTGATGATTCCTCCTTTCCATTAACACACTTTCAGCTTTTTACTTCTCAGCAAAATGATTAAGCATATAAAATTAGAAGACAAAATATTAATGGAAAAATAAAGGTTGTATAGACAACATAGGACTAATTTATTCCATTAGAGTGATATTTTATGCAGTTATTCAAAATAAGTAGACATGCAAGTTATTCTATCACCTAATAAATTACCATAAAGTCTACTCTAAATCTAATATCTTTCAATTCCTCTAAGATGATGAATATTCTGATATCAATGACTTAATCCTCTAATAACTTCTACACAGCAAACTCCACTCTGACATAAACACAAACAGTAATAGAGTTAATAGGAGGTGTTTTTCTATACCAATTAAATTTCACCTTGAGGACCAGTCGACTGCTATGAGGCAGTGTATACTCTTGTAAGATATTGTATAAGATTAAATCCTGTGATGATGTAAATGGACTCCAAGGAGAAATAACATTTTTATCTTTCTGAAGGCAGGCTGATATATGATTATTTCCATGAACACTTCCCAAAATTAGTTTAAGAATATTCATTCAAGACCTTTGTTTTGACAGAAAAGGACATTGCAAGGTACCTTGGTTAGATATTGTTTCTCAAATTATTTTCCACTATTATGGAAATTTCATTTTTAAGTCTTTCCAAAAAATCTTCATTATCACGGTATTTTTCAGAAAAATAAAGAATTTATTTCATTTCCACAGAAATTACTTATTTTGATCTATAAATTAGAAAAAGATATTTCATTCTGTTCTATGTTGGCGCTTCCTTTAATAGTTTTATATACAATAATAGAGGGCTTTGACTATTGTAGTCATTAAACATCTATTACTGTATCATGGCTTGAAATGGTATGTCAGTAATATATAAGTTATGGAAAAAAGGGAAAAGTAATTCTACATAGGAGGTATTCTAAAATTCATTCCTTTTTGAAATGCCACATTTTAGCAGACAGCTTTTATCAAAACACATTTTTCCCCAGATTCCTGAAATGTTATTTGCTTTCTTGCCAATTTGGCATGAAAATAAAACTTTGAAACATTGAGATTTTCAGGAGGAGGCAGGCTTTGTTGTTGTTGTTGTTTCAGTTTTTTATCATCTGATCTTTCTGCAAAGCTGTATGACCTCACAAATCCAGTTTGGTGGTCAGTGTGAAAAAAAGCATGTAGAGGTCAAACGCAGAGTTTTACGCTGTTTAAATCTTGCGTGTAGGTGGTAGGATGGCTGCTGTTTCTTGTAAGAATGCTCCCTATTTATTTTATGCCCAAAGAGCAAGTCTTGGTTAGTACAGAGGTTGGCCTTATCCGGCCTTATCCAGCCTACAGAGGCAACGAATAAGTGGGTCTTTCCAGGTCCTCCTGAGCTCAGGTTTTCTCAGCATCCTCCCTCTCCTGGATGGCCACAAGCACCAGCCTGATCTCTGCTGACTGAGTCTGAGATTTGAGCATCTGGCTCAGAAGGAATAGAAAAAAGTGTTTAATGTTTTACTGAAACATAAATAAATGAACACGTGACTCAACAACAGTGCATGGTGTCAAATGTTGGCCCAGCTATTAAGTAATTCAAAGTACTTCAAACCTTGTCATCTTATTAGTGTCAGCTGATTGCTTTCTTGATTTAAAACCCATAACCATCCAATCAGGCAAGCTAGGACAGCAGCAACGATTGGATTTAAACCCAGATGCTGCACGCTAGACATTATTTTTATGCTGCGTGCCTTCAGAGCAGTATGAAGATAGTCAGCAATAGTGGTAGTTAATACACGTGCTTCTCAAAGTCCTGAAATACATTTTAATAATCAATAGTATCTCAATATTTTCACACAATATTTTTTGTAATAACAGCATCATCTTTTTTCCTTGCTTGTCAAACTGAGTTGTCCTTATATGATTTATGAATGTGGCATCATATTTAAGATGAATAAATATTTAGAAATACTTTCATATAGTACTTTCTCTTGTGCTAGTTTAATCAGGAAAACTGATTCTGACTAGATCTGAGCTCTTCAGAGCAAATAACATTTCTTGAAAAAATTGGATTTAGCAACTGGTATCACCTGTATCATTATTAATGTTTCACTGGACTAATATTACCTGTAAAATGGTGAGGATTTGTCTGTGAAGCAATACTGAGGACAGGTTTTGAAATCAACTAAACCTGTTAATTTTAAACTGGATAACTAACCTGAATTGAGACGGAATAACACCATCAAAGAGGATTAAAGCCATTTTAAGTTGATTTAACATAATTCACTTTGGAAGTCAATGGAATTAAATTTAGTTGAATTTGGATTTATTATTATTTTTTAACCTGAATGGGCCTGTAAAGACCAAGTCTCCAGGCACAATGCCCGATTAGATGCTCTGTAATTTAAATGGGCAATCTAAATAGAAAGCAAAATGCAGAGGTAGGGCAACCTGTCCTGCCATTACTAGAACTCAGGGTCCTCTTGTGTCCTCCCTGTCTGCTGACAGAGACATTACCCTCCACTGTGGTACCAGCTATGGAAAACATACAGAGGGAGGCGACCTTCCCAGCAAGATTGTAAAGCTTTCCCTTTGCTATGTGCTTGGATGACAGCTGTGCACATAACTCTTCCCATAAGTTGTGAAAGCAGTGGATTTAGGTACTCCCCCTAATTCAGTTAATAAATCAATGAAACAAGCTTTCCGAGACGTGAGCTTCCTTCTCTAAAACCAGGTTGAACACTGGCACAGCAGTTAAGTGAAGATGCTCTGTATGAAAGGGGAGAAGGGAACAAAATGTATATGACGGGGGAAGATGGCGAGTGGGGTCTGAGTCTGCTATAAGGGTGATGGATAAGGGATAGAGACAGACAACAGCAGAGCTGTGACTGTTCTTCCTGGCCAGGAGAAGCAGCTGGGAGTTGTGTATTGAGGGCAGCCAAAGGAGATTCAGTGATAGGAGTACAGAGTGATATATAGCTGCACCACCACCAACACTGAAATGGCAGTAGAAATTTCACAAGATTTCAGAGCTAAAGCCAAAAAATTTTTGAAGTTTGGTTTTGTTGTGGTTTTTTTTCCTTAGGAAGGAGAATTTTTCAAGTCTGTGACTGTATGTATGTATATATATACATGTGTATATATCTGTATACATGTAAAAATATATATATGTGTGTGTGTGTATATATAAAACCCCATATATTTTCTTCTGGAAACTTGAAGTTGATCTCAAACAGGAATATCATAGCTCAAGTTTTCTTTTTTTTCTATTTTTTTTTTTTATTTTCCCTCAGCTTTCCTTCCTCACTTTTTTTCCACAGGAAAGGGAGGAGGAAGATACTGAGACTATGAGGGGTGAAGGGAGTCCTTCTTTTTTTCCCAACAAATTTTTTTAAAAGCCAAAAAAATGTTAATAGACTTGGAGTTTGATATTTATTCTAGGAGACAAAGGCCTACAAACTAATAAGAACAGCAGGGAATTGATTCTAGTCCAATTCAAATAAAAATGGAGAAAGAAATAAGTCACAATGACAGAGATTTAGCTATTGGAAGAAACTACCAGACGAAATTACGGATTTTGCAGATTTGTCTGCAGACAAAGTTTGTTAACAGGGTTCTTGATTATCTGTCCTATAAACCTTTATTGTTTTAAAGTAATTGAATGTTGCATTGTTCCAAAAGTAAAAAGTGTTGGAAAGGAACCTGTTAGGTGCAATCAAAACCACCCTGGCAGTAGGAGGCAAGTGGTCAGGCAGCAAACAGGAATGCTGTTCTTGCAGCCCCTTCATTACCAGCCCAGGTATTGTCATACCCCAGCCTCCACTCATACATTTCTTGGACAGAAAAGTAAATGGGTGGAGGTGGACGAGGGTAGATGCAGGACAGGGACAGAGGGATGGGGGTGAGGAGTGGCAGGCTGGGCTTGTCTGCAGAGCAGGAGGGGTTCAGGGGAAAAGTTGGTGTGCGCGTACCTGCAGAAACTGAGCACGGAAACGGAGCCTGGTAATGATACAGGAGGCCTGGAGCGTTGTGCAGCATGTGCCAAAACTTCATTTTTAGTTGTCTTTTTTTTTTTTCCTTAGCAAAGCTAGTAACCTTCCTTCAAGTAAAGACTAGATGTCTCTTGGTAAAAAATGAGTTTTAGTTAAATATGAGGGTTCTTTTTCTCCTTTTTGGCTCAGCGTAGCAGTAAAAGGTAACATTCTCTGGTATGTTGGATGGGGAGGAAAACTTGATTAACTAATGATCCCTCTTAGCCTCAAATCTATGAATCTACCGGCTTGACTTATCAAGATTAAATGTTTGTTTGTCTTCCTCTTCTCTTGAAGTGAGGATAGCAAGGGGAATATGCATTGTGTTCAGGCTGCTGAGGAAAAAGTGATATACAACTGCAATCTTAATTATCTTTTAATTTCCTTTATCCTAGCTTTTCTGGGGCAGTGTCTTACTATTATTACAGTTAATACTGTTCTGTGCAAAAGATGCATAGCTGCAACTAGAATTCAGGAAACTGACAGCAAAAGCTTGCCAAGTGATTAATGCATGTGTGGCATTTAGGCTGGCACATTTTTATAACCTAAGTGGCACTGACACTAGTGGATAGCAAGCTCTCAGAGAGTCATAGAAGATGATTATAGATAGGGTCGCTATTGGTTACAATGATGGAAGTAACTGATTAATGACTTGCAACAGTAGAGAAAGACCAGAGATTAAAGTTGGCAAGGCAGTCAGCCTGTGCTGATGGGAGATGGATGGTTTCAGAAGAGGAGATGATTTTTGTAACCTGAAGAAATATGTGAGCGAATATGTGCAATAGCAAAACAGATAGAATTAGGTTTTCAGTGTTATCAAATGGTCTGTATCACCACTATGGATCTAATGAAAGATCAATGAAGATAATACAAACAAATGTTTCTTATTTAAGAAATTGCATTTTCTGAAAGTTCAGCTGGTCCCCTGTATGAATCAAATGCTCACTTGGTGGAAATCAGTATAGTTCAGTGGGATAATGTTAGCTCGTAGCACTGCAGAATCTATGTCTGAAACTTCAAGACTTCTTTTTCATTGACATCCTGTTTTGTTACCCTCCAGCTGAAATCAGCATCTACTCAGTAATAGGAGCTGCTCTCTGAGGGAAGTGTAAAACATGAATAATGTAATACCACAGCATCAGTTACTTAGTTTGTGATTTTATCATCAAAGACTGCAATATTCACCATATTTACTTAGCACCTACTGTAAGCAAGTGAACTTCCCTCTGCTTATTGCTCATTCAAAAAGGCTCAAGTTTTGTCTTCCTGCCAGATGTTTATATGCTTCCCTTGCTAAGACCAAAAAGAGAGTTTCAAGAACTTCCCTGCCCTGAGGAGTTTCTGATCTATTATGGATAACAACTTTCTTAAACTAATCATGTTTGTTATTTCCATTATATCTGGCTGGAAACATATGCCTGTAGAAAGAAAATGTGCAAATCCTGCTCTGTTTCCAGGTTGCTTATGGTATTCTTCGTTATTGCTACAAATTTAGGGGAGGTGATTGTTAAGCTACGTTCATCTTTGGAAAGGTAGCTTTTGTGCATTTCAGTGGAAGTACTACAATGAAATGATTGCTTTTGTTAGGAAAATAATGTGTCAGGGACAATCTTGTCAATTATCATACAGTCTTTAGTCTCTCAATATCAAAAGAAATTATTGAGAAAGTGATGAAAGTCAAGCACCGCAGGAGTCCTTTGGCTTCCCTAGATCTGATTTTAGCCAAGGTCAGTTATTGACCATGTGCTAGACTTGCCTTCTGGTAATGGCAGAAAATAAAAGTCAAGACTGTGATTGCCCCTTGTGCCTTCAACCCTTTGCAGTGGTACCAAAGCTCTCTATGTCATTGGAAGATGTAAAACAATTCAATTTTGTTTATGGATCTTGACATCCCTAGAAGCCCATTTAGTTAGGAAACAAAAATCAGCATGATTAAAAAGTTTTCTGGAATTCAAAACGAGCATGACTTTTGATATATATTTTTTTCTTTCTCTTTTCTAAAATATTACCACTTGCTCTGCAGGATCATTATTATTTTGCTCTGCCTAAGGAGTTTGATATATCAGACTGTAATATTAACTCTGGTCATCTCCTGCTGAATGTGTACATGCTTAATATCTGTTTGTAACCTCTGGTATTTGAATAAGGGTTATTTGGTTTTCATATGACCTAAGAATTTATTGCTTTTCCAAATGCCTTTCACTCATATAGACAGAAATAGTTAACTAATAAAACTTACGTTGGCATTTTAATAACGGAGGTCTTTAGAGGAGGAAAAAACAAAACATAGGCCTGATTGTAAAAGCAGTGACAACTCTAAATCCAGGAATTCACATCTGAAGGATGGTATCAAACCATCTGTTTTCTGTATGCTCCAGAGAGTGGGATGCACACCAGTACACGATTTTTTCCATTTACCAGAGCCCATGTACCATCTTGACAACAAAACTGTGGCTAAGTGGGTTAAAAGATGGGAAAATAGCTACAAGCACAAAGAGTTTTACTTGTCTCCAAGTGATAGACCCCAAATTACAGTAGGTGCACACCTATGAGTGATTTTCTTTTGAGGATCAAGAAAAGGAAGCATTGCAGGAAGCAATGGTGAAAGTAGTATAATTTTTCAGTGTTAAATTGTGTGGATTCAGTTGATCCAGAGAAGAAGTTGAAGAAGAAATACATTGACCCATGTTAAAAGAAGCAGTCGCATTCTGCTGCTGAAGATGTACTGATATGCCTGTGCTTTGGAGCAAAACCAGGGATGTGCTTTCCTGTGAAATTGGTTCACATATGCTCCATAATTCTCTAGGTTTTTAGCAAATAAATTCCACAAAGACACCATGTTCCAGTCCAAGCAGCACAAGGGCTGCAGCCCTCAGGGATGTTGCAGACCGTGGTGGACGTGGGCTTGGGCACACTGAATGAAGTGTACAGTCTCTCCAGTAGCCTGTGGTGCATGTTTCAGTGGGTGAGGAAACAGGCAGGAGGATTTTTGTGCAGAGGAAGAAAGTAGTGAGATCAGGATTTGGGGTTTAGAGCATGGGTTTGAAGAGGGATCTCTGAGGTTCATTATCATCATTGTCTGTTTTCCAGTTTGGAGCTTCATTATCATCACTGCCTGCTTTCCACTTTGGAGCTTCATCCAAGATTTAGATTTCTGTTTGTCCAAAGTGCCTGGATACCTAGCAATGCATCATCTGCCTCCAGTACTTCTGTCTGGCAATTCATGGAAATGCGGGAGGTTGCCTTCATGTGAACTCTTCTGTTGATTTACATAGGTGTAATCAATCTGGTATCTCCCAAAGCCACTAGCATTATTGTGTTTGTGTATGTGCGTAGATCGTGTTTTTATCCAGGAAATTCAGAGAAGGCACCACTTCTGAAGAAGAGAGCATTTCACATTTCATGCTGTCCTAACCTTCGTAAGAGTGTTCAGGCTCTAACAAACGTCTTGCTCAAAAAAACCCAACTAATCTGTAGATGACGGTTCTAGCACGCCATAAATCACAAAAGCAATGAAGCCACTAGTTTCTGATGGAGCAGACCTTACATGATCTGCCAGCAGAAAGGATTCTCTGTAGGTATCTGCATGGAATTGTGCTTCAGATAGGAATGATTTATTTGATTCAATTCTGACCCCCTCCTAGTGGGTGATTTTACAGGGCTCTTCCAACCTAAATATGAACTAAATGTTTAAATGAGACGTCAAAGGAGGTGGTTGCATAAAATGCTATCCTAAGGCACCAGTTGCTTGAAGTACAGATTATAATGTAAATCAGAACCTGCAAATTTTTGGTTTTAGGGGTTTGCTTGCCCTGAGGTCTGGGGTGGGCTGTATACACTATCCCAGGTCAGGTAATAGCTTCATCAGCTTTTCACAGTGGTAGCTACATCATCAGCAAATTTTGTGCTAAAGATTTTGGGAATCTTTCTTTCTTGTTCAGACTCCTTTCTTTCTTGTCTCTCAGACTAGGGAATGATACGTGGGTTTCTTTGGGTTTCAGTTTTTTGTTTTGGTTTGGTGTTTTTTGTTTTTGGTGTTTTTTTTTTTTTGTTTTGGTTTGGGTTTTTTTGTTTGTTTTGGTTTGGGTTTTTTTGTTTTGTTTTGTTTTTTAAAAAACAGCCACCTTAAGCATCAAGCAGTTACTTATCTAAATAAGAATAATGCCAAACAATTAGTGATAAAAACAGGTCCAGAACACTTACAGAGATATCCTTTGAAACCTGTCTGCATATTTGTCTCCTTTTAACTCTTCTTTCTCATTTGAATGATTTACAAGATTGTACTGTAAAATACATAACAAAGAAAACAATTTTTTTCTGATTAGAATAGCAGGCAGAGGTGAAAGGTACTGTCTGTCTTACCAAGTTACCAAATTGAAAGAATGTGGCCAGTCTAACCCCTCTTTTTTTCTTTTCTAATGATGTCAGTCGATGTCTGCAAGATCATCGTACTCATTGATGCTAGTGCCTACCTCTGAAAATTTCAACAAGCGGAATTTACAGTCATCCAGACAGCGATAAGACCAGCCATCACTGCAATCTTTAGATGTATGGTTTTAGCTGTTACAAACTCAAGGTTGTTGGTCCTTTGCCAGCCAAGATATTAGCACAGACTTTATGCATTAGGTGTTGGTAGCAAAACAATTCAAACTTGAAATGTATAGATCTTCCAAGAGGAAGTTTGTTATTTATGTAACTAACCTTTGCAATTTTGCTTTGTTGTTTGAGAGAGCATAGTCTCCATAAATAATAGAGGTAAAGTTCTAGGCTTGTAATCAGTCAGCTGTTATTTAAAGGAATTGAAAAGTGCTTGTTTCAAATTCAGACCAAAAATAAGTATAGGTGTCTGACAGAGCTTCAAGATCTCCTTCAAAGTAGGATTTACTGTCTTTATTTAAGACAGTAAGTTCTGGAAAACTCTAGGCACAACTGAACTTAAAGATCACAATGAATTTGTCGATGAGTTGCGATATTCTCAAGGGCCTGTTTCTCTTCTGACTATGAGTCTATCAGGGCATATCTACAGCAACTTTAAAATAACATCACTGACAGGGATTAAGTGCTAATTTGACCTTTTGTTTTATTAAGAAGTATTTCTGACATATGAGGGAAAATTGAATAAGCTTTTTCAGGTTGACACAGGCAGACTCATACAGCTGGGTTCCTAGCTGAGGCCGGAGCAAAGCATTTGCGGATAGCTTATCAGAGAAGACCCTAGCATCAGAATCACTTCTGGTGGTTAAATCAGACTTGATCAACTTAACATTTTCTTCTTTTTTTTTCATGAATGAAACAGAAGAAACGATAAACAGAGTTTCTGTGGAGGTTTTCTTTTCCTCCTTCCTAAACTATAAATGCTTAAATATGACCTCAGAAGAGTATTTTCTATATGTAGTAACTGCTGCATCATTATCAGTGGTATTCTTTCCAATCAAAAGACACTCCTTTTTTGAAGCAGCAAGAGACAGAAACAGTCATAATCAGCCAATTGGGTGTCTCTGACACCCTGTCACTCTCTGCTTTCCTTCCTTTGGGTTCCTTCCAGCTACTCTCCCTGCCTCTGGCTCACGCTGTTCTACCAGAGCTTTAGTTAACGTTCCTGAGAGCTAGCTGCAGCGATAGTTCCCCCAAAGCTGGCTGGGTTTGAGCATATTTATGAGGCACCATTTTGACCCTCAGCAGAATGACTGAAGTAAACTCTACTTTTGCCACAAATTTGCCATGGTTCTGGCCAGAAATGCTTTGTCTCTAACTGTCGTTTTTGATCTCAGGTGAACCAGGGAAACATGTTTTCATGGGGATGTGGGGATATGTGGTATGCATCTACTGGGGAGCATCCATTATGTTCCTGATAAAACTTTTTTAAAAAAGCAGATTGCTGGAAATTTAGACTTTTTGTCTCCGCATTAATAACATTCAGGACAAAATGGAGATGCTCATTTAATTACCATGGAATAATTTAGTTGGGGGGGTACCTGTGAAGTTTGTGTTGTTCACCCTAATTCAGCTCAAAGCAGGTCCAACTACATCAGCTTGCTCAGGGGTTTGTCCATTCGAGTTTGGAATATCTCAGAGAATAGAGAGTCTTCAAAATGTGTTTAATGACAGACGTTGTGTGAGATTCTCCCTGGCCTTTTACTTCCTGTAATTCTTATCACCTGTGCAAAAGTGGCTATGAAATGCTTCAGGGCTGAAAGGCATTTTGTACTTGTACTTTGCAGAGGCATAAAAAACTGCACTTAATCAAATCCTCAAATCTTCTCTCAGCCTTACAGTTTAGACACATCTACAGCATTTGACCACTGTAAGCTCCTCAGGGGAAGCATGGACTGAGGACTTCCTGTATCTATCTTGAAAAATTTCTCTTCTCTTTTTTTCTAAAATTCTTCTCTGAAGAGTTGGTGGTGGCCTCCTGACCTGAACATATCTTCCACTTCCATTTTAAGACCTATAATCTTTCTTCTAAGAAGCCCAGCTGTAAGGCATCTGCTTTCTCTGATAAAGAATCTGCCATTTATTTCATTACACTGCTTCTCTGTCCTGAAGGTTTCTAATCATCCTGGTGATGTCAATGCAAATTCCCTCTGAAAGTCTCAAATTTTAGAGATTTGTGGTAAGCAGAGACAAGATGAAATAGAGATCACACTAAAACAGGGTATATTGTGCCATGGTTGAAGCTTACTGGAAAGTATTTTTGCAATTTTTAGAGCTATACTGTAAGACAGTGTAGTAGGTTGACCCTCGCTGGGTGCCAGCTGCCCACCAAAGCTGCTCTACCACTCCTCTCCTGAGCTGGACAGGGGAGAGAAAATGGAACAAAAGGCTTGTGGGTCAAGATAAGGACAGGGAGAGATCACTCAACAATTACTGTCATGGGCAAACCAGACTCAACTTGAGGAAAAATATTTTAATTTATCAATCAAATCAGAGTAGAATAATGAGAAATAAAATAAAATCTTAAAACACTTTCCCGCCCCACCCGTCTCTTCTTCCTGGGCTTAACTTTACTCCTGATTTTCTCTACCTCCTCCCCACCAGCAGTGCAGGGGGATGGGGAATGGGGGTTGCAGTTGGTTCATCACATACGTTGTCTCTGCTGCTCCTTTCTCCTCAGGGGGAGGACTCCTCACTCTTCCCCTGCTCCAGCGTGGGTCCATTCCACGGGATGCAGTCCTTCAGGCACAGACTGCTCCACCGTGGGACCCCCGCGGGGTCACAAGTCCTGCCAGAAAACCTGCTCCAGCGTGGGCTCCTCTCTCCTCTCTCCACAGGTCCTGCCAGGACCCTGCTCCAGCATGGGTTTCCCACGGGGTCACAACCTCCTTCAGGCACCCACCTGTTCCACCGTGGGGTCCTCCCCAGGCTGCAGGTGGATATCTGCTCCCCCATGGACCTCCCTGGGCTGCAGGAGGACAGCCTGCCTCACCAGGGTCTTCCTCATGGGCTGCAGGGGAATCTCTGCTCTGGCACCTGGAGCATCTCCTCCTCCTCCTTCTTCACTGACCTGGGGGTCTGCAGGGTTGTTTCTCTCACACACTCTCACTCTCTCTGGCTACAGTTGCTGTTGCACAGGTTTTTTCCCCCTTTTTAAGCATATTATCCCAGAGACGCTACCACTGTTGCTGATGGGCTCAGCCTTGGCCAGTGGTGGGTCCATCTTGGAGCCGCTGGCATTGGCTCTGTCAGACACAGGGGAAGCTTCTGGCAGCTTCTCACAGAAGCCACCCCTGTAGCCCCCCCCGCTACCAAAACCTTGCCACACAAAACCAATACAGACAGTTAATCTATTGGGAAGCTGTTAGCTTTCTCTTTGATAGTAATAAAAATTAAAGGTGCTAAGCACCTTCCAGGATGAATTCTTTACAAAATTATCTCTCAGTTTGCTCTTATAACGAGTCACCATTGTTAACTTTAAAAGAAAGCTCTTGGGTTTTGTACGTTATGCATATAAAAAGTTGTGATGGTTGGTTTCAGGGATGTCTGTATAATGCAACAGTATTTCCACTTAGATTTAAATTAAGATATCTAAAACCAAAATTAATCATCTAAAAACAGATGCATTGAGAAAAACTATTCTCACCTTTTGAATGACAAATACTTTGCTCATGTTTCCTTCTTTGAACTAAAATTAACATTTCACATGCTATATCTGAAGATATGATTCAGCAGCAGCACAGTTTCCCCTCTGTCAGCTATCTGCATGAATCTTTTCCTTAACTCTTCCTGCTCATCCATATGAAGTGTGTGGTCTAAAGCAGTGGATTGTGAGGGACAGGAGATCCTACAGCCTGCTCCCTGCAGCGCCTCTTCCCTCCTGCTGCTCCTGTTTGCTCCTTCATGCCCCTTCCCAAAACTGGGCTGGTTATGTTTAGGGATGGAGTAGGTTCTTGTAGCTGTGCTATAAATAAATATTTCAGTTTCACCTACAATAGTGATCCTCAAAGGAATGTCAGGGAGGTGGAATGTGCATTTTGGAGCAATTGGAGCTGGAGGGGGAGTCGAAGCTTTCAGAGGAAGAGGGGGACAGTGTTTACTGTGTAGCTTTCATTTGTTTCAGTTGATTACATGCATCCAGGCAAGAGGGAAAGTTGGCCACAGTATGAATATCTCCTGCTGAGAGAACCCTGGAGGTTTTAAGACCCAGGTTTCCTCTTTTACCTTCAACTGGAAGTCCACCCCCTCCGACAGCACAACTGCTGCAAGAGATTGGCTCAGTTTAGCCCTGGAGGGGAGAGCGCTACAGACTGCTCCCACTGTCAGTGCAACCTTCTGTTCCCAGGTTGTCTCTTCTCCAGGTATTCAGACATGCTTGACTTTACTTAGTAAACATAATATGGCAAAAGTCATGAGGATAACATTGCAGGCTGAAAAATGAATATGTGCAGTACCTCATGCTGCCATTTTTAATTATCTCAAATGTCAGGTCAGTCTTCATTAGATAGAAGACCAAATGCATCCTTTCTTCCCTCACTTAGTGGTAATTTCTCCTAGTCCCTCTTTGTTCTATATTTCTCTCTCTTTCTTATCTCATGGTTCTCAGCAGATTTCAGCCCGGTTAGTGCAGTGATATGCCCCCATTTTGTGTAGTTTAGCAGGGCAAATGCATGATCTGCAATTCCCAGCTTTATTGTGCTTAAACATGTGTCTGTATTGCAGCAAAGACTCTAGAAGTTCTGTCATATTATTTCTAGTAAGATGAATCAAACTGAAATTTTCTTTGCAGTTTTTCCAATTTGCTACTTCCCTGATGACTCATCCTAAAAAGGTACAAGGGATCATCTTCCACTTCAACAGTTTCTCTACATTGATTTTTCCAAGTTATTGGATCCTGTATTTCAGTAATTATTTCTCCTGGTTTATTCTCCTATACTTTATTGGTATCCCAGTCTTCTAAGCGCTTTGGGATGCATAAAGTAAATTACAAATGCAATTAGATAGAGATAAAATATGCACAATGAAATAAAGACATCATAAAACATTAAAGAAAATCTCAGTGGTCTAGTGACTGGAGGCATGGGGCAACAGTAGGAGCTTGTTTCTTCTTCAAAAACTAGCCTGGGCAGATTGCTACAAAGCCATTCCATTGAAAATGAATGCTTCTGTGCTGAAATGCTGAACTGAAACTCACGACAATGGGGTTCACTTTCCAGCTTTACCAAGAATTAGGGATACGACATTGCACAAATCCCTTGATTTCCTCTCTTCCTTAGTCTCCCACCTGAACAATGGGAAGAACACCCTTTTTTTCTGAAAGCCTCTGTATTTAGACCAAGATTTATTTGGCACAGGGATTTTTTTTTTTTTCTTAATTACCAACAAGAAGGGAAAGGTGTGAGTAGCTGGGGTCCCCAAGTGAAGTTCTATATCTGATGGACTATGGACAGCTGAGAAAAATAGGTCAGGGCATGTTCTTTGTTAATAAGGTGTCCTACAAGGCCCTGGGATGATGAAAATGACCCATCCTGCTGTCTCCGTGGTCACACCATAGATTCTGTGGCTTGAAGCTAAGCTGCTTTTTAATAAACTGGGAGGTGAGAAGTGTTTCTGTTGGCTACATTTGCATAAGGGCATCTTATTTTGCCAGTTCCTCATGAGGGATTTCTGTTTCTGGTACACATACAGAAAACCCCTGGGCTGAGAGAACAATTTACCCAGCTGTCCTGCCCGACACCTGCCTCCTGCAAGCCTCTCCATCCCTCTTCTGTCACTTAACAGGAAGCCCGTCCAGTTAAATACAGGAGATGACTATATTCTTGTCGCATGCTCATTAAACTTCAGTTTCCAAGACAAAGGAGTACTGTTCTCCCAGACCTCAGTGTAAAAGAATCTTGCCCTAATAAATGGATTTAGTGAAATTCCTTACCTGAACAATATGACCGATCTAATTCTCTTAATTAGTTGTTATTTCATATTTATCCTGAATGGCTTGAGTATTCAAAGCAATCATTCTCAATATCAGAGCATATTGCCAGTTACTGTTTGGGTAGAGGAAATTCTTATGATTTCCTAGTGGGGAATATGGACTTGACTCCTTTCATAGAGCTGCATAATTAGAATCATGCCCTTCAGTTAATGTGCTCAATTCATGTTTCTCATGCTACACTATGCAAGGAAGCAGAGCAGCAAGGGAAATAAAAAATAGCCTGGTCAATAAAAGATCTATCTTCATGTTTAAACCTTTTTGAGGAGCAGGGAGGCTAGTTATTTTCTTATCCTTACTCATTCTTTCTGCAGTCCAGTCCAACTAGATACTATCTTAAAATGGATTATATCCACAATGATAAATGGAAGAGTTTGTATTGATTTACTGAAATCACACTATAATGACATAATTAGTATACTTATGAATTGTCTCTATTGTGAAGTTAAAAAAAAAAAAGGCAGTAGAAAAAAAATTCCTGCTTGCTCATTGAATACTTAAGGAAAAAACAAAACCTAGGAGACAGTTCTACATAACGTTATGACAGAGCCTTTAAAAATGTTCACTTTCACATTCTCCTTGGTTACTGATTCAGATTTCTGTTGTGCATCCTCTTTCCATCTGTAGAGTTCTTTGACCTTCATCCAAGAAAGCACTTAAATATTTACTGAGCATTTGTGGTGGTTGTCTTTTTGACACCTAGTTCTCACATTCTGTTTGGGTTATTAGACCACCTCCTTATCACAGCATGGTGTTAATGCATCTATTGGTGTATTCTGTTTTTCTGGGACAAAACATTCATCCAGTTTTACAGTAAGATTTAGCAATTGCTATGGGGTCCAGCATCCCAAAGAACTGAGAACCAGGCACAGATATTGCCACTGAAAATCTGGAAGCAGCGCAACTGCTTACTTTCTTCTCTTGTGCTACACCAGCTCTAATTCACTTGCAAGCTGCGTGTTAGTAATATGAATCCTGACTCATGTGCCAATAATAAGTGACAGGAAAGAAGAGAGGAATGCTCAAAAAAAAAAAAAGAAAAAATACTGAGAGAAAGAGAAGGGAACAAAAGACTCTTTGATCAATTGGGGAAAAGCAGGAAATTGAAGTAATGAGGCAAGCTTTTATTTTAACGTCTTGAAAATGAGTCTTCAGAGTATCCCTTTTACCTTTTTCATTTATTAAAATAATGCTTACCTGGGAGGTGATAAAGATAACCCTGAAGTTTTTGGAATGAAAAACTGAAGTTTAAGCAAGCCCTTAGGATATGCCTTATTAAAATGTATTCTTGAACCTTATGTTCTTATTCTGAGCAAAAGGTGGTGATATTTTAACCCTTGTCATCATAGCTTTATAATACAATTTTCTAGCTAAAAAACCTCAGTGGAAAGCATAGAAGAAAGGTACAATCGATCTCCATATGTAAATTCTGTCAATTTTTATCTTTTTTCTAATAAATATGTTTGACAGTTCTGAGAATATATCTCTTCTGTTTATGGCACTGACTGTCATTAGCTGATTTAGGTGATTAATCTGAGCTCTAAAAATATACAAGAAAATTCACCCAATGCAGAATTCAGGTATGCCAAGAAATTAAAAAGCTTAGTATTCAGTAGCTGGAATTAAGACACTAGTGTCTACTGATCACCTGATTACTGTCAAATTGTGCCACAAAATATAATCTCACAGTACTCCTGAATTAGTCCTTGAAATCCTGTGTCCTTCACAGGTCTGAGTCAAGGAGGAGAGATTCTATTACATATAGAAAGCTAAAAGCAATCCACGTATAGATAGGCTTATAAGGAAAAGCATGTTTCAGAGATGAGAACCTCTGAAGAATTCATTCTTCTCCTTTTCAATGAAAAGACCTCAGACTTGTACACTTTTTCTGATGTCCATGGTATCGACTACCGTTTCATAAAGATAATGAATGTTGTGTCCTATATACCCTAAGACATCCTCATGGTGTGGTTTTCAGCACTATTAAACAGCTGGAGCCTGTACTTAGTGTTTGTAAATCATGGGGCTTTTTACCTAAGGATGCCAGTAATTAGTTGCTGCTCCCTAAAGGATGGCATCAGAAGGTAAGCACTTTTCAGGTGGAATAAAACTGAAGTAAAGGTGCTGGGAAGAGCCGAGGTAAGGCTCTGCTCAGCCTGCTGCGGGAGGGTTTTGGAGGTGCCACCAAATTAAACTGACCAGTGTAACCTGGGCTAGGGAGGAACCCTCTCTGACTGAACTGGTTTTCACCCCTTTCTGTGTTCTGTCCTCACCCTTTAATATTGCAAAACAAAAGACAACTCTGAGTTTTGACTCTATTCTTCAGCGCACAATATGCATCGTGATTAAATTCCTGATTCCAGTGGGACTGTGGTCTTCATGGGGGTGAATAATTTGGGTCACTGTCACCCTATTTCAGAGGTACCTGACCTCCTTCATCTCTGGCCTGCCTCTGGGCAAGAGAATGCACATAGCGTGAGGCGTATTTGGGGATATGTTCAGAGTGAGGACTCTGGGGCTCTTACAGTGTGCAGTATGGCTTTTCTTAGAAATGTTATAACAAGTACAATGATTTGGAAGTGGGAATTGTTTGGGTGGTTTTGGATTGTCATCGACCTGTGTAAAAAGGTTACCATCTGCCACTAGTGTGAAAGACCTGAGGACATCATGAGGACTCTTGTTCCTCTGCTCTTTATCTGCATAAAAAATGAGGCTGGCCCTAAAAAAAAACCAAAAAACAACAAAAACCCCATCACTTCCCTGGGATTCAGAAAGAAACCTATGTTTAAAGTAAGCACTTGCCACCCTGTGTTTTAGGGTTGTAGAGACATGTATCGGGTCTGTGTGGCAAGGTTTTGGTAGCGGGAGGGCTACAAGGGGTGGCTTCTGTGAGAAGCTGCCAGAAGTTTCCCCCATGTCCCCCATGAGCCAATACCAGCTGGCTCCAAGACGGACGTGCCACTGGCCAAGGCTGAGCCCATCAGCAATGGTGGTAGTGACTCTGGGATAACAGATTTAAGAAGGGGCGGGGGGGGAAGCTGCTCCATGACATCAATTGCACGCCAGAGAGAGGAGTGAGAGTATGTGAGAGAAACAGCCCTGCAAGACCCCAGGTCAGTGAAGAAGGAGGGGCAGGAGGTGCTCCAGGTGCCAGAGCAGAGATTCCCTTGCAGCTCGTGGGGAAGACCCTGGTGAGGCAGGCTGTCCCCCTGCAGCCCAGGGAGGTCCACGGTGGAGCAGATCTCCATCTGCAGCCTGTGGAGGACCCAGGCCGGAGCAGGTGGGTACCCAAAGGAGGTTGTGACCCCGTGGGAAACCCACGCTGGAGCAGTCTCCTCACAGGACCTGTGGACCCATGGAAGGGACCCACACTGGAGCAGTTCATGAAGAACTGTAGCCCGTGGGAAGGACTCATGTTGGGGAAGTTTGTGGCAAACTGTCTCCCATGGGAGGGACTCCACACTGGAGCAGGAGAAGAATGTGAGGAGTCCTGCCCCTGAGGAGGAAGGAGCAGCAGAGACAACGTGTGATGAACTGATCGTAACCCCCATTCCCCATCCCCCTGCACTGCTCAAGGAGAGGAGGTAGGGAAAATCAGGAATAAAGCTCGGGAAGAAAGGAGTGGTAGGTGGAAGGTGTTTTAAGATTAGGGGTTTTTTTATCATTACCCTACTTTGATTTGATTGGCAATAAATTAAATTAATTTTCCCCAAGTCAAGTCTGTTTTACCTGTGACGGTAATTGGCGAGGGATCTCTCCCTGTCCTTATCTTGACCCATGAGCTTTTTGTTATATTTTCTCTCCCCTGGTCAGCTGAGGAGGGGGAGTGATAGAGCAGCTTTGATGGGCACCTGGCATCCAGCCAGGGTCGACCCACTACAAGACTGGAGGCCAGAGAGAGAGACTGGAAATTGAGGTTGGTGCCTCAGTGTGGTCAGGGAGTGGTGGGAACAGGAGAGCTGCAGGGGGTGCGTGGGGCAAAAGGCGCACGCAGAGAGGAGTGTTGAGGATCAGTGGAAGGTAATGTGCTGCAAAGAACTGCAATAAAAGAGAAAGAAGCCAAGAAATCGGTTAGTAGTACATGTCACTAGAGATTTAAGGTTGGATTTTGTTTCTTTATAAGGGTGGAGAGACATGGGACAGGTTTAGGTAGTTGCTCTCTAAAGCTTCAAATACCATACAGTAGATATGATGCCCTTTTTGCCTCTGCTCAGAGGTGTAAGGCTTAAGCCACTACTAAATCTGGAAGCAAGAAGCTCTGAAGAGATTCTGATTCCTGATTTTTATAGGCATATGGTTGGCAACAAAGTACTTCCAAGACCTCATGGGGAGGTGATGTTCCTGAGACACCATTCGGCCCAGTTGGTGGCTTCTGGAATTTTGTACTGGTCTCGCAAAGTTTCTGAGTTGTTGATGTCTCTCTACTATGAACCTTGAAACCTTCTGAGATTTGCCCATAACGAGAGTAATTTCTTTGCTGTTGTGCACAATTGTTAGGAAGCATACTGAGAAGTGTTTTAATAAAGGCATCACTTTAAAGTAAGCTACTACCATCTGTTCTGCCCTCTAATTACAAATAGGGAAAAAAGGGAGAGAGAATAATTTGCAATTGCATCATAGAGACAGCAAGGATAAAGAAGTGACATAAAGGTACGCAAGTCTCCAAATATGGCCTGCATCACTTACGTTTCTTTCATGATTTATATATGAATGGAAGATGAAACTGTTCCCTTCTGAGAGGAAAAGTTCCGTATCATAGTGATTTGTTTTCAAGATATCAGAAACTTAATCTGAAATGGCATGACTGTAACAATATATACCAGTGCCTTCTCTTTTGGTGTCAGTTACTGAGTCCTGGAGAAAGCTATAGATGTGAGTTGTGTGTGTTTGAGATAAAATAAAAGATATGTTAAAAAAGATGATCTGGTAGGCAGTGGATTGAGACTCAGAAGAATTGAGTTCAATTCCAGTTTCCATTCATTTCAACCAAAATAAACAACAATGGGGTGTCTAATTTCAAGCGTAACTCTGGATTTGATGTTCTGTGAGGCTTACATAGTACTTGCTTGCACTCGTAAAACAGGAATAACAGCCCCATATTGCATAGGAGTGTTGCCAGGATTCAGTCAATTTATTGTTTGTGAGACGTGAAGGCTCTTGCCTGACAGGAAGCATATACGATGCACTGAGATATGAGGGCTTTGATTTGATTCCCTGCAGCCTTTTCTGCCATGCTTATTGCACCAGTATACGCCACCTTCTCTGTAGTACTTACACCTTTGCAACAAATATGGAGTAGGCCGATACTGAAAGAAGATGTGCAATTCTTCTGTGGCAGTGAAACCACATATCCTTGTTCCCAAAGGTACTGCCCAGTGTGGTTCACGCTGCTGCAGTGGAAACTGCAAAATCTCCTGTGGTTGTAAAGTTCATTATAATCCCCAGCCATGGGAGGAGTGGCTAAGCAAGGAAACGACAGCTGCTTGAAGATGCTTTCTTCACCCTGATTATCTCAGAGGCATGCAGGCTCTGAGCCTTTCTCTCTCAAGGCAGCTATGTTGCTCCTTCTGGTTGGCAATTATGCACTGCCTTAAGCTGGGGAAACGCTGACCTCCTGAAGCAAATTCCTGCAGGTCCTGCAATATGATTATGCATTTACTTAATCAAATTATTAGAGGATTTACCTGAAAGCGTCTGAACACACTGCATAAACTGAGCAAGAACAAATTCCCATTTGATACAGGAAAACAAACTCAAAAGCATGTGGCGAAAAGGAAACTTCTATGATAATGAATCCTAGTCAGGGAGGAGCAGCTGGTACCTGGGCAGTGTGGACAATCAAATCATTGTATATTCATGGACATTGTCTTAAATATCCATCGGTGATTAAGTGTTATGAAACATGATGTTCAAAAGGAGAAGAAGCTGTCATATAGCTCTTCCTTTTTTCCCCATCTCTCCAGTTTGAACCTGAAGATCTGGGAATGTATGTCTTGTTTCCTAGCTGTGAATGGGTCCATTACATCCTTTTCTTTACCAAAATATTGACAATGAAAAATGTAGCAGAATTCTCTCTTTCCCTCTTCCATTCCCCCACAAATAGTAAAAGTGAACAAGACAAGTTGTTCCAAGACAGTGTCATCCACCAGTGTGCAACTGTAATCAAGGCATTTGCCACACTGAGGACTCCACAAATATCACTAAAATGTTTTTGAATAAAGGAAGGAATGAAACTAGACCCGCTCTAACCAGCAATAATTTTCTGCAATCATATGGTGCAAGGGGATTTTAGCCATGCCGAATGCTTTCACATGCTTGTTTCAGTTAACGTCTCAGGCTCAGGAAGGATTGCAAGCCTGCATTTAATCTTGCCTCTAAAACTAGTTGAATCTTTAGGCACTACAGGAATGCAAATTACCATTAAGTTTGAATCCCAGACATAAAGCCCAGAGGGCTGTGTGCTCTTTCGATGAATATCTCTATATGTAACTGTTGCAGATAAAAGATGGTGCATAAAACCTTCTCAGCCAGCACACAAATATATATCTTTCAACGTTTCCTTTAAGTATGAAAAAAACAATTTCCAGGCCCAACCTTCCCAAAATATACTTACCAGGAAGCACTGGAAATCTACCTCCATTCGTAAATATGATTTCAGTTTTTGATGACTAAAAGCCACCCTAGGACAGGGCTGCCCAGGAGACAGTGTGAGCCAAGCTAGGTGGCAGATGATGTCCTCCACGTTCCTGCAGAACATGACAAAAGATACTTGCATGGCTATGAACCCTCTTCCCCCTCTGGTAGATCACTGCTCCTTGGAGAAAAGCAGTGGACATGGTTTATTCTCAGAGGTTAGAGTAAGTCTTCAGTACCACAGAATGGATGAAGCTGGAAGGGACCTCTGGAGTCCATCTGGTCCAACACCCATGGGTAGCTACACCAAGCTCCCTAGCTTTACATTCAGTGGAAGTGCTCAAAATTTTGACATGCATTGGGATCAAGAAAAAGGAGAGGCATGGTTTCACAGCATTTCTGAGACCCTCCTGGACAGACATGCTCTAATTCTGCCTTGTAGCTCCCCTGAGACAATGTGCTGCCCCTCAGAAGGGAATGCCTAGTCTGAATATTGACATCATTTTGTGACAAAGGTTCTTGATTGAGCTGTGTGAGACATATTCCCTTATATAGCTGAGAAACCTTCTCAGTCATCTAATTCCCCCAAATGGAGACTACAAGGTCAACCTGCTTCAAATAGAAGATGAAACTAGTATTGAAAAGAAATGTAAATGATAAATGATCTTTCTATTTCTGTGTTGTTATATTTTTCTGCACTCAGCAGACCATAGTGAAGAAATCACGTTGGATTTAGTTTCCGGTTCTCTGCAAATATAGAAATTAGTTTGTGAGACAAATAATTCCAGGAGTCTCTATTGTACAGATAGTATGTGTCTAATCTAAAATATTTTCCCATATCTGCAGCTCTCCATTTAAAGAGGGAGAGACTTTTTATATCCTTCCGTGTAAGAAAATACTTTGATGGTCAATAATGGCACTAATACTATAAAACTGCTTCAACAGTCCAAGTAGTAGTATTAACAGCTTTGTTAGTTCTAAGTGGTACATTAAATAGAATGGAAAAACACTTCTTAAAATGCTCAAGAATCACACTTTTTGGATGAATTGTTTGGATCTATAAATTACGTAAAAGAATTTAGGTTCCACAGTTGACAGGACAACTTTATTATTATTATTATTATTATTATTATTATTGCAGCTGCTCTTTGTCAATATACTTGCAGAATCATAAGAATTATTTCCAAGAAATTATTTCAAGATTGCTTTGTGTATTGTTGAGTTTGCTTACAGAATACCTGGAATTTTGAGGTGGCCTGTGGCAATAAAAATATTTCTATTCCTTTATTAAGGAATGAAAGTCCTGTGGGTTTAGAGTTGTTTTTTTTTTTGATGCATATTGGTTGCCGAACATATCTTATCATTGGAGAAAAAATTATTTCAAGGACAAAAGGTAAATAATATTTATTTTTGTTGAATAAGCATAAATGTTAATATAATCAACATGTTTACTTGTGGATTGGGTATTCAAACTGAGATTATTAGCTTGAAAATTATTGCAGGGAAGAATGGCACCTTATTACTTAACAGAGCAGAGCCATATGTATATTCAAAGTCATAATATATTTTCACTAAGGAGAGAGAAATAACATTTCATTTATTATTTATTTTTCTATTAGCTCTGTGTACTAGCTCATTTTGTACAAACTAAGTTGTCTTCTAGTTCTCTGTGCAACAGCAAAATAACCCCTCAAATATCATCTACGTTACATCTTCTCTTTCTATGCCTCTTTAAGGCTCCGAGGAAACCACACGGACAGACTCCACACACAGACAGTTTAATATAAAACATTTTTTTGTAAATATAAATTTCTATGCCTTATGCAGTCACTTTTGACTCTTATGTGTGGGGGTTTGAATCATTCACTGTCATGAATTTGTGCTTGCTTTCCTCATTATACGGCAGTCATAAATGTAAAAAGAAGATAGAATATGGAGAAAGGACAAAGGAAAATGAAGAAGTGAAGACAGGAAAACTTTAGATGTATGAAAGAGTATATGCTAGGGATGGGCATATTTATAAGAATAGCAAAATGAGTTTCTCCTCAAATATTTCTACAAATACTTAATAGAAATTAATAGCAGTTGCAAGAATATCATTGCAATGAAAATAAAGTAAAATCAGAAGCATTTTAAGAAAAAAAATCCTGACTTTTCGAAAAGAAAAGCCCCTTTCCTTTCCAACTCTACAGCTGCTTGGCAAATAGAAGGTTGTTAATATTTGTATTTCAGCTTTTCTTGGTATTTTTCTAACCCTCAGAATTTGACACAAATAATTGCTTTCTAAATGTGGAAAGGCTAATGGTTTTAGTTCAGTTACTTCACCTGTAATGAGAAAAAATCAGACTTTTGAAGCAAGGAAAAAGCCATAACTAATGGGTATTGCCCAGTCTGACCAGCTGCATAGCGCAGCCTCAACATTTCATCAAGGTCTGGGAAGGAATGAAATGTGGTGATCCTGCCCTCAGGTGCTCTGACACCTGAATTATTATCTTAAAAATTGGTGGTCCCAATACTATTCTTTCTCCTCCTCTGTTTGTTCAGTTCAGGAAGAAAGGAATAAATTTTTTCTCAGATCCTGTTTCCTCTTTAATTAAGGGCTCTGCACTCTCAAGAAAGATCCATGATTATTAATCACAGATGGAAAGAGGCTTGCAGGCTTTGAACAGCAGGCAAAGCTCAATATTTAGAGAACTTGCTCTGGGGAAAATCACCAGGTCCCTCTCCCAGATTCCTAACTCTTTCTGTGCCTCTGTGAACACCACAACAAATCAGGCCCTTGGGTACTTTCATGGGCCAATCCCTCTGTTTAGCCACTTGGCATTTTTTCATAAAGCCCAAGAGCCTTTTTCTCAGAGCTGGCATCTCAACATGATAATGAAACCCTCTTCTATTTCATCTGAGAAAGTCCAGCAAGAAACTGAGACATCAAACAAACAGGAGAAGCTTTCATGTTTGGAAAGTTGACTGTTCTTCTAACACACACCTTCACTGGTTGTTTGTTTTTTTTTTTTTTTTCTAGGGAAAAAAAGAAGTATTTGTCTTTACAAGAGGGTCAAATATAAATGAAGCGCTTTCCATTCTAAGATACAGGATTAATGAAATGAAATCTTGGGAACTCTTGAAATCTGATCCAAGGGGAAATAAAAGCAAACACGACATAGGCCAATTGGCTGAATGTGTTAAGTAAGGAGGAAAAGAGAGAGAAAATTTGACCATGCACAGAAGTTTGAATAGAGAGTTAAAAAAAAAAAAAAAAAAAGAAAAAAAGAAGTTGATGACAACTGAACATTTGTACTGCCAGGGTGGTCCCAAAGCAGAATACAGCTATTATTTGGAGTGGAAACAGTTTGTGAAGATTTGACAGGTTGTATTGAATTAAGGGGCTCAGAACAAAACAATTATTTAGCAAAAAAAAAGTATAAAGATGGGTAAAGGTTTTCTAAAGTCTTGAACAAAACCCAACACAATCTCTTTCCTGAGGAGCGGTAAATGCTTTTTCTCAAACTAATTTTCAGTGTTGCAGGGAAGAGGGATACAGAGTTCAGTATCAGGCATCTTGAGTACAAACACTTCCATTACGTCCTTCATTCCCATTTGAAGGCTGTATAATGGCAATCGCTCTGAACCAGTGTTTATATGGATCTTTCCTCCTAGGTGAGGAAGGGATGAAGAGGGAACAGTGATTTTTTTCTATTAGAGGAAACTATGACCATAGCAAAGTCATTCTGAGTAAAAAAAAAATAAACCTGCAAATTCATCCTGGGTCCTATTGGATCTGCCTTAAAAACCCATAAAGAAATCCTCATTCAAATTCATGACCGCTTCACATAGCTTCAGTTGTGAAATTATATGTGTACCCTGAACCTCTGCTGTCATTTAAAAAAAGATAGCTTGTGAGTATTGCACTTGTGGAGATGTGCTAGAAAACATGAATCCTAAAGGTGCATAAACCAGGCAGGGGATATAAAAAGAATGTTAAATATATTTTATATCTTTCGAGGTCTAACTGATGCTTTTCAAATCGTCATGTTACATTTCACGAGGGCCTGATCCTGTTGGTGTGCATTAAACTTTCTGATGAGATCAGAGCAGAGCATGCCTCCACCTACATGACTGAAATCCAGGGGGATTTAGGCTGAGAAATTTCTGGATCTCTTTGGTGGTTCGGACTGCTCTGCTGTGGTCTGTAAAAGCTGCTGGTGTCCGTGGCTGTGCCAAGGGAGAAGATTTACCCGGGGCAGGGGCGGGGGGGGGGGGGGGTAACTCTTGTGACCAAGGGAGGTCACAAGCTGTAGCTGCGAGAGGATTAAATTCCTCTGGGATCAGGAGTGTTCTGGATTTTAACTTTCAATTGGAGGACTTTGTGTGCAGCTTACTCCCCTTTTGGATCCACCCCAAGATCTCCAGTATGAAATCAAGCAAAATTTCCATTTCGGGACTCTTTGGATGCTGACTCCTGCCATTTTTTTAATTCCCACTGATCTTTACCTCCATTGTAGGAGTGGCCTAAGTAAATTGGGCATTTCTTCCATGTCTTCCTCATTTTTTTGGTTGTTTGGGTTTTGGTGGGTTTTTTTAGGAGTAAGGAATAGAATAATGAAACCAGGTGAGTTGTGTGCTTAATTGCATAGTCGAAATAGTGACTAAACCGAGAACACTTTTCAACGTGTGATTTTTATGTTTATTTTTTGCTAAGTTTGGCTGGTAACACTACATTTACCAATTCTTTATCTAAAAAAAAAGCCCTTTTTACATTCTGAAGCCTATCTTTAAGCCTCTTGAAATCACTGGAACAAAACCAGGAGTCAGCATCCTCTCCCTTCCCCCAGGGATGGATCCAGTGCCTCCATGTCCTCTGAGAGCAGGTCAGGATAAGCGTCTCCAGCTGGCTTAATGCTGCAGAGGATTTTTTGCTCTCTGCTATGATTGGCAGCACATTTCAGCCTGGTTTATGTGAACAAAGCCAGCGAGCAAGAAGCAATAGGGCACGGATCCTCTGAGGCTTCAAAGCCAAGCTTTTCCCACTTAAATGTCAGTCGACTACTGTTTGTCAGCAGCATGGAAAGCCCTGACAGAAGGAAATTGAGTCTTTTCTGCTTGTTTAATACTCGTATGGCAGCGGGCTGTGTGCAGTGCCACCCTGGGAAATGAAGTGTGCCCAGGAAGAGCGTGGCAAGGTGAGGCTTCTGTCCCACAAGCATCCCAGACACAGACACTGCAGCAGGCTCAGGGTGCCCGACTCCCTCTGTTGAAGACCCACTTCAGGGACAGGGGGAGTTTCCCAATCTGCTTGCTTTTTGCCTAGAAGAAGATGTCCCAGACAGCCTTTCCATACCTTACCAACCAGTTCTAGCTGGTTCGATGCTTTCCAGAGTGGATAATCATGCATATGGATCCAGGGGCACATGGGCTTTTCTAGGGCAGCCTCTGGCCCCATTTATGAGTTTGTCCTCTGGCCCAACACTGAGTTTGGCAATGTGGGAAACACCAGCAAAGCTCTGTCTGGGCTCTGGGGGATGAGGCGGGGGGTATTCCCATATGTGAGGGCAGTAGGGTTAGGGTTTTAAGAACAGGAGTCTGCAGTGCTTGCTTGCATCACTGACTTTTAAGGGGATTCTTTGGAAATCAGGGATGCTGTTTGTGTAAGGTGTTTGGGAGGAAAAGGACCCTGCCTCTGCTTGTCTATGGCTGTGCTGAAATCAAGAATAGCGCCTCTATCATAAAAACCTAGATTATAGTCAAAAGGGTTACTCTGATGAAAATTAATATTTCATTTATTTCATAAGCCAAATGCTGTAGATGACTCACCATTGGGTGAAGTTCATACCGCAGATATCACTGCCTGAGTAAATAATGCTATTAATTGTTTGCATTTAGTTCTGTTTGTTAATCTCTCTTGGACATGTTATTTGCCGTTGTCATCAAGATAAATTTGCACCCTGCCAAACTGCAAACAAGGACTGCCATCCCCACCAGTTTATTCATGCCAGTGGTTTCAATTAGCTGAACTCTGAAATACATCTGTCTTAGAAAGAGAAGTACCATACCTAACAAGTCATTTTTTCTCCGTGTCAAAATAGCAATATCACAATGAGAATCTGATCTCAGTGACTGCAATAGAACTATGAATAATAGTATCTAATCAAGATATTAATTAAAACTTGTAATATCATCTTAACGGGAACATGTTGCAAAGTTAAATTGGATTTTTTTCCCTTTTAAATTAGCACAGTCGATTAACAGGTGTTCTCCATATGTAATTATTTTCAGTGGAATGAAAAGCGGAGTTGAACATTACAGCTGTATAGGGTAGATTACGGTCAGGCACCTTGAGAGGATGAAGGCAGACAGGAGTGAAAATGTGGACGAGGATGCTCTGGCTAAGTTCCAGTTTGCTAATCACATCCTACTTAGTCAAAGCTGCCTGATAGTTTCAATTAGTTGCTGTGTTCTCCTCACATTTCCTTGGAGGGATGGGTGCTTTGCAATATAAAATTGAAAAGCTGCTTCTCCCCATGTGTGCCTACCTTTAACTCTCAAGTGACACAAATTTCAAATAACAGATCTATTTCAACTTCATTTTTGTGTGCAGGAAAGGTTTTTCACTTTATCTATCTCTCTGTATACGCATATATGTATGAACATACATATGTATGGTTTTCTTTAAAGGCTGCCTACAAACTCAGTCTTTCTGTAGGTAAAATAGTGATTTTGCTTTTCTCATGGAACATTCCTGGATGAAAATTCGTCACGTAGTTTTTGCTGAAAAATCTGGTTGTATATTTTCTAGCTTTCTAGTTGTACAACTGATGATCTCACAGGCTAATTCAGCTCATTACCCAAACTCATTTTGAATGTTTGACAGTAGTGTTCTAGTATTGAGCTTCCACAGCAAGAAGACTTTAGAATCAGTCCCTTTTGAGAGACTGGTGATGACAGGGGTTAAAACAGGGATTTCTGGGTCTGAAGGCATGGGATGTAAAGGACAAAGCTGTGTTTGTCCAGACAAAAGCAGATTTTTTGTTATTATGGTATTTGTCAAGTAGACTACTGAGCATCTGTGGTTACCCACACATAGAGTTCATCAGTGTGACTCGATCATGGGATTTATGTCCTGTAATGCTGAAGGGATGGATCTACTCTTCAAGTAAGACTGAAGGGGCACTTAAGAATTATCTTTATTTACCCTCTTGTAAAATGAATATTCAATATTTAAGTGAAAAAAAAATCTTATTTCATTCAAAATCCAAAGCCTGCCAAGGCTCCTGGAAGACTTTCCAGGAACTTCAGTGAGCTTTGGTTATAAGTGAAAAGAACTAATTTTGCAGGAATAAGAACATCTGAGCAGCCTTTACAAGTGAATAGGAAATCATAGGAACAGTTTGCATTTATACAGAACTCTTCCCCTAAGGTTTTCATTCTACTTTGAAAATGGACTCCTTCAACAAGCTTTAACTCCATTTAAATACACATATATATAGAAAGAGATTGTTTTATTTAAGAAAGTTTTTCTTTTCCCCCATCAAGCATAACTTCTTAATCATGCATTTTTCCCCTCTTTCTGGTTTCTCAGTATTTTTCACCACCTCTAGCCAGACATTAGATTTCTTAAGACAGCCAGATCCCTGTCTTGACAGGTTATTAATTATCACAGCTGGAGGTGGGGTGTTGTGGCTGTTCCTTGCTGTTTGTCATTTGACAGTAAAACTGGAAGAAAACTAAGGCTTTGAAAGAAAATAGGAATAAACCCCAACATTTGTATACAGCGCACATTGGCTGAACAGCTGCTGGGTTGTTTTTCAGACCATTTCCAGTATCTCTTATCCTTCTTCCTTAAACTTCTCTTTTCTAAACTCGGAGATCTTAAACCAGAGAATAATGTGGTAGCAGACCGGTACAGAAGGTAGCAAATTGTTGCTGAAAATTTCTTGCCTTACTTAAAGATATTTCCCAGAAATCTGTAGACCGAGATGGAAGTAGGGTGGTGATGAGAGAACACATTCAAAACAAAGAGAAGACCCCTTCCAGCAACAAGGCCATTTACTGGGAATCGTTGGGGGATCCTAAATTCCCTACATCTAGCTGTCGTCTGAAATCACTCATGTTGGGGGGATTCGTTTGGTTTGGGATGATGACTTGATCATTGATTTTGATTTCATGAATGCTTGCAGTGGTGAGTGTGACTGGCTGGGTAAGGTGGGTGTTTGCAGAAGGATGTGTTTGGGTTGCCAGGACGCTTTCTGCGAGCATCTGTGCCACTTGCACACTAAGGCGAAGCAAGGCTCTCCCAGGGGGCATGCATGGGCCATGAGGAAATTCAGTCCAGGGAAGGACAATTCTGGCATATCAGGGCCAGGAGGTGCAAAAGCAGCTAAGGGGCACCACCTGAAGCACAGAGCCTACATAAATTGTCCGTTCCTTAGCTTCTTGGCACCTCTGGGACTGATGTTGAGCAGGGGCATAGAGAAGGAGTTGGGGGAGTCTGTGCAGCCCAAGCCAGCACAAAGCATCTCCTTAGAAAGATGAATTCATATTTGTGTGAAGTTTATCTTCCCCCCCCCCGCGACGCTCCTCAGGTTTAGTTGGTCTTGCAAGGCTCTGAAGAGCAGACAGTATCCAGGAGAGGGCAGTGCTGTATTCACACATCAGCTGGAAAGCCAGGACCGTTTCCATGTGGAAATACTGTGAGTGATGAGAAATTGTTCTTCACACGTAATCAGTTCATTTAATTAGCAACAGATTCTTCTGCCACATTTATATTCATTTGATTTTTGTATCTGGTCAGTCTCTATCATGGAAGTCACTAGATGTTGTCAAGGTAAATTGTGACAGCAACACTGCCTTGCGGTTTCATTTTTCTTCCTAGTTAGAATGAGATCTGGGAGGAAGAAAAGGGAAGGATGGTCATCCTAAGTTGGACTTTAATGATATTGCGAAAAAGGGAAGACTTTATCACCCAAGGAACACTTTGCAATGTTTCCTGAAAGTGAACAAACCCTGTCTCCTTTCCCCTTTCTCCAGAAGTTTTGTTGTGCCCAGATCCTTCAGCCTGGGCATCCATCACCTGTAACTCACTCCCAGACCGTGCCAGCCTTCCTCATCCATTCCACCCCAAAGGACCCCAGCAGTGTCAGCTACACTCAAATGTAGCCAAATCAGTTGAGATCAGATCCTTTCATTGTTTTGCAGCATGGTACCAAGGCCTTAAATCATGGAAGGAGGCAGGGAGTGAGCTGATAACAAAACTCCTAAAATATGGGAGAGAGAGACTGGGAGTCTGAACTAACCAGAGCCAAACGGTGAACTGCAGTGATCCACACTGGACATGACAAATGCATAGCTCATCTTGGCCTCCCTCTGGGAAGAAGGGGGGAGAATGAGAGATGCACTTTGGCTCCCAGGGAAAGATGTATGAGGATCTGTGAACTGAAGTGCCCTGGAGCCACAAGAAGTGTCTGGCACTCCATGCTGGCAAAGAGGGTGTTTTATGCCCAGCAAGCTGAAAGACTGGGACATCAGCCTGTGTCCGTATAAAGGCTTCTGGCAGTATCTGCCATTTATCTCTTCTGTATTTGTTTCCAGGAACAGCTACTTCTTTCCTGTCTGAGTTTCTCTTGCCAAGTGTGCAGTCCTACAGTTGCTCCTCTGCCAAAACGGAGACCTGCATGTTTGGCTCCTGCCTTCCACCTTGCTGCAGCTGAGTCTGTATCCCAGAGGTGCCCACCCCACAAAAGCCTCTCTCATGCTCCCAAACTGGTCACAGCTGTAAGCATCACCACCATTGCTCTGGGCATGCACATCTCCTGCATGACTCTCACTCATCCTACTCCATGAATCTTAAGTTTCAGGGTTCAAGTAACTTGAAAGGGCTGGAGAAGGAAAATTTCCCATGTGCAGCATTTTAAGGGCTATCCTCTGCTACTAAACCCCCAAATTAATTTCCCTCTTGCATAGCTGTGTCTCATATCAGAGACAGATTTCCCTGAGGAATAAGTACAGGGAAGAAAAGGAGCAATGAGTGACAAACAAAACCAGAAAAGGCCATGTTCAAAGTAAACAGGGGGTGATTCTTCACTCAAGGTGTAGTTAAGTTGTGAAAAATGCTTGATGAATGATATTGTGCAAATCATTCATCTATCTGGCTTTGGCAGAAAACTGGACAAATTCTTGAAAAAGAATATCTCTCTCTCTCATCCGTGTAAATAGGGAGGTGATGCTCTAAGCAGTCTCCATTTACCAGCCTTTGAAAGTCTACTATTATATAGGAAAAAAAGAATGAAAAAGTTTCCAACTAGATCTTTACATCACCCAAACCTCTTAGTGCTAGTCAGTCATGTTGCATATTAACATCAACATTCAAAGAAAACTCGTTTGCAAATTTGTCTTGAGGACAACCTAGAGAAGATGTTCAGTGAATGACCTTTTTTCAGTTCACCTCCTCCCTGCAGACATTTTAGAGTCACAAGAAGCCTGAAGCCATGCTACTTGAATAATGATCTCAGACTTTGCAAACTAAGCAGGGTCAGGACTGGGACAATACTTGACTGGAGAAACCTCCAGGACAAATCCAGCAACCCTCAGGAGGTGACATGAGAATTTCAGGGCTGAACCAATGTCACTGGATGATGGGTGTTACTGATCTGCTGCTTTTTTACAGAACTTCTCCCTTAGGTAATGCACTTACCTACACATGAGGATATTCAATGATGTATTTGTAATTGGGACTCGCTCCACCTAATGGAAAGCTTTCAGAGTTCTCTTTGGTTATTAGTCAGAAAGATCCCATCAAACCCAGTGAGGGGACCAGATTATTTAAATGTTAATGTGGGGAGAGGTGAACATAAAGGAACTATTCACAGCCAATACATCCTATTTGCTTGACATCTGCTGCAGGGTCTGAAGTGAAATTATACCCAAACATATCCAGAGCGCAAATAGCTGGGATAGAAAATGGCAAAGTATTTCTTATGCCAGTGACAGACCCTTTTAAAGGAAAGGACTTACTGGGGGCCTTATCATCATGCTGGTTCATGCTTTCTGAGAGAGACAGTCATCTGGGAATTGCTGAATTGTTGCTGTTTTGAAGATTTCAGCAGAGGAAAAGCTGAAATCTGAGCGGTCATCCTCTGATTACACCAGTTCCTCCTGAAATGTTAAGTGTATATAATAATGCCTTTTCCTTATGGAGCCTGAACTGATAATAGTCTTTCTGTTGAAATGCCATATTGTGCAAGGGAAGAAACAGATGCTTTCTGCTGGGTAGTGTAATTTTTGTCAGTGAAATTTCTGTAAAGGTGATCGGCTCTTTAATACGTTATATCCAGGAGGTTCTGTCCCTAGTTTGAATATTTGCCCTTCGGATCCAAGTACAGACAGGTGCTTCTGCAGTGGGGAATAAAAATCCCTCCTCCCACCTTACTGCCTTATTGGACTGGTTATCTCCGAGGGAAACACGTCGCTGCTAGCCTCCTATTTACCATGAGCGAAGGTCAGTCAGTACCTTACCAGTTTCCATTCTCCCTCCATAATTGCTTCTCACATTGAAAGAAACATTTTTTATTACTCTCTGCTAGTGTGTGTTCACCACATAGCTCATGTCATAGATTTATTTTCTTTTCTAGCTTGCTGGCATGTCCACTTATAGTTCATCATCTTTTTCTTTCTACAAGGAAAGGCTTCCTAAATGCATGTGTGTGTGTGTGTGTAGGGATGCAGACTTCAGGTTGCCAGTCATTCCTTCCTGCTAGTCCCACAATTTCAGCTGCTTACATCTCAAAAGTACACTGCAGTTGGGTTAATATGAAAGAAATAAAGCAAATTAACTTGGATTGTATTGCAAGTTTTGGAGATAGTTTATTGAGCTGCAGTGTTTCAGTCACTTGTATTTACTACTTCATATTGTCTTGTATGAATAAAATATGCATGTGAAAATTCCCTCAGAAAGGAATAATCTGGGAAAAGTGATTGAAATTTTGTTACTCTGTTCATGTTGTAAAGTTGAAAAGCTGCCTTCAGCCAGAAACCAACTTTTTGTCATAAGAACTAGATTTTCTCTAAGAAAACAGCAAGATTTTCTGGGAGAATACTGAAGAAAATATTGCTTGTGTGTAAGCAGAAAATCCAGTAGTGTATTATATGAGAAATAACATGTGTTCACATGATTAAAACCTGGGGATAGTATTCTCAGTGAACATTGCACAACGCATGATCCAATATACACCAAATTTTCTTGCAGTCCCAGTGTGCTTGGAAACCAAGTCAAGGTAGCTACATATGCTGTCAGAATAGGTGCAGAGTCAAATTAGACTTAAAAAATGTACTCAAATTTTTGCATAAAGCTGGACCATCTTGCTCATCAAAAACGGTGGCCCTTGCAGCTCTGGTTTCTGGGCAGTGAAGCAAACTGGAGCAGCACTGACCTTCCTGTGCTCAGTGCCCTCCCTGCCTCCCCATCTCCATTTGTGGAGGCAGGAAGAATGAACATGTGGCCAACACATTTTGAAAGCTTCATTTTGGCATGCTAATGTAAGCCCAGGTTCAAGGGTGGCTTAAGCTAATATGCTGTCTCCTGAATTCAGTGTCTAACCCGTAAGCACGCATTCATTTACAGTGTCCAGGGGTGATAACTGCTGACAAAAAGCTGAGGGGAATAACATGTTACACTCCCGAGTTAGGTTTCCAAAGCCTTCAGTCTCTCTGAGCCTGTCATCCACCTGTAAAAGGAGTTAGGAAGATAAATGTCTAAAGGCTTCCACAGTGTGCCATTTCAGGGATCACAAAGGTAACAAAACCAGGCCGAATAGATGAAATAGAAATCCAAGCCATCCTGGTTCTCAGCATTGAAAACCAGTAGGATAATCTGGGTCTGCTGTATTTTTCCTGGTTGTCGTTCGACAGCTAGTGTACCAGATATACAAGTTAGTTAAAGCATCAGTAATTTATTCCACCATTCCCAGTGCTGAAATCCCTTGCTGACATGTTGATGAAACTCTGCTCAGTTGGAGAGTCAAATTAAGTGCGTAGCAATTTATAAAGCTGGCTAAATTCAGACACAATCTGCTGCAAAGCAGAGAAGTCTGACCAATATAAAAAAAAACAGGCTTTCTTTGAGACATTCAAAAAATGAAAAAAAGGATTAGAAAATAAAAAAAAAAAAAGTAAAAAAGGACCAGTTAAGTATATATTATTTATGTGTGTGTGTGTGTATATAGGTACATATACATACACACATATATGTATATATGTGTATATATATATCTATATAGAACAGGAACAAAACTGGAGTGGTGTGATTGTCAAATTGAGTGATAACAAATCCCTTGGCTTTTGCTTAAATAATAAAGATTAAACAGGACAGTGGTTTTCCAGAACGTTCTTTCTTGTTTGGCAAACTTCTAAACCACAAAAGAATAGTTTTGAGCCTTAGCCAAATCCTTTCTCTGCTGAGTTTACTGAGATCCCTTTTCCTGAATCAGTGCATAACATTACCATGCATGTTTATAGTAACAGTTCCCCAACCCCTTTTGGCTGAAAAATTAGTGAAACTGCCCGTGTTTTTGATTAATTGATGAGTAATCAAATATCATCTAATATCCAGTTGCTTCAGACAGACTGCTAATTAGGACTGAATTGTAGAGCTGAGAGATACAGTTTTCTTTTCTTAGCTATCACTGAGCTGATATTTTGCTGGTGGCCTTTTTTATTTTCCTGCTGCCTTTGCCTGTATTGTTTGGTTGGTTTATTTGGTGGGCAGATACAATAGCTGCAGTTTTGCAGTGGATTTAACACAGTTAAAATACAAGCTATTCTTGAAAAGGATGCTGCTGCTTCTCCTATCATCCCAGGTTATTCAGTTCTTCATCCTCTTTTTGCCACACCTAAAGCTGGTGTAGGTCTCTGATGAGTCAGACCAAGGAACTGCTCTAGCTGAAAACTAACTTAAAATAAAAATCTGTGCTGTCCAGAGTGACAATCTCAGGGCATACCAAGGACTGGACTAAGGAAAGGGCAGGAATTCACAACCAGGTGCAGTGAAATGATCTTCAGCAGCTCTGCTGATTTAGATTAGGCTTCATAGTGATTTTAAGCCATCCTATTGCTTACTGGAAAAATATGCTTTTTTCCAGTAAAGACAGGTTTAGGCCAGCCTTGAATACACTGTCATAACATGAACAGGAAAGATGAAGTATTCCCTGCTGCACAGAGCATAGTTTTGAAGAGTCCTTCGGTATCCAAAACTCATGCTGATACAGAAATGACTCACTTTCGTAGTCTCTATATAAAGTTGCTCAATGTTAGACGTAGCTTTAATGGGAACCAGTGCTCAGAAATACTTTATGGACAGAATAAGTTGTCCAAGCTGGAAATGGCTTTGGTCCTTCCCAGAAAATCTTGGTTCTGCATAATTAAATCTCACCTGTTAGTTTTGCAAATCCTCCAGAGATGAGCAAAATTATTTGCTATTATATCTTACTAAATTAATTAGGTTATTTTGATGGACTAAATTTAGTTCATCTCAGAAGCAGCACTCAAGTTTCTGTAAAGTCTTATCATTGTTTTGAGGCCATAATAATATCTTTGATAACATATGCTCCTTTCATGCAGATTTTTCTAGCCTAAAACCCAAGCTAAGAAAAAGCAGGTTTTTGTTTAGAAGTGAAGTTTTTTAGGTTTTTTGGGGTTTTTTTAGCATAAACCATTTCTAATTCTTGTATTATGCTTTCTGTAAGCAAGCTGGAATGAATGATTGACAACATAATAATTTGGTCATCGTTATTATAGAACAATAAAGATTTTGCCTTCTGTTTAGTTTTCCATCTGCAAAGTGGGGATACAGTTTCTGTCTCAGAGACTTATGAAGATTTGTTGGTTAATGCTTGGACTGCATTTTGTCTGTGCTAAGTACCATATAATTATTTAATGTCACAGTTACAGACGGTTGACACTGTGTCACATCCTTGGAGTATTTCTCACTTATTTTATTTTTTAAGACTGAAAATCTGAATGATATACCTGTTCTGAGTGTAATGCATCAAATGTCAAAGCACAAATGTGGGGTTTTTTTTGTAATACTAAGAATAATATTCAAAGGCATGCAATTTTTTATTTGTTTTCTCCTAATACACAATATGGTTCTCTCATTTTATACAAAATGGACAAAAAAAAAAAATATCCTGCTATACTACTTTGTAATCTCAGGAAGACTCTTGGATGTTTCCTTCTTCTTATGGTCTAGATTGCGACATCATGTTATTGCAAAATGCACCTTTAGAGGATAGAGCTATTTATATGATTAAATTTCAGGTGTGCTAAACCCCACAATTGCAGTGTTGAGGAGTCTAATAAAAGCTCATCACTTCTTAATTAGAAACCAGTTTTAGTATGTGCACCCGAGCACAAAAAATATCAAAACTGAGTCATTGAAAGTTCTTGTAGAAGAAAGTTTGTCTGCTTTTTATAACGATTCTATGGCTTCGGGCCTCAACACTCCACACTCTCTGGCTGTAGCAACCACTTGTAATGAGCACTGTCATTTTGAGTGGGTTGCATTTATTTGACTTCACTTGCTGGGGTCTCTAAGCAGAATAGGCACCAGCCTGACACCAAACAGCCTAGTTGCCAGTGGATGGAGAGCAAAGCGAGCAAGAGAATGACTCAGTGGTCTAGAAATTGTGAATGCACTTCACATGGAGTTTTGTTGGATTTATAAAAGACATATAAACAAACAGAAAAAAATTTAAAAAATGCCTGTGTGTCTCAGTTGCCTTCAGTATCCCCTCTTACATGTTGTACTCTGACTGTTGCACTACACAGTCATGTCCTTCCTTCAGTATGCTGCCACTTTGATCTCATATGTCCCCCTGGATTTGTCCCTGCGTGTTAGATGTGTTTCTCTCCTTCCCTCAGAGCATAGTGGTGGGACACCCTCCAGGTGAAGGGGCCTGACTTCTTGCTGTGGCAGATGGCTTTGTGGTAAAGTTGATGCTTACCTTGTACTTTAAGGGTACCCCAGTCTCTGACCCTGCAAGGTCTTAAATGTCACTCTGTGAAGCAGTGTCTGATGGGGTTCACGTGGAGACCCCCAAAGGGTAGACTTGCACACGTTCCCTTTGCTTTCCTTGCACACAGAGTCTACAACATGCAAACAGCCTCTATGGTCATGGCTTGTTAAAAAGC
Organism: Astur gentilis; assembly: GCF_929443795.1. NCBI lineage: Eukaryota > Metazoa > Chordata > Aves > Accipitriformes > Accipitridae > Astur > Astur gentilis. The sequence goes on from NC_064880.1 coordinate 39,633,275, forward strand.
TGTCCTGGGAATTTTTGGATCAAAAATACAAATGCCTAATGAGATCAGATGCTGCTAAACTAGATTGCTATCTAGTGTTACGTTATGGCATAAGACTTAGAAATTAAGAAACTTTGAAGTCCAGTTTTAGATGCCCAAGTCTTTTTGTTAGACCTGGTCTATGTGCTTTGAAGAGATCTGCCTCCTTCAACAGTTCAGTTCTGGTTGTGTCTGCATTATCATGGTTTTCTGTAGGCAGTCCTTGGGCTTCCTGTTTCCAAAGCTAAATCACAGGTCACTGTCAGAAATACAGCCTGCAGACATTGATCCAATAGGTCACTAAAAGACATGCTCAAAACAGGAGTCTTAAGATACGAGGGATACTTGTCATGTATTTACCTACATGCTTTGGAAGAAAGAGTCTCAGTTTCATGGAAGGCTGGACTTCACAACCCACCACTTAGGGAAATCTCCACTTGGCTGAGACTTACCAAACACTTCACTTTCACATCCTACATCCCCCAAAACCAACACCCCAGACTTTTAACTCCCCCACATCTTTCCAAATCAGGGCTATCACTGCATTTTTCTTTCTCGCTTTCTCGCTCTTCTGCGATACACCTTCACCTCTCCAAAACATATCCCTACCTAGCCTTGCCTCTATCTTTTTTTATCCTCTTGGAATGTATGATTGCTTCTGGATGTATTCAGTCTTATGTCTGTGATCTCATCCAGCTTCTCAATTCTCTGCTGCCCACCTTGGAGGGCTGCCCAGCTTTCTAGTCTTTGGTCACTGGCTCGGCAGAGTTCCTTTGCAAGATGCTGCACATCACACAGTAGCAAAGCTGCAAGAGACAGAAGTTTTGCCTCCCATGGGAGCAAATTACCAGAGATCGGCTGCCACACAGTGTCTTGTTCCTGCTTGAGGCAGCAACTCCCAGCTCCCGAACTTTTCACTTCATTTCCATACATATTGCTGTCCAAAATTAATGCCTTTCACATTTCAGCATGCTAAAATATGCAGTCAGAAAATCCGCACATTTGATAAGCAAGCAGATCATGAACTGCTCATGAGACACTTCTTGGCTGTGACTATTACAGTCAGTAAAGAGAAGCTACAGAAAAAATGCCCATAGTATCTAAATATGAAAGATTTGAGAAAGGTATTAATGTTTTCTTTATCTCTTGAAGACACAAAGGGATGTCTTTGTCTCTCCTGAAATTCTACCAGAGGTACAGCAGGGACGAATCTGCTCCATAAAAACAAAATTACACCAAAGAAAATTAAACTAATAAAAAGAGAGAAAGAGAGATTACAATAACAATAAAAAACAATAGGCAAAAGAGAAAACAACTCTCCCTCCTTATTGTTATGCATCCAGAATCAGTGTCTTACTCATTTGTTAAACTTTTATGGCACTGGGAATCTCAAATACTAATTTTCTTCAGCATGAAAGTGCCCTATTTATCGGGATGAGTGTGATGCTCCCAGTGCAGGCAAAAGCAGGCATCTGGGGTATGCTAATGTTATATTCTAGTCTGTTGGAGGTTTGTGAGCAAGACACCTTTGCCTTATTGTTTCTCCCACTCTTTTTCTGCCCTAACCTGCTGATGCTGCAAGAACATCTGGTCAAACCCCATCTGTTAAACCAGCTGTAACAGAATTTTGATGATGCCATGTTACAATTTTCATTGGCAGTGAGGCTAAAAAATCACTTTCCCAGAAAGTAAAATCTTTCGCCTCAAAAATGAAATGATGTCCATGTGGAAATGAAGCATGCATACCTCATGGGAAGGGCAGTCAGGTGGTGTGCTGTCATGGCTGTCCATGAGCCACCAGACTTCACTTCCAAGGGGACATTGTGGTGGGGACATCCCTTGCATCTTGCTAAGTGAGGGTCTGATGAATCATAAGAGGGGTTATCCTAGGGACAAGGAGAGAAAGCGGCAGTGCAGCAGCATTATTTATTTGCAATAATGGAAGTTCCTGTTGGAAAAAGAAAGTCTTTCATCCTTCCGTGAAAAATGGAGAATTCAAGTTTTACAAGTGACAAATTGAAAAACCTGTGTACAGTGATGAAAGGCTTTTCTTCAAGGTCTTCATATGGGTAAGCATACAGCTGAGCCCGATATGACTGGAGTTTCAGCACCCATAATAGAAATAATTAGCCATACCAGTTTGTTTGCAGAAGTTTTCGTTATTTGCTGAGCTTTATTTAGTGCCACTGTGTGCATACTAACAACACACACAGCTCTGCAGGACTTCTGAAAAAGTAGGCCGTTTAAACAGGCAAACATCACAGGGTAACCTTAACTATTGGTAAGAAGATGGACCAGAAATTATGTTCATGGCCATACTTGCAAGACTCTGATGATGATAATAATAATAATAAAAGAAGATATCATGCCATTGACAAATAGAAACAATTTTATATCTAATAGGATTTAAGTAATAAAGGCTGAAGGGCTGCAACAGCTGCAAAGAGATTAGATGCGTTATGTTTTCTCAGTGTAATAAAACTTGTCAAATAAAGCTGAATAAAATCTTCTTATCTGTGTCTCTGGCTTATTTTTCCTGCAGCCTCTTTCCTTTCAGCTGATTGCGGGAATCACCATTTCTCTAGAATGGTTACACACACGACAGTTCAATTAGAGTCAAGTTAGTGAAAGTTATTGCTGGATTTGCTTTTGGTCGCGCCTTTTTTTTAAAGCAAAGGACATCTGCAGCATTTGGAAAGTATGAAGTAGATCAAAAAAACCACTCTGCCAATCTGTTACTAATCTCTGCTGATATTTACTGGATGACTGGGCTGGACTGTGTGTATCACTGTAGTACCAGTAAATTTAGCACCGGTTTACACCAGATCTGGATCTGATTTAAAAACAAACCACATCAAAATAACAAGGCAGCCTTCCCCAGTCACACTTGATGCTACCTTGGCTACTCCAACACATTCCTTTGTGAGGTCTCCCTTTTCTTACCCATCTGCTCCCACCTCTGGACACTGTCTGGAGTCCTTCTCCATTATTTCTGCTCCTCCTGCCTCAGTTTCTCCCTCTTTACAAAGGAAAGCATCGTCTTTCTAGGGTTGGTGTGCTAATGTTTGCTGAGAGCTTTAGGATACGCAGATGGTATTTGCGTTCAGAGGTGTGAGTTGTTATTATTACTGTTAATAAGATGTGACAGGCTGATATTTTGCTAACCTTTCCATGAAATCCAAGGCCAAACCTTTGTCTGGGTTACAAACATGCTTGGGTTTGCCATGTGGTCCACCCTTCCATCCAGGTCAGTATTTCTGAACTTGTGTCCATGTCTGATTTAAATTACACAAACATCTAAAACAGAGGTGTTGTTTTAAATACTGAGTGGGAAGAGCGAATGACAATGCATGTTTGAGCAACATTGCTGTTGCCTTCGGCACATATTTGAACAAAGTATATTACCTTCCAAGGCAAACCAGTGAACCTAGTAAGAAAAGCCAAGGGATCAGTCCAAGCTGATGTAATACATAAAGACACAAACATCATCCATAAATCAATAGGCATTGATTTAGGTAAATGAGAGCTTTGCCCTTAGCTAAGAAAAATTTTACTCATTTATATGTATGTATTTAAAATGTTTCACGTGAGATTTCTGGGGACATATATCCAATATTAATTAAAATTTAAGTGTGTTGTGTCAGTGCCCACAAACCCATTATTTAAGATTTTTTTTCAAATTAAAGCTTTTCTCCTACATTTCTTCCCCTCCAGACGGAAAGCTCAGGAAACCAATGCATGATGACAATATGATAACCAATTAGGGAAAAAAAGCTGAAACCAGTTGCTGGTGCTGAAAATGCTGTCAAAATCTACAGTGTATCTGCGTCTGAAACAATTTCTGGCCACTGTTTTAAAAATGTCTGTTCTTTGGGGTAGAGGGGGAAAAGAAATTTCTATATAAATTTAATCTAATAATTTAATTTTGTCTCAGTCCTAATTGCATGGAACTCTGAAGACACTGGGAAGATACAGGTGAGTGTAAAGCCTATGTCAACCTGCTGAGAAGTGCTGCAGTCAGCTCTGAGCGAGCCAGCGTGAGTCCTCAGGGAAGTAACTGCATTAACCAGAGTGCTCCCAGCCTCTAAGCTGGCATCGCAGAGGCTATATGTGCAAGTTTATTGAAAGGATGGGGGCGGGGGATTAAGATGCTTCTCTTCTTTTAATAGCACAGGAAATCTGATGACTAGAAGGATGCATGACGCTGGATTTGGAGACTCTAAAGCAACGAGGCCAACGCAGCTGTCGCAGGTGGTATACGTACATCACTCTCGGCATCTTGCTTGTCTGATCACAACTGCAGCCCTGGTCTCCAGCATGGCCAGGCTTTCTACGGAGCAGGCTGAAGTGGGAGTGTGCACCACTTCAGCCCAGTGGTCAGCATCTTTGGGGGTCTTGGGCTCTCTTCCCCAACTCTCCACTTCTCCACCTGTATGTTTCTATTATTGCTACTGCTACAACATTATTATTCCTTCCTTACAAAGTAAGGGGAGAATTGTATTGCGAAAAACTCTTCACAGGTTTAATTCAAGAATGACTCAACTGATTTTAATGAAGGATGTTCAGTTTGTTTACAGCTGAATCCATTTGTTGAGATTGCCTTGGGTATAGCTACTGGTAAAATGTATTACGTTAGTAGTTGGACGGGTAAAATAACATTTTAGAACATGCACTTCTTTTCCACTTGTCTCCTCTTCCTGTGAAGTCAAGTTGTTCCTAGTGGCTCAGGTATAAATAAATGTAGGGAAGAGCCTACATAAAGTTATTCCTTTCCCCGTCCTGGACAAAGGGTTTTTCTAAAAATCCCTTCCCACTGAGGTGCAGTTTTCCCAGTGTGACAGGAGATTTTAAAAGGCACCTGCATGGCTCAGCCCTCTGAATGCAAAACCCTTCAGGTAGGCACAGAGCCAGCTTGCTTTTCTAGGAATACAAACAGGAGTCAAGAGAGCATAGAAAATGGAGAATTACATCCTCTGCTTGAATTTCTCCACCTTCCTCTCTCCCTGCAAGATTATGAAGAAATCCTGTGTGCAAGTAGAGACTTGCTTTAGCTCTTGTCAGAAGTTCACATTTTAATATTAGTTTCTTTCTATTTTGTTTGTGTTCTCTCCTTTTCTTTTGCTGGTAAAGACTTAATGAAAGTTAGCCTGAGAGTAAATGCTGAGATCCAAGCTGTGGATCGTTTACTGCCACCGAAGTCCTTTGAGTCTTAAAGTTCATCCTTATCACTACTATTGAATATAACAGCGTCGTCAGATTACTTTCTGGCATCAGTTTTCACACATGATTGACAGATGTAACAAGCAAGTAGGCAAGAAACTTAACTTGTTGCAGGACAATGGATGTGCACATGAGAAGCTTTCTGAAATGCAGAATGTTACTAAAGGCCATAACCTGATATCAGCAGTGGAGATGGCTGCAAATGACTCAGCGTGCTTCAGTTCTTAATATTTTGTTTTGTTTTGTTGGTTACCTATTGTAATAGATCAGTACTCATGTCCTCAAGGTATTTCTTGCATACCAGGAGCCCCCAGGACATGAGAACCAATTAAAGACATTGATATTCTTGCCTCAACATTAAGGCAGTGAAAGAATTGACCGGAATTTCAAGCTCACTGTGCGTGCAGGAGGTGGTTCCCATTTCCGCATGGCTTTCAGGCTGTCTTCACTCCCAGTGAAAACCCATGTCTGAGGAAGACCCATCAGGGGCTGAGGCATGATTCGCTTCAAACAGCTTTTGATTCCCACCAGCATAATTTATTGGAAACGTTCTGCTTTGTTGGAAATATTCTGCTTTGTTGGAAACATTCACAGCCAGTCTGGGAGCTACTGAAACATGTCCCTAACATGCAGAATATATTTTGAATGACAAAGCTCAAAGTAGCCATGGCCCGTGGTTGGACAAAAAGTGCCTTGTGACCATTCTTGCATCAGGACCCAGATCATGTATACACTCATGCTTTCAGTCACTTGCTGTTTTTTTTTTTTTCTTTCATTGGACAATTCGAAGTCCCAGTGCCAGGCCAAACTGGAATCCCAGTATCCCAGCCTTGCACAAGCAGTGTTGTCCTTTTGGATTTCACTAAACCGAACAGGTGCTGCTCATGTTCCCCAGCTGGTACTGTATGGAATGCTGCGTGATGGTGGATGGGGACGAGAAGGGGAATGAAGGAGATCCTTAAGGTCTAAAGAGGTGATGATCCATATGATCTGCTCTTAGCTCATGCTCAATATGCTTTGTAGCCTGGCCATGTTCTTGGTCTCTGCTCAGGAACATGAGGACAGCTCCAGCGTGGTGGTGTGAACAGCTTTTTCCTGCCTGAAGGAGGCATAGTGGTATAGACCTGAGGGATTTCTGGGGTTTAGCTTAGCATTTTGAATTTTTGCCTGCCTCTTTTGCCCTCACCAGTAGCTCATCGCTTCTTAAGCACACAAAGCATACATAAATATAAGCACTGTATTCCTCAGGAGTAGCCCCATGAATTACTGGAACAAAAATGATTTATAAACATCTCAACCTTCATTTGCTATGTGTGGAAGGTCCAATAACTGTATTATAGATGACAACCTTGTGTAATTACACTGCTGTTTTACCCAGTGACAAATCTCATTCCCAACCAATTTTGACTAAACAACGGGGGTTGCTCAGATGACTTACAAGATGAGTTTTTAGTTTGAGCCACCCTCTTCCTGTGTTGGTTCACTCTCCATCTCTTTCCATTTCAGCCTTAGGCAAGTGAAGACTTCTGACTTGCTACCGTTTCATCAGCAGTTCCCATGTATGGTTAAATGGCTGCAGCGTTCCTCTGCAAAAGTCATTGTGTTTCAGAGAGAGGTGAAATGGTGCTGGTTATACTGCTGTTTGTATTTCACAGTTGCCCAGATACATGTCTGAGATAAGGGACTAGGGATGTTTCTGATTACTATTACTAATGTTTGCTGCCTGTGCAGCAGTAGAGACAGACCTCCGCTACTCTAAGTGCAAGGGGTGCATCTAATGAGAATCCATGTCTATAAAGAGTGAATAGGCAAGCATTCATCTCTCTGACCTTGGCTATCTACAGGATATGTGTCTAATCTGACCCCCTTGTCCAAGCTCCCTCTGTACTCGGTGGAGAGGGTGATAAATCCCTCCAGTTTCAGACACCTCTCTCAGGCTGGGATTAATCATCTCAGAAGATAATCTTTCTCTGTTGGCTCTAGTGGAAGCTGATGTGACTAACATGGATTAGATAGCTACATTTCAGATTACTGATTTCCTTATTCCATTATGTTTGGTAGACTGAAGCCGTCTCTTCTGTACAGGTGGGAAAGAAATGGACAAAGCCATCATTTTATGATGCATAGTGCCAGGTAGTATGACTGTCAAATATCCACACTTATCTTCATTTCTTGTACACCCAGCTTGGGAGCAGGAATAAGAAATTGGATTATGATTCTTGCTCTTCTGTTATTTCCTCAAGTAACAGATTGATAAGTCAGCACAAAATAATATATAATATATTATTTTATATATATTTTATAAATAATACATTTAAATAAATAAATAAAATTCTATATATAACAAATGCATTATATAACAAACTATAATGAATGGATTCTTTTGATTGGAGTTTTCTTATGCTTACATAGCAAATAAATATATTATGTCTGGTTGTATCTGTCAAGGCTAAAGAAATACATAGTTGCTGATTTGCCTCTTAATGGGACTGAAAATCTTCTAACAGTGCTGTAATATTACCACTTTCTTCTGACCCTGTGGAAGAATAATCAGAAAAGCAACAATACTCAGAGGCTCAAGGTGAGATTATCTGTCTTTCTCCTCAGCAGCAGGAGCTGCTCAGAATGTTAATCAATGCTGTTTCCAAGCTTGAAGCCATCTACTTCCAGCAGCAAACACTTAAACTATTCAGTCCTTAATTAAGTTGTCCCAATGGCACATCTTCCCTTCACACTCCACTTCTTGTACCCCTATACTGCCCAGATGTAATTGTCAAGGGCTTTATAGCCCCTCTTCGCTCTTATCCTTTTCACGAGCAGTAATCCTACTCAAAAGTGACAAAATTGAAATGAAAAATTAGGAAGGGTCATTGCTCTGTTCTGGCTGGGAAGATGCTACTGTGTGTAGATATTGGGTTGGATGCCTCCATACTGCAAAGTCTTGGTATTAAAAATCTTGGTATTAAAGATTCTGCCACATTAAAGATGATGTTAGTCCCTATTCCCCATAAATAACCAGAAGAAAGACTGAGATCTGCTGCCTGCAGACAGGATGTGCTGGTTTTGGCTGGGATAGAGTCAATTTTCTTCACAGTAGCCAGGATGGGGCTGCGTTTTGGATTTGTGCTGGAAACAGCGTTGATAATACAGGGATGTCTTCGTTACTGCTGAGCAGCGCTTACACAGAGCCAAGGCCCTTTCTGCTTCTCACCCCAGCCCACCAGCGAGCGGCTGGGGGGCACAAGGAGTTGGGAGGGGACACAGCCGGGACAGCTGACCCCAACTGACCCAAGGGATATCCCACACCTTGTGATGTCATGATCAGCACATACAGCTGGGGGAAGGAGGAGGAAGTGGGGGATGTTTGGAGTGATGGTGTTTGTCTTCCCAAGTAACCATTACACGTGAGGGAGCCCTGCTTTCCTGGAGATGGCTGAACACCTGCCTACACATGGGAAGTAGTGAATGAATTCCTTGGTTTGCTTTGCTTGCGTGCACGGCTTTTACTTTACTTATTAACCTGTCTTTATCTCAACCCACAAGCTTTCTCACTTTTACTCTTCTGATTCTCTCCCCCATCCCACCAGCGGGGAGTGAGCTGTGTGGGGCTTAGCTGCTGGCTGGGGTTAAACCACAACAGTCCTGGGGCTTGAAAGGTTTGAGATACTGACAGATTTGGTTGGATCAAATTTATAGCTGTTACTGCTGTTTAGCTATTAATCGGCAGCCTCCTGTGCTTGCCAGGGTGCTTGCTTGCTTTACCATATATAAGAGTCTAGTGCTCGTTAGTGGCTGCTTTTTGCTTTCCCTGCTTGTTGTACTGCTGTATTGCTTATCATCTTATTCTGCTGTGCCTGGGAACGTTTTGATAATGGCAATGGCCTTGCACCTGGGCTGACAGAAGGCCAGGGCATCGCTGCTGTGTGTGCTGCTGTACCGGCCAGGTTAGAACTGTGGTGTGAACTCAAGCCAAAGGGACTGTGACCTGTGGATGAGTCTACGTGGGAGCGGCACATCCCAAAGCACGCGAGTCCGTGGATAAGCCCATGCCAGAGCAGGTACGTCTCGAAGCGTCTGTGGCCGTGGTTATGTCTGCGCTGCAGCAGGTGTACCTCTGAAGGGATTGTGGCCCAAGGATAAGTCCGTGCTGGAGAAGGTACACCTTGAGGCACGTGTGGCTGTGGGTGAGTCCATGCTGCAGCAGGTACATCTCGCAGCATCAGTGTGCATCAGGTCACGCTAGAGCACCTCAAAGCGTGTGGCCGTGCATAAGCCCACGACACAGGAAAAGCTTGTCAAATTTGGCATCGTCTTGTGGATTTGATTTTGGCCGGCATTTGAGTTGGGCCTTTCCTGCATGGTGTGTTCAGAGACACCAGCAGCTATAAAGCTTCAGATACCTCTGTTGTGAGATTTTCTCATTCCTGTCATAGTGTCTGCTGCACTACTGCACCAATAGAGCACAGCGTGGCTACCCCTTCCCTAAAAGCTCCCCCTGAATAGGGAAGAGCATGTCTGGAGACCAGGAGCTATCTATCTGCTCCATGCAAGGAGCAAGAGTTTGAAACCAGGAGCTGCCATTTGCTGTCAGACTGATTTATTTTCGTAGCACAGCATTTAAAAGGAGGGATTTGGCTATGAAGCACTTCACTTGCAGGAAAGGGCCAACATATAACTTTTTTCTTAGCTTTTAGATTTAAAGAACTTTAAAGAGGATTAAATTAGTGACAATTCTCTGATATGAAACAGTACAGCTTCTCAGTGACTGATGGAAACAAATCTGTTTCCATCACCTATGGACGAAGCCAAGCAGCAGGACCATGGAAAACCAGCATGAGAAAACCCCCAAACAGAGCATTTTCCAATTTAATTATGTATTTTATGAAAAGATAACTGATTATTTTGGGGGGCTGCCATAAGAATGTGCATATTCTGCTTATAAACAGTCCTCCGGGCACCTTATCTCTGTTTACAAATGATAGTTTCCTTCTAAGTATTGGTTGTGTTTGTTAAATACATGATAAACAGAGGTTGGAGGGCACCAAAACTCTAACATTGCATGTGTTATTTTCCTTTTTTCCCCTCCCCCTTGTTTTCTTCGGTTTGGTTTTTTTGACCTCATAATGCCTTTGCTCCCTGACCCCCAACATCAAGAAACAAATCAAATCTCCACAGGGGAAAGGTGCTTGTTAAAACTTGTTTTGGCTTTCAATGCAGTAGCAGCACAAAGTCAGAGCATTTTTGACACAAATAACCTCAGTCTTTAACCTGCAGCATTGCTTTACGTAACATTCAGTAGTCTTGCTAACGCATCAGGGAAAAAATATATTCCTAGATTTTTCTTCTTTGGGGCAAATAAGAAAGCACTTGTCAAGGAAAAGTATTTTAATGTCAGAGTTATGGGTTTTCTTTTTCTTTTTCATCTTTTCTAGTTCAGTTACTTTAGGAAGATGCTTAGTTCTAAGTGTTGGAGTTTGAAAACAGAGTATTTTTAAAATATTTTTTTTTTTTTTTTTTTTTTAATTGGATATCAATAGCTGGAAGAGAGTTCCTGGGACACATTTACAATGTGTATGAGTCTTATTGATCCTCCTATTGAAGATGCATTCAGGAAAATCATCTTTTGGCATCTGCCATAATAACTCTTTCCATCAAGACAAACAGAAACTGCTCTTGGAGCAACCTGGGATCAGGGCCTGGGAAGCACCAGCACTGTGCTGAGTCTGTCACACATCCCCTATATGGCCTTAGACAAGTCATCTGAGAACGGTCCAAAGCCATGGAATTTCACAGGTGTGTGAATCTGCAGACTGTGCTGATCAGTTAGTGTTTCCTGCTCCTCTAGGATTTCCATGATTGAATTTCTGTTTAAGCTTAGCTATGTCTTTAAGTAATAATCATGTAAACCTGTCTTAACTTTAACATGCCCAGTAACACTACAGCTCTTGGTAATCATTCCGCTAGTTAATTACTATTCATATCAAAGAAACCGTGGTGTTCTTGAGGAAGCACAAAGCCTGGAGTTTACGTATTTATTCTCCCTCTATAGTGTCATCACATAAAGAATGCAGCAGAGGAAACAGGATTTAATTTCTGACTCACAATTGTATCTACCTCAGCAATACAGAAGTACCTGAGCTAGTTGTATGTGAGAGAGTCCAGATCCCAATGCAGTTTAATTGGATGTGCTGATTATTATCTCAGGCACAGTTCTAGGTTGAGGCAGTTCAGTTTTGTGCCGCCTGAGTGATAAGTCAGAGCAGAGCTGTGCTGAACCAGTGGCACTGACCAGCTTGCAGCTTCTCCGTCCCAGAAGCCAAAGGAACAACTTCACAATTCCTGTTAGTTCATGCCATGCTCACAAGGCAGGACTCTTTGGGCAGGACAAGGTTTTAGGTAGGGCTCCAGGTTTGTTTACAGAGGTCTGGAAGCCCTGTGAAATAACAATTCTGTACTGACTCTCAGACCAGGCTTCCAGTGTCTGACCAGGTCCAGCATGTGCTGAGCTCGCATTTAGCCTGTGCAAGACTCCTGCAAAGGCACACTCACCTCAGAGACGCTGCAACACGATCAGATAAACAGTATTGTGACAAACTCGTTCTCTGCACAGTTTGAGCAGGATTAAGGTGCCCAAACATAAGCATTTAGGGGACCCCACCGAGTCTCCAACTGCTGTTTTGAAAGAGCGTTTCGGTTTGTGCAGCACAGCTGGCAGTGCTGCTTGGAAGTACCAGACCTCCAAGGGCATCGGAAATGGCACTAGACTCCAGTGTATGGATATTTCAATCACAGCAGCACTAACGGAGGAGAAACTCCTAAATCTACTTGTGTTTGATCAAGAAACGTAGTTCACAAACCTCAGTGAGCCATTAAAGCATCTGCTTCACAAAGTTAGGCTCCTTAAGCCCAAACTAATCCACCCTAAACTTGGGCATTTAAGACAGTGTTAAGAACCTGTGTACCATGAATTCCCTCTGTAGTCAGTAAAAAGAGAGGTATATCTATGAGTTCATCTAAAATCTAGCAGTTTCTATGTGGGATTATCCCAGGGTTTGCCAGCCATCTAATTGTTGGCCAGGGACTTTCTTCCCACATGCTTATTTTGATCCACATGGCATGTATTTGTGCTTTGCGGCAGCAGTTTGCCAAAAGTAGAAAGTCTGGATGAGTCCACGCTTGTGGATGAGTCCTAGCTTGTAATAATTCCCCTGCAGTCAGTGGAGCTACATGTGCCTTTGAAAATGTGTGAGAGTAGAAGCAGGTTCCCCCATTGCATTCAGAGAAACAATCTGGGTATCAGATAGCATCCAGCATTTGTCTACCGGAAAGTCCCTGCTGCAGCTGATGAAATGTACGCTCTAGTTAAGTCTTGTTACCCTTTTGTCATATAGATCAGAATTATCCAGGTTCAAAACAGCTCTGTTAGTGAAAGGGAGAGGATGAGGGAGAAGAGGAAACTCAACAATGAGTGAAATGACATTTCGATGAGAAGCTTGCCATTCAGCTGACAGCTGAAATCTAAATTTCAGTAAGATGAGGAGTGTGGAGTCGTGTGGGCAGACCTTACATACTGCAAGCGCTTGAATTTTTGAGGGATGAACTGATGCGGACATTTGAAAATGACAATTTACAGAGCATCTTACCCAAGTGGTGGGAGGAATGGCCCGGCTAGGGGAATACCCATAGGTTGTTGCCATGCATTGTTTTATGATATGAAGGCTTTTGAATGCATTCATGTAATAAATAAATAAATAAATGCATACATAAATTAAGTGCATCACTGTCACCAAGGGCCTTTTCTGATATTTATCAGGGAGACATGCTGTGTTTTCCTTTTGAATAGCAATGCTTTTCACTGCTGACAGATTCATGTAGGACAATCTCAAAATCTTAAAGGAGAATTGAATAGGTTTTCCAGCAGAATTAAAACGTAGTGAATGAAATATTACAATGTTTTTGCTGACTTAGCAGCTTCAATATAGATATAGAAAGATCCAATGTGTGTCTGAAAGTCTTGGAGCAAGTTTCATTTTCATAACATAAGAATCAAGACATATTACATCGTCACTTCTATTTTAATCAGAAAGGTGTCTTTTATGCCATTGAAGAACTACTGAAATTGGTCTGGTATTTACACCACTTTCTGTACTATTCTATTGGGTCTTACTACTGATGACTTTAATTTGCAAGAATATTCATATGTCCTCATGTTTTTTCATCTGGAGCATGGTCTGATCTCTAGCTTCAGATGATATTATTTTAAGAACCAGATCCTGGACAAGTGCCAATTTCCTCTGACGTGTTTTGCTAAAATGACAATACCCTGCTTTGCCTATAGATATGTAAACAGATAGGCAGTGAATGGGTGCTCAGCACTGTGTAGCATTGCTGAAGAACTTGGTAGGCACAATAATTTAGTTCCTGCTAGTTACTTCAGCACAACTCTACACCAGCCTTTCACCAACAATCAGTCTTTATTCCTCAGCTTTGCCTGTAGACTTTCCTGCCCCTTGTTAGTGCCAAAAAATTGTTGGTTTTGTTCTGCAAGGTTGTGCTTTCTGCCATACAATAGCACTTCCATCTCAAAGAAACATTTCTCAGCCATTCAAGTGGCTTAGGGTTTATGGGTTTGGGGTTTTTTTCTTTTTTTCCCCCCACTATTTCCATTCTTCACTTTCCAATGCGGACTTAACCTGTGACAAGATATTTGAATAGGAAAATCATGCTGAGGACTCCATAACTGAAACTGAAGTGTAATGTAGGGAAAAGAAAAAGAAGAGGTGAGAGAGTTGAGCTGTTCAAGCATGAGTGAAAGGATAGAAGTTAAGAGATGGGACTTGTATTGAGCATTTTCAGATCAGCCAGAAATTTTTCCTTAAAAGACACAGAATGAAAACTGATGGGAATATTCAACATTAAAGAATTTGGAGAATAGATCCTTAACCTGCTTCATCACTACTTTAGAAACCGATGTACAACTCTGCGCAAGTTGCTCCTTTGTCTCTCTTTAGTCTCATTTGCCCTGTTTCATCTCTGTGTTTTGTAAGCTCTTACAGAAGATTTTAAATAGTAGAGCTTTCCATAGAATGGTTATAACAACTATTAAATACATTTTCTGATCTGAACCAAGCCAAGGATCTATGACATGAAAACCTCAGAGACTCACATCTAGCCTCATGGCTCTGAGTGCCCACCGTCCAAAGGTGATAGAATGAGGTGTCATGCTCCATCAGCTGCTTCCAGCATACATATACGATAGGAGATGAAGTTAAGTATGTGTTTCTGAATTGAGTTTCAGGAGATGAGGTTTTATTTCCCAGGCACTGGAACAGGTTGCTCAGTGAAGTGGTTGAGTCACCATCCCTGGGGACATTTAAAAGACGTGTAGACGTGGTGCTTAGGGGCATGGTTTAGTGGTGGATTTGGCAGTGTAAGGTTTACGGTTGGACCTGATGATCTTAAGGGTCTTTTCTAACCTAAATGATTCTATGATTCCGTGATTAATCACAGACTTTTTGCAGGACTGGGAAAGCAATTTAACATAATGAAGCCTCAGTTGACCAATATTAATCTATGTGATGATGCTGTCCTGTGTTCCAGGAATGTTACTGTGGTCAGAATCTATTACTGTTTATAGGTAGTTTAAATAATATGGGTTTTATTCATCCTGTAGACTTGAATCAAGTTAGGATGGCTTGAACCCTGAGCCTGATAAGGCTCTTTCTTCAGAGAACAGTTTACTGGTCATAACATCAAGTGAAAACCTGAAACATTGTTTTGATTTGAAATCCAAATAATTCTGAAAAGTAAAAAAAGTTTAATCTGCTTTTTTCTTCCTCATGTTTTCCATAGAAATACTGCATTTTTCAAAGAAAAAATCTTTATTCAGAAGATAATGTGTGTATTAGCTAAAATCATTGCTCGTCATGAAGTAAACTTCTTTGCAGTTGCTAAGCTCCTGGTTTCTCTCTTCTTTCCCCGTTCCATATGTGTAGTCATTTGCATTGAGGGTGTATGATGCAGAGAGATCATGTCATCATTGCAACAGTTTTAGGGCTTCATTTAGGTTATTCTCTTCCTTGTCAATATTATTATTTGTTATCAAATTTTACAGTACTAACAGAAAGTGGGGATTTCCCCCCCCTCTTTCAGGTAAACAAAGGAGAACTTGAACCTGCTATTTATTCCTGCTTCCCAGGGCTAAACTTTAGGTTCAAGCAGGTGGCATTTTTTACATTTGGAGAGGCTCAACCTCTGCAAGCATTGCTTCCAGACAGACTGGGAGGGGGTAAGGGCAGAAAACAGAACTGTGTTGGAAGACCTGTTTTCCATCCTTGGCTGGAATGGTATCAGGCTGTCATTTATCCTCTCTGTGCCTCAGTTTTCAGAACTATAAAATTCAGTAAGAAGCTGTGATCAGCTCTTCTTTGCTTCCTTCAGTAAGAACCTATTTCCTCCTCTCTTTCTTTTAAATGATCTGGATTATAAGAGGTCAGGCAGAACTTTTCTGCTTTGCACTGCCTTAGGACAGGAGAAGGCTTCAGTGTCCATGGGACTCATTTCTGGTGGGTTGGTGTGGTCAAACCCACCAGTCTCCTGCTGTGATAACCCCACTGGTCATTTACATGCAAGCACCAGTCTGGTTCTCATTTAGAATCCTTTGAAAAAGTTTCTAAGCTTCATTTGCTATAAAACAGAAACTCTCTTCTCTCACTGCCCCTTCTGCCTCTAGCTGGCTGGTGGATTACCGATTACCTGTCTTTAACCATGATGTGAACTATGCCAGCAAGAATATAAATACATACTACTTAAATCCTGTTTGCATTAAGATAACAGCAAAGTGTTGACAACATTAAGAAGGGAGAGAAACAGAGAGAGAGAACTTAAAAAATAAAATCTCTCATCAGAAATCAATTAACCTGCTACTCACCTTCTCCTTTACAGACTGTCAGATGGAAACTTTTGTGTATTTATGCCATGACAACATAACTCTTTTTTCCTTCTTCTTTGTCATAAATCAAGATCCAAGCAGATTCCTGGTGATACTCAGCTGTTGACTTCACTCTTGTTTTAAAAAATACCTGGCCTGCAGTTCACTGGAAATTGGGAGAGTATTCCAAGGAAATTAATGTCACCATAGGTTTGTGCTAATTCTATATTTGCCCCTTGAGGTTTGCTGTTGGGGGAGGATACTGTGGTAGATAGACTGTTAGGCTGACATTGCCCAGCTGCTGCTACTTTCCTGTGGATGAGGGGAGTTTTCATCGGAAAGGCAGGAGCACACTGGTTTTGCTTTACATGAGTGTCTGCATCTCCTGGCAGTGGCTGGCTGCAGGACTGGGCCCATGTGAGTTTCGATTTCTAATAGAGGTGGCACATTATGGTTAGCTGTCAAGTAAATGGTTGTGCAGGATCAAAATCCCATCTTTCCTACCTAGTAGTGTGGAAGGACTGCTAAATATGGACACATGTTCTCTTTTTAGTTCAATGTTGAGACTGCAGAAAGGTAGCTGAAGAGAGCAAAGCAGATCAAAGCTGGTCTTTATACTGAGGAATCATTTTGGATATATAACTCAATTTTTCTTATTCCACTGTTTCTGATCCCTGCCAGGTTTTTAAAAGTATAAAGAGTCAAAACAGTTAAAAAAGGAAATACGCCAAAATAGACTAAGGCTTCTTTGGGGTTTGTATGACATTATTTCCTGGGTCCAGGTGAAGTCAATCACAGAACAGAAAGGTTGCCTCTTTTCCTCAGGGCCTCCAATGTAAATATAAGAAGAGACAAATGCAATAATAGGAAAATACAGAGGAAAAGCATGACAGAATTGAGTAGTGGGTTCGGGAACTCAGCATTGCAACATCTTCACACCCCCATATATTTTATTTATTTATTATTTTGCAAAGCAATTTTCTCTAAAAATGTGCACACACAGAGGAAAAGTAATTTTCAAGATCCTTTTTTTTATAATAAAGCTGCCACATATCAGCTCACAAAACCTCAGAGAGCTCAGCTGGCTCCACTATTGATGAGCCTATGAGGCTGAGCAAATCACTTGGCTTCTTTTGGCTCCATTTCAGCTTGCACCAGTGGTCTGTTCCAGATAATTCTAGTATTTGCCTCTTGGTCACAGTGTATCTCATCTATCTTCTGCTACACTACCTGTCTGCGCAGCACATAGGACGACTGTGTCCTAGTCCTTTGCTGTCATTGTAATGCAATAATAAAAATAATAAATCATATTAAGAACAACTGGCAACAAAAGTAATATGGAATTTTTCGAAACCACGATACCACTTTCTGGGCTACTGATACTAAACTGGATTTTGACACACAGAAATCAAAACAATGCTATTGGTTCCAACAAAGCTGTACCAGTTTACATTACATAATATGTAAGTTTACTTGCTTAAAAAATCTTGAGCACATAGCTTTTGCAACTATGAATTTTTTTCTCATTTTTCCCCCAAAGAACTGGAAGAAAACTTACTATCTACCAAGAGGAGATCTAACATATTAAATTAGATCACAGACCAAATATATTAGATCAACATCTGTTCTCCCAGAAGAGGCTTGCTTACTGGCAATAATCCAACCTGACAGCTTTAGGATCAATCATCTTATTAAAACTTTCTTCTCTTTTTCTTCTCTCTCTCTCTCTCATTCCTTGAAGGAGCTTGGCAAAGTTTATTTGTTTGTCTGTTTGTTTGTTTTTTCTACTTCAGAATTTCTCTCACTAATACTTCCATAAGAAATAGATTTGCCTCAAGTAGCTTACATTAATCTGGGACACAATAATGAATAAATATTTGGAATAAATAATGCATAATGTCTAAGTCTGATAATTATACTAATGATGACTGACATCCTCTTAGCACCTTCCCACCCCAAATCCCAAGGCACTTAATTGAATGACTACAGATTTAGGGACTGGGGGAGGAGATGGGGAAAGATCCTGAGCTGCAGTAAGCTGTCAAAGCTTCTCTGATGTTGCCTGGGCCTCTTTACCATGTATAAAGTCTGCTTTTGTTTACAGAACCCTCACTATTAGCTGTAAAATAGGATGGTTTTTATTACAAAATGGCTCCCTAAAAAGGTTTTTTGTGTTTGTGGCTTAGTGGGCAAAGAGTCGTAAAAGGCCAATACTTGGGAGAACTAGCAGGTGGTAGGAGGGTGCACCACCTCTTGGAGCGGTCCGTGCTGCGGTGATCCCTGTCTACTGCAAGGACAGAGGCAGGGAGGGGACTAAGAGAGAGCAGCCCAGGGAAGGCAGCAGCTGCTGCCGAGGCATGGGACAGTGTCCCACTGCATCCATGCCACTCCGCTTCGGAGCTGAACAATAAGGGGTGGCCAACAAAAAGCAGACGTCTTGGATGAGGAGCAGGAAAGGACACCTGTAGGATGTGGCTGAGCTCTCAGGGTTGGGTGGAAAGGACAGCACACTCCTGGAAAGCCCGCCAGCTCTGGCACGTTAATGAAGAGGTGTTGCACGGTTCAACCTCGTGCTCCTTCACAAATAGGGAGCAGTTCTTGCTATTGATGTCAATGGTCATGTGAAGCAGGATTCAAAACTGGGTCTTTTCTAATCAGCTTCCCCTGGACTTGATGTTCTCCAAATCCAAAATGAAGGTGAGCGATAAAGAGATGAAGGAGGGAGTTGCAAATCAGGGCGTGACCCAGAGGATGCAATTTCATAAAAACCAGCATTGGAAAGAAGCTGCTAGCTTTTGGTCAGTATGCTTAGGGTGATTTGGAGGACATTTCCAAAAGCAGTGGTCCATTTTTCTGCCAGAGCACCACTTTGAGCTCTGGCAGAGAGCAAGAAGCTACTTCATTTTTCCCTTTGAGGAACGACTGCCTCCAGGCCACTTTGCTTCAAAACTCATTCCCCACACACCCCGAGAATTCAGGGTACCAGAACCTCTGGGCTCGACCTCTTGATGTAAAGCTCCTTCACTGTGGGTTGGTTTTTTTTTTCTTTCTGCTAGCAGCCCTCACAAGTAAACACATTCTATATAAAGCTGGCAGGTGTTATAGCAGCTAGTGGTCAGAGTAACACCTGGACATCCCTTTCACAGTGGCCTGTTCAGTATTGTAAAGTTTGCGGACCTTCTACAAGTACCATGGAAAGGATTGTGCCTTAGCTGTCAGGGTCATGACAACAATTTTAAAAGTCTGCTTTGTCCCCAGTTGAATTTAAATGGACGTAGGAAAGCTTCCAGATATTCTAGGGCTGACTCTGAACCTGTGTGTTCTGGAGCACATCTATACAAGAGGAACAGAGCAGGGACCTCATCAGGGAGGTATACAGATTTGTCTGCGGGGTCATAGCCTTTGAAGAGCCATATACATCCTCCATTTCATAAATGGTTCAGTGGGACTATTCACAAGAGGAAAGATAATACAATGATTTGCCTATATAAGCATGGCAGACAGAAACACAATGTGCAGCTGGAGAGCGATAAGGGAAATTGATTTCTTTTCCCTATTCCTTTTCACTTTATTTCTCCTGGATGGCAGCAGCAGCTCTGTTCATCGATATTTTGCCTCCTTCTCCTATGCGGGGGCAAATTTTCCAACAAGCTGGAGCCTGCTGAAGGTAGATATATTGAATAATCTGCCTCTTTAAAAAAAGAACTGAGTTTTCATGAAAATCTGCTCTATGTTGGCCAAGTTATTGGAATATTTTCCCTTTTTCTTTATACTCGTCACCAAGTTATAGGACTAAGAACACCGCTCCAAGTGTCATGCAACCATCCTAATCAGCTGGTGATTTGGAGAGATACATGTCATCTAAACCATAGTTTTTTCACTGGCTCTTATTGCTGTGCTAGATACAGTAATAAACACTTAACCGCCCGTAAGATTTCTGTGCAGTCTCTGCTTGTGTTTAGGCTGCAGATGAAGCAATGTCAACACAAGCATGATAAATTGGAGGTTTCTTCCGTGGAGCGCTTGCACACACACAAACAAACTCTTCATTAGCGAGAAGATAAACAAAACAAAACCCACAGCAGTCCCCACGAATGTGTCAGTAAATTGCTTCAGGGTGAGAAAACACCCTCTGCATCAACTTCAGGATATCAGGGAGACTGGGGAAGCTGCTGCCAGGCTGGAAGCATCTCCTGGGCTGCTTTGTTGCCTCTGCGAGAGGAGGCTGCAGAGTGGAAATCCTCCCCTCGCCCAACGGGCAGGTCCCCCTGGCCCCCACAACTCTCCAGGATTTGGTGCTTTGCCTGAAAAACCCAATCCTGTGAAATTACTCAAGACGAAGCAGCTGGAGTTAATGCGTTCTGCCACATGTGGGCTCACTCTGAGGACTGCCTGGGTTCCCCCCTAATTTAACTGCAAGTTTTGAAATTCTGCTACAGGGACCAATGCCCCATAGGGAGAAGGGAAATATTTGGGTTCTCTTGGGTGTGAGAAACTGTTGCAAATAATAGTGTCAATGCTGTTTATCATTCTGCAATCAATTTGGAAAGAAGAGCTTAGGAAATACACACCAACAGGTTCCATTAGGAAATACGGGTTTTCCCTATGATTTTTTTTACTACAATTGAAAATGTTAACTTATTTAGTATTTTGTACCTGTTGCACAAGTTTCTTTATTCAGCACAACAGGAAGAGTGTTACCTATGGGATTCAGCTGTTTTCTTTTTGTTTCCTCTACTTATGTGTTTATTCAGCTGCCTTAACTTTGTAAAAGGTAAGGCAAAGTAATTTTTTCTTTGTTGCCAAGGTGGGCTAAGATGCATCCTGATTTTTTTGAATATGTATTTTTACATTAGCTTTGTCTGAGAGTATTGATTTCAAAGGTTGTAAATCTAAAGAAAATGAAATACAAGAAAAGAGAAGAAAAAAAAACAGCTATGAGGCTCATTCATAAAGCAGAATTTGGAGGCTCAGTGGTGGAGGGAAAAATATGGAGAAGCACACATTTAAAAAAGGATAGGAAAAGAAGAAAAGCAAATGATATGTTAAACCTCATGATAAAAATAACACACTCTTGGTAGGTTGTAAGCATATTTCTTTTAGAGGGGTTTTGGAAGGATTGAGGCTGGATTGTTTGATGAATAATTTTCTCTGTGACTTATCAAATAACTGTTTCATATGCTAACTTTAGACAGTGTAATGTTCACATCCTCTAGAATCAAGGAAGTCTAGGCTGTCTTCAGTCATCCTTATCACTTGCTGATTCAGATTACTTTATTAGGAGAACTCAATGAAACTTAAAAAAAAAGTACACTTCTTTCCAAAGAAAATTTTTCTTCATAAGAACTTGAATAAATTTGCCACTGCTAACAAGTTTAAATGTTTGATGTTACATCTTATTTCTGAACCAATATAGCAAAGTAGGAACACTACCTTTTCTGGAAAGATCGTCCACATATATTTGTTTTCTTACAGAAACTTTTTTCTCCCCCCTGCTGTTGCTGGGGGTGAGGCTGGCACTTTAAATCGGTAAAGACTTACAGCTGTGGGTTTTTTTTTTTCTTGGTAGTAGCTGTGTCATGGTGACCTGTTGCTGTCTGCCTGCTTCTACCTAGTGAGTATTCTGGTTTATTTTATGTTTGGGTTGTTTTTCTACATGGTGCCTGGGTGTTCCTTAGCATATTGTCCCAGAATATATGCATATCTGACTGAGTTTGTTGTGGGATGAAATAAGTAACTTTTTGACGTATACTAGTTTACATAAGAAGCCTAAACCTTTCATCAAGAGTGAAAAAAGCCTTTTTTTTTTTAACGTTAAAAGTAGCTAGTACTTAAATATCTTGTGTAGTATGGTTTCTTTAAACAAGGCACTGAAATAAAAGGCATGGATTCAGGAAAACGTTTGTTGGACTTGTGAAACAATCCTGCAAAAATACAGTTGAATTGTTTGCCTTGATAGGTATATTTCAGACATACCTGTGCCTCTTAGGTATTTTTTTATATGGATGTAAATGGTTTCAAAGACCTCCTCTGTATTTTTAAGCTTCAGATGCTTTGAAGATGTTTTTTATACTATGCAGTCCTACACTTGTGGTACTGCCCCTTCAGCCTTTTCTCAACTAGATCTTTTTCTTTCTTTTCCCACTTCTTTTTGCCTCTTTAATTCAGATTCACAAAAGTTCATGCTGTTTATTGCTCAAGTCCCTTTTTCTCTCTTTGTACTTTTTTTTTTTTAAGTTTATATATATATAATCCTGTGTCATGGGTGCGACTCAACTAAAAAGCAGACTGAAAATCTGAGTTCTTAGTTATAAATTTTGTTTCTTTATGAGTAGTTTTTCTTTCTTTCATTCTTCTTTTCTAAATGGGATCCAGTATGACTGGGAAGCAATCTCAGTTTTCTTTCCTATAAAAATATTTGGGAGGGCCACGTGGGCTTCTCAGAGGTTAATAAATTTCATAACTGGAATGAATTGCAAAAAGCAAAGAAGTGATCACATCAAAAGTGTCTACAGTTATTACCCTCTACTGGAGATGTTCAGTATTTTGTACCACTTAGCTTCTTATTTACTATATTGTATATATTAAATCTAATTATTTTCAGACATATAATTAGTCTCTGCATGTAAGAAAAATAAGTGTTTCTTCGATTCTATGTTTTAAAATAAATACAGCCAAGACTCATTGTTGTCTCAGAACTAGCTCTGTTCACAAAAGTTTGATGCTTTCTGACTCTTACTGCTGTTAGTGTATTTACATCACAAATAAAGAATAATAAAACGAGAATTTAGACAGAGCTATCTATGCCAGATGAATCAATTCCACAATGTTTTATGTTCCCTGTGCGGGTAACATTTAAGTGCCATTCTCTTTCAGTTTTTGTCAAGCATTATGTTTCATGTTTGCTTTTGGAATGGTGTTAGATGTTCACACCATCACACTCTTCCTCCCACTCCCTTCCCAAAAATATGGTAGGATTTTTACAGTGATTTATTTAGTAGTTCACTGGGAATCTGACTCTTCAATTTTATCACTTGCTTTTCTCTTAGTTTTGTAAAGTTAGCATTGCCTGAATACAGAGAAGGTTTTTGGCATTTAACATACAGAAAACTGTGCTTAAAATACCATTACCGTTGTAACAAACCAATAAACCCTGAAGAATTCGTTTGAAAGGCTGAAATTATGTCCTTAATTTACATGCTTTTCCTTCTCCTTGTTAAGAACAGTGGTGATGAAGTGTCATCCTTAACTTTGAATTGCCCAGCATCTGTTGGTTTGTGGCACAGCCCAAACCTAACATTATTTAAATGTATTTTTGTGCATCTGAATTTTAAATGGTGCCCTGAGGATTCAGTCCAGCAGCCAGGACTATGATAGTTACAAGGTTATAATTTCTCTTGTGCTCGTTTTTTGTTCAAACATCTATCTAACTAATTCAGTTTAAAAAAAAAAAGAACCAAACACAAAACAAAAAACTAAGGAGGAGGGAAACCAGATTATATTTGTGGAAATATTATGGAGGTAGGGTTACCAATCTGTTTCTTTCCTTAAATTTTCAAGTTAATTCCCCAGAGCAAGGATACTTGAAATTTTTCACAGCACTTCATGTCAGGCTTGCAAATCGCGGTGTTCATCTGTTCTTAGGTTTGTTTTGCTTTTCCTTACAAAATGAACAACAAAAACATATGCATATATAATGTATACATAACATGACAGCTGAAGGAACCCTGAAAGCTGAAATCAGTTTATATCAGAAGAAAAGGTGGAACTAATTTGAGAAGCAGCCCACTACAAATTATCGAAGCCTGCAAATGGTGGCAGACTGCCTCTGTGTTAAGATTCTCTGTTCTCAAACACTGCCATGACTTTGTATGGTGTTTACACAGGTTTCAGTGGTGATACATTCAGTAACTCTGTTTTAAATGGACAGATCAGATTGCTAAAATTTGGATTAAAAGTAGTATTAAAAACCAGGGCCTTTGAGAATGTGGATTTTGGTTTGTTTTACAGGGTTTACACAGACAGCTTATTTAGGTGCCCTTTTTTTTTTTTTTTTTTTTTTTTAGAAAAAAAAATCTTTTGTTTTTAGCTATATGAGCTGCTTTAATAAAGTGTAAGTAAACTCTGTAAATCTTAATGTTTTGTTTTACCTTTGGATTTCATATCTGTGACACTATGTAAGATTTTTAGATTTAAAAAATATTTAGAATCACAGGTGTTTTGAAAATATTGTTTAGTTTTCCACTCTTGGGAATTTTTTTTTTCTTTTTCTTTAAAAGACAGATAAATTTCTTATAACACTTCAGGCACTTGGGCTTAGGAAAAAATACTAATACAATGTGGAAAGTAGTAAAATAATTGGAGTTTTTCACTGCAAGTATTGCTTCTTTCGAATGCTTTTTCCTTCTTGCTCACCAGTTAACATCAGCCAGCTTCTTCTCAGGGCAACTTTTAGTTTTGTCAAGGGGAAGAATATGCCTTGCTGAGGCAAAGAAATAAGAGCAATCACATTCCTTCTTCACATTCTCTGCACTTATTCATGTCTCTTCCTCCTAATTTTTCATCTTTCATATGTGGCCTGGAGCAGAATCTCATCTATTTACAATAATGGGAAAAATATTGAAAAATAGGAGATCCTTTCCAAGCTCCATTAGCTAAGCAATATGATGCATGTTGATGAAAGGTGCTGACAGCCTCTCGTAACTCAGGTCTGGAGAATGGTTCTATGATCAGTGTCAGCTCCATTGCTCAAAGCTCACCCTTAGTGCTACCGCTGAAGAAGGGCACATGAGGGACACCATTCTTTGGCTGGGCTAACATTGGCATGAAATCTGCAAGGAGCTTGATTCCACACCTCTTGTGCTGATTTCTTGTCAGAGTGATGGCACTGTCTTTGCAGGCTGAGAGTGCCTCAGGACCCACAAGTACCATATTATCTTTTGGCTTCTTTGATGTTTCTAAGCAGCAAGGACATATGAGCAAACCATAGTAAATGGTGGAACTGCTTCAGAATGACACCTGTAGTCTCTTGAATCTCCACTGGTGTACTCTCGTTTACAGATGCTGTTGTCTCACCCCACAGTGCTTTCTTAGACTCAATTTCTTCACAAAAAGTGTTTTCACTGACCTTGAGGAACCTCTTTGTGAGACCCATCTGAGGCCTGTTGATTGCTGGTGGTGTCCAAGGCTGTATCACTGCATGTAAACATGTGCTTGGCTGAAAAATGTAAATCACTTTGGAGGTGAAGTGGAAGAGCTGCAAGTGGAACCTATTTGCCAAGAATTATGTAAGACCAAACCAATGAGGGCCAGTATGACACAAAAGTTCTTGCACAAAACCAAATGTGAAAATAACCTCTGGTTTCTGATATATCTTCATCCGGAAGAAACAGACTTGAACAACAGTGGTTTTCATCCCATATATGTTGTTGCTTTCCAATGTGTTATTCTATTATGTGAGAATGATGTGCATAGCATAGCTGTCAAAACATCAAGGAACTACATCCAGGCAGTTGCTGAACACCTGCAAATCTCACTGAAGTTGGCGGAAGATGCAGCTGCCAAGCTGTAGCTCAGCTCCGCTCCTTGAAGGGACTTGACTACAGTGAGTAATAAAAAAACCCCAATAACAAAAGCAATTAAAAGTCACAACTACATTGCAATGTGCATTTTAGGGAGATAGGTTGTGTGTCATAGAAAATCAAACTCTATTTCTTTACTGGAAATAAAATGAGACTAATTAACTGTTGCACAGCAGTGACTATTCTGGTTGGTGTCCAAAGCCTATATAAGTTTTCTGCTTTGTTAGATTTATGGAGCTTTTGGTGTTGTTACCTCAGTAGCAGTTATGCTGAGTTTTAAGAGCCTGACAGAAAGTCTAATAAACAATTATTATTTTTTTTAAGGGTTCAGAAGGATGTGCCTAGCTGTTAAATAAAAAACAGGATCATTGAAATAAATTGCATTGCCATAGCTGATGCGAAGAGGGGGCTGTAGTCAATGTTGATTCGGAAAACTTGGGTCCTAAATTTAGACCACTGCATCTACAGGAGGTTAGCAAGTAGGTGCCAAGTTGAGATAATGAGTTTACAATTATAAAAAAAAAAAAAAAAATTAAAAAAATCTTCCCTCAAGAAGGACTTGAACGTGGTACTTGAAGAACCCAACGAAAGGCAATCTTTGTGTAGCTGCTTAAGGTACCACTGATGATCTCTACCTCTATTTGCCTCGACACATTACGGATAGGTATCTATTTGCAATATTTTGCATTCTGTCTACAGTGAGCTGCTCTTTCTCCAAGACCAAGTAGAGAAAATGACTCTGCAGGCTTCCATTTCTTATTCATTAAAGTATTTTCTTAGAGGAAGATGCAGCTGCTTGATTCTTCCATAATTGCTTTATGTAAAGATATATTGACGAATTGATAGATTATGTTCACTTCAGATCCCAATTTTTTCCATTTTGTTAAGTAAATCCCATGTTGTTTTAGCTAGTTTTGTCTTTTGGAAAGATGTAAGTGGTGATTTTGAAGAAAACATAGATGTTTGTGCCTCTGGTCACTTTGCAAGTGGGACTTCTGCTTTTCATTCACACTCATTTCACACATGAAATACCTGTATGGGATGCCCTTTTGGACTTCTCCTGTGGGGCAGAGGAGGACTGCATGAGTTATCTAGCTTCATTCATGAAGTTCTCCAGAGAATTCCAATTTTATAGGGGCTTTTCATGACTCTTCATGTGATTTCTTATAATATTGTATTCTACTAGTTTTAAGACCTCACTGTATAGAACAAAAAAACCTGCATCAGTTATTTTATTGATGGATGCTGTGGACCTGCTGGGAACTTGGAGAATAGAATTGATCTTTTGACTAACTTTCCCTTTGCATCTGTCTTTAAGACCGACCTCATAAAGTAGGCAACTTCAATACCAGTACATGAGCTTCAAACAGATTGAATCATCTTTGTGTTACATTTTCTTTGAACTGTCATCATGTCTTTGTCTCCTTTGTGGTGGTTTTGTTGTTGTTGTTTTTTGTTTTCTTTTTTCCTTCTCCTTGATTCTCTCTTCTGTCTTGGGCCTTTCATATTTTTCAACTTCGTGTTAAAATGACCTCTGTGTTGTTTGCAATGTGAACGCAGAATTTCATTTATATTTGGCACTTAATCAACGGGGAGCACAGCCCAATGTCAAATTAAAGCTACTTATTGTAGAACAGCATAGGAAAAGACAAAGTGTATTTTCTTTAAGTCTGTGTGTGAATCTTCTGCCCAGATGTGTCTGAAACTGTATATATGCGTGTGTTTGGAGGGCAGGTTGCCTTTATTTTGTTACATATATGTTTTTTTTTTTTCTTTTTTCAGTAAGATTAAGGGCTAGAAGCATCACTCTCAGAACAAATGAAACAGTCGGTGGTTGGTTTAGCATCCCTTTTCCATTACAGCCTGAGCCTATCCTACGCAAGATACCTGGTCTGGGTGTTGCCTTGTATTCAGGGTAGACATGACACTAGGAGAGCTGCTGCTGTTAGTGGACTGCAGTCTAGCTGTTTTCTCTTGTCTTTACTGGCTTTGGACCCCAGACTAAAGGTTGGAAGCATATGCCCATCCTTGTGTTCAAAATACAGCATAGACAGGCTCACACACACAAACACAGCATGAGTGTGACAATTATGCTGTTCTGATCGTTACCATGGGGATACAGCAGTTTCCCACAGCTTCTCTATATGGAACCTTTGGATGCAACAGTCTGGCAGCTCAGTAGCTCTGTAAAAGTAGAGTTTCTTGCCCTGTCAGGTATTTTGTCACATTTGTCTGGAGGAGGGCTTTGGGTTTGGACTTGTAAAATATGTGGAGATCAGCACCATCTCTGTAGTTATCTGTGCCTATGTGTTGAATCCCCTGGAGCAGGCAGGCCCATGAGTAAGGTTTGTGTGCAAGAAGACACTTTACTGCAAACCTGCACGCTCACCACAGATGAAGGCTGGGGGAAGCTTGTTTTATATCCTGGAAACTTATAGTGTAAGAAAACAAGGAAAAGTCTAAGGGTAGTAGGAGACAGAGTGCATTCAGTTATTAAAAATCTATGGGCATCATGGGTGGTGATTTTGCCTTTTAAAAAGGAGTGGAGTTATGCAACTAAATTTCATATATGCTCTGGGAAAATATGAATGTTGATATTCATAAGAGATTGTTTATCTGGTGACACAGATCTTGTTGTTCTTATCCAATTTCTTTCCTAGAGCTCTGGTATATCATAAAGTTGAAACATTGATTAAACAAGATATTAACCATTTAAAGGCTAAAGAGTGTTTTTTTCCTAAAGACAAACTATTCAGAACAAATAAGATACTTATAAGTTTAAGAAAATGATGGGTTTTTTTCAATTACTTTCAAGGTTGGCAAGAGAAATTTTATTACTGCTTAATTTGATCTCTGGTTTAACGAATCCTGTGGGTTTTTTTGCCCTATAACTTCTACTTGAGTTATGCCATATATTTTAGAGAGCTTTTAGCCTTGATTCAAGTCACAGGTAATAAAGACCTTACCACATCTATTAGTAGTTTCTCCTAATGGCTAATTACTTTGCTGTTACCAGTGTGTTTTGTAACTTTACTGTGATGATTTGTTTCTTTTGTCTGTTTTAAGCTGCCAGCCGTTGGCTCTCATTATCTTAAAAACTTGACCTGTCAGTTGTGGGCAAGTTGCTTTATAACACTATATTGGTTAAATGTTATTGAGAGGCTTTCTTTGTTTCTGCTGCTTTACACAAGTGTTAGCTCGACCTCTAATAGCTCTCACAGCTCTTCTATGATTCTGTTCCACACTTGAGACCCAGCATGGTTCCACAGTAGCCCTAGGCAGGACCACAGGCCCTTCTTCTGCTCCCCAGTGTACTTGTCATGATATTGCGCCAAGCCATGTACATATAGCATCATGCTGTGGCGTTGTTAGTTTTTTTTGTTGGGTTGGGTTTTTTTGTTTTGTTTTATTTTTCTCTCACCAAACCTTACTCAGATAACTAGTTGCCTCTGGGATTCTCATAAGTGTTGTGCTATTTTGGGGTTCACCCAGACACTTTAATAGGTCATGTGAAAATACGTGTTTGAAGAAGCAAAAAAAAAATTGTGATGAGAGTCCCCTTCTTTCTAAATGTAAAATAAGAATTAGTGGAGATGGTGAAACACTCAGACTTCTGCATAAATGCTATGTTATCCAAGGCTCTGTAACTCTCTTCCTCTCTTTTGAGCCTCCCACCACAAGCAACTTTTTTCAGATATGATTCTTTAAAAACATAATTATCCAAACACTCACCTTAGGGTAAGCTGACCCAGTGATTCTATGCGTTTAAAACTATTAAATCTCTGCTAACATATCCATTAGAAAGGAATGAAATAATGATATAGACGAAGCTGAACCAAAGCACACAATTAATTAAATTTCATTTTCTGTTGTGATGGATTCCTGGAGCTCTGTGGGCACTGACCAAAGATACATTTGCTTTTCTCATGTAGGATAATTGGATTACCAGGTAGTATGAGTCTTTAATCTTTGCTGATAGAGTGAGATAAATGTCTGCTAAATACACTGAGCAAATAAGAGTAGCTTAAGAAAAGAAGTGACAAAAAAGGTGTCATGAATATAGAGGCTTAAGCAATATTTCTTCTGGTGATGGAGAGGAAAAAGCTGTTCTGTTGTCACTTGGCTGGTTAAACATACTGTGACAACAGGGCTAGCTGCTTCTCTGTGCTCTTTAATAATGTCTCCCTGTATGCACTGAATTTTGAAATGGGGTGTCTCCTTTATGTGTCTGCACAAGTGTCTTTGCTTTTCAGGGAATGGCTGTCTGAAAATACTTGGAAATTTTTTCTCTGTGAGGAACTCCGAAATACAGATTGGAAAAATTGAGGTGTCGGTAGTCATTTCTAGGGTTGAAAATGGACATCAGTTTTTCATCCTGTGATCAGGAGTGAAAATACAGTATGTGCTTCGGTATTTTGGGGGTTGGGGTGGGGTGTGTGCGTTTGTTTTATTTTTTTAAGGTATTGGAACATAAAAAGAAATATGACAGAAATAAAATACCCTTACCATTCTGGTAATTCATCCCACCAATCACCACCTAAAAAAACCCCAATGCCACTCATCTGTGACTAGTCATAGACCTGCATTCAAGCAAAAACAGAGCACGAAAATAGATAAATTATTATGGGCTATGCTATTTGGTGGGGGAAAATAAATAAATTGGGATTGTGCTGGTTTGAGATTGGAAGCAATTTCCTGTGGAAGACCTTTCCTCCTGACCTGTAATTTATGCCCTGCTTGAATAGAGGCAGAACCTGATCTCTTTTGAATACCTGAGAAGTACAGGAGGTTGCACAGACGTAATTTCACAGCTGTGGGAAATAGATACTGAGATCCAAGTGCCTCTGCAGAGCTCCAGGGCTGTCCTATGTAACCAGAGAGGAGGATTTTCAAAGAGACAGCATGTGGCCACCTTCTGTCCACCTTCCCTTAAAAGCCATCTGAGCTGAGTGTTTAACTCATCCGCGGTTCTCGGAAAACCTGGCCCTTCAAGGAGCAGGTTTGGAGGACTAAACAAACAGCTTGAACTCTAGTAAGTGGGCAGACCACCTCCAGAAGTATCAATGTCCTGATGTTCTGTCACGAAGGCAGCTCTGGGCTGCGAATTACCTCAAGGGGTGCCTCACGTTCTGGTGGGTCAGATCACTGCCAATTATACATTCAACAGGGATTGTCAAATTCACTTGTTAAAGCTTGTTTAAGCTTGTTTGAATAGATACCCTGAATTTCTTCCATTTTAGGAAAGCCAGCAATAAAGGGCTAACACCCAGATCAGACTATGGAGACCAGCTTCCACTCTTTCTGGGTCATTTTGTGGCAGTAGGATTCTGGGAAACATGCAAATATATCCTGAACTGTTTCATAAATGCCAGAGAGGTCAATCTTCTTTCCTTGCTTTTTCACGAGGAAGTGATTGATGCTTGGCACTTCTGTATAATAATAAAACATTTCCAAAGTTTATGGTCAATAAATTTATGTAATAAAAAATGCATCCCAATGCTATTATAGTTCATACTTCCACTTCAATAACTTCACAGGCTAAGATAATGTAAGTTTTGGTCATGCTTTTTTCCTTTTCAAAGAGCAAAGACTTTGAAATTTCTTTTAAGGTAGTGCATGTTAAGGTTAGTGTCTCCTTCAACTAGTGATTTCTGCTGGAGTGAAAACTGTGATTTTAATTTGGATTTTCTATGAGCCTTTGCAAAATAGTGTGGTCTGGGACTTTAAGTGGGTGGCAAATATTCTCATGTTGTGTTTTGGGGTTTTTTTTGGACACTTCCAAATACACCTGTATTTTTTTTTAGTGAAGCACCCTACAAAACTGACTTTCTGATGAGGTATGTGTTCATTAGGTGTTTTGACATCTGTAATCTAACCCAAAGTAGAGTTCAGTCACTGGATAAGTCTTCACTGCCTCTACCAATATTTGAATAAAAGCTTCAGGTAAAGAGATGCTATAAAAGCACTTATCTTTCTTCAAGGCATAGCATTTATATGGTCTTTGTTTTTCTTTGTTCTTTTGTTTTCTTTTTTGTTTTGGTTTTGCTTCCAGTCTCTCTTTTTTCTGGCCTTGGATTCAGACAGAAGCAGTAAATGGGGCTGATAGAGGAGAGGATCCAGTACTATTTCCACTAAAATGATGATGTGGGTGTGTGTTAAGAACTGTGCAGGCTCCTAATTGTTCATGTGAGGGATGTAAACAGAGGTCGGAGACCAGATTAATGTGATTTTTCAGTCATAGAAATCCCTAACTGTTCCAGAGCCACTTTGCAGCTAGCTTTAGAAATTAGCTTTAAAAGTTTTAAATAGCCTTTGTTTTCCTTTTAAAACCTCCTATAAGGTTTTTTGAGACTTTTGGTTATGTTAGGCAACGTTTTGTCTTTGCTGTTTTCCGTGCAAGCATGATAGTTAGGCATCAATTCGGTTGCCATATCATAAATACAGAGATAGTGGCATAACCAGGCTCCAGCCAACACTGCAGAACAGGGGTAGTTATTCTATAGGTCCTATGCCATACCTGCCGGCCTCATCCAAGGCACTTTAAGGGGTCTCCAATAGCACTATGTCTGCCTGCATGTAGACAACTGAATTGACATGTTAATGTTTGCTTTTGCTTCCTTTTGAAAATGTGAGGAAAGAAAAAAAAATAATCTGGACTGAAAAAGCCCTGAATTTCCCTTCATTGTTCATTAAAAAAATTAACAAGGTTTGTGTTTTGGTTTTTTTTTTCCTTGCTTTTACCCTTCTTTTATCCCAAACCTGAAAATTTTGATTAAGAAAATGTTTAGAAGATGAACTAGTAGAGAACGGAAGCTACTCACCTTTTTCCAAGTCCATCTTGTAAGAAACTATTCTCTAAAAACTCATTCTGAAAGGTAGTTTCAAGGAATTTTTTCCCTGTAGCAGATATGAGGGATATATACTGTTCTGGGATATTTGCCTGTTTGGCAATGCCTGTTCTCTGTTAGGTTTTGCAAGGTTGATGGAGTGATAGTGGAGAGGCACAGGAAAAACACAGAAAAATTAGAACTCAGACAGGAGGAATGTGTCAGTGGTCAGGATCTCAGAGTTTGCTTGACAAGGCGTTCATCTTGCCAGGCTGAGTTTAACTTAATTATGCAGCGTCCTCCTGAGAGAGAATAACAGTGTCCAGAAAACAACTTGTCCCATCATCCTAAGAAAGGTGTCTACAAAACTAGAGACCATGTTGTCCTGGTTTCAGCTGGGATAGAGTTAATTGTCTTCCTAGTAGCTGGTACAGTGCTATGTTTTGGGTTCAGTATGCGGAGAATGCTGATAAACACACGGATGTTTTCAGTTGTTGCTGAGTAGTGTTTAGACTAAAGTCAAGGATTTTTTTAGCTTCTCATGCCCAGCCAGCGAGAAAGCTGGAGGGGCACAAGAAGTTGGCACAGGACACAGCCAGGGCACCTGACCCAAAGTGGCCAACGGGGTATTCCATACCGTGGGACATCCCATCTAGTATAGGAACTGGGAAGTGGTGGGGGTGCAGGGAATCGCCGCTCAGGGACTGGCAGGGTGTCAGTCGGCGAGTGGTGAGCAATTGCCTTGCTCATCATTTGTACATTCCAATCCTTTTATTACTGCTGTTGGCATTTTATTAGTGTTATCATTATCATTATTAGTTTCTTCTGTTCTATTAAACTGTTTTTATCTCAACCCATGGGTTTTGCTTCTTTTCCCAATTTTCTCCCCCATTCCAGTGGGTGGAGGGGAGTGAGTGAGCGGCTGCGTGGTGTTTAGTTGCTGGCTGGGGTTAAACCACGACACGTGTGAAACCCATCCTAACCTGTCTTTTTGTCTTCCTCTCAAGCTGGCCTTGTGAGATGAAAATTATGACTTAACACCTTTGCTTTCTGATTTTGATAAAACTTTGAAAATTTTTCTTCCAACAGTCTTGTCAGGAGATGACATGTGCCCTCTGCTTTGTTCTTGTGCCTTCTGTTTCATTTCTGCTGTCCTCATGCATGCTGATGGCATATGCTGTAGCTTTTTCTACCCCCAAAAATGTAGAATCGCATTTCTAGACCTGTCCAGTCCTGTGCAATAGCTCATATCTCTGACTTTTGGCTTTTTCTTCTCACTCCATAAAGGCCAGGGCAATATTTTGTGCCTTTAGACAGTCCTTCAGCCTCGCTGCAGCTCTGGCACCCCAATTTATAATCTATTACCAGCCGTTGTCCCCCTTCTGAACTGCCACACAACAGCCACCTACAGGGAAAATTGATGCCCCCAAATTCATCCATAAATGACAAGGATTACTTTAGGCACAGAAAGCTAGTTTATAAGGAGTCCTCAATGTTTGTGTATAAAAATACTCCAGTAGTTTTGCAGTTTTTGAGGAGCAAGTTTAAAAGAAGAAAACACAGCACTTGATGGCCAAAAGGAGACTGCATGGGGGAGAAAATACACTGTCGCTCGTAAGCTGCAATCTGCTGAAACCCAGCGGGTTCTTTTAAGTTTGTCTTTTCTCTGATCTGTGTTTGTTTATTCCAGCAGAACATGTTTTTGTCCAGAAGATATTTTGTGCCTCAAATAAAACATACAACTTTGCACAAAGAGCTCTATTTTAAACTGGTATCAACCATTTACGAAGTTCATTGTGGAAACTGCACAAATAGAAATGTGAAGATACCAGCGTTTAAGGACGGGCTTTTCTCTTTGACTGAGGAGGTCACAATATCTATCTCTTTTCCTTGTAAAACTTACACATTACCAATAAAAGAATTTGGGGCCTCTTTCTAGAAGATAGCAAAGATAGGACAAATTTTACATCCCTGGACTTAAACCTACTCATGACCTTGTTACGTGAACTGTTACCTTCAGGTAAAGAACTTGGACTTAAATTAGAAGTTTTTTTCTTTGTATAGGTCCTCTCTTTGCTTCATTTATTCTATTATAGTCAAACTGAATATCGCTACAGAAACAGAACCACACTGTGTGCAACATAATAAACACACAATAAGCTACACTTTCTGTGCTGAAGGAGCAAGTAGGCCAAAGAGATGAGAGGACGAAGAGGAGGAGGAAAGAAAAATCAGCCCCTTTGTACGTGCTTGGAACCTGAAGTTCAGAGCTTGTTCAAGGTCACTCAGGAGTTGTGCACCAGAGATGAGATTTAACCAGGCTTTCTGAATCTGAGGCTTCACTGCAATCACTAAAATATCTCTTCATCCAGAAGTTTGCAGTCACTTGACATTTGTGTTAATGCCTGACACTTGACTTCAGCGTTTCAGCTTTGATAAGGCCACACTGGCTTCACTTAGGATGAAAAGACTTCAAAAAAAAAAAAAAAAAAAAGAAAAAAACAGGGGACTGTTTGTTATAAAGGCTCCTCCATGGTATGTGAAAAGAGCTCTATTGACTCACTTTCTCTGAATTTGTACCAGAAATCATCTGAGTAAAACTTTACTGTAAGGATAGCGCCTCAGCCTATTAATATGATCAGTAGTTGCTTGCCCTGCTAGTTGAGAAAAGGGAGGCATCTTGTCTTTTCAGTATGAATAGCTTAGGGAAATATTTGCCGACACAAATCAGGGGTGTTTCTATACTTTTCCAGATTTATTTGTTTATGCTAGAAATCAGCTGGCCTTAGGCCAATACCTGGCACGTGATAATTCTGGAGAATCAGTGTGGAGAGCATGGGACTTTGCAGATGTTAAGAGAAAGTAACAGGTCAAGGTGGGCTCATCTAACCTGAAGGTCCGGGCTATTATTATTACCGCCAATAGGGTCTGAGTGTTTTCAGATAATCTGGGGATTGGTTTCTCTGGGTTTGATCTGTGGGATATACCAACACAGTTTTTGGAGGGGCACTTTCTTTTCATCATCTTAATGTCTTTCTCATGTGCTGCCCAGTACTTTAAGGGAGGTAAGGGGGTGGGAGGAAAAACAGAAATAAGGCTGCCCCTACAAGAAATACAGCTTGCGCAGAGGTATCGCTGCTGGGTAAAGTTACTGGAAGAGGACACCTTGTGGAAGCCTATAACACAACTGCACATTTCTGCAAACCACTGTCTCGTGAGCAGAGGGATATTTTGGGTTTGGAGCTGATTATTAGATATTACCAACTACACAGGGGAAAAAGAGCCCCTTTTTTGAGACTTCTGCCAATACAGCTTCATGGGCTGACATACAGAGTGCTGAAATTTTAACATTTAACCTAAGGGAGGCAAACAGCTTTGCAATTTCAATATTTTCAAGAATATCTCCTTCTCTCTCTTTCTCTCCTTTCCCTTTTCTTGTACCCAACTGCCAATTCCCCAGTAACTATTGGGCATCTGTTTATTTATAATGGGTTTTATAGAAGCAGCTTGTCATAGTATCAGCAATGACTCTCCAAGTTTCTGATTTGTTACTTGTTTTTTTTAATAGTGCTTGCCTCTGCTTCTGCTCTTTTCAAATGCTCTCATTGCTACTAATTGTCTGTTTGGATTATATTCAGAAAATTATTATTATTATGTTTAACTATGTACTCAAAGTCACTTCCCTGTTTTTATAGAAGGAAAGAAAAAGATTGGGACAAGCATCTATAAGCAAAGAATAGCTGCTGTGTTCCAAAAAAAAGAAGTACATTGAAAGGGACATTAAAAAGGAAGTCAATAGCAGTTCCCGTAAAAGGACAGCTCCTGCCAAGGTACATAGGTACCCACCTTAGGGGAAAATTCACAACATGGAGGCAGGATATGGGGTACACTGACAATCTGGGATGTGGAGTGTTCCCATGTGTTTCAAGAGGTGGGGGGGGGGGGGGGTGAGGGTTGGTATTTCATGTACCTTTTGTTTTCCCATGGAATTTTCCTTGTGTTACCATTTTGACACATCACGTGCGTGAGCGTGACTGTTAGTCAGGGTTTGGTTTGAATAGGCCAAAGCCAGAGAAAGTAAACGGTTTATAGCACGACATTTTAACAGGTGGCTTAAAGATTGAATTGCAATGTTTGTGTTTGCTTTCTTTGCTAAAGTAGCAATGTAAAACACCCATAACCCTACAATGGCATTAGTGTCAGACTGTTTTCAGAACCTAAAAAATTAGAAAAGTGGCACAAAAGATATTAGTAACGTTGGTGTATCTTTTTCTACCTGAAAGGAAAGATTAAAAAAAGAAGTATTGTTAAATACACATAATCTTATGCAAAACTGTTAACATAATTTTTTAAAAAATGTTCAAAGCCATCAAAGAGTCTAGAAGAGAAGAGAGGGACCTGGCTGTTACTTGAGAGGAAACATGTCAGATGAACTGTGAATCAGCTTGGTGATTTTTCCATTTGGGGAGGCAGAGACAAGTTGTTTTTAAAGTACCTAAATGAGGGTTGAGTGGTTATGTGACATCTAATAAATTAAAGGGGTGACAGCCCGTCTCCTGAGTGATTCCTTGCAGTCACCCCTGTTAGGATCCTAGGGGGGGAAAAATTTTCATCGAGTCTTTCTCCTGCCTGGCCTAGCAGCAAAGTATTACAGCAGAACCAGAAAAACAGACCAGTAACGTGGTAGAGCCTCCAAAAAAGAGAATCAAACAGAAGATGGGCTCAGTCAAGGAATCTGGTGGGTATTGGCAAATGATGCCTCATCACTGTGTAGAGAGGACAAAGAGTTGTTAGTCTGAAAACATCCTATGTTAACACAGCTTGTAAATCAGTGTGCTTTCAATGAAAGGAGTGGCGGTTAAGCGAGTGTTCATGTCAGGTTTATGTTAACATGTACCGAGGAAATCAATACAAGGTAACACTGTTTGCATAGGGTAAACAGATTTCTGGCAAGCTTGCTGCTTTTGATTATCCAAAATTGTGTACGCAGAGCTGTGAGTTTGCGCTGCATTGTACAAACCAGAGGGTAGTTGTCCTGTGCAGAGAAACCAACACGTTTCAATAAAGCATCAGAAAGAGCTTAAACCCTATTTTCCCTGTCGTTTGGCACAGGGGTCTGCCCTTTACAACAGCTTGTTTCTTTGGTCCGAATCTTATTCACTTGTACGTCAACCTGTTCCTGGGGCAGTCTCCTTAACTCTGCCAGGAAAGTGTAAACTGAATTCCTTGTACGGAGGAGGGAGTGTGTGGGAAAACTTAGACACAACCAAAATAAAGGACTTACAAGAACCTCTTCTCAAGGAAAAAGGTGCACGTAAGGATGCTAAAAATGTTCCTTTCTTTGGTGTGCAGTCAGATCTGAAAGGCTGTATGCAAATCAAGACAGAAGTAGTATTTGATCCCAACTGGACTGATTTTAAATGCTTTTTGAAATCCTAATCTGTTCTCTCATCAGTGGCTGAAATTTTCATCAGCTGCAAGCTATAGCATATTTAATAAAAAGTTGGGAAAATTTGCATCTCCGCAGCTCTGATTTTTCCCTCCCATACTGCTGTACTACCTGTTTTATACCTTTAATATCCCGTTGTTGGTTTAGTGTAACTTTTTCCTAGGAGAGCTGTTAGTGTGCTTGGTCTCTCACCCCTTAATGAAACATGGATTGTTTACAGCTAATGAAGCTCAAAGTAGCCCATTTTAATTTGATGTTAATTTTTCTGGGCCCAACCAAAACCTATAAACCATAAAGAGTATAAGTGGGGCCTGACTGAAGGCCTGAGGTTGTTCAGTCCTCAATTCCCTCTCCTGCCCTCATGCTGCTAGGAGTTATTTCTTTTCGTAATGAACCGAGGATATGATGTTCCCAGCAGGACAGGGCCGTGGGGAAGCAGAGAGGTTTTGCCAGCCTTTGGCTGCCGCTGCTGCACCAGGTGGGATGGACTGGGGCTTCGGGCTCCAAGCAATGTCTTTGTATCCCAGAGGCAGGGCACACCAAGCTTCATATACCAGTTCTCATTTTCCAAGAATGCAAGCTTATTTTCTCACATCCCCAGGTGCGGAGGTGTCTCCAGCTTGGGAACTGCTACTTTGCATCCAATCCTTTTGACCTGTTTGGGACCAGTCTCATTAAAGCAAAACCTTTCTCTGTGAGAAAGATACAGAACTACTTCACCAAAAAGCATATTTCTTTCTATCCCTCTCCTAACCTGAAACAGCAGGTTAGTTTTGTACAGTGACCCATTAGGTTGTATTTCCTCTTAGAAGGATCCATCTTCCAGATCCTGAAGGTGCACAATGTCTTTTTGTGGCAGGAAACTTCTACACAGATTCCTCTTTAGGTGAGAAAAGTAAGGGTAAAACCCCAAATCTTGCTCTTTGCTACAGCTTCATTCCAGACAGAACAGCATCTGTAACATTTATTTCTAGACCGTGTGATATTTGGTTCTGCACCACAGGATGGAAGACTGATTTTCTCACTGCTTCTCCCAAACCCATCAGTATTAATAATCCAAATAATAAATCTAAAAAGGACTCCTTAACTCCCTGCCTTATAAGAATAGTCTGTGTGTGTTGTGTTTTTGTTGATATAATATTTCTGCTTTGTTTAATTCAGAAGCATTTATTTTTCCTTCCATCATTCATTTTACTGCATTAAGTTACTGGTTCTGTGGGGATTCCATTGATTAATGACTAACTTCCATCCTATGCAAGCTCAAGAGGAACTTGCTCTCACAGTACTTCCCTCTAAAATAATATAATCTTAAAAGAGGGGGGAGTTTAGGGGAGCAAAACTTTCATGTGAAAACAAAACCACCACAGTAGAACTGCAATGGAAAAATGGGATGTGTCGAAAATGTCTGTATTTCAGTAATTTCCTGGGTGTGAAAGAACTTCTTCTGAAATGGATGCCTGTATTCAAGCATTACCTTTTGACTGCTCCAGCAGCTGAAGATGTCACTGTCACCAACCAGTTGGTGTCATGATGTGCTTAAGGGGTTAAACCTTTACTGGTTTAACTGACTGCCTGAATTCCTGCCAGCTTATTTCAGTTTCTTCCTCAGACAGCTAGAAAAGGATATGTAAACACAGAATCATGATCTTTACTTCCCTGAAAGGGAGCGCAAGTAGGGTCAGCAAGTGCGTTGCTCTAGGTTGTGCTATAGATTGGTGGCAGAGTCAAGGATTAGTCCCGAATCCAATTGCCTGCTTAGTTCTTCATATTTACGCTTGGGGTACATGCATCCCACTCCTGGTCTGAGCTTCTGCAAATAGCCCATAAATACTCCCTGAACTGTTAAATGTATCCTCTCAGACGTCAAAACGTCAGAAATAACAATCAGCTCTCAGTGATGACTGAAGAACTCCAAAACCCCACCTGATGCTTGGAAGTGTGCAACACTTCGAGTGCCTCTGCCTTTGCAGGCAGGAAGATGTGGTCTTTGTAACTGAAGTGAACCTGCATGTTTTCAGTAAAATTCAGTCAGGTCCTCGTAATGGCTGATCTGTGAGGGAAAGCCAAGCCTTCCTCTGCAGGATCACCACATTTCTTTTACTTGCAGTTTTTTAAGCATTTGTAATGATGTTAATGTACCCTTAATAATAACAACACAGAATTCAACAAAATACCGCAGGCATTTTGGCAACTGTCTTTTTTCAAGGAATTAACCATGTAAATTGGTATGTCAGCAAGTGAATTGAAAATGCAGGCAGATATTGCAGACACCAGATCTGAATTTCATTGTTTTGCACATCATAAGAGCTATAGACAGCTGGCAAAGGACACCAATAAACAAACCTTCTCTGGTTACTTCCTCATGCTTCCTCTGAGGATGCCACAATCTTTTAATAGGTATTTCAATGCAATCATAGTTGGTGGTTGGTTTTTTTTTTTGTGTGTTGGAGATGAACCAGAGGCAGAGTTCCATTGCTGAATCAATTAGAAAGAAAACTACAGGTGCTCTTGTAATGCTGCTTGCAGGAAGACAGATTTCCTGATAAATCAGTTCCTCTGACACACTGTTAATGAGAAATTAAGAACCACGCTGTAGTCTGTGCCTGGGCCTGACTGACTTAAATTTCTTTTCTTTCCTCTTTGAGTGTAAAATATATTGGGGGGGGGGGGGGGGGGGGGGAGGGGGAGTATTGTAATTCCTAGTGTAAAGTAGATTTCTTTTTTCTAATATGCACATTTACATATCAGTCTAGACACAGATAAATTGTTAATATGCTGATAGGACTTTTCTTTGCCAGCTTCAAGGATGCACAAAAAAAATGTTCTCCTACTACTAGCAACTAAAGCATCTTATCAAAATATTCTGAAGTAAACTTGTGAAATAAGATGTCAGAAATGAGTATGTAGCATCTTACCAACAAACCAGAAGACAGAAGAGCTGCAACATAAGGTCAATCCCCAAATATAGCATACCTATTTTGAACCATCATCTTCTCTTATCTTAGTCTTTGACCATATGTCTGTGAGTTGCTTTGTGAATGAAGTTTTGGTCAACTGTGTTGTTCAGACTGATGTATGAGCATGTAGGTTCTGATCCTGCAAAGTATGAAATGCCTTGTAAGAGCTGTGGAGTGTCCAGTGTCAGCTGTGATGGGAAGTGAAAATGTTCAAATGCTGTGTCTCTGCTTATGAATGTAAAACATACGTTTTGGCATCACAACGGTTCTGTTGTGCTGTTATTGGACCATATCAAGTGGAAAATGATCTTAATCTCCAAAAAAGATGTCATGCACTTCCCTTACCAGTTTTACTGGGAAGTTACCATCCATACTAGGACTGGAAAAGGAGAAGCAGGATGCCTCAGCTGTCAAGAGTTCACAGTCACAGTGCAAACCTGCCTTCC
Source organism: Astur gentilis (assembly GCF_929443795.1). Taxonomy (NCBI): domain Eukaryota; kingdom Metazoa; phylum Chordata; class Aves; order Accipitriformes; family Accipitridae; genus Astur; species Astur gentilis. The sequence goes on from NC_064880.1 coordinate 39,674,703, forward strand.
CCAGCCCTCAGACATAAAATGCCAGTTTGAAGTGTAACAGCTGAGAAGTCAGCACCCATTCCATTTTGTTGTGCCTGGTCCACGGAGGGTAACATCCACGAACAAGACGAAGTTTGCAGCTGGAACTGATAAGATATTAAACTACAGCAGCAAAAATTTCTAGACTATCAGTGTCTCCAGGACTTTTGCTATGATTTTTGTTTGTTGGTTGGTTTTGGTTGGTTTGTTTTGTTTGGGTTTTAGTTTTGGTTTTTTGGGGTGGTTTTTTTGTGTGTGTTGATTTCCCTCTTCCCCCCGCTACTGCCAAGGGCAGTGAGCAGGTTGTGCTGGTCCTAGTTAGCTAAAGTCTCTCTCAGTAGATGACAGACTCCATGCTAGGCTAACTCACGATACTTATATGTCATAATTTTATGATAGCAGCTGAAATTTGTTAGCTGTTCATAGGCAGACTGGTCTCACAAGATCATTTTTCTTTTACAGATAACTACTTTTCCCCATAAGATTTCACAAAGGCAGTGCATGTGCAAACACACACATGCACGCATATTCTAATTTTTAAAAATCCTTTATTTGCTGTTTCATTAGAATGTGGATAGATAATCTGCTTGTCTCTAGCAATACGTTCTGGCTTTGTGTTCAAAGTCTGTTGATCTCATGTTTTACTAGATAAATTGCTTCCTGTCGGTCCTTCCTTTTTTTGGTACATCTCTTTGAAAAGATATTTTTTGTGTTTGACACAGTGAAACTGGAGCAGGTATCAAAGGCATGGTCCCTAACAGAGCAGGGTAGGTCAGTACTTAAAGGTCTTCATGTTTTGCTAATGCAGATTAGAAGAGCTCCTCGGAAGCCAGCAGAACTGAATCAGTTTGTATCAGATGGGGATGTGGTCCATATATTTAAGGATGGAGTGGATGCTTTTGAAAACTAAGTTAGTTGGATTTTTTTCTGGTGATTATTTTGGTTGGTCACACCTCATGTGCAATTAATGTTGTATTCATGGTGGACTAAACCATACTTTGTTACCACTCAGATCTATATGGACCTGACTTCATGGGAATGCCAAGCTTATGAATATTAAGCATTTTTTTCTTTCTATTTCTGAGGTAAAAGTTGGGAGCTGAATTGTTAGATGAACAGCCCAATCTATAATAAGTGGCTAACCATGGCCTGCCAACACAAAGTAACTGACCAGTCAACACAGCTTGGACCCCACTAGAAATTGTGTTCTTTGCTTCATGATTAATTTATGTCAGTTCAAGATAATCCCTCTGATCTTTACTAATCAGTTACGAGGCAAAATCACAGACAAGTGTGACTTTGTGTCCACATCAATTGCTGTAAGCTGCTTTTGCTCATCTGTGGCCAGTGGTTTGTGCTGTGCTAAGAAGGCTCTTGCTGTGTCCTTGGTGGCTTGAAAGAGGATGCAAAGTCTTCTCTCCATGAAAAGCGCTATAAAAAATGGAAAAAGAAAATATATGAAGAAAAATCATTCCAGGATGATGTTTTCATCTGAGTGGATGTATTAACGAAAGCGGTGTGAACACATCTAGATTAACCCTTCTCGCCATATGTGGATGTATGAGTTGCTAAGTCAGATCATCCTTTTTGCTCAGACACCTGAAGAGGTATCATACCATTCCTACCTAGATGATAAAGCCCATTTTATCTTCTACCACTCTCCCTATACCCTGAATATGTATAAGTTGCAGTATTTAAAGGCCTGGCTATCACTTCACTGAGCTTCCTAGTGAAATCTCCACTGATGTCAATGGTGTCAGGTAAAATCCCAAATAATTCCATGTTTTACAATAAATCACCCAAGCCCTGTTCTCAAGGGCTGCTTGAAGAAGGCATTCCCTAGCACCAAAACAACAACGTCCTACCTGTCCTCATATTCCCAGCTAAAAGCCCTTTGGCTCTCGATTCTTATAAAGTGTCTGCTCACCATATCCATGTGCACATGGTGATGGTGAACATTTAGTGTTCTGCTGGAAAACCTGCTTCCTTTTCCACCATGGGGCAGCTTACACAGTGATCTCTTGTACGTTTTCTCATTTTTATCAGCTGGCATACATCCTCCCTCACCAATGAACAACTTTGTATAATAGCAAGGCACTGCTTACAATAAAGTAATTTACTTGCAAGCCATCGGAAATGGTGTATGGTCACAAAAAGCACAATGTTATACAAAGCAAAACACCAGAGGGGAAAAAAAAAAAATCTTATCAAAGAAAAGACAAAGCAAAGAAAATCAGAATGTGTGTTAAAGATAAATCTTATGTCATGACCTTAAAAAATTCCAGCTGGGATTCTGCTATTCAGAATAGCCCTTGGAAATTATTTTCAAAGGTTAGCTGCATGTAAAAAAGAAACAAAATAAAGTTTGATCACCCAGGGATTTGCAAACGTGTTTGTGGGAGCCACCAGAAGGACTGTACAGATGACCTGAATGGAGGAAGAACTAGTTTAGCTTTCCAACCAAGCAGTTGAGAGTGAATGTTCTGTAAACATTTGAATATCAAAGGAGGCCTTTTAAAACCAAAGCCCTTCTTCACAGGAAGCCAATTTAATGAACACACACCAGAAAAAATAAATTACAAGGCTGGAATACATTACTTGGTGAGATCACACCATTCTGAGGCCTGTCATTTTCCAAAGACTTTTCTGTGCAGGTCAAGGAGCAAGCTCTGATCTGAACCTCGTGGTATGATTAGTAGGGCAAGAGAAAGAAGCTTCGGTTCAGAAAGGACCTGGATTAATGTGTAACATTTGAGAACGCACCTGGAGCCAGCTGCTACTAGAAAAACAGTAGACACTTGGCATGCCGTAATCCTTTCAGCAGGTTTAATGAAGCTTTGTCTCAGAGATAGTTCTTTCTGGTTTATAATTTCTTATTACACTATGTCCTTGCTGAATCACTTATGGCTGATGAAACAGAAGTATTACAATACCTAAAAGCTGTGTTGAAGTCTAGGCTTGGTTTTTGATGCATCTTTTCAGCTGGACAAAGATACAGAGAAGCCTAAAAAACCCGTTTTATGGATAGGCAGCTTGAGTGCAACATTTCTAGTTTGGTGAAGGGGAAATTACATTCCCACCAGTTCTGTACCACATAGTACTATGCACCAACAACCTCCATTTACTCCCAATAAACTATATGCAAAACATGAGGAAAAAACAGACCTTATTATTTTCACCTTTTTTCTTTTCTCCTTTCTGGAATTCCTTTCAAAGTAGTAGGATGATTTTCAATCTCTTGGAGCCTCACTTTTACAAAGTGAACTTCAGATATATATGTGTTTTTGAGCAAGCAGTGAAACACTGGTGCCCATGCCTGCCCTGTGCAAGGTTTCTGTACATCTTACTGGCAGGCACAAGCAAAACTTTTTTTTTTTTAATGCCAAAAGTACAAATGGGTTCACTGAAGGGTTAGACAAATTCATGTCTCTTAATAGTAGCCCGGTCATTATTTCCAACTCCAGATGTCTCTGTACTACTAATTACAATAAATCAGGAAACTGTACTGAGGAAAAAATTGCTCTCAATATGTCCTCATTATTATATTCCTCAATTAGCTCTAGACCCCAACTGGAGCTGGGAGGCTGAAGTCGATGTCCTCAGCTCTGCTCCAGTGCAATGCTTATGACCACCTTAAGTGTAAAACCTTTACAAAAAATAATCTGGTTTTGATATAGAGAGCCTGACACGGGCAGGAACAATGTAACTAAGCAGGAAATACAGAAGCAGAATCACAAGTATGATGGGAGATAAAGATGAAAAAGAATTATGTCAGTATAGATCCACTGATGGCAATGAAAATGTGCTGATTTACACCAGCTGTAGTCTTTACTAAGGTAACAGTATAAAAGTATCACTGGGAGTATAACAAATATTTCTTTCTAGGCACAATGGGTTATAGCCAGCCATGGCTGTGAGTTGCATGTGCTTACACCAGGGTTTAATTTGGCGCAAGAGCTATAAGCATGATGTGGCTTAGCAAAAGATTTACGCTGGCTTTGTAGGCAGCTGACAGCAGAGATCTCCCAATAAAACTGTATCGGTGAGGTACAGGAATAGAAGTGAGTGGCATCCCAGATGGCATGGCCACCCAAATCTGTACAATGATATTTATGTTGTCTCAGTCCATCTGTGTGAGCAAAGGACACAGAAGAAATGCATGACCAGGGCCATAAAAATCCTCAGATCAGGGGTGGGCAGATTATTTTGTTTTGTGATGATCTATTCACCTGTGGAGAGTGTTGGAAGGGCTAATTCTCCAGGGTTCATCAGGTGGGGATGTTGTCCCTGCATAGGCCACTGGATTTGGCAGAGAGGTCAGTGTGTTTCCAGTCTGGCTCCTCTTTTCCTGCAACTATTGTGGGAATGGGTTTGTCCTTAGGTTAACGGCTTGAGAAGAGAAGGTGGTGAAAATCCATTGCTCTAAGAAAAACTGGTGCAAACTGGCATTGCTATGGTTTCCACTGGGGTGTTTGGAAGTGAAACACCAGAGCTGTCCTATTTGGTCATACCGTCTAATTTGACATCATGTGGGTGATGATGTCAAATCAAACTTGGGGGAATCCAGAAAAGCAGCTCTGGCCCAGCAGAAAGTAATCAAAATTGAGTGTCCCAGAGATATTGTGAAGGGGTGAGCAAACTGTGCATCCCTGAAAAACAGTGAGTATGCCCAAAATAGTGGTAGTTCATGCTGATCACTCACCTGAAAAAGCATGTGGTAAAGATGATGCCGGTGGCTATTGCATATCTTGTGACCTGATTCTTTTACACAGAATTGGCTCTGTTTGCAAGCAACAGCACTGACTCAGAAAATGGGTTGCTTTTCATATTTTAAATTAACCAGTTATGAAAATAACTTTTCAAGGCAATTATTTAGAAATAATCATATTTCAAAGTTACTGACTCATTCAAATAATACTTTAAAAAGTGTCTGGCATGTGGCCATGTACAGACACAGGACGGGTTTAGATGAACTGTGTGTTCCTGGATTAGTAACTCTTACTGTGTTGCTTTGCCTTTGAGTGTAGCAACCAGGGCAAGACTGATGACTGAACTGGCCCTCGGAACCACAGAGAAGACATAAATGTGATCTGGAGAACTGAAGCTGGAGCATGTGCTCATATGAGCTAGGCACACAGGGAATTTAAGGCAGCTTCCTTTATGGACAAAGCAGATACATAATGATAGATATGTAAATATAATTATTATTAATACAAGAATGTGGAGAAGAATATATGTTGAGAATATTTCCAGTTATTAAACCATGCACTGGAATAGATAGTAGTGCTGTGGTTAGCACACTGTGAACTTCCCGTGTTTTATCTCTGAAATTATTTGAGATCACCCATCTGCTTCTGTTCTGCAAGCTGGCTGCTCCTTGTGAAAGAAATTGCTTTGTGTATCCCATCAGGACAGAGCTTGAAATATTAGCTTGCATTGTTGGCTTTCTCTCTAGCATAGACCATACAAGTAGACACCACCAAAGGATTCATGCTTGGTCTAATGTCCTGTGGCACAGGAATATGCCCAGAACAAGCTTCCATGTTGTGAAAGTAAGGAAACATATTCAACAACAGAAACAGGAGTTAGATTTTTTGTTTGTTTCTTTGCCTTTTCTGATTTTTCACTTTTACCTTGTTAGCTGAGAGAACAAGGGAGTGAGAAGGGAAAATGGATGGGGGGAGACAATGCTTAGTATAAACTCCTTGCTTTTGACATGGGCTTATCTCGTTTCTGTCTCTCTTCTGTGTGTGGAGCTTGTCTAAATGTCTCAACAACGATGTTTGCTAAAGACTTTCTCATATATGATTCTATTCTCCCCATCCGCTCTATAAAACATGACCTTTTCCATGCCAACTGATGTCTGCCTTAGGCTGAATTGTTAAAGCTTTTGGTTGGACAAAGGGGGCAAAGTATAACTGTTATTATATGTAAAAAGGAAAAAAGTGGTTGGGGCTTTTCTTCTAGCAATGAGAAACCAAAAGTCTCCTTACCATGTTGAGGAAGGTTGCAAGACTAGCATCTTCTGCATAAATTCACCCTCTGGTAATTCTACAGGATGACATTGCTGTGTCATTCCAGTCTTTCTGTTTTTAGGGAGAAAAATACTAGAACTTAGGTTAAGTTATAATGATCTTAAAAGCACTCTTTGTACATCATTTATTTTTTAAAAAGTTGGCTACAGATCCTCAGAAGATTGCATGTACAAGGTTCAGTGTTCAGAGCTGACTAGGTCTGCAGATGTTGAGAAGGACTCCTGTCATGCTCTGAGCCTGCAGAGCTTGGCCCTTCTGGGTGTTCAAGATGATGTTGATTAGTACTAAAGCAACATGCGAAAAAGGGTAGCAGAAATTTATAAGGTAGATCAAAGGTGTTAGGTCCCCAGAACAGACTCATATCTCATGTCAGGGCTGCATGCATACCTAATAGAAGAAGTAGCTGAAAGCAATGAGTCCAAGGGTTGTTTCTCCTAAGATTTCTTGCACTTCTGGTTACACAGAGGTAGGTCAAAACCAAAATGCAAATGCGAAGTCGCAAATTCAAGGGCAGTTACAAAGCGTCTGAGGAACTGGCAGGCCAAACATGTTTTGGTGGATGGATTTTTTAATCAGTTTTCTCATGTGAAGGATTATTTTGTCATTGTGGGCGTGAGACAATTTTTGTGAATAAAAGAAGATTAACAAGTTCAGAAGAAAGGCCAGGACTCTGCAGACCCAGCTAAACACTTTGACAGTACTCACATTATTTGCCTTAACGTTACTGGTATCACTACAGCAGATTTTCCCATAACATTTGATAAGGAATCTTGTAGTTGAGGGGGAAAAAAGATCATCTTCTATGTTTCTGATTAAAAATGTGAACTAAAGCAAAGACTCTCTTGCCTGTGTAGTCATGCTTGGCTTGGGTGATTATTAGCTGAGGGTTTATGGTTTCAAATAGGGACCTCAGGGTGTTTTTCAGGTTCTGTTCAAATGTTATTGCATGGATGGGCATCTGTCAGCAGTCTGTGATGCAAGTCAAAAACTAGAGAATGTTACAGAGGTTGAGACTGAAGGTGTGGGCATTTTACTGTGGGTGCAGCTGTGTGTCCACTAAAGGTGTGGGAAGCAGGTGTGTTTGTATGAAGTTTTGAGTTAGTGTGGCTGGACTGTAACCAGTATCTAAATAAACAATGAACCTAAGACAGCTCTCCCAGGTCCCTTGGGATCCTGGTATGGGGTTCCCTCTGTGCTGCTGCTGCAGTGCAGGTGATGAAGCAACCTTGAAGTTAAACAAAATGAGCAAGCCCATCTAAAGTGCAGATGATCGGGACCCAGCAAAAAGCTTGAAAAACATGTATAATCCTAAATCCTTGTATTTTCCTTTTAAAGAAGAACAATCCCCTCCCCCCCCCCCCCCCCCCCCTTTTTTTTTACACACAGCAAACAAAACTGCCTAAGGTTGATTTTTGTGTTTGCACTTGCTCATTTTAACTTGGTTGTTATTCCACTCTGTTTGCTTCAGCAACTTTAATTTCATTTTCATTTTATCTGATGTTCAAGTCAATATTTTCTTGAAATCAGTGATATTTGGAAATCTGAGGTATCTTTAAAGATCTGAGCCCAATTAATTTGTTCAGAGTTGACAGGAGGGCTTTGGATTACATCAGAGCATTGAATGCAGGTCTTCCCAGGCTTAAAAGATACCCTAACTTCCCTATCCCACAAAGAAACTAATACAGCAACCAGACTGGATAGAGAGACTCTCTTCATGATGCTTGCTCCAGCTTTTCAGCTTTTCTTCTTTCTTCCCTTACCTTATCTTCTAGTACCAGCAAGGACTAAATTCTTATTACATCGGCAGTGTCCTACAAATATCTTCCCATCTAAGGCCATCACTAGTCTCATTAGAACAGAGGTTTTAATTTCTGTTTCCTAGAAGGGATAGGCATTGTCTGATGCTTGCTTTTCTGCTGTATTTTTCATCTTATCAACATTATTTATATTAATTCTCTTTCCCACTTAATCAAACTCCCATCCTACTCTGCTAATGGTGTGTTCGTTAGTTGTAAAGACTTTAAAAATAAATTAAAAAAAGAAAACCACGTAAAAAAATGGGGAGAGTGAGAAAGAGGCACAGGGCTGATAATGTTCCTCAGTTATCTCTACTCAGCTTCACCACCAAATGTAATGCAGAGTGCAAATACCCTCACTTTGATTTGTGATATAGCAGCTCTTGGAAGCGCTTGGTGGGAGAGGTGCTGTGCATATGTTTAATTAAGACCCTAAACTGCAAACACTCTCAACAAACAAGACGGAGTCAGGAAGCAAATGAGGTTATAAGATGTGAATAAAACTAGGTCAGTAGTCAGGAAAGACTACAATGAAGCCTGCTAACTACCACACCAGCTAACTGGTAGTCGATGTTCGGCCCTGTCTCCCCCAAGTTGCACAACGGTGGCCATCCCCGGCCTTGTTTGAAAAACCAATCATGGAAGAAGCTGGAATTAAATAAGTACCATAACTCTCGTCCCGTATCTCCTGCACTGGAATAGAAAAGTATGTTTATACAAGAGCAGTTTTTACTGGTCTTACACTTTCCCACTCTCAGCTAAAGATATTAATGTTATTCTCACAGTATTTATTTATAAAGAAAATTTATTCTGGTTGGGGGGTGACATTTATGCTGATTTTACCACAGCCTTTTCACTGCCTGTGTCTTTTATTATAGCTGTATTTCTTTCATTGCCTGATGTTCATCCCCTCTTAGAAGTAAAATATTTTACCAAGCTGACCATCTGATGAAACATTTTTTCTGCTAGGTTCAGAATATATTTACGAAGTAGCATTGGAGGAATGAAGGCATATAACATTTTCAGACAGTGTCCCATGGTATAAGGGTGATAGAGGTTTATGTGAGATATAAGAGAAAAGAGAGAATCACTTCCTTAGGGTGATTAAGCAGATTTTATTTACAGCACAAACTGGACACATGCAAATTTTGTATCCATTAAACACAGCACTGCTTTAGATTTCAGGCAGCTAGAGATGAATGCTTTGGTATTAATTTTCACCTAGAATATAAATGTTAGATCAAGTTAAGGTTTAGGATATATCAAGTATTCTTAAGTTTAAAAAAATAATAATAAAAAAGGCAGGCACAAAAAGCAGGGATGTTGCAATTATCCCTAGAGAAACCATTGCAAGTACAATAAAATGAAAATACAAAGTCAAATTTCCAACACAAGTAAACCACATAAGAGAAGGTAGTGCAAAGCTGAACCATACAGGCTATTTAAGCTCTGCTATCTAGTTTTCCTTTGTAGTTCCTTCACACTGCCACAGGAACTGGTGAGAACTGGGAGAAGTTAGGTTCTTTGTCTGTGTCTTGCCTCTCCCTTCATCCTCGATCTTGCTTCCCAGGAGAATAATCTGTGCTCCCCGCTGCTGCCACTCTGTGCAGGAGAAGAGGAACGACTGGGGTGGGGGAGGCATCGGGCAACGTGCGCAGTGCAGCCTAGGAAGGAGACACACACCCCAAAGGGTCTGACGGAGGTCCCAGGAGATGCAGAGAGGCTGAGACCACCCTTGGGTTGGGCGCAGAAACCGCTAATCAGAGTAAGTGGGAGAAATTAATAAAAGCCAGCTTGGACCAGACCCAGTGATCAGTGAACAGTCATGGTGCCAGTTGCTCTCCCAGGCCTGTTGTGAAACTGCTTTTTGCCCACTTCAAACTAAACAGAGGAAACCCAGCGTGCGATTGTGACTTTAGCGTGAATTTCCTCGCTTGATGGTAGAACAGGGACTACCAAAACCTGTTCTCTGGTGGGTCTCAGAGCTGCCCCCAACTCACAGCATTTCCTGCGCAACATCCTCTTGTCATCACCCCGAGCTGCTGCTCTCCATAAGGTTCAGATCCTGTGAGCGACACCAACGGCATCCTGCCATTGCTTGTGCACACGTAAACCAGGTGCGTTTCTTGAGAGTTAGACCCATGCTTCTGAGAGCAAATAGGTAAACATGAAGCAGGCTGGCTTTTGTATCTTTTACTCAACACCATGTGCTTTGCACATATTCCTCCTCACCCTCTTCCCAATCTTTTCCACAGGAATAAAAAAATGCTAAAGTGTAGGAGATAAAAAATCTCACCAGCTTTACAGGTTTCAATTAAACACATCTATTAATGTTATCCTCATGTGCTTATTTATAAACACAATTTATTCTTTTCTGCAAGTCATTCATGCAGCTGCTGCTGCTGCTATGAAAGTGCTTTCCTTGACTGCATATTTTATTATCAGCATATTTCTTTAGCTACTTTCCATTCGTCCTACCTTAGAAATAAAATATTTCATTGAAATGTCCATCTGATAAAATATTCCTCTTTAGACATATATTTACTCAAAGAGTATTTGAAAAGTAAATTTGTATAATATTTAAGGCAGAAAGTGGTGCCAGCAGCAATAAATTAGTGGCAGGCTAACCTGCAGGTTTGTAAGCATTCTCTTCCTGCAATAATATACAGTATGTCATTGTTAGTAACAATATACATACTCCTATAGATCCCAATTCAAGAAAGACTTATGCACATCATTTGAACAGAGCCAAGTGCTCCAGTTATCCAGACTGGAAGGGGCTTTAAGTATGTATTTGAACTGCAGATTGAAGCTTCCCTGGGAAGTTTGGGGGATCATAAGGCCACGTCCTTTATGAGTTCCCAAACTGAAAGAGCAGAAGAGCTTCAGTTAAATACAGAAGTGAGTATTTATTATGTGTGAGCATAGCGTTCGTTGCAAATTTAAGCGTGGCTTTTAATTTAGGGCAGACTGCGTTTTGGGTTCAGAGTTCAAGTGTATCCCAAACCCCTCAGTAGAATATCCCATTGAGCCATGGAGTTTCCACCGGGGTCTGAATGCGGTTAGCTGCCAGTGCCTATGTTTCAGCTAACGGTGCTGCCGGTGAGTTATCCTTTCCCTTGGCTCTATTACAAAGCCTGAAGCCTGGTTAGTTCCCCAATTACAGCTCAAGTATGAAAAAGCCAACACACACCTGTAGCTGAAGCCAGAGGAGTTGCTAGCTGTTCACTTTACAGAGCTCTGCAGCACACAGATTCCTGCTCCAATTCTTCCATCCACTCTCAAGCTTCTTTCTGTAGCTTCAGCTATGTGTTCAGCTGGTAGAAACTGGTGTAGCTACTTGGCTTAAGTGGTGCGAGTTCTGCTCCCTGAAATACTATAATAAGACTTCAGTGCGACTGAACTCAAAATTCACGAACACCCTAATGTCCTGAACGTGATATACATCATGAATTATACAGGCCAGAAAACAATACAAGGATTTACCTCGCTATAGATGAGCCCGTTTCAACAATCTCCTTTGTAATGCATTACATTTGCTGACCAAGGAAGCCTGAAAACACGAGGAGATTGAGTGCGGAGAAGAGCCCCGATCGCTGTGGTGCTTGCTCTCAGGGCTGCTGTTGTGGGTGTTTTGGCAACTGGGGACTATATGTGTATTACTGCGGACGAAGGACTCTTCTGTGTCTGACTAGTGCTTGTAAAAGGCCTTGCAAAATGTAAGCTCTGTGTGTGTATTATTTTAGCTGCTCAGTTGACTCATTACACAGTAAGTAAAAGCTCTAGAAGCTGGGGGAGGGAAATACAGATGGATTTGAAGGTAAATAACTCACATGCACTGCTCTTTTCTAAAAATCTTTGTTACAGTGGCAGAGCATGGAAGGAGGCTTTTCTGTTTATACAGAAATCCTTTTTCTAGGGGGATGATTTTTGGTTGTTGGTTTTGGGGGGTGTGGTTTGGGGTTTTTTTTTTGGTGTTTTTTTTGTTTTTTTAAAATTCTCTCTCTAATGTGATCTGAGTTAGTCTTTCCCAGAGTGTGCTAAGATGGAAAAGAGAGGTTTTGCCTCTCAAAGAAGCCAGGTGCCACCTGTTCTCTCTGTAAGGCTCTGTTGTTCTCACCAGAGGCAGCAGCTGCTGGTCCCTTTATGTTTGGGAACCGCTGTCTTTCATGGGCATTTCACTCGAGGTCCCACGGATCTCACCTCCTTTGCTCCTTGCTGTGGTCGACCAGAGGGTTTTCTCTCTCTCTCCGTATAATTAAAGAATGGTGCAATGTCGCTCCTTAGCAACAGTTAATGGGGCTGAGGGACAGGGAATTTAAATATGTTTGTGTGCTCACCGCTCAGTGCGGACATGGTAGCTCAGGTCTATGTTAGCTCAGAGACCCTGCTTTCCCAGATCACTTCTCTTTTCTCCATAGTAACCTCAATGTATGCTTTTAAAGCTGAATGATACTGGAATGCTTAACGTGATCTCTGTTTTTTTTCTTTACACTGGTTATCCCAACTCTCTCGTATAATCTCAGCAAATGAGGAGCTGGTGGGTTAGATCTGCATGTCAATGGAACTCCTTTCTTCAGGGGTATGCTCTGTTCACCTGTCTGTGCCCCTGTTAAATGTGTAATCCTCTGTTTCTGACAAATTAATCTTTTCTGTGCGCAAGCACTAACTGTGACATTACAAGCGGAGGATTATTCTTGCATGCAGTGAAGAGGTAGCAGAGGAACATGCACTTCAAACATTCCTTGAAGTTCCTGTTTCTTGTGCATCTTAGTAATAAAGATCTACGGCAGGGTGAAAAATGAGAATTTCTAAGATTAATATAAGTTAGTACTTACAAGGTGCTTTTTGAAGGCACTATAGTGTTTTCTTGTTGCCATGCAAAGCCATCAAGCAAATGAATATTTCTTCTTTGAAAATCTGGTTAGGAATGTCTCATTGAAACAGATTTTGAACTTTGAAGGAAGTTTTAGATAAAAAGCACAGGTCTGAGGCCAGAATGAGAGAGTGAATGTAAAATTTATTGGGTTTTTCAGTGCCTTTTTTCCAGTCGTCAGCCAGACTGACCCAGACACCCTGTCTGCTGGCAGGGTGCCTGCATCCCTGTCACTGGGCTCAGGTGGCGTACGACCTGGTGTGGGTAGGGACATTGGCCAGATTCAGAGCCCTTCCTCACGTTTTCACTGCTTCTCCTCACTTTGCCTTCCCAGTTGTGCCTGTCAACGTGCATCCAGCATTAAACTCAGCTCAAGCGTAGCTCCCTGCGGGGTTAAGGCCGTGGTTTGTGGCACGGGTGCAGGTGAGAAACCTCAGGTGTCCACTCCAGTTTGCTCTGTTGAAGGGAGTTAAAGCATGTCTCCTGCCAGTCTTTCTTCTCCTCCTCCTCTCCCCTGGGCTTTTTGAGCACAGGAAGATTAGCAGGATTTGCTGTAAGATGCTTGCTGCTCCTATTACCATTTCTGTAGTTCTCATGAATTTCACGAAAGCCCTGTTTTGTCTTGCAGCCACTGGCAGCAGTTCATGGAGGGTGGAAGCAGGAGTACCCTGAAGTGAAACTTACTGTCTTAGAAAGAAGTTTTATAGCAGTGGAATGTTCAGGCCACAAATATCTTTAGCTATTTCGTTTGTGTATATTGTGCACTACTTGTGCACTTGATACTGTAGTACCGAGAGTTCAGACTGTAATGTGGAGCAGCATGATGCAGATACTACTAATTTTTCATCTTTGGCCTTTTCTTTCTAGCTCTTTTGTTATATCCCAGACTGAAAAAAAATCATTGATTTAGTACCTATCCAACAATTTATATTGGGGGAAAAAAAAAAAAAGGCAGGGGATATTACTCCATTTTGTAGTAAAACACCCATATCCTGTTTTTCCCCTATTGCCATGCCAATCAGCATTTGTCTTTTCTGTGGTAGGATAAAAGAAAGACTAAATATTGAATAGGCATAGGCAGCATCTAATTGGTAAAAATATTTGTCCTTGGATATAGCTGGACACACTAGAGGGTAAGGCTGGGATACTTAAACTGAGAGAGAGAATTCCTGCTGGTGATTCCAATGATGCAGAACACAGGGCGGTGTCTATAATGACTGATATAGGCCGGTAGTATAGTGGAAAACCATTTCCAGTTCAACTGTCTGTTTGTATTCCTTTTTAAAATTTTCTAAAACATCCATTATTTGGGATGGCATATTTCTATAAAACTTTGAAAAAAACCCTGTACTATATTTTAAGAAGCATTTTAAATAATATTTCTTTTGAAATGAAACCCTTTGTCTTCAAGCAGCGAAACAGAGAACAACCACAGATTGTAAATATTTTTACAATGCTGTGCTGCACTAATATATTCAGTTTTTTCTTATAGAGATTTTGATTATTAAAAATACAAATTGTCTGATTAATTATAAATTATAATTTGATTTATAAGATGGTGTTACATATTAAATAATGCCAGATGGTGCCATGAGGGCATTAGCTCACTGTAATAGATTCTGGATGACAAGGGAATTAAAAGGGGACAGAGTCCGGGAACCAAATTAAACAAGCAGTGAAAACTCTGCCAGAATAAAAATAGTTCCCAAAGCATTTTTTTTTTCTCTCTCGCCTTTTTTTTTTTTTTTTTAATAAAGTTAAACAACAAAAAACACCCCAAAACCTACTTATTTTTTGTTATGCTTCAGCATTTGTGATTACAGTATGACTCCAAAGGCAATACAGCACGGATTAAATTTTCAGGAACTTCATGTGCCTTATAAGCTTCCTTCAATATGTTTGCACTCGTTAGTAAAAAATCTGTCGTTATGTACCACCATTTGAAAACTATTTCTGGATTTAGAGCAGCCAGGTTTGTTACCTGTACTACTCCTAGGTAAGACAGATCCCTTTCCCCACCTCTCCCGCTAGTGGCTGAGGTACGTCACTGCCCTGAAGTACAGTTTCTCTTCCTATGCAGAATTAAACAAGGCTCTACATTGGCTTTACTTATAAATATGAGTTACAAGGACCAAAACATACGCATATACACAGAATGGTCCAAATACTACTAAAGTGAATGAAACAACTTCCTCTCCCAAAGGTGTGAGGGGGGGAAAGTATAGAATATGCGAATACTTAGATTAAAATTCCAGCTACATAGACATTGGAAGCACCTAAATTACAGTGTTTTTTAAAATAATTTTCAACGTTGATTTTTTTGAATAGAAGTTGCCTGTGTTAAACTCATGTGAGGAGGAGGATTCTTCTTCAGCACTGACCTGAACACCTCTCTTCTTGTGGCCCTTGGTTCTGACTTTATATCTGTTCAGTGTATTTAAACATCTACCACTGCCTATGTTTTTCTTTGCCACGATTATTTCCACTGTGGTTTGCATCTTAAAGGGACATTCTGGAGTCAACTAAAATATGCATCTTATAATTGCAAGTTTTATTCTGAGTGGTATTCTTTAAGAAGTTGTTTGTTCTTTGTCCAGTGATCTATTGCCGTTATGTGAACAACGTGTGCTGACGTAGTGATATCCCCACCGAGTATGTTCTCATATGGCCCTAGCTTTAAGTTTGGTGTCTTTATTTGATGTTGTTTGTTGAAAACCTACAGAGACTTTCCTTTTCCACCTTGCTGTACATGGATTCTTCTGTACCAAGAATGCAGGGAGGGTGTGTAAGAGACTGAAAGTTCTGTAAAATAATCCTTGTAATCATGCGCAAGAGGCATCTGAGGAGCCTGAGAAAGTCTCTGGGCTTAACAATTGTCTCTTTCCTCTGGGAGCTGCGCTTCTTTGTATTTGCATCTTTCTTTTTTTTTTTTTTTTTTTTTTTTTGTGAAGAGAACAGTGAAATAGTAAGGCTATCTTTCCTGAACTCAACCTCATGTATTTTATTTTGAAGTGTCTGATTCAAGAGCACCAATTTTTTTTCTTGTACTCTTAATGTTCTTGTTTTGATATATCATCTTTCTATTGAACAATGACTGATGACTTCAGGCTCTGCCTAACATGCAATGTTTATAAATGAATCAGAAAAGCAACGTTGCACGTATTTGCATGAGAAGATAATGTAATGAAGTTGAACCAGTTTTATTTCTGAAATTCCTTATTTAAAGTGCACTGGTCTTCAATGTAAGATGATGTCAAAAGTGCTGAGCCTGGACTTTTTCTCTTAAACTTGGAATTTCCACTGTAAAGTGATTTCAGTATTTCCAATTTTTTTTTTTGGTACTGAATAAAACAAAAGTTATATGTCCTGGTTTCAGCTGGGATAGAGTTAATTGTCTTCCTAGTAGCTGGTACAGTGCTGTGTTTTGAGTTCAGTATGCGAAGAATGTTGGTAACACTGATGTTTTCGGTTGGTGCTCAGTAGTGTTTAGACTAAAGTCAAGGATTTTTCAGCTTCTCATGCCCAGCCAGCGAGAAAGCTGGAGGGGCACAAGAAGTTGGCACAGGACACAGCCAGGGCACCTGACCCAAACTGGCCAACGGGGTATTCCATACCATGGGACCTCACGTCTAGTATAGAAACTGGGGGGAGTGGGGGCGGGGGATCGCAGCTCGGGGACTAACTGGGTGTTGGTCGGCGGGTGGTGAGCAATTGCCCTGCACATCATTTGTGTATTCCAATCCTTTTATCATTACTGTTGTCATTTTATTAGTGTTATCATTATCATTATTAGTTTCTTCTTTCCTGTTCTATTAAACAGTTCTTATCTCAACCCATGAGTTTTACTTCTCTTCCCAATTTTCTCCCCCAACCCACTGCGGCGGGGGGTGGGGGCGAGGGAGTGAGTGAGTGGCTGCATGGTGCTCGGTTGCTGGCTGGGGTTAAACCATGACATTATATTATCATACAATTCATGAAGGAAGGGAGGAAATTTTATTTTATTTTATTTTATTTTATTTTGAAACTACCTTAGTAAGCTGTCTCTTCCTGATAAGGTTAAAACATTTTATTTCAATGTTTCTTTTTGACTTTTATATTATGGTATAATTTTAATGTAATAAACAGTTTATTTAAAGTTTAAATGAAGAATTTCAGTCACTAAGAAAATTCCAGTAATTCTGGTGCAAATATAGAAAAAACTGATGGCCATTTCAGTTGTAATATTGCACTATTTCAGAAGTAATTACTGATGAAAATAACTTTTTTTTTTCATTCTTTTGTAAGAAGTATGTGTTTGTAAGTTCTTAAATGGTGGTTTTCATTTAGATTCCAAAATTCATAGAATGTACATATTTCTACTCAGGCTCTGTGTACCAAAGACAGTACCTAGAACTGTCTGAATTTCTTGAATTTCATACAACACAGTGTATTGGGTCTGGCTGAGATGGAGTTAATACTCCCCATAGCAGCCCTCATAGCACTGTGCTCTGCATCAGTAGCTAGAAAAGGTGTTGATAACACACCAGTGTTTTGGCTACTGCTGAGCAGTGCTGGCACAGCATCAAGGCTGGCTCTCCAACATTTTTGCCCTCCCCTCAATGGCAGGCTGGGGCAGGGCAAGATCTTGGGACGGGACATAACCAGGACACCTGACCTAAACTAACCAAACAGATATTCCATACCATATGACGTCAGCTCAGATATAAAAGCGAAGTAAAGGGAGACGGAAGGGGGGCATTTTTGTCTTCCGGAGCAAGCACTACGCGTACTGGAGCCCTGCTTCCCGGGAAGTGGCCAGACATCGCCTGCTGATGGGAAGTAGACAGCAACATCATTTGTTTTTTCTTTGCTTTCGCGCGCGACCTTTGCTATCATTTTATTAAACTGTCCTTATCTTGACCCACGAGCCTTTTGTTATATTTTTCTCTCCCCCGTCCAGCTGAGGAGGGGAAGTGATAGAGCGGCTTTGGTGGGCACCTGGCATCCAACCAGGGTCAACCCACCACACACAGTTTTTAGCAACTTGAAAAAATAATAAATATTTATTGTGTTTTACAAATTACTTCTGATACTGCTAAGCTTCAAGTAAAGACAACTAATTTAAACTTTGCCACAGTTAGAAGGTGTTTCCTGGAACTGACCAACCTCACATTGTGATCTTGTCACATCTGAAAAGAATCTTAAAAGATCTTATTTGATCTATTCCGGAGACAGAAGTTGCTCTCAAGAGACCTCAGAAACATGTGGGTATGTACTTGTATATATGTTCTAATACATATAACTCAGGTAACTGGTACTTTAAAGCAATTCTCTTGCCAGAAAACCCCCGCCGTGTTTCGACAGCAAAGAGTGATGGTGTCTGTCATGCAATAGGAAGTTTAACCCAGAGTTTCCTTCCCTCTTGGAGCTTCATCTCTGTGATTTCTTCGTGAACTACTCTCTTCCCTTTTGCAACATTCTGCCTCTAATGTCATGAGGTGTAGGTACTCTGTTACTTATTTTCAAATATCTACATATTTAAAGGACTCTGAGTTGGCTGAAAAAAAAAAAGAATATAAGCAGGAAAATAAAACAATGTCAATGACCCGTCATTTGATATTCTGATCCTGACCTGTATTACCAGACAAATGGTCCTGCCCCGTTGAAGCTGAACTGCTTAAGACACGGTAGGAAACAGGTTAACATCTGCCATTCAAAAGAACTCCAGTCTTTGATTTGCTTCCTCCTGGGTGTGTGGTTATATCTCTGGAGAAGAGGCGGCCCATATAGCATAGGCTAACATAGGCCAGCGAGATAAAATGGACTGGAAAAAGCCTCTGCCTGGTATATTGCCTGTGCATTTCCAGTTGCTCTAATAAGGCTATTGCAGAGGTAGGGGGTAAGAACAAGGAAACAAAAAGGATAGGAAGTGTGAGAAGGATTCAATACAAAAGGAGACTGAAAGCATTGGAGAAATAAAGACAAAAAAGAGAAACTGAGGGACAGTGATAGATTTCTGAAGGAAGGTTACCCAGTTGCTCGTGTTTCCATTTTCTTGTATTACCTAATCAAGGAATAATTAAGCTCTCCAAGAGCATATTAAAACAGACTAAAGGAAATGTGTGTCTTCTGTTTTGTTTCATTATATTAAGCATTGTGTAACAAACTTACAGAATGCTATCCTGGAGGGAGGGAGGAAGGGAAAGAAGTTTTTATCTGAATCTTTTGAACCAGTTTCATTGCACACAAATCTTTCTTCAAATGATCAAATTTTTAGTTTTCAGGACTAGTCTTTTAGTCAGCTCAGGTTAGGAAGATTGTTTTGTTTACTCCATAGAGGTATCTTTTACACAAGTGTCTGTGAAGTACTCGAGTCTGGCTAGTTAATGAGGAAGACTACTGACCCCATCTGCAGCTGCTGTTCATATATCACAAGTAATAATGTCCACAAGGATTTCTCCACCCCCCCCAATTAGTTTCAAGACCTCTTCCTCAAAGTGTTCTTTAGGCAAGGACAATTTAAAAGAATTTCCTCTACCAAAAACAAAAAAAGGGAAAAATGTGGAAGTTAATTTGACTTCTCATGTTTGATAGAAATTAATTGTGTTTTAAAATATTAAACAGTTACACTGAAAACAGCCCAGCATTGTTATTCTTACTCTGGTCTTTTTTGTTCATGAATATTTTTGACACTGTCAGTCATCATATGTATGAAACCAGGAGCATGTTTCATATTGCCAGTTCTTTAAACAACAAGAAAATCTGTTGCCGTCTGCTTCCAAAGGCATGCATTTGAAAGGCAGGTAAGCTGCAAGCTAGTGAGAAGTTGGGAGAGCAGGGAATTTACTCTGTAAAGTTTAATTACCCTACATGCGTATCAACCGTAGAGGTGAAACACCTCTGAATAGGTTTGCTCAGGTACATAACTCTATTAAGAGCATTGTTCTTACACTAAGATTGATCTAGACTGGGGCTTTAAAAACACAAATTTGACAAAACACAAAAGATTGTTGAAAGAAATGTGCAATTACTTTAACTTGTATTTCTAACCCACACAATACCAGCCATAATTTTTTTAACCTCCCCTGCTTTCCCTCTCTATTCATTGCACATTTAAATTCATTATGTAAAAAAATTAGGGAAAAAAAATCCTGGTAGTTATTTTTATGATCAAATACCTTTTCCAATTAGTCTTGGCACCTCACTATAATCACGATGAATGTTATTAATTCAGCAGTCTACATCCTATTAAGGGTTTCATCATAGCAGTGTGTTCAGGAACTTAATGGCTTTTGCATATTAATACTGCAGCCTGTGGTCTTGTGTCCATTAGTACTGTGCTATATTGTGGGTTTGCAGTCATGCATGTGCATGCAAACATATAAACATGTGATTACATACAAATCTCGATCAGGTGAACGCAAGGCTATGAAAGAGTATTTTCAATTTACTTAAGCAATGATTTTAAGATTATTGTACATTCAAAATGTTCTCCGCATAACAAACATACAAGAGAAGACAACAGTAGTGGTGGTTACTAGGCATGGTGCATAGGTATTGGTGAGCTTTGAGGTCATGGTGAAAGTACACCTTACATATACAATATTACTGTGAGGGTATTTTAAGTAAAAGAGCGATTTAAAAAAATGGACAAGGTGCTTTGTTAGAAATTTTGCAGGTTGACAATGATTTGTGGGGCAAAAATTTTGGTAACTACTGGGTTATAGCAACCAGTCTGACAGTGTCTCTTGTTTTCTGTTGACAAAAAAAATAATTAAGGAAGTGTGTGAGTTATCCGGCCTTCAGAGGAGTTTGAATTTTGGTATAAACTCCATTTTTTTCCTTCTTTTTATAGAAGACTTCATCTAAGCTTAGTTTCTGTGCTCTGAGTTTCTAAGGGTGCAAGGGTAAGGAAGGACCTTTTTTTTATCATTTAGTCTCACCCCCACCTCCGTATAATACTGATGGTAGTCCTTATTTCATTTTCCTCCAGTAAACCTATAGCTTCTCTTCAATGTCTTTGGAAGACAACATAGATGTATTTTTTAAAATAAGAATGATGGTCAGGCAATTGATCACAATTTAAATTGTCCCATTAATAACCACCAGTATTTAAATTCTATATCTTAGACTTTTATCCAATTTTTTCCTTGTTACTGTCCTGCATTTTTTTGATTTAGTCAAACTTTCTTCTGTCTTCGGATTTTAAATATCTGGAATATCTGCAAACTGTTGCTCCTCCAAAGCTGTTGAATGTTTGTGGTACGTTGGCACTCCTCAAGAGGACTCCTTTTGGCACTTCTTGCTAAGGATCCAGCAGCACATACCAAAGTCTTGACCTGGACTTGACATTGCTTCTAAATTGTTCAATGTGCCCAGCTTGTGTGACTCTGAAGCCTTTGCAGATGCAGATCCAACCATGTGACTCCCTTTTGTGCTGTTTTCTTAAAAAAAAAACCCCAACCAAACAAAAATAACAAACAAAAAACCCACCCCAAAACCAGTGTGCCCTTATAACGTTACTGCTGCAAGTCACCTAGTCTTGGGCAGACCTTTGACTTGGAGGGAATGGGCCTCTTGCTTCAAACCTGAGCTCTTCCCCTGTCTTCCAAAAGGAGCATTATGCAAGATCTATTTAGATATTATGCCCTCATCAGAAAGCACATTTAGAGCTGAGCAATGAAATAGTCCTTGTATCACTAATTAAAATTCAGTGGTGAGGTTGTTTAATTACTCCCTCCACTGAAAATTCTTACTTTACTTTTCACATTTATTCTGGTAATAATGTGTTGAAGAGCTCATCAGCCTCTGAAGGAAGGCAACAATTTTTCTCATGTACATAATCATTAAACTGACAAATAGGCACAGCACTATACAGTTATCAATATTAGCACCGCAGCCCCATCACTATTAAAACTCTTTGCAGCAGGGGATTAAAGTGCATAAAGGAGAGGGAGAAAATGGTGGGAAACAACTAAGTTTGAGATCCTTCCCTTTTCCTCTCCTAGCAGCCACCTCAAATCAATTCATAGTGAAGTCCCTCCTTCCTGTACAAAAGCAAGATAATTGAGTGCATTTGATTCTGTAAAAAATTAATGACCTTATTTGCTTTTTCTTTGTGGGTTAGGCTAAAATGCTTTCCTTTCTTTTTCTTTCACTTTTTTCATTCATGATGGCAAGATCTTAAAGCTGATGGATGAGAATAACTGCCTGCTGCAGATTGCTTTCAAATCCAGTCACCAGCTCTGCCAGTGAAATAAGTGGGGTGGAGGGGAGGATTCCCAAATTACCTTGTTGAATCTTGACTTGGGTGAAATAACTGGTTTGCAGCTCCTCAGCCGTCTTTTCTGACTTCAGAGAATCAGAGTGCAGAGGAGAGACCACCCAATTTCACAAGAATAGGCTTGCCAGCCAGAGACTGCCTCTCTGAGCTATATAAATAGGCCTGTATAATCAGGTGAAGTTTCCAGGAGTATCTAGCCTTGCTGTATCAGGGAGAAGCAGAACTGCAGCAACTGGAAATAAAAAATACCTGCAGCTGTGTTGGTTGTTGGTGAATGCAATGTCTCATGGCAGGTCTAGGGAGCAGGAGTAGGATAATGTGCATTTTGAAGCATGGTTTGGTAGTTTTGAAGCAAACAAGCAGAAGTCAATAATAAACTTGCTATGAAATGAAATTTTTACCTTATAATATGAAATGAAAGGGGGAAATACTCTGTTTCTTCACTAACTGTGCTGGGGATCTGAAAGGTTTGCTAAGCTGCCATTATAAAAAATAGTGTATCTATCAATCAATTATCATGATTAACCCTGAGTGATTTCCAGGTTCTGTTCCTCATTTTTGTCATGGCATGTTTAGCTCTAGCTTTCAGTTTTCATTCTGAAAAGCATGAGTTAACACCAAGGGTTTTTCCTGGTGCTGTCTGTAACATCCTTTCGGGTATGCTTCCCCAAAAGACAGTTAAGAGTTTTAGCTCTGCCTTTGTTAAGGCCAGGGTAGCAACAGCACAAAACATGACCACAGTTCAGAAAAAAAAATTCTCCCATTACTAACCAAGCAGCTTCACTATATTCCAGACTCTAGTGATCAGCTCATACTTACGTGCCTCAAAATGAGGAGAGGGCAGTCCCCAGCATGGCTGTTTTACACTAGTGTATTCGATTTTGCATATGAGGTTGCAATCTGGGAAGATGTTTGACGTACCATCTGCTACAGGCAGCTATATCCTCTCCCATTATTCGACAGATGAGGGTGGTATGGTTGGGTGCTCTCTTGGGAGAGATTGTGTCCCTGATGGATAGTGCGCCATTATTGTCAGTTTACCTAAAAAAGAAAACACGTCAGGAGATCTCGTTACTACTGCAGTGGCCTGCAAAAGGACTGAAAAGAAATCATGTATCAAAATTTACATATGAGGGGTGCATCAAGGAGGCAATATTCCTGCACTTCCTTCACTCTCTGTCGGAGGGAGGGCTGACTGACAACTCCCACAATTTCTTGCCACCAGGATAACTTTCTAGGAAATGAAAATCCTGGAAGGGCCTCTGGTTTGTCATGTCCGTTCCTCCAGGACACCAGGCAGTAACGCACCGTGTGGGACTGAAGGGATGTGTGGTGTGATGCTGCCTCCAGCTCTTCCTCATGGCACTCTGGATCCAGAGATCTCTAGGGGCTACAAATAGGCATGGCAGCACTGCCAAGCTGGGTGGTTTACTAGCACTAAAAATCACTTTGAGTAAAGAAGGAAATGATAGCAAATTTAGCTGCTCAAGAAAATAGCAGTGTGATAAATAATGTATGGGAATGGGATGTTTCTTTAAGAGATGAAGGAAGGAATGCTGAAGCTTTTATTGAGCAGTTAATGCTCTCTCTACTTATTATCTTTGGAGTTTTTAAACCTTTTGGCAGTCAGACATGTTCAAATGGAAGAATTTAATCTTTTCTACTCTGGAAGAGAGAGACCAGAAATTTGATTTGACCTGAAGCTTCAGGATGTTAGTTTCATTTTACAGAATATTCTGGTTTCTGTTGTTTTGTTTTCTTGATATCATTTTACTATGGGTCCACAACCAGGGAGGTAAAATTCATGACTTATACCTGGAGTGTGATGCGTATCTTCCACAGGCATTTTTGCCTCCAAAAGGCAAGTATTTCCTGTGGTATAAAAATTACTCCATTTCCAAGTTTACTGATGATAAGGCAGGTGAAGCAAAGTTCATCACTTCTAAGAATCACATCCTGGGCTTGTATTTGGAACTTGAGACATTTGCTTACTGTGATGGCCTTGGGCTGTTATTTACTCAACTTTTCCAATCCTTTGAGGCACATAAAAGAATGATTAAGAGGTAGAAAACCCACATGGCTTGTATATTTTTGGCAGCATTGCCAAATCTTTTGATGCAGTCTTACAGATGAATGCGCAGGTTTTGGCCGAAATCTGTTCTGTACCCAAATTTCCCCATTGTACTATGAAATTTGGAGGCAAACTAATCAAAGACTGTGCTAAACCTGTTGGTTTGGATCAAACCTCTGGAAAGCTTAGAGCAAATGATACTGTCTTTATTTTGTATGCATAACTAGAAAAAATCCCCCTTGTAATGGTTTGTGGGAGGATTAGATTTCAGGTAATGGAAGATACGCTTTGTTTTGGTACCTCCAATTGCTCCTCATTATACTGAAGCCTGTCAGATTTGCTTCTGAGGGGGAGTGGTGGTAGCTTCAGCATTTTGAATTATTTAAAAAAGTCTCATTCTTCAAGCAAAAGTTGTTGAGTCTAATGAGGTAATAAAGCAACATATTGTGGGTGCAGAAGACCAGACTTAAATGATCACTCTCATCTCTCTTTGTCTCTTACTCTGAGTTACAAAGATAACATTAAATGGAGTTAAGGAAAGCAGCATACTCGCAGGCATGACTTCAGATGAGTGCTTGGATAACTCATGCCCAGCAGAACACACAATTCAGATTTATGGTTTCATCTAGGGAGATAATTTGTCTGAAAATCAATATCGTGCTGGATATGTTGTGTAGCAATTATACAGTACTTTATGTTTTCAAATCAAGAGATGACTGCTATTCTTAACCTTTGTGAAATTTTTTGGGGGTAAAGCAAGTGAAAGCTATTTTCCCCAAATTATACACTGGCATGGCAAGCTAAACAAGCATAAGAATCATTCAATGAATGTCACAGTGTAGTTGGCTATGTCTGAAATGCTTCTATTAAAAAATTATATAGTAGCTCCCCTCCCCAAACCTGACCGAGGTTAAAGAGCTTTAGGAGGTTCCAAACTCTAATTTGTTGTGCTGGGTAACCAAGGATCTTGAGAATGATTATACTCTGTGGGATTTGCTATAGTGTAATCTTCTTGCTAAAAGATATTTTCTCTTTTTATGTTTCTCACTAAGTACTACTCAGAATGCAATAAGGTTTTGTATTTTCTTGCTCATTATCTTAAAAAAAATAAAAGAAAAAAAAGAAAACCACCACCACCACCACTCCCCAAAAAAGCCAAAATAACCTTGTGCTGAAAGCTAGCCTATTTATACTGACAAAATACAGCTGATTTATAAGGATGTGATTATCTTTTGTATTTTCCATGTACAGATGTCAATGATTGCATGCAAAGCTTATGACTGGAAAGAGCCCACCCTCTGAAAGTATATGGAGATATTTAATTTGAAAGGATGGTGCTGTAATCAGTTACCTCTCAAAATGAAATAAATGGAAGTGACATTGTACCTGCACTCTGATATCTGTCTAACGAAAAAATTTTTATGTCTGTATTTCTAGAATTACACCGTTTGTAAAAGCTCCATTTGGGAAATCATTTGTTGAAAGGATACTGAAAATTCAAGGTGTAAAGGGACAAGAAAATCACAGATCATATGTGAAAAATAACGTGGCTCATTGTCTATTTTTTTTTTTTTTATTTTTTATTTTTTTTTTTTTTTGTAGCAGTGGAATATTATTACCTTTTCTGTGTTACTTTTAGATCAGAGAAATATGTCACTACAAAATATTTAGCTATTGAGTTGGCTCTGAGAAAAGCCCTGTGATTGGATTGAAGCGGGGGGAGGAATTATCAGCTCAGATGATGAAATTGTAAGTGTCCTAATCAGCAGTCCCTGAAGCTGGAGATGTGATGCATCCTCTCCCATGTCAACTTCTTTCCTTCAGTATTGGACATATCATCACCAGCAGTCATAAGGAGAAGATTAGAGAAATGTCCTCAGTAGAGTATAGCTTGTATCACAAGTCCAGGAAGAAAGGTACAGCTCAGAGAAGTCCATGTGCTGACTGAGAAAATATTTTGCTTCATCTGTAAGGGGTTACTGAAAAATTAATGCCTACAGAAGATCTGAGGGCTTCAGTGTAATAAACAGCACTAGCAGTAATACGTAAAGACCTGTTCTAAGTCAGTTTAGTGGTAAGCATCCTTCTTTTGCAAGCAAAATCTATAGGAACTGAGCTATATACTTGTCCACATTTTAGAGCACAGCAGAAATGTTCTTAAAAACAACTGCCTGAGGAAGTGTTTTTTTCTTGAGAACATGTGAGACAAAATGCTGTGTATCTATTTTTAATGGGAAGTAATGAGCTTTTCAACTGATAAAACTTGAACAGTGACTTTTGTGCTTCTCTAGCAGAGCTGACGACCACAAACAAGCTCTATTTGAATGCAGATCTCAAAACTGCCAAGTATGCCAAGCAACGGGCAGCACTACTAAAGGCAGATTTCCGTGGGTTCGGTTATGGTGTCCAACTCCTCCAGCCCCTAATAAGCCTTGAGCTCTAATTAAATATTTTTCAGCACATGGGCTATTTGCAACATCCTTTTTTCTCTCTCTTGTGGATTTGCTGCAATCTAATAACATTTGAATTCATAGTGCAGTTTTCTAGGTTTTGGGGTTGGGGACTTTTTTTTTTTTTTCTTGTGAGATAATTACAGAGTTCTTTTTCCTCTAGCTGGTTACTGTTTATTTTTATGTGAGAGCTTAATATCATTCAGCCTAATCTCCTGCTGTCAAATCTGATTGATAGTTGCCAAAAAGCTACAAAAATTATTAGAGAAGCACAGTCACATGCATAGACAGTAGTGGTAATGTCCCCTGAAGAAACAGGTCTGAATAATTGGTTCTGGTTCCTGTATCCCTTGACCACCAGGTGCCTGAGAGTGGTTTAGCTGTTAGAGCAGCATGTCAAAACAGAGACTGAGGAATGGGGTTGGGGTCAAATCACCAGCCTGTAAAATTAACTTTCTCCTTTTAATTCCTTTCAAAAAAAGAATATAGTAGGGTTAGGATGGGGGATAGAAATGTTCAAAACTATTCACACTACTAGCTTTAGAGTTCAAAATACAGAAAATACGATGAAAAAATTATTCAAAATGTTCCCACTTCTTCTCCCAGTCTTTCCATATCACACTCCATTTCCATAAAAAGAAAAAAAAAGATCTGTACAGTATACTTTTTGTGTGTGTATGTGTGTTATTTAACCTGCTGTGCTGATTTTGGCTGTGATACTGTTAATTTTCTTCATAGTAGCTAGTGTGGGGCTATATTTGGGATTTGTGCTGAAAACAGTGTTGATAATACAGGGATGTTTTAGTTATTGCTGAGCAGCGCTTACACAGAGCCAAGGCCCTTTCTGCTTCTCACCCCAGCCCACCAGCGAGCGGCTGGGGGGGCACAAGGAGTTGGGAGGGGACACAGCCGGGACAGCTGACCCCAACTGACCCAAGGGATATCCCACACCATATCACATCATGCTCAGAAGATACAGCTCAGGGAAGGAGAAGGAAGCGGGGGACGTTTGGAGTGATGGCATTTGTCTTCCCAAGTAACCGTTAGGCATGATGGAGCCCTGCTTTCCTGGAGGTGGCTGAACACCTGCCTGCCGATGGGAAGTGGTGAATGAATTCCTTGTTTTGCTTTACTTGCGTGCACGGCTTTTACTTTACTTATTAAACTGTCTTTACCTCAACGCACAAGTTTTCTCGCTTTTACCTTTCTGATTCTCTCCCGCATCTCACTGTGAGGGAGGTGAGTGAGCGGCTGCGTGGTGCTTAATTGCTGGCTGGGGTTAAACCACAACACCTGCTTTGTCTTGTGATTGTAGTTTATTGACTTAAAGTTTATACAGATTCCCAGGCACAAAGTGTTTTACTGGGTCACCAACTGGGTCTGCAGTTTTATAAGCTGTCTTGTTGCCAGGCTGTTCTCAGAAGATATAACGCTGTCAGGTGTGAGGTTATAAGGATGAAATAGAGAAAAGAAATAAATAGCAGAGGAGTAAAGAAAAGGAAAAGGCATAGGGGAATGGGGCAGGTGGTTAAGTGGAAGGGGATGCTGGTTTTTGTGGAGGGCATTTGTACAACACCCCGTACAGTGAGGTTTCCCTGAACCCTAACAAGGTACAAATACAGGGCTATGGGTTCAGCTGGATGGTGCTGAACTATCAATTAGTTTTTTATCCTTTGCTTCTGTGCCAAAGGTACAACTGGCATTTCTTTTGTCACCCTCCTGTAACGTTGAAACCTCTTATTGCAGTTCCTTCTTTCTATCTGTTTACTTGGTAGTAACTTTGCTCTGCGTATTATCAGCCTGTGACATTACTCCATGAGCTGAATCTCTTTGTATTTCCTTTTGCTCTTCATCACAGTCTTTTTAGAGTCCTTTGTTATTTCTGTCTTGAGTGGCGTTTTCAGCTTCTCCTAAATTTAAATAAACTGTGAATTTTAATAACATAAAGTTTGTTCCTTCTTCTGGAAAGCTAATTATTGCATTAAACAATCTAGATAGACCCTTTCCATTTTCTATGTTACATTATATTAGAGCACAGTGGTATTTAATTAATGAACCCTTTAATTTTTTCATTCTTAGACCAGATCTGAAAACTAATATCAGTATGGAGCACTAGACATTACCTTGGCTCAGCCTCTGCTTAGTTAGAGAGGGCAAAATGCAAGCCCAGAATCACTGGAGGCTGCTGAATCTATGTGAAGGGATTACTTAAAGAAAATAACCTGCCTGATACAGTCAGAGACCACAGTCTGTCTCACCACAGATAAAAGAAGAAGGTATCACTTTGTATTTTCTTTAGTGGGGTTTTTACCGGGTTTAGTCGCAAATTAGACTCCTACAAACAAGGGACGATGATTGGCAAGACTTTATTCTATTTGTATTCTTGTTTTTCCTTTGAAACTCCTCTGATTTCACCAATATAAAGAACAGGCAGCCACATCAAATTAAAGGTTTGGAATGGGACGATCAAACAAATCTTATCAAGCTGCAGGACAGTAGAGAAATTATTTGAAAAGTCAAGATGTTCATGTCATCTTCTCTCCTGTTCTTGCCCAAAACAGTGGTTAAGGGTTTGGTTAGAGTCACTGGAAGAATATGGAGGTCTGCTCTAGCAAACAAGTAGGAGTTCAGGTTTTTAAGAGCTTTAGCCTCATAGCAATCTTCTGCCACTGAGAAACTGAGGCACAAAGTGATTTGGCTGTGGTTACAACAGGTAGAAGACTCCTCGTCACTGGTCCTCTGTATTCCCTTTTTTCTTTAACTAGTCCCATACAAGGTTGTGGAGGTCAAATATATCCCATTTGCATCATAGAAAAGGAAATACACTGAGCTGTTTCTGAACCGGGTGATGTTGTTTATAGGTGTGTGACAACTTTGTTTCTCAGCTTGAGCTGAGAGGAAGTCTTTTCCAAGATTTCATACTTAATTCTTGAAAAAAGACTAGGGGTTATACTATTGAGCTCTTCAGAAGCATCTGGCATTATCCATTTTTAAAGAAAGAACTTCCATCTATAAAGAGACTCTATTTGTACTCGGACAGTCTGTTATGTTTGTGTTTTAACATAAATATTACAAAAATGTAATGTGCAGACTGACAAATGCTATAGTTTTTCTATGATATATTTTGATGTTCTGTCTACAACTTCAAAGCATTCGCTCGCTGAATTATTTGTGAAGAAAGAAATGTATGGTAACAGCCCGTAATCTGTTTGCATAACTCCCTCATGGTCTGTTGTAGTGCTGCACAGGATGTGTTGTATATGAAATATTGCTTTGTCACACTGGCAAGGAGATCTGAAATGGACTGGATCTGTCTGAGAATGGCATTTCATTCTGTGGCCTGTGCAAGAATAGTCTCTTTAGCTTTTTCCAAAATGATTTTTAAAAATCCTGAGGGAATGTTGACAATGACTTTTAAAAATGATGCTGTCAATGAAGCTTGGCTTCCTAGTTACATTTTATGAAATAAAAGAGAACAATTTGGGAAAATTACCCAGACACTTTGGTGCCTCTTGCCAGATGAAATGTGGATGGTTTTGTTTTTACTGAAAATCCCATAAGATCTTGTCAATTTTCTGTTTAAAAATCAACAAGAGACAACAAATGACATTACTGGTCATGGAGAATAACACTGGAATGACTCCATTTTCTCAGTGTTCATGTCCCAGACACATCTTCCTTCTGCTTTCTAGATTGGTGTTTTCTCCAGTGGCTTCTGGTGAGCACCCAGTTGATTGCACAGTGGGACCCTTATGGCAATAAGCAACCAAACCCCTATGGACATACCGGAAACATTTTCCCTTTGGTGTCATATTCCTTTTCCTTCTTTTTTTTTTTTTTCTCTTTTTTTTTTTTTTTTTGTTTTGTTTTTCTTTTCTTACACAAGCTGAGATAACTTTGACAATCCAAAGCTAAATCTGTTTATTGTCAAAAGATGTCCAGGTAGAATACTTTACCTGAAATAAGATTGATTATGTTAAAAGGTCTATTGATCACTAGGGTATCTCAGAGTCCCAAGGTACAATGAAATTTGTTGACTGAACTTCAGAAGTGTTTCCCCTCAATGTACCTTTTTTTCTTTTTTTTTTCTTTTTTTTTTTTTTTTTTTTGGTTTTTTTTTTTGTTTGTTTTTTTTTTTTTTTTTTGCATAATTGCTTCCTGTGTATTTCTGCTCTGTGGGAGAGTTAGTGATTCTGAAACAGGAGGATGTCATATTTATTCTGTAGGCATTAAGAGTTCTAATTACTCCCTGACGATTCTCATTCACAAAGCATTTTATTTATGATGCTTTTTCTTAAATGATTAAACATTTATTGGTTAAATGTTTGCTAAATGTAAGGGCATCACATCCTTGATGCTGGTTCCCAGTAGGAAAATAAGAATAACAAAATAGTAGGTAGTTGTTACAGGAAAGTCTTTGCCAATAGACAGTAGCTATTTGTCAGAAAGATACAGGCTGGCCTGTTTTTAAAAATATATATATAATTATGCAACATATTTTTTTTAATATGTGGTTCCATCTAAATGGTTTTGGTTTTGTTGTTGTTGTTTTTAATTTTTTGTGTTTCACAGCTGTTCTGTCTGCCTTTCATCACATAAATAAAAACTTTTGCAGTTTGACTTTGTAAAAATATATCTTGGGTAGCTCGTTAGAGTTGCTGCTTTGTTTTCAAATTGGCAACAGCATTTTTTTACAGTTCTCACCTTCAGCCTGCTGGAGATCAAATGAAGTGTGTAGAAAGAAAGCTAAACTGAAGGACACAGAGTGGAAGTTAACCAGGGAAAAGCACTGAGTGGCTGCCCTAGAGATGTGGGCCTCATAAATGTTACCTCTGCATTTTCAATTTGTTTTGGGACCCTTCCTTGCTTGCTGCTTTTTCTCCCTTCTTCCCTCATTTCATATTGACTCTTGGGACTCCCTTCTTCTAATTTATGCTCCTCTTAATTGACACTATTTCCCTTATCCCTTAACAGCTCTGCTTTCTCCCCCTTCTTCTTTTTACACACAGGCTGCACATTGAGATTACCAGTCTTGTCCTCTTTCACAGCATTTTCAGCTAATTATTTCCTATTTGCAAACCACCATCAGTGGGGGGGGGTGGTGACACTGGCATCTGATGCGAAATTCCGGAAAGATGGTGGCACCTGCACGTCAGTTCCCATCTTCTGTCCAAAGTGTGGCTGCCACGAGCCTTGAACGACACTCGTGTGTGTGTGTGTGTGGTGTGCGCGCCAACGTGAGAAATGCACTAGGGAGACCTGGTAGAAAAGCATGTTAGAGATTGGCATTGTTAGGCGAGAAATGGGTGCTGACTATTCAGGCAAACCCTTATTCCAGCTCTCAAGCTGTCTGCTGAATCTCTTCCTCCACCCTTGGCAGGTTTGTCATATTCTGAATTTTTGGTAACTTGTCCTGTGATCTCGGTGTGAAACACATGCACATCCTAAGATGATGTTACTTTAATCTTGATGGAAATAAGGAAGAAATGATGGATCCTGCTGTCATCATTATATCTTCTTTCATGAAACCAATAGCTTTTAAGAAAAAAAATGAATACAGAGTCAGCAAGGTAAATTACTCTTGGTAGTGCATAAACTACGTGAGCTAAAATAACCGCGATCATCATGGATATTTTATTGTTCCAATAGAACACGCCAAAACAAGAGGAACAGAATGCTTAAGCTGTATCTATGTAATGAGGGTGGAGTGAAGCATTGGGCCCCACACAGTCTTGGGACTTGAGGTCATGTAGGTGCTGTATTGAGGCCAAGCAAAAAATCCTTTGAAAAGTGCTATCCTTCTTGGCGCGGTGTAGACAGGCACTCAGAACGGCTGCAGCAACAGTGATGTATGTCAGTGAAGGAATAAAATGAAGTACTGTGGGCGGGCAGTACGGCTTCACCAGGGCGTTGAAGGGATAACTACTGGCCTAGGGAGACAGGGGAGGCTCAGAGAGCCGCGGCTGGCCGGGGAGCTGGCTTTACTCCTTGCAGCAGCGACTGGGTAAACCCCGTTACTCTGAGACGTAACGTCTCAGTCCTCCAGTCATTGACCAGGTCTTGAGGGCTGAACATCACCAAGAAATAGATTTTTCAGTGCTGAGTGATTGTTAAGTTTGGAAAGCCTTCAATCCGCAACTCTTGGCGTGGCAGGAGCAGGCTGTGTGGGCGGCTGCAGATAAAAAGACACGATGGTATTGATTCCTTCAAAGCATTTGTGTTTCCTGGGCCTACTGTACTGCATAACATGTAAATTCAGAGCAGCTCCACCAAATCCAGAGATAGATGGCATTTACTCTACTGCGGGTGAGATCAGAGTGAGGCTGGAAGATGTATGCATTTTAGTGCCTGTAACATTATGTATTATGCACACAACCCGACAATTCCTGAGCTCAGTTCCTGCTGTTAAGTGCCTTCCTCACAACCTGCAAAGGCAGATTCTTTAATTAACCTTTAAATGATAATTATTTCACTGGCAGCGCACCAAACCAGAATCAAAGTAACTCAGTTCATACTGTATTAGTCTTGTCTCCTGAAGATATGTTAGATTACCTGGAGTAACTTAATGAAGCTGAAGGCTGCTTCACCGACTTGTTTGTGTGTATCCTAGCAGATCTGTGGGCAGATAGGATAGGGGTGGGGGAATATATGGGGCAGGACAAATGATTTGCTTTCCTGAGAAACTTGCTGAGTGGAAAAGGCAGACAATGCAGTCAGGAGTCATTGGGGAAGCAACATGAAAAGGTACCGGGAAGTGCAAAGGAAAACTGTGGCCAGCTGCTGTGACTTTGGAAATGACCTAAACAGACCTTGCTGAGACAAGCATTGCTGTGCAGATAGGGAAAGACTTGTTATGATACTTGAGACGTACATCCAGATAGTATTAAATGAGTGATACCACTTGCTGACACTTTTATGAGGTGAGCGTCGCGTAGTTTGGTTGCATAGGTGGCTAGTTGACATGTTTGGCCTCTTGGAAGCATAGAGAGCAAGTACTCTCAAAACAAGGGAGGTAAACTGATTTCCCAGGCATTTAACGTATTTAATTTCTAGACCATTCCCTCACTCCTCACTGAATTTTATGCAGTGAGTCAGTGTTATATCCTGAAAGTTCAGTAACATCCCCTGAACCCAACACATGAAGAAGTGCTAAGTAAGCAAGGAGGTAGAGGCAGATATTTGCCTCCTTCAGGCCTCTCAGTGTTGTGTCTGTAAAACCTATTGTAGAAGTGACTCTCCCAGCCTGGGATAGAGATGCCAGTGAGGTGAAATTATGTGTCTAAATGCGTTGATTATTCACTGCAGAGTCATCATTTTAGGGAAGGCAGTGATGTCAGGGAGAGCACCTTCCCTTTTCCCCACATAATTATTCATTTTCTCCAAGTCTACAGGAAGCAACTACTGTGGGATAAAAGAAGGAAAATGGTGGATAAATCATGTGCTTTCAGGACATTTTCCAGATCTGATTGGAAATGTCCTTGAAAGTGATGGTACTGCCTTTTGTTATTTAAGTCCAAACTGTCCGAAGAAGCTGGATGCTGCCACCTTCTCCACCTTTTAGATTCTCTCAGAAGCACGTCTCGGGGGGGGTATGCTTTACCCTTCACTATAGCCACACTGTGGTTTTGCACAAAACTCACTGATTCCCATTTATTCCCACATGCTCATCAGCAAGTCTCTCATCTGAATGACTGGAATATATTGCTGTCTCCAGGCTAGTACAGTAAGAATAAATGGATGCAACCACATTCCTTATCTCCAGACTGCAGAAACTTTTGTCAATCCATGAGATAGACTGGGCAGAAGCTGAATGCATAACAAGATCATTTGGGGTCATGGTACAATGATTAGATTCATGCAGCCTGTGTTACTGTAGATTAGTGCTCTGGCTCCCTGGAGGAAAAACAAATTTGAAATTCTACGCTACAGCCAAATGCCAGGCGGGCCATCATAAACAGTGTGTGAACCTGAGAAAAACAGGCGTCCTTTTAAGGTACTGAGATCTTTTCCCAGTAAACCCTAATCTCAATCCTAAAGGGAAAGCTCAGTTCAGCTTGCAATGCTATACTGCCAATGGGACATCTCCGGCCACTCGCAGGGACCACAGCTGTGGTTTGGTAAGCTTTAGGAAGTGGCGCTCTTTCTTGATAGAGAGAGAGAGGCCAGAAATGCACAAAAGCTCCAACTCGGTGACAGAAAGTTTTCAAAAGCTTTGTGGTAAGGCACAGACGAGACGGGCAAGGGATTGCCTTTTTGTCACAGAATCAGTTATGTTATCCTCTGAATACACGTGTGAGGGACCACGATGTACTGCCTAGAAGTGAATGAGTGCAGGACATGAGATAGTCCAGGGAGATGATCTTTATTCAGCACTGGCAAAAGGAAGTATTTAAGATTTTGGATGTCTGGCTCTAGTTTCATAGCTTTCTGATTACACAGTAAAATGCATTCTGCAGGTCAAAGCTAATGTTCTTTTCTGGTCTGTATATTTGCTCCTGGGACAGGGGTTTATCAGTGTTCTTCTACCACGTAGCTTTTGCAGCATGGTAGCTGCTTTGGATATGGTTTGGCTTATAGAGAAAACAGGCTTAATCCTGATTTACAGGCAGCCCCTTAGAGTGCTTGAGAGCAAGGGGTTTTGTCCAAAGTCTTGGCATCATGTAACGAGAGCAATTCAGATTTCTCTAGACACATTGCATGCCTTCTGTGGAGAAATACAGTTGTGGGAAGCTGAATTTCTAATACAAGCATCAAACAGGGAAGTATAATTAAGTCCCATATCATAAGAAGAACAAAATCATTCTCCTAACAGGGCACAAACCCAAACAACTCCCCATTCCTTCCTTTTTATGTGGCAAAAGAAAGAGAAACATTTCATCCTGCCAAAAAAACAAAAACAACAACAAAAAAGGTGTTAGCAAATGTGATCTTATTCCAGCAATGCCCAACCTAAGAGAACAATTTGTGCTTCTGCCAGTAGATACTGCAATTGGATACTATTTTGTAGCAGCAGAATTGTTGTAACTGCTGTGGAGGCACAGCATGCTGCTAAAAACCTGGCAACTTTTATGAAAGCCGTTTATATTACTGTAGGCTTTCTATAAACAGTGGCAATAAAAGCTAAACTGTTTTAGGAATAAGATGCAGATATTAGAGATGAGTTTTTCTGCAACAGTAATGCCTTTTGGCAAGTGTGCTGGCATTTAAAGAAAAAATAAAAATTAAAAAAAAAAAATATCTCTTAGAGATAGATACTATCCCACTGCAGCCTTGACAGAGAGCAGAACCCCTTCCCCAAGACAGAGGACCGGCTGCAGAAATTACATGGAATTGGTTTTCTTACTAATCTTGCATGAGAATGGGGGGAGAGCACTCCTCCCAGGTAGCAAAGGCATCTTTTTTATGGATGAATATTCAGAGGGGAAGGAGCAAGTTTCTCAGCTGCCCTCTGATGTGTGGCTCCACTAGGAAGAGCACAGCTTTCCAGATATTTATTTTAACCCATCTGAACTCTTATATTAGGAGTTTAAGACTGGTTGGTTGATTTGTTTTCTGGAGCTGTTGCACACTAGGGGTTTCCTTTGGGTTCCGGTGGATTTTCCAATGGAGAGCTTGGAAACCAGACCACTCATTTATGGGCCCCACTGTAATAGGCCACATCTGATGTTAAGGATATATCTTTGAAAGCTGTGAGCTACCCTAGTTTTGTTAGTTTTCATTCTAGGCATAATTTCTATTGGTTTCTAGAGTTAGAGATGTTGTCTTTCGGCGTCAGGTTCAGAACAAACTGCCTCCAGAAAATCCCTGAGCTGAAAATGGCTGGAGGCTAAGAAATGTGCTTGGTCTAGTTTTCTATTCTTCACTAGGCATCTCCTTTTGGTCACCACCAGAGATCCGTTACTAGGCTTTGGTCTGAACTATGGAAGCTGTTGTCTTATTCTTGTTTTCTTGTGTACTGGTGATGCTTTCCAGCCAAACAGCTGCTGGGCAAAAAGAAGGGGAACATAATGGGAACTATCATGCTATTTTTAAGCTCCAAAATGCGTTCATACAAGAACAGCTGTATACTGGAAAATCAGTCATGTAGACACTGCTACACCTGGCAAGAATGATCCCTCTATCCCAGAAGTCCTCCATTTTAAAGGAGATATGTGTAAGTCTGTTTTACGCCTTCCTGTGTGATTTAAAATATTAATGCAATCCCACACAAACCCAACAGCAGAGAATTTAGAAAATTTGAGATACTGTAAATTTATGGGAGACTTACAGTCACTTACACTTAATCATGGGCTAATGGAGAAGCGTGGGAACTGCATGTGAAGTGTACAGATATTTTCCCAACAGAAAGCTGTTGCAAATACATTGGGCACCTGCTCCCCAGCACAGCAGTACAGCTGGGGTTTGAGAAGTGTGTCTAAGATTAGGCTGTAGTTTATTGTCTGCAGCACTAAAATTATGCCTACCTAAGCTGTGTTCAGTGCCTACTATTTATCCTACCTGGAGCAAGGTAACAAGAGGCTATGATATCTGTGCCTACTCTCTTGATCTTAAGTGATTATTTCTCCCACTTTGTAGGAGGCTGTGAATATAAATATGGTTAAATATAGTTTCCCCCCCTATTTCCTTATTGTTCCCCAGAAGCTTGAATTCTATCTGCTGCATTTAATATTAGCTATCTTGCAGAGCTGGGTACAATGTATAACACTTTTTTTTTCTGAAAATGAGACTTTTTTTTCCCCTTCTATTTGTGGACTGCTGGAGAACAGATCGCCGTTTTGTCAAAGTTATTCAGTATGAGAATAATTAGGAACATTGAAGCATGAAGTTTGAGGGGAAAATAGAAAAGGAAGGATGATTTTCTGGCTGTATATAGCTTCTTTAGGGATGTTTACCGAGCACTGAGATTCAACATTCAAGCTGTTTGCATTGGATTCTCTAACTTCAAGGCTTTGTTTCTCCTGTTTGAATGGTAAGCAATCAGGAATCATCATAGTACAGCTTTTTAAAAAATAATTGCTCTCTACATTAAATCTGAAATATTCACTAACAATTGAATTTTTGAGTAAAAGTTTAAGCCCATACATGAATTTGTGAGAATTTGGTGATGTGACATCTAGAGGTTTATGAATATATCTTAAGAAACTTATTTAAATGTTTGCTGAAAAATGTGCAGGACACATTTTTTTCCAGGCTAATCCCCAGTTTATTCATTAAATAAATGTTTCAGTTGCTGAGGAAACAAATCCAAAAACTAATCAGGAGTCAGTCTGCTATTAGTAGTATCAGTAATTAGATTTGCCAAATCTATTTGAGAAGAGGTATGGAGCTGAGAGAGGCAGTCTGTGCTGCCTCTAGTACCTTCACCTCCTTTCCCAAGTGAGGACTTAAACTCGGCTCCAGCATATGCCCGTTGGCTTCTTTTGAAAACTGCTTTCAAAACTAACTGAGGGAGGCTGAGGCGGAGTGTGGACTCATCCCTGAGCAGATAGGGGTGTGCTGCCATTTGGGCTGCCTTAGGATGCCTGAGCGCCCGGGTGCAGCAAGTCCAGGGGAAAGAGGACCTGCAGGGTACCAGAACTTCTCTGGAGGAGAGGAGCACCTGGATGTCACTCAGCATATCCTCTGGAATGACAGTAAACATATTTTTATAGAATCACAGAATTGCTGAGGTTGGAAGGCACCTCTGGAGATTGACTAGTCCAAACCCCCTGCTCAAAGTAGGGCCAACAGAGCAGGTTGTCCACAGATATGTCCAGTTGTTTTAAATCATCTCCAGGGATGGAGACTCCACCATATCCCTTTGCAACCTGTTCCAGTCCTTGGTCACCCTCACAGTGAAAAAGTTTTTCTCTTGTATTTTGAGGTACTTGGATACCAGGGCAGCCTGGAATATAAATTCTGTTATGTCAAAAGTGAGTGCTGTTGTCACCAGCCATAGTTCACTAACACGTCCAGGTCCTCCTTTGCATGTGAACAGTCATAAGAATGGGAAGTGCAGGCAGCTCTGTGCAGGGCTGGGAGCAATGTGCCAATGACAAGAGAGGTCTCAAATCAGTGTCCCTGGAGTTGCTAAAATCGGAGCATATTACATTAAATTCCTGATGGTCAGATTCATGTGACGGGTAAGATGATGTGACTGTAAGTTACCTGCTGCTCAGGTTTCCTTGTGTCCCACCAGGACACATTATGGTTCCCGGTATATGCTGTTACATTCAGAAATAGAACCCACCTGTCCCCTGGGGCACACAGTTTCGGGGGACCGGGAATCATACCTGTCGTTTCCCTGCCTCTACCAGGAGGGCAGGAGCTGGGAAATCTCACTCAATCTCTATCCAAGGGAAAGAGCATCAGCATCTTCTACGTCATATCTAAAATTTGCTAGTGGCATAAGCATGCATGAGCAATTCACAAGGCAGGTGGGAATCACTTATGCTATAGGTAGACACCCTAGGCAAGAACACGTTGATGGGGCCTTTTGCAAGGAAATGGAAAAAAGCAAGTAGTTTTCATATTCAGTGCAGCAGCCCAAGGATGCAGCTGCATGAATTAGTTAATCTGAGGTAAAGAGAGGTGTGAATGCAGAGCAGTAAACCTGCGGTCACTGCCTGAGCGCTCGTTGTTCCCGGCAGTAAATGCAAAGCAGCTCATTCTGTTTCTCACTGCATGGGGGCTGGGCTCACGGCCAGCTGATGTGCTATACATCCACGCCCAGGCTTGTCTCTGGTACTCGCAGCCTGCATGATACATAAATAAATCAGCATGTCCATCTGACAGTCTTGTTTCAGGCTAGGAAACTTCCCAATAGAAGTTCCATATTTTGCTGAGGAACTGGGAAAGGTTCTAGGCTTTTTAATAGCATCAGAACTGACCTGCTGGGTTGGACCAAGAGTCTGTCCTGCCTGGGACAGTCACGGAAGGGGTCAGGGAGACGGTGTGAGCCTGAGTGCTCTCTGCAGGTGGTTCTCCTCACGTTTCCCCTGCATCTGCCGTCGCTGGATTAGCAATGTAAGAAGGCACATCCTTGTCTATTCCATTCAGTATCTGTGGGGACCCGTTGTCCATGATTTATTTTATCTGTTTTGAAGCTACTGCTGCTTTCTGCTTCCAGTCTTCTGTGGCAGCAAATTTTTGTGGTTTGTTGGTTTTTTTTCATTTATTTTTTATTTATACAGAACAGTGTAGCTTTGGCCTCCCCCGAAGATCAACAGTCCAGCTCACCTGATACGATAGCCTTTGGTACTTTTTCCAGGGAAGGAAACTGGCCACCAGCTCCCTTCCAGTCATTCTCTGCCTTTCTTTCATCTTCCATCTTTCCCCATCAAAAGCAGCAACAAAGCCACAGTTCACCCAATGGCAGGTTAAGGAGGGTTGCAGCATCTCCTTCTGCTCTGAGATGGAGCTGCATGCCTGCTTAACAGAAATAATTAAAAGCAGCACTGTTGCTGTGCTCTGAGAGTCATCTTCTTTTGTCATGACCACTGGATACTCAGGAACTTACCGAGTGTCACGGCTAGAACAAAGCTGTGAACAAAAAATCTATACGCATTCATTATTTGAGTCAAAATCTTACCATCTCTGTACTGATTGCTATATATATAGAA
This sequence comes from Astur gentilis, assembly GCF_929443795.1. Lineage (NCBI taxonomy): Eukaryota > Metazoa > Chordata > Aves > Accipitriformes > Accipitridae > Astur > Astur gentilis. The sequence continues at coordinate 39,714,812 of NC_064880.1, forward strand.
TTACATACCTAGGATATGGCTCTACATGACGTAAGCTCGGTATAGGACAAAATATGATTCCATGATTCTAACCCTTTTAGGAAAGGGAGAAAGTATCTTTTTCTTCTACAGACAAAATGTGCCTTAAGTACTTAAGGACTTAAATGATGCAGGAGCCTGCTACAATCAACAGGAACTTCACCTTATATTAACATCACACCAATCAAGTTACAGTAAGATGAACAATCACAGAAAGAGAATTTCAAAGCCACACATGTAGTGGTGGAAATAGATTTTAAGCTAGCGCCTCATCAAAGAGACTGAGGAAACAGTGCTATGTGATTCCTCTGACTCTTTGAAAAAAATGTTAACTCAAATAACTCATAATAATCCATAGGCTTATTATTTGAAATGAAGAAATCAATGTAAAATTCTGAATAATTTATATGTTTGATGAACTCTACCCTCCCCAGAGATGAGCAAAAAAAAAAAAAAAAAAGGTAAATTTTATCAGATACACTATTGGGAAATCACTGAATTCTGTTCTGTGGGAAGTGATGTGGGCAGATATCTTCCCACTGCAGATCCACCCAGCAACTTCCACAGAAATTATTTAAACCTGCCAATTCATTACTATCATAAGAACTTTGCCATTTTATACCAGCTGGAGTTAGTGAAATTTTGCTGCTTGCTAGTGCAAGCATTCAATCGGTACCTTTGATTGTAATTTTTACCACAACCACAAGCACCTTGGATTCTTCAGAACAGGAATAAAAGGATTCCAACTTGCAGTTAAAACTAGTTGATTATTTTTCCCTTCCCTTGAGAGGAGCAGAGGAAAATGAGAATTTGGTTTCTGTTGACATTTCCTTGATTTTTTTTTCATCATTTTTCTTTGCAGAAAGCTTAGGAAACAAAAAGTGTTCAGTGAAAGTGGGTTTCTTTATTAAAAAAAAGTTCTATAGAAGCAAAAAGATTCAAAAGACTATTTGTCCTCAAACAACCTGATTCTCAGATGTAGTCCATCCCCCTGAGAAAATTTCATTTTGATTTATTTGGCTGTGAGGGAAAGCAGGCTCTGGAACTCCCTTGTCGGCTTTTTCCACTTGGGATGTCGCTAATATGATTCCCATGAGATTTGCTGGCCAGTTCTGCAGATATCTGAAGTGTAGATTTGTTCTGAAAAAAGCAGCTCTAGGGAATAAATTATGCAGTTCCGGTGTACCTCTTACTCTTTCTTTGCTTGGAGAAAGCTCCCTTTGAAAAGGCTGAGAATAGTGGGTGTTTTGTGTTGGCTGGCACCAAACGCAGTGTGATTTGTGACTTGAGGTTGTTAGGATGTTTCTCTGCAATCTCTTGGCCTGGGAGCCAGCTTGGAAATAGGGCTGGCAATCACAGAATATCTGTGCCCCATTTTTGCTCTCCACGTGGCTGATACTCTTTCTTCCTGCCCTAGAGAAATCTCACTGCCCATCTATAAAACACATAATTGATTTCTTTGACTGCATATATTTATCTTCTGACAAGTAATTTTTAATCAGGCTATTTACTGAATTTGTTTTCTCCAGAAATAACGTGACATTAACTTGTGAAAAATGACATTTCAGCTTGTGACATCTCTCACTTAAATTAGCTTCAAGTGATTCTGAGTAAATTTGTGATTACATTAAGCATGGGTTTTAGAAGAATATTTTGCCATTCAGTATTTCACACAGTAATGAAGTTGAATTCCTTCCCTTCTTACCTGTTTTTTGGCAGTGTGCAATGAGCTCAGAGACTTCAAGGGCTAAACCACTAAGGTTTTGTAAAGAAGAGCTAGAAGAGTTGAATCTCAATGCATTAAGAAAAAAAAGATGATAGAAGCATATCACAATAAATCCAGGTTCTTAAGGACCTGTTAAGGGGAGTGGGTGAGAAGATCCTTAGTAATCTTTATATACCTGACAGGTATCAAAGAGTAGTGTGTATCAGTGTATCACTTAGGTGCACTCTGATCCTGCTTTGAATTCTTAATAATCTGTAGGGTTTCATGTATTAAGTTGTTTCATCTGTATGCTAGTAAATAATGTTTAAAAAGCATAAAAATTTAGCAGTTTAAAAAGTAAACACTAAAAAAGAAAAAGCAGTTGGTTAAGATAAAGTAGGGGGTTCCAAATGAAAATATTCACTTTCAAAAGACTGAAGAGAATAACACGTCAACATGTCTCCATTTCTCACCAGGTAGGCAGAAAGACAGACTCAAGAGAAGACCACCACCCCTGCTTTAAGTGTTGCTTATGATCCTTGCGTGGCCTCTGCCTGAGCCAGGACTAATCCTTACCCTGAGGTCCAGAGAGGAGACTTTTTGCCCTGCTTTCGGCAGCGGACATCGGTTTCTTCCCACCATGTGCTGAAGCCCTGGTGGAGGGCCAGCCCCTGTGGCTTCTTTCCATGAACGGTGTGGACAAGACCCCTGCAAAAACACTTGTGACAAAAAGTTGAGGCCAACGCTTGCCCTACGTTTTGCGCTGGGTGCCTCCCAGACAGAAAGACTGCCCGAGCGCGTGGTGATGGCAATGGGTTGGCAGCTTCCCTCGGCACTCCAGGATGGGCTTGGTGGGCAATTTGAATGCTTTATTTTATATCAGCAACTCGCATACCCTCCTACCAGAGGGAGAAAGCCCTCAAAGTGCCAACTATGTGAACAGGGAGCCTTATTTAGTGCAGTCACGTGGAAATGAGGGGTCTTTCCCATTCCCCTGGTACTGCAGCTATTCTACTGACTAAAAATTCAACTAAGCTAAACGTTATCCAAGATGTGATATTCTATTATACTGGGTTTCAGTATATGTGTGCTACTACATATATCGAGGCTTCTTAAAAAAAAATTGTATTAAGGAGCAGCTGTAGTATCTGCCCCAAAATGTGATAAATGTTTTCAGATCCCAGGAGATTATGAGAAATCAGAGAAATGTGAGGGTTCTTTTAATAGCAATAAAAGCCTAGTTTGATTTTTATGGATTTTTTTTTATCATTTCAAAGTATTCAATTTGCACTTAAGTCAGATTTTCTGTCTTTTCTCCAAAATCACAAGGAATAAAATCTACTTAAAAACAGTGAAAAAGCAAGAAAAGGAAAATAAAGGCAGAAGTCTCAACTGTTTAAATGTCGTGGGGCTTAAAACCAGAAATGCAATGCTGGTCTGTTTGTTTGGAAAAAAAGAAATACCACTGAATGATAGATATCTCACATTTTATTAAAAAAAATTAGCACTCATTCAAGAAAGAAATAATGAATATCAATTAACCATTTTTATTCCAGTTGCATGTGATTATTACTTTGGTTTTTTATTGGAGAAATTTGGGGGTTTGCATATACTGTTTTTATTAAATGATTGTGTTTAACCTGAAAGAACCTTAAAAATGAATCACTTTGTCAAATAACCACATATAAGTACCAAGGCAAAATGAGACTGTGTCAAAAAATACATGCTTTTATTGTAATATGACTTCTGATTTTGGTTACTAGAAACCTTTGTTGCAGCCTTCATCTTTTGTTTCGATGAACCCATCTCTCTTTCTTTTAGCAGTATAACAAAAAGGCACATAATTTTAGATTTCAAAACTCTTTCTATACATTTCATTTTGGTTTGGTTTGCTTCTGTCTTTGTTTCTAAGTGACTGCCCTTGACAAGCAGTCAGTCTTCAATACAAGCTTTATGATTTATATAGCTCATACAACTGGATCAAAAAAACTTGTGAGGTTCAGGTTGTTATATCTGTCTTCTCCAGGACTGCAGGATATAAATAAACATAGAAAATTTTGGCTGAATATGGTAATAAAAAGTCACATATCTTGAGTTCTGTATTTAGCTACTAAAAGGTGGGAAATATATTTAATATGTATGGAAATTTCAACTCTAAACTGGAAACTTTATTTATCGATCCCCTGATAGGCTGCTTAAGACTATTACAAGTGTGAAAAAACCAGAAATAATGAACTTAAATGCTATTCTGAAACTCATTTCAGGGGTGAGGCATCACTGATAAAAATGAAAATACTCTGGGTAGAAGGAAGAGTTTACCTGTTGGAAGAATCTATAACGTCCGTTAGCTTTAAGGCTTGATCCACTCTCCTCTCTCTTTTCCAAATGAAAGAGTTTTATGTGAAGCAGTGGTTCTGCTGCCTTCTTGGGATTCCCCATGCTGGGTAGCTGTGTAACTGCTGTATGGTGCCCTGACGGTAAATAGTATGGCATTGGTGGGTGATAAGCGATAATTTTATGACTGGATTGGTATATGTTTGCATGTATTTGTTTTAAGCAAAAATAAATAAGCTGATGAGAAAAAAGTCAATATAAAGGATAATACCTGAGAGACATCTACTGTTATATGCTTGGGAAATATGTCCTATGGCCATAAGTACTATACTTCTGACAGATCTTCCAAATACAGTTAGACCTAGAGAGTGATAACTCTCTATACAGATGTTCCTCTCAAATAAGCAAAATTCAAATCAATTTCCATAGAGAGAATTATAGAAGAGCCAAAAAATAAAAATGCATCAAAGATGTTAGATTTTTTTGGTAGTGAGAACAGAAAAATCTGACATTTGAGTAACATTTTAAAAAATATGTATTTTTCATAGAAGAGTCCCAAGAAAAATTCCACTCTGAAAGACAAAATTGAGATTTGTTCCCAGCTTGCTCCCTGCCAGCATGTCAGTAACAACTTTTGACCTCTTCAACTGTAGACCTCCATAGCCTAGAAAAGGTTGGTTGGGTCCAGCAAATTGCTCTTTGGGGAGGCAATGAACCTCACATGCTAGGAAGAAAGTTAGCATAGTATGCTGGTTTTGGCTGGGATAGAGTTAATTTTCTTCACAGTAGCTAGGAGGGGGCTGCGTTTTGGATTTGTGCTGAGAACAGTGTTGATAATACAGGGATGTTTTTGCTACTGCTGAGCAGCGCTTACACAGAGCCAAGGCCCTTTCTGCTTCTCACCCCAGCCCACCAGCGAGCGGCTGGGGGGGCACAAGGAGTTGGGAGGGGACACAGCCGGGACAGCTGACCCCAACTGACCCAAGGGATATCCCACACCGTGTGATGTCACGCTCAGTATATAAAGCTGGAGGAAGGAGGAGGAAGGGGGGACGTTCAGAGTGATGGTGTTTGTCTTCCCAAGTGACCGTTATGTGTGATGGAGCCCTGCTTTCCTGGAGATGGCTGAACACCTGCCTGCCCATGGGAAGCGGTGAATGAATTCCTTGGTTTGCTTTGCTTGCGTGCGTGGCTTTTGCTTTACCTTTTAAATGTATTTATCTCAGCCCACAAGCTTTCTTACTTTTAGTCTTCTTATTCTCTTCCCCATCCCACTGTGAAGGAGGTGAGCGAGCGGCTGCATGGTGCTTAGTTGCTGGCTGGGGTTAAATCATGACACGTAGGAAAGTGGCTGAATGAATGGCAGGAAACTAGCCAAGTAGTCAATCAGTTTATTGTAATTCTCATCTAAACTTCTGACAAATCTGATAGGTCTTGGCTGGCCATTCCCAGTCAGTGGAAACTATTCCATGTTCATGAAAATACTCAATCACTTGCAATGACTTTTGGATGACTGATGTTACAGTAGGAACCTTCAGGAGAAGAGTGTTGGAAGGGAAAAAGTAAAGAAGAAGAGGCTATATTCCTGCATTAGCTGAATTTTCTATGCCATTTTCCTCCCCAAATACTGCTAGTTTTTGCTGTAAAATTTCTTATCTCTGAGTGTTTGGAGGGTGTCTATGAGGTGGGAAATACAGCTCTTCATAAACCAGGGAGAACTGAATTTATTGGTTAGATTCTGCTTTCTTCAAGGTGTCCAGATTGCAGGTGAGCAGAGTTGTTTCCATTAAAAGTCTTTTAACCTTGTGAGACTCAAAAAATATTAGAAATAACAAATAAAGAAACAAAGAGGTCTGTGAGTGAAATACTAAAGAATAAAAATCCTGATCAAAAAGCTGTGATTAAACATTTCTCTGACAAAATGTCTCTGCAGACAGAGTAGCTTTTTTACAGAATGTGTTTGTCCAACACATTTAGGTTTCAGTGGGTTTAGATTTTTTTATTTTTAATAAACGTTATTTTTAAGAACTGACAGGAGAAAAAAGTTAATCTCCAATCAAACAATATCATAGAGGTCTGTGAGTGTAGAGGAAATTTCAGTCTTAAAGTATAGCAAAAAAAAATAATCATCATATTCATATAAATTGCAGATTTTAAAACAAAATATTATTTTCTGTTAGTAAAAGTGTTTTCAACTTTGTGACTTTTTAAACTGAAGAGCTGTCAAGAAGAAACACCTTTAGCTAATCCATAGCATTTATATCTCTCTAAAAGAGGTTGAATTCGGAGTATTGATTTACTTTAAAAAAAAAAAAAAAAAAAGCCCTTACCATCTCTCTAAACCTTTTACTTTTTAAACTTTCTAACTTCAAGGCTTTATTGTATAGCAGATTTAAATCTGACATTTGGAGTAAATTTCAATAGAGCTCAGAAGAACCTAAGCTCTACAAGTCTGTGGTACCCTTTAAAGTCTAACAGCTGAGTCACTCTAGCCCAGATCTGCATTAAAGAAAGCAGAGCTGGGTAATTTGATGTTGTTGGACTTCAGATTTGTGGGCCGTTATATCCAATCAGTATAATCATTACAGTGATGTGCACAAAAACATGCTGTTGCTTATTCTACAACACCATCTCTGCCACACTAACATAATAACAAATGTGGGGCTCCAGTGATGTGGTGCAATTTGAATTACTTAGTATGATATGAGTATACATAAATAAATATACTAAACTTTTTCCTACTTGAAAAAGATTACATTCAAATAGCAGTATGCCAACCCATGCAAACTGTGAACCCACTAAGCAAGTCATCAGAGTGTTTTATCAGTCCTGCCTCTTCCTATGAGCCTTGCAATACTTTATGCCCCTTCCAAACCCCTTCACAGCATTCATCTATTTACCCAGCGAGATCTCTGTCACTGGCCACGTGCCCTCTTATCCAGAGTCTGGTCTCACATATGACTGCAGTCAGCATTTGACGTGGGAACCAGAGAGACACCTCCACAGCGGCAAGTCTATCCCATTATTGTTTTTATTTAACGCTCTCCCTTATCCATTCGCACCTCTCATACACTTAGTGTTGGATTTATCCCAGTGCATCTGATGCTTTTTCTTTGATGTGACAATAGTTTTCCATAGTTACCAAGCCAGTATAGTCGGGACTGCAGGTATATATGCTTCTAGGTATGCAGTTGGTTTTTTAATTCTTTTTCATTCAGCTGATTTGTGACCTTGCAAAATGAAAAGAATGATGCCTTGTTTGTCAACTTGTTTGTGCTTTAGAGAGGAACAATGCTATAAGAGAACTAGGTTGGTTTGTGACAATTACCCCGGCCTCTCTCCCATTATTATGACTGTGTTATGCTTTGGAGAAATCGTTTCTGTTTGTATATCTGGGTAACTCTCCATCCATCTGCACAACTAGCATTTAGGCAGAGGAAATATTGAACAAAAAGGTGTTTGGTTTTTTTTTATTTTGATTTTTTTTTTTTTTTTTTTTTTATTCAGCATCTAGCTTACCAAGAAAAAGATTATAGATTTCTGAGTTTGCTTGTTTGTGAGCAAAGGTGATCATTTTTCCACACTGCTATAATTCAGCTGAAAAGAATATTCCTGTGTAGCAAGAACAACAATGTGTGTGCAATTTGGGGGGCAGCAGTATAATATATGGCAGAGAACAAGAACATCCCAATGACCTCATGCCAAACACTGTGTTACTGCATACCTCAGTTTCCCTAGCTACTCAAATGTAATGTGTTGTTTTTCCCTCTTTGCAAATATTGATAATACAAAGGCTTAAAAACTTACAAATGCATGGTTTGGAAAGCACTGTGACAGAGCTGTATATTTTCTTGAACTTGAACCTTTCAAAAGCTGAATAATTGGTCCTTCTTGGTTACAAATTGCAGAGATAAAAGGAATGCTCTTTTTTTTATTATTTTTAAATCATTTGGTTCAGCTCAGAAAACATCTCTCCTGTTCATACTTGGCCATCACATTATCTACCCTTCACCTGCAGATTTTTCTTCTTTTTGCTCCCATGGTAATTGCAATATCCAGTGTACATGTGCATCTTTGATCACTGTTCAGCTGATATCTCAGTGGTTAGCAGAGAGGTAAGCGGCTTCCCTGTGCAGAAGATTGATCTTTTGTTGATTTGTTGGTTATTATATTGGCATGGTTTACAAAAGCACGAAAAGTTTTTAAAGATGACCAAAATCAATTATTCCTTGTACAAACAGCATCATGGGAGTGGCTAGCTGTGACTTAAAAAACAAAATTAAAAAATGATCCTTGAGGTGAGATAAGAAAGACTTGCTTTTAGCCTATCCTGATCACCTGTGGCTGGAAGCCTGTGTGTCTGGCAGAATATATGAACAACAGGATGCTCATTCCAGCTGCTATTTGAGGTTGCACTTTCTTCCATCAAGACAAGTCAAACACAGATTACCAGCTGTCTGACACTCCCTTCACAAACAAAGAATTGGATCCACCAGTAATTACTTTTACTGTGACTTCTATGATCCCCTTGTCAGGCCCCAAACTTGGATTAGAGTAGCATTTATAAAAACTAAAGGGCTTACCTGATGTGTGGGATTTATGCTGGATGTGTTTATGGGGATTAAAGGTGAAATGAAAATCCAGGTCCTACAGAAGCAAGTAGAAAACCACTACTAATGTCATTAGAAGTTGGATTGGACTGTTAAAAAAATTCCTGAGTAAAAATAAGACATTTCTAGGAAAAATGCCTCTGGAAGCTTTCTCCCTGAAAAATGGTGATAGAACTTTTGGGGCTTTTGGTTTTCCTCTTTTCACACTCTGTATCTGATCTGTAGTTATCATGGACAGCCAGATACGAACAAGTTTTGGATACGTGTGCTCCATATCACTATGTTATTAGAATGATACATTACTCTGTATTTATATTTAGGTCAAAGAGTTTTCTTACAGATTTGCAGTAAATGCAATACATAAAAGGATAATGTAGATGTGATAAATAGTGCAGTTTGAGGTGATTACAATGGGAAGAGGGGTTTGTACAAATGGCCAATATATTTCAAAAAGTCTTCGTCTTTTGAAAGTGTAAAGATGACTAATGCCTTCACTTAGAATGAAAGAACTCTAGAAATAGAAAAGTTTCATTAGTACTTCTTACCTAATCACTCACAACAAACATCAGCTGCCTACTGGGTGAGTGGGTGGAGGAGATATTCTGAAAGCCCCTCAAAATCAATTAAAAGATTTTAATAAATTCAGTGGATGTTGAATCATCTGGAGTGAGTGCTGAAGGGGGAATGGCAAATTCTCTGCAAAACTTAAACTTGCTTAGGAAAGTCCTAAAACAGATATTACTCTCCAGAAGTGCTCAGATCTCTTTCACATTCAAATTTGCCTTGTTCCCACCTCAAAACTCTTAGAAGCAAAACATTTAATATCTCGGTACAACAGTAATAGGGATAATACTTTTTTCTTTATCCAAGCCATCCATCTATAACTACGTGTGCAGAGAAGATTCCAGAAGAGGACAAGAAAGTCCAAAGCTACAAAATGAGGAAAGATGAAAGAAATTTGAGATTGTCAGTTCAGAGAAAGAAAATGCGTAGGAAGTTGCTGTGGAGTTCCTCGAATATGAAAAAAGTCACTGAAAAGGCAAAGAGAATAAACTGATTTCTGAGAATAGGTTGGGAAGCCATGGACTTGTACTGAATCAAGGTACCTGCAGGTTAGACACTCAGTAAAGCTTTCTAGTAGTGGGAATCAGGAAGCAGTGAGGGATGGCCAAGGGACACATCGGATCCAAACAAGTTAGACAAGGATCTGTCAGGGGACAGTTGGGTAAAGCCAATCCTTCTCCTATGTTACCTCTCTTATCCTAAAAATGAAACTAATTATATCTGTTGACTTGCAACATAGTGTTCTTTTGAGCATTAATTACCTACCACCTACCAAGACCTTGAATTTTAAACAGCTTTCATTTATTATTCTCATGTTCATCTCCTATATTCAGTTCCTTGACTGCCTGTGTGTTGCAGGTGGTCTAAATCCTCATTAACTCAAACTAATCTTTACCTGTCTTCCTTTTTTCTTCTTTTTTTTTTTTAATCCATGCACAAATCCCGAATGTCTTTTTTATTAAGTATTCACCCTGCAAATTTGGAAAAGTAGTAATTTTGTAAAAGCAGTTTTGTGATCCTTGTCTCGCTGAGCTTACTAGCTTGTCTGTTCTGTAGTTGGTTGTATTGCTGTTCAGTGCAGGCAGTTGACCTTATTTTTATAACTTTATTCCCAAAACATTTTTCATTTATTTATTTATTTTTTATTCTAAAGTATCTCCCATTTAATTTCATACACAGTATTGTCTTTGGCTACTAAGCACCAAAATAAGATTAATCTTCTTTAAGGAAAAAAAAAAAAAAGGAAAAAATGTGCTTTTGAAGCTATTATCAACCAACATGCATATTTTTCCCAAACTTGCATTATGCAAGCTCAAAGAATATTTTAGTATGTAATGTTTCCTAACAAGAATTGGCTGTTTAATGCATTAAACTACCAGAGTAACAAGATAGCAAAATTATTTTTTTTCTTCAGTATCTTACATATTGCTAAGTATTTTAAATCTAGCACGCATAGGATTTATTCTGAATACATGTTTTTTAATGCTTTATGCAGACAATGGTTGTCTCAGATCCTCCAAAGCACAAATTCAAAACCAATGGTTAGTTAGGTAAAGTTGGGATCCTTATTGACCTGAAATTATACCCTAATTGACAAGTCAGTTAAGCATGTGTTTAAACCCATCCTTTTTCAGTAAATAATTTCATCTTAACTTTTTGGCAAAAATTCAAAGTTAAGCATAAATGTACATAATGAGTCTTCAAGCATATTATTTAGTGGTTCTCCAAACAGGTTAATTAAACCCTGGTAATGAACAAGACAATACTGATAGTAAATATTGAATTTAAAATCAAGCATTCCTATGTTTTGTTTTGGTTTGGTTTTTTGTTTGTTTTTGGTTTTTTGGTTGTTTTATTTGTTGGGTTTTTTTCTTTTTGTTGTTTCCTTTTGCATGTGTACATTTGATGACAGTATCAAAACCTAGGGATGGAGAAAAATTCAACATCTTATACTTTCTCTTTTGCTTGTGAATTTTTTTTCCTCATAGAAGGTAATTCCCAGAGGATTCACAGGCTCTCAGCTGAGATCACCATGTGATGCCACCTTGAAAATAAGGGCTCTGGTCTCAGAGCAGAGTCCCCAGCACTGGTTCACTGCTGAGTGAAGTCTCAGAAACTGTGACTGGAAATAGAATTATATTTATAGATCTGCTACTCGGTCTTAATTCAGTATATGGGTCAAAGAACTTACTAAACATAACATGAATGGGGGCAAGTATTTGTCATTAAAAAAATGAAAAAGGAATACCAAAGGTACAAAGATGAAGAAGCAGCCTTTTTTCCATTTCCATTTATTAATGTTACAACTCTTCAGAGGGCAGTATACATATCACCAAGCACTGGTTCAGAAATGTAATACTGACTGCTAGGAAACAAATTCTCCATGTGGGTGTGATCTGATATCTAACCAATGTGTTTGTAGTTTCAAAGTTTGACAGGCTCTAGCTGACTAAAAAGGTTTTGGTTCATGCTTCATTTTTCTTGAGGAGGGGTGTGACTTGGGGTGGTGGTGGTGGGGTGTTCCAGTAATACTGGAAAGGTTGAAAAATAACCTGCAAAAACATTTCTATGTACAGCAGACCTGAAATGAGCAGGAGTATCAGGACAGTGAAGCTGTTTTGGGGTTTTAGACTTGGAATGGATTTGGATAAGGTCAACAAATACTGACAAAGCAAAAAGATTTCTGAAAGTAGACTGCTGTTTTGTATCAGAACACAGTACTTGATGGAAGGAAGTTGAAGACTATTTTATACCAAGGACAGGGTGCCCATTTCAGACACAGGGTAGCTTAATTGGAGTAATTCATCTAGAGATATGTTGAATTCTCCATCCCTGGAAATCAAGACTGGAAACCTTTTGAAAACTAGGTCAAATCAGAATCATAGCCTTGAGGTAGAAATGCAGACAATAGTTGTTCCAGATACTCCAAAGCACAAGTTCAAACAAACAGTAAGTAAACTAGCAAAAGTTATTCAGTCCTGTGCTATGGAGGGTGCTGGAGGAAATGATCAGCTGACACCTCAGTCTTTAAAAATGGTTAATGTGAATTGCTACTTTACATCATGGTTTGGCTTTATTAACATATAAACTGTCAGACTATCATCTAGAATTCTTTTATGTTAGCTTTTTTTAATGATACAATTTCTCTCTTCTCTGCCCCCTCCCCCCCCCCCCCTCCCCCCCCATGCTCCGGTCATGTTAATTTTTGCTTTATAATCATAAAGAAATAAGAAATGAATTTTTAATTAATTTGTTTTCTTTAAGTCAAAGCACCTGCTCATAGTTTATGGAAGTTAGGTCTCTAAAAAAGACCTGATATGACATTTCAGAGGCTGAAATTTGATTTACAACTTCTAGGAATCTAACCCAGTAGTGAGATGCTCTCACGCTGGATTTCCTAAACCTGGCAAGTCAGCAGCTGAGAACCACCATAGACAAATGAGCCAAAATACAGCCAGGCATGACATTTCCCTTGAGAAGCAGTACACTGAAACTTCATACTTCCTTCACTCTACGTGTTTTTTCTTAATAAGATATTACTTGTACTCTTTTGACAGAAACTGCCAAAATTGCTGTTTGTGCTAAGTATAATAGATTCTGTTTAACTTGTAGTGCTCTGGCACCTGTCACTAAGTCACTAAAAAAATCCTTAGGAGAGCATTTTGTACATGAAAGAAGTTAAGATCTATCACAGACCAAGCAACCAAATGAAAATAAAATGTGTGACTTAAGCAAAGTAACAACACGCAGATTTCAAAATACCAGTTATCTCCTTTATTGACTCCAGGCATGGGAAACAGAAATACTGACCTTGCAGGATGATCCTTTCAACTCTACTGGAAGTCAAATTGCAGTCTAAAATACATCCTAATTTTAGAAGTGAATTTTTAAATCCATTTTCTTAGGAACAACATTGCTGTGACTGAAATATTTGCCTCTTTATAAACTTACTCTGAAACATCCTGCCACTTCTTTTTCTTTCCAGTCCCTGGAGCTGAGATGTATCATTGTTAGTTTTCAGCATTATTATTTGTTCTGCAGAGTGAACTTACTGTGTAATTATATCTACCAGTACCAGTAACAACCACTAGCTACAACCCAAACTGGACTACTGGGTAAGATAGTCCTTCACAGAAGCCTCCTTTAGTTATTCTTGTGTTAAATCACACTTTGTCACTTCCAAAAATATTCCACAACCAATTGCATGCTGCAACCTTAAGGGAAAGGGAACTCAAAATCACAATGCTTTCTAGATAAAACAGAAATGATGGCACTATCATCTTTCCTTCAGACTCTTTCCAGGCTCCTGTGATCCTTGCAAAGATGTGACACATTGGTATGGTCTCCAGCAAGCGCAGATAACACCTTGCTTACGGTATAAAGATGCCACTGGGAAATCTCAGAGATAAGCAGCAGTTAAACTCGGGTTGCTTATTTAAGGGTCGCATGCGTTAGGTGTATTATCCACTGACATTTGTGCATAAGCCTTGCCTGTGATTACTGCATGAATCAGTAGTTCATAAAACATAGGATTCCCAGGTTTGTCTATATTACCAACCAGTGCAGTGCCAAAAAAAGAGAAAGCTTTGGGGGTTCATTTGACGCAATCTCTTACAGCTCTTGAATCCTATGTCTGCATCACGTGTGTGCGAGCAGAGAGGCTCATGCAGGCTGCCCATCCTGTCCGCGTACCCCGTGTCTCTGCCCGGCAGGGGACGGTGCACCCACCTCACAAGTGGGGCTCTGTGGATGACAACCTTGCACACGGCTTTGGCCAACCGGGGAACCGCTTGAGCACACGCGGTGCCCTTGAGCCAGTACCCTTTGCTTTCTAGTATAAATACGAGGCAAATTTACACCTGGAAAGGACCACTTGAGCACGTCAAAATGCTAACACAGATACTTCAGCATACTCTAGCTGCTAGCTGTACTCATTCACTATCTCATACCAGCACTGGACTTTGGTAACATAAAGCATTCAGCAAGTAAAATGCTAATGTTAGAATTCTCTATGAATTTTTCTAGAGCTTCTTGAGCACTGATAACACTGGAAGGCTCAGTGCATTCAGCATCTGAGCGCCATATAAAGCATTAAAGAGATACTGAGCAAAACAGTTACCATCCCCAGTCACACAGCAGTACATGTACTGACAGCATACGTTCCCCGTGGCAAGGACCCTGTGTACCTTTACGTTTTCTACCACACCATATGCACACGTGGTTCCTGATAATATTTAAATAACAATACAAGCAGTAGTTCTGCTCTGATTTTATATAAGGCACGCTTCTTCCACCAGATATTGTCAGGGATGAGAAAATTATAAGAATGCTTGCTGTTCTGTGTGATAGCAGTGGGGTTTTGTTTGGTTATGTGTGCACAAATAGCCTGAGGAGTTCACAAATGTGTTTGATTTGCATTGAGTGAAGAACCTTAGAAACTGCTGTGATGAGCAATGAGGAGAAGCGCAAGTTAATACAGCAAGCAATCAGTTGGTGTGTAGCTCTCTTTCATTAATACAAAGACATCTTGTCTTTGAAAACCAGATGGTTTTATTTAGTTCTCATATGATGGCAAATCCATGAGCTGAGATCAGAGATAGACTGGAGATCAGAACATTTTGTTGATTGCAACCAAGAGCTGCCAGGCCCACAGAACCCATCACTCATTCCAGGAAGGATTTTAACATGGGTTTTTGCAGTCAGGCCCACGGCCTGGTACTCTGAAAACATCTTCTGCGTACAGTCTGCATTTCTTGATTTATATACAAACATCTGAAGAGCCTACACACTTTGTTCTGTCATTCCAGGACAAGGCATGGACAATCAGTTTTCCTAGAGGGAAATTAAAGATAACTCTAGCCCAGCCTCCAGAGTATTTATTGACAAGTATATATTGACTGTCCTCTTTGGCCTTTCTGAGTCTGACAAATGATTAAACAGGGAACTCTATCACATCCTTGGAAATGCTGATTGAAAATGGTGGATCAGCGATTATATTGAACATGGATAAAAAGTAGTCATATATCACTGGGGTTTAATCTCTTTTGCAGAAAGGAGAGCATATTGATCAGAATCAGAATGCTTAAAGTTAGGTACACCTTAAATGACAGTATTGGCACCTAGACATGCATCAATAAGGCTGTTTTAATGTGTCTTATATTATTCTGCCCAAATTATTTCAATGGCTCTTCTATCATCCTTCTAAAAACCTATCGATCTCTTATTTTCGGTTATTGTTGTTTTATGCCAGGATGTTCTTTGTTGCATTTGCAATGATGTTGCAGTTTTCTGATGATGTTGGAATCTCACTGAGATTTTTATTTGGTAAGTTACAATCCCTGGGTGTAAATGTGTAGTGAATCTAATGGACTTCTTGCTTTCAGTCTCTGTGTCTCTAGGCCTCTGGTGCATTTGTCAAAACAGTCTTACTTGGAAGTTCCAGAACTATTCCTAAATTGCAAAAAAATGCTAATAAAAAAAAAAAAAAGTCAAGGACACTTCTTTCTAGTCTTAGAGCAAGGAGAGAGGGGGAAAAAAAGGCATTTCATACTATTTTCTACATTCTTTCCTTTTTTTGGTGATTAACTTGATGTCAAAGGTGAAGTCTTCAAATTTTTTTCCTTATCACTCTTTGCTCTGATTAACATCAAGAAAATGGTGAGAAGACACTGTTGTGCATAAGTTTCAAACAGCCATGAATGTTAACTAAGTGTAAATGCAGAGGGGTTATTTCTGTAGATCATCACCTGCAACAGAAGACAAAGCAACTGTAAACTATTGAAAAGAACATCACTCAATTTTGTACTGTGTATGTTCCCTGTCTTCAGAGTAAAGGGGTGTATGAATGTTAACAAAATTTCAGTCTCTGGAAAATGTCTCCAAGGCTTCATACAGGAGCTGGAAAAGTGCTGAAACTTTCCGCTCTTACTGGTTTAGCAATGTCTTCCTGCCACCAAAGGTCATTCATAATAGAGACAGGGGCTGGCTGAATAACAGTTTATCTATTTATGGTCATATTTATAGACTTGACATATTTAATAGATCTAGCTGGCATGGAATACACCATTCATTTTGTAACAAAAGCTAGGTCCCCGTCGTCCACCGCCCCCCCCCTTTTTTTTCCCATGTTGCTAGGATGAAGAACAGAACCGTTTTCTCATTTGGCTTGTTTCATTTGAAAATCCCTTTGTAGATCAGTAAATCAGTCTTTGAAGTAATCATGTCCAGATCGTTAAACGTACCCTGCAAATACCATTGTTAATACAATAGCCTGCTTGATTCCACAAAAGAAATCTTTTGCACATAGGCTATACTCCTTATTTTGTATGCAAATATGTGAAGGGACGACACATTACTGACATTGCAGGAAAAGCTTGGAGAATGACTGCTCTGGATCTGAAGAAGAAAAAAACCTCAGAACTTGCATTTTTAGGCGAAAGGATGAGAAGGGTGGTTCACAGTTCACCAATTAGTACTCAAAGAATTGGGATCTTGTGGTTATTCTTTTTGTCACTGGGAAATTTGCAGCTAGTTGTAGCTATGAACTGCTGTTTATTAGGCTGATAGTACAACTGGCTTCCTAATTCTGCATCAGTTCAGACAGCAATCTGTACTGTGGCAGAATGGCAACGAGCTGATATGACATGTATGATGTTGTACCTTTTAGCAAACTAGAACTCTTTGGATGTGAATTAAGTTCCTGTGTCACTTGCAATCTGTTCCAGAGCTGCTTTCTTTGAAGAAAAAAAAAAAAAAAAAAAAGAGTATTCACCCTTCTACCGTCTGTGCCATGTAGCTGAATTCACATAGAATACTTCAGGTCATTTAAAACAAGCATCTTCCCAATCGGGAACATATGCTCCTTAAATACTCCATCAAATTCAGAATGCTAATATGATTTGCTGTTTGCTGCTGCTGTTGTTTTTTTCCTGAAAATCACCCTTTCATGCAGACTCTGACAATTCTGATGAAATCAGAAGAAAGCACAGATCCTGTATCAAGATCCATTTTAAGCTATGTTTCTTTAACCTGTAAAACAAGTCATAACATACTCTGAATCACTGTCTTTTAAATTAAACATTTGCCAAGATGCTATACTAAGGTACTCCATGATGGTAAATGGATGAAATTAAATTGTCTGGGATTGCCTTTGTAATAGGTTAAACAGACTTGCATGTCATTGCAAAGACCTTGATTTATTACATTTTGTACTGGATTCAGTCATGAGCCATCAGTTATTTGCACTGTAGGTTATTTTTCTCAACTCATTGACTATTTGTTGCATACAATTTGTGACACTGTTGCAAATTTCTGGCCTTTTGCAAAAATCAACATTGAATCAGCTGTTTCTGCTATGTGCTTTCAGGCTAGATCCTTCTCAGCACAGAAGTGGTGCGGTGTTCCATTTTTTCTGTTGCACTTCCTACAGACTTGCCCCAATACAGCTTCACTCATTCCCCTAATCCAACTATGCTTTCAGGTATTGTTACCTTTTCTCTTTGGATTTCTTTTATAAAGGCAGAAATTTTCTGTGGTCATCAGTGACTTCAAAGAGTCTGACACGGAAAAATTTTTGTCTCCTTGTCTGTCTCCTAGTATTTTGTGCTTTGCCATTTATGATATCCAGATAGCAGCTACCTTTTCCTTACCACTGTCATCATTATCTGCTGTCTCCTAATTCTAATCTCTTACCTCTTGTAACAGTTCCCATGCAAACAAGGCCATAAGCTAATAAGGGGCAGTCATTTTGCACACTTGTTTTTATTCATCTGCACAGACAGCTGCAGGCTGTATGGTAGGACCTGCCTCCACAGCCAGATCTGGTCTCAGCCCATTCCCACTGTGTGTTTCCTCTGGATGTGTCGGCAGTGGTGTGCCTGAACCATATGGCTTCAACTCTCAGCTATTAGTGCATCCCTGTGCTGACATAGCCCTATGGCTGCCAGTCCAATGGCAAAATGCCTGGGAAAGCAAACAAAGAACGACCATTATATTCAGCGCTTTGACGTCCTTTGACCGGCCTTGTGTGGTGAGTGGTCTGTACTCCCCAGCTGCAGTCTGGCTTGTGACACCGGCTGTCCTTCTCCTCAAAACATTGTTATCGGCGTGGGAGTACTACACAAGTGTAGCTATCACTGCTCCGTACAACTACATCAGGATTTGCAATCTGCATATGCTCCTCCTTAGGCAGATTTTGAAAGCTTCAGAGAGGTCTTACCAGAAGGTGTGGACCATGGACACTGGACTGTTTGTTGTATACCCTGGCCACTGACTTGACAAAGAAGTCAAGAGCAGTTTAGGATAATTCCTGTGATCTGGACACAGTTGAACTCGAGGGAAAGAATCCTGTTGCGTTAAGCTTCGGATCAGATCTCTCCCTAAGCCCAGATGAAGAAATAATCACCAAGCTTTTCTGTTAGCAAAATATATTGCGGATCACTTGTTACGTTTCTATTCTCTATAGATTTTATTCAATAGGGACAAAATGCAGGCCGTTGAACTTGCCTTAGGGGAGAAGTCTGGGGATAGACTTCAGCCATTTAGTCATGAAGTAGATGGAAAGACCCATATTACCTGGTTAATTCAGAGTGTGTGATAGTATCTGTCACATTAAGACGTAGAATGTCTCTGCCAATTAAGATGTAGAATAAGTATCACAGATTTTAAGGCCCAAAGAAGTTGTTTTGATCCCAGTATCTAACCCGTCTTATAATGCAGGTGATATAGCCATCCATGTGTTTATCGTGGCAACAATGTCTTAAGCTGCACAGATGTGGATTTGGGAGAAGAGGAGTGTAACTCATTCTCACCTCCAGAACTGTATTCTAAAAAGTCAGCTGTGGCTGTCTTCCTCTGTCATATGAGAACTTCACTTACTAATGAAGGTTTTCTCTGCCTGTGGCTACCCGGTCCTCTGTGTTTCTCTTTATATTCTTGTATATCTTTTCAATTTCTACAAATGGGGAGAAATCAAAATTCACAGTGACTGTATATAATTTGCATACTATACATACTGTAATTTCTCCAAAGGTGACATATTGTCAGCATGTGTAAGTTATTTATTTGCAAAAGGTGTGAGATGGGTTCCAGAGGAGTCTGCATTGCTAGGAAATAACTCCCTCTTTGAACACACACCAGCTGCTTCCCTTTTTCACCGGGGTGTTTGCATCATGTCACCACCTGACATGATTTGCCCTGGAGGCTCCAGGAAGGAATAGAAAGGTTGCCATGTTAATTAGAGGAGAGTGATAAAACCTGATGTTTTATTTATTTTCTTGAAGAGGGATTTGTGCGTCTTATCCTGTTTTATGGTAATATTTTTATGATGAAATTTTTTAAGTTTAGTTCAGAATCAGTTCCCTGAGGAACAAGTGCTACAGCAAATTATAGAGGCCCCCAGTGCTTGACATTTCTCATTAAAATTAACCCACCCCTAACTGCAGTTAACAAACAGTCATCACATCTTCAAGGATCCTAACTTAGCTCCTGATGATGACATCGCTAGAATTAGACATATACACTGTTTAAGGATTTATCTTTAATGACTGAAATGGGGTCCGTACTGTGATTCAAACTACTAGTTTAGAAACACTGCAGATACCTGAAGGTTGCAGCAAGTTATGCCAGGAAGGGAACAGAGTTTTCTAGGTCCAGCTCGCAGAGGTTCAGCACCTTCATGGATCTTGGCCCATGGTGGTTCTTTTGCCTGGCAAGCATCAACACTTGCGTGAAATGGACTTTTGAGTAATTGGCTGTTGGCAGAACTCAAGGAGTATGTTGTTGCGTTGCTGTAACTACAAAGACTTGTCACACTCGAATGGGGTCAGGATAAGTCTGGGTGTAAGAATGCCCCATGGCAATTAAATGAACACAGCTCTCCTCTTGGTACAGAGCTGGATTTAGACCTGTGGGGACTAGAAAGCCAAGGAGTAAGGCAGAGAAGAATAGTTGTGTTTTCTTTGGTCTCAGATTTGTCGTAGTTCAAGTTTAGGCTTCAGAGTGACAGACTAAGCTGTCACGCATTATGAAACCTTTGCTGAAGATCAATGTTTTCATTCTTTTCTTGTGATCCAGAAGAATTAAGTGGTTAAAGACCAAAAGGCAAAGAACTGACTTTTATAGACATCTTGCTTTAAAGATCCATTTTGCGTAAATAACTTGACTGAACCTATCCATGCTGCAGCCTTGGTATTTACATTATAATAGTCCCTAGAAACTCCAACCATGCATGGGGTGTCATTTTTCTAGATACTGTGTATAATTCAATAAGAAGAGATAATTTCCAGAAGCATTTATAACCCAAAAGACAGCTTAGGTGGGGAAAGGAAAAAAAAAAAAGTCCTATAAGAGAAAGACCATTTAGTACACACTAACTTCAAGCACAAATTAAATTCAGTTATCAGTCAGCAAACCACTTCAGCATTCATCCCAATGAATTTAGCTCATCATCTATTTGGGGCAAACAGCGTTTTACACTTGGGTAAACAGTTTACCTCAGCAGGATACTGGTTCTTGATTGTGGCTACTTGAAGCAATTGCAATATGAATGACAATAATAATACTAATGAGTCTCATTAATTAGGATCACATACTGCCAAAAATACCTCTGAAAAGCACTTTTCCTGTTCCAGATTTTGTACAATTTATTGTGGTTTCTACTGAAAATCTTTTGGGTTTACCTTTGAGCTCTTTGCCCTGGCTGTGATTTTAATAAGAGGTTGTTTTTATGCAAATAGTGTATTATTCACAATTTGTCAGTGTTTGTCTAATGCTGATTATGTTAGCAGCTTGTCTGCTGTACTTGCAGTCTTGCTGCTAATAATTTTACAGATCATATAATGGAGTTAATGAAAACAACTGTGTCACTTTCATTGTCTATACCACCAGTGTACATGGATGAAGAGAGGCTGCTGTGATAATTTTGGAAGGACTCAGCTACCCACCATGTGTTGGAGGCTTAACCCATCAGATGTGAGAGCTTTTTGCCATTGTCTAGCACTCTTCTCCAAGTCCACTGCTTGCTGAGAAAAAAAGAAGGTTTTTCATACTGTTTCCTAAGGGTCCATCTTCAGATTCTATTAAACCTATTATTCGGACAGAAGAAAACTTGTCAGTCCGAAGAAAATGGTACAAAGACACAGTTTTTGCTCTAATTGTCACAGATTTGAACAATGTGTTGTTGCCAAAAATTTAAATGCATCACTTTACAAAGCTGTTTATGCAGCATGTGAATTATTTGGGATAAGTTTCATTATGGTGATTAATATGCATGACACTGCATCACAATATGAAACCTATTAAGCCTGGATTGTTTATTTTATTGTTGTTGTTGTTCTTTTGATGGTACGCAATTTAAGAGCAAAACCACCCCCTCTCAATAAGATCTCAGTGTCTTTTCATAGGTTCAATCTCAGTTCGTATTTCTGAGATGGGATCATGTTTCTGAAGTGTTAATTTATATGCATAATACCTTTGTTACATACAATTCATAAAGAGCAGTTGGGTTTATAATATACATGGAAACTAATTTTCTTGTAGTTAGGCTTTTGAGCTTTGTACAAGATAGACACTATAGAGTTTCCTTGAAAGACCTTCAATTAACACTAGCTGAGGATACGCAACCACAGAGCTGTGACTTGGGTTTGCAGCTGAACAGCCCTTACTGCAAATGAAGGGCAAATTGAACTGGAACTGCCTGGGTTTGCCTCTTTTTTCTCAAAGCCTTGTAGTGCTGTGAATTTTGCCCAAACCTTGGCCCTAATGTAATTTGCACCCTTTTGAGAAACTAGGAGGAATCCAGAGTATGGTATAAAGCATAAAACCTAGAGAGTTTCTGGTTGGTTTAGGTTTCATTTTAAATGTTCCTAGGAGTTTTGATGAAAAGCATCTCAATAGCACTATACCACGAAAAACTCCCTGTCAGTCCAACTTCCTAACCTAGTTAGACTTCTGTGAAGCTTGTCATATTTTACTATAAGAGAAATGATTAATTAAGATGAAAAGGAACAGAATTAGTAGAAGGCCTGTAAGGTGCATAAGAAACTGAAATACAACAAAGGAAAACATTAGGCTGAACGGAGCTTTGTAGCTGAGATCCTCAAACCTCCACATTGTTTAATACTGTCTATCATGCTGGTCATTATGACTAGCGTGATAAACAACGCTTTTGAAATGTGCTAATATTTCAAAGGTAGAAAAGATGTCAATAAAGAAGAAGGATCCAGGTACTATACAGAATTTACTTAGTGACCTTGAGGTCCTAGAGTAATGGAAACAGAAGGTCATGCATGCCAGAAATAATACCAAATATTGGGCACTGTCAATATGTAGCACTAGGAGGGAAGAAAAGTTGCCTGGGTATTTTGGTCAATCACGGTATGACTATATAACACTTATGGAAAAAAACAAATATTGCTCTACCGTGTCTCAGGCAAAGTGTTTGCAACAGAAATAGCAAAGTATTAACAACCCTTGTAAAGCCTGTATAGTTCTTATTTTTATTCCCTATATATTTTTCTGCTCACCTATGTTAGAGAATGAATTCAAACTGAAATGGGTGCAGAGAACAATCAAGGAACTGGACACATCATATAGGAGAATGAAAGGTTTTTTTCTTTTTAACCTAATAAACTCAAGGCTATGTTTCTTTCTCTAAATTCCTCAGGAGAGAGAACCTGCAGGATAGGTATGAGATAAAGGGCAAGGTGGACAAAGAATAAAGTATGTATAAATGAATTTAGGTTGGAAATCAGAAAACCACTACCTCATTTTCAGGGCTATGATAGGGTATCCTATACTGAATGGTGAGAAACCTGCCTATGTAAGCACAGATAAGCACACAGCTACATTAATGGAAGGAATTATATGAGGTGGCAACTGTTGACAGGACTTTGATAGCCTGTGATGGACTCAGCTGAATCTTGTCTAGCCTTACACATGCCTCTCTCCCTAGCTGAGTGTCATGCTGTGAATATGACTTTCTCTTGTGAACTTTCATATTAGCAACTTATCCTACCATCAGAATGAGATGTGAAAAGGGGTATTTCTACTATAGACTGATGCCTTGTAAAATTTTGTACTTCAGAAGTAAACCGAAGAGATTGCTTTTGATGAAGAAAACTGTAAGTTCCACAGAAATCATAAAGATGTTTTTGTTTCTTTTGGTTTTGATTTTTCCTTATAAAGACCAGTCAAGTGAGTAGAGTTTCCCTAAGAAAGGATAAACACCTAATTCTGATTTAGTCCAAAAGAAAATGAGGCTTCTCAATACATGCATAGAAATGAGACAGATGACACTGCCTTGTCTATAAATGATGCCCCAGGTTTCAGGACTGCTCCCTAAGTCCCTAGGTGTCCAAATGGGGAAGATCACACCACACGGCAGCAAGTATAAGAAGTGGTGATTTGTATTTCTTTTCCTCAATAGCACAGTTAAGCTCTGGCACACGTCCGCCGATGTACAAGAAAGGTGAACTGTCAGGGTGTTGTGACTCAGTAGAAATATCTAGTGTCAAATCTTGTAAGACTAAATAACACAGAATGTATTAGAGGCTAATAAACAGCTATTAACCACCCAGCATTCAGATTTACCAATTACCACACTGTTCTAGGCCATGGACCTGCTCGCTGTGGCTGACAACATCGCATTAATGAATCTCAAGTCTTAACCTCCTTGAATTCATGAATAACAATTTGACTCCATGTAACTTGATTACTATGAAATGGAAACTTTAGTTGAGTCTAAACATTGGTTATGAGGTTGAGATGAGAAAGACAACCCTACTCCATCACTGGTAATTTAAACTCATATAAAACCAAGCACCTGTCACAGTGATAAATGGGTTTTCTTGTTATCTCGCTGTCGGTATCATTTCCCAGTCAGATTCCTATCAAACACCCAGACAACACTGTGGAAACCAGGGTACAATTGTCTTCATTTTATTTCTCTTCCAGAGAAATGGGTAAAGGTCACAAGATGCTTATAAATGTGATTGATTTCATTTTCTCTGAGTCATTCCCAGAACACAGATTAATTTACTTGTATATGCAAATGTAAGGTTTTTATAGTCACCACAGAAGAGAGCGCTGCTCATTGTTTACTGACTCCAAGCTTAAGCCACAACCATGTCGAATCAGGAGGTTGTCTCAAGGGGTTACGTTTTCAAGGTCTATTTCACTGTGTATGGTTAAGAGAAACCAATTTTTTAAACTGTTTTGCTTTTTAGATCAGTGCCTCAAAATTTTGAGGGTATTCTCAGTCTGAGGAATGAGGCTGAAAGTGTAACAGGAACATGCTCCTTCCTTACAACTCCAGTGTGTCACATTGCTTCTAGTCGTGTCATATTTTTTTCTAGACTTGAATCTTTTTTTAGTTCTTTTTTAGTTTAAATCTTTTGGTTTCAGACCCTGCTGTGTATCAGAAGTAGCAAAGATGTAGGAAGATCAAGAAAGAAGGAAAGAAAAAAAAAACCCCAATATTTAAAAACATTAAACTTGGAAGAATCATCTGTCCTGTGTTAAACAAGGTGTCTGAATAGACAATCATTGTGGTCATTTCTGAATGTAGAAGCTATGCACAAGCTGTCACTTGTATCAGTATCGGTATGAATGAAGAGAACTGTCTCATCCTGACCTATCTGACAGGTTTAGGATTAGCTCTATAGTATTGCAAAGTATTTTTATTCTTTTACATCTTCAGTGCCATACATCAAACATGATCACGGTGAACTTTCATTCTCTTTTGCTGGACTGTGGTCTTAAAATTTAAATTTGAATGTTCATGGGTGTTATTAGCAGTCACACAGAACAGCTTGTGGACATGGAGTGAACCCTCCAGAGATTAGGATAATAATGCTGCTTTCTTTTAAGGTGTAGCTGAAGAAGGAGGTGGAAGTGATGATTTTATCCCTTTTGTGGAAAACTTGAAATAAACAGAAGACTCAGTTTCTTTCAGTCCCTACCTGATGCTTTTCCATATTTCTTCTCTCCCTAGAGTGACAGAAGTAGCAGATTATAGGTTAGTCTTTCCTTTTTGAAGCTGTGTCCATGTAGAGGAAATATTTATATTACTTCATCATGAAACAGGAGGTGAGAGAGAGGGAAGGATTTTGCCTGACAATTAACAGATCTCTCTCCTTTTGTGAGAAAGAATGTCTGCTTTTAGAAGACGCTTTAACAATTTGTTCTGGATTTTAGCTGGTGGTAAAAGAAATAACAATCCTGGAGAAGGGAACGGAAGGACCCTTTTTAAAAGGGGCAACAGGGTTGTTTGTACATTGGCAATAACGTAATCCAACAATGTGGTCCTCAGGACAGTCTCCTATGGAGGGGCACAGCCCAAGGCTGGTGAAGCGCAGCCAAGCCTCACTGCTCTCTGCCACTGCTTTCCAGCAGCAGACACGGCAGTTCTGCTGTACTCTGCGCAAGCAGGAGGCAAACACGGCACCGAAAAGCCAGAAGTGGAGATGGGGAAGTGACGAGATCACAGCACAATAATTGTCAAAAAGTTTCACTGTAGAATTTCTCTGAGATGTCAAATTAAGTCATGTCGGACATAGCAGAGAATTGAAGCCATGTCCTGAATGAACCCTCATCTGCTACGTCTCTGTGTATCCTGGGCAAGTGCGCGCTGCTTCCTTCCCCAGTTAAGTTTGGAAAGAAAGGAAGGAGGTGTGCTAAGCTCTTTGAAAAAAAGATCCTATAAGCCAACACTTCAGGAGCACGTTTCAGGCTTCAGTCTGACAGGAAGGGGGATGAAAGATGGCTTTCTCTTCCCTCATATTGCCTACTGATTAGATCTAAGATGTTCCTCCTCAACATGCTGTCTGCTTTGGATCCCACCTGAACATTTGAATTTTCCTTCAGCTCTGTCCAAGGGTTCAAATCCAGGTTCCTGCTAGTTAGCTATTATAGCACTTCTTATTAGGTCATTAGTGAAATCCTTTACTTGATTAAGACCTGTGCGATCTATGACATTGCGTAAGTCAACACAAAGAATAAAATCCTTATGCTTCATATCTGTTTCCTCAGGTTACCCTTTCTTTGTATCAATGGCCAGGCAAGACAGTCCATTATAACCATGACTCTTCGGGATGCAAAAATGGAACTTAGCTGGAAATATGCGAAGTTTTGCTTTTAGTTAAGTTGAATGTCATCCTTTCTTTGAAGAAGACAAAGAAGACAAGGAAGGAAAGTACAATTTATCCACTGTATTGACATTTGGGTTTGGAAAGTACAAAAATACGTGAGCTGCACATACCATTAATATTAATAATGTTTAAAAAAATCGTCTCACAAGGGCTTTGTGTTAATCTTACATGATTCAGCTCCTGGCTGCATAATGAAGATCTTACATATTTAATAAGCAAATTGAAGTAGGCCCAAATGAGTGAACAACATAGCACTGTAAAAAGAAACAGGGAGGGAGGAATTCTTGTCAGATGAAGTGGCTGAAAAATCCTGATCTACTGACATTTTTATGTCTCCTATCAAATGCCATTGTGAATTGAAATTGGAATATCTGAAAAAAGAAGCAGCAAGTTTCTATATAACCTGATGAATGTAACTCCATTGTTTCCATGAAATCATATTAAAAAGGTTATCACTCTACGTCTGAAAATACCATGGCAGTTGTTCTATTGCTCTTTCAATTTGGAATAAGCACTTGAATGTCATCAAAGAGAAATAGATGATATTCTATAATTAAAAGTAGATTTTGATTTACAGTGGGGAAGATTATAAGAATGGATTCTTCCATACTGGTGATGTAGACATGCAGCTTATTCGGGAATAAAAGAAACTATCTGAAGGATGAAGGGAAAATATGATTAAATTAAAATGTCTGGGGTATGAAAATGTGTATGTGAAAGGAACCGAAAAATTCCTCCTTCTTGTGGTGTTCTACAAGTAGCTCCTTTGGGTAAAGCCTTTGCCATAGCAACAGATAAAACCTTTATGAGGTGCAAAGATTTGCTAAGAAAATGAAGGTTTTCTATTCCAGTTCAGTTGATGTCTTGAAATGAAATTAAGTCTGGCATGAGTATTTTGTGAATTACCATCC
Source organism: Astur gentilis (assembly GCF_929443795.1). Lineage (NCBI taxonomy): Eukaryota > Metazoa > Chordata > Aves > Accipitriformes > Accipitridae > Astur > Astur gentilis. The sequence goes on from NC_064880.1 coordinate 39,742,101, forward strand.
GTTTAAAGATGCATTTTTTAGGACTATCACAACAAAGAGTCTGGGGTGCTTTTAGGGAATAAGATACACACGAATGCTGCATCTTCCTGCTGAAGGTGAAAAGCAGAAATCAGAACCCAAATGAACAGTGACTTCATTTCCCCTTTACTCTGCCCGCTGTCATTTGTTCTTTCTCTTCTATGTCTCATCATTTTTGATATCTGCATTGCTATCTTCCCATTTAGCCTCTCCATGATGTCTTGTATGTTCTATATTTTTCACATTTTTTACAAATAGTTAGATGAAGCATTGGGACAGATCTTTGTTTTAGATGTAACTTTTCTTCCTATAGGAAATAAAAAAAAGCTGGCTCAGTTCTTTGTTTTGCTTGGCATTACATCCCTTCCGACCTCTCACTGTATTCTGTATGGAAAACCAGGGATCCGGGCCTTCCATCATCCCTTGTCCTTGATTTTATTTTTCGGTCACCAACAGCTCTCTGTGGCACCTGCTCCTTCAAGAGGCTTTTGCTTCCATTCATGGCGAGGCTCTCAGTGACATTTTTGAGGATTTCAGCTCTTACATTTCTTCAGTAGTGCCTATGTGGATAGAGTAAAATTGAAAATTTCTGATTCTGTGCATTCTTATGAAGGCTCTTAAAAGCAGAGCTGCAAAGGTCTTCGTTATATCACTGTCCTCTTCACTGAAGGCCCCTGGCTCTTCACAAAATACAGGCAACTATCTCAGAGGATTAGGGTGAGTCATAAAAGGATCCTCTGATTGTCTGACAGTCCTGTGAGTTTCTTGGCATTTGTACTGTTGGAATTTAAACTGTGTCAATTATACCTGCAGATGGAACTTCTCCTCAAGCTATGCCAAAACCACTTTCTGTTTTCATTTTGCCTTTTTGCCTTTACCATCAGGAACATCCACTTGTGAATGGAAATTCTCTGTGCTGCAAATTGCTGAACACTTAAACAAATGCCCCCTCCCCCTTCTGTGTTTTGTACCCTGGGCTGTGTAGTTACTTCTCCTCTTTTGCTCCTTTTTTTACTCCTCCTTGTATAAGGGATCTGTCCTGACATTGTGGAAATGGGGCTGCAAGATTAGAATGACAATGTGTGAAATGGAAACCTCTGTCTGTCACTTTGCAATCAGAACTCTGCAATGCTCTTTCCTGGCTGCTATCAAATCTCTAAGTTACGCTTTTATCAGCTGGTTTGCTTTTATTTTTATTTTTTCATCAACTCAGTCCTTGAGTGCTTTTTGAAAGCTGGCAGGTCAGCTGAGCTGCCTCTCCCTCTTCTCTGTCTTGAACGCAGATGTTCAAGGTCTCAGAAGTGTGGGACTAAAGAGGGCATTCCAATGGGGCTCAGAAGTCCAGGTCGTGCTTTGGAACTCTGTCAGCAGCAGGTTGTGTTCTCTGCCAAGGAGCCTTCCTGTTCTCTGTGGGAACAAATGAACTCGGGAGAGCAGGCCAAAATGTGGCACCACTTGGGGATCATCTCCCTCCTCAGCATCGCCTTGTTACTGAGGCCGAAACTGCAGCTCTACCCTGTCCTTAAACTGGTTTGTCAGACTGATGTGCAAACAGAGTCATAACATAGGAAGGAGATCCTACCTAAAAAGTAAAACAAAACTGCAAAAATAAAAAAGGAAGTTCTCAGAAAAAAGTTTTAAGCCATGCCAACTCAAGATATTTCTTTCTTGCAAGTGCCAAAATATTCTATAATTTACACTCTCTTTTCTGAAATCCTTGAGGTGTGTGATTAAGCTTACTTTTCAGGGTAATTTCGGTATTAAAGTACCTATTCTACTGCCTCTGGCACTTCATTCAAGGAGAGGAAGTAGAAAAGAAAGGGAAAGCAAAATCAATTAAACAAGGAAAAATCAGTCTTTTCTTTAGAAGGCAAATTTTTTATTAATTGTCACATGAATTATTTTCCTCTTGCTGGCGTGTAACAGTGGGGAGGGTAAGGATGTTGATTCCTGGCTTTCTTAATCCTTCCAGTTCACTGCAGACAAATGCAGTTAGTTACCTACCCTGCTTACACACACATGGCTGCCTTCCACTTTTGGAAGTGCACATTGCTCTTCTCTGATGTGTTTGACTGCATTTGAATTTATATTGTTATATGTATTAATAATTGGCCTTTGAATTAATAATTGATTCTTTTTCCAAGCAATTACTGTGGTTCCCAAGCACTCTGTATGCATTACAACATCCCTGAATTATAAAGGCTACAAAACTGCCTTTTGCATTCCGTGCAGGTTTGAATGAACTGAAATTTGCTCATGTCCCAGTGCAGGAAATTCTAGATTTCAGTCTTCTCACACAATGTCCAACATACCATTTTTTTGCTATGGGTAGTCTGATTTACCCTTTGGAGCAGTCAGTGGAGTGACTCCTGTTGACTAGACAGGCAAAGAGCTGAGGCCAGAAGCTGTCTGGGCATGAGGCAGGAGGATGCTGTACCCTCTGCTCTGCTGAGTGCAACACCAGACAAGAGAAAAAGACAGGAAGGTGAGTCTCTATTGCGCTCCTGCCTCTTCAGTCTTCTTCTCGGGAAGCCACTCCTGGGTCAGGACTGTATTTAAAAAGTTAGTGATTTTTATACGGCTTAAACTAGAAACTGAAAGTTTAGTTCAGTAGCGACTTGCACTTTATAAAACCAGTAACACGTTTGGTCCCTACTGCAGTTGGATAAATACCCAGGTCCTTTTCCTTGCCTTTCCATTCAGAAATGAATGTGGGAGGGAGGAAATAGTTCACTGTAGATAAAATCACAGACACTTTAAATTTCCTGAATGTACCATTTATTAGGCTGCCTGATAAAGGGTATATGCACCATAGTGATTTTCTCTCAACCTCTCCTTCCTAGTGTATGGAGGACCCCCTGTGCGTGTTCCCTCTGCAGCAGAAGATTTGACTTATAATCTCCTTTATACAGGTGCATAGGGACCCAACTTCCCTCTTTCCATTTCTCTCTGAAGGTTAGAGCTCTGAAAAAGGACCTTGTCTTCCCCCTTCCTGTAGGCCATTCCTGGAAACGGAGCAAGGGAAGCAAAATACAGCATCCGCAGGTGTGTATTCACTGAAAATGTCAAGGCTATTCAAAAGCTTGTTCTCTATAGCAATTAGTGGCCCTGCATGTCAAACAAAGACTCCACGACTTAATCCTCAGCCTTTCTTAGCAACTCACCGTATGCTCAGTCTTTGATGGCTTAGGAAACAAGATTCCCATCACAAAAACATGGGCCAAAATGTGTTCAAGTGAGGCATCTCACAAAATCCAAGGCCTGCTAGGAAATCCAGCTCACCAGCGAACAACATGGATAATGAACTGTGAAAGTTCAGGCTCCAAACTGCTGTAGTTGCTATTTTCAAAGTCCTCAAAGTGATTTACAAGCCACTTAGGCAAGTGGAAACAACTCTCAGTCCTTTTCAAAGATGGTACGGTGAGGTGAGCACATGTCAGCGCAGACTGGCCATGCCTGAGCTCCCAAAAGCTGACCTGGGTCTCCCCTGGGCTTGGATTCTCCAATCCTAAGGAAAGCCAAGTGGAGACAAGGCCTCTTGTCCATGGTCAGGCAAAAGTCCTGTGGAAGCATCAGGATCAGAAACCAGGTCTCTTCAGTCTCGGGACACTGCTTTTATTTTTATTTCTCCTCCTACATACAACCTCCAAGGCTTTAATTAAGCATGCTGCTCATGATCAATTATAGACTACTGTTGTAACTAATAGCTGAAGCCTTTTCATTACAGTTTGTCTTTAACCATACTGGTTAGGCAGTGGTCATGTAGTGGTTACCGCAGCATCTTTATAGCAGCATTTGGTGCTTAGGAAGCTCTGAGCAGAGCTCGGCCCTGACTGAGATGTTCAGAAACCTTCAGTTTAGAGGCAGGATTTCCCATGGCGTTTGCCCTCCTGTGCAGCATGTCTGACATCACTTATGAAATATCTTCAGTTTACTCAGTTATCCAAAGGTACAGTATATCTCTTTGAGTAATGCCTGTTGAGTTCATCTCTTTTTTTTATGCTACTAAAGTATAGCTAATTTATAAGGCTCTGAATTTCGGCATTTGTGTCTCAGCGGGAGCAGAACTGTGAGTGCCTGGGTTTATGTATTTATTTAATTTTCTCTAAGCAATGGTTTATTATGAGTGATGTTTTAATACTTTCTGTTCCAGATGAATTCTTTGTGAGCATCAGATAATGAAGAGTTCAACAAAAAACAACCCAGGGTGTCTCACCTTTGTTTCAGGTATCTCAGTTTGTGTGTCACCCCAAGGATTGCTAATCCCAGTGGTCGGGCTAAAGTGAAAATCTAATTGCTCATCTTCCTCTGCATGGTCAGACCTTTGGGTCTTTTGGGTTTGTTTTTGTTTTCTTTTGCTCCACATTTTTCAATATTGTTCAGGAAAGTGCAGAAGAAAAGACAGAGTTAATTTAGTCTCTCAGATGAAAAATCCCTCAGCACTGACAAAACCTACTGTGCTTGTGCCAGGTCTCTAACAGCTTGAAAATCAAATTAGGCACAGAATTATTACAGACACTGTTTGCTGTCAATAACCTGAAAAAAAAACCCACAACAAAAAACCCAAACCCAAACAAACAGAAAAAGCCTTCTTCAGAAATCTCAGTGAGAGCCATGCCTCCCAATCCATTTGTAGTTTCTTACTCCAGCTCTGGTGTTCTCTTTTGCCATGTGGCTGGGTCAGAAACAAGGGCTGCAAAACAATGTTTTAAAAAGTCATTTGAAAGGGAGTAGAGAGATTACATGCCAGCTTGAAAGCATGACAGCAAGAAATATCTGAACTTGCTTTGCTGGTGATGAGGAAACCTCACCAGATTCACTCTAGGTTGAGCTCACTGGGGTGGTGGAAGGGGATTTAATCTCATTATTTGTCAGAATTTCCCAGTGCAGTGGCTTATGTTGGTCAGTACAGCCCTGCTGACATTTTCTCACAGGGAAGATGAATGCCAGTGCATTGAAGCTGCCTTGATTATGGCCACCCTTCCTGAATGTAAGAAAAGATGCAGTGGGTCAGATTAAAACAGAAAAAAAAAAAAAAAAAAATTCTTCTAGCCCACTCTTTAACTGTCGTCACGAGCAAATGTCTAGAGCAAATTAAGAACAGCGCAAGCATATATGACACTTCCCCCAGTGCACTTCAAAATGCCATGTCAATAATAATTGTCAATAGGTTTTCTGTTACAAACTTATTCACACTACTGTTGAATGCATATAAGCTGTTAACATCTACAACATCCTTTAGCTACATACTCTACAAGTCCCTTACACTCTATGGGGCAAATAACCTCTTTTTTCCTGTTTGTTTTGAACTAGGCAACTAGCAGCTTCATATTGCATACCCTAATTCTGTACCCATGAAGAGATGAACAACCAGTTCCCATCCATACTCTCCATGGTCCTCCTGTTTTCAAGGTCTTTCCTCATCTGCAGGATTTTCTATACATTTGCTAATAATTGCTTCTCTTGTCTGAACCTTTCCCAGTTCCAATATGTCTTTGGAAATACACAGCATGAAGGGATATCTTGCTGCTTGTCCCACGTTCCTAGCTCTACAGCATTGTCTACCTTTCTTAGGGCCATCTGAGCCTAGTTGTCTTTCCTCTTCTACGGCCCATGGTCTCTTCAGCAGTGTAGCAGCTCACAGCATATGTGCTGCAGAGCTTGTCCTGCCTTTCTTGAGAGACGAAGGGGACCATGAACCCTTAGCTAGCCTGGTAATTCTTCCCTTGGTGTCCCCTGACCAGCTTTGGAAATAAATTCATTTGTCACTGTCAACAAAGGGATGTTGGGCTAGAAATTTGAGCCACCTGACACCTCCTATATATGTGGTTTGATATACCTGTTTTGTTGGTCTGTCCATGTCCAGTCTTGTCTTGAAGAGGCATCACCACATATGGAAACTACCTATGGGGAAAAAATCTCACGTGCATTACAGCTTGCACAGGCTTTATCATTTCAGTTGTGCCTGAGCCGTGAGCAGAGGCTTTTGCAGCATGTTGCTGCTGCTGCAGTTGTGCAGTGCTCACCGTTAAAGCTTGAGGCTAGTAGGCAGCAGCAGTTGAGCTTGCAATTTCAATTTTAAAGAGTTTTCCTTTTTTCACCTCCCCAACGTGCCTAAGATGACTTGTCACAACACATCAAGCTGCTTTTTTTTTCGCTTCCAAGTTGTAAATGTAATCTTTCCAATGTATGGTTACTGCTTTCCAGCAGGCACATAATGCAGACATGAATCAACTGAGATCTTGGATTTTTGTCTTGTTTTGGGAGAAAGGGAAAGAGATAACGTCAAAAAAAGAGTAAATCTAGGAACAAAAAGTTAAAATTAAAGAACCTAGGAGAAATATTTGTAAAACCTCACTTTATCTTCTTAAGATACTGGGCAAGATTTCCACGAGCTACTTCTCACTAATCAGAGAGGATGTAAAGTAATGGAACTTCCAAGTATGGATAAATTTTGTAATTTTATGTTGTCACTTCCTCTCAATGTTTTGCCTTTTTTCACTATGTTACGTTGCAAGGAAAATATTTGGTTTGCTCCCTTCTTTTTTCAGCACAGTGGGCAGCTTGTTTTTGCGATAGTACTTAATGCCTTGCAGGAAATCCTATTGAGGGCTTTCAAATGCCTCTTGTTCGCAGACACCAAAAAAAAGTTAGAAGTGGGGAGAGAATAGTTAGAAATGAGCTGAAGCTGAGGAAAATGTTTCTAAGGGGAAAGCTGATAAAACTATAGAGGAATATTGAATTTTATGCTGTGGGTCATTTAAAATTGGACAGTACAATATATCCATCGGAACGTGAACTTGTATTGGACTTGAGGGGTAGATTAAACACTCTGGTTGGCTTTGGGGATGAGATTTTCAAAAGCAGTCAATCTGCTCTTTCTATTTAAGTGGTAATAGTGTTCAGTCAGCATTCAGCACATTTTGAATATCTCAGGATTTGTCTCTGGTTTTATAAGCTGAATCTTCAGTTCTTTATTAAAAGAAAAGACCCTGCAACTCAAAAAACAAATTTTCCTGAAACTAGATGTGTTTGCAGGCTCCAGGCTGCAAATATGCAGTTTTATTTTGTTGTATTTGAAAACCTATCAATGAATCCCATGGTTTTGCAGCATCTTGGATCACTGCTGAATTTCTTTTAGGGTCAGCTGTCTCATTCCCTCAAGGGTCCTCTTGTGTGATTGACTTTCAGAGTAAGATTATCCTAATAAATCCATCAGTGGATTTATTCATCCACTGTTGTGGATCCCTGCCTTTGTTGTGCTTAGCTCTGACAGTGGAAGGGTAGAAAAGAGACTACATTCAAAATACCCCAATTTGATCAGCCTTGGTTAAAAGAGGAAACAAAACCTTACAAAGACTCACTTGATTTTCTTTGAAGAACAGATAGGAGCCATCAGCATGTGCTGTATCCAGGCATCATCATGTGCAATGCAGGTCTGAACTCAAATGCACATCACCATGTTTCCTAACCCAGGCAAGCTCTGCAGCATGCAATTGTTCTGCTTGAGATAAACATGCAGCCTGAGCTCGTTGTAGCAGCCATAATTTTGAAGACAACTTTGCTAGGGTAGAAGGCTCGACTCCTCTGACCTCCAGAGTTCCCTTCCAGCCTAAGTTTCCCTACGACTATGATTCTGGAAGGTAGAGTCCCTTCAACCATGTCCTCAGCTCATGTGATGATTCACTGAAATTATTGTAGATCTGTAGTTTTAAAACCACCGAAAGACTGCTCTGGGTACTGACTTCTGAAACTGCTAAGGATAGGGCACTGTCAAGACATTTTGATGTTTGAGGCACAGCTTTTCTTTCCTGACGTGTCTTCTAGGCTTCTTCCTGTCCTGGGATGCTTTACCTCCTCACAGGTGGATCCCAGTATTTCCATGTTACTGCATGCTTTTCTCTTGAATGGAAGCACTGAAAGATTTCCTGCACTATTTCCCCTCAAATGCAGTCCTTGTTGTCATAGCTCTGACTAAAAAAAAACCATTGGAGTACAGTTTGGTGGAGCTGAAATAAGACATATATGATTCCTTAGATAGTTGGCAGGCCACTGAGAAATAGCAAAAAATAATAATCAGCTGGGAATAGCTGAAGAACATAACTTACCTGCAGCCCCATAGATAACACCTTTCACCTATTCAACTATCCATTAGCAAGGGTTGAATGAAAACCACAAACATTCATCCCTGTGCTGCATTTTTTTTCTTTACCATGCTACCACATTCCCTAAACTGATTATTTGTTTCTTTCTAGGTTGCCTCCGGAGGGGGCAGAAATCTGAAGACTTAAAAGACTAGTGAGATAGTAATCATTGGTTCACATTGTTTCCCTTCCAGCAACTTGCTGTAAGCAAGAACAACAGAAAAAAATAAATATACAAGACAGAGAAAGAAACAGAGCCTGAGGAGAAAACATTCATATTGTCATTTAGATGAACTATGCAGCTATCTCTCTTGACACACCTATTCCACAAACATGTTTCTTCTCAACCTGGTATTCATTTTCTGTCCTTCTTCATTACATTAGTGATTCTTTTTTCCCCTCCTACTCTGCCTACAGTCTGAACCACTTGCTTATTTTTTGGCTATATTAGCCAGGTTGTTTGTATTGCTGTCCCGCGGGTGACCTAGCAGCTCAAACTAATAACACATATTTCTTTGTCAACATGTTACTCTCCAAGCTTGTTGAAGACATTTTATATGTCCAAATTGCCGTGATGTATTTTGGGGATAATAACACAGAAGTGGAATTAATGCCTTTTGGACCTTTCCTTTCTTGCAAGATTGGACTGGCCTAGATAAATGGTTTCCTCACCTAGCTTATTTTGGTTTTCTTTTGTTTCAAACCCCCTGCATTTAATAATGTTGGGTTTTTTCCAGACCTCTTCATAGAATTTTTATGTTTGTTTCACTCTGTTCTTTTACAGCAGGATCTGCAAGTTATGGTTCTAACTAAAAATAGAATAAATTGAGACATCCCGATATCATGAACATGTGATTGGTTTCATTTACATTGCAAAGTGCCTGGGGTTGAGACTTATTTATTTGTAGAGTATCTATCATAATGAGGTTTCTTGACTAGGGTAAGGAATCTGGTCTGTTTGAGATTCCTGACACATGATTAAAGCAATGTTCATGGTAAAGGCAAATTAGTTTCAGAAAGAAGTTAGAATTATTTTTTTATCTCCCTCATTTACCTTATCAGTAAACTTGTAGGAACTTTGTACCTTCACATCTCTGACAAATTTGGTTGAAATTGTCCAGTAAAGACAAGGCGATGGGCACATAAATGTCAGATGATCACAGGAACCTTCTGTGTCTTAAGAAACCAGACTAGAGAAGAACTGGTGAAGAATAGTTATTTCTTAACTATCCAGTAGCACAGAGAAAGATGTGCTGTCAGAGTCCATTGCAGATAAGGCATGGAAATCCAGTCCTACATTCCTCAGAAAAACATTAATGATAATGATTTTGTTCGAGCAATATCCACAGGCCTTAGGAAGCAGAGATCAAGTTTGTCCCTTATGTGAGACTCCATCCACATACAAAAGCAGAAAATCCTGGTCCCACAGATGTTAAGATACAAGAAGATGGGAAAGCAACAGAAAATAGTAGAAGAAAATCAATTTACCTTATTCTTAACTCATGGAGGATTTAGGCACATTTTAATTAAGTCCCAGATCCTCACAGAGAGTTAGGTGCACAAGGCCCATTGGCTTTCTTGGGAACTAGGTACTTAAATCCTTGTGAAGTTTTGTGTGGGGATGACTTACCCAAGGTCATGCACGTACCATCTGCAGAGTTGAGGTCTGAATGGGATTGCACTAAATTTCAATACATTGCCTTACAAAGAACAGTTTAATCTCGGTACACATAAAGTAAGGTAGTTTTGACTGTTATATCTCACCTGGTTTTGACTTCTTTGGTTTTGTAGTGCTACTGGTGGACACAACTAGAGGTTTTATTTGGTTTTAACATACAGAGACAGCCTAAAGTCACACCTTCATGCAAAAAAAAAAAAAAAAAAAAAAGAGTTTGAAGTTCAATTATAAACTATTAGCATATCTAGTCTAATTTGAGGGTTATAAAACATAGAAATTAACCTGTGTAGTTAGGGCCTAGTGTTCTAGAAAGGATGCTTTGTTTTGCCACAGGTTTTCACCAGTAGCTCAGGCTGGTTATTCAGTTCCTCTTCCAGATAAGGTCTGTATGAACATGTTAGCTCAGATGTTGTGCCTCAAACTCAATCCCATTACGCACACCTCACCAACTGGCTCCAGTCTGGAGCAACCCAACAGTGAGATGACCAATCTGCTTGCTGGCTCCATCCCAACCAGCAGTGTGGGTGCTGCCGGCTTCATGCATTGGCTCTGCAAACTTAAACATAGCTACCAAAGGCAGAGTAGATAAAAGCGTTCAGTCCCCTGACACTAGGGACATGAGGAAGAGGAAATGGCTATTTCCTCACAGAAACCAATTATGCTTAATTTATTTAGCTTGGCAAAAAAAAGGGCGAAGACCCAGAAGGCACAAGATCAGTGGAAAACCAGGCATATTAATATTATTAAAAATGAGCATAAACTTGCTAGGGATACATTTATAATAGAAATTGGATGGTAATTTCTGACCTTCAGGGGGACAAAGGTCTGGAACTCCCTTCAAATAGCTGGACAGCATTTAGAAGACCTGACTTGTTTTAAGAGAATATGGATACCTTTTCAAAAGTACTCTGAATAGCTTAATAATTTCCTTTTTTAACTGAGCAACATGACTTACCTCACAGGGAACATTGTGAGGAAAAATGAATGAATGACTATGGGATGCTAAAAGAGCTGCTAAATACTAGGTAGCCAGAGGGGTTCGGCTGTGAACACTGCCAATAGCTCAATGTGTAGGATGTAGGATGTCTTGTCTCTAGGCCATTCTGGAGTTTATCCTACTGTATCCTTTCAAATTAGCCAGATTCCAGCAATATGTTATATAATGTATGTGAGCCAGAGCACACTGAAGGAGACAAGAAATAATATTCTTCATACTCAAATACTGGATTCATGTAGGCAAAATGAGCCACAGTATTTGAAATGTCAAAATCGTTAATATAGCTTTGCATACGTTTGGGTGCTAATCTGTATTTATAATCGAAGCAAAAAAAGTGTGGCAAGAAGCAGGTGACAGGCTTTCACCAAAATGTCTACTCCAATAATTTCTTAATGATAAAAGCATTTAAAATATGTCTAAGAGATGAAAGAGATTTTCTGATCAACTGAAACAAGTGTGAGGGTTAACCATCTTCCCATGTTCATGGATATGTATATGAAACCCCAAATCAGATAGTTTTGACATCACTAAACCTTTTTGGGAGGCAGATTTTAACAGCTTATGGGTATTCTGTGAGTTAAAACTCTTTTGAAATGTGTAAGGCAAGTATCTTCCTAACAAACACAAAGCACTACCACTTGGTTTCAGGGATCTCTGCTGAAAGTTTGGATCTTCCCTTCTCAGTCAGTCAAGCTGTGTCTTCAGGTGTGTTTATCAAACAGCCAGAGGGGGGGGGGGGGGAAGAAAAAAGGTAGGAAGTGATTTCTACAGCAAGAAAACAGATATTCTTAACAGGTGTAAAGTGATATAATTCCAACATGCACTGCAATTACAACCCAGCCTGCTCGTCATCTTCACGGTGGTTACCATTGCAACCATTCTAGCAGGATTTCCTATTCTAATCCGAGGAAATAGCTCAAGTGCCAGCGTAAATTTTCCTAATGTGCTGATTTTTGGTGGCAGCTTGCACTGGGGGCACCAGCCATCTCTCACTGCATGCTCTAGAAAGTAGAAATAAAACCAAGTTGTCTCACTTGAGCACTTATCTGACATGAAATTTTCATCTCATCAGGCACAGTGTTGGTGCCTCGAATTCTAAGCATTTGGCCTTCTGCTGCTGTAAACTGCGATGTGAGCTCTAAAGCAAACCAATTCACATTTTTCTTGTGTCAGTGTTTTTCTTTATTCCCATACCAAGATAATTCTTCGTGAGGTCGCACAACGGGCTCTTTTGCCTGCAAGCAATTGCTTCAGAGCTGACTGCAGAGAGCTCCAAAATCTGAACTGCGGCACTGGTTCTTGTTTATCTCAACAACAGGAAAGGGGGAGTTATGTGGAAAGAAACTATTCATTTTACTTTTTCTTTTTTTTCCCTTAACTTTGAGCAATACTGAGTACGTCTATGTATTTGTGTACAAGTCTGCAAGAATGAACGTGCATTGGCTTGTAACTAGTAAAAATTAGGCGCATATTTAGTTATCATTCTTTTCATAAGATTCCTTTTACCAGAGTAAATTGCTGTTTACTGCCCAACTCCTCTGGCCTCAAGAGAGAGAATCAGAGTCGTCTTTGTTTCTTTATTATTACTGTTGTAATTGCAGATTTGCTCATCTCTCAGGTATTGGGAGTAAGTTGTAGACATCATTACATTTATTGCTCTTGTGTTTCAGGAAAAGAAGAACGGCCAGGCTACTTATATCTTTATATCAACACCTGAGCATGTCAAAAATTAAAAGATAAACTTAAGATATTTTTACAGTTCTCTTCTAGGTACACTTCATAGTTCAGAACAGAAATTTATCTCATGCTGAAATATTTCCTACCACTGACATTTGATGCTTGCCTCAGTTACTCCTCAATCATCAAACTTAAGGTATTTTGCCAGTGATAAAATTGAGGTGTTAGTGTGGACAGGCTGATCTGAGTTTAGATAAATTGCCTGTTCCATTCTTTTTGGTTTGTAATTTTGAAAAGATTTGGTAAGTGTGAGGCACCCAAATGCTTCTTGAAATTCAATGAGATCTGGGATTGTGTCTCTCTGAATAAGTACTCAGAAAGTATGACAATAACCTAAAAGGAGTAACCTAGAAGAGTCTCTGCAGTCCTAAATTTAGCCTTCATAGTCTCCTGAAGAGCTTCCAACTGTATAATTGTAAATTATATTAAATAATATTAAATCTTTCTCTTATTCCAAAAGCACATTGAAGTATCTTAGCTTTACTCTATTATTATAGATTGGTGGCTGCATTGCCACTAGGTCACTCCAGGCACCGATATTAGGAATATATTAAGGAAGCCAGAGAAACACATATTTCTTTTCTCTCTCTAGAGGCAAGACTGTCAACAGCTTGAGTTGCACTGCTTTCCTTATAGCTGAGGATAGTTACGCAGCAAGCATGAAGTGTATTCACATCTGTAAATTTTATTTGTCTTGCTCTTCTGAGGCAAAAGAAGGGCTGGTTTGCCACTTTTGCTTCATGTGCACAGGCTGAGAACCGTGGAAAAGCCTGAGAAAGCTCTTGTTGCATTCAGGGGCAAAAGGAGATCTTACCAACAGACTTGAGGACTGTGATTCTAGAATGACTTTATGCATAAACGTGTCCTGTCCTCATTGAGTCTGCACCTAACAGCTTCCTTTGGTCAACAACAGACTCACTGGAACCAAGGGTTGTGACCTTCCTTGCAAACATGCTCAGAAGTAGTATTAAGGGGCCAACAGTTGAACTATGTACATTGCTTCAGCCTGTTGTCAGAGCTGAACTGTCCCACTATGTTGTTGGGCTCTCCAGAGCAATGTTTTGAGCTGATCCTTTTGTAAGTGTCTATGTGCTGGGGAAGACTCTGTGAAAACCTGCCCTGTGCTACCTTATTCAGAGTTGCCAGGAATTCCTTTATATTGGACTAACAACTAAAAAATTGTGTGGGGGATTTTTTTGTTTTGTCGTTTTTTTTTGTGAAATGTAGCTGCAGTGGCATTTCACACACCCAGTGATTTTACTATATTTATATTTTTATTTATATTTATTTATCCAGCAAATTTACTATACCTGGAGAAATTGCTAAATGATGAGCCAGCCTCCCTGTTGTCAAACCACAGCACAGACTTCCAAAGCAAGCCTGGTGCTGCTTTTTTTCCTGTCTCCATTGATTTGTGAATCCATACTCGTCAGAAAGTGTGATTTTGTTCTTGTTTCTCACACTTCCCCCAAGCTAACCGTGAAAGTTATTGTGTTTTGGATTTGGTTTTAGGTTCCAACTGAGACTTTATACCTTTGATATAAATTTTTAATTAAAAAAAAAAAAAAAAAAAAAAAGCAAGAGGAGAAAAGAGGTGGGTTATAACGTCTATAGGCCTTTTGGTATTTTGAGGTGGTTTTCCAGCCTGGTCTACAGGATGTGACTTTTCTTCTTAATTTATGTCTTTTAACCCCACAGTAACCATTGCAATTGTGCACTTCTTTTTGTGAACATGGATTAAAGGGTAAACATATAGGAGAGTTCAGCTGCTCTGTAACCAAGCCCTTGGAACAGCTCTTCTCTCACTGAACAGCATGCTGGGATGTGTCCTTGGTTCACCGCACCATAATATCTCTTTTTACTTACAGAAAATAAAGAGGAAGGAGGGAGAGGTGGATCAAACCTGGAATTCAGGAACAGGAATTTTAGGACTGTTTCCAGCAGGCTTCCTCTGTTCCTCTATAAATATGAAAGATGTTGCAGAAAAAGTTAAGCTCAAGTAAATGCCAGGCTTCTACCTCACTCAGACATGGAACTGAAAGAAGTCTGTACATTTGGGGTGGGGAGCTGTTATGGGGAACCTAAGGGTTAAACAGAGTGAATCATCAGACATGGGACTTGTCTTCCTTGTCTGAGGAAGACCTTAAGGTTTATTTTCGCTATCAGTGAACAAATAACGTTTATACACCGTATTCTACCTGGAACTTCTAGGCTCAATTCAGATCTCTAAATATGGTTGTGGGATATAAAGAAGACAGAAATTCTGGTCTGGTTTCTTGAACTGTCACAATATTCTCACTATCCCAGTTTCCCTAAGTCTAAAATTGAAATAATCTATCTTCTAAGAGACAGCATGCTGATGATTTGTTTCATATCTCACTCTAAAAATGACATATTATTATGAATCCATCCCTTCTTGCAATGAGTGTGTGATGATAAGGAAACACTATACCTTTAAAGCAAAAGCAAGACGTGAAACAACAGTTGCTCCTTTGGCATTGATGAGTTAACTTGGATTTTTTTTGTATCCCAAGCTATCCAATTTGAAGAATAATAAATTGCTTACATTACATTTCTCTGAGGCTTCTTGTTACAGAGCTCCTTCGGAAGGTTAATTGTCAAACTTTAGTTTGGGACTATGTGACATACTTCACAACTCCATAACTTGACTTAAGTATTAGCATAAATGTGGTGGGTGATAAAAAGAGTTGTTTTTCATATTATTTTGAAAGGTTGAGCTCATATCATTATTCACGATTGAGTAAATAAGTTTTTCTTCCAGCGTACTAACAACACTATAAATATACACTTTAAGGCTTCTGGATGTCATCTGACAGCCATTAAAATTGATGGAAAGGTATATCTTGATATCCATGTTCTTTGGATCAGACTCTTTACCCAGGATGACTGTAATTCACCTTTCCTTGGTCATTTGGGGCAGTATTTTCAAAACTGCCTCAAAAGGACGAAGTATAAAAAAAGATGGTGTTTAGTCAAACATTTGTGTCCCATTTTCCCTCCCCTCCAGTGAAGCGATGGAGGAATTGTGCAAATTACTGTGATTGTCACCTCTCTTGCCCCAACTATTAGAAAGGAGTTATAAGACATCTTCTTTATGAAGTCCTTGGAAATCTATTGAGGGAAAAGTGCTATGGAAGAGTTAGATACAAGAGGTATTGCAGAAGTTCCTATTTGTGTTCATTTGTCTCCGACATCGTGTACATACTTGTGTCTTCTGAGCCCAAGAACTCAGCTGGATAAAGCTGGCTTC
The DNA here is from genome assembly GCF_929443795.1 of Astur gentilis. NCBI lineage: Eukaryota > Metazoa > Chordata > Aves > Accipitriformes > Accipitridae > Astur > Astur gentilis. The sequence goes on from NC_064880.1 coordinate 39,757,946, forward strand.
TGAATTTCACCTTCTACTGACTGCAACACGCATGTTTTAACAGTAAGGATAATAAGAGCATTGACACTGAAAATGCCCTGGAACAGACTGTTTAGAAAGGTCAGGAATTTTCCGTCACTGAGCATTTTGAAGAAGAGGTCACAGAAACATCCATCAGGAAGGAAACCACATTTATTGGGAACAGGCAGTGGACTAGAGAGCAAGCTGAGGTCCCTCCTAAAGTGGGATCATTTTTTGAATCGATTCCAAAAGTAGCTTGAGGCAAAATAACAGCAGTGTTACAACCAGGACCATTCTAATGCTCAATTTGATGTTATTCTTTCTGGTATCAATTCCAACATTTGGTAAATACTTGAAGGCAGCTGTTCCTGTGGAATAACATAGCATTGCAAGGGGTGACTCCACAGTTTGTACCTCATGTCACTGAACAGGATCATCAGTCACTATACAAGGTGTCTGCTCCACTGCTGCTCAGCGGGTACAAGGCAATTACAAAGGATAGAGAGAAGAACCCATCAGAGCAAGTCACTTCTCTCAGTTGCCAAGTTCTTTTATTAGGCTTTGCACAAGACTAGTTGTATGTCTTTGAATGTACAGTGATGTACAGGACTGAATGTACAGTAAGCAGGAATATGTGGGCACCTACAGAGCTGTCAATTCCTCAAGCCATGCAACCGAGTCTGGATGGAGCCTCAATTCTTCCTTTTCCTCATGTTGTGTCCAGCACAGCTAAGTCACCACTAACACTGGACTTACCTATGGCAGGGAAAGACCAGCTTCAGCTGGGGTCCCTGAAGGAAAAAACAACTCCAAGTTGGTCATTCATTTGCGCTGGGAGTTGTAAAAACTTGCCAGCTCCCTTGCTTGGGCCAGACCGTAGGGTGCCCTAGATAATACCTAAAATCAACCAAGAATATACACACATATATGTCTGTGTGTGTATGCATGTATGTATAGCTATATATAAAATATGGAGGCATATTTGTGTGTGTGTATCTGCGTACACACTATGTATAGCTAGTGAAGCCACAGTAAAGAGATGTTTAAGCCAAGTAAATAGTAAATGAAGATGATGTTAGTTTTGGACAGTGCTTTCCTGGCAGGAAAAGTCCTATATATCATTCTGTCACTGGACTGTGGTCAGGAGTTGGCAGCATCTCTGAACAAGTCCACTGCGGAATATTGTCTCCTGCAGATAAAAGTCGAGTGGCTATTTCTGTAAAGGAATTTTTGTCTCTCTGAGCACAGATTCAGGACACAGCTGCATTTAAGTGAACCTTGTTATAGCATTTCTTAGATCATACCAGAGAGACTTATGACCTTCATAAAGCCAAGAAGGACAAACATTGCTGCTTTAAAAGCTTTTAGGAACTGATCATTTTTCATGCCTACTTGTCTGTAGCAGTTATAGTAAATTTGCTGTTCTCTGCATGGCTCCAAGATACACTTTCCTTTATTACAGAACCACAACAAAAAATACTGTAGTAATACATGATTCTGGCTTCAAATGCACCTGTACCGCTTTGGTTCATTTCCATTTAACTCTAGTAGTATTAACTGCACAAAGGTGGTTCTTACTTTAAAAGGTGACATCTAGAAGTCCATAGAAAGAGTGTTTTTAATGTACAGCTTTCTCAGATCCAGATGTCACTAGAAGTATTGTTTTTGCTATAGTAGTAAGTGCTCCTGCCATAATCCAGAATCCATTTTGCTCTGCTGTGTGTATCTACTAAGGAACAGGTCCTTGCCCAAAGACCATTCAATCTCAAATAGTGTATGATTTCTACTGTTTTCATAATTGTTATTATTAATGTACTATGTAGCACAGTGCTTCCCAACCTTAGGATTTAATAAGCCAGAAGTGAATTAACAAACAGAAAATCTTACTGCCACAGAAACAGGAATCTGAAGGATTTATCTAGACATCGTTGTGCTGCATGCTATACAAACACAAATAGTGCTCTTCTGACACCAGATAGCTTACTTAAATGTAAGACAAGACAAAATAGGTGCAGGCTCCATGGAAGTAAAGCCAGAGTCTTGGTAAACTCTCCTGAAAGTTCAACCCTCAAGGATAGCAGAGTCTGGCTTGGACTTCTTAACAGTGCTGTAATATAAATAATTAACACTTTGCTAGAAGTGCCCTTCAGGTAGAAATATACAGTCAATTAAGCTGTCCTTAGTTTTACTATTCTCTTCTTTTCTAACAGTTTCCAAACACAGTATTTTTGTTTCCTTTTTATGAATGGCTAAGGAGAATTTGCCAGGCAAGAAAGCACAAGCTTAACTGTGCAATAATTCCAGGATGTTTGTTTTGAGATGATTTGACATGTTTCAGTTTGTTTGCGTAGCAGTGGAATATGTTTTTTCCCCAGGTGGCATTTGCGAGGAGTTCTGGCATGAAGTCTGCAAGGCTTTGTGTGCCCAGATTTCCAAAAATGGCTCTATTTCTTAATAGAGCTTAATAGCTCAAACTGGAGGTTGGGAACAGACAGAATATCCTCTTGTGAGAATTTTCACAGATCTTGGTCAAAAGTAGTAATATTCATTTTTATTGATGTTAACCAATAACACAACTGAAAAATATTCTCCCTCTGGAATAGAATTCTGCAGAACGCTTAAAAAATAAATTAATAAGGGAACAGAGCTACAGAAAGCATGTCATTTTCTATTAATTTTGATAGCAATTATTCTTAAGATCTGTATAACCAAGATATATCCACATTAAGAGATAGTACAGTATGTTAAAAGAGAGACTAAACAGGAGAAAAATGAAAAGAGCTTGGGTTTGTTTTTTTAAAAAAAAAGCTTCAACTCACAGGAGAAACAAAACCCCTAAATCACTTAAGAGATCTGATTTATCACAGCAAGAGGGGTTGAGATGCAGCTGAGTCACATAAGAATATAGTTCCTGCATCTGTAGTACTGTATGTGCCCCTGTGTCATGTTTTCCAGTTACATGAGTGGGTCACAGCCTTTTGAAGTAAAGCTGAGGTCTTGAGCAGCGAGGGAAATGCCTACAGTGGTGGGGTCCCCAGTGTGGCTGATCAAAGCACCAAAATTCAGGTGTACCCACTGCAGAGGTGTAACCAAGGATTTTTGGCAGCCAAACATGTAGAACTGACTCAGGCAGTGGAATTAAAGATTTAGGGAATCTATGAGACTATGAGAATTTAAGAGAAAAAAAAAAATAAAGGCATGGTGTCTTCCCCCCCCCCCCGGTTTTCTATGTTCAGAATAATAACGTTAAACAAAATAGCCTCAATGTGCAGGCCCTTACTTTCTTTCAGAAATGAAAGCTGAGCATTTCTGTGAACTGAGATACTACAAAAACTGGAAGAATCACAATAAATTATTGAGAGCTGGTAATAGTACAAGTTTTTGGAGTTAAAGGAGGTAAGACCTATGCCATGTGAGACCTTCCTGCAAGCTCAGTGTCACAGACACTCTGTATATACTTCACTTCACCAGGGAGGAATAAATATCTTTTTCTTGTTTTTTTTTACAAACTGTGGATGAGACGTTCTGTAGCTCAGTAATGATGATTCACAATGTGGTATCAAATATTAATGTTCTTTAGGACATCTGGAAAATACTGACTGGAAAATTAAGATGAGATTAATGTTCCTTCCGATGTTTTTATCCTCTTCATGCCTCATCATCATGCCCACTGTACCATGAGATCAACAAGATTAGGTATCTTTGAAACCTGCTCACCAGCAGAATATAATATTCAGGCCGAGGTAGGAAGCTAAGAACAACTGACCTGCAAGATTAAGGTGACAAATTAGACGGCCAGCAGAACATCTTTGTCCTAAATAAGTGAGGTATGAATCCATGATGCATAGATGTGTTGACTTTTCCTCAGCTGAACCATAATTCATAAAAGCTACAAACACACATTTTGTTGCGGATTGTTCATGGTTCAAGTGACAATGAATAATATTGGCCAATACAGAAGGCAGGGGAAAGAAAAAAAGAACTTTCACTAAATAAAATGAAAATAAATAATAAATAATGTATATGTGAGCTATATAATGTATAATAATATATTATATATAAACAATATATATGTAGTATGTATAACTAATATAATATGTTTACAATAAATATGATATGCATATATGCATATATAATGTCTGTATGTACATCAATATATGTGTATAATATATATGCAAAATGGAATGTTTGCAGAATGTACATATATATTTATTATATGTAAATATCAAATAACCCATTGTCCATGTTCCTAGGGAAGTAGCTCAAGAAGTAATAGGCTCAAAATGCAGCTCCATAGGTTAGACATTACGAAAAATGCTAACAATTATGCTCGTGGATCATATGGAACAGTCTAGTTTACATTGCCGAAAATTAGCATGAACAGGCTGGACGAACATCTGCTAGTCATGATATAGCTATATTTTATCCTTAAGACAAGATTACTTTTCAGCATCCTGCCAGCCCTATGGTTCTATATCCTTCTAGACTTTTAAACTCTGAACATCAGTAATGCATTTAACCAAACTGGTGCAGCATTGAAAGGACAAGTTCCTTCTTTGGATATATGTGTTATAATGTGTTATAATGAAAAAAGGGCTGGCTAATGAAGAACATACTCTTCTGTCCAGCAGAGAGTGAGTCATTCCAGGATGTATGCAGATGACACAAAAGAACACAGATGCTTAAGAGACAGTGCATTATGGAAATGAAATAAAATTTGGAAGTGGTCACCACTTCTGAGACAGGAGGCAGCGGTGCGGGGCGGGGGGGGAGGGGGAAAGGGGGGAGAGAAAAAAAATAAAAGAAATGCCAAATAACCAGGTGTGTTTGTGCTAGTAATTAAATGTTTCACAGAATGTAAGTTTTAATATGACAATGGGAAACAACTAAGAAATTTTCTTCTTCCTGACAATTATGGTTGTTTATGGCTCAGAATTTTTGAGTTACGCAAGCACGCAGAAGGTAACTAATGCATCTTCTTTACAGCAGTCTCCAAGCTTCATGCAAGAATATTGCAGGGCTTTCAGGATCAGATAAAAAGGAAGCTGTTTGGAAAGGGCACCACTAAATAAATGCATTCTAAGATAAATGTTGAGTAATTCAATCATCAGAATGTATGAACAGAGTGATCTCCGAAGTGAAACACAGTGACCAAAGAAATTAGTGGAGTCAAGTTGCTAAGCAGAGATAAATAGGGGTCTAATTGGTTTTATACATCTCAATTGAGGTACTTATTCATGTGCAAAAAACTCACAACATTAAAAATAATTTGATTTAGAAATTGTTTTCATGGAAAGCATTTGGTATGAAGTTCCTGTATCAATGTAATATAGTGACAGCAGAAGAGAAGATATTTCCAATTAAACACTTGAAAGCTTCATATCCATAAATTAGTTGGTAGGCAATAGAGTTCATATGAACTGTGGCTCTGAATGGGAAAATATGTTCTCTCCAGAAAAATCAGGCAATTGAATGATATAAACATAATCTGCAAATTCTGATAGGTCAGTAGTTATCTTTGTAGTTAAATGGAAAATATGGGTTTTAATATGTTTAGCTGCTGTCTTCTACTGGTGGTGATGACAGTAGCTGCAAACATTTGGGTGCCCCTATAACTCAGGGAAGCAATATAAGTATGTACATCCTTTGTTATCTACCTCTTTAGTATTATTTTGTATCAGTCAAAATTAGTTCAGGATGCTATTACCCAGAACTTTCCAACCCCATGCAGATAAAATAAATCAGCTAGTAGCTAAATTATCAGTATAATGCCCTAGTTTTTTTCTCCTGTTTCTTTCTTTCTTGCCCCATTCTTTCTGCTCAGTGAGACAAGAGGGGTGAGAACAACTTATTTAATAGCTGACATATTCCAGCTGGTGAAGGATGGGAGCTTCAAACCTGTTTACTCAAGATGGAATTAAACCTGGATGTCTTACTGGATGGGGTCTTTAGTTGCCACAGTTTGCAAGGTGACCCCCTACTCTATTATGTGAGGAATCTCAGCTGGTCAGTATGTGGTAGGTGTACTCTGACTCAGCCTGCTCCTTCAAAAAATTTGCAAGGACCTAGAGCACTGGTTCCCAACAATTTTGGCCTCGTACTCTTCTTTCCTTTGTGTTATATGACATGCTGATGCCCTGCTGTCTCCTTACCTGCTGGGACTTCATTGTGTAAGCGCCCTGGCTGCTATCACTTTCTCTTTGATACCTACTGGTTTTGGCACCACCGTCATGGAAGTCACTGTACTCTGTCCAAAAATGCTTAGCAGCTGAGGCAGTATTTTCACAGGATTGAAAAATGCAGGGTTTGACCTCACCAGCGGGGAACCTGAGATCTTGACTACAGCTCCTGACTGGATCCATGTGGGCCACATTTCTGATGGAGGGACATGCCCAAATGAAGATCTTTAGGCATTCATAGTTCACTGAAGGTTTCCCAGTGAGTTCAAATTCCAGCTTGGGGCTATACACTTCCAACCTGGCTGCTTTTACTTCACATAAAGAACCCTGTGGGCACAAAAGCTCTGTATTTGTTGCGGCTTTGAGAACAAAGGCACTTAACAAATAAGTAAAAGTTTAGCCAGAATACCGAGAAAACAGCCATGTTTAAAGAAATAGTTCAGGAATGCATTTACTCAACCAATCTAAGAAGAAGGCAAACATTGACCTTCTAGATTATTTCTCAGAAGGAAGCAAGGAACAGATGGGTACTGCTCTTTGCTGGAACTTAATGAAACATGCATAATTCAATGAAGAGAAAACAGTCTTCTGGTTGAAAAGCATGCTTTTAAGACCAAGAAAGAGATATGTCATACAAATACTGACATAACTAAATGAATTTTGAGTTTTGAAACACTAAGCTTTAATTGAAATTGTATTTCAGTAAATGGAAGGTTGTAATAGTTCAGATAAAATAATTAATATAGAGATTTTTTTTCTAAATGGAAGTTAAGCATGTTTCATAGCTTTCTAACAAATTTTCAAAATATGTAATTTTGCTTCTCAATAAAATGTTTTGTGTTTTAACTGACATAATGGTCTTTGAGTGTTCTGAACATACATGTAACAATTTTTATCTTTTATGTAATTTTCATCAAACTTGATGCCCTAATGTCCACTTAGCAAGGAAAAAGATGTGGAGAAACATCTCTCTGACAGATCTATGTAATGAATGCTGAATGACACCTACTCTGGAAAACAAGGGATTTCTTGTCTTTTAATGAAAGTCAAGATCACCAAATTGCTAGCTTTCCTTAAGAAGGTTGTAATTGAGTACTCAGCCCAGACAGAAAGGATGTCACCGTGAAAGTCTTGTGGGTAAGGTGAGAACATGGACTGATTCACCACACCTCACATCAGAGCCTTGGATTGCGCGCAGCAGAGATTTTTCCCACAATGAAGAGAATGAGGATTTACAGGAACTGAAAAGCTCCTTACTCATCTCTTCCCCTACTAGTAAGTATCTTCAAAGAAGGGGCTAGCCAGCTGGAGATGGCATTTAGGCGCAATTTCTTTCTGCATGCTCTGACATGGCTTCAGCCATTTGGTGGGTTTCAGACTGACTGTTTGCTGCCATGGCTCTGTAATCTGCTGTTGGACTGAACACCCCTGCTGCCTGGGGTTAAAGCACAACACCCTGCTTTCCTGGAGACGGCTGAACACCTGCCTGCCCATGAGAAGGAGTGAATGAATTCCTGGGTTTGCTTTGTTTGTGTGTGCAGCTTTTGCTTTCCCTATTAGACTGTCTTTATCTCAACCCACGAGTGTTCTCACTTTTACTCTTCTGATTCTCTCCCCCATCCCACCATGGGGGGAGCGAGTGAGTGGCTGCGTGGGGCTGAGCTGCCAGCTGGGGTTAAACCATGACAGCTGTTTTCCATCAGGTGGCTGTTTCAGGAAGGTTTAGCAGCCTGGTTGGAGTCTGTCTTCAAAAATCTTAAGCAGTGATTTGATTTCTTTTTTAATTGTTTTTATTACATATTCCATTCCGTACCAAAGGCAGCAAAGGGCAGAGACTATCACAAAGCCTGGAAGTCGAGACATGAACTTTAACTTTCTATGGGCTGACACTTCTATTCCCTCAGAATTCTGAGCTTCATAGTAGAGAAGCAATCCACAGAAAACCTGCTAATCTGACCACAGAAAGAAATAACTCAATACCCTACTTTTTTCTAACTGGTCCACCTTTAAATTCCAACAAGGAACTGTGACTCCCCCTTTGGAAGTCTGTTCCCTTTGCTTGAATTAACACAGTACAGGCAATTTTTCCACTCATGTTTCACACAGAAGGTTTATTTACCAGCAGTTAGAAGTAGATACTTAGCTGCTTTTAAAACTCGAGGAGCTCTGTAATTGAAACACTAAGTTATTCTGTGCACAAAAAGATCTCAGTCGGTTGCTGCTCACTCACAATATATGCCGAATTTGGGGGGTTATGTTATTTTCTTTCTTTTTCTATTGAAAATGTACAGAACATCCACTTTACAGAAAACTGAAATTTTCTGAACAAAAAATAAAGACAAAAAAACCCACTTTGCCTTATTTCTTTTCAGCCTAATTTGGTGGTTCTAGAGGTTGGGTTTTTTTCGGTTATGTTGAACTGACATGTTCTGGTGTCCTGCTTAAAAACAACAGGTCTAATGTTGAATGGATTCAATAGGATCAGAGTTACTGCGACCTGCAAGAACGTTGTATAGGGTCTGGCATTAATACTAAATATAATGTTTACCAGAGTTAATGTTAAACAAAATGTTACAGCTAGAGAATTATACAGCTGAGTGTTGTAAACCTGGTCTAATTGAACTTGATACATACTTTTTAAAAAATTCTCTTAAAATACAAAATAGGGTTAACAGCCTGTTTATGTATACATACATATTTGTATATACATAGAAGTATCTCTGTGTGTGCATATGTACACAACCTTCTCTGAAGCTGGCTAAGAAATAATTAATATGTTCAGAAAATGTGTCTTGCTTTAAAAGTTTTTAAGATACTGAAACAAATCAGCCACTTATAAAACATAGTGCATTCTAAAGCCATTGACTTTGGAATAGCTCATATCAAATAATTTATAATCTTTCTTGAGGGTATATGTTAATTTTCTTACAAGAACTAAAGCCCAGCTTCTTAAAGGTATTTTACTCTCTAATTCCCAGTGAAATCAGTGTGGATTAGGGACTTAAATTGGCATTAAACTTTTAAATAATTTTGAGAATCTGGATATAGTCTCTTAACCACAATGACATTTATAATGATTAAGAAAAATAACACAGCTAAGGCAGTCCCCCAAATCTGGAAGCATTTAGCTGTGGATTGAAATTGTTTTATATGAGAGGCAATGGGACTGAGCCACAGTCAACATCCTGATAAAGGGTAACGCACCTGCTAAAAATAAAGAAAACTTTCAGTAGCTGTTTACTGGCTCCTGGGGGACCCAGTGAATGTCATCAAATGCTTCGGAGCTGCAGACCTTAGCACTGTGTCTTGTCTATATAGATGACTAGATTAGGTCACTTGTCCTGATCCCATTATAGGGCACCTACTTGTCCTGTCTTCCCATACCTTCATTTAGATGCAGCACTCTGTTTTGGTTTTGTTGTTGCTTTCTTGCCCCTTCAAATATTTACTATGTGCTACTGAGTGATTGTTTTCTTCTGCCCCAGAGGTGGCTGCATTCACCTCTGTGGTGGCTGAAATAACTGCTGGGCAACGTTTGTGTTCATAACATGCTTGTGGACACCTGGGATGAAGGTGATGGATATGTTGTACAGGGAAGATGGTTTTCTCCTCCTGGCCAGCTGACACAGGTGGCTGAGTTATGTTAGGTGCAGTAAGTATACATGTATACATGCAGGTATATTTATACAGCTTGCAAAAGTGCTGCTTTCGTACCAGGCCATTGTAAGTTTTTCCATTTCGATTAACTTGGTACAATACAGCAGATCCATGCATTTACTTCCACAATCACTTTCCTTTTTTATCCAGCAACTGTCCTTTTAATTAGCTCCCGCTAATTAAAAAAACCTAACAAATATACAGACTGTTGTGAAAGCTGGTGATAGTCTATGGATTAAATGAATAAGGACAAATAAAAGTTAAGCTCATTAAGGCTTACAGGGGTTAACGAGCAGGAACATTAGTTGAGCATTGCTGAGACTTGTAAAAGGGGGCTTCACTGGTATGTGATCTAACACAGAGGCTGGATCTGACAAGGTGTGTGGGGACATGAACAAAATATCACAAGTGAGGGCAAGGATTTACAGACATCAGTTAGTCCACAGTTGCTTTTATGGAATGGCCAGCATGTTAGAAAACATACTGTAGATTTTCCTGTGATAAAAGACGGGTGAATGACGTTAACCGTGTGGTGCAATGGCTGAGAGCCGTGAAACTTGCTGGAGAGAAAGCCTTTGCACAGAGGCCAAGCACACCCCAGCCAGCAGTGTAGGCAATCAAACCAGTTGTGGCTGTTGGAAGAGTCATGGGACTGATGCCAAGCATCCCACTAAGCCAAGGCTTTTGGGACAGCCTAGTGCTGTAGGCAGACAGGAATTGCAGAAATACACTGAACTTTCTTGCTGTTTTAATGATGCATCATACATACATGAGACGTGGTCACACTTGGGCTATCTCTGCACATGCAACATATATACCCATAGGTAAAAAGCGTGCAGTGTTTTAGCTAACTGCTGAGCCTGTGCTCCATACCGCACTGTGGTACAAAACAGCATATCCAAACAGCTCTCTGAATGTCCAAAATGCCAATTGCAGTAATCTCCAGGTAAGGATATTTAAAATGAACAAATAAATCCCCTAAAAACCTAAACCAAAATGAATTTTAAAAAACCAAATACCTTTCCTTATTGTTTCAAACAGACCCAACTAGATCTAACTGCCCATGAGTTAATAAATGTTTCATAAATTGGGTTCAGCCACACAGATGCTGTGACTGAAGTACCCAAGAGAATTTGTATTGTGCAGTACGTGGCCACTATTTTTGTCAGGCAGCAGAAGATGCTTGCATTGGCAGGAGGTAGGCAATAAATGTCATTCCAATTCTCCCAAATTCAGATGATAAGGGGTAATATGAAGGTGGCTGGGGATAGGACAAACAAATATAGGTAGAAGTATAGGTGAAAAAGACAACTAGGAATAAGCAAAATAAAGTCAAAGGAGGCCTAACAACAGCAAAGATAAAAATGTATTAAACAGAGGACATAATTAGAAATTACTGTAGCCCTTATGTACATACAGAGTGTTCAATGTTGAAATAGGCCTTTCCAAAAGGTTTTTGATATTGGCATCCTCTCTGAGGAGAGGTTGGTGGTTTTAAGAATCTCTGTGAGAAGGAGTTTGGCTGGTTTTTGACAAAGAGATGGGCTTGCTTTGCATAAAAGTACTAAACTACCTGTATTAAAGGAAAAGTACTAAGCTACCTGTATTAAAGACTAGATCTCAGATCCCAGAGGAACCCGGAGACATTTACCTCAGGTGTTGACCATTCTTTAAGCATATTTGACCACTTCCTGGAACAAATTCTGCTAGGGATAGCGTGCATTGATTATTCTAGAGGAAGCTTGCTCTAGTAATCAGCTGAGAAAGAAAACGAATCCTTGATGACTTGCAAAGGTCCTGGCTCATCCTTGGTATTTTTAGGTAAGCTGAAGTATGAGGTCTCTGATGCTCAACAGTTTCATTCTGGCTTCCCTGTGACCCAGAATCAGGTATTAGCAACACAACCCAATAGGACTAGCTTTTTTAATCTTATCTGACCTTTGGTGCACAGATGTGCTGTTGCCATTCTACATTGGTGATAACTTTTCTGCATTATGTTTCCATGGGGTGGAAGCATTAACAATAATTAAAAAAAAAAAAGTATCCACTGAGTTCTCAACATAATAATTGCATTTGAAATTGTTCTTTCCTTCTTTTAATGTCCCAGATTTTGGGATTAGCCAGTAAATGGGAGAAGCAAATTAACCTTCATGTCTTTTATGTGCATCTCACTAACCTCCAATATGAAGGGAAATGCAGCTGAACAAAGGTGCAGATTATCAATATTAAAAGGTCCTTTTCATTATAATTAATGTATGGGCACATAACTGGGGTACTGAGGGATGCTGTCACAATTAGTTTTGTTTGGTGTCTAGGGAATAGAAAGTAGTCAGTGTGAGTAGCACAACAATATTACAGGAAGTTTCTTTGAAATAATGATTTGTTATATTGAATTGCAATGTAAGATTAGGACCTCTACAAGTGGCAGCATCTCTGCACAATGTAAACCCAATCTTCTGCCCCCCAAAAGCTGTATCAAGATGGGATAGCCAGCAAATGCTTTACAAAGACCAGACCAAAAGCCAGAAAGTCTATATTGTCTGTAGAAAGATGACACACCTCTGATAAGCCTGGGCCACCACCCAGCCTATCCTGAACCCTACACTGGAAAGTTTGTTAGCTGCAAGGCAACCCTCCTCTGTCTACAGGGCTCATGATAAAACAGAGATTTCGCATTAATTTCAAGGGGCTAGAGCTAAAGGGCCACATTGCTAGATATTTTTTTTTTCTTAATAATAGCTAGAATATCTCACAAGTGACAAAACACATGGGAGCTTTGCTTTGGGCAGGGTACTGTAGAGGTCTGCTGCTGAACCTTTGGCATTGACTTGCACTGAGGTCTGTCCCTTTGATGGGGAGATTGGTTCCTGAGTCTGTTATTCAGGACACTTTTTCCCACTTTGTAATTTATTCTTTTCCTTCATGGGAAATGACATCAATTTGTTACAGATCAGGACCATTACTGGTGCAAAAATCATCTTTTGAGATCTGTACAGACTGTTTTGCAGATATTTAATTTCTTGGGTAGGGGAAGGTTTCTGCATAGACAGCTGACAAAATTAGGGGATTTTGTAACAAAGAATCTAGTGACACTCACTACCAAGGTTTATTTCAAGTCCTAGTTTCTTTAACGTGATTTGAAAACCACCCTGTCCTTTTGATAAGGATCTGGCTTGCTGTGTGAGAATATACAACAGAATGTTTCAAACCATGTGTCGCAGACAGTGCCTGCAGATATTTTGACTGCTGGGCAGGGGGTTATGCCTTTCTATTTTAAACTACTTCCAATTCTATTATTACTGATGGGAGATGAAAGTGTGTAATATTTTTGGTTCTCTGAAGAAACGAGTCTCCTGATCAATGTGTGGGAGCTGTGGGTGTATGAAACATATTGAATGTTGCCCTCCTACTAAAGGCTATTATGAATTGGTAATGGTGGTCAAGACCATTAACATGTTCTGTATGGGTCAGTAATATCATGTAACATGATTTCTGCCAGGAAGCAATTAGTCTTCAGAAATTAGGAATGCGTTATCATAATGACTTCTTAGACACCTGCCACTGAGGCTCTGAACACTTTAGTAGATATATGGGTATGAAAGTCTCCAGATGAAAGACATGGGATGATACCTTCAAAGAACTTTTTTACAACTGAGAATACCCAAAGGAACTTTGAAGATATCTTTAAGTCTATGCTTTTCCTAGTAAGTCATTTTCCTTTGCTTAGATATAAAAAAATTTAGCAAATGTGCTTGAAATTCAACAAAGTTTTGACAAAAAGGTTCTTTTCAAAACTAACTTAAAAAAAGGAGGGAAGGTAATTAGGAAAGAAAAAAAAAGGCAAAAGAAACACGTTTGAGTAAAACTGAATAATATATATTCTTTTAATTAGTTTTGCTGATGAAAACAATAGAGAATAACAGAGAATGATAGAGAACAACAAAGGTGTTTTGCTCCACTATGTTCAAAGACATAAACTGTTTAAAGAGCTTTTGTAGAAAACAGTCCTGCAGGCTCTAAGGATTTAGTTATATGATCTAGGAGGTCTTGGTTCACTGAATATGCTTGTAGTGTTTCAAGACTTTTCCTTACAGGGGTGAAGAAATCGAAGCAAGCAGTTCCACAACCAGAAGAATGAATGAAGTCCAGTTTCATGTGGCTTTGGATGTTCTGACTGAATTCTCTGCTCTCATCTAATGAGAACCTGGCTGAAGCTTTTCCTGGAGATGGTTCTAGCAGCTGCCTTTCCCCAGGTGGCAGAGAAGGATCTCTCTTTTCCTGCCTTATGTGTGGCTTTGTGTTTTCTTGAAACTCATAGGAATGCAAAATTGTTAAAAATGCACCCTGCCAAATGCCAAAATAAAGGATGTTTGTACATGTGTAAGTGGTTCCCAGGTAAAATACCAGCAGATGGCACTTGAGAATATGCAGTGCTGTTCCTGGGTTTTGTAGCATAATAAGTCCTCTTCTTCTTGTGCACCGTGGCAGTATTTTGTCAGTAGACCCTTCTGTAACACTCCCAACAAGACCACCCTCATGGGAATCTCCTGGCCACTCGAGGTAGCTGCACTTGCCAGTTCAGAGTTGCCTGCAGCTGGCGTGGGTGAAAAACGCGGTAGTCCTATTAGGAGGCATTGATTTTGCTTACAGATATTGTACGTTTTTCTGCATGCTACAAGGTGAGCTGCTCAAAATGAGGGAGCACAGCTGTGCTTTGCAAAATGGGCAGGCACACACCTGGCAAGTGGAAAGAAAGCTAAGTTGTATGAGCCCCAAATGACACACGACAGGCAGCCTGGGCCAGCTGCGTACCAAGCCATGGAGCCACCGCAGCACCGTGGGCCCTGCCTCCTCCGTGTTGAGCTTTCCTGTGCCACACCAGGCAGAAGAACATCACTCTTCACTTGAGGGAAAGATGATTTATTTCTATCACCAATCAGTCAAGGATAACATTTGGGACGTGATTATCTTAAAGTAAAACCACAGTAATGTAATGAATGATCTGCAATTTCTTAACAGCGAGAGACACAAATCCTTTTTCAATACACCCTGGGAAGTTTTGGCTCTTCATATTTCCCTTCCAATACAGAGATCCTCTTGTGACTCTTGAAAGACTGGCAATGTTTGTCTTTGGGACTCAGAAACCTTAGGGGCAGATTCACCTGGATAACGGGACCTCCCCTGGAGCTCCCTCTCCTCGCAGCGGTGTTTCCTTCCCTTCTGGTCAAGTCACCCCCACCAGCTTCTGCAGAAAAACGCTGCACAGGAACGGCAACATGTGCAGAAGATTGTCTTTAGAGAGTAGTGACAGCAAAGGAGCATTAAATTAGGACTATTGATGGTGGTGGGAATCAATGCTGAAGCAGCTGTACCTCCTCCGTGTGCTTCATGCTGCCATTTGAAAAGATCACAGATATCCTGCAGTGAAACACAGGGGGTGATGCTTCAGTGGCTGCTGGGGAAGTGCCTGCCACGGGGAGAGACGATGCTCTATTTTACTGCTCTGAGTCGCTTGTTTTAAGGGAAGGGTAGCAAAATGTCTGCTGCCCTTGTTGACCCAGTCCCCACACTTTCTTCAAAGCTCTGCTACCAGTGCTGTAATGCTGAAAGGCTTTTAAGTTAGCTTACTTAGATTTTTTTTCATGCTATTTCTGCACTACAGAAGTCTAGTAAGTTAAATGTCCCATAGCCAGTTATTCCCTTATACAACAAAGGCTAGGCAGGAGATTTTTATTGTGACAGACCCCCGCCCCCTGCCAAAAAAAAAAAAAAAAGAAGAGAAAAATATCAGGAGATGTGTGTGTATGGAATTTATGTAATTTTTCATAGCTATGACTTACCATTTTCCTAGCAACACTACCACAAGGGACCTCAGAGCTGTAGAGGGAGGCAAACAGCATGCCTTAATGTGAGAGAGAAATTCTGCTAGCACTTTGCCAGAGTCATGGGCAAAATTACGCATTTGTGTTCCCTGGAAAAGCTGGCATTGCAAAGGCCTTTTCATCCCAAATGAGCACCTGAATAATATTTTTGACAACTTATCATGAAGCAAATGCACAGTGTTTCTGAGAAGGGTTTTTTTTTTCTTTCACATATTCAAACAATTTCACCTTTACTCCATTGCCACATAATATAATACATCTGAGCACCCCTTTCTAACCTTATTAATAATATTGTGTAGAAGATTTTGAATAACTTACTTATGAAAATGTTGACAAAATCTTCACATTTCTGCAAATTGTTTATGTGCAAATAAATCTGTTTTTCCATTAAAACTGCCTCCAGTATTCTTATTATTACCCAGATTTACATTTGTTTTCTATAAACCTTTTCATGTAAGGTGGTTTCAGAAACACTAATTCATAAAACCTTGCAGCCAATCTTGATGACCTAAATCTGAATTTCCATTTTATAATGCCTTAGAGTATTGGTTCAAACAGAATTATATCAGTGAGAATCTTTCCATGAATCAAGCTCACATAGACACCCTTAGGGGTAAAGAGCTGGCCTTCTACTCTTGGAACTGGGGTAATATTACTACTGGCTTCAGCTTGTGCTGGAGCAGGTACTAAACACTTTGCCCAAGCTGCACAGGGAGTCAGTTTAGTGGAACAGATTTCAGGGGTTATGCTACACTATCATCACCTCTTCCTGCATTCATATAATTTAAATCCTGAAGAGAGATCAAATCATCCATTAACCTCCCACAATAATCCCTAAAATATTTTATAAGATTTAGAGCCTTCTCCTTGCAGAGAGGTGAAAAGGTAGATGGAGAGAGGGGTGAGGGAGAGAAAGGGAGTGAGATCTTATTTAGGTCTAGTTGACCCTTGAGCACAGATTGAATAGCTGAAGAAGAAAAATGAATAACTGCAGAAGTAAGCAAACAGAGAGAATTGGATGTCTCTCTCGAGGATGAGGGCAAGAATACATGTGTGTTATGATGCAAGACAGTTGTCAGCATTCAGAAGACACCTGGATGCCATTCAGCAAAACCAGAAGACTATATAAAGCTGAAGAAGTGATAATCCTTCAAAAATAAAACTGTGGGTAAGCTAAGAAATCATCTGGGGAAATTCCAGCTGAGATATTGTGGTAATGTTTTAGAAGGTAGTACAGTAACTGTAATCCCACAGAAGCTGTGTATTAATAACAAGGGATGCTTGTTCTGGGGTAAATGCCCTAGTTGAGCTAACAAACTGCATCACTATCTATCTATTACTTGGTGGAGAAAAATATAAGCAGTTAATTAATGCTTTGGGGACTTAGGGGGAAGAAAAAGCAACAACAAAAAACTAAACCAGATTTCTCCCAGGTCCCCAGGGATAAGGAAATGCAGGAGGTAGAAAATCATTTATTATTTTATGTTATTTTACTTCAGCCAGAACTTTGTCAGAAGGCTAAAAAGAACAACTCAGCTTTAATCATTGGAAATTTTGAGCTTGATTCATTTCTAAGTAGCATTAAATTTCATCAGGTTTATAATGATATAAATTTAGAGCTCTCAAGGTGATCTAGCCCTTAATAGTTACCAGTGAATTTGGCCCACACATTGCATTAGTTAACTGTACTATAAAGATGCTAATGAGGTGAAGGGTAAGTAGGTAATTCTTTGCTAGCATAATTCCAATGAACTATGAAGGAATTTATTATGGTGTAATTTGTTTGTTCTGAATAGCTTGGTCTGTAGTGCAAACTAGTGGAAAGACCTTTTGGTTGGATGGAGGAAGACACCTATTTAGCAGTAGAGGTTATTTATATATAAAATTTAAAAAACAAACCATAAACGTAAATATAAGTAAGAAGTGATACAAAAATAAAAATTCAAACACAGTGTCTCCAGAAAGCAGTTTTCAAGTACTTTGAATGGGGATAAGCTGTAAAAATGTGAAGATACTGAAAGAGAGGAGCTGGACTGTTTGACAATTCTGGCTAACGATAGGGAAGCTGCCGGAACAATAGAGATGGGAAAAGTAGAGCTCCCCTCTGACTCACTCAGAAGATAGTTTTGACCTGTTGAAGTCGTCAGAAAAATTCCTGCTGATTTTCTAGGGACTTTGACTCAGGTACTGATGAACTGCTTAAAGGCTCCTGAAGCACATGAGGAGTGTCAGGGTGGAGCGGGAAAGAAGGCAGGGGACAGTTTTGACCTGAAATGTCAGTGTGCCCTGACAGCCCAGATGCAAATCTTTTGAAAAGCAGTCAGCTTCACTGTTTCACCTGAATGTCAATAGCTCCAGCCTGTATATATATGGTGAACATTAGCTGTGAAAAACAGCTGTTCAATATTTTTTTAACTATGCTGATTATTTTTAGTTCAATGCCTCTTTAAATCTGAACTGCTCCCTTATCACCGTACCTCTGAGAAATCTGCCTTCTGGCAGTTCCCTTTTGAAATTTGTTTTTTGCCCATAAGGTACAGATGCTTAGCAGCAAGCCTGTTTTCCTCCCTTCTCAGCCTTTTCCACTGAGAATACAAAAGGAACCTTCATCCAGATTTCATGCTGTTCAAGAAGTCAGAGGGTTATCTGGCAAACTTCTGACTTCAACGGATTTTGTGCCCGTGTGTGAAAATGTACAGATTTGATTAAAATGGGCACTTGCACTGCAAAGCTCTGCACAATGCAGGAGATCATGCTTTGAAAGTGTGCAAAGGTGTGTTGCACTTAAGTAAGTTTGTAATGTGTGTGCTCCGTGCGAGTGTGTGCACACGTGCACGCACACAAGGCTGCAGCTGTTGCAGCTTGGCATCGTGTCGGGGGCATTCAGCTTGCAAAGTAAGAAAGACACCTACAGTTATGTATTGACAAGTGACTTAAGCGTGAAATCTGGTTGCCTGAATACTGGATCTGGTGCCGTTGTAGACATTTTCGGACACACTGTTTCTTCTCTATCATCTACTCTTCCAGTCTCTCGTAAGAAGTCCTTTATCATGTCTGCCAACCGTACGATCATGTTGGGTATTGCAAATGGAACAAGAACTGTATTTTAAGAATGTGAATTGTACCCCTAAATTAGGTGCCTCAACCTGAAGCTGAATGCCATCCTCGTCAGTCAGGATAGGTTTCAACCTCACGTTCACATCTTTAACTTGCCAAGTGGAGAAGGACAGTGTCTAACCATGCAGAGGCATCAGTTTATACTTAGTCATTAGAAGGACTCTGTTGCTGGCCTTTTTATCTATGCTCAGTAAGAATCAGCACTCTGTTACCTTCTCAATAGACATAAGTCCCTTCTAATCCTGGCTGTGTTGCCCATCCTTAAGGGCCTACAAATGCTGTAAGTTTGTGTTTGGACTCTCAGTTGGGTATTCTAGTATGTCTCATGAGAAAGTAGCAGAGAGAGTGCGTGAGTATGAGAACTAGACTTTCAAAATATGTGTGATATGATTTTCTAGCTGTGAAAGCCAATTTCTTCCAATTATGCATAATGTTAAACCTGCAAAATAACACTGATAATGACACTAATGTTTCTGCATATTCAGCATCAGGCTCTTTTGTGGTGCTGAGTACTCAAAAGCCCATGGAAGTGAGTTATGTGTTTATGTGGTTCCTGCCCGCTGACCATGCCCAAATGGATTAAATTAGTGCAATATCGGAACTTTAAATTTAAACTCTTCTGAACATCACTGGAAGTTGCTCTGATCCAAATCCTTGTGGCTGAAGATTTCTTTTTAGTCCTGGTTCTGGATCCCTTTCCATAGAGTATGCAACATAGGCAAGGGCAAGCTTGTTATGTATTTGTATTTTGGCAGCCCACAAGTCAGCTCTTCGTAGTATTTCTCTGGAGACTTTTTCTTGTACAAGACTCTGAGAAAGGACCAAACAGACATTCGACAACAGAAGCTCTGGTCTGAGACAAGCAAACATTGACAGGTTTTTGGCGCAAGATGGCGAATGTCAATAGATGAGACAACATCATGGAGATTTGGGCCCCAAATGCATAAAGCCTCAAAAATATTCAGTCAATCACCAGTCTTTTAACAAGATTTTAGCATTTTATGAGAGTGCCGTCAAATCTAATCAAATTTAAATCTAGTCAATTCCCTACCAGAGTAGCAAACCCCTCTGTTGTTTAGTTTACATGAATACATTGATAGACTGGGCCTGAAACGTAATCCTTACCCAGAAAATCCACTTCGAATACAAGTCCAGATCCAGAAACCACTTCCTTGGTACATACACGTAGTGCTGCTGTGAATGTTTCCCATTTTCCATCCTGGGAAATATTTTCAGTAGGTGCTCCCCAAAACCCACGCCTGCTATTACTGGGGTGGAACAGCAGTGCCCACAGAGCTGGGGGCAACCACTGCATGCCCACAGCCAGGAGCACTCAGCTCTCCTTCAGTTAGGCTCCCTTTCAAACACACTTCCCTTGTCTACAAAGGGCTGTCTTGCTGCTGGACCCATGAGCTCTGATGGCAGCAGGAACCTGTTTTGCATAACTTACTTGATATGTTTCAGAGAGCTGCTGCTGCTCTTCTTTGAAGAGCATTTCCACAGTATTTCTCATGGAGCAGCCCACTTAATGAAAAATTTTTGCAATGCACTGAAAAAAACCCAGTAGTAGACAGTTTTATAATGAAGTTGCAATTTGATTCTTCTTTTCCTTGAGATGTTTGACCTTTCCCGCAAAGATGATCAGTTTGTTTTGTTGTTTGTTTTTTTTTTTTTAATAAAAATCTCTCATAATGGAAAGAAATATTGTTATTAATCATTGTCTTTATTATTTTTTTTAATTGCATCAACATGTAACCTCATCTGTGGGTAGCAGCCATGCTAGGGTCCCAACAGGCACAGGAAAGATAGCAGCTGAAGCAAATAAAAAGGATCTTTTTTTAAAAACCACCATGATATTTATATATTGGCCAGTTCATTGCTTTTTATCTCCTGTCTATTTTAGTGCATCATAATCCATTCACTAATTGTCCTCTCTATTGCTGTCATAAGAATGGGTTTGAATTTCTTCAGGCACCCACCATACTAATCCCAGGTGTCTTTTAGATCCAAAGCAGTCTTCCCCTTCACCTCTTTGTACTTGGAGGCAGCAGCTCAGCACATGACCTGTGGTCCCAAATGCATGAGCCTTGGGGGTACTTAGTGCCAGTCAGCAAGTGGGATTTAGGCTTTTAAATACCACATGGGATAAGAGGCAAGTAGTAGCACATCACTTCTTTTGCCTCAGCAAACCCAGGTCCTCCTGCTATGAAGGAAGGAATTTTATTCCATGGAAATAGGGATCGGGAGCCTTTCACTGGCTGAGAAGTGGAAATCTACGCCAGAGGGGAGCTTATACATATAAATATATATGTTCATATATATATATACAACCCCCAAATATCTATGTATATATACATACGCACATATATGTGTATGTATTTTATCTGTATATATGTATATATAAAATATATATATAAACCCCAATATTGAGCTTGAGGAGTGACTGATTCTCTTTTTGTTTCTCACAGTAGTGCCTCAAAGTGATACGCTGGGTTTCAGATCCCAGGACCATCACCTGCCCTCGTGGATAGATGGAGCCACTTTAATAGCCTGTCCTTTTTGGCTACAGAATTTCTTTAACTTGATGATGCTGAGGAGCCTCTGGATCAGATTGTAAGGATCCTGCACAGCAGTCTGCTCTGGAAAATAAAAGTAAAAATCCTTTCCTTCTGCAGTAACTTTCTTAATGCAATATTTACTGAACTCTTGGCAGTGTTGGTAGAGTCAGAGCTACAGTATCATCTTTTCCCTACCACTTTTTAAATGGTCTTTTCCCAGTGGGAAGCAGATAGCGTTCTGTCTTCATATCAGCCTGCAGCCTTTTGGGAGGACAGGTTGAACTAATGAAGGGAAATTTTTGCTTAACCATATGGGGTTGAGGTGCTCCTCCATCCTGGTGCAGGTGCACCAGCAGCACTAGGAGACAAAACTGATGTCTGTGCAAGGCAGCTCTCTGCTGCATGAACAGAGGAGTGCCCTGAAAGGCATAGCCCAGTCCTTGGCTATGCTTGGTGAGAACAAGGAATTCTGGGCCGTGCATTCGTATATAACTAAAACCAGGTCTCACTTGTGAGTCTTAATCAGTCTTTTGCATAAAGCTCAGGTGTATCCTACCCGTGGAAGACAGCACACATATATGGGTTCAGATGTATCCTGGGGCAGAGAAGTCCTGCAGTCCTGGCCGTGTGAATAGTTACCATGCCTTACTATAACTGAGAGGAATCAGTAGAGAAACTGTTCCTGTTTTTCTCACTCCCTAACCAAATTCAAGTGAGGGATGACCTTAAAGAATAGAAGGTTCTAAGCAAGACTTAGGATGGAATCCAAAATTTCAAAGAAATAGCAAATTCCTCAGCTGCCAGTAAAAAAAAATATTAAAAAAAAATCTTTCTGTCACTCCATCTCCAGCTGTTGTCTCATCAGGGGAACTATGATATTTTAGGCATCTGCTCCCAGGACCACCGCCTGGCACTGGTGTCCGTATGGAAGTAAAAATTCCATTGTACATTTCACTTCTTTTGTTATCACTTATATTCCTACCCCAAGGCCAATGCTCTGCTCAAGCGTGCAATCCTTCATTCAGGAAAAAAATGCTTCATTTTAACCATATAAACTTGCTAGCAGACTGCTAGCTTAGGTTATTGAAGCTGAACTATTTCATGCTGAATCCTTCGTTTGTTATGTAGCAGCTTGTTGCCTTTCATACATTCATCATCCACATGTTCTCTCCATCAAATCCTGTTCATTTCCTGCTCTGTCCTGTTTATTACACATTATTTTACAGTGAAGCTTGTAATACACAAAATATCCACTTCCCTTCCACATTAAAGATTTTTTTTTTTTTTTCTCTGCAGCTTAGCAATAGCAGAGACCCAGCAGCCACCTTGTACTTAGAGATGGTCTCCTTATTAAGTAATGGATAAAGCAGAGATCTTCTGCCAGACCTGTCAGTTCCTAATTTCTTATTGCCCAACACCTTGCAAAGTGGGAATGAACTAAGACCTGGTCTTCTGGACAACTGGCCTCCCCTTTGTACCTCCTAATGAGGCAGAAGCACTCTCGATTTCTTGCCACAGTAATACTTGCTGTGTGAGAACTGCTTGTAGTAGACTCTAAATCATACTGTTGGTGCCCCATCAGTGTTTTGGCGTTGCAGCATGGCTTGGCCCCCATCACAGCAGAGGTCTGATGACATTTTGTTAGAGAAGGGTGAAGGCAGTAAGGCTGAGGAAAATAAATAGGGGGAAGGGAAAAAAAAAATCTTCTGCAGATTAGTTATGCTACAGTGAATTCTGACACACCAACTGGTAAAATTAAGCATTAAGTTCTTATCAGACTGTTTTCTGTGATTTTATAGGATTTAAAAAAAATGCAAGAAAAGGTGTAAGGGAAGTGGGGCTGGCTGGTCTGAAAACAAGGAAGGCTGAAGAATGTGGGGAGCTGGAAGGATAAGATAGCTGTTAAACAGAGAAAAAGGTCTGCTGCGAGACAGGAAGGGATTGAGCTGTTCCTTCCATTCCCTTGGGAATAGGACAAGCTGTAATGGGCTTAAATTGCGGCAAAGGCTATTTAGCTTAGGCTTCGAGAAAGAAAGAGCAATGGTCTCGAGCTAAGAACAGACATGTCCGGCATGGGGGGGCTGAAGGAACATTATGACCTGTATGGCTGCTTTTTATGATTTCTTGCTAAGCTAACAGGTATAGAAAAATAAGCACTGACTGCAGCAGTCTAGTACTCATGCTGTGGAGAAAAAGCAAAACAATACCACAGCTAACTATAGCAGTGCTCTCCTGCATTTCTTTCACAGCAGTGCTCACTTAATGGTATTTGCCTATATACATTTGCCAATGGGCCTTTTGTTGAAGGAATAAAGATTTAACATAGAACACTTGCTACTGATTTGGATGTTCCAAAACAGGTGATTTTTTTTTTATTTTATTATTTTATTTATTCTGTCTGATAGAGAAGGACAGCAGGTGCTGAGGAAGAGGGAGATTTGACAACAACCCACCATGATACCTTGTCCCCTCTTCCAGACATTGCCAACTAGCCATAAACTGCAATGAATGATGTTTTTGCCAGGCTGCCAAATAGTTATATGCATTTCCATTACAGTAGTTCAATTATTTAATGCAACCTTCTGAATAATGCCTTTAACTCATCACATGAGAGTTCAGGAAGACAGACGCATAATGAATTAAAAAAAAAAAAAAAAAAAAAAAAAAGCACGGGGGAGGCTAAAGCAGCCACCTAAGGTGTTAAAGAAGAAAAAAATAATCTCTTGCTCCTCTCAGAAAAACAGAAAACAAGTCACATTGACATTTCCAGACTGTAAGCCACACAAACTTAATTTCCAAGGATTGGATTAAAATAAAATTGTAGGAGTCAGTGCTATCCTTACAAGCCTTCGTAAGGTTACTGCTCCTGCTATATTAGCTATGAAGAAAGAAGGCTGGAAGTTTTATATAGGTATTGCTCTTCCTTGCTCATTTTTTTCTGAGAACAGTAACTTGGTGCGAGATTCAGTGTAACTTGAAGTTTCTGCTAAGTGATATCTAACCCCTACCTCTCACACCCACCAGGAAGGTGCTGTTGAGCAAGATGGCTCTTGTGCCTGCCTGCCGCATGGCTGGTTGTGGCCTGGGACACGGGCTGTAGGCTGGATCAGCCCCGTGAGATGGGCACTTGTGCACCGTTGCCTGCAGAACCCCAAGGTAGGTACTGCAAAGCTGGCCCACCAGACACCACACCTCCACTCAGGACTACAAACACTCGTTAACCCTGTCTTCTAGACAGCAGTCCATCCAGAAATGAAGGGGGGGAAATTAAACTCGTAGAGAAGTTCCTAAGAGAATGAGACCCACAGCTTCCCTTCTAATATAAAAGCCTTTGGCTAATGAAACACAGAATGTGCAAGCGCTGAAAGTTTAGGATGAGGATTGCACCAAATCCAAGCATGTGAAACTCTTGAAAAAGAGTCCTCTTCTTTGTACTTACTAGGATTTTCTGTTTTCTAAGTCAGTGTTTACTGGTTCTTGGTCGATAGTATCAAAGACTGCAATTTTCAAAGGAGACGAAGAGATTTATGTTCTCAGTATCCACGGAGCGGGAAAAAAAATAGTGAGACTGAAAACATAAAGCCAAGGCAGAATCACCTAGACTGCGCCAGGTCCAGTTTATCATGCTAGGGACGCGTGTGAAGGCGGCAGTGTGTGAGTGTGATCCCTATGACAGCCAGAAGTGCAGTTTAGTTGTTGCGTGACGGGACGTGGACGAAGCAGGACACACTCGTTTATGCACGGCAGGCTGGGGAGAGAGTATATTTGTGTGTGTGCACATGTACGTGTGCATGGGTACCTGGGAAGTTACACAGCTATGACTAGGCACGTTTTCTAGCTAGAACTAAAGCATGTCTCCAGACATGACTCTTAACCCCTTAGGCATCTGTGCCCATACGTACCTCAGGGTAGCCGCTGCAAACTAGCATTAATCAGTTATGTCAGGGATGTGGGTGATGACCAGATAGCCTCTGACAATAACTTTTAGCCATAGCTGAAATCAGTAAACCCAGGTTGTGGGCACTTCAGCCTTTATTAATATCCAGTGAGATCTGTTGGCTTAGAGTTAACATGTAAGTGCCTGAAAATTAGTTTTCCCATCATCAACACTTTTTAATGTCCATTCAGCTAGAAGATTAAATAAAAACACAGGAGGAGGCATTTGTCTTCCACACAAAATCATACAAAAAGTCTCTTTTTATTAAATATACATTATTTACAGTTTAAGTCTTTCTTCTGTACAACAGTAACCATAGAAAACAAAAGAAGCTAAGGCTAAATTTTTTCAATCCCCGAACAGTGTATTAAGACATGTTACATTGTCTACAAAACTGACGTGGACTGAGGCAACGTCCTGTGGAATTCTCTTTAGAAAACCAGATAGTGAAAGGGGAATAATCTAAATCTCCATTTTGCTTTTTACTGTAACTGAGAGACTCTTGCATTACCCTTGGACGGACCATTAAAAGAAAAAAAAAGTCTTTTTTTTTTTTTTTTTTTGCTTTGCTACTGAAATGAGCAGTGTTCTGAGAGATTTAGTTAATATAATTTGAGTAGAACAAAGTAAAATGAATGATGAAGGGCTCATCTGTAGAAAAAGCCAATTTTTTATTATTACAAGTATTTAATGTCAGATAGCTTTCACAGCCTGTGAAGCTGCTTTTTGCCTTTTTTTCTTTTTTTTTTTTGTGGGGGGGTGCGGGGGGGAGTGCCTTCATTTTTCAAGTAGGATACAGTTCACCACAGTCCACTCAGGGGTGGACTTCATTAAAACCCTGTAAAATCCTTCCAAAGTCAGTGGGTGGGCTCCCAAGTTGGTTGGCAACACTCCACCCACAGATCACCCTTCCTCCTACACACATTTCCAGAAACTCCTGAAGGTGACTTAAGCCATGTCATGGGCTTAAGTGGAGCTGAAGTTCATTGCCTTATCCCAAGTTTTATCCACAGTTCTGCTAGAAGACACACACAATTGCAGTGAATGCAAGTCTTGTTGACAGCAGTAGGGGATGACAAATATAAGGTCCTGACTTGAATTCATATATGTCAGCCCCAGTTTGCAGAAGATCATCACTGCCCTTGCCTAGGGCAATCCGAGGCTAAATTCATCTGTGCGATGTATCCACACTGACCTCAACAGGATTACAACCAGGTCTGAAGCTGGCTCTGTTTCTTTTACGAAGTGCCTTTCAAAGCAGGTCAGGTACTACGATGTTGAGCTTCTTGCTATCATCTAGATATAATGGTCTATGTTAAATGTTTCATTTGCATAACTCACAGAGTAGAGATTTTTATGGCTGGATGCCTGAAAAAAACATGTACCTGCTTGCTCTCCTAACCTCTGTCTGAAATTTCATGGAGTGGGCTTGGGTGTCCAAGTACTCCTCTGTGTCATGAATGGGATGTGAGGCTGCGACTGGCTGTATCTAAGCTTTACCTCAGAAGCAATCAGTTTTCTTTCTTAAAGATATGCCTGCTCAGCTTTGGCAGCAATGACAAAACACATCAGAAAATGGTTTGCCTAAATGATGCAAGAAGGAACTGTAAAGGGCATGCAAAAGTGAGTAAATAATTTTCCATGCAGAAATCGTTATCAGAAGGACTGTCTTTAGGGTTGTGGGATTGAAATCCATGAAGAGAGTGATGACCGGCATATCAAGAACCAAATGGTGTTGCAATGTGAACAGCAGTCAGTAGTTTAGAAAAAAGCTGCCACAAGCATCCTAAGAGAAGGAGGGATGGAGAGAGAAGAGTTTCTAAGCAAACACCATTCTTTGGATAACCTGTTGTACCCAACATTTCATTGAATGTTACGATTGTTTGAGGGAAACCATCCCCAATTCTTCTTTGGGGTATCAGGGAGAGCTCCAGTGATTTAACTGGAGACATTCAGATTAGTATCAGTCAGAGGTTTGAAATCCTCTCCGATGTTTGAAGTACATCTCCAATATTTTACAGATCATCAGGACAATTAAGGCTATGTTTTGGCAGGCTAACTAGTAATTCATTCCATGGAAAAAATGAATCGTGGAAAAAGACCTGAAACCCTCATATCCATCTGATGGTTACCATGGTTGGTTTCCAACAGCATAACCTTTCTGAGAGCTTTTGCCTCCTGCACTGCCTCATTGCAATTGTAATTTGGAGAGTTAATGTCATCATTCCCCCGTACAGGTCACCACCTTTAGGTGACTACATCTCCACAGTGACTACATCTCCATGGTAGAGTGCAGTCTCCTTTCTGGCTGAGCACCTGGCTGACATTTTGAGAATCATGACATTTCTTCAGATTTCTGGTTTCTGTGACTGCCAGGAGAAAAAACATAACCTTAGTTAGAATTGTAACACAAGTTCCTCTGCCAACTACCACCAACTTGATAGCCCCACATGTTAAAGAAAAAAGGAGAGAAAAAGAAAACAGAGATGAAGTAGATATGGAGTGACACTGTCATCACAAACTGTTGCCTTAATCTTTCCTTAGCTCGGCTTGTAGACTCAGTACATTACAAACAACAAACAATGAGCTTACAAATTACAATAGTTCACCAGAAAGTGTGCTTTTTTTTTCCCCAGTTTTTGTTTTTGTCAGACTAACTTAGTGCAAAAGATCACAAAAATAAGTACCAATACATAGAAATATCCCAAACTCCTATATGCATGACTCAAAATAACCAACCAAAGGAAAAAAGCTACTTCAGATCCAAAAGAAGACTGTGTTTAGAAGTTTCATGTACAAAAGGAGCATGAAGGAGGAGGCCGCCCACACCGAAAGGGGATGTGAAGAACTTTTCATTGAGAAAGGAAGTGCAGCAAAGTGCAGAACCAAAGGGAACAAATCATGCTTTGAAGCTGTGATAGTAACTTGTGAAGAAAAACCCCAGAGCCCCCAAGGGCATGGTGCAACTCTAACTGTAGTCGACCAAGAGGCCTCCCACCAATCTCAAAAGATTCTGGATAAGGCCTTTGGTTTGGCAGGGATGTAACTGTATCACTTGGCTTGTTTGATAAGTAGTCATTACAAAACTGCATGAAAGCTTTGCAATAGCATTTGTCTCAGAGAGCTTCACAAAGTCCCAGCTTTTGCTCAAGCCTTTTATAAAGTGTTGCTTTTTGAAAAAATAAATAAATAAAATAAATAAACCCCTTTTGTGTCTGTGAAAGCTGGCAGTGCAGAACAATACTTGAAACTAGTCGTCTTCAGTGTAACCTTTGTGTAGGTGACGGCAACAAACGATGGCATGAGATGGTGGAGCACAAAGGGGTCAAATTCTGCCTCCTGTTACATTCTTGTTAAACTGAGGTGAAGGACATACTTCAACTGATTGGCTTACACTGATGGAATGGAAGGTTGATTTTGTTCCTAAAATGGAATTTTTTTCAGGGATTCATCTCATTGAGAACTTAGGGCTTCTGGATGGGCATTTACTATAATTTGAAAAGCCAACAGCTATCAGACATATCTGCTTGGGGCTAGCAGATACAAGACATGACAGACAGGAGGCTTGCATCCTTACTGGAGCTGCAGAGATGCTCTAGTTCATCTCAGATGGCACCAGACACGCAGGGCTAGAAAGGCATCTTATAGGTCTGAGTTAGGTTTAGATTATGAGATCTGTGTAGATCTGTCTACATGTATGCTATCTGCCAAAGTTCCCACAAGGCTAGATCTTGGATCTAGAATAGACTGGAAGGAGAGCTATCTTCTCCCAAGCCCCACAGATTACCGATCGGATCTCCACTGACTCAAATGGGTGCTTTGACACCTTATTTTCATGCATTCGGCTATAAGTAGACACATGCGTTTCCTAAGCAGAGTTGTCTAGTATAATTTTAGATGCTAGGAGGTGTCCTTCCTTGATCCCAGCTGGCATAAAAAAAGTCTCTTCTAAGACCTATGGAGATGTGTCTTACTGGAGCTGCAAAACTAGTGTAAAATCCCTGTATGTAGGCAAATTCTACTAGAAGTAGCTAACCTATTGCCCAGAGCCTACCCTGTCTCTATAATCAAGGGAGAGAAAGATGCACCTCTAGAGAGCGATTAATTGAATCATCAAGGATGTCTGAGATATTTGCCCTGTCCTCACTGACCACAGGACAGGGCTGGATGACAAGTGTAAAACAGGTAGCCTGTAAAACCAATGCAAAATAAAACAAACCCAAAAGACTCAGATAAAAGCAATCTTCAAGTGCTTCCCATAGGTCTAGGACTCAATCCTATGCTCAGCAAAATCGACAGCTGACTGCATCAGGAGAAGATTCATATCCCCTCACCACAGGGAAACTATATGATGTATTGATTGCTCCTCACCCAATATGTGTAATATGTGATCAGCTAAATGCTTAATATAGACAAATATCTCATTAAAATAAGGATTTGGTTTACACTGTAAAAATTGAGCAGTTGTTAAATCGGATGGGTTAAGTCTGGCTAGATCAGGTTAAAGTAAAGCAGAGAGAAAACGTCTCATGTTTGTATTTGGGCTATCAGCTTTAACTTAAACGTCAGGGGAATCTCATGACTGAACACAATCTGATAAGAGTACAGCCCTAAAAGGTTTGTTTTCATAGCTAGTTCACCCAGTTGAGAATCCTGGTTTAGCCAATGTGAGTTAAAAGCCTGTCTTTTGTTTGGCTTTGTTTTCACTGCAGACATACCCTAAGTGCTGTGCCATGGCAAGAACAAGAAAAAGAAAAAAAAGTGTACACGTTAAAAATTTATTCAAACCACTCACACTGTCTTCTCTCTAGCAAGTGAATAAGGACAGACGAAATACTTACTGCAAATTACATAGGTGACTTAGGACCAACGTTTTATTTCCAAAAGAGAAATGGGATTCAATTTTCAAAAGTATCTAAATGTCTTGTAGTATTTTAAAATATTTCACAGCAAGGCAGAAGCAGAAATCCAACTGAAATTATTTTAAGTCAAGTTCTCATCTTGTTTAGTCACTTAAGCATTGATCCACATCCTCATGAGAGTAAATTCTTTTGAAAGCCCACACTTCACTCAGGTGGCAGCCTACCTCTCACTGAAAGTTAGTAGGATTTAGCTTTCCAACAGCCTTCATTTGTTTTCTATAGCCAGACACCAGGGTTCTCAGACAGTCCTTCTAGACATCCAACTCAAACTTTGCATGACTAAACATCTTTATAATCATGGCTGTTACTGGCCAAGTCATTTCTGGAAAACAGGAATTTTCACTGTCTAAATCCATACCTAACAGACTTAGAAATTTCATAGCCTAAAAATCCCTGCCTAGCAATAATCATTTTCAGAAGTTACATACTGTAATCACCAGGAGAAAAAAAGAGACATGGTATCTTCTACCAGCCCCTGCTTTTGTTATGAAACTTATCTTGGCAGAAGGAAGAAAACCCAAACAACCAAACACCACCTCCAAACAATTCTTTGATATTCTCAGGTTTTCCATTAAAATAAATCCTGAAATTTTATATATAAAAAGTATTATTCCATATGTTTATTGAAAAATGTTATCTAGAATGATAGCTAAAAGAAGAAAGGAAAGACCTCCCCATTTAAAGAGCAATTTAAACAAAAATAGCAGAAATGGTTTGTAATAGATGGGAAAAAATGTCTAATTTGAACTGTGGAAAATAAAAGCAATTTTAACGGTGGTAGATTTTTTCAAAATTGCATTTCTTCTCTTTTTTAAAAAATTATTTTTAATTGCCTTTAACTAGTACTGAAGTAAATCAGATTATGCCCTCACTAAAGAAAGCTTTATAACAAAAAAAAGAAAGAAAAAAAAACCAAACAGAAGAAAATGGAGTTAATATTAGGGTATTTCATACAGTATCTTTTAGCTACCTTTTAATAAGGATATTGACATCCTGATTTAGAAGATAGGATTTTAAATGGCAAGTCCATACAAGTGCATTCATTTATCCAGCCCTGTAGCATAGAAATAGTCACATTTCATTACATCCATAGGTATAGAGCATGTGTTTCTCTACACTTATACATGTATTTATGTATGTGCAGTTCATTCTTTTTACAGATGCACACTGATGTAGCTAAATTTTCAAGAAGTTTTACCAGCCTGGGCTATATTAAATGATAAGGAAAAATGGACAAAGAAACAACTTACACTGTATTGCCAGGTCTGGGCTTGCACACAGCATGCCACTACACCCGCTCTCTGGTCCAGGACTCAGACACTGAGCTGTATCTGAAATATTTGCAGCAACACTAATATCTACATTTGGTGATGGGAACTTGATCCGCCTTGAGAAAACTCAGCGTCTTGCATAATCAGGCCCGAAGATGGCTCAAAGTAATTTAGTCACTTGAGAAATGAAAGGACTCTGCTTCATTGCTCAGTCTCCCTTTTCCAGCTACTCCACTGCTGGAGCTGTTTAGCGCTTTATTGTTGCACTTTGTAGTAATTTTTTCCTGGAAACTAACATGTAGGAAAGCAGAAGAATGATTTGTATCTGTTAGTTTGGCTAGAGAAAAATACACACCTGTGGGCTTTCCCCTCCTTCCCATTCCATTCTTCATGAACAATTAAGTATTTTAGGACTTCAGAGATGTCTCATACAGAGGCCATTTCAGTAAGATGACTCAAAACCAGGCAGAGAAGCCCATGTGCTTGCTTATTCCTCCCCTCCTGCTATGTCAAACAAAGCAGCTTTAGCTGGGGGAGGGAAGGAGGGAAGGAGAAAAGCGAGTTGCTTTGCCAGGACTTCACTGCAAAAGATAAAGCAACATAAAGGGAACACAGCTAATGAGTCCACCATTATACATCTCATCATGCAGAAACACTCTCAGGTAATCATGTATCGTCCAAACAGCCAGCATGAAGCAAAAGGGCTGTTGTCGTCCACAGTCGAGGAAGAATGGCACCAATACTAATTTCAATACAAATAGCTTTATAAAATTGCTTGGATAGAGTTCTCGTTATGGGGCTGACCTCACATAGTCCTCTTCACGTGAGAGTGATATCATTCCAAGATTGCTTCCTCTTCACCAGATGCTGCTTCCAAAAGAAGTGGTGAAGAATTACCATATCCAAACTGCCATTTATTTATTCTTCCTTGTCTGTTCCCTCCTCCATCAAAAATATAGCTAGCTACATACCCCTGCAATGCACTGCCTGGAAAAATAGCACTTGTTGCATGTGTTGCTTCATCTCTAGTTAGCTGTGGGTTATTATTTGTTTTTAATCTATGTAAAAAGGATCACCATGCAGAAACCCCGGGATGACTGCAGAAGGCTGTAGGGGGCAAAAAAAAAGAGATTCATCTGCACAATAAATTGTCTTGAGTTAATTTTCTTTTCTTCTTAGCTGTTGGATTGATCAAACTGTCTGAAACCTTCAAGTCTGACAGCAAATTCTACATAATCTTCAGAAGCCTTGTGAAGGCAGTATGTCACACAGACACAAACAGGGTGTGAAAAACCTCCCTTGGTGGGACTTCTCCGTTTCTCACCCTTAGGATGTCTGTGACTGAAAAGAAGGGTTTTGAGCCTCACACTGAAACCACACAGCACAAGTAAAACTGGCAGGATTCGAGTCTTCAGTATTGTTCCCAATCAGCTAAGGACAGAAGACTTTATAAAAACAGCACAGAAGATTAATTCGGAGTATTTGGGATCTTTTTAAACTTGTTTCCCTAATGTTCTTCCTTGTAAACAGGGTTGATCAAATATTCACATTTTTAGATGTGACATCAGACCTCTCTCTCTTTAGCTTTGGAGAAGATACTCTAATTTCTACAAACAGGAAATACCAATCAATCTTTCATGCAGTTTTGTTTTGGTTTGGGTTTTTTTTGAGTAGCTGCATTTTTCTTTTTTTTTAGAAGAACTGGCAGAAGGTGTGACTCATGTTTAAGATTGAACTATTTTTGTTTTTTCTCGTCTATGTACTTTGTCTTTGCCACAGTAGCAACAGTGTTTAACCTCAGTGTGTGATAATCCTCCATATGGCATGAACAGGTATATGCTGCATTTCTAACATTTCAGACAAATATAGAGCACCTAAGTCCTAGCAGCTTCCTAAAACCCTTGGAGATTCAAGCTACTATTTTCCATGCTTCAGCTAGAGTTACGCTAGAGTACGTTGGGTCTACATAGCCAGCCTTATGAGATGGAGGTAAAAGAAGTGCAGGGAATGACATTTATTGTTGATACATATATTGTTGGAAAAGTACCGATAAGCCTAAAAGTTACAGTAAAAGGACAGGAGGTTGGGGGAAGGAGCTTAATGAGGACAGTTTTCTTTTTTTCTTACCTCATACCAGCTTCCCAACTGGTATAAATTAATGTAACACCATTGAAATCAATAGATATATATCAATTCATATCATTTGAGAATTTGGCCAGTTCTTTATGACTGCTGTAAAGGAGCCTGTAAAATAAATCAGGCATTTTGGTCTAGTTCTTTCCCTCTATCCTGTCCCAGTATCTGTAGAGCTATGTGTTCAGCTACTTTACTTTACATAGTCCAGCTCTAGTGTAAAAGTGATGAATTAAATGGTTCCAGAGAAAAACCAAAATAAATGTGGGGACTTTGAAATATCCAGGAACCCACAGCAGAAACCAGGTGTGCATGTGGATCTTATTTTGTGTAGAGTGGGATAACAGGTCTCTTGAGCTGCAGAAGTAAACTGTGACTGCCAGGTTCTTGTGCAGAGAATGAGGCACTGTGATTGTTGTCAGTGTTTCCTGTGCAGGGCGGGCTTTTCCAAATGAAAAAGAAGTTAGCAAAAAATGACTGTTTAAAAAAAAAATTACAAAAAGAAAAAAGGAAGGAAGAAGGGAATAAAGGAAGGAAGGTTAGGGGAGTAAGAGTAAGAAGAAATTGCATTGTCCATCAGATGAAATATTCCCGTTTGCACTCGCTCACTGTGTTCTGCAAGTCAATGTCAGCTTTAAAGGAGCTCTCGAGGTTTTCTGGGTATTCCTTCTCCTTTGTCTGGCTACTTCGACGTGCTTGTTTGTGCTGATAGAGGAATCTGCTCATGATGGCAATGATGCAAAAGATGATGAATATCACAACTGCTATTACACCTGAAGAGGGGTAAAAAAGGAAGGATAGAAAGAATAAAAACCAAAACCAAAAGAAAACCCCGAATTACCTAAAAAATACATTACTAATGCACAACAGCTAGTGGATATGATAGATCAGTTCATCTCAGCCTGTACACAATCATCTGCCTCTAACACCGCTCCCCGCCCCGGTAGTTTTTATTTCTATTTTGTCACCTTGAGTAAGACTTAAAGCAGCAACCATTGATGACATTGAACTACTTTCAGTCAAATTCTGCTTTCACGGGAAGTAAATTTGGATCAGTGTGTTTGTTTTTAAAAAACTAGATCTGTATGCTCATACAAATTCCTGCTCTGTTATATTTTCTTCTGTGTTATCTCTGGAAACCTTGCATGAGCCTTGTTCACTTTGGTTTATAGCTTCTAGATATTATCAAAGGCAGCTTCCTACAGGGCATCCTATAAAATAAACAGAGACAAATTGCCTTCCAGGTTGTTAAAGGAAAATGAAAACCATACATGAAGCTATAAGGACAACTTTCCCTAGCATATAAATGCTTCCATATGACCTAGCAAGTTCCTGTACACCACCAACTTGCAAGGAGAGAGCTCAAGAAATACAGGATGTGTGAACACTGTGTTGAGGCTCTCATCAGAGTGGTGTGTAAAACAATTACTAGCTAGCTGGGTCTTGGAACACAGAATCACACAGAATCAGAGAATGACTGAGGTTGGAAGGGACCTCTGGAGGTCGTCTTGTCCAGATTCTCTGCTCAGGCAGGCAGATAGACAGACTTTGGTTATATTTTAGAAGACTCACATTCTTGATGATCCACAATGCCTTTTTTTGGTGATATCCAACATCACGTGCTGCCACTATTGGCTTCATTCATAATGCCGGTGCCTATCTAGGTAGCTTGATACAGATATGTGCTAATAAATAAGGCAAATACTAGACCTGCACTAGATTACAAAAAACTCGAACTGGATTTTATGGGGCCCAGATTTAAAGTACCCTAGATGTTTGCCTTGACAGAATTATTTTTCAATTGTAACATTTAAAAATTAAGTTACCTCCAATCACAGCTGAATCGCTTCTGACTGCATTGGTGAGAGGCTCTCTTTCATCTGTCTTCCCAAAAGTATCTGCAGTTGGTTAAACAGAACAGGACTTATTTTTTGTATCAGCAATATTAATTCTCTCTGTGGCTCAGACAGAAACATCTTCTTACCCTTATGAATTCTAATCTGTTTTCAAAAGATGTGATTTGGGGGACTGGAGAATCAAACCAGAAAGCTCTCTGAAAATTAAAGTGAGCTTGCAGAACAATTTTCTTCTGCATCTTCAGGAGTAAAGTCTGTTAAGGGTATATTTAAAAGGCAACAGAAAGGCTCATGCTAACACCTGAAAGTGTTGCCTCAGTTTATCAGTAGAATAATCAGGGAGACATTTGAACTAAATAACCCATTGGGAGCTTTTCTCAGTCTGAGGGGTTTGGTTTTTGGTTTTTTTTGTGTTGTTTTTTTGTTGGTTTTGGGTTTTTTTTTTTTGATACCTAAGAAACAGTATCAGAAAGAAGCAAAAGGAAAGGAAGGTTAGACAGATTTAGACCTGACCTATGTTTGTAGATCCAGATATACAAGTCTAATTCAGTTCCATAAAGAAAAACACTCTCTGCCTGGGACAGCTTCTTGGAAGGGATGTTTTTCTCTCCATTGCAGAAAAGCAGTGGTCAAATTGGATTCAAAGCAGAGAGGGGTCAGAAATTAATTCCTATATTAAAGACTCCTTGATGTTGGAGCTTTCTTGAACTCTATCTATAAATTACTACTGCTGAAACACTGGGCTAAACAGTCTACATGCTGGCAGTTTCAAATTCAGATCCAAACCTGAGAGGTCAAGCCCTCCCTGAAGTCAGTGGAGTTATGGCAGTGTACCTACTTTAGTCCTGCACATTTCTGAAAATGCTGTGTTTTCTACTGCTAGTTGAGTCCAGCTTTTCTGCACTTTCACATTTTTTTTCCTTTCAGCTTACCCTCTACTTTGGCGAGATGCCTATCTGTGTTTCTCTCCTTTACAAGCCTCCAGGCTATCATACAGAGGATGTGCGTGGCAGTTACGGATGACTGTCTCTGCTATATATATTATATATTATATTGCTTTACCAAACTAATCTTTCTGATGCAAGAGGTGGAAGCCTAACTGAGAAATTCGGTGTTGCAAGGTTTATTGTAATTGAACATCCTTGTCTTAGTAGCCAGCTTGGCCACATTTCGGTATCTTATTGCCCAATAAGATGATTTTTATTGAAACAAGCAACAATTTCATATTTGTGTATCAGCAGGTGCTGAGTTTGTAATGATGGTGGCTTTGGACTATTTAGGTTCTTAAAGGGGACACTTTTTCCTTATTCTCTCCATCACTGATATCAGACCCAAAGATGTGCAGAAGGCATCAGCCTCAAAGAGGCTTTCATGTTTTAAAAGATGCAAATCTATTGCTAGTTTTAGGGTGGAAGGATTTCTCATCAAACGTATCCATACTGAAAAGTCATGGTTCCCCATATCTGCAGTTCATTGACTGAGCTACAGGCACAAAAAGGACTTTTGGGGCCACGTGAACACCTCCAGTACACCCATTATCAAAGTGAATGGTAAATGCCAATGACAGATTTGGACACTCACGTTGAAACCTATTTACAAGAGACCCCTTGCTTGGATATTGGTTGCCAAGAAACATATAGTCATGGCACTGCTTCATCTCATTTACTACATTTGTGGAACTGGAATAGGGATAAAAATTGTGGTTTTACACATAAATTCAGATAGCATCATAGAAAAGGTTAGGTTGGAAGGGAAATGTGGAGGTTATTTAGCCTAATCTCAAGCTTTTGAGCCTCAGCTCAAAGCAGGGCCACATTCAAAGTTAGATCAAGGTTGCTTATAATTTTGTACATCATGGGTAGGTTCATCTCCTTTATTTTTCAGTATCTCAGAGTTAGCTATATAAATCAAGACTAGTAATTTAGGCTCTTTTTATTTAGTGAAACAGAGGAAAAGAACCTACAGATACTTTATACCCTGAGATGGCTGTCAAAGATGGACAGCATGATTTGCCTATTTCTTTCCACAAACTAGAAGAAGGAAGCAATCATTATTTTAGACTCAGGATAATTTAACTTTCAGATACTGGAAGTTTGGTGAGATATTTTCTACCCCAGCCCTCGGATGGCACCAGTGAAATCAGTTACAATAAAAATTCACACCTGTTGAACATCAGTCGTCCTGTAGTAGAGAAAAATCTCCAGCTATCTAGTGCATGGTATTAGTCAAATAGAGTCACGAAAGACTATTAACTATGTATGAAAAAAAGCATGAAATTAAACTTCTACCTTAAAAATTATTTAAGACATCATTCATGCCTAAAAGATTATGTAAGATCTGACACTAAATGCTATTAAAGCTCCACTATTTTTTTGGCAACTGTCATGAGAATTTAAGCACTGAGAGGAAACCAGAACAAATGTTGGAGATCAGTTTCAGAATGGAGGCCAACAGTCATAGGCCTTAAGAATTATGTTTTGCCTGAGAAATAAAATCAGGATACAAGGAGAAGAGGGTTTGTTACAGCAGAGCATATGGCATGTGACAGCAGAACCATCTCCAGTGGGAACACAATAAACTCTGAAGCCAAGGAAAAACAATACTGTGTCTCATATGAGACCTTAACAGGACATCCTCCACCTTTTAGATAAAACTGATGACATTACAGTGTGAATTGCTGAGGTTGGAAGCATCACTGAGGTTGGAAGGCCCCTCTGGAAATCATCTAGTTCAAAGCCTTACTCAAATCAGGGTCTATTACAGCAAGTTTCTCAGAGCTGTATCCACTTGGGTTTTGAATATATCCAAGAATGAAGACTTCACAACCTCTCTGGGCCTCCTGCTGCCTTTGCTAGATTTCCTTCTCATTGTGATGGACCATTCTTGATCTTGGAGGAGATGATCCTTGAACCAGCTCTCCTGGATCCCTCTTCTCACCAGGGCTGTATCCCGTGGGATTCTTCCAAGCAAGTCCATGACCAGTTCGAAGGTTGTTCTCCTGAAGCCTGGGGCTTCAGTCATGCTTTCTGCTTTTTTTCCTTCTTCTCAGGAACCTGAGATCTCATAGCTGCTACAGCCAAGGCTGTCCCAGCACATCCCTGGCCAGCTCCTCCTTGTTTGGAAATATCAGGTCCAGCCCAACTAGCACAGTGAGACAGGGACTTGCACTATTTAAGTTGCCTTTCAGAAGCAATTATTTTCAGTGTAGTTTCTGACTTAAGAAAGTCTTTGGCATTTCCTACTTTAAATGCATGAAGACCTGCTCTTCAGCTGGAGCAGACAGACAGCTCAAGAGTCCACCATTCACACAGCTGAATCTGCTCTGGCATTTACATTATTTTAATATATATATATATATAAAAAAAAAAAAAAGCACAGTAAAAGTCCATTATCTCTATGTCATCATTGTAGAGTTCAGAATACCAAAGCCTCTACAGCAAGGAAGAAGGTGATTTGCAGATCTTTGTTAAATATCAAAACCACAGTAAGTCACCTTTCATTTTGTGTTTCATAATCAGAAAGAGCGTGTATGGATAAATGAGAGCGAGTGAATGGACTCTATTCCATATCTGTCTGCTAGAAAACTTTCTTGAACACAACAAGCATTCCTCTCTGATGGAAAGAGCGTCAATTGTTTTCAAGTTATAAATATATAAAGCTTTTTTCACACATTTAAAGAGAGATTTCCTAGAGGGCTTTTTTGTTGTATCTGTACATTAGAAAATCGACACAGACACGTACAGTCAACTTTGAAGTTCTATTTTTCTTCTCGGATACTCAATAATGAGAAATTGGGAAATGATGAATTGAGATATGAGCAGTAAATTTGAAAGTTAATCCTTAACTCTGTCTTCTTTTTATTTCTTAAAATGTGTCCTTTCCATGTATAAATGTAATCCTCAAGTACATCTATACAAAGTATAATTTGCTACAAATTGGAATTTTTTTTTGTAACAAGAATCTACTGCCCAGTGCTCTTACTATAGCATATAAAGACATGAAGTCTTCAGAACTAACTTGTTCTAAAGATCTTATTCAGGCTTTAATCAAATCCAGTGTGAATAGTGAAGCAGTAGTGTCAGTTAATTCATCAAATTGAGAGGAAATTGTATCTTAAAGCATAGAGTGGCAAAGACAGGGATGAGCTTTTATAATAATTCTGCATTTCTGATGTAACAGTGCTTAACCTTGACAAGAGTGCAACCAATTGTAAGCTTTAAATATTTAAGTCCAAAGATGCCACACTCTGCTTTGTGTTCTGTCCTGCAGTTCTGAGCCTCAGGTTTTCCCGCTTCCTAACCTCTTTAGAAAAATTAGATCACCGAGGTGACAGATCACAGGGCAAGGAGTCTGTATTTTCAGTATCATTGCCCATTCGGTATTTACAAGAGACATTTCTGCTCTGTGTCAGAGCAGATATCTTAGACCACTCAGAGTGGCGAGAAGAAAGCTGGGGGGTGGAGAGAAGCACATACACACTGGCAGCCACTCTTCACAGAGTAATCAGCAGCTTTTTTCCCTATGCAGAATGCTAATAGCATCATTTGTTTTCTGCTGAATATCTTAGGCAGAAGCTGAAGAAAATGGGGGTTTGATGCAAGTACAAATGTCAAAGGAATCATATTATGATCTAAACCAGAGTTATCAGAAAACAGAAAGTGGATTCGTAGGTCAAGGGGCAAAAAATAGCCCTTAATTTGTACCCCTTTCAGGTCATTAAGAATTCTGCCACAAACATTGGTGACTATAGCAGCAACTTGATTGCCCCTGTTCCTGGTGACAACACTTCCATCTGCTCTGAGTTTCCTTCTCTGCATACAAATTCACATATGCAAAATACTTAATATTCCCAGAGGACAGTTTCAGGATTGCAAAAGATAAACGAAGTGCTGGGATCATCTTACTGATACTGCTCAAGTAGTGCTCCCTCTCTTTAGCCTGAGAGAATAAAGTACAAGCATTCAATGGAAGTCACACACATGTGTCGAGGGGTTTGTACAATGAGTTTTTGTTCGTTTCTGCTAGGGTGGGAACAAATTCGACTTGTTTGTTGTATGACTCCTATTGTTTCATCACCACTGGGATACGGATTCTGTGTAACATTTATGTTCTCCTTTGAGATCTGAAGCACTGGAGCTATCTAGAGTGGACAGGAATGGCAAATCAGGTGCATAACCATACTTCCAGTGCTGTTACCACTATGGCTTTGGGACTTTTTTGTTGGTTCTAGGCACATTTTATGCAATCCAGGAACTTAGACGGAAAACTTTGGTTGAGTACAATGACTGTTAAAAGGACCTTGGCTAATCGTAATGCCCATCCTTAACACTCCTAATTCTGAGAGAAAAGGCAACTTCCCAGTTCCAGTATTTATACTATCACTATTACATTACAGCAAAAAGGAAGGAAACCTCACTCTACAGTATCCTTTAAATCCCCCATTCCCCTCTTGGCAAGACATACCCGATGAGGAATATATCGTGGTTACTGTGTTCACATCAGCTTCCATTATGGATGCACAGCTGGATTCAGTCAAGGAGCCTGTGACAGTCACGGGAGCAACGCTGGGATGGCGTAAGGCAGCTTTCAGGGGAGCAATGTGGTTGTACTGAACAGAGGACAGGCAGCCAGTGAAACCGTAGGCATTTGCCTTTGAGACTTCAGGGTCCAGTGACAAACTATCTGCAGTACAACAGAAAAACACTCTGGGAATCATCTGTTTTAGGAAGGCATTAAAAAAATTAATCATTTTTTGCCTTACCTACCCCTTTTCCTTCACTTCATCCATTCACAACTCCTTCAGTAGCCTACAAGCTCTCCCTAGCCTGACCCATGAGGTTCCCATCCCCAGACCTTCTTCTACAATGCTACTTACATTTTATGTTGGCTTAGACATAAACGCCTGCCTTGTGCTTCTTTCCTCATCCATTTTCTCTACTGTTTGGACAATATCTAACACATCATAGGTGCTAACCATGGCAATAACAATAATAACAATAAACAGCAAAAATAGCAACACTGAATATCACAGGATCCTGGGGATGATGCTCTTCAACTTTTTTTGCATCTGTTAACATCAGTTTGACAGATATGGACCATATCTTCAAGGTATTCTACCTCGTCCACCCTTTTAGTGAAGGAGCCTGCTCTCTATTTTCCGTTATACAATGCTTCACGTGGCCTAATATTGAATGGCTTGCTAATATAGGCTTCCACTCTTCTTCAAGAGTTTATTTTTCAACTTACTTTTCTGATGCACCTAATCATGTTACTACATTTTTATAATCAGAGTTCCTGGGAATTCTCCCAGTTATGAGCCCCATTCCACTAATAATAATAAAAAAATAATAAAAAAAATTAAAAAAAGGCAAAATTATACTTCTTTTTATCTAAATTAAACCCAATATCTCCATGCTCTTTTCCAGCCTGAAGATGAGATAGCGTGATTAATTTATCTGTTGGTCTGTGTTCATTTAAGTTTCACAAAGAGAAAGCCCATTCAAAGATGAGTAGTTTTTATTTAGTTCTAAATGGTTTAATATCAAAGATTGTTTGGAAAAGTCAGTGAAGGACAGTGAAGCTATCTTCTCTTTCCTCCAAGCTCTCATTTATTTACTTTCCAGAAATTGAAATTCTTACTGCTCAGAGGTCTGTAACATGATGAGCCTTATATCTAGGTCAACCAAACAAGAAAAAAAAAAACACAAATGCACACATATATAGTATCAAAACTTATTTAAAGTCTTAAAAATTACCTGCTAATTAAAAAAAAACTGCTAGCATTGAAAGTTTTGGAAATACTTCCAATGACATTGGAAAATGAGGATTCCCAGCTTTTCAAGTTTATTTTCAAAGCTTGAAAGATAAGATGGTAAACTTTAAAATAAGGTCCAATTTTCCCACTAACATTCAAATACAATGATTTTACAAGCTCCCAGCCAAAAAGATTAAGGAAAAAAGTAGACTTTCTCTTATAACTCACATTGCTACCTGAATTACATAAACTTCTTTTACGTATATGAAAATACAGCGAAATCTCAAAACTAGCCCAAATCACACATTATTTTGGTCCTCAAGATCTGTGACTGCTATGTCATGCAGTCAGAGGTAATTAGCCTAGAAGGATTTCTAATTATGTTTGAATGTCTTCACGGAAGTATAACGTGGAGAGTTTGGCTGCTTCTCAGCAAAGCAAGGTACAAGGGCTCTTACAGGAGAGTTGCTCAGTCTGCAGAGCTGTCACGTGGACAGCCTCTGGGCTGTGAGTAACTGCAGGAAAGAGAGACGGGAAGAGAAACAGTGAGGCTTTGCCACTGGAAACACTGCAGCTTTACAGAGGTTCACATTTGCTCTTCTCAATGTGCGTAGGAATTGGCTGCATTCAGATTTTTAATGAGATTTTGGTAGAGGTGTTATAAAACAGACGAAGAATTGTTTCCAAGTTTCTGCAAGAAGGCTTATATAAAACTAAAAGACTGATTTACAGTATGTGCCACCTTTATTGAATTTATAAAACTCTTCATAAACATTCCTACTCTCAGCCTTTCCAGTTTTCTTAGCTCTGACACAAAGGGTAGATTTGTTGGTATCTTTTAGACATCAGGCAATCTAAATTGCTCTGTTCTGCCCCAATGTGAAAAAGGTAAAGCCTAAGAAATAATGAATTCCTTTTCCATGGTACAGTAGTTTGAAAAGTCTAAGATACAGTACTTTTCATGCTTTTCTAAAGTCAAATTAAGGGCCAATTCCAGCAATCTTTTGTCAAAGTAAGCTTTGCATGAATGAGAACTAGGAGATTTGTTGTTGAAAGGCTTTGAAATTTGAAAAAAGAAGTCAAAGAACAAGCCAAAAACAATTCCAGAGTCCTCTGGTAAAAATCTCAAGTCCACCGACAATGTTCACTTTACTATATGGCTTTAGGTGCATGCCTTATGTCTTTCAGAAAGTGGGGCTTTCACTGTTTCTCAGTAAAACATCTGCACAATTGGATGTGAACGACTTGTACTGCCCTCTGAATTCTTGAGTGGATAATGTAAATCTGTGATTATGACATGGTTACCTCTGTGAAAGGCTTACTAAAGGCCACTCTGTCACTTGAAGACTTTAAATCGTAATAAAGTGTTTTTCCAAAAGATATTTTCAGTACGTGACATGTTGCTTAGTAAGAGAAGCAACTTAGTGAAGTTCCAAGGTCTGTGTTGAAGCAAGGTCATATGAAACGTCAGTGGCCTTCCTCTGACCTGGTTATGCTGTGAATCCTTCCATGCATTTGACTGGCCTGGAAAATCACACTGAATTGCTGCTGCTGACTTGGTTTGATCTTCTGACATTTTAGCATTGCATTTCTGTTCTTGGTACTGGAGATGGAGTTACTTTGGATGATTTCTAAATGGGGGGTGAGAAGGCAATCTTATTCGGCTTTTGAGTAATTTAACTATTCATTCCCCACAACCTAAGTTCACCCATATTTTTAGGAAGTAATTTTTAAGCTTTGTCTGCTGAGTTGTACATAGTTGGTCTGGTTTCTTGCTGGGTCCTCTAGCTGCTCCTTGGAAGCTGTC
Organism: Astur gentilis; assembly: GCF_929443795.1. NCBI lineage: Eukaryota > Metazoa > Chordata > Aves > Accipitriformes > Accipitridae > Astur > Astur gentilis. The sequence continues at coordinate 39,802,019 of NC_064880.1, forward strand.
TGCAATGTCACAGCTCAGTAAGGTTTGTGTTGGTTTTGCTCTCCTGTTTTCCATATATTTGGAATGGTTTTCTGTGATAATGAGGATTAAGTTTAACATGAAGTTGTATTTTTTAAACTTTATTGATTGTATCAACATAATTTGTCTGCCGAATAATTCCTATTCAACAAAACAGACATCCTTTTCCACTGCTGTTTCTTTGTGCACCTTTGACATATACAACAAACTTGTTTTAAGATCTTAAATAAAGAAAGAAATTTTAAGTCTTAATATCACAGTAATGGGGATTTAATTTTCATCATAAATAGAATTCTGCCGGAATTCTCTAGGACCAAGCATTAAGTTGTTCAGCAATGTATCAGCAAATTGACATAGTAAACAATAACTAATATGATGGGTAACTGGAACCAAAGAGAAAACAAAAGTGTTATTTGCATGCAGGGAGCGTGGCTCAAAAGACCTTCTTTCTAAAGATATCACTGTGGAAAAAGGACCATAAACATTATCCAATATCTTTTTGTTCTTTCTTTTATAAACATTAATTTCATGTCACTCAGAAATTTAAATCTAAGCCCAAAGTTTACTTGTGTGCTTACTTACATACAGGAAGGCCCATCATGGATTTCCTTATTCAAAATTTATTTTTAACATCAGTGAGAGCAGGCATAGACTGTTTTAAATGTCTATGCCCTAATTAATTAATTAATCTAAGTGAATCGCTGGCAGAAACGCAAAGGGTGATTTACTGTGTATGCTGAAGCACTGGTTGTCTGAGAAATAGAAGGATGATTTTTGTGGCAGTTAAAGTGTATCCATCCTCATTTTGCCAAGGTGCTGAAAGCACTGGCAAGATTACTTCTTGGACATTGTCACTGGATTGAGCCCATGACCTTGAAGTAAGAGACTCTTGTAGTCTCCACACTGCACCTGTCTCAGAAGAGTTGACTAGTAGGTACTGTGTAGTTACCTCAAAAAAATATGATGCTATGTCCTTCAATAACCTCAGCAAACACTGCGGATACTAATCATTAAGTTGGAAAGGGCAGAAAGCATATCTTGGATTAGACTGGAACCCACAATAAGGCATGTTTGGAATTATCTCATTTCCTGGTGCGAGCCTGCCACAAAGGCAGTGGAGTGAACAACACGGAAATTTTTTCTGGTTAGAACCACTGAGCTCAACCAGTTTGGCTCTTGCTTAAGAAAAGGATGAGTTTGAACAGGAGACAGGCTCCAGGCATTCAATGCACCTACAAGACACTTCTGAAAAAGCAAGGGACAGCAAGAACAAAGTAAATGTACTTTTTCTCACGAGTTTTCACAGGAATGAGCAGAACGTGCCAGGATTTGCTTGCCAGCCATTGAACATTTCGTGCCAAGTGGAACATTTGAGAATTTTTGTTTCATTAGGTTTAGCGGAGATAATTTCAGACATGCATCTAGTATGTTTTCTTAGAGACAGTTTGTCATTGAAAATGAAACACTGCTTGGAGTTGCAATGTGAAATTTGTTACATGTCACAGTTTTTGACATTTGAATCCTAATCTGTCACAACACAGCCAGCCCTATGTGATTTTGCATGGGCTCAAAATATAATCTATAAAAAGAAGAAAATATGCAAGAAGATGGAGAGACGATGTGCAAATACATGTTTTTCTCAGGAGCAGATGGCTAAAATCAACTCAAGTAGCAAGAATTCAGACTAAAAATAAAATTTCTGGTTAGAAGTAGATGACCTTGCACACTTATTTAGGCAGTATTATCATCAAGAAAACAAGGATTTAAGCATGGTGTTATGATCATATGGTGAATGATATTGCTGGGGAAAAAGTCTGAATAGATTCGGTCCCTTTTTCATAGACACATGAGGGCGTTATTGACTTAGACTTTGGATTGGTTGAAGTGCCTATGGTAGCCAAATTTTGCTTATTTTAACTGCTGCCACCTTGGTCCCAAATGCATCTCCTCTTTTATCTTAAGTAGTCATTTTAATTTTCCTTAATGTTTTACTAGGCTACTAGGAAGAAAAACAAAGACTTTTAAAGGTGCCCTATAACGCACCCAAGAGATCTTTTTCCAAGGTATGGTCCTTCTGAGAAATAGGTATTTAGGGCAAGAAGAGTCTACAGTAAAGAAAAGAGCTTTGCAGTGTCCAGAAGAGTCTGGCCAATATCTTTTGCAGCCATTGCTCTATTATTTGAAATGCTAGAGCACAATATTCTGAGACTGTGACTTTAAATTTCTCAAGCAAATTGTGATCTCGTGAGTTTAAAAAAGGGAATGACTTTCCACCAAAAAATGGACTTAAGTCTTTTCCATAGAAATACTCTAAAAGGAGATCTTTCTTTAGGGAAGCTTTTGTATCTCAGAGTTAATGCCAGCTTACCCCTTCTGATTTAATTATCTTGTTATCATCTCCCCCAATACAATATCACTCTTGGATGAATTACTCTATGATCTCTTCAGTGTACAGATTCCATTTTCTTCTTGTGAACTTTTAATAAGAAAAGCTATTGTAGAAATCGTAAGAATTGTACTGCACCTACATAATTATTTTAATAAAATTACTTTCCAGATGAACTTTCTTCTATGTACACTTTATATCAAAGCTGAATGATTCAGTGGAAAGACTCCTACAACTTGAGTGTGTTTTAGCTCATGCTTTTAGAGATAAAAGATATCATGGTTATGCGCTAGACTACACAGTTCTTTACATTGCCAGTGTGTGAAGGTCTGCTAATTCATCACTTCGAAGACACAAGTAAATTAGGTCAACATTAATAGGTGCTAAAGATATCTTTGCAACCTTTTTCTTCAGAATACTCTTGAATCCCTTTCAATGCTACCCTTTTACTCCGGTATTACTACACAGCTTGTATATTAAATTGCTCAGAAGCATATATGCAGACAATGAGATTCACTTTTCTGCACCAGTGATTATTTTTTTCTAGGGACTATAGTGGTGAAAGATTTAGACATGTTGGGGCACAGTAAGAAGTTTTAAAAAATTCATTAAGGTCAACCCCAAAACAAATAAATTATATTTCCCATTGGGATAACACCTTTTTCTAGACAAGAACTAAATGTATGCAAATGTGGCTCTGAGATCAAAGAATTACAGAATAATTTAAGTTGAAAGACACCTCTGAAGGTCATGAAGTTCAATCCCTTGTTCAAAGCGGCGCCAGCTTCACAGTCAGGTCAGATTGCCAATACAGCTCATGTGGGTAAATACAGCAGTATGATCTCTGCAAGGAGTACTTAAAGTAAATGAACTGGGACTCTGGTTAAGATTTCACTGAGGCTTTGCCATAAACGGTATGACCCACTTGGGGCCTGAATCCAGTACTCACTAAAGTCCATGGAAAAACTCACATTGATACTGATGAACTTTGGATAGGTCCTTTTGTGTCTTGCCTCTATATTTGTGAAGTAAATGGATGACAAACTACAGGATAATAATTTTTCTATTGCTGTTGGATACTGTGAGGATGAATTCAACAAACGTCTGTTGGCTACTTGAATGCTGCTTCTTTTTACTCCCTTGTCTTCAAAACCACACTTATATTTAGATTGATCATTCTAAGGCAGCTATATGGCCCCATTACTGTGGATCTGAACAGCTCACAGCCTTTAATGCTTTTATTCTCCTAGCACCCCTCTGATGTAGGAATGTTCTATTATCCATGCTTTCCCGATAGAGAACAGAGATAGTAAAGCTCAGACTGGTTCCAGTGGGAATAAAATGCCTGCTTACCTTTATATCTGCACATAAATGGCTTGCCCAAGGTCATTCAAGCAGTCTGTGGCAGAGTGAGTGTCCCTATGTTTTGAATGCCAGGTGAGCTTCCTCCACCTTAAATGGAGGGTTTTTTCCTGGAATTCAAAGCTGGGTGTAGGGCAGCCATTGGAAAATATAGGAGATTTGAAAAGCAGAAAAAAAAAATCAAGAGTTTAAGTAGCTTTTGACTAAAGGAAGTGTAATGGGGCTGGGGGGAGGTAGGAGGGGGGAAAGCACTATTATTTAAAAACTGGTCATTGTATAAAAGTGCACTTTTCAAAAGTTCCAGCTGTGCTAAAATGGTTATCATAAGAAAATCTGGTGAGGAAGAGGTTTCAGGCTTTTATGATGTCCTGCTGGAAGCTCTCTTTGAGATTTCTCAGCCAGTGGGAAATGAATGGTGGAGTCAAGAAAGAAGATGGTATAATCATCTGGTTAAGCAGCCAGGATCAGACTGTTAAGAGCAGGCAAATAAGCAGTGGTGTGAGAAGAGAGACAAAGTCTCAGAAGAGTATAGCATGGATACATAGGACGCATAGAACAGAGGTTTTTATATGGTTCTATTTCAGTGGACACTTAAATGTTCCTAATGAATGCCTTTAGGTACCTAAATCCCAGTGGAATCCAAAACAAACACTACAGGAAGTCTAGGTCTACTTCAAAGCATCACATGCCTCTGGAAGTTTATGTGTTGCTGAGGGGATGAACAATGACAGGGAAGAACATGGAGGATATTGGTTTAGGTCACCCGTATTCACCTTCTGGTGAGCCATTATTTAAAGAATCTATAGTTGGCATTTTACCCATATAATAGTACACATGATGAATGGACATACTTATGCAAGTTCTACATTCTTAAAATGACATGGTCCAGCTCTCCTCTTGATATAACAAGGCAATACTCTTGACTTTGTAGCAGTAGGGATTTGTTTTGTTTTGTTGTGGTTTTTGTTTGTTTGTTTGTTTTTTGTTTTGGTTTGGTTTTTTGGTTTGTTTTTTTTTTTTTTTTTTTTTTTCCCCAGCATGGGACAGTGTGCAACCTGGAGATGATACAAAATTGGGAAGAGCAGTTGGTAGACCTGCTGGTGTGCCACCATTCAGAGTGACATTGACAAGCTGGACAAATGGTGAAACAGGAACCTCATAAAGTTCACCAAAGGAAATGAAAAGATCTGCACCTGGGTTAGGAATAGCCCCATCCACTGACACTGGTTGAGGCTGACCAGATGGAAAGCAGCTTTGCAGAGAAAGACACGGGGATCCTGGTGGACAACAAGCTGAACATGAGCCAGAAATGTGCCCTTGCAGCAAAGGCAGCCAATGATATCCTGGCACCTGGGGTTGCTTTAGGAAGAACATTGCCAACAGACAGAATGTGATGATCTTTCCCCCATACTCTGCAGGACTGTAACACTATGGGAGTGCTGGGTCCAGTTCTGGACTCCCTAGTGGAAGAAAGACATGGACTTACTGGAGTGAGTCCACTGATGGACTGCAAAGGTGATTAAGGGACTGGAGCACCTCTCATGTGAGGAGAGGCTTGACAGAGCTGGGACTGTTCATCCTGGAGAGAAGAAGACTCAGGGGGATTTGTGATTCTGTGAGGACACAAGGACTCTACTCAGCACAGCTACAGCTGTGGGATAAAACCTGGAAAATGAAATCCTGACATAGAAGAACAGGTTTACAGAAATTCACTTAACATATGAAAAAGAAACTAGAATTGGGATTAGGCTGGAATTAAAGTGACTTGCTGGGATGCATTGTGTGATTCCTGGTACAGCAATAAGAACTTCCACCATCTAGATGGCCAAGTTTATGGCTTTAGTGTCATTACAGAATATAAACTATTGCTATTATTATTACTAAAACAAGATCCTAATAAACTTTGGGGCAAGAGAGAAATAACAGAAGGATATATCCATTAAAAGCTGCCTGGAGACAAGTCTGTGGCATTCAGTGGAACTGAATGCCAGACCTCTGGAGATACATCTGGGCTTTTTGGCTTTGCAACAACCTTGTACTTGTAAAGTTAATCATATTTTTGTGACTAAATCTAGTTTCTCTCCATGATGCTGAGCTGCACCTTGTCAGCTAGCTGGCTAAAAGTTTGAAGGTCTTTGTGCTATGTTCCATCTTGCTGGTTAGAAAAGCCTTGGTTTATTGTTTTGGTATCTATAGCTGGAGCTTTAGTTAGAGGTCATGATGAGCAATGTTCTTGCAGATTTTCAGCACTACAGCTGACCGCTGACAAAACGAGATTTTTAGCTTAGCTTGACTTGGGCTAAAAAGTGTCAGGACCCCAAACCTGTCCGCAAATGCTTGGAAGATTGCTGCATTCTGAACAAACATTAAATATAATTAAGGATAAAACCAGTTCCTGCCCTTAATCTACTTAGGAGAACATGATGCAGAATGCACTAATGTCATTATATACAATTATATTGCACAAGCAGACACTAGAGGATGTCTATAGTTTCTGTCTAGCTACCAGTCCCGCAGGCCTTTGGTGCTATTAATAAAACATACAGAATTGTAATAGTGAAACAGATGTCAGGCTTGATATGGAGGTCCAATTCTAACAAAGGACTAAAAGGTCTATAACCAAGGAAGCACTTAGAATCTTACTGGGAACAAATAAGACTCTTATATAAAGAAATATAACACACATGACAACAAAACAGAGGAGTTCTACTTTCCAAATTTCAGGCAGAGTTTTCCTGGTCTTGTAATGTCTTTGTAGTGTGGAGGGGTAAAGATCAAGAAGGTTCACACACAGAGCATGCAGAATTGTGGCCTCGGTGCTACACATAATATAAATATTCCTTGCAGAATTCAAATGGAAAAGGACTGGGAGTGAAAAAGGGGTAGAGAGTATGAAGGCTCACAGTGCTGTTCTTCTTATAGTTAGGAAACAGAGATGTCTTGAGAGGAGCAGGCTGTAGTCAGCAAAATGGTACCATTAGGCTAAGGTGCCACCCTGTGCAGCCACACAGGCAGTATGAATCACTTTACTAGGGGGACCAATGGGAGACGTTAATATTGTTATCAGTGCAAACAAGTAAAGCTGCCAAATTTTTCCATTGATGAGGTATACAAACAGGAGTACTGGAATGCTCAGGCCAACTCTTACAGCTAAACCAGCCAAACAAAGCCCCAATCCTATCAAAAAGCCAACACACAGCACAAGTTAACTCCAGCACTATAACAACTGACGAATCAGGAATATTTTTAGTAGAACCTACCTGTGACCTTGCCCAAGGTGAGTGATTTAATGGCCTTAAAGTCAATCTCAGAAAAGTTGTGTTTGAGTTTGAGAACTTGATCAACCTGGAAGAGGTCAATAAAATTAGTTCATTACAACAGCATGTAGACACCCCTAGATCTCTCTGTACTGCAAACTTCTGGGAATGCTCTCAGCTGCAAATCAGTTAATTCTGCCCCCAAGCGCAATTCAGTTTCTAAAGATAGCAAAGTGAATATGCTTTGATTTTAGCATGAGAAGCTGAAAGGTATACCAGAATAGTCATATAAAGGGCTTTGAAGAAACTTCCCCTGCAGAAAAGCTTAAAATGTTTGACACTGAAATCCCCCTGCTTCCCAAAATCCATGTCTAGCCACTTCAGAATACACTCAAAGGAGGCCTCTCTAAAAATGTATTGTGAAGAATTAGTTCTGCATAGAAGAAAACCACAGTGCAGCAGACAATAGAAGACTGGTACTTGAAGAAAACCCTGGCTTTTAGCATAAGCCTCCTTCCTGGATAATCAGGCCTACCCACCCTGGTTGCGTGCTGTGTTATCATTTTACCACCCAGACATGGAAACTGCAGAGGAAAGAAAAACTGTGGCGCTCCCTGTGTTTCTATCTCCTCCTCGTCCTGTTCCTTAACACACAGCTTCTCTGTAGACTCTGCCACCCTTCCCTGTTAAATGACTGCCGCCCAGATCTAGCCAATTTGCTTTGTAATCTGAACTGCTATAATTAGCCTCAGAAGGAGCAGTAAGATAGTCCTCTTCTCCCTGCCTTGGAAAAACAGGCAATGCAGGGAAACAAGGCAGAGAAGGGTTCTCATCTCTCTTGAGGTTGTCACATTCAGCATGGCTTGCTTCTAGCAAGGGGACAGGGCATCATCATGCACATGGTGGCTGCACACTGTGTTCCCCCAGCTTATCCTTTTCTGTGAGAGGATAAGGCAGCTGGGGTCACATACCCCAAATGAAATTACATTCCCAGGTGCTTGTTCCTCAGCTGTTTTTCTCCCTTTGTCAGCTTTTAAAAGATCCGTACCATGTGTTTCCTCTGGGACTACAGGTCACACAGACATCCCCAAGCCCCAGAACCACTCCAATGGTCCAGATGAACTTCTGGCCAAAGGTATTTCCTAACTCACAGACTGTCAGAGACAAGGGAAGGATCACTCAAAGGACAACACCACAGTTGGGAATTCTTTGAAGCAGGGTTGGATGGAGCTTTGGTCTAACCTACAGCTGCTGCTGGACCAGCTTTGGTTGCACCAGATCAATGTGAAACTTTTGCCTCCTGCTGACGATGAGACTTTGAAATCAGTGGGTCTGTTTGTGGCATGAAGTTATATTTAACTCTCAACATAAACCATGGCATACCTGAATTATGAGCTCTCTGCCTTCTCTGTTAATCTTCACATGGTGCAGCTCTCGGTTGGCAAAATTTCCAGAGTCAATGGTGAAAATGAGGAGGCCATCCTTACTCAGCTTGTATCGGACCTGTAAACTTCCTTAAAAGCAGAACAAGATTCTATTTATAAAACCTGTGTCAATAATGAGATACTGTTCAATACCTTTACACAACATATAACTCATTTTATTTTTATTACAGCGGAGTAACAAGGTTAAAAAGTCAAGAAAGAGGTTGAAGAGAAATGAAAGAGTTCAAACTGTAATGAAAAGTGTAAAAAAATAATGCACTGGAAGAGTTTTCCTTCCTACTGGCTAACAAACTCTGCTATGGAATAACATATCTTAATTGAGTAACTAAGTATATCAAAGGAGTGCATGTCTGCAGGTCAGACATCGAGCGCTGCCACAAAAGCTGATCTACATTAGTATGTTAAGGATCGCTTCCACCAGAGGGCATGCAGGTCTTGCACTGTTCTATTAAACTAATATTGGTGGATTTTACTATTCCTTTTCATCAAGACGTAACAGACAATGCAGAGTACAGTGACAACTGTGAGAATTATAACTCAATTTCAAACATTTAAAGGCCCAGACCCATTATAATTTATATGCAATACAAGAAAAGATATGTTGTAAATGATTATACAGAAAAAAAATGTTTTTACTTTGGTTCTAACGTATTTGAAGAAATAAATATAATTCAAATAAAAATGAATGCCAAACATCTCTTTCAGTCTTTGTATCAAAAAAAGCATCGTGACTTCTCATAAATAACAGTACCACAACAAATCAAAATGTACAAGAAAATAAGGAATGCAATATGAAATTTTATCCTTCCACAAATGATTACAGGGGAAAAAAAAAAAAAGTATGTGTGTGTATATATATATATACACACACACACATATATATAATTGTTGTAGTTTAAGCCCAGGACAATAATTTAAAAGGAAAAGAACCTATTCTGATAAAATTCCTTCAAGCTTACTTTTCTGGGAGTTAAGTAGCAGGGAGAAAAAAATTATCTGAACTTTTGGAGCTCTTTTTATGCATCAGCAACCAAAATATATGGAACAATAGTCATACTGTAGTGTTAAAAAGCTTTTCTGGGGCTACTTTGTTACTGTCTCCAAGGAGAAAATGAACGCTGACAGCACCACAACCCTGAACAAAGGGTCCTTCATTTATTCCCTGTTCTGAAAATCATCATAAAACCCCCTCCTATCTCCTTTCATTTCAGAGCTTCTGATAGCACAAGTTCAAACTATTCCAAGTATCACTAGATTTTGCAGAAGGCTAGAGGCAAACATTACCTACGCTGAATGATAGGGACCCACTGACTGTCACTGAAGGATGTGTTCACACCGTTTTCGCTCCAGGACCGGTTTCAGCATTTGCAGAGGCAACGCTTGCGTGCACGCCGCGATGCAGCGCCGTGCCAGAGAAGCCCACAGCGCAGCTGCACAAGCTGCTGCATATGCGTGTGCGCTGCGACGTTATTCAGAGGCACCTCTGCCCCCAGAAGCAGTCTGGCTGTTTAAAGAGGTGAATGAGCAGCCCTGCTTGGCTCCTATATTCAGGCACATTAATGCTGCAAGACTGCTTGCAGGTCTAGAGTTCGGGAGAGAGGACATGGGCAGTTGTCCTTCACTACTTAGTGTGGACATACCTGCTCCCTTCAGCCTTCCACGTCCTCCCTCAATAAGGTCAGCTCTGTTGGCTTACAAGCTACTGTAAAACCGCTTTATAAAGAGCTTAAAACAACGTATAAATTTCCTGTAGAGGAGGAATTTTGCCACCTCTACACAACTCACAATGAAGTTGGTAGTCTTTCCAGATTGGACCTAGAGTCCAGTTAAGGTCATCTCTCCTTTTCCCTCTCCGGGAGGTTCCCAAGAGCTGTACTTTTTGTAACATTCAGTATACCCCAGATGAGCACTGCCACTCTCTGAACTTGGGAGGATAGAAACAAAGCTTCCAAAACTGAGAGGGAAAATGAGAATGAACTACTAGGATTAAGGCTTTTTAACTGATTGAGAGGGCTGGTGGATAAGGTGAGCTTTTAAAGTGAAATTTTTTTAAAAAAGGAGATAAAAGGCATTTACTTTCTCATGCATAGTCATGGATGTTAGAGGGGAATTTGTGAAGAGATCAAGGTCAGTAACACCTGCTAAATTATTCAGTGTGATATCAGAGGTCCTGATTCAGCTGCCCCAAACCATACTGCAAAACTCCCATCCCCTCATTGCATAGGCAGGACAAGGAACTACTGTCTGTCACCATTAATGCTACACTTAAAGGTCCAAACTTAAATCACAATCCTATTTTCTGATACTGAATGAAAGATGTATCAACAGGGAATAACAGTGTAAACATCTTACAATCACTTTACTCTAGAATGACATGAGAAAAGAAGCCCAAGCACAAGGAAGTTAAGGGACCTTCTTCAGACTTGCTTGTTAGGGCATTGGGAGAGTCAATAAAAAATGGAAAGGTTGCCTGACCCTGCACGCCACAGCTGAGATGACCACACAGAATAAGCTGAAACTAAGAAGTGAGAGAGTAACAGATTGGTCCAAACTAAAAATCATGTCCCTGCAGAAGTACTTTATGGGCTGTCTCTTACCTGGAGCCTTTGAAAGGGGCATAATGCAGAAAATGGAACAGGGCTTAGGTTTGGTCTGTGACCTTGTACTACTTGCTTAGTTTGTAAATCTGAAAAAAAATTCTTTGCCCTTTTTGAATGCTATGAACACACCAGTATATGAAATATAAATGGTACTACTATATCCAGGTGATCAATATAGCAACCAGCACATTTGTGTTCAAAGAGAGCCAGCAAGATATGCAATCTATCTAGGCTCTCAGCTGCTGCTAACAGGGATTTACCCATTGACTTCATCAGAGAAGCATTGACTTTAAACCAGAAACCATCTATTCTATTTGTTGGGAGACAATGAAGGAGGTTCTTGACATCCATTAAGAACAGATCTTGCCTTCTATAGTGGTACAGTTTTACCTTAAATCATTTAAAGTGATCAGTGAAGAGCATCTTCTTTTATCAAATTACTTTGAATTCCAATGGCAACTTTTCTTGGATGGCTGCTCTTCAAAACCATTTAATTCAACCAGAAGTACATGGGCTCATCTCTCCAGAGGTGTTTTGGAATTTACACCAGTTTAGCTGAGAGCTGATTTTGGCTCACATTCAGTACCAAAACTTCTCCCGTTTCCACAGTACAGAATAATTTGTCTGGCAGATTACATTACCATTTTACTACTTGACAGGCAAAATAAATGGATTATTAATTAGGATTATTATTAAGAATTTTTTTTTGTCCTCTGACTTTTGATTATCTGGTCCACTGACCTTCTCCATCACATCAGCCCAGTCTCACTAACTGCAAATAAAAATCTGTGCATAAACCAGTTCTATTCTCCCTATTCTCTATTCTCTCTCTATTTTGCATCATTTCTGCCTCACAATAGGGATTCATACTAATCATGAGCAGTGTAATTTCTGGCAGTCTTATTGCAGTCATGCCTGTCATCCTCTTTTCAGCTCCCTGTGTCTGAGCATGCACACCTGGAGTGCCATAATGTTCAAGCAATGCACTGCCTGTTGTGTTTTCTTCCTTCTCTAATGTATGTGGAATTGCTGGAGGCAATTTCTATTAAGTCCATAAAGGAGGGAGGGAAGGAAAAAGAGAGGTATATTGTTTTTGGCCTTGGGCTGGAAAATTTTACTGGGCATATTACTCCAGCAGTGTTAGGTAGAGTGGATTCACACTTGATTATTATAGTCATCCCTTTCAGCTTCAAATCCTGCAGACTGCAGATCAGCATGGAGATATGCTGTGCTAGCTCCAGAACAACCCAACAGGAGGCCAGGCTTAGTTTAGCCACAGTGTTACAGAGTGCAGCATGGCCTCTTTTTGCCAATTCTGGAGGAAGGGAGTCCACGTGGGCTGCCATGCTACTGTGAGGGGACCACTGCCAGTATCAAAGCTGGCTTGCTACACATCATTGTGGTCTTCAATCTGTTATCTGCTGTAGTATAATCTGTGACTGTAGGGCTGAATGACATCTCTCTGCAGATATCAAACAGCTACAGAGCCATTTTAACAGGATTCCTGGGGGTCCCCTTGTGCAGAGGGAAGTTCTGGGAAATAGAGACCAAAGGGCAGTATTTATGTCATCCCATGCTGATGACTACATTGGGGATGACTTTTCTGAAACAAAACACTCCCAGGACACTCTTTCAGTGGTGATGGAGGCTGGGGTTAATACTTTGCTAGCAATACTGTAATGATCGGTGTCAGCATAACCAACCTCCAGGTGGCTACAAGAATAGCATGGTGCCTTCAAACTGCTTCTCTTTTTGCTGAGGACAAGAAAGATGTAGTAGCAGCTCTTAAGTCTAGTGGCAATAAGGACATTAAACTGGTTAGAGATTTCAAAGTGTTCAGGCTGAAGAAGAAAAAGTATTCTCAGACTGCACAGTGTGAAGAAATACCTTGGCCATGACGTTACATATTGTATGTCCAAAACCTTTTCTGATTGAACATGTCAACAGGAGAGTTGTCTGTCTTTTGCCTGCGTCTACAGCAGAGCTTGAGTGGAATGTCAGAAATATTTGGTGGCTTTGTGGCCTATGCCCACTAACTTTACATTCATTCTGGACTGCCAAAGCTTGTGTTGAAAATCAAATAGTAATTTTTAAATCATCAGCTGGAAAAGGGAGCATGGCAAAACATTACAGAGAGTGTTCTAGCTCAGGAAAAGACTTCCCGGCTTGAAAGATCTCACCCCATGCCGGACATTTGACAGAAATGTCTGCAGAAAACAAACAAAAAAATGGATACCAGGAATTTGGTCTATAAATCCATCATTCATAAGCAATGTCCTTGTCACATTTCACCAGGACCACAGGTCTTGTGTCATTTAGCCTTGAAGAACCAAACAGCAAGGAAGGTAATGACATGCCTTTGGAGTCTGAGACTTCTCTGCAGGACCTTCATTTACAGAAACTGGTTTTAAATGTGCCCAGATTGAACCCAACATCCCTGCCAACTTCAATAGCACTTTTTAATGACTTCAACTGGCTGGAGCAGCTGGCAAGACATCTTGCACCACTCGGAGAAGCTGAGGTTAGCTCAGGAAGCACATGTGGTTGGCACACGTAAAACATACAACTTTATCACCATCACATAACATCAGGAAAAATCCTTTAAATCAGGGCAGCTGAGAACTCTGATTTGGGAGAAATGTGTATGTATAAAATAATGAAACATTGCATTAGGAAATGGGCCTTGGACTACCCCTGCATGTCCCATTGCCTCAGAGGAACCCAGAAATGAAGGAGTTTAGGACCAACAGAACCTCTTACAGCTGTCTGAAACCGGCAGTCACCCTCATCAGACTATGAGATGTTAACTACACCACCACATCCACCCTCAGCACTCATTTTCAGCACTCACCTGAGCTACAGCTCAAAGAGAAAATAATTAAGGAAGGCACCAATTAAACAAAGGGTGGAATATATTAGTGAGGCGATTGATGTTGCCATTCTGAAAAAAATAGTAACATTGAAGTATTTAGCCCAGAAAGCCATCTGCTGCTCGTAAGGTGGAAATGTTTGTTCATTCCTGATTGCAGAACAGCGCATGACAGTTTTCAGTCATCTCTACCACAAAATATCTCTCTGGCAACTTGCACAGCTTCAGCATGACAGTGTCCCTCTCCATAGCCTAGATATTTAAAAAATGAACCACCATTTTCTCAGTTAGGAGCAGCTGGCTAAGAAACCTGCTCCTTAATTAGCAGCTTCTCCCCAGGGATATTTACTCAGTAAATTTACTCTTCAGTGGAAGTGCCGCTGATGATTCAAAAGAACAGGGCCCATCTCTTCAGTGTCCAGTGGCGTTTAGCTAAGAAAGTGCTTGCACATTTTTAGGACGTGACTCTTGCTATTTGTTTTGCATGGAGAAAACAAAGAGGTGAAACAGTTAAACATGTTTGGTGGTATGATTACTCAGTTATTGCATTTCCTTAGATGACACTGTTTCATAGGGTTTTAAAAAAAAAAAATCCACCCCCCAATTTTTTGTAATCTCTCACGGTAGTGAAAAAAATAGGTACTTATTTGAATGCTTTCCACTCAATGCTTGAGACATTCAGGACTTAAGGATCATATTCAAGCCATCCTATATTAAAAAAAAAAACCCAAAATTTAAGTTTGCATTTTTTCAACTTAGAAAAAAACACACGCCCAAAAGCCCCTAAAGGAGCCTATCTGGAGGCCCACGACCTCAGTTCACTTTGCAATCCTGCTAGGCAGCTGGAGCCAGATTGAGAACGTCACTTAAATATCAACAAATGTAGCTAGTTCCCTTACGTGACTGACAAATGTGTTTAACCTTTGTAGACATCTCATTCCCACCAGCCGCCAGTTGGCTTAACACAGGCTGACCAGCAATTAAAAAGGAACTGGCAGATGCTTCTGCCTCCAAAGCTAGAAAATATTTCAAGTCTAAAAGATGACCCAGAGGAGCGCAGTCATAGAACTCATCATGCACATACTGAGTGGCTTAAACACAGAGGTTTATTCCAGTTTATTCCAGTGGTTTTAAGGGGAACACTTGTCTAAACAAAACAGCCTATGTCCATGCTGATGTGGCAGGGCCTAAAATGGGAACAGGGCTAATCCACGGATGGGGAATAATACTAAACACTGTCTCTCCAGTTTAGCTCATGGGTAAACATACACAGTAGTGTATTTATGTACCCTGGAGGTGATGGACAGAACACTGCCACAGTTTGGGATCTACCAGCTTGATGACTGCTGACAAATCATCTTCCTTCTTTGTGTCACAGTTTATCCATTGGTGAACTAGATGAATGTTAACATCCTTTGGGAAATGACATGAGACCTCTGGGTGAGCAGTGATTTAAAAAAATGCTATTAGTCGTTATCATTCTCTCTCCATTCCTAGATACTTCTTTTTGGTGAAGGAACTGGTTTCTGTTTCTTTTACAAAGTGATGCTACATTAATTATCTTTTTTTCCCTGAAGGTGACTGAATGTAAAGATGAAGGAAGGAGCTGAGGACATCAGATGAGTTAAATCTCCCTGAAATTACCTGCTTTCTGATGGTGAGATTTATTCTGGTAAATTTTAACCTGTACCTTTGGAATTGTAAAAGTCACTTTAAGACCCTTAATTAACAAAAGCTATCTGTATTAAACTATTGGATCTGATGCTCAGATCTCTCCTCCTGTTTTTAAACACACACTGGATGCCATTAGTCTTCTCATGGTCAGACATTCAGTAGGCCCTATGGTTTACTCACCTTTGTATTCAGAAGAACCTTGCCAGGCTTTCATCTCACACTGTACTTTTCATTTAAGACTAGCGTAGCAACCAGGCTGGCAGGAAGAGCTTTTATTCTTCACCCAGTGAATGAAATAAAAAGTACCATCCTATGAATTTTATTCCAAAAGTTCAACGTGGCTTCACAAATTACGTATCATCACTAACTCTGTGCGAACAGCTCACAGGCAAAAAAGACAGAAATCCTCTGTTGTGAGACCCTGAGGAATACATACCAACCTGCCCTCACCAAGATCCTGGCTCATTGTTTCCATTCTTTTCCTAATATCTTTCAACCATTCCCGTTTCAGTTTCGGCAGTACAGATACCTGTTCAAGCAAGGACTTGTTTCACGCTGACCTAACAAATAACCATAATGTTCAGCAACGAGAACATTGAAAAAGATGGTCTGTACAGAAAAAAAGAAACAATCAATTTGAGCACTACACGATGCCTGTGTACCAGGAGAGCGAGCAATAATCTTTTAAATAAAACTAGAGAAAAATAATCATATGCCTCACTTCTCAAAACTCCTTTTCATTCTTAACTCATAATAAAGACACCACAGAACTTTGTGGATTAATGGCTTTCTGAGGTTAATGATCCATGTTTGTGTTGAGCTCTATAGACAGAGCCTGGCTGGTCATGAATCTCCGGGAATCTGCTCCTCTGACCAGTAAGTCCATCTAAGCACTACCTATTTCATAGGTTATGCAAGCCTTTGTTGACTGGAGAATTTGGATCCTTTAATCAGTGACCTTCTCCTGATTATAGCAGACTCATAAGGGAAATATTTGAATTTTCATAACAAGCCACAACCATTGGCATACAGAGAACTGGCTCGTGTTCTTAAGTCAGCTAATGGAGAAAATTAGAGGAAGGATGAAAAATTTACTTAGTAAAAATCCTAATACAAGAACCACATAATGGTAGCATTGTAACGACTTTTCTGTAGCAAAATACACATATACTTTCACTACCTTACCTTCAAATCCATACTCCTGCAATCTTTCACAAAATCATAGAATGGTTGAGGTTGGAAGGGACCTCTGGAGGTCATGTTGTCCAATCCTCCCGGCTCAAGCTGGGACACTTAGAGCCAGTTGCCCAGGGCCATGCCCAGATGGCTTTTGAGTATCTCCAAGGATGGAGACTCCACAATTCTCTAGGCAAAATGTGTCAGTGCTCAGTCACTCTCACAGTAAAAAAGTTTCCTGATGTTCAGATGAAACCTCATAAGTTTCAATTTGTGCCCATTGCCTCTTGAGTGACCTTGCAATGACATCTGCCATCTCTCTCGGCACTCATGGGTGCATCCTTCCAGGGCCCATGGAAGTTTGCTTAGAGCATTCCCTGATCTTATCCTCTTCCACCAAGCGTACAACTTCCTTGCTCCAGATTTTTCCCCTGGTCTTGACCTGGGATTCCTGAAGGCCAGTCTCGCTTGTAAAGAGTAAGGCATAAACACCCAATTTCATCAGGCAAGAAGGATGAAGTCACTTTTTCATTATCCAGCCAGAAAAACTGATATGTTACAGGAAAAATTACCATGCTAATAGGGGATCCTACAAGCAAGATAGAGAAGGAGATTTGCTTGGACCCAGGCTGGCTCTTCCAAATATTAGTAGCTTGGGCTCTATGTTGTGTGGAAACAGCTACACTGCTCCAAGGCAGCACTTGAGCCAGCAGATCTGCTGGACTACAGCTCTCACTACACAGCTCTCTATGTCCACAACATAGATCATTCACAATTTAAGAATGACTGAAAAATGACTATTAAAAATCCTCAGGGGAAAAGGTTTGGTCAAATGGGTTCTGAAAAGACCCTCATTTCAGAATTATTGAAGAGCATATATTTATGTGTGCAGCATCTATTAAAACATAGGAGCTTGTGACCTTCTGTCCTTCCTTCCCACCCCTTTCAGGACAGCTCCACAGAAATCCAACAAAAAAAATGGCTTTTCAACTGCAAAATGTGAACTAGGAACTTAAGTCTTCTAGGAGATAAACATCTCCTCCAAGCAAATGGGAATGTATGTTTTCTTCCTAGCTGATTATCTGCAGGCTGTGGTCTGGGGTTTTATGCCAGATAACCAGTAAGTTCAAAGTCAGTCTGTATATATGCAGAGCACAGATCAATTATTAACTGCATGCTCAGCATTTCCTGCTCCATGTAATCCAATTACAGTTGCCTTGTTCTTCCCTGGGGGTCTCCAGAACATCTCTTGACACTTCAGTACGGCAAAATGATCTTCACGAGAATAAACATGTCCATGAATTCAGCTAATGAGACAGATCTTTCAGTTCTCTTCTCTTGGAAGGCAGATAAAGAAATGTGCCAGAGTCCTTGGCTGAATGTTGTGTCTGCTTCTCCTTTCAAATTAGTTTTGAACACTTAGAGATTTAGAGTGCCATATGCTAAAACAAACAAAGAAAATTAGGTTTGGGCACCAAGTCCACCTCTTCCCTCAAAGATTTTTTTAGTGCTGGATTTGAACTGAAAACCCTAATTAGTGTTCCTCTTTTCTGTGAAGCGTGCTTACAGCAGGGAATCATCCAAGAGGCCAGAGATGGTTCTCACCACCGGAGTTTCTCTACTGACATAAAGAAACTGACTGGGAGATCTGCCGCCCTACCCTTTCTACTCAAGGTGCCACAGCCAGCCTTCCATCTACAGGCAACTGGGGAAAATTTCTTTGGCATTCACCATTCCCAACCTAACTCTTACTGGCCCCTCACTCAGTAAATAACATAAGATTTCAGGGCCTACTACAACAATTGCTTGACATTGTACTTGGATGATATATAGTCCAATCTGCCATATAAAATCATTTAATGGCTGTGAACCAGAGATAGACTGAGAACAGTTCTCAGTCACTCACAGACAGTTGCTTAAAAACTAGTCTCCTCAACAAAGCGGCCTCCCACACTTCACAACATGACTCACTTTCCTGCTCCTGATCTTTTAAAAATAACTATACCTGAACCTTGGCACCATTTTCCACTTCAGTCACATAAATTGCACAGGTTGTACAATGGGTGTTTAAAGTCTGTAAGCCAGAAGATGTTCTCAAAAGATAAGACAATTGCACTAGCAAAAGCATAGCCTAGAAGGTCATTCTGCAGCAGTTAGTTACGTCCTGTGGTACCCACATCCCAAAACTAAAACCCACAAGGTAGTAAAGCAAAAGAAACAACAAAATCACCCCCCAAATCCACCCCAGTGCTTCAGTAAGTCCTATTTTCCCTAATTATTTTAGCTTTGCTCCGTTGAACTCCAGAGCCTGCAGCATGAACAGACTCAAAGGATTCTTTGCCTCAAAGACTGAACTATGATTTTGGCCTTTCTTTACCACTGAATGACAAAAGCTTTGGTTTTGCTTGAGAAAAGTTGTTGGAGATGCAACTCAACGGACTTGCAAAGCAAAAACAATAAGGAGAATTTACATACCTTCAACAGAAAGGCTGCTTCTGACTTAGAGACAGGAGGAGATTACAGTAGATTTCTAGTTTATTAAAAAGAAAATAATCAGTAGCTTCTCGCTGATGACGGTTGCTTCTTTTTTGCAGAGTGTTAAAATTCAGCTCACCTCCATTACAGATTTTTGTTTCTTTTCCTATTTACTTCAAATATCAGCTGATTTCAAGACCTTATAGGACAGGGCAGTGGAGTTGATCTAGGTCCTGCTACTATATTCTGAGCATCAGAGACCTAACAGAAGAATTATTCAGTGTTTTCATTTGTACCTTTGTTTTTAACTGTGTCTGTTTCCTTGTCTTTAACCTTTCCTATGCAATTTCAGAGTCTTGCTTTCCAAAAAAATATTGAGAATTGAGCTCACTGTGATGGTAATAGGTATTGGATAGAAACAAAGAAAAAAAAAGACTCAAATTGTTAGTTTCTTATGAGATCAGATAATAAATACAGATAATTTTTCAATCACTCTAGGATAGTTTGAGATTCTATCTCTTTTCTCTATCTGCTGTTTTTCTAGATTAGGAATCATATTGTTTCCACGGAGAAAGCCAACAACACTGAGAATCAAAGACTTGGAAAAACATTTTCTGGACAGTATACTTCGTCATATTCATATCACATCTGATTACTTGCAGGGGGAAGGAAGGATGGAGAAAGCACTAACAGTTTCTTTCAGAACATTTTTCTCCCCCATCAATTATTGTCTTTAGGGATCAAGGCAAGGATAATAATACTAAGGTACTGGTAACTTGGTGAAATCATGTAAATGCAAAAATGTACAGTGAAAGTTTAGCCTGGGAAAGAAAAAGCGTTTTGTTTTTTTTTTTTTTGGCAGTAGCTCCCCATGATGTAAATAACTTCTGTGGACTGACACACTGAAAAGGCTAATTAGAGATGTTTACCCATTTTCTGTAGCTTAGTAATGGGCACTATAATTTGAAATTTCTATAGCACTGATATTAAAAAGGCACGGCCAATCATACAGTACTGATAATATTTTGGATGTGGGATCAATGCGACTATGGGAGCTTTACATACATACCCTTCTATATACATGTATATGTATTCATCTATATACAATACATACACATCTATATATATGCATAATTTAAAAATCCATGGCTACAATATGTAAGATTGGGGAGAAGAGGACAATGCTAAGTTATTGCATACAATTTGCAAAGGCACATGTATGATTTAGAAGTGTAAATATTAACTAATGGCGGAAAGAATCCCTAAGTCATCTTTAAAAACATCAGCTTCCGAAAACTTACCCATAAGCTGCCAGGACATAAGCCGATTGATCAGAGGTAAGAACAACCTTGTGATATCAAGTTCTTTGGGTGGGAACTGTTTTTGGAAATATTACCTGCTAGGCACTACTGAGCATCTCATTTTATAGAAGGAGGTCATCTGTACAGGTTTAGAATTGTAGCTTCTACATTGATGTATGGTGGTACCCAACATCTGCCATAACGTTACCTTCCTCATGAACCACCTGCCCTCTAAGGCTTCAAGCACTGGAAGGGCTTTCTGTGTGGGCAGCATTGATCTGGATGGGTGAAACCATGAGCGGGCATGAGGAGATTTCACTTCCTTTCCCAGACCTGACATTGGCCTGTTGGGTAACTCTAAATGAATCATTTTACTACCAGAATTCTAGTGTCTCAATCAATACGTACTGTATCTTCTAATGATATGATCTTCTTTACAGACTGACAGTACAAAGTATGTTGGGGTTAAATGTGATTATTTATTGATTTTACTGAAACCAACTGATTTTACAGGAAACATTTCACACCTGACTGGACTAGACCATAGCTGCCTATGCAAGTTCACTTTTATATAAGCCCCTTTTAATATACTGTAACCATGAATAAGCCTTGCAGACACTTTCACTTCTTTTATGTTAAATATTTAACACAGAAACTCTGAATTACCAGAAACACTGTTCTCATTGTCACTTTAATTAACTAATAATTTGCCTACTTATTTTGTGGATGATAGAAAAGAGGAATAATAGGAATCATGAGCAGCAGCTTGAAAAATACTTACAAAAGGTGAAGTATTAAAGTATACATAGAGTGTTTCAATATAGTTTCTTAACAAGTGGAAAGGGTCTTGGGATTATGGCAAAGAATATTACTGCTCAACTCTTAAGTGAGAATGCCCATTCCTATTTCACCAGGAGCCTAACGTTTATTTAACCAATCAGTTATCCAGCAGGGACCTGCTTAGGTCCTACTATACACTGTCAGACTCAGCAAGATTCCTTGAAAATGAGCCAAAAAGAGAGAAGGAATCGCGCTCACTTTTAATGCTACAAAGGACATTGTTATTCATAGTCCAGTAACTTTATGGCAAGCATAAACCTCTTGGAGGAAGGAAGAGTAACATATCTGAACATTATTTTCATTGGAATAATTTCAATTCCAACAAGACTAAAAAATAGAGGATATGAGATTTAAAAAATTATTACATTTGGGACAAAAGGCAGAGAATATACAAGACTGAAATGACTATCTTGAAAGAATGACACAGAAGCATGCACAGAATAACCCTGAGAGAGACTTTCAGGAGTTAACCAAGGTCAGCTAGTTATCTTAATAATTCTTTGCGTATAGTGCTACATTTTATAGTACAGAGTTTTGGAGCCTGACATCTCACCAACCCTCTAAACTACTGTTATCTTCATTTTACAAGTGAGTAAATAAGAGGAACAGATCTGAGAAAAGCACCATTGTTTACATTGCCTGAGTGTGGTGAGAGCTGCTCCACCTAATTTCCAGAAGTACTAAGAGTCCCTGTCCCCATCCGAACCAAAGCGGAGATCTGCAGATGGTGCAGCTGGGCAAGGCTTACCTCTGCTCCTGCTGAGCTGCTGCAAGAGATCCTGGGGTCCTGATCGCAACCCCTTCCCCAACCACCATTAGAGTCCCTCCTTCCAGAATTCCACAATTATAGCTTGCTTATGGTTGTATTTCATTAATAAAAGTCAACTGACTCATGTTTCTAAGGTCATTTTACACTACTCTGGCAGCAGTAAAGGTGATTTAAATGGATACTACATTTTCATTCACTTTAGGGCTATTTTCAATTGCCTGAGTAGCATCAAGAGACCTGAGTGTGTAACTGAGAAGTAGATTCCAAGGTTTCATCTCAGCAAGAGCTAACCTCTGCCACCCTGGAGCTACACACCAGAATTTTCATATATCTGGAAATCATAAACACTTGCCTCCCAGAGCAAATCAGAGATGGAAATCTTGGACTGGATGGGAGAGGAGAGAGGAGAGAGTGTTTCCTCAGTAGTCCCACTGCCCTGCTGCAGCTTTGCTTAGGGGAGATGGGTCCAGGCTGATACTGTCCCGGCTGCCCCTCCCAGAGTTTTGGATATTCATCCCATGCCAGCCTGAATAATAGCCACATGACACAACCAGGAGATAAACTACTGCAAATCCCATATAAAAAGTAACACCTTTTTTTCCCCCTATATTTTCATTTGACAGCGCTTGAAAGCTTAGCTATTTTGGAATTTGCAATGCTTCAGAGTGGTCTGGGTCATTTGGTCAAATGTACATTTACAACAACCACATAGCATTAACTTTCTATTGTTCTGCCACAGGCTAGTGACTCACCAATATGCTTACTCATCACTTCCAGTGCCTGATAACTGTTGAATAATTCAAACATCCCCATTTGTCTAGCATGATGTTTGTCTGGAGTGAGTTTCTGAAAGCACTGCAAGGAGTCAGGAGCCAGAGAAGACATAGGCCCTAAAATCTTTACATGTTTTCATAAAGTCCTCACACCATGTACCTTTTAATAGAAAATGGATTTACACCTTGTGTTTTGGTTAGTGAACCTAGAAAACTTTGACATTTTCTGGCTTTAATATTCAGACATACTGGCCGTATTCCATTGAAACAACCCAGTGAAGAGCAATATGTGTGCCAAGAGAAAATGCAAATGATAAAATGATAATATATTTCTGCACCAAGTATTCTTGTACATTCATGGTATTTCTCATTCCCTTATTTTGGAGGCCTAATGGGTCTCAGTGTGGAATAAATAACAAGGAATTGCTATTGTACAGTCTTGCCAAATGAAAGTCAAAGCACATTCTAAGCCCCAACAACATGATTATTCAAAGACTGACTAGGCAAGTGTAGCACTGAATGCCAAATAAAGGGACATAAACAAGAGTGATAGCCATTTGCATGAACTGAATACCATGAAGTTGATAAACTTGCAGACACAGAAATGAACTTAAATCAGTGCAGAATTCTGTATTTTTCTCACAAAAAACTTAACACAGTTACAGTGGTCTCCCTTTGGTATCAAATCAAGAGTACTTACCATTCTTGGAGAGAATCACAGCCAAATATTCATGAAAGTAGGTGTTGATGTACAGCAGAAGGCTTGGAGTATGTGCCGTAAGAAAGCTAAATGCAATATTTTCCTTGGACATGACAGCATCCGCATAAATGGCAGAGCTTGAGGTGCTTGCATTTTTTGTGACAGGATAAGGTTCTTGGAAAATATAGGTAATGGAAGTGCCAGCTTCAAATAATGCAGAAACCTCTGAAAGCATATATAAACCAAGGGAATAATTTCAGCTACTGCATTTTCAGATCTCCCAGACAGGCATGGACATAAACTGCCTGCCTCAGAAATGGAACACTGCAAAATGCCCCTGACCCGGCTGACATTAACGGTCCCTTAGTTTGTACGAGCAGTGTGTCCTTCCTCACTGTCTGTTTGCCTGGCACAAAGAAGGTCGGTGTATGGAGACAGGCCTCTAAACTCAACTATTTTAGTGCTGGAACAGCCCAAAATGTCTGTCAGCCAAATAAATGCTCAGTTCACCATCTTCTGACAGCTGACATGTAAGGCAATATTCTCTGTCTTCCCCCAACAGTAAAGACAATCTATCTGTCCTTTCCAGTCTCCTTTTTAAACAAAGTCATTATTAAAGCAACACATTGACCCAAAGTCAGCCAGTAGAGCAAGCTGTCTTTGGTAGCTCCAAAAGAAGAGAAACATCTACCCGCGCATTCTCAGGTCCCGAGAACTCATGCTTGTGTTTTCAATAAACACAACATAGTCTGGCCATGAAATACACAGGTGTGATAACAGCAGCTTTTTCTAATGTGAGGCACAGTAAAGTCAGGATGGTGATATCTTCAGCTACAGACTGACTGCAAGTACTTTCTCCAATAAAGCAGCTCCACCTCTACAGCAGCATCTCCTAACAGGACACTATGTGGTTATTTGATATGCTTCTCACGGCATTGGTGCCAAATCCTCAGCTCATGTAAGTGAGCATAGTTCCATGGACTGCATTACAACTAAGCCAATTTACACCAGCAGAAGATGTGGCCCACTTAGTAAACCTGTTGCATTTGTGAGGTGAGGGGCAGCCATGGAAATTAAAACACTCACATTGCACCTTGCTGTTATTGAGCAGTAGTTTTGCTAGTTCCTTCCTCTCCCAAGGAGCATGCCATCTAAATTGGATGTTCTTTATTTGCCCTGCTTATTTTTCTGGTGTTGGTAACATCTCCTACGAGCCTCCAGAAAGGTTCAGTGAGGACATGTTCACCACAGACCAAACCATGCAAATCAGTTTTCTCCTGAATGCTTCACGCTTATTTTTAAAATCTCTTAACATTTGGATGGGCTGTCACAGGAATGGCAAAAAAACCCATAAAAAGACTACCGCGTTTTGTCACACCATTGCTTCAAAACTCTGCAAAGAGAACTTCTCAACATCTTGTTAAGTTGTACAAAGCTGGATGAGGTTTAAAGACAAGCGAACTGAACATTCAGAGATGGACAGACAACTTATGAAAAATTTCAGCCCTATTTGTTAATGTCTGGGCCAAGTTACATGCAACTGAATACAGGAATCATAGTGGGATATAGTTGGTAACCTTAATAGTACAACTAACAAAATTTTAATTTCTGAGGCTATCACCGAAGTCAACAAAAAGAGGTGTTATAGCCTGCTTCAGAGAAACACTTGGTAATGCTGAAGGGACAGCTGATATTAGAACACCTTCTTGTAACATGGGGGACACCAAGCTGACATGGGTGAAACTGTGCTGTAATTCAGAGACCATTAAGGACTTAGGATCAAAGCTCATTGCCTACCTTCCTTGCAGAAAGGTCCTTCGTAGGCCGAGTTGGTACAATCACAGGAGTAACCATTGTACTTCTCCACACATTTCCCTCCATTATGGCACAGGTTACCATAACTGCTGCAATGTCCTGGACACCCAGGTTTAACACCAGGTGTCATTTTAGCTCTCTCTTCAAGGTCAAGTTTCTGTCCATTTAAATGCAGAGATCGAATGCATCCCAAAAAACCCTTTTGTCTGGAAGCTGTTCCCCCTGAAAAAGAGAGAAAAAAGGACACGCATTCATTGGTGAGTCTGCACAGTAATCAAAGCCCTGAAGTCCAATCCAGAGGTACAAATATGAATCCATGAATTTTAAAAAATATTATCTATTATATATCAATGCATACAGTGGCAAAAGATGACAGATGGTCAACCCTGGAAACTGAAGGTCTCTATTTATCTTTATGAAAGGCCTAAAAAGCCATATGTGACACTTTCTTGTTGCCGTTCTTCTCTTTCCTGCCTTATCTACTGCCCTGTCTGGCATTTAAACTGCAAATTCATTTGGGAAAAAGATTAGTTTCTTTATCGTATGTCTGCATATCACCTAAAACATGAGAAACCTAAACCTAAATTTTTTTCCCCTATTTGTTGCCACAGTACAGAGTATAAATAACACTCTAATCCCAACAGCAGGTGAGTTACACATGCTGATGAGTCCAGATAGCAGGGATGAATCATGTTCAGCACCAGGCCTGCTGGCTGAAGGGAAATGACTTGAGTCAGAATTTATGCATGACTGCCCAACCTGATGTTGCATGTGAATGGTTGTTGTAAGCAAGAAACATGAGTTCAGGTCACAGATATGTTATTTATTACCATTGTTAAACATAATTGCATTTATTCCTGAAGACCAGAGCTGTATGGATCTGTGCAAGAGGGCAGTTCAGTCTCTACAAGCTAACTAGTTTCTTGTCTGCCCAGTGAAATTGCAAAGTGTTACAATGAAGACATTTTTTCTATTAGAGGTGGTCTCTGAAAATGATAATAATGATGATTGTTAGAGTACTTTGTGAAAATATCACCATTTATCTCACGGTAGGCTTTGTTTGGCAGTTGCCAGTGTTTTGCTTTTGAAGATACTGCAATTTTGATCGCTGCAAAGAAATCTAATTCTGGTTCAGGAATTATCACCATTTGTTGGCTCTGAAATGCTAGCTTTATTGGTGATTCAAAAGTAGTATGAAAAAAGTTATCTTTCCAAATTATTCTTCTGTAGAAGTTGGTTCTATATCAAAGTGCATGAGATAAGAGAATAAATCTTTTGATAAGTCCTTGCAGAAGAGCATCTGTTTTTTCATAAATTGTTGAATTAAAGCAAGACTTCTGCAAACTAACAGAATGAAGCAATAGTCTGAAATGGAATCTCACCAAAACCCTATTGTTCTGCTATACCATTTTAGCATATTTTATTTCTGGTACACTAATAGCAGAAATACTGGATTTGAATTAGAATAATTGAACTATAGATAGCACGTGTAAGACAGGTTTATTTCATGCTAATTTTATGATACCTTTCTCAGAGAAACAAATATTTTAAAATTTCTCTGTAGCCAGCTTTTCTTTTCAGGTAAGTAAATGTTAGCTCACATATTTTAAAGGCCCTCTGAGCACAAGAATTGGGCTTTCTGCATTTGCTGCACTGTGCACACGCAATCTTTTTCTTTGGAGATTTTGCTCCAAACCCAAACATATTGTACAGAATTTTCAGTAATGTCCAAATAAGTAGAAATGTGATTTCTCCATTTAAGGTTACTGGTTACTCTGTTTTCATTTGCATGGGAGGTAACCACAAAAATTACAAAGATAAATGACAGTTTCCTTGCCTCTTCTCTCTGCACACATATAAATCCCGGCTGTAACATTCAAAGAATGAGTACAAACTATTGCTAACTATTCCACAGATGTCATGTTTATTGCACTACCCGTATTCTTACTGCTCTCTAAAGCACTTTGGAAAGCTACGTAAAGTAAGTTTCTCACTCCTAATGTCTGGAGAGTATAGAGCTTAACAGAGATTGTCTATATGATCCTAGACCCACACAGTATTGATTAAGCAAATCTGTTTATTATTTGGGCATTTGGGCATTTTTCTTCAATTGACTAGACCTAATCTTCAAGTACATTCCTGTGAAGTCCCCAAATTAGGCTTTGCAGATTCTTCCTACTCTTATAGGCCTGTTGCATGAGACCTAAATGTTTTGTTCAGGAAAACAGATTTTAGGATAAGCCTCAGGACCATAAACATCAAGGTTAAGGGTGTTCTTTGCCAAGTGGAGGTGACAGTCAAATGAGCCATGCTGTTTTCAGTAACGTATTTATGCAGCTGAATTTTACTGAGAAGCCTTGGGGCAAGGAAGACAGAGTCTGAGAGGAGGGAGCAAGAAGCTCACAACTGAGCACTCATAGTGTAGCTTGGTGACACAAGTGGCTAAATAATTAACATTCTATCAATGAATTGAGGATTTGCTTTAAAAAGCAAAGGACTTTTTGTTGGTAAGAACTGGATTAGGGAGGCTGAAGCGGCGTGAATAAATATTAGGTGCATTCTTGCTTTATGTAACCGATACAAAGAAAAGGAAAGGGCATGGGAGTATAAGAATGATAATTATTATTACTCAGGAGTAGGAGAACTTGCTGTGATATTCCTCAGAAGACATCCAAGTCATACTTTTTAGTCTCAAACTGAAAGTTGTACAAAGCAGTCAGGATACAGAAGGAGTTAAGCATTAATTCCTCCTCTGGCCTCCAAAATATCCCAAAGTGTCTACTGATTGCTTTAAAAACAACAACAGTAAATAAAGTATGCCCCTTCTTTTTCTCTCCTTCCTTCTCTCTGTCTCCCAAGAAGGTTTCTCAGATGTTTACTGTCTCTGGGGTATGTTGCATTTGGACTCTCTACAACAGCAGAGGAGATTTACCCAAGGATTCTTTGCTCCCTTGCTCCCAAGACAAAACAGTAACCTAAGCACTTAATTTTAGTAGTCTCCTCAACATACTAAATGAATAGCACAAAAAGTTCCGATCAAGGCTTTATGCATCAAATTAACTTCTTAGGATTTGTATTTTGCTTCACTGATGTTACCAGTCTGACTGCAAATGCTGTTCCCAAAGAGGTCTGTGAGGACTGACTTTCCCCTCCCTTCCCCATACTGGAGTGTTATGGTCACGCCTTCTCCAATAGATAAGACAGAGTTTCATCTCAGACTACACCATGAGAGGAGATGATGACACACCTCCTCCAGGACCACAGGGATATACCAGGAGACAACTGCACTATGGAAAAGGATGTCACTCATTTTGAAAGTGAC
This sequence comes from Astur gentilis, assembly GCF_929443795.1. Classification (NCBI taxonomy): domain Eukaryota; kingdom Metazoa; phylum Chordata; class Aves; order Accipitriformes; family Accipitridae; genus Astur; species Astur gentilis. Next base: position 39,830,801 of record NC_064880.1, read on the forward strand.
TGTCCGCTGAAAGGAATGACTTCTGCCTGTCCCTTCAGAGCAAGTAATGTGCCAAACTGGCCTGTTGTTGGGCAGTTTGGTGCAGTTGATACTATCTAGCCTGTACATTTGTTTGGGGTTTGCTTCTTCTACTGTAATTTTTTTAAATTAACAGAAGAAACATAGCCAGGTGCAAGAATATGCATGCTGTAACTGAGGACCATAAAGCAGCCTAAAGCAGTTAGATACCCAAGCCCCACTACAAGAAAGTGAGAAATGCTTTTCTAACTCCTGTAACCTGCTTTAAAATCCAAGCTTGTTTGCTTTTGAGTGTACTGGCAATGAAAAGTCATTTCTTCCTTCCACTTTGCACACACAGAAAGCTATCTCAGAAGCCTGCCACATACTCCATATGTGCCAATGTCAGCCTTAAGCAGACTTTCTGTCTTTATTCCCATAGAATCATATCATAGAATCATAGAATGGTTTGGGTTGGAAGGGGCCTTAAAGATCATCTAGTTCCAAACCCCCTGACATGAGCAAGGACACCTTCCACTAGACCAGGTTGCTCAAAGCCCCATCCAACCTGGCCTTGAACATTTACAGGGATGAGGTATCCACAGCCTCTCTGGGCAACCTGTTCCAGTGCCTCACCACCCTCACAGTGAAGAACTTCTTCCTTACATCTAATCTAAATCTACCCTCTTTCAGTTTAAAGCCATTACCCCGTGTCCTATCATTACACGCCCTTGTAAAAAGTCCCTCTCCAGCTTTCTTGTAGGGTCCCTTTAGGTACTGGAAGGATGCTATAAGGTCTCCCCTGAGTCTTCTCTTCTCCAGGCTGAACAACTCCATCTGTCTCAGCCTGTCTTCATAGGAGAGGTGCTCCAGCTCTCTGATCATCTTGGTGGCCCTCCTCTACTCAATTCAACAGGTCCATGTCCTTCTTACGTTGGGGACCCCAGAGCTGAACGCAGTACTCCAGGTGGGGTCTCACGAGAGTGGAGTAGAGGGGGAGAATCACCTCCCTTGACTTGCTGGTCACACTTTTTTTGATGCAGCCCAGGGTACAGTTGGGTTTCTGGGCTGCAAATATACTTTGCTGGGTCATGTTGAGCTTCTTGCCAACCAACATCCCCAAGTCCTTCTCCTCAGAGCTACTCACAATCCATTCTCTGTCCAGCCTGTATTTGTGCTTGGGATTGCCCCGACCCACATGCAGGACCTTGGACTTGGCTTTGTTGAACTTCATGAGGTTCGCGTGGGCCCACCTTTTAAGCCTGTCAAGGTCCTGCTGGATGGCATCCCTTCTCTCCAGCATGTTGACCACGCCACACAGCTTGGTGTTGTCAGCAAACTTGCTGAGGGTGCACTCAAACCCACTGTCCATGTCACCGACAAAGATGTTAAACAGCACCGGTCCCCATACCGACCCCCTAGGAACGCAACTTGTCACTGGACTCCACTTGGACATCGAACTGTTGACAGCAACTCTTTGACTGCGACCATGCAACCAATTCCTTATCCACCAAGTGGTCTATCCATCAAACCCATGTATCTCCAATTTAGAGACAAGGATGTCATGCAGGACAGTATCAAATGCTTTGCATAAGTCCCGGTAGCTGATGTTATATTCTAAGTTATTGCAACAAGCGTAGCCATAGAAAAACTCTTTCTAGTACTACATAGATTAAAACTTAAGTACCCTGTGAGTCAATTACACTTTTAACACAACAGCTAATCATACAAACATTATACACTTAATCTACACTTTTGTCTCTTACTGACTACACAGAACTGTTTCTCCATAACAGAGAGAAACCATAATTGGATACAGTCAGGTATTTACAGGAAGTGATCGAATAAAACAAGAATTGCAAATTTGAATCCTGTCACATTCTGTTGCTGTGGATGAGGAGATAAAAGGACAGGGATTAGATTTGAACACCTCCATTTTTACTTCCCTCATTTTGGTTTTGTCTCCAGGCAGATCCAATAAGAAGGTAGCCATTTTCTATGGTTTATTTTGAACAGCATGTATAGAAATCATCACTGCAGTGGAATCTTGGGACCATCAGACAATGACAATTTCTTACACAGGCTATGTGGCATGCTGGCCAGAGCAAATGCTTAGGTTCTTCTCCCCCAAGGGGAACATCCCCCAAAAACAGACATGTAGGGCAGACATCACGTCAGCAAGATGTAAGAACAGCCAAGACCACTGAATGAAACACAAAACAGGGCAATGAAAGGTGGGAAGGCAGAACTGAATGGAGAACAGGTGGTACAGAAAGAAGTGACACCCAAATTCCAGCATTTCTGTGAATACAATTAATAGCATGAGCATATGGGAAGAAGAATCTGGTTCTCAGCTCTGTCAATTCCTTTTATACATTATCAATGTATAAAAGAGACTTTGGAGTAAACAGAAATCACTATGAGAGTGTATCTTTCTAGGGTATGTAAAACTCATGTGAACTTCTCTATCTGCAATGTTGTACCACCTCCAGAATGGAAGTATTATTGGGTGCATTAGTTTGCAGATAATGAATTACAGCTACTTTATGCTTATCAAGGCCGGAAGTGAGTGAAGAAACTTTCTAGCAGATAGTACTGTTAATCCAAATAATGTAATGTGGGTTCAAGCCCAGTAAGACACGCCTAACAATCAGAGATACTCCGCAGAAATGCATTTTAAGAACATTAAACACACCCATGGTTACACCTAAGTACATAGAGCAAGTTGAAAATTGATTTTTACACTAGCAATGACCCACAGAGGCTTAAACTCAAGAACATGCACAATTCAAAATTAGCATAGGGACAACGTAAGTCATGGTGAGACTCCCAGGTTCTGTTATAGTCTCTGAACATCTGGATTTCTCTGCTGGAATAAGCAACCATGACATCCAAATGCTGAACTCACTGTCATTATATATCAGTTAGTATTCCTCTGAGACAACTCAAGTTCACATTTTTCACAGTCTTCAGGACACAGCTTTGCATTAGTTCACAACGAGTGTTTTCTCCATCTAAAAGGACTAGACAGTTGCTGTGATTTGTTTTTTTGTTTGGTTGGTTGGTTTCTTACGGAAGAGAATATTTGCTTGCACATGGTATATTTTTATCTCTGAATCCAGTCTTTTTTAATTCCTTGGCCAAATTTAAAAGACAGAATATTATGTTCTACCATATTTAAGGCAAACTGGTGGCAGGGTAAATAAGAGAGAAACAGCATCAAGGCCTCCACTCATGAAGACGGAAGTGTGAATTCATCCCTTACTGGACATAAAAGAACCTACATACATAAAAGAGAAATCCTGCTCTGTGCTTAGTCATTGGAAAATCTTCAGTAAAAGCCTAAATCTCCTGAAATGCCTAAGTCTGAAGATAAAACTCCAAGGAAAGTCAGGTCTTTTTAACTCCCACCCTTACAAAGTATTTAAAGGCTGATTAACTTCCTCACAACGTGTCAGTATCGCTGGATCAGAAGTAAATGAAGCACAGCTCCACGACTCCCTATAACCGACTGTTTTGTTAACATTGCTGGAGAAGACTTCTGTTCAACTTTCTTTATTATAAATCATAGAAAGTAAAAAGTCTGTCTGACAGGCAAACATTTAAAAAACCCCAGCAAATTAACAAAAAAATTGAAGAGCTATATTATTCTATTACATACAGTCCCAAATATTTCTGCTTTTTGGGTTGAGAAGAAAAGATCTGGCCAAAACAGAAGCAAATAACTCATTCATAAAACAGTCAGAAACAGTTGACAGTGAATTAGCTGGCCCAAACTAGCAGAACTCCTTTAAAATTATGTTATATGCTAACCGCCCCTGTAGTCAAATTTTAAAAATGTCCACGTTTATTTTATATGTGTGATCTACTGTATATAACTCCCTAAAAGGAAAAAACACAGAACCACTTCACATATACTGCATATAGGCTGATGTCTCTGAAGGAACAGGAAAATAATTGTACTTTGAAAGCTACACTGGATCTCCATTCGATCATCATCATAATGCTACATGATACTAATATAGTTCCTTCATCCCAAAGGATCAATAAATCCTTCCAGAAGATAAATAAACTAAATTAAATTTTGACATTGAGCTTTATTTATGAGATTTACAAAATATTTGAATTGATTCTGGAGAAGAATCAAGAAAAAAAAAAGGGTTATATCTTAATGACTAGCTACCTCGAGTGTGGAAACAAAGTTCCATGTTTAAACGGAATTAAATAGGGAAATTCAATCAAAAAATATTTGGAACATTTTTAAAATAGCAAATCACATCTCTTATACAGATTATTAATTAAGAATGCACATACTCATTGTGGAAACCCCTTAGTCACTGCCGGTGTGCAGAATGCTGCAGAAACAAGTTGTGGATTATAGGGGGAGTAAGGAGTAATATTATGTGCTGCTGCTTCTTTCCTTTTTACAATGTTGTTTATGCATTTCTTTTTCAGATCAGATAAAATTCACTCCACATGGTTGAGGTATTAAATCAGTTGCTTTCTGTTAGAGATTGGAATAAGACCTTCAGCAGAGGCAAATTATGCCACATCTGTGTATTGTTGGACTTCTGCCACCTTTCCCTGGAGCACCCTGGGGACAAACAGCGTCAGAATCAGGAGGCTGCCCAGGTTTCCATCTCTTCTAACTGCTCTTGGGAAAACTCAAGAAGTCACAGAGACTTCTGGCCTTCAATGTGGTAGAGCTAAGGGCTGAAAAAGCACTCCTAAAAACATTAGGTTTTCTGTCCCTTTTGTTCAGGGTTTGGTAAATTGTGGATGTACAACTGAATGCAATCTATTTGCTGCACAGTGACAACTTTTCACCTCTTGCCTGAGATAAAATAACTATGTCCTAGAGTTTACTGCAATTAAGTACAATCAGAGGAAAATTTAGGTTGCAAGTCACTGCTGCAGATCAGCTCATCTGACCTGTTCCTCAAAGCATGGCTACATTCAGATGAGGTATAGATTCACTTCTCCACCAAGACCAATGGGACCTTTTCTGCACAGCTGCTCCCCATCCATTCAATCCCCAGCTTGTACAGATGCATGATGGTGTTCTGTCCCAGGTAAGTAACTACTGCACATATACACTGTAGAAAGTTCAAATAAATACCCCAAAATCTTTAATCAAAAGGTATGGATACACAGGTAAACTGACAGACTGAGGTTTGCTACAGCATTTCAGCTAAGTAAGAGAATCTGTTTTAAGGAAAGAATCAGTAGTTAGCTGAGTGGCACTGAAAAAGAAGCAGGTTACAACCCGCTCCATCACTGAGCGGATTACTCGGAAAGACAGTGTTTGAATATAGAAAAGGGAGAAGTCCATTTGTAACACCCGATTATATTATCAGATACAAGCTGGTCCCAATCTAGGTTTCATTTGCAAGGGAGGCAGGGAAACAAACTATATGCAAACAGAGATAATTTTTTTTCTCCCTTGCCCCAAAAGATCACCTTCAGTTAAAATAACTGCATTTGCTTGGACTGTGTTCACAGTTCTCTCACACGTGCACTCTATGGCCTAATACAGGTTTTGGCAGGCATGCTTGAAGGAACAGACTTTAAGACCGTAGTGTCATCAGGTTTTGCCCCAGAAACTTATATGACAAATTTGTGCCTTTTACATTGCATCTAAAAAGAGAGATCACACTTCCTACAGCAAATTACACAGCAGCCCGTGCTGCACAAGAAGAAACACTATGAATTCTTTGGCAATAAATAAATTTCAAGCAATCTTAGACCCTAAAAATACCATCTAGTATAGTATGGTTAAACTATGGTTAGTGCTTTGAGTGTAAAGGCAGTAGTTTGGGTTTACTTTATGCTGCCTGTGTAGGAGTGGAAGAAGAGAAAGCAGAGTTAAGTCACCATATGCAAGCTCAATGGTGAAAGAATAGCATTACCGAGGTATGGACATAGAAATATTGTACATATCTACAGGAACCCTTAAATGGTCCCTACCTACAAATAACTGGCTGTTGAGCTGCAAGCGGAAGTGTCCCTCAGCAGGTGCCTCCAGAACCTTCTTGGGGAGGCTGTCCACCTGGAGAGAGGTTTGCTTGAGGTTCCTCTCCGCTCGGACATAGTGCCACTGGTTGTCATTCAGGGGTGTGGGAGACTGCACGGTGGCTTCTGTGGGGCCATTCCCAACATCTATGGAGAATGTGATCTCTTTGGGGGCTGGAAAAGATAAACAGAAGTGAAGAGGAAGTGAAGGTTTGAATTAAATCGTGGTTTTGACATCAAGAAATCTTACATAAATATAGGGTCCATTAACTTTTATGTCGGCAAATAGTACAGCATCATTTACCTCCCATCTCCTACACAGCAGCTTATACATAAATCTAAGCCTGCAGCCTCACTGTTTGATCTCTGCTGTAATTATTCTTGGCTGTGGGTACCCATCTTTTTTTTTGCTATAACAATTACAGTGCTCTAGAAATAGTAGTTCTCTTTTTGAAGTAGAAGTGCCAAATGCTCTACAAAAGTCACACAATGGTAGCAAAAGATTTTGGACAAATAATGCTAAGAAGGAAGAAAGGATGAAGGAGCTTTTTCTGACTAAATCTTTCAAAATGCATGTACTTAACAATTATAGAACTTGGCTGCATATGGTAGGAGAGAATCCTACAAGCATTTGTTTGCCTGAATAAGCCTGACCCAAGAAGCAAGGAAAAACAGATGAGCAAAACTAGTCCATTGGTGATCCTCAAGAGGCATATCTAACACATGTCCAGAGATAGTAAGGCTCCTAGAAACAGAATGATAATTGAAAAACAACAGCCACATAAAGGAGTCCATCTTGCTCTCCTGGAAGCCTGAAAGGGCCAAAACTTTTTAATGTTCTTGATACTGGTTATTTTTCCCCTTCCCAAAATGCTAACTACACCAGAAAGACCAAGAACCAGGACAACAGACCACACAACCAGAAGGTTGTGGATTGAAAATTCATAAAAACCTGTTATTTCAAGCACAACAAATTGGATAGGTCTGGTTTTGGAAGCTGCTTCTTAGACAGTTAAGATAGGAAACACTCCATGGGGATAGCAAAGATCTATTCTGAGCCCCTGCATCTGCTAAAAGGCCGATTCCCTTCGAAGCAGCTGGTCTGTGGAGCTTCCTTGATACGAGGCCTTTAGGCTGCAAATTCCATCTGGCAGCAAGAAACACAACACCAAACTACTAATGAGAAATTTGAGTTTAAAAGACAAGACTTTCCCCAAACTTTTAAGTAACTCATTTCTCTAGGAGCACGGATTTAACACACATACAAAAGCTTTCACTAAACAATCCTCTTAGTTGCTTACAGTATTTGCTATATTTGATATCAAAATGCCATTTTTACTTCTATATCCCTGAGAATGAAATGCAGTACACTGAAGTACAAGCAAATTGGACTTTGATGTGCAATTAACAGTAAATCATACCTCATTACCTTGTGATAATGCACCATGACATTTACCATTGGTTTAATGAATCGAAGGGCCTTGGGGCCCTGTTTTATTAAATTTTATGTTGGGGTTATTATAAGCATATTATAAAATGCATAACACTCAGTTTGTTTTTCCTAAGCTTGACAGAACTTGGAATACAGAAGTCATATTTCATGTCAAAGCCACGTTACTCTTTTGTCACTAATAAATATTCAAAGTCATCAGAACAGGAGTGAGGCAGAACCTCACTAATTAAGTTCCCTGCTACTCTCCTTTATATACTGGGTAGCAGTTATATGCAGTCACTTAATAGATTTTGAAGTATTCGAGGCCCATTACAACTGTGACTAACTTATCTTGCATTAGCATCCTGCCCTTCATAGACTCTCAGCTCTTGCTGTACCATACGCACTGAGTTCCTCTGAAACACTAGGGCTGTATCAGACTGGATATGTTTCTGATACAGAAATAAAAGTAACCATCAGAGTGGTTGTATTAAATTTTTCAACTTTCAACTTAAATTACAGGTCTACAGGCACATCTAACCAGCGGCTTTTTCTCTAAAGAGCAAAAACAAAAAAGTGTTGAAAAAGTAAACTCAGTCACCTGTCTAAGAAAGATAAACCTAGCCATAACAAGATTAAATGTAACGACCAAGGCTATACAGGGAAACTCTGAGAGGAGAGGAAGATAAGTCTAGATTAATGAGTCTTTAAGTCTCTATCTTATACTCTTCAGGCACCTCCAACTGCCTCAAGACAGAAGAAAAACTGTCCGTCCAACTTCCCTGCACATGTCAACTTGGGCAAACACACCTAGATTCTCAGCAGTGAAACTTACAGCTTATTTCAACTCGTATGAAGTCTTTAATCCCAAGGTTTTCCAAGAACACCCCGGAGATGGCAGTAGTTTTGAAGAAGAAGGAGATGTCTGCGCTGACCTCAGCGTGGAAGGTGGGGAAGTGCAGGTAGGCGGCCTCCGTGTTGAAGGAAGCGGCGTTCCAGAACTGTCCTGCAAACACAACCCCCTTCTCTATAGTTAATTTGCACACGACAGCAGCTGTGAGCTGCACGTGGAAAGCCACCTTTCCTCAGATAAATATATTTTAAAAAAACAAAAAAAAACCCCAAAAAACAAAACATAACAAAACGAAAGAGGGAACATTCTGTACCTTTGGAAATTGAGAAGAGCTAGTACTTACTGTCTCCATAGCAACGCAAAGGGCCGATTTTCCAAGCAGCCTCAGAATTTGATCTGTTTGTGTCAGTGATCACTATCTGAGTTACAGGCAAATGGTCTTTGAAAGCAAGAAGGCCGGTATCATTTGTCCTGGATTATAATAAACAAACAGAAAGAGACAGATTAACCGCAGACAAAATCCCCAGCATTCCTTATGCAAAGCAATATTTGAAAAATGCTTACTTAAAGATGAAAGGTCTTTTGCAGAATTACCTAGAACTGCGACCAGTATGCGCTGCTTAAGATACGCACGTGCGCGTGTATGCTTTATGCTCATACATAATACTGACCACTGAAGACACTGTAGCTGGATACGTGATACTGTCTGCTAAGGATGGTAACTGCGTTTCTGCAGTGCAGAACGATTGCGAAGCTGAGGCAGTGCTGCCATTCTGCCTGACGTGCATTAATGTAAACCGGGCTGTGCTCGGTATCCTTAGCAGGATGAATTTGATGTGGATCAGGTATAAGTCCAAGTCTGCATGTCTGTTAAGTTAGCTGGAGACAGATAATGGCATTTTTGCTGGCTCTATGCTTTATCCGAGCAGCAAGAGGACATGCGATACCTGATCCAGCATGCTGTTAGCACGGGGCAGCCAGACAATACCTAATCCAGCTTCAAGATGGCTGGTACACCACTGACTCAGCACACCGCGAAGACGGTTGAATGGGCAGAGTGAGTTTGGACTGAATCAGCCTTTTGCATTACGTGCCTGTGGAAATTTTGGTTCAGCAACCGAAATACCGAAGGCTGATTTACTGCATTGTCGAACTACAGTCTCTTGTTTGTATCAGCTGGGCTTATTCTTCAGCTGTGACTAACTTACACACAGCTGTTAGGAAGGAAGAAAAAAGAGAGAAAGATTCCTAAAGGATCATTTCTTTGTTTTTACTCTGAGTGTGCTGGGCAAATTGTTGTCCTCAAAATGCAGCACAGCGTTTCATGGCAGCCCTCGGGTCCCTAAGCTGATTCAGTGGCTTTGACTCTGGCAGGGTATACAGATGTGCGTTCATCCCGCTGTACTTCATGAACTGAACTGAGTCCCTCGGGCATCCAACCCTGACCTTACGAGAGCCAAACTGCCCTCTCGAGGTATTTCTCTATCGATTGATTATAGAGAGGCGAGTGCTACCGTATCTTGTCTCCACAGCGATGAGGTTTTTTTTCCCCTAGCTCCTTTTCTCAGGGTTGAGGTCTGCTGTGCATCTGGGCACATAAGCCTGGCAGAGCATCCTTCATGGAGATGAATCTGTCGTGTTGGAGAAAAAGCTCCCTACCTCTCCATGGCCCAGCAACCTGCATGCAGGGTCTGGACTCAACTCACCTGTATGCTCAGAGGTGAAAGACTACATGCTGCACGTGGGGATGCCAACAATGAACGGATCCAAAATGCCAATAAACCTAAACTTACACCCACTGCTCTTTCAGGCAGGTATGACGCAAAGCCTCAGGAAAAAGGTATCGCTTTTTGAGCGATGCAACTGCCAAACAGTCCAACGTCCCAGGCAGGATCCCAGACTACCTACATGCTGCTCGTAACGCCACCTTCCACAAACATACCTCTCATTATAGTTCCAGCTGTGGGAAGGGACGCAGGAGTTCAGCAAAGAAATAATAATCAGGATGAACACCGTGGCTGTGCTCTGACACACAACCTCAGACGTTTGCTTGGCTAAATGCTCTACTCTGATTAATGTTAGAAAAAACAGAAGGGATATTTTGATCTTTTTGATAAAGGCTGCATACATTTCATTTATTTTTCATTGTTTCTAATTGCATGCAGCACAGTTAATTGTCTCATAATCCCAAGGGGAAAAGGAGAGGTACTCTATCTGACCCTAACATTTTTTTCTTGCTTCAGTGGGTGTCTGACATGCAGATAATTACAGACAAAGTGCAGCAAGATGAAATTCCCAGGCACGAGGCAGAGTGGTGCCTTCAATACAGACCCAGAAGGAAAAATACCATGTGTGAATCAAAAATACATGGTCTCCAAATCTCTTCACGGAGGTCTCTCAGCAGCATACTCATCTAGCTTATTGTATCAATCTTTGAATGTTAGTGTAAATGCTCTCAACAGATTATGGAACAGTTGTAACAATAGCTGAACTATTTGAGTATTTCTTAGGAAGATAATTAAATAAGGTGTTTCAGTGGATGGGAGGAAGAAGAGCAGGCAGAATGAATGCAAGAAAAGCAGAAAGATGCACAGAAAGAGGACATAAAATATGCAATATATACATGAATAACTAAGCTGGCATTTACTTTTTAAAAAATAAAATTAAAAAAAATCACAAAATATTTATGGAGGTTTCCTGCAAATTTCTTTTCATTCAAAAAATAGTGCAGTCTTTTGACTAGCTATGATCAGCATTAAAATAAAAATCAGTATCTTCCTACAGCTACCAGTGAAGATATCTACAAAAAAAATGAAATGGTGACATTTTAAAGATATCTATTCCACTTCTCTGAAAACTGCATTGCTTATTAGATATTCTGTTATATTGCATGAAGTTCTTTTATATGGAATTTTATGATTCTGAGTTTTTACTTGTTATATGCCAGTGTCACAGAGAACTTTAGTAGCATAGCTCAACTTTGAGAAAGAAAAATATTCTAGAACTAATAAAAATCTTCACTTTTATGTTAATGCCTTGAAAACTCAATCAAGTTTCTCTTGAAGCTCAAACAGCACATTTTATGCATTTTATTCTCTCACACATGGAAAAAAGGACTTCTGTAAGGATGTGTATTCTCATACAAGCAGACACTGAAATAAAACCTATCAGAAAAACATTCTGCACTTTAGAGAATGTGTTAATGACAGGAACAACGTACCTATTCTTGCAGTTTATTATTATTATTTCATGGTGGGAAATCAAGATTTTGGTGAAAAGTCAACACCTAGGATGTTTCAGCTAAGAAAAGCAGAAAAGAGATTTGAAGACATTATGCAGACCCTCATGGGAGCTAAAATTTGAGCAACTTAAATTCCTGGTATTCTTGAAGTTAAACTTATTTCAGACTCCATTTCTTACAACGCACCATGATTCCTCCTCTCTTTACATGGTACACCATGGCAGCCCCTTAGATATGGTGTATTATGCCTCAGACAGGAGCAAAAGAGCTTCATGTACCTGTACAATAATTTCCTGGAGGCACTGCTGTGGCACTGCAAAATACAAATATTCCAGGGTTTGGACAAAACATTTGGAATTTTGCCTGAAGGGGGCTTGGGGATCACTTTTAATGTACTACAGTTTTCAAAGAAAAAGTGCTGTTTTCTGATGGAAAGCATCTGCACTATGATGTGCACATACCTGATTTTATCTTTTAAACTAAAATAAAACCTTGTTAGATTCAATATTTTTTTATTGTTCCCAGAACTAGTTTTTACTTATAGGTATTTTAATTTAGCAGTTCACATACTTTTAAAACCAGTTCGTATTTGGTTTTCCACAGCTGCTTCTCATGTTAGCCAAAAGCACTACTTTATTTCTCTTAGTGGGTTTCACATATCACTCTGTGACCACTTCCACTGAGCATGCCTTTTGTACCATGCTATGCCCTGCTTCTCAGCATTGAGAACTACGGGTGGTCCTGCCTGCAGGAGGGTCCTGGGGAGGTGATGCACCTTGGCTAGGAACGCAAGTTAAGTACTGATTTCAGAAAAATCAAAGCAGGTTTTATCCTATTCCTGAAAGGAGTCCTGTACACGCAGAAAATGCTACAAATAAATTAATAAACTTGGGAGGTAGACCTGCTTACCTGACTTGGGACTCAGTTTGGCACAAATTCAGGTGAAAATCTGAGTGTTTTTCAGAGGGGGGAAAGCACCCTCAATGAACATATGTTTCTCTGAGCTCTTTGCATAAAGGGTAGTATCAGTTTGTACTTCCCACAAGCAAAACCAAAACAAATCCAATAATGCCCTTTAAATTAAATCGCTGAAATATTTTTAGTTATGGGTATTAAATACAGTTGGATGTTATCTATTTATCCATGTCTGAAGATTAATGTCTATCTACTCAAAGGACTTCCTCAATAAGCCATGAGGCATGTTACACATCAAACAAATGCTCTGTGTATGGGGGGAGGGGCCGAAGGAAAAAAAAGAAAAAAAAAATTTCCCTACAAGTGCAGCAATGCTAAAGGTGATAGTGCAGCAGCTGGATAATTCAAGATGTAGCACAGGTAGTCTTACCTGTAAATGACAAATAACTATTTTGATAATAACGTTAAGAAACTATTCTTCTTCTTCCTGGCTACCAATAAAAGCATGTTCAAAAAAATCTCACTCTTTGGTATCCTAACAGTGTAAGTCACCATAAATTGGTAATCTCTAGCTAGCTGTTTCCATATTTTTTCTAACAGATGGTAGAGCAGTGGTGCCATTAAATATAATTTCTTCTTGTATGATCCCCTATTGGTATGTTTTCTTCTTGTACATTAATGAAAAATCTGGTGGGGTCTGAGCCTCAGTAGCTCAGATATTCAGTACAGATTTTCATGAATGCAGTACGTTTGGGGAAAAGAATACTATCATCATCAGATGTCAATGAACTGCATGAGGAACAGGCCAGTGAAACAGTCTTCTATCAGAAAAAGTTTTGAGCCCTGCACAGGACATAACATTAATAATCCAAAGGAATACATTTTAATTGCTATCTTACCCAGCAGCTGCATCCAAAAACACTTTACTGGGTACAATAATGTAGAGCCAGAATACAGAAAAAAAAACAACAGCAGAAGGGGACATACCTACTAATTGAAGGCAAGATGCAGTGGCTATATTTTGCTGAATTAGAGAAGAGGTACAGAGAAAGAGTTTGGTAATGATGGTAATGAACTGATTCCTGACACCTCAGGGGCCTGCTACAGTCAGCTCTCTGCAGGCAGCTTTTCTAGTTTGTTGACAAATGCAGTCATGAAGGCAGATATCCAAGACAGCTCTATACAGGCCAGGTCACCTCCGGCAGGGTTTATTTATGAGCTCACAGGCTCTGTGGAGTTGCCTGCCCTGCTTCTGGGGGAACAGATTCAGTGCAGGATGGTGGCTGAGCAAACAAATCCTGTCAAATTTGGGCTCGTCAGCGGCTGGGTTTCTCTGCCCTGCTCTCCTCAGCCCTTCCAGTTTTAGCATCCTGGCTCTGGCACAGCTTTGCACAAATATAGCTTGTCCAAAGAGCACTTCATTTGCTTCCACGTGGCTTTGCTCTCCTCGAACAGAGCTGGATATACTCAATGTATCTCTGGGAGCCAGAGTGTGTCTGACAATAGTAATATCCCCTTTCCCTTTCCCTCCCCTGCCGCCTTCTCATCTCCTGTGGTTTCCTTGTTGCTTGCAGTACCCCCAAGGCGTGGTAAAGACGTAAATGCATGTTACTTTGGAAATGGGAAGACTCAAAGGCTTAGTTCCCCAGAAAAAACACTGTTCTGGAAAATAAAAGAAGAGGATACTCCTATAATTTGAATAGTAAGACTGGAGAAGAGAAATACAAGATGGCAATCAGCTACTGGTTGGAATCAACACTGTCCACCAGACTCTGCTGAGGTGTCTGAGCTTCCTGTACAAAATGACTTCCAGAGATGCCGCTCTTTCTGTACAAAATAAAAAGCTGTAAAGTTCTCCAAATTCACAAGGTTTCCACATGAATGCAGTCAGTAAGAAGTAGGTTTGGTTTGATGACTGGCTTCAGTCAAGTGTTTGCATTTGAAGTGGAAAATGGATTCCAGAGAGACCAAAGGAGCAAATGGACTTCAGGACAGTCATGCACCAGCATGGCATGAAAGAGGTTCCTCCCATGTAAATGAAAGGTTTAGTGAGCAGCAAGTCTTTCATTGCCAAGGCGAGAGAACTTTGCTTGAGATGAAAGACAACATGGGAGAGGTATTTTAGGATTCAGAGGATCTCTAGAATGGACTTAAGATAACACAACATTGTCTTTATTTCAGAAATGCTTTATTCTTTAGATCAGTCTATCACTTTTCCCAAATAATGCCTGCATCAAGAATGCACCTTCTGTTTGAAACAGGCATATCTTTGAAAGACAATCGCAAATCCGTCCCATCTATACATTACTTGTCCCGACAGTTAACTATTCTCACTGTTGGGGAAGGGGAAGAGAGAGAAAGAAAACATTTTCTGAACTAGATTTCGCTTCAGTTTGCAGCCACTGGATTTCCATGAACGCTCCCACCCACTAGCAAGAGCTTTCAACAGACAAGAATCTCTTTTTTGGAGGCATGCATAAACTACAGTCAAGCCATGTTTAACATCTTTTCAGACCCCTGCTTGGGTCAGGGTGACAACTTATGCCTCTTCTCCCTCAGCAGAGGTCTCCTCCCATTCTCCAGCAAATACCATGAAGCTGTTCCACTGTTTTGCAGTGACAGAATTAGCTGTCATCATACTGCTGAGTTTGGAAGTATGGTAAGGAGCTGGATGGAAAAAAAGACTTTTCAATGCTTTAATAAAAAGAAAGGTGAAAAATACAAAAGCCTTCCCCCTATAGCATGCAACCAATTATATTCCTGTTCATCTGGCCAGCATAACTCCAGGCGGGCTAACTTGGTGTCAAGTAAGAGCCCAGAAATAGCAGCTGGCTCAGGTGTCTGCTTAGATATCATTTAAAAGTCATCATGCCTAGAAGTGCATATTGTGTGCTGCCAAACACCTGGCTCAGGACTTTTTTCAGGTATGTTTTCTCTTGTTTTCCATTTCTTTTGCTAGTCTGATAAATTAGTAGCTTCTTCTGCATTTAAGCCTTAGTCTTGGGAAACCAAATCAAAGCAAAATCCTAAGCCAGTCTCCACTTCAGAAGGATGCTCCAGCTATTCTGGTGAGTTCCTACCTCAGAGCTGCAGTGAGCAGCCTGATTTATCTATAAGGAGCAAAAATGATTTTCTGGTTTTCCACTCTGCAGCACCCATTTTATTTCATGCTAAGGCAAATAAATGCATCTACTGCTGTCTTGCTCCTTCCACTATAATGTATAGCAGGTTAAAGTCACAGTTCAGCTCTCAGCAGGTTTCAGATTCAAATGCTCATTATATATCAGGGGGTCAGTGTTCTAGCAGAGAAACACAAAAGCAATCTTCAAGAGGCATGAAATTTCTTATGTTTAGAAACTCTTTGTAAAGGTCGGGGGGGGGGGGGGGGGGGGGTTAGCTTTTAAAAAGGCAACCTGCAATTTAGAACACTACCAAAGTCCAAATTTCAAATGGATTAAAACCCAAGCCAAAACACCTGAACCCCCAAACCAATAAACAGTAGGCAGTTTAGCTGAGGAAACTTCTATGCATATCCTGTTATTATAATGAAATTAGGAGAAACAAGTAGCTCTGTGAGCTGCCAAGCTAATGAAGCATGATTTCCAACATGTCTCTCCCACGAGGCTTTTCCAAAATCTAATAAAAATGTACGCTTCCTTAACTTCCTTCTTGTGGGTTTTAATTGGCTTTTTCCCCTCAGCCTGGCATAAATTTTCATAGAATGTATAATTTCTAATACTTTTGAGATTTCCTCATCTCTGCTAAAGATGTTTGAAATGTGTCTGCTTGTTCAAAATCACTGGGTATGGGGGGGAAATAGAGACAAACACCCACAGCATAACTCGCTTAGGTCTCATTTCCGTAGGAGTCTCAGCCGAAACATTATAAAACTGCATTTAGCTTTCACCTTGTATTGGTTTGTACAACCTAGTGGTGCACTGTCCTGCAATCTCAGACTACAAGCCCAATGCCCTGCCAGTGTAACACACCCTGCTCTGCTTGTGTACTAGCTCACCAAGAAGCAAAGTGTGGATTATGAAAAGAGCCAAGCACCAGTAAAAACAGATGCTTTTGATGCTCATGTACAAACCTCACCAAAGTGCATCCGATAACCAAACATTAAAGAAAAGATAGACTAACATGCACAGCCAGGCCCTTCTATACAAATCTATACAAATCACATTCATAACCGAACATTTACATAAAGATCTTCCTGAAGAAATCCCCTTGCAGCTATGATTTTTGAAAGTGAATAGTGACCCCAGGGATATAAAGGGTCCAAGCAAATAATCACACTGTCTGGAAATTGAGCAACCAAAAAAGCCTAATACTTACAGTGACAAGTCATTTCTGAATTATTTTTTGTTTCAAGACCCCTTACAGTTCCTTTCTACTCATTCTCTTTTAAGTGAAGGTTTCACAGGGATAATTCGGACACTATTTCAAACACAGTAGCCTATTACAGCAAGACATTTCTTGTCTACTTCCATTAATCGTAATTTCTGAACTACTCGAGGTTAAAATCTCTTTTTTTTTTTTTTTTTAGAGAAAGGGCAGCAGCTCCTATCAGTGAGTGGTCCAAAAGGGAGTGAGGGTGAAGCAGAATTTTCACATGTATTCATGATGTACTTTCAGCAACACTCATCTGGCATTCCATACACAAATATGGAATTAATTGGAAAGTTCACCAACTAGCTCTCAGCTGCTGGAGAGTCTCTGAAGCTGCAGAGAATAGGAGAAGGTTATGAAGATGGCCTTTGCAAATTCATGAGGCATTGGGGCACCACAAAGGTCCAAGCCCAAGGAAGGCTTTGAATGTTCATGCTGCAAGTCTAAAACTTCCTATGGAGATGGAGCCAAAACCTAAAGAAGCCAAAGAAAGTCTTTCCAGTGACTTTAAAAAGCTTTGGACCCAATGTAAAAGAAAGTAAAGGCAGATACAGATATATTGTTTCATAAGAAAAAGACAAGTGGTTTTGATAGTACAGGTTTCTTGTTCTTTAGCTGTCTGTACCTGGTTTTCACTGTCTATGCCTGAATTTTCTGCTCTGATGTATACCCATGCACCAACCTCCTAAAGCTTTTATTCATGCAATGCTCCAGTTGAACCAATGCAAATTTTTAAACAAATAAAGTGACTGGATTTGGCATTCAACAACAAATATTTTTTGAAGACAACCCATCCCAGCAACCTGCTTAAGCCAGATATCTTGTCTTTGGTTCAAATAAGAAATTTAAGATGAAATCAAAAGGACAGATTCTAATTTGAATTTCATTCTCATTTGTTCATACTCAAGTCATTCAAGCTTTCCGAGCTGTGAATCAGGAAAAAATTTAAGACTTCTTGCCCTACTTTCTATCCCCAGCTCTCACACAGACACTACTATACACGTTAAAATTATTACCATTCTTCTCTATCTGCGTCACAGTTGCAAAAATATCTCATATCCAGACAACTTTCTTCCAGTCCACATGCACACTGTTGAATGCCCGGAAGAGATCCTCCCCAGTAAAGATGCTTTTCATTGGCACGGCCAACCCACCAAGCAAATGGCATTCCATCTGGATGAAAGGGAAAAAGAGGGGGGAAAAAAAGAGAAAAGAGAAAAAGAGAGAGAAAGAGAACTTGATAAGCAAATTGGATTCTCCTGAGAATGAAAAAAAGAATGGAGGTGGACATGTTAAATAATACGGAAAGAAAAGATGCGAACTACAGACGAAGTAACAAACCATAAACGTTGCCCAAGATCCATTTTATGGAGTACACATCGAGAAACCAACAGCTCTATGGTAATCCTGTTTGGTTTGAGGAGCAGATGTTTTCCCCATAGGACTCACATGCCAATCACCCATGAGAACCTGGCGCATTTCAGCTGCAAAGACTTTTGACGTGTGAACCCAACACCACTGTCTGCACTAGCTGTGTCCAGTATTTTTGTATGACGCTAGAAGGGAGATCTGATCACTGAAGGAGTCTGAAAACAATTCTCTTGCCACGACTCACACTGCACAGCTGTCTTGAACCACCCAGTATTGGCCAAGGACCTCTTGCAGAGTCTACCCATTTACGAAGGAGACTCTAGCTCTTAGACAGGATTTTCTACCTTAAGACCCATATATAAAGAGTAAAAATCTTCAGAAATAACACACAAACTGCCCTACTATTATGGGCTTAATACAGTTCCCCTCAAAACTAAGACCAAAATTTGTATTGGTTTCTAAGGGAGCAGGACTAGGGATTTTAATGTGCTCTCCGAGGGTGGAATTTGCAAATGCAAAGCTCCATAAGATATTAAAACATCCTAGATTAAGGATTCAGGTAGGACTTAAGTGGGGAAAAAGATTTCCCTACTTGGGAATTAACTTGTCTCTCTCTGAAGTTATTTTCTACCTACAGGAGCTCTAAGATCTATGTATTTATATAAACCAAGATAGTTTTTGTTTAAATTTCATAATCCATTATACCTCAAGCATTAAATATTAATAGTCAGATACAGTAAGCAGATTCAGCTGTAATGAAATCCATGGATTAACATTTTGCTAAGATTGACTTTGTCTTCCAGCTCAGATAACTTTTTCATTGACTTCTTAATCCTTAAATCAAGAAATGTAATCAGTTACACATACAGGTAGATGGTAAAATTTAGCAAAATTGACATATCAAGACTTTTTGATCAAAGGAGCTTGGAAAAATAAACTCCACTCCTAATGTAGAAAAACGTATCAATTTATTCTTCTGCTTTACTAACATTATTAGTTGGGAGTATTCCTCATTATACAAAGCAAGAAAGTCTAAAATATGAAATGCAATCAAGGTTAACTGTAGAGTGTAAGAGACTAATTAAAATGAGTTTTAGAATCACTTGGCAAAATTAATTTGTATTTGTTTTCCTTCTAAGCTTAGACTGCTGAACTGTAAATTCATGAAAAAAGGAAAATAAAAATAGGAAGAGTAACTCCATTCTCATGATACCAACAATTAAGACATGATGAGCTTGACCAATACCCAGTGGTACTCATTAGAAAAACACAATTCAAGAACATCTAAGTATTCATCTTACAAAAACATGCACACTCATTTTAGGTGTCGTATTATTGTCAACACATTTATGTTTTCTTTCTTTTTTTTTCAGCTGATTTTCCTGCAGAAGTTGATTGCTGCAGCCAGTGAAACAGGTCTATACTGTATTATTGGGAAATTACTTGGTAAAGCTTGGAATTGTAATGTTAATTGAATAAAAGGGTGATTTGTCTAGGAGTTGAAATAGATATTATACAGAAGTGCTTAATCTAATTTTTAAAGTACCCATTCTGGAAAAAAATATTTAGATAAAGATAAATCCTTCAGGCCATCAGCAAATAATGGTATTCATTAATCAAATTCAACCTGTGTCACATATTCTTTTGGCAGAAATCATTATATACTTAAACATAAGAGTGAAATAAGCAATCATTCACAGGAATTAAGTATGAGTAGTTTTCTGATGTCTTTTTCAGATCTGTTGTTATTTGCTTTATTGAGCAATACCAAGCAAACACATACACATTCAGATTTATGATATAGACTGGGGAAGTGGTAGAGCCACCACAGTTTGAGTCATTTACAACTAAATTAAATACAGTGCTAAAAAACAGAGCATTCAACATTACAAGGAACAATTTTAGATTGTCAAGGGAACAGACTATAAAAAAACAGTGTCTTTTCAAAAATTCTATGTATTAGGCAGAGTTCTGCCACCCTTTACTCAACATGACTAAATTTTTCTCCCTAACTAGTCCCTTAGAAATCAATTGTAGTATTAAGGAAAATTATGCATGAATCTTCAAAACTCTTTTCCACATGCTTAAATTTTAACACGAGTAATCACAGAGCTATTCAGCAAAGCTCTTAAATCTACTTCAGCAATGTCCAAAGTGTTTAGGAATTACTGAAACATATATTTTATGTCATATAATGCTGAAGTAATGCAATATTTCACTAGCAACTCCAGTCAATCTATCCCTAAGTTCTTTCCAGAAAGTTTACACTGTTATACCTTGGCAGAGCTGGTGGATGCCTTGCACTGAGATTGAGTTTGGCCAAGAGGTGTTGATTAAGATTCTTTCTTCTAAGCCTGTAGATTTGTTGCAATATCTTCACTTCTGTAATCATAGTATTACCATTTTTTCAAAGCATTATCAATTCAGCACCACCTCAAAATGAATTAATTTCCTTTCTGTGGTGAAGCCACAGACTAAGTTAATGATGTTAATCAAGGATTTAACATGGCCCCATAAACTAATGGTTACATAGGTGAGTAGAATTCTGCTTTAAGATTTCTAAGCTAAAAAAGTCCATTTAATAAGAAGTGCTACCAATTCTTCATTCTGTGCTTATGTTCTATCTAGTGACACATTATTTAGTCAAAAAAGGTAGTCAAAAGCCTACTGCACAAATAAAAGCATTCTTTTCCATGTGGTTTTGTCCATTTAGAACTGAAAAAAAATCCACTATAATAAATTTAAGGTTGTCTTTGAACTCCATACTATGGCTCTGAAGGAGAATATGTATGAAAAAAATCCTAAACCAAGCAAAGCAAATAAGCCCCAAGTGACTGAATTCACCAGTAAAAGAACAGAGACCAGATTCTTTCAAGGGATTTTTTCCTGTACTGCTCAAACTGCCTTTGGAAGGTTTTAATTTTGATAAGAAAAATCCACAAAAAAGGCAATTTTTTTTTTTGTTTCCTGCAGAGGACAATAACCCTTTCTGTGATGATGCTGTCTGGGAGCATTTACAAACAGCTGTGATATTTACATCACTGTTTTTACAATAATTTAATGCGTTATTGATTAAGAGAACTGAGCAGGCAGGCAGTATTTTTAATCAAACCAAGTACTGCTACTCGTTCACGCTGCCAGGCGCAGGCTGCAGAAAGTACGGTTGGCACAGGTCTTCTGAAAGGAAAGAATAAGGGGTCTCATCTTCCGTTGATGACCTTGGCGTTTCCCTCTCCCTGTCTCCATAGGCTGGGCCTTTGTCGTCTACTGGTCTATTCAACAGCTACTGCATGTATGTATCTGAATAGCCAAATAAGACTTTGGAAACCCTGGCATATATAATACTGAAACACATGGACAAGAAGTCAGTTTTCTCCATCCAGCAAAGCAGAGAGAGGAAACTCCTTTCAGATATCAGTTCTTCAGCAGATCTCCGGTACCTGCTCTATCAATGCACTTAACTAAACTATTCATTGTTAGTTCTCTGTATGAAATCTGTTTCAGCAGAAGCAAGGCTGGCATGGACTGTACAGTTCACAAGCACAGAGGCTGAGAACTATGAAGAGAACAGCAGACACATGGAGGTTGTTTCCAATGATCTTTAGAAGGAGATGCAGTTTGAGATCAAATTCACCTGCAATGCGTATCTGGCTCTTCTAGTGACAAGAATGGCTGAACACATATTCGGTGTCCCTCTATCAGCTTACAAGAAAATATCTGTCCTCTTAAATCTCCCTTGTACTGACAGCTCGCTCATTTTCTGTATTAGAAGGCATTGACATTGCTAGCAATACAAGTTATTTGTAAAGGTTTTAGGCTTGCTCATGTTTTAAATGGCAGAGGTTTTTTTTCAAAAATTATTTGCATAGGCACTCACAAGCTGGAGCAGGGGGAGAAGCAGTGTATTCCAACAGCATTTAGGACTAAATTACTACGTATATAAATCCCAAGCAACTTCTGTGGACTCGGTTTACCTTTATATAGGCAGAAAGTCTTAGCATTGGCTTTTATGTTTATACAGCATGAGTTAAAGCAAAGCTATGCATTCTTAACAGTATTCTATTCAAAATATTTGTTAAGATTTGTCTGCATCATTTGCCAGGTGGTTCTTGTTATTGCAACAAATGAAAAATCTAATGATGGAAATATACCAAGATAAACTGGATCCCTTGTTAAACTCCTGTGCTGTATAAAACTAATTACATACCCCTAACACAGGTAAGGCTTTTGGGGTACCCACGTTACTGAACCAGGTCAGTTAAAGGTTTTTTCCACCACCACAGCAAGTCAATTTATTTATATTTGTCTGTGGAAACACTAAAACCATATTGTGTTGAAATAACATTCTCTTGGCAGTCTTCATGTTCAGTTTTTTCTCCAATATCAAACTGAGTTAAGCAGAACTGAATTTGCTAAATCTTACATCTATACATCTTGCTGATGAAAATGTAGATTAATTTACATCTATGGTATTTTGTCTTATAAGGGAAGATTCACGTATCAAGAGATAGTGTAAACTGGAAAACTATTGACTAGAATTTCATAATGCCAATTCTTTGCTACTGCACTCAAAATATCTGTTTGCACTAACCACTTCAACAATATCAAATCCTGCAAATGGGTCACCTGATACACTGAACATTATGTGAAACAAGCAGTTAGCAGATTTTTATATATATATCTGTATATACACACACACACACGTATGAGGCAATCTCAACCTGAATAAATTCAGAGGCCTATCCAGAGTACAAATTATGATCTCAGCTAATCCATGTTTAAAACTCTCTTGAAAAAAAATGGAGAAGGGGGTAAAAGAGTAAGAACAATGGAAAACTGTAACAATATTTTTGGTAAGAGTTTACCAAGGTCTTGTTTTCCCATGCTTGATTTTTTTCCATCACAAAATTTTTCTAGCCTTTTTTATCAGAATTTTAAACACTAAATTGAAGTAAAACCAAATTCTCCCCCTTCAGCCTTTTTAGCAGGGAAAAAAAGTACACTTTGGAGAAATCAATGAAAAAGTACTTATAATAATTGTGGACAAAATTATGGACAAATTGGAGAAATATTCCATATTTAGTGGATAACACAAAATTAATATATTCTTAGAGACTGTTTGTTCAGTGAAGAGGTCTATGGTGTTGACTTGGAATCTGTATTGGTTTAAATGACATCTCACACCTCTGGGAGTATACACTAATAATGCAAAGCGAGGTGAACTTGGGCTGTGCTGTATTAACCAGTATGCGCTACCCATTCTTTGAAGTGGCTGCTGAGATTTAACAGTGGAAGAAAGTTGCTCTATGGTTTACAGGCCCTAGCGAGGGCCTCGTGGCTTGTCCCCAGCCAAAGGGAAGCAACACCCTCCCTCCAAGGTAGCAGGCTCTCTGCTCTTCACAAACAAACCCCTGTTTTTAACTCAAGATCAGGTTATCTTGGAAAAAAAGGAATATATGTAATATGGACCAGGGAAAAAATGAGAATTCCCAATGACATGGTTCCATTCAACATTACTCACTGAGTGAGCCACCAAGTCGTCCAGTTGTTTTTGTACCATATTGCTCTGCTTCCGTATGGACACACCTGTTTTATGCCTGGCTCTTCTCTTTTCAGCACAGCCATAACGACCACCTAACCTTTCCTCCCTTTTACTCAAAACCTTCCCCATGGCAATTGTGCAATTCAGTTTTATTGTCCTTTTTCTCTCTTAAAACTAACCCACATACCACTGCGCTGATTTTCAGAGATGACAAACATGACTGCGTTGGAAATCACAGCTGGTCAAACACTGCAGCAAGACGGATGCCATTCTGTACTGAGTAGCAATGGTGCTGGCCAGTGTTATTAAGATTCACATTGAATTTGATTTCAATTTCTGGTCAGATCCTGTAACCCTTATTCAGAGCAGCTATCCAAAAGTGAAGTAGTCCTGCTAATGTCAGTGGGCCTATTCCCTGGGCACATGTTACTTAGTCACAAAGTCTGTCCCTCATTTTAAAATTATTTGGTTAAGTGTGGTTAGGAAAAGGGGAAAGAAGAGCAGTACTTAGCTGACATTTTCTTTCTCATTACTCAGCTTTGCTGCCAAGGTGTACTGCTTTCATACAGAGTCCCAGGCTGAAGTCATTGCTTAAAAAAGGAAAGAAAAAAAATATGCAGCAGCATTTGTCTGCATCTCTTTCTCTTAAGCAGAGAAACTACATCTCCCACTGGAGCAGCTCTTATCATGGTGTGCTCTGTTCTTCGGAGTTGTTAAGATGTTCTCACAGATGAGAAGGAGCAGAAAGAAGGTAAACATGGACCTTTGCTTCTTCTAGATTTAACAGGAGGCTAATGAGCAGAACTGCTGAGCTGCAATGACAGAGTTGTGCCATCGCACACTAACAGAGCTTCAGTAAACGCAAAATCATCATCAATCCTTTGACAGACAGATTCAAGGATGGGCATAAGGATTTCAGACCCAAACACTTTTATATGCTGAGGAAGATTGAATCTACATCCAAGCTAAAATTTTATGCCTCATGAATGTCTCTGCTGAAGGCCAAAGAAGGCTGAAAATATTATGAGTACTTGCATTCTCCTCTACCAGCTCAGGCTGGGTTGTTTTCTCAATAAATTTCTGGCCAAGTGACAAGTTTCCTGAAAGATGCAAGTGGGACTCCAGCCAGCAACAGAAACTATGGGAACAGCTGAAGGCATGCAGGTTAGGAAGAAAGAGCAACAACAACAACAACAAACCAACCAAAAACCAAAAATGCAGAGAAGATTACAGCTTTTAGGGACAAATGAAAAAACAGAGAAAATATCAGCTTTGAATCCTCAGGAGTTTTGCTGAAGATGGACTCGATATCCTACCCTGCTGAAACAAAAAATATATCTTCTTTCCTTTATCTCCTGTACTCCAGCTCAGCTTCATTTCAAACCTGTCCCTCTTGCTTTTAACTCCTTTTCCTTCTCCTCGTTCCCCTTTTCCTTTCCCATTTTCTCTGTTCAGTCAAATTCCTCCAGGTAAATTCAGATAAACAAGTCCTTTACAGACTTAACAGATTGCCTTAACAGATAGGCCTATGACATTGACGCACATCCTGCCACATCCTTACTCTGTGCTGGGACCAGAAACCCGTCAGTGGCCTGGATTCAACTGCAAGTGAACAATGACCGTGGATAAGCCACAGTGGGCTCCAGCATGACCCTGCCTGGGCCAGAGGAGCAGGTCCTGCTCAGCAGATGTCTGGACATTTTTTCCTATGTCATAGGGTATAGCCAGTAAGAATAATGGCAATAGGATGATGCCATCATTTGTTGCCCTCGCGCCACTTATTCGGCTCCCACGTATTCATTCTCAACCTCTTTCACAAGTACAATGTCACCCATTTCCACTGAAAGGTCATCTCCTGTGGTGGCTCAATACAGTGCCCAGGACAATGGTCTTTTGTTCTTAACCAGTTTTTCCACAGAAGTATAAAAATAGTTAGTGACAGTAAATAGTAGCAAGTGCTGAATTAATGGATTAATAAACAGAAGATAAATCAGATCTTGTCATTCCAGTTCTTGTGAAAATGCCGTGGGATACCGAAGGATCATACGTGATTAAAACTGGGCGTTCTCTGCATCTGCAGCAGACCAGTGCTCCTCGGTGGCTCTCCAGGGCTGAGGAAGACAACAGCAGTGACATTCACAGCCACCCTGCGTGCAGCTAGTAACACAGCCCGGTGTCTCAACGGCTCACTGAAGTCTTACCCACGTTATCTTACGAGCTCACCAGTTGAGGTGGCCAGGTTTTAGATCACCATATACCGCGTGGACTGGAGGAAAGCGTTGAAGAGATGAGTGAGTTTGTAAACTTAGACAGATCATATGCTCTTCTGCAGAGCTTTCTTTTTAAAGTGTTTTACAATGGATGTGAAAGGGCTATGGTGTTAGGAGAGTCTACTGACCTAATGCACCTTATAAACTACTGTAAGGTGAGAGAAGTAGTTTATCACAGCAGCTTTTGTTCTTAAATGCTGTTTAAGTTTTCATAGAAGAAAGCAATTTCAGAGCCTAAAAATAACATCACAGAGGACAGAGGGGAATAGCTGAAGTGTCAAAGACTATGAATGGTGCGTTAAACCAAAACCCAATCATTTCATCACAAGAAAACTTAGCATTCAACTATTATTCATGGAAATGTTGAAGTGAGACAACAACTTTTACAGAACTGTAAAAACTACATTACGAGCAACTATCCCAGGCAAGACTGCCAGGAAGAAACACTTTGCAGCTCATTCATTCGCTATTGTTTTCCAGGGATAAAAAAGGCCAGATCTGGTAACTGGTATAAATGCATCTGGCTCCAGTGAAATTGGGGCAGTTGTGCTGATTTGCACTCACTGAACATCAGGCTGTTCACAGGAGGACAAAATGGTTGAGGCTGGAGGGAACCTCTGGAGACCATCTAGTCCAGCCCCCCACTTCAAGCTGTTCTGAAACAGATTTGGGTTGTAAGTATTCCTTAGACAAAATCTGTGGCTGTCTCTGCGACAGGTAAAAGCACCATCTACAGGTATGCAGCGACTGAAATGGAGGCCTGAAGGATCTATTTTTAAAGGGGGTAAAAAAGGAAAATGAATTATACATTTGATCCATTTACTCTTCAAAGATCCATTGCGACAGCTCAAGCTCTTGGGATAGAGCATGGATGAAGAGTAACAGAGGGAGCCTACCTGCAGCACTTTGCACCTTGTGCACTCAATGTGGTGCAACGGTGGAGCTGTACAGCAAAGCCCCCAGCTCTGCACAGCTACCAGGCTCATGCACTCTCACCTGCCTACCAGTCTGAGCCCTTCATCAAGAAAGTCCACAAAAATCCAGGTCTACAGCCTGCCCTAATGGTAGTCTGGAAGCCAGGGCATAACTCAGAGTGTGTTGCTCAAGTTTATGGACAACAAGTCAATTGGAGTGAAGTCGAGTGGAATTAATGCAAGGTTTAATCCAGTTCTTGCAGGAACCCATGGAAGGTTTGCTGGATCATGTCCACAGCAAAACGTAATCTGATAGACTAGAAAAAGAAAATAGATAAAATGGGGACATTTGGGACTTTTAATAGGAGACTGGATAAGTTACAGAAAAACATGCTGTGGAAAGCAATCTTTTCTTAGTCCTTTGGGAGAAACTACATACACTAATAACAGCTCTTCTCCCCCCCTTTATTTTGAAAAGTGTCTGAGTAAAAATGGAATTACCTTACTCAACAGAACTGTTTCCTGTATATGTAGTTTTAACTACCAGCATTAATAATGAGAAAAGTATCCTTATTACTACTTTTTTCCCCTCCTGCTCACATTGCACCAATACAGTCACTAGTGGCTGAAATGGACAGTCTTCTGATTTGACAACCCTCCACAAAAGACAGATTAATTTTGTTCCCATTGTGCTTGCGATGGCAGCTTCTAGGAATAATAAAAACTAGATCTGGACATAGAGACTCTTTATTAGCAACATTGATTCACGAAGCAACGAGAACACACCTTGTCTTTCAGCTCCCAGGTTAATATGGCATGGCTGACAGATAATAACATCTATTTACACGGAGTGAATCTGATCAGAAAGTCATTGGGACAAAGTCATTTCCACAGAATGCCTTTTTGAAGTGTAATCACTAACTTGTTCCTGTAAGTGGCTGATAATAACTACTGAATTTCATGGCTTAGATTGATCTTAAAAGAAATCAGAAAATATCATCAGTAAATATGCTGAATTTCTGGACTGGAATAAAAATAGAAAAACAGTCTTAATAGAACATAAATTAGAAGAGGTAATAACACTGTTAATCACTTTGAAGCTGCAATCCCTAATTAAATAAATGAGGGGATTTTCTTAAAACTGATAATAGCACTCACAGATATTATTGGGATGGTGCTTCTCTTTTGGAAAGAATCCTTTGGAAAATGAGATGTGGACTTCTCAAGTTCCCTGTAAAATTAATTGGGCAAATGAGCATCTTCGATAAGAGGGAAATCCAGTATCATTCCCCATGCAGCTTTATATAAAAAGCCAGAGTTTTGTGATTAGGGTTTGTGGTTGTTTTTTTTTTTAAAAAAAGGCAAAAAAAGTATATTTAAATTTATGCTAAACAGCTGAAAAAGTCCCTGTACACAGCATGTAATATATTTGCTGTACTCTAAAAGACAAGCATTGTAAACAACCAAAAAATGAAACCAATACCCAGAAAAGAGCTTAGAGAATAATCCAGGCACATTTCAGAGTCTTAGACTAATTATGAGCCAACAAGGCAGCTTGGACAAGCAGAGTAAAAGCCATGTTCTTAGCCTCTCCTCCTACACTTCTGTCACATCCCTACTGGATTGAAATCTCACAGGGCCAATTGAACTGGATTGTTTATTTTTTTGCTCCCAAAACGTGTTAGTCGGCAAAAGACAACACTCAGTTGTACTTAATATTAACATAACAACACCCATCTGGACATCCAGCATAGCAGTGGAGAGAGTCCAGTTTTAAGCACTTCATCAAAAAAAACCCAACTCATAGAACTGCATCCCAGTATCTCCGAGAGGCTACAAGCATTACTGCAACTCATTAAACTTCTTTACAGTCCGATGTGTTACAACATATTACAGAGCAATGGCAAATAACTAACTGCTGATTTGACACTGCTTTCAACTGCTGAGCAATTCTGCTTTCCTCAATGTTACAATTAATGCCAGCGGTTAATACCTTAAGTGTTAGAATTGGAAACTCGACTACAATAAACAAATGCAGTCAAGTTTCAACTTAAGGATTTACCCAAACTGCAGCATGGCGTTGGTTCAGCTGTCCCCGTCTCAGGCTGCAATTACAGTTCTGTTGGTCAGAGCAGCAGGGACATCATTTGTCATCCTAAGGAAGGCTGGAGTGCTGTGAAATTGGGCACTTTGGAAAAATGCAGCTGTAGCAGAACATATGTATAGGCAAGACCATGAAATGAACTGGCTCCAAGCCAGCATGTAAGGAGAAAAACAAGAGAATATAAATGAAAAAATTCATAGAATACTGTACTCAGAAGATGCCTCTATTGATATATCCTGACCAACTTTAAAGGTCAGGATGACAACAATCCGTCTTTTCTGTGGAACAGCTTAATCATTGCAGCTCTTTTTTCTTCACCCAGTTAGCAATTAGTTTACATTTTTCAAATAGATCTTCTATTTAGGTTTTGCTATTTAATTGGTTTCAGGTTCCTGTATATCCCTCTATACAACTGTAGCAAACAGGATATATACATGGGTGTGTATATACATTCATGCACAGACTGTAGTGGATAGAATATGAACTGCTCAGCTATGCTCCGTAGCTCTACTGTCACTAACAGAGACTATTATTCAGGGCAAGAGACAGTTTTCTGCTCCTGGAGCAGAAGGAAGAACTCAGCTGTAGCTTTACCACTGCAGTGAATACTGGAATGGCCAGAGGCTGCAGAAGAATGACAACCATGCAAAACCATGAGAAGCCACCCCTCCTTCCTCTTTTTCCAAACGCTGAACAGAACCACATGGAGACAGAGACTCCTTCCCCAACCACGCTTGTACACACTCACCCAAGAGTGGGGCTGGGCACTTTGGTGGACCTGGGAAATGTATCACTGTATGCCCAGTATCAAAGAGTCAGCCGCAAAACTTAACAGTTCTCAGAGATAGCACCTCCTGCCTTCTGGGTAAGATCAGGGCATCTTATCCCAATGCAGCAGAAGATGACCTGGCCTTATTCATTGATTTCTTGACAGTACTGGAGCACAGCTCTTAATTATTGAGAGAACTCCAGCTGCCACATCACTTGTGAGGATCACATAGGCTGCATGAGCATACCAAATACTTTTTAAAATCTTCTACCCACGGAATATACAGTCAACAAGGTTACAGTCCTTATTTTCAGAGTAATTAATCTTGCGTTCATTTCGTCTAATTTTCAGCACTTAACTGAGATGACTACATCAATGTGCCTTCTGTATTTAATGGCAAGAGAAAGAATCAGAGCCATTCAGTCAACCTACAAGCTTCATGAAGTAACGATCAAGATCTTTACACACAACGTAACTTTCTACGTTAGCACTTGCACCACAGCTGATGAAAGACAAACTCTTCTTGTGGGCTGCATCAAGACTGTGAATCAAAATCCTACAAGACCATCACATACATCACCATCTTTCCTTCCAACAGTAAGGATCCTTTAACCGGATGTACCTTTCTCAAGGTAAGTATAACCTACTACAAATCCTGTCTGCTACTGGTTTGGAGAGATGTAGGCATCTCCCTCATGTAGTGATGCTTGGGTGGAAACAATACAACTGAGGCAGGTAAGTATCTCTAAGACTGGCGTAGGATTTTGGCAAAGTATACGTTAATATAAGTCATTAGAGTTCTCCAACAGCTATGCAAAAAGTAACTGGGTTCAATCATTTCCATTTGACTGTCTACATCATTTGCCTGCTTTCTTTTCAAGACACGGAGCCCCAGGGGGCCAGAGGTCAGAGGAAATGAAGTCATGGACAAGATCAGACCCAAGACTCATATTTTAGAGCCAGTAATAGATTGGACACAATGGGAATCCCTGAGGGGCAAACTACCTTTAAATGTATATGAGAGCCCGTCCCTCCAACCTCTTCTCTCTACATATATGCCTGCATGTATATGTACACCTCCATAATGGAAGGTTTTTCACTCAGGTTTACATTAAGGAATTAATAAATACGTTAACATTTATTGCTGTAACACACTCCTAAGGATTATGCTTTTTCTCACATCTGAAGAGCAGAACAAATGCAAAGGCAAACATTACCCTCATGTATGCTTCATTACAGAATAGACTGCAGAAACAATCAGCAATATGCAAACTTGTAAAGAAAAGTGACAACTTTCCCCCCCTTCCCTCATTTCAGTATTGCTTTTTTTCTCCCCTCACCCTCAGACAAATGACATTTGGCTATGTTGACATTGTGCTGTGTATTTTCTTCCACTTGCATGCAACTGGTCAAGATAAGGTGCAGATGCCCAGAGATTCAGGTAAGATGTGGCTGTGTTAAGCTGTAAATTCAGAGATACAAAAAAACTGCTGTGTGTAAAGGAAGCAACCCCCTAACACAGGAAGAAATATCTTTGTCTGAATTTGGGTTTCCTTTCTCTTCCACATTGTAAGTAAAGGTTTTAACCGTACAGCTTTACTTTTAAATAAAATACATAAATGACTCCCAAACAGCTGGCCTACTTAACACTACTATGTAAACATCTGTTCACATTCATGCATGCAAATAAGTACATCAGCCAGCAAGTCTCTTAGGCTCAGATTAGTCTTTATCAAGTCCTCCCAGAAACCACTGGGGTAGAGGCCAATGACTGTGTGAAGGGGGAAGAAAGGGAATTCTTAAGCTTTTTTTTGAGAATTGATCCTTGGAGAAAAGATGGATGATAGAGAATACCAGAAAACTCAACTCCCATGCTTTCTATTTTTCAGTATGTTTGCTTTAATGGAAGTTTTCTTTCCTGTCTCTTTGTGGCAGTTTCCTACTTCATCGCATATTTTAGCAGCTTGTTATATAAATGGACATTGTGTCAAATTTTTATTCCCCTTCATTCAAACCATCTTTTGAAAGTGCCAAGGATCCCAGGCCTGCTCCTGCTGAACTAAATGGGATTCTTGACATTGACGTGAATGGAAACAGGACTAGGCCGGCTGTACGCCTCATTAGATACGCAATTCTATAGCACCCTCTAAAATTCTGCTGAACTCTCCCTTTCAAGCAAATAAAGCAGGTAAACTCAAAGGCCATGAAATGTCACTATTACATTTTGACACTTAAACTGAGGTACCTGATGAATTAGCCATCTTCTTGCCAGGCATCTTAGAAAACTGCAGCCCCCGAGGGATTTCCCCTGGCCGTTACCTCTTATTGCAAAGTCAAAGACAGAAAGCTAAGGTTATTGTTTTGCCTGTGGAATCAAAATATGCTGAGAGAGCATGTTATTCCCCAGACTTACAGGTTTATTGCGTTTCTAATTCACACCTAAGGTCACCATATGTCAAGTGAGTATGCATTCTGCTACCATGGCTACTGTCATCATTTTAACTCTAATGCTAAATAGTCCTAGACTGGAACAATACTGTCTTAGAAACAGTGCAATTTAGTGCTTATAGCAGAAGACTGGTCTTCTGATTAAAGATGGAAAATTAAATGTTCTGGTTCCCCCTTTGGGTTTGTCAGACTCTCCAAAATCATACAAGTTAGTCAATTGCTCTGCATCTTTGTTTTCACACCAGAAAGCCAAAGAACTAAAAAACACCCTGAAT
The DNA here is from genome assembly GCF_929443795.1 of Astur gentilis. Taxonomy (NCBI): domain Eukaryota; kingdom Metazoa; phylum Chordata; class Aves; order Accipitriformes; family Accipitridae; genus Astur; species Astur gentilis. Next base: position 39,863,333 of record NC_064880.1, read on the forward strand.
AAACAAAATAAACAAAGCTAGTACAGCAACAATTGTGTCTTCTCTATTGAGAAAGGTTAATAAATGAAACAATCTTTGATCAAATTTCATTCAGCATTTAAAACTACAAGATGAGGTTTGAAATCAGTTTCTTGTGGCCTGATACGATTATGCCATGATGACGATGCTTCCCTCTGCATAATGCATTAATGTGAATTTGACCACACAATTGCCATTTCTTGTCATTTAAGTAGTCTTACAGTTAAGCAGCCATAATTGTCCTTTGGGTGTTATCTTAAATACATTAAAAAAGAAATTGAATGCTTTCACCACATTATAGCTGGGACATTTTTTCAAAGCTAATTTCTAGGTCTGTGAATTATTCATAATACACTTCAAACAGGCTCTTCTGGATAAGGTAATTGACCTTGTCTGCATGAAGCACCTACTACCTTGCCTTGGGATAATTAAATCTACGATGTGGTCCATTATTTAAAGGTAATGTCGTTTCATTAGGTTAGGCAATATATTATCACTCAACTAGTCACCTAATTCTGCATTTAGCACATTCGAGTTTTCACTGTTTTGTCATGGGTTACACTCATCATAGCAATCTCTCACATTAAGTAGCATAGTATAACACTAAGACAGCATTCTCTTGATAAATGAAAGCAGGACTAAAATTTCAAGATTTACCTCTGTTTTTGCAATCTCAGTTGGCTGTGCTTGTTTTTTCTGTAGGTGAAAGCAATAAAGTGTGTCCATTCAGTAAAAACTAGTGTCAGGTCAAAACTCAGGTACAACTAATGTACCAGGTAGCAGTAGCTATACAAATTCACATACTGTTCAGTGGAAACAATCATATGCTGTTGAAAGGTATGCTAAAATACATGTATTAAATTCCATGATCAAAACTAGCTCAGGTACTTCTACAGAGTTTTATTTTGCTGTGTTGAGAAACCCATGGTTGGCCTGCTATCCAAGGATGCAATTAGCAATGCTGGCTGTTGCCTAGGCTAGCTCTGAACCATTTCAGCCTTCCCTTTAACAGATTACTAGGACTCAATTCCCCGCTACATATTGCCTCAAAAGATGTTGCTCAGTGAAGACCAAAGTAACTGATTTTTTTTTTGCATATGCATGGAGTGAAAACTTCTGAGAGAAAGCTAAACAGTTGAGCACCCAACTCTCTCCTGTGCTCCAACTATTTGAACCACTTTAGCAGACTAAAGCAGCTCTGAATCTATTTTAGTCAGCCACTGACAAAGTCCTCCTGCATGGGTAAACTCTTGAGTGGCACAGTGATCTGGAGAAGCTCCTGCATCAGTCCCTTTCCTGGCTCTGAAAAATGGCCAGAGATGGTATTCTAATTTATATTGCACCACTCCAGTAACCAGGCTTAAAGATGCTTCTCCACTCCCTCCCTCCCTCGACTTCAGTTGTGCAGCATATACCTGTCTATTCTATTACAGGATCACAGTATTGGCTTTTAAAATCTATCAGTGCTGAAGTGCTTAGACTCCGATTGCAAATACTGCATTAACAAGCTATGGATGAACATGTTAGCTTCTCTACGTACCTGAATTTTTACAATGTTTCTGTGTTTTGTAGTTTGTTTTACACTAAAGTGGAATTTAATGAAAGATGCAATAACTAAGGAGTTAATCCACCATCATACTTTCCTGAATCAGTATAAATATACTGAATCCAATGGAACTGATCCTGCATATCTTTTAGGTTTGTATTTTTTTAGTCGAATCATTCGATATTGTAGCTTCTCTCAAGCTGTCCATTAATAGAATGTTATGATTATGTTAGCTATTCAAAGCTTTTTAATCATGTTATACAAACACAGTTCAGCCTATGAATTGTTTATCTAGATTAGATATTGTGTGAGTGTTCACTTAAAATTATGAAGCATTGTTTTAGAGCAGAAATAAAGACAAGGGCATCAAAAAGACTTCAAGGTGTTAGAGTGAACATTTACTCTGAAGACCTTTGGCTGAATTCCTATTTCCATGCATATTCAGGAACAATCTGTTCATGCCTCAGGAACATTTCTGCAAACACAAAAATCTCAGTATTGCGGTCCAGAATAATATAAAAATAGGATTATGAAAATTATCAGAGTGAAATTGAAGTGAAACTCCAGTAGGGTAGGAAAGAAATAGCTGCCATTTATCATTTTCCATCAGCTAAAACAAACTAGCCAAGGAAAGAATTGTTCTAAGCAAGATTACCTGCAACCGGCCTGTCTGCTAAATCATATTTCATAACGGTCGACTGCCTTCCATTGTGTAACCACAGTTGTGTACTGTACATTGATAGCTCCTGTCACTCTAATACGATTATGTTTACCCATTAGTTTCTGCTTTTGTGCCACAACCCAGCAACTGCAATATTACAATGGTTCTAATGGTCTGTTTCACTTTGTTCATTTACCTATTAATTTTGGCAATGGCGTATTTCATGGAACATAAATTTCACCCTCTGAAAACATGACAACCTGTAGTACAATATGGTCAGACAGATTCTGGAGCTTTGTACGGAAGTAAAATGAATTGTCCAGGGTGGCATTTTGGAAAGAACATACCTCCCTCTGGAGGCATCGGTTGTATCTAAGGTGATTACTTCAGCAGTAATAGGATGTAATTATTCACTCAATAAAATTCTGCCTCTATTAAGTAGGTACTTCTAATGTTCTGCAGATTGACTGGTGGCCCTAGCATGTCTCACAGAGGCAGTAAACAAAATGCAACACAATCTCTTTGTCTGGATCCAGAACATAAATGTGCACTGGGAAGGAAGTGACCTAGAAAACTAGCACTGTTTTGAACCTCGAGGCTCTGGGAAACAGGACCCCAAAACAGAACCTAAAAAGTGCTAATTGCCAGGTCAACCTTCCCCAATTCAGCTATAGATATTAAAATGACCAAACTGACTTTTCATAGCCAGAGAAGCTAAAGGGAGCTGAAACAGAGGCTACTTCAGGAGAAGACAACTTGTCCTAGAATCCCACCCTCTGCTGTTAGAATTCAGTTATGAAGATCTCTCTGAGAAACAGCCCCTAAACTTCTGCCACACACCAACATAGTTTCATCTGGATAAAATCTGAGAGCTTGAAATCACAGTGACAATGGGAGGTAAACAAATGCTAATGTACAGAAAGTACATTACAGCTCAATGGGGAAAAGAGTAGCCAACACTAACTTGTCTTGCACCAGGCCTGACAATGATCCATCTATCCCAAGAAGTCAATTACAGTGAACCTTCACTCTTATTTTCCTCCTAACCTATCTGCACATATCTACATAAACATGCAAACACATACTTTCCCCAAAAGAGAGCACTCAATCCATATTAATAGATAATTTTATGGACTGTATGGACCATTTGAATCAGCAGCTAAAAAAAAAGTTAGTATTTAAAAGAAACATATCATGTAATTGATGTTACTTTTTCTTCAGAACCACTTTTCAGATCTCTGCTCATTTTTTAAAACACCCCATAGGCTTGGACTCATCAGTAAAACACACCTGTCAGACCTGAACTAGGTTCAGTAATACAAAATTGAGAAAAAGAACAGCCAGGAATCGTTATCATCTTTTCTTTCCTACCAACAAGTGCCCCCACCACCATTTTGACCACATTGAATGAGACAAAAAGAAGAATAGAAAATGGCTACTGATTGCAGACTAAGCTACAAGGAGCACTTTTCATGTACTATTAATGTTAATATATTGGAATCACTACATGTTGTAAATTAGACGTGTAATTTTAAACTTTTTTTGGCAAACCAAAGATATAGGGAAAGGGTGACACGGAACTAAGCATCGTGGATAAAGAAATAGGCAGCACACGAAGCAGGCACCGAATCTAGTACAGCAGCTTGTGTCCAAAGATCTATGAAAGACTGATGGGTACTGATGAAGTTCAGTTGAGTTTAGGATGTACATTTGTTTTAAATTTTTGTTCCTATGCTGAGAAGGAGAGAGATATTTGTGTATCTGGCATGGAGAGAAAATACATGCATTTGCATCTCATTTTAGCCCAAATTAAGATTTTGTTCTAGCACGAGGACACTTAGAGTCAGCAGAAACTGTATAGTACTCTCTAAACCCTATTGATTCTAGCAAGCTTTACATATTAATCTCAACCTGGTTTTCTAGAGAAATGAGACATATTGGAATATGCTATGTGAATGTTTGTGCACACGTGTCCATTGTTCAAGTAACTCATGAACCCACTGGCCAATTTCAAGGACGTTTGACTGAGAAATACATTCCTACGGGTTTCATGTACTGCCTAAGCAGAAAACAGAGATCCTTCTAGTACCCAGCCTAAGAAAAGGTTGCAATGTATCTTTAGTCCCCAATAGATATCAGACAATCTATACAGAAGCTCAACACTAAAGCACAAACCCTAGGGAAAAAAAAGCCTAATTTATTACCCTACCATTCATTGAACTATTGTTTTAGCGAAAGTAAACAAATAGACAGTGCTCTAAACTATCAAAAAATCAGTAGCACAGATAAAATAACCAAACTGTACAGTTGGGAGAGGTGCTGTTCACTAGGCAGAAGCATGAGAACATACAACATTTAATCAGTTTGATCAGTTCCTGCTTAGAAAGATATCTAAAGTAAGTTGGAAGTATCTCTGCCTGGAAGAACTTGGGCATTTACCATGGGCTGAACACATAATCTTAAGACAACTACAGTAAGACTACGTGGATCTCACCCTAGAAATCTAGGCATGCTTCCTGTAGCTCAAATAGGGGTTATTTCTGAAAACAAGGCCGCTGTTTCTTAATTACACGGAATCTCTTCTTGCCCTTTACAAAGGAAGACAACATCCTTATCACACAACTACAGCATATACTGCAATAACAGGTATGACCAGGCAACAGGCAGAATAGTTGTAATTGTCTCTAATTAGTGCAGGTAAAGGCAGCCACCTGTCAATGGTGGGATGAATTCTAGCATTGAATTGGCATTACTGGAGATATACTATGAAGAACGGAGTATTAATCCCTGCTTGCTGCATCTGGCTGTGTTCAGATCCATACTTAGATTCAAGCCATCATGGCTAAGCTAACACTTTCTGAATGCATTGCACTCATTCTCAGGTGAGCTGATCTTTCTTCAAAACATCTATGAACAAAAAAGACAGGGCTGTCCTTATGACATCTGGGTATCTAATAAAGAAAGTAGGCTTGGGGTTCTTGCATCTCTCCCTTTACAATCAACCACTGCGCAAAGCAAAATCCAAACACTGCTTGGGAAATGAAAAGGAAGAAATTTGGATGCTTGGTTGATGCTTGAGACTGGTGATACTATTCCTGGGATACAGTGCAGAATCACAGCTTTCTCACCTTACCTGACTGAATATACCAAACATCCCATTATACCCCACCTGAATATACCATTAGCTCCCTTGTAATTTGGCAGATCCATAAAAATTCACAGAATCATGCCTTCCTTGCTAAATCACTGTAACTGTGTTAATCAATTCACTAGGAAAAATAAATGTACCTCTAAGGGTTGTCATGTTCATTCTTCCACTAGTAGCACAAGGGCAAGGCACAAGAGGTACCTATATAAATCTCACACTTGGAGTGCAAGACTTCAGAGGTGTTCATCTGGGAGGAAATACTCTTCTTAGAGTTCCTTTTTGTGGCTGCACAAACTTGGCCATTGGTTTTAGGGTGGTACTTTCAAATAGATCTAATGGCCCATACCAGTTTCAGGCGAAATTGTCAGCAGCAGCAGCCTGATGCATCAATCTTCTTCTCTGCTAAACAAAGTAAGAAAACTACCTTTAAAGGAGGACTGCATAGATTAATTGGTTAACCTTTCTAAATGCTAATATTAAAAAAAGAAGTTTTCTTCTTGGACTTTTGAATTCTGCTCTTGAGAGCAAAGCAATAAGACTCTTGATGTTGCTTTGAGTCCTGGACAGCCCAGGCAGAAACACGCCCCTTGGCAAAACCAGTGCCCATTAAAGTGTAAGCCTTCCTCCTATCAAAGGGCCTTGGGACAAATTCAGGCTAAAAAGCTTTTTCATTTTTGTTCTCAATCTTTCTGGCCCAGCAGATATGAAAAAAGCTTCTCTAAAGAAAGTTTTAAAAGGCTTGTTTTCTTTCAGGTCACCACATCTTTCTAGCTACTTGTCAAGTCTCAGTCAGATCTGATCCTCCCCAAATCAGTCTGGGTTTGGGGGAGGTAAATAATTCTCAATTGCTTTTAGATGCTTCTTGGGAGGGGAAGAATTGCACACCTCTTTTTCCCAAAGGTTTGGAGACATTTTCTCCAAGCATGCTTGCTTACCCTCTATATTTTGGGCTTTTTTTACAAAAGAGAGTAACAGACACTTATAAGAGCTACTTTTATGCTCCCCTTGAAATCAGACGGTTCACATAAGCAAAACATTGAACTAAATACTCTTAGGGAAGACTCTTGTTCTGATGTTGTTTAAACACCAAGCACAAAGTAATCTGAAAAAACAGCCTTCACCTGATCCTCCTTGTTTCTTTTCCCCTGTCTCTGCCTTCACACTTTCAAAACCAGAAAATACATCTCCCATAGGCTATCTTCACACTGTAATGGTGGGTAAAATTCCTGGACTTAAGATTTACAATGAATCCGAGTCTAACCCAATCTATACGGAGTAAAAACTTGATGCCTTTTTCCATAGGCTTACATTTTCTTTTCTCCTAATTAGACTAAATAATTAAATTATGCCATTGTTCATTTTGCCTCTTAACACCTCTGTCTTCCTGGATAGGTCAGACCAATTAAAGCAAAATCAAAGCATACAGGCTCTGTCCCATTCACTTGCTCCATCCCATCTGATTTTCAGCAAGTGCCTTACTTTGCACATACTTTTTTTTCCTGGATCTAAAAGAGGAGTCAAATGAACCCAAAACACACATAAAACTGAGAGATTACAGCCCCAAATGCTTTACTATCCTCAAAGATAATGTGAATAGAAATGTAAATTACTATTGCTTCACTCATGTGGCATCTTGGTAGAAGAGGTCAACTGAGAACTCTTCCACCACTATGATTTACATCTTCTATTCTCCAGAATCAGAAAACATCACTCTCTGCACTGGACCAAAGTTGACAGAGAAATTAGTTTAATGTCAGTAAGACAGTTTCAGTCTAATGGAGCCCAAGATGCTCAAAGTAGGACAGCCGAATGAAGCAGACAAATGGAAGTGTGATGAGAACACACTCCCCCGCTGAGGCTCTAATGAGGGAGAAGGCACACTTTTCTGCTCAGGCAGCAGTACTGCTTGCTTTCTTGAATGGTGGACAGGTTGCTGTCATAGCTAATGACCCATTAATATAACAAGCCAAGGATTAGCTGTTTGTTTCTAATTGCCATTATTTATTTATTGTTAACAATATGCTGAGTCCTGCAAATTAAAAAAGACTATCACTGCTCGTGATTAAGGGAATGCTGGCTGGGATAGTCTGAAAAAAATTGTGTAATTCTTTCCTTCTTCAGATTGTGTGTATGAGTAGCTTATACAACTGGGTCTCTCAAGTCGGAGGAATCATTAGGACAACGTTTGGTTCTGGCACACACGTGTCTCTCATAAAACTATCCATTTCCAAACTCTTCTTTGGACTGCAGAATTCCCTGAACTCAAGACTTCTTCATTACTGAGCTATAAGAATTTATGACATTCCATAGGTTTCACAGGTTGAGCAAAAGATGTCATCAATTTTACTCCAAACCAGAGGTTCTTTGGGAACAGAAGTCTCAACCTAACAGATTACAGAGGTTAAACAAACACCTTGCAGCATCAGTTCACAGCACTGACTTCCTTACAGCACCACCGATAACAGTTCACTCAATGACTTCCAGATTCCAGGCTCAAAATCTGCTGTCTAGGTTTACATTTCATTTACCTGTCCTATGTGTCTTCATTAATACCCCTGGTACGAGCTTCCTGTATATTGGAAGAGGTACTTTCCATGTCAGTAAAACACAGTAGATCTATTCAATTTGGACTGAAAATTTTGTTTTCTAGGTAAACTGTACAAGGTCTCTCTCAAAAAAAAAAAAAAAAAAAAAAGTAGTGTAATTCCAGAATTGCTCCTTAGATTTAAAAAAGAAAATTAAAAAAATTATTAAAGGGAGGGGAAAAAAAAACCCACAACAAAAAAACTATTAGAAATATCCAGGGACAGCAGAAGTATGAAGGACGTCTTCCACAGAAGCAAACAGGAGTTACCCATACAAGCTCCTTCCTCAGTACTCTATCAGGCCCCACTTTGAGAAGTGTTTTTAAATTCACCTGACATATTGTGTCTAAAGCAAGCACAGATAATGGTGCTCCAGTGTTCACGGGAGTACTCCCAGGAGACTCGTGCCCTTTTGGTGTCACTCCAGAAATATGTCAGGTAGCATTAAGCCTGTCCTCTCCTGCAGCAGGGTTGAAGGAGGGAGCATATTTTCCTCCCACTGGGTTAGAAGCCACCCAGTGTATGACTGAGCAAGAATTTCTTCCCGTGTCTTTCCTATCGTTTGGCCTTCTGGCTGCATTGCAATCTCAGAGAAGCACAACGAGACTAGAGGAGAAGTAATGCAAGCAGCTGCCATTCCTTCTTTGGCAGCTATAGCACACTTTACCTCACAGCCAGTCAGGAGGGATCATATATGGTGAGGGAAGCAAAGGGTCAGAAATTGGGATAATTGTATTTGCATTACTCACAGGTGCGTTCATTCTAGGTGCCAAGTTACCTCCCCCACGCAGAAGGTTTTTTATTCTGCTTAGACCATCTGCATTTTAATCAGCTGCACACTACTAACAATAATTAAATAATTAAAAATGTCCGGTAAATCTCTCCCTACAAATAAGGAGGCATGTTGCATCAGTATGGTGAACTCTGTTCAAAAGTGCGTAAATATAGCATAAGTTATCTAAAATTGTGCTTGTGAGAAGCTGTCAGCACTGCCACTTTGGAGGGAAGAGACAAGGTATGGTGGAAACACATATGGCAAGTCAATCATTCTCAAGAATGGGATCCTAATTACCCAAGAATAATTACAACATACAGCCTACACTTGCCACCTATCCCCCACTCCCTTTAATATGAACCACTTTTTGAGGGCAGACTGCCCTGTTCTATGTTATTTTGTGCAATGACAAATAGTCTCCTGGTAATGCAATAACAATTTCAAGTTATTTTGTGCAATGACAAATAGTCTCCTGGTAACGCAATAAAAATTTAAAGTACCTGGTATGATAAAATGGAAATTATATTTGAAAGGCATAAAACAATAGTGAGCAAAACCCCAATAGTAAATGACTGCTTGTTATGGGTCATTTTATATGACCTCATGGTACATCTATGTAAAAAACTTCATCAGAACCAAGGTTTCACACTCGTTTCTCCATAAAGATTTAGACTGCTCTAAAAAATGGTGTCCCCATTATATGAAACTTTGGGGCAAGCCACACCTCAAACACTGTGGGTCACTTTTGGTGAAAAAAATACTAGCTAGTGAAGGTCCAAGAAGGGCAACTAAAAGGACTGTAAAAGTACTGGATAAGTGCAGAACTGTGATTCACAGCATCCTGCAATACCAGAACTCGGTGCACTGAGTAAAACATTAATTTAAAACACAGTAAAAAAAAAAAGTAGTTCTCTACACAGCAAGTAGGCAACTCCTGGAACTTACTTACCTAGGAGGCTGCAGAGGCAGACAATATAATAAAGTTCAAAAAGTGATTAGACAAATTTATGAACACCAGATCCATAATGGATACTAAAAGGGATTGGCAATGGCATAAACTCTAATGCTCTTAATAGAGCAACTGTGGGTGATGGGAACGTATTGAGGGATGTGCTGAAGACATCCAGACTTGTGTACTCACCCTAAGCTGTATCTCTCCAGCACCCACTATTGAAGGCAGGACCCTGCAGGACATTTCTTAGCATCTTATGCTCTGACATCACTGGAGGTCTCATCTGGAACTAAAGAGGGAGCCTGCACAGCCAAAGAGTTCTAGCAACATACAGGGCACAGATAAAACACCACTCAACTGTCTCAGCAGCAGAATTAAGCCTAAACTAAAGTCTCAATGCAGAAATTAGGACACGCTCCCTGCTGTGATGTAGCACTACATCTTTCCCTCCAATAACAGAGGGTACCAAATGCAGATGCAGTGGTTCACAGGTGAGGGCAAACAGCTGTCTGGCATAAGGGGTCACAGAGCTAGAGCTGGCACATGGTGCAGTTCAGCACAGAGATACAGGTCTAGCTGGGAGGCAGAGGGGAGAAAAGGAGGTGGAAACTTGGGTGCAAGTCATATAATACTGGGACTTGACAGATCTTAAAAGGGATAGGCAGAAAGTTCAGGGAAGAAGTGCATAGTTTAGGATGGATGTTTGAAATCAAAGCTTGAGGTGACACAGTGTGGGAATTCTACTGGAAAGTGAAAAATAAGGAAGACAGCAGGAAAAAACCACCACCTAAAGACATTCCTATTTCTTTGATTTTCCTCTAGGACTGATCTTCTCTCAGTCCCTGACTACACAAACGTGCTATGAACTTGACAGACTGTCAGCCAAGTATTGTAAATCAAGCTATCCTGCCACCGATACAGCCGTCACTGTGTTAAGTCCTTGATATGGTGGATGTGATGCAGCTTCCCAAATGTTAAGCCTTTAAGTACACCCACTGTTCCTAGAAAACTGAGCAAATTCAGAGCTGAGGTTTTGTTCAGTTAATAAAGTGTTTTCATGTGTTCAAACATCTTGTATGTTAACAGTTTAATTAAATGTGCATGTGCACACATGCACCTATTCTGGTACACATACCCTTTTCCTAGGTATTACCTGAGAAGCTTCACAAAGTAAGGAAATCAGAGCCCCAGGGGCCTAAATTTCTTTTCAGATTCCCAGAATACAGGCAGCACATCTAGAGGTAGCCCAAGGTTACTGCCCACCCCCTCCTCCCCTGTCTTGGTCTGTGCTTCTAAGGGTGAGGCTGTGGAAAAGTCTGCAACCTTTTACTAAGAGTGTGGATGAGTCTCCTAATTAATGACAATTGTCACATTTGCTCCAGTTGTGTGAGTGTATCTCCAACAGGCATGGAGAACTCACAAGAGACTTGCAATTACTGGGCATAAATTATAAGTTTCATTTGCTAGCACCATGAGAAAGCCGGCTATTCCTTTGATGAACAGACATCTATTCTGATGTTCGCAAACCTCCTGAAAATCTATCTGATGGCAGAGATGTACAAAAATGCAGTTCAGGGCAATTTAATTTTAGTTTTCAAAGACATGCTTGCAGCTAAGCTGTAGTATGACAGTGAGAACTGATAAGGCTGTTCCAGACAGCGGGAGGTGGAGATGAGTAAACTCCTTTGCCAACTGCCAGATTGCATGTCTGACACATTGCAGATGTAAAGCCAAGTAACTCAATGGGGAGACTACACTGAATCACACCCACTAGGGATTTGCCTGTGTCTTGAGGACAAGAGGTAGCAGGAAGAGAGGAAAGACAAATTCCTTGATATAAACTAGAACAATTTTATGCAAGCCAGGAGTCTCCCTTGATTTCTCTCTGAGGCGACCCAGAGTGCCATGCTTCTCCCTTTGCCCAGGCACATGATTTTTTTTCTTTTTTTCCCCCATGTCAAAGCTGTGAAAGCCAAAATTGCTATCTAACAACATGTATCTTTGCTGGAGAGTAATGCTATGAATGCAAAAAGGAAAGAGAAATCTTTTTATTGCTTCTCTATGAAACATGATAATGTTTAGAACCTGAAGACAAGAATTTGGGGTTTTGGTGCTGAGATATCCTAATCATGCATTCCATCTCCTTGGAAAAAGAAGAACAAAGCCCAAAACGAGAGGAAGCTCAGAAATGGATAAGATTCCTTGCAGGAAGGGGAACTTTCTTATCTCTGTCAAGATCAGATATATCTCTGGGAGATGCCCTTCAATCAAGCATTCACCACGGGGCTGAGTCCACAGGTGAGTGTTGATATTCAGTAGGCTGGATTAGGTCATGTAATGTTTCCTGCTGGCCTATGAATGCAGCATTGTCATCAATACATGTGCATTGTATACTGACTTCTGAAGGAAGAGCTGAAGTGTGTTCATTAACCATAATTACACATTATGATGCCCTGGCAACACAGAGATAATGTAGTGCTTCAGGCATCCAAAAGTCTAGGCTGAATCAAGAAACAAAACCCAAGAATTTTGATTTTTGTTCTGTTGCTTTGGCCCCAAATCAAACTCCCTCCGGTAGCTTCTGGACATAAACAACACAGGCGAGACCCTTCTGCAGTGAGTCTGGCAAAACACCCTAGGGTTATTCACACTTGTAGCTCATCTTTAAGTTTAGGATCGGAAATTCTTTAAATCCTAGAGCTCTTCAAGACACCTACAGTGTTCAGAACTACTGGGTCTCTAGGCTATTCTATACTATAGCAGCAGTTCACCTCAAAATGAATATCAATTCATAGAGCTATTTAAGGCTTTGGGGAAAAAAATGCCTTTCTATCATTATAAAACACAGAATACTCAGCTAAGAACAAATTGTTACCCATATCTTGTCATTTCAAGAACTCAAACGATTTAATTTTAGGCATGTTCCACATCTTGCCAAACTTACAGCCTTAGGCTATTGAGGAAGTTCAGGATGAAAAATTGAAAGTGTAATTAAGAAGCATACAAAAGTAAGAAAAAAAGAGGAAAAAATGACAGTGTCTGCCACATGCATAACACCGGACTAATTTTTTTTTCTAATTTATCAGCTGGACCTGTACTAAAGAGTTATGTGCATTTCTTGTGTGGTCAACTGTCAGGACCACACTGGCACTGCAGCAGCTGCAAGACTGCAAGCTGGGCTGCTGGACCCCATCCCTGTGTCCTCTCCCTTGAGGAGTCAGAGTCACAACTTTGGTCCTGGACAAGTAGAGAAGGAGCTGCCGGTCAGAATCATCTTAGCCAGTCTGCCAGTTGGTAGATAGCTTTAGCCCTGAAGCAGGATATTTATATACTGTCAATTTATGAGATTATCACTACTTTATTATTATTTTTTTTTTTTAAAGGAGAAAAGGGTTTGGATCCTTAAGAAGTGTCCCTAGTTTTATAGAGGTACTACATACCAGAGGTATCTCAAAATGAACTCATAGTGTACCTTTCTGCTTACGCATGACCAAGTACCTCACAGAAACGTGTAAAATTAAACACATGCAGACCTGCCTTAATATTGTGGCCTTCATCCTTAAAAAAATATTTTGGAAAAAATGACTGTGTGATTATATCTTTATAACATGTCAGGTGTGGTGTGGGATACAGAATCCAGCAACACTGGAAGTATTTGTAAGACATTAGTTCCACCTCTTTAAGAGCAGTTATGCCTGCATCTTGTTTTTCCTTTGTGCTCTACCCTGGATGCTGATATTAACATCTCATTCTTTAAAAAATGATTAGCAATATAAGCAGTTCTTGGCTGGCAAATTCTGATGATAATAAAAGACATAATTCACAGGTTTTAAAAATAAACCGACTGTGAGGCATCTGATTACTGGACATATAAACATTCAGTGTTATAGTAACTTTGCTGGAACCAGGCAGGTTTTTGATACATCTCATTAGGCAATGTATTTTTAATATAATAGGAGCTCCCATTGCAAGCTCCCCTTAAGGCTTTCCGTGGGATTTCTTATAACCTACTAACAAATTTAAGAGGTGCTAATAATGAAAGAATCACCAGGATCATACAGACATTACAAGTAACCAGATGAGACTTTGAAGACATTCAGAAGCCTGCCCTTAATGTCATTTATCTCTCTGGACAAGCAAATGTAAAATCCCAACCCCAAGAGAGAATAAAGTAGAAGGCAGCCATCCTGTGTGGCCACTGGAAATTTGGTCCCGCAGAGAGCCATAAACCGATCAGACCCTCTGCTTTCTTGTTGTTGCTACATTAAGTCAGGGCAAAAAACCTTATTCCTTCTATCACAAGAGGAAAGTTAGTTTTGCCCCAGAAACGGTACTACCAAGCACCTTAAACGTCATATTCAGGGCTGTGGGACTCTGAAGACAGTACAATCCTCCTCTCCAGAAACATCATAAGAGTCTGGAGCAATCTGGATGCTTTCTATCTTTAATATACAGTTTAAAACTGTAAATGAATAAGCATCCACTTACCATCAGCTAAATACAGCTTTTCTGGTGTCTAAGGAGTACTTTCCATTGTAGAAGCTTTCAGAGCCTTTGTACGTATGAATGTACAAAGGGGGTAGAAAACCCTGCAGAGCTCTGAACCTCTTGCATCAGAGGACAGGCACTGCATGTGGTATCCAAGAAGGTTGTGGTGGGTTGACCCTGGCTGGACACCAGGTGCCCACCAAAGCTGCTCTATCGCTTCCCTTCTCAGCTAGGCAGGAGAGAGAAAATACAGTCCAAGGTTTGTGCATTGAGATAAGGACAGGGAGAGATCACTCACCAATTACTGTCATAGGCAAAACAGACTCAACTTGGGGAAATCTGTTTAATTTATTATCAGAGTAAGAGAATGAGAAATAAAATCTAAATCTTAAAACACTTTCCCCCCACCCCTCCCTTCATCCCAGGCTTAACTTTACTCATGAATTCTCTACCCCGTCCTCCCAAGCGGTGCTGGGGGATGAGGAGTGGGGTTTGCAATCAATTTGTCACACATTGTCTCTGCCTATCCTTCCTGGTCAGGGGCAGAACTCCTCACACTTTTCCTCTGCTCCAGCATGGGGACCCTCCCACAGGAGACAGTTCTCCACAAACTTCTCCAACATCAGTCCTTCCCACGGGCTGCAGTTCTTCACAAACTGCTCCAGCGTGGGTTCTTTCCACGGGCTGCAGTCCTTCAGGTACAGACTGCTCCAGCGTGGGTCCCCCAGCGGGTCACAAGTCCTGTCAGAAAACCTGCTCCAGCGTGGGTTCTTCTGCAGGTGTGTATCTGCTCCACCATGGACCTCCCTGGGCTGCAGGGACACAGCCTGCCTCACCATGGTCTTCCCCACGGGCTGCAGGGGAATCTCTGCTCTGGCACCTGGAGCATCTCCCCCGCGTCCTTTTTCACTGGCCTGGGGGTCTGCAGGGTTGTTTCTCTCTTTCTCACTCCTCTCTCTGGCTGCAATTGTGCAGTTTGGGTTTTTTTTCCCCCCTTCTCAAATCTGTTCTCCCAGAGGCACTACCACTGTCACTGATGGGCTCGGCCTTGGCCGGCGGCGGGTCTGTCTTGGAGCCGGCTGGCATTGGCTCTATCAGACATTGAGGAAGCTTCTAGCAGCTTCTCACAAAAGCAACCCTGTAGCCCTTGCCCACTACCAAAACCTTGCTACACAAACCCAATACAAAGGTAAAAGGCTTTTCACTCTATTCTGTACTGCTGCTATGTTTTGGTTTTGTTTTTTTCTCCTCAGTCGCACTACATCCTGTATCTGCTGTATAATCAATAATAGTTAACAAGGGAAGATTTGGGATTGTGGCACTTACTCGGGGTATTCAGGAGACGTGACTTTTTGCAGTGGTAGGCTGCCTCCTGTTCGCAGTACTCTGCACTGTTTATCATGGCTTCAAGCTGCTCCGCACTGCTGTTGTAGTTAAAGGACATGGTGTAGGGCTTCTCCGGATCAGCTCCTTGGACTCTGGTTAGCCCTGTGTTGTTGTGCTGCACTGCAGTCCAGATCTTATCTTCTGTTAAATGAAAAAGGATTGAATGGGAAGTTAACAGAAAAAAAAACTTGCAACAAGCAGGGAACAAGAAAACAATTGAAATCGAACACTTTTACTGCATTGGATAGAGCATCAGCAGGACCCTGGGCTCCAAAATGGTCACTCTGTGATGAAGACCTATTACAGGTCAGTGTAGCCCGCAGAGATATTTCTCCCTCAACCAGCTCAAGCAAGCGCTACAGAGTCTGCTGAGCAAGAGAGAAACTACAAGCCTCCCAGGAACCATGGGAGATCTTCAGCACCTTTTATTGCCAGATATCTGAAGAAAACGAGATCTCTTTCAGGTGGCTTTGTCCCTGAGAGAAAAGACATAATAATATGGCTCATGGGGGTAACACTCATCTTTTGCAAGCATAGCTGTACCTGAGCACAGCCCATGCTGTTATAACAACAAATGGTAGTGGAGAACTGTGGCTGATGAACTTGCATAAACTAACCACAAACTTTTGCCAGAAAGCTAAAACTGAGAATATGTTCTTACTACCCAGTTCGAATTCAGATCACTCATTTTACTCAGTTCTCAGATCTTTCTACATACTAGTTGAGTGACGCCCTGCTTAGATGATCATACAGAACAACATATGACTCGGCATCTATAGTTAAGTGTAAACGTTGATGATTTCCCATGCTGGGGAGCCCATTCTCATCTCTTTCATTGCATTTGCTGACAGACCAAGCGATTTCGTAGGCAACAGAAAGCAGAATCTAGGCTTAAGCACAACCTACCCCGTAACAACCCAGCTCATGACTGGCACCGGGGTTGGCATGATAAGGACTGCGTAGGGTATTGTGCCACAGTGTTGACTGTGATTAAAACCACTGGGGCAAGTTTTACAAGCAATACATTTGTAATATTTCTTCTGATTTTAATTTAACTTCGTGTATCACACATTGCAGCAGTGTTCCTTTGAGCTCCAACTCAAGGGATCTGCAAGCAGCATCCTGAACTCAATAAGAACCACAGAATTACAGATCTATGAACAAACTCTTTCTGTCTACCATCACAGAAATTATGAGAGCATTGTGAGTGAATGTATGGTTTGCTGAGCATAAACTGTCCTTACAGTTAATACCATACATTACTGGGAGAGTAATTTCTCCATAACTTGCAGCCAGGTCCTGGAACAGACCTCTTTAAATAGTCTCCAGATGGTTGTTGTTACTTGCCTGTCATCTGAATGCCTCCATAATGACAATCCATTAAATCATCTGAGTGTCTTTGCACAGATAGTCCATTTAGGATTTTTATACGCCTATTAGAGTTCTGTTGAAGTAATTTGTGGGATATTTGTAGCTCAACGAAAAATACTACAACTATAATGCACTGCAGTGGCCACAAAGCTACTGGGTTTATTATGCCAGTGTATTGGGGAGTAACTGGAAGGCTCATGTTCTGCAAGAACTCAGACCAGGTAATATGGTAAAACTGTCTGAATACTTAAATGCACAGTTTTTAAGTACAGTTTAGAAACGATCCGTTTCAGCGTTATCCAGGGTTTCCCTGTTGAAGCATGAATAACAAAACAGAAAACTCTTGTCTAGATCTTGCTCCTTCATCTGTAACTTTCCATAGGTTTCTGCAAGTGAGATTGAAATCTTCCTCTCATCAAATGATTATAAATTTACTTCCTTAAATTTTTGCTCTGTCAGTGTCTTGTGTCCTCCCTAGGCAAGTAGGGTCTTTGATAAAGGGGGAATTTACTGGATGTGACTCTTAATAACATCATGGAGCACATGCAGGACTCAGTCCTCTGAATCCTCATTAAAGAGTTTGCCTTTTACTCTGGGTCAGCTCAGCAGATCGGCTGTTAAGGCTGCCCTTGTTATCTTGCCCATTGCTATGTCACCAGAACCAGCCAGGAAACAGACTCCCTGCTAAGCTAATTGCTTCTAATTGTGGTGTTCTCTGAGCATATATTGCTTCCAACACAATATAATTCAATGACTTCATAACACACATCTTGTACATCACAAAGTAGTGATTCTTATCAGCCAGTCTCTCTGTTTTTTTCTTTTGTTGTTTCAAGGACTGACATGAGTAGAGTGGATTTTTCAGAAGCAGTTGAGGATGAGTTAACTTTCCTCTCACTGAAGTTGGTAGAATTTTAACCCCTGCCTTCACTGAAAAATCTACTAAAAAGACAAACATCAAGTTGCTGATACTGTAAGCGAGATGTAAAACCAAGAGATGATGGAATGAACTGGTTGCTGAAATTCCAGATGGGCAGTCATAAGCTCCTCCTCACTGAGAGTTATTAACATAATTTTGAGAAATTGCAATAAAATCAATGCTCATAATAGTGGCTACAGTGCTGCTCAGGAAGTACAACAGCCTAACGCTAGAGTTTCAGAGTGGTTAATGCTACTGTGCTTTTCAGGCTGTGTACTTGTACATCGGGAAAGGTGCTGTGTGGGTACCTGAAAAGCCAAAACCATCAAGATCTGGTAATTTAGAAGCAATGAAGGATTACTAGGAAAAACTTTTTAACAGTAGCATAGCATAAAAGTGTCTTCCCAAGAAGTGTTGGAAATGTAATTAATTGACATATTTGAAATAAGGTTGGACAAGACATCAGCAAACATACTGTTAGCGACAAGCTCTCATTAACAAGTGTGTTGGACAGACAATGCAACAGGTCTTTCTCTTATTTTCCTCTGTGAATGTCCGTTAATTTTCAATGCTCTTGTTATCAAAACAGCTGCACTCAGCTGTCCCTCCGAGATCTGAACTTTGACATTCAAGAACTGCTTTTCTTCACAGGACCTTTTAGAAATAAGAAGCTAACCACAGATTTTCCATCCTCTAGTCTGCAAAGCTAAAGGAAAAACAAATCAAGTTTCTTTTTGTGCCCAAAGTAACTGTGATTTACCAAGTACATTAGGACAGAGAGTTAAAAAAAAGTAATAGAGGAAGGGAAGAATTCCAGAGTTACATTCCAGACATTTCCTAATCTACACATGCCTGATCTGTTACACTTTTACAGATCAGATCTGTGTTTTGCTGTTCACTTCAAAGATTCCCTCTTATGCTCCATCTTTGAAGTAAAGGTAACCACCAGTACAGCTTCTCAAAAAATATATACGTTTGGCTCACTGATCTAGTGAAAGTCACAGCCACCAGCAAGCATACCTCTGCGACGGCAAAAGCTACCACCATGCAAAAGTTTGTTTCTTTTCCCTATGCACATTTAGTGTAGAAAGAGCAAAGAGAAACACATCTGCTACTTTTTGTATTTTTAACCACACACACAAAAAAAAAAAAGGAAAAAAAAGCAATGAAAGAGGCTTTAAAAACTTAGAGTCTGAAAGAAAGTCTTCAGATTAGAAGGGCAGCCCAACACAATGCAGATGCAAGACAAAAGACCTGGTGACAACAATGTTAGAGGAGGAGGAGAGATGTATTCGACCATGTCAGCCACAGTTCTTCCCGCTTGCCCGGGAAAGAATAAGTACTTCCATTTTAGAAAGAAGGACGCGAGGCATAGAGGGGCTGGGTAACGTGCACAAAGTCACACACAACCTGCTAGAAGAAGGGGGAGATTACATTCACATCACAGTAATAAACAGAGCAAGTTCCTTCTTTCAAAAGGCCACCCCTCTGTTTACATGCAGCAAATGAGCCTAAAAATTATTTAAACTTTAGTTTGCTTTGGACAGAGTGGGAGAGCTGATACCACTCCCTCCTGCATCTCAGCTGACTGAGGGAGAAGTAACTAAGGGCTGGAGGGCAGTAAATTCTTGAACCATTCCAAGACAACAGCAAGACTGTGCACCTGCTTCTGTAGATCAGAAAACCACACAAAAATAATCCCAGCCTTTCTTCTGAAGACCCTCACCATTCAGATCAACTCTTGGGCTTTATTCAAGCACCATTTTCTCTACCTCAAACCTGGCAGCATTTAGAAAAAACTCATACTATTTTCTCAAATTCACATGCACAAGTTTAGCTAGAGCTGCTCCCAGAATACAGCTGCCTGCCTCAGAATGAGGTCAAAGTCAATCATTACACTCTTACAGATCAATCGGTGTGTACTCTGAAGCCTACTGACAACAACCTGGGAGCTTGCATTTCAGGCATGTTTCAGGACCTATGTAAGAAGCATAGCTGCAATCTGGACATGCACACAGATCACTACAGCTAGAAAGGAGTGCAACAGCTGTCTGCAACTTAGCTCCATGACTTGCATATGCCTTTGCAGAGGCAACCTCTGCATAGATTATGCCTACGGTTTTTGAAAATGGGGCTTCAAATACTTTTCCCATTTCACAATACAAGGATTGTTTAAAAAAAAGAAAATCTTTATTCTTTTTTGTTTTGTTTTCATTATATTTTTAGGCAGTGACACTGCAATCATAGATGCAAACCAAGTTGAGTGCCACTAGCTCCTTCTAGCCATTTCCATATCTGGAAACTGTTAAACTAGGCAGATAAGGCTCTCTCATGCTTTATGTCAACAAATAAGTTATCATTATCTTTTTACGTCTGTCCATACTGTATGCTTTTTTCCTGTTTACTCAATTTAATGAGCTCTCCCTGCACTTGTGAATTTGCAATGAGAATGAAAAAGCTGTTCTCCAGGCAAAGGTCACTGTTTATTTTTACCTTCTATTATTCCACTTTATTTTTTTTATTACTTTCTCAGCTTGGTAAAATTTCAAACCACACACAAGCTGAAAGTCATTCAAAACCCAGTAGGAGAGTGCAGCCACATCTTTTACTGTATAACCTGGAATAGTTAAATTCATCCTTGAAAAGCAGGTTTCCTAAATGCTTGTTAGATTGTTCCATAATTCAAAGGTGACAATGCTTTAATTTCAGGGTAATGCTACAGCTTTATGACTTCGCAGTTTATTTAATGGTCCAATTTACTAGGATATTATGCTGCCTGTATTTGGTCCTAGGAGATGTTTTTACAGCATGGGACTGCAATGCATTCAGCACATTTTAGACCCTCCGTTTAGCCTCACCCATAGTTCTATCATCTTGCTGGAAGCCTCCAAGTTGCTTTTGACGGCACACAAATTAAATTGTGGGAAATTAGAGCAGCTGGGAAACTGGCTTTCAATGAGTTCTGTATTGTCTAATTCTCATTTTTATTATTCAACTTGAAATATCTCTGTGGAGCACATTTCACCCATACAAACTGCATCACTCCTTTGTGATTTAGGAGGTTTGTCACAAAACAAGATTATTCAGACTGATTAAATTGCCAACAAGCCAAACATACGGTAAATGCTACATGAGAGAGAGAAAAATTGCTCTGAGAGCTCATATGATGCATTTGTTTCATGGTGCTCTACATTGAATACCAAATATTGCCCTGAAAGCTGTACCTATAACTAGAGGAATAACTACACAAAAGACAGACTCTCCTACTTGAACACTGTACTGTTTTAAGCTCCAGTGGCAGTTTAACCCAGCCGCTCTAACGTACGTCCCTCAAAGAATAGGAACAGACAATTTTTTATCGCAAATAGCTTTAATTCACTGACTCCAAGGAGGTACTTTGAGTGTCCTATGAAACTCACCTTCCCCCCCCCACCCCCCCCCATTTACTAGGGTTTTTTTTCTGCTGGCTGACCCAGCAATATGTGTTTTTGCAGCTTGTTTTGTGCTCATCAGCCTCCTCCTAGTTTCTGATTCAGCCACTTCCAGCCAGTGCAGAAGCACCGCAATGCATTTCCATGGAAACAATTCTAGGGGGGTTCCCGTCCCCCCCAGTCCTGAATGCAGCCCACTCCCCAATGGTACTGGTAGACTGCACCTGCCAGTGTGCATTCCTCAGGGATGCCCACGCCTGGAACTGTTCCTTGTCTTGTGAACCCTTCCTGGCAGTCAGTAGCCAGCACCAGAAAAGCACCACAACCCCAGCTCCACAGACACGCTGCTCCAGCCCCGGCAGAGAGGAAAGAGTTGGGTTCCCCACTCTTTACACCTCAGGCATGAAGTTTGCTCATTCTGAGCCCACGGTTTGAGGTGTCTCTGTCAGCAGAATGACTATGCCAGGCGGCTCGGATGGATGAGAATGAGACATGTCTTCTGTCACCCCTTGCAGCCTCATTCCCCATGTTGTGCTGAAGCCCAGAGATGGCACACTGTTATCCTGCCAGCCTGCTTCCTGGTGATCCTCCATTTCCATATTTCCTCTAATACCAGGTATGTACAACAAGCAGTGAGAAATATTGCTCTCCAAAAATTGCAGAGGCAGTTGCTTAGCTTCTTCCTAGTGCAAAACGGACACTTCTCCACTGTGCTTACACTCGTTGCACTTGGGACAACAGTGCAGTCCTCTCCAGCTCAGTCTCCTTCAGCTAAGGTGAGTTTTGAGAGACTCAACATAATCACTTTTCTGCTGTTTCACATGCCTTGTGATAGCTCGGACATCTGCATGAGCCTGACAGAAAAGAAGTGGAGACAACAGGAGACTTGCCATTCTTCCGATGCTGCACCAGGAGGCTGGGCAGGACATCTGCACTTTTCCAGCATGGCACTAAAGACCTGTGTCTGGGGCAAATGGATCAACCCCTTGTAACTGAGACAGCTGGAGTGACTTTTAGAGAGCCACAGCTTACCTCTAACTCCCGAGCACTGCAAATGTGTCAGGAGAGTGATTAAGTTGCAGTAAGCCTTGGTTAAAAGGTAAAGAAAAGGTTAGTAAAAAGGTAGAAGAAAACACTACTGTTAGTTCTTCTCTACTAAAGCTTCCTTGGGGCCCTCCTTCAAGTGTGACAATGCAGGCGGCCTGCAGGACTTCTGCTGTGATGCTCATCAGAAACACAACAATTTTGCCAAAACCAGCAAGGCAGCTGTTGACAGAGCAATGTCTTTGACATAATATAAGCACTAAAAGTTCTTCATTTTATAAAGTTCTGGAGTACTTAATGAAGAAACAACCAAACAAACCAGAAATGTATAAATTGTCAGAACTACAGCATGTAGAGTTTGAGGATATAAACTGTAAATCTTTAAGGACTGTCTTTAATCTAAACAGTAGTAAATAATTCGTAAAGGATTCCCATTCATTGTTTTCTACAGTGATAATCGATCACAATTACAGACAGTAAGCTGCAAGGTACACTCTTAAAAAAAAAAAAAAAAAAAAAAAAAAAAAGACAAACAACAAGCAAACAAAAAAGGCACTCCCAAATATTTCCTTAAGAGGTTCAAAGCTGTAAAATCTTTTCCAGCTCATTCTGAGAATCTCAGGGAGTTTCATCATTTAAGTTCTTATCCCATGATTACATACTTGCAGGTAATAAAACCAGAATTAAGGGCATGACCTCCGCCTCCTCCTTCTCCTCTCTCTTATTGCCTCAGCCTAACGAGTGGCAGCCCTCCTTTCCACGTGAGAGTCTTCCAAGTCCACAGGAAACGTAACAAGGGTTGAATCACATAGTGACTTCTATATCAATGTAATTCCTATACAAAGTAAAAGGAGATGGTATCTTATGGAAAATGGATTAATAAATTATATAAGCAGAAGAACTGAGATTCTTTTGTGGAAACAAAGGGAAGGTGGATGCCATGGGCAGTAATACCACCAGTTCCACGATTATTTTGGGAACATCAGTGGGGATCCTTACTGCAAGGACTGAGGCCCGTCCAGCTCTGCTTTGTAGCAGTCCATCTCTTTGTTACTCCATTCTGCTCCTTAGTCACAGCAAAGTGAGTAAAGTTGAACTGCCACAGTAATTTCCTCAAATAGCTGATCAAATATCATACTGTAAGTAGGACTATTCAGACACTTAAAGTATTTAGACACTTCAGCTACAAACACAACTTGTATCCTCCAGAATTCAACCCCTTTACATGATGTGGAGTATGTACTATATGGAAGAATAAAATCTTGATCACTGTTAGCTGAATGAAAAGAAAAGACCAGAGGTAATTTATAAAAAATTGCAAGTATAACTTGGGCAACCTCCTTCACATCCTCTTAGAATCCCTTACATTATCTGACATTTAAATACAGTTTCTATACAGTTTTCTGAGATAGAGAAAATAAAGCTTTGCTTTTCTTGCATCAAAAAAATAGGCAGTGTTTGCATTTTGAGAGGAGACTGCAAAACAGAGATGATCCACAACAAGGAGAGATATATGTTTGTTCAGTAATGATTTTTTCATTATAGCAGTTTCAAAAACAGATCTTGTACTAACGGCAAGACATGGGATAAGGACTCTTTCCCCGGTCTGCAGCCCTGAAGGAAAAAAAGGTAAGAAAATAAAAGGCGGCAAACTATTTGAGGACTGGACAAATATCTGGCTAAGACAAAATTAACCATTGATCTAGTCATGGCAATTTCTAAGTATTATTGATTTGAAAGCCCAGGTCTGCATATAGTAAAACAGCATCAGTAAAGAAGTACAGTGACAGAAAGATTCAAGTGTATTGTAAGCAAATCTTTCAGATATTAAGGGGAAAATTTACTCCAGAGGAGGTGAGGAAAGGTCATTACGAACACTTTCCATACAGGGCAGCAAAACAAGTACATGGATGTAGATTGCATGTCTATAGACTTTGCACTGGAGAATATGATTATAAGCATTTAAGTAGTACTCCAGACAGATCAATACATTTCTAAGCAACAAGAGAAAAAGAATAAGCCTCACAATGATAGAAAGACTGCCAAACCAAAGGTTCAGAGGGCCCATTAGCTGTTTTCTGTATTGATTGTTATCAGTCACTTCAGTGGGAATTGAAGATTAATTCAACTGGGGTAATTATCAAACAATCAGCCTACAGGGAAAATTTATTTCCCAGCACTGGTGGTTGTTCATTCCCCCAAAGCATGACAGGATACATTCTGTCTACTTTATGCAAAAAAGTCTGGGTGTAGAGCACCGTGGATGATGGGAGAACGCAGGTAAAGTAAGCAGAGCTAGTTCACATTCCCATGCAGATGGCCTTGGAAACAGGCTAGCTATGTTCCCGTGGTGCTGAATGCAGTCATCCCAAATTAATAATCCCTGCACAGACCCACGCAAATCCTCATGGTATCTCTTATAGCATCCAACTACATATGATCACGGTTTGGGCACATACGCCTGGTTCACCTCCCTCATGCACATGCATATTTGGTGTGGATTCCTCATTGTTTCTTACAGCTGATGAATTTCCCTGTGCCAGTGGCTTTGCTTTGTGTATAATGGGTATATAAGGTGAAGAAAACATTATGTTAATAAGGTGTTGTCTTTTTTTTTTTTTTAATCTGGTTTTGAGTTTGTTGTCTTTGACTGTCATTGAAGAGTCTCTTTATTCCTATTGTAATAAAATGCAAATGAACGTCGCTTCTGTCAATGAGGCCCATTCACTTTGGGTCTTCCCAATCTAAATAGCCCTGGATTATTTACTTTCAACCTCTCTTTGTACAGACATCTTTCTATGCCTTTAATTAGGTACATTACTGTTCCTGACAACCTCCTATTTCAAAAACATATTTTACTTTTACTGGAAATAAACAGCCTTCAAGATAAGATCCTTCTAAAGTGCTTCACACACTCTTTCCTCTTCTTGACCAACTTAAACAATAGCATGTCATCTACAATTTTTGTCACCTTGCTTTTTCAGATGCTTCTCCAGACAGTGAATAAATACATTTAACCACTCTGGTATCAGCACGTATCCTGTGGCACACTAGCCTTAAATTTCTTGTGATACTGAAAATTGGCTTTATATTTTTTAATACTTTTTTCCTCCTTTTTTCTCCCTGGAAAATTTCCCTTCCCTTATTTCTCTCTCCCTCTTTGTCTTTGTATGATCGTCCAATTCCCTCTCAACACACACAATCACAATTTTCTGATTTCTTCAGAATTTTTATTCAGCAGTGGGCTGTTAAATTTGACAGGCTGCAGAGATATCACTGGGACCATAGACACAATAACTTAACTTGTAAAGTTGATATTTCCCATATCTACATCACGTATTGGATGCCTATGACCAGACACCAACAGGTGAGAAAGCTGATATTAATCTGCCCTGGTTAATAACTGGCTACAAACAAGATCTTTATCTGTTCAATTAAACAGGTAAAAATTAGAAAGAACTTTAAAGAAATGTAAGTGAACGTTAAGGAACAACACTGTTCTCTAAATGCAATGCTGCTGCTCGTTGTTGATGATCTGATCCCTTCTTTGAATTCATCCTTCACAGACTCAAGGCACCATAATTCCCAGAAGTCATTAGCTCACTGCACCTCTATTTTTAAGAGTACTAAATGAGTCATATCCCTGGATTTTCCATTCCACCTCCAAATTCTTCAGCCTGAACACATTTTGGGCATAAAGAGGTTACCACTTCTTGAACTGTATACAAAAAGAAGTGCCAGTCTGAGTAAAAGCAAAGCTTCGTTTAGACCAGGAGCCCACCTCTGCCTTTGAGGGTGAACAGATACCCAGGGAAGCAAGGGAAGGTAAAAGGTTTTCCTGACACTCATTCCCATTTCTCAGCAATCTTTGCCTCACAGCTGCCTGAGCTGGGAACTGCAACTAAATCTCCACGTTTAATTGCACCTTCTAAATCCATCAGACAAAACTGGGGCTTTTTCCAACTTATTTTTTTCCTTCTGTTGATACATTGGCCTCCTTGATGTCCTGTGGTAGTAAGTTTCAAGTTAAATTATTCATTGCATCAGGAAAAAGAAAACAAACAAACAAAAAAAACCCCAACAAATCCTGCTATCTAATAATGTAACTGTCCTTAGCTCCTATATGTTGAAAAAGAATCAATCCCTATTTGTGTTCTCTATGCCACATATGATCTCAATGCTTTCCTGTGACGGTTCCCTTCACCATCTTTTTAATTTGTTTAGTCTCCCATACATGGAAGCCATCCATGCTTCTGACCATCTACACTTTCCTTTCACAGGAGTTGTGGTATGGATTTATGTCACTGAACAATAATGTTGACTGTTGTGTGTCTGTTCCTTGTATGTTCCCAATATAACAACATAGAATTTCATTTTTTTTGACTTTCCCTGAATATTGATACTTTCAGAAGACTATGCAGAAGCATTACCTGAAAAAAGTAACAAATTCAGAATCCATCCCTGTGTACATTAAGTTATTTTTTTCCATATTTTGCACTTAATCTATGACTGTAAACAATTTTTTATCAGCATAACAGTAAGGTATGTTCCCAGAGAGAAAAGAAGCTCTTGTGATTAAGGCACCCAAACCACATTTAGATGATACAGGAGCATAACCCAGTTGTACCTCAAACTCTCTGGACAACTGTAAAATAGTAATTTCTTTCTGTATCACAATCCTCTTTTATGCAATAGGAATAATAAAGATGCCTGCGACAAATGACCTTCCTTCCCCCACCTCAAATGATGCATCTAGGGGAAAAGAAGTAATACAAAAAAGTTTTCCAGGCTAGGACATTCTGTCAGTTTTCCCCACCTCCACTTTTCTCGTAACCAAAACAAAAATAAGTATGTCAGCAAGTTCATTACATCTAGAGAGAAAATCAGGTATATGCCTTCTGGATTTCTGCCAGCTAAAATTTATTTGAGGAAAGCAGATGCTTTCTGCAAGGAGTTTGTAAAAAATCCTACTTCTTCAGCAGAGATAAAAAGCACTGACAATGTTTTGATCACACGTATTTATATGGTAAATAATAAAAATGAGCACATTTCCCATACTGGAGATCAAGGAAGGATATTCAGACAGAAAGGTGAAATTCTAGTTTCAATTCTTACGAGATTCCACAACGTTGAAAGAGACACATCTTATGAAATATTTGTTACACTTGAATAAAAAACATACTTAATAATTAACAGGTGTGCATTTAATTAACATAATGATTGCCCAATTAAATCAAAATGAAAATTTAATTTGAGACACTTTAAGTACAAGGAGATTAAGGATAAAATATGAATACCCTGAGCCCTTAGTTTTCAGGACTGAGTGTGGAGGTAGTATGTGGCAAAGTAGCTCAACCAGAATTAGCAATTTAGAAGGAGTAATAAAATATTCTTTCATCTGCACCTGGCCACAGGAAGGAAAAAATGCCAAACAGGAGACAGTCTAGGAAATTTCCTCTCCATTTCTAAAATAAAAAAAGCAGAAAGGAGACTCTACCATCTACCTCAATCCACAATATGGGCTATGTAATTTTTTTCTCATACCCTTGGCATGACAGTCCTATAGAAAAAATAGGACCTACTTAAGGGGAGAATTTGCCAAACAGGTATATTCATTTGAAACACTTTTTATTTTAAAACTGCAGAACTATAAGTTAGAGAAGTCTCAACAAACAGGTCACCTTGCCAGGCTCTTGCTCCTCTACCTGTCTCTTTGGTGTCCCTCCTCCTAAGAACATCATGCCTTCTCCTCCACACAGATGCCTAGGACAATCAGGGGTTTTATCCTCTGGGACGTCAAAGGCAGCACACTCATATGAGGGACCATATTCCTGCTTAAGTCAGACTGGAAGGGTTTACAGCTAGCTCAGTGCAAGGAGTTTAATAATTCTTCCCAGAGCTACTGTTCTAGTAAAGCAGAGAAACCATTCACAGTTACAAAAGAAGGTCTGAATTCTAAGCTAATACTTCTTTAGTAAAAAGTACAAACATCTCATTAAAAGTTACGATATGAAAAATACATCAGCAGTTCCCTTTAAAAGGTGCAAATACCATTGTAAACACCACTTAGCAACAGTACAAGGTGAGTCCTTCAAACTTAAAGTTTAAAAATTGCTTTTACATGGATCCTATTTAAGGAAACACCTCAGAGTTGAACCTCAGTTACTAACAGTTCTCTTCTTTTTCCCACTACTGAGACACCCATGACTGTGGGGTCGTCTCAGTAGTACAATGAAAGACATACCAGCAACATTAGAGGCAACATAAAGTACCAAAGACAAGGTTAGATCATTACCTGTTATATTGCAAAAGACACGGAGTGGTCCAAGTGGTCCACTTCCATCAGAATCGATGTAGAAGAAACCTGATGTCTTCCCTTGGTGTCGGTAAGCCTCACAAGATTTTTCATAGATAGCTTAAAAAGAGAGAAAGAGATTGTATCATATAAACAAGGAGAAAACAGACAGACATATTTTATACATGAGCATTAATCATTGTCATAACATAAACTGTTGGTTCACTGCTGATTAGCATGTGAAAGAGTTTACTGCAGTTGGACCTAAGACCATGCCCAGAATTAGGCAGGTATTTAACTACTTCCTTGAACTTAATATATTCTGGCTTTAAAGATACAGGTATTGGCCTTATTTTGGATTAAAGTATGTAAAGACTTAAGTAAATGGATATGAACTTTCAAACGCACCACCATCTAGTTATGGAGTGATACATACATGCATCCGCATAATGATATTTCAAAGACAGACATACATACACACATGTACACGATTTACTACCTAGGCATGCGCTCAAGCCTTGTCAATACCGAAGACAGGTATTTTTGTCAGTCTTCGGCTTCCCTGAAGGGTATTGTTAACAGGTAACTACAAGGCCCTACCACTGTCTACTGCACAAGCGAAAATAAGCCATTGTTCCTTAGCAGAAAAGGTCAAGGTCAGATATGGTCTCCAACCTGGGTGATAATTTTATGATTTAGACCTTTTTTTTTTTTTTTTTTTTATACAACCAACTCTTCCTCTCTGCTTATCAATATTCTTCTTTTGGAGGATTAGTACCCATGAAAATGCCAAGTGGTTAATAAAACAAGCACAGCAGGTCACCAAGAACAAGAACAGGAGGAAAAACTCCCACAGGTCAGTGCAGTTCCTTGTAGTTGAGGCATGTTTTCAGGCAAGATATCGCAACTTCACATGGGGCAAAGAGAAAACCTCTCCAGAGAGGCAGTTGTGAGGTATCAGAGTCACATGTATGATCCTGGATCTTGAACAACAGTAACCTTAAATCTCATTGCAGGAGGATCGATTTTTTTTCCACCTACTTAAACACTTACCTGATTATACCGACAAGGTTATGCTCTGTAACAGCTTATGATTGTTCAACTAATTGTCAGCAAATACAATAAAAAACACAGATTGACTTAGCAGATAGATCAAGACTTCCTTTTTTCTTCCTATGAGATGAAGTTATTTGGAAGACACAGTAACGGAAATGCAAGCAAACAGAATTACCCCTAATCTTCAAGTAAGCTTTTGGGTGCTCCCAGTAGCCAAACACACAGAAATGTACTTGGACATCATGTTTGCCTGCTGCAAGTTCAAATCTATCTTTTTCTTACCTCTTAATTTTAAGAGCAAATTTAGCTACTATTTGCACATTTCTACATGATTATACAGTAAACGCTGGACTTACACAGATTAGGATATACTCAGGGGAATTTATGAATAACTCATTTGTTAGCCACTACAAATCTTTTTTCCAAGCTCCCCACTCTTCAGGCAGCAGAGCGGTACAGTTAAACTTGATATGGCATAATATCTGCCGTGTCAAGGTTGTAAATAAAATTGCAAAGTTCCCAGTACCTTTCACCTGGAAAGAACTCAAGGAGATTTACAGACCAACTGCGGGAGAACACTTCTCACCCCTTCTGAAACGTGGTCCCAGCCTCTCCCACAGAAGGCAGCAATTGCTCTGTACCAGCAGGAATAGTTCCTCATTCCCACTTCTGTGCACACATGGACTCACATCCTTCCTTTCTCCTCATTCTCTAAAAGTGGTTTCTCTAATGAAACAAATTTCAGGACTTAAATAGCCAGCCTGAAGTAGCCTCATCTGATTACTACCCTGAAGAATGCTATAAGATAGTTCATTACTCAGTTTTTAATGAAATTTGGACATTTCTTCTCTTCTGCCAACAAGACAGAATCACAGTTCTAGGGGCTCCCATCCCAAACTTGCTATGAATTAAGAGTCTTGCCAGTCAGTCACTTGTACCACTTGCTGAAATATGCTTTCCCCTTGTACATTTCTCTCTTGACCAGGTATCTTTAGCAGGCAGAACATCACTAGGTGCTAAATATGCACAGCATTATCCTTCCTGGAGTTAAGAAGCTGCTTAAGGTACTCAGCACCTGGTGAGACAGTGCTTTAATTAGTATCCATCCTATAATAAGAAAGCTTCTTCCTGACAGTCATTAGCCTGATGTAGAAAGCACTGTAGGAGTCCAGAAGATCTCTAAATTCCCTCTCTGATAGTTGGCCAAGAGTGTATGTTAAATGCAAATAAAACAAAATCCCCAAACCAGAACCCATTTTTCCACTATTCACAACCTGAGGGGCCAAGAGAGAGTCCCTCAGTCGCCAAAGTGCTGACAAAAGCAACTGGGATATGGAGGGTCAGGAGAGAGACCGTAACAGGCAATTAAGTAAGCAATCAAGGAATCATGGTTTGATCAATTTACAAAGTTCTCAAACTGCAGTTTACTTAGTGAATTTGCTGTCATCATCATTACAGGACACTTTATCTTGCCTCATTAGGGAATATGCCAATTGCTTCCCCTGAATTGTTTGCTGAGTAGTTTTTGAGACAAAGGATGGTGCAAGGGGCAGAGACATAAAACTAATATGTTGTCAGTGAACTGGCGCAGCTAGAAACTCATTCTTCATCACAAACTTTTTCTTGCTAAGTGTTTTGCTTCTTCTTAACTGTCATTTTGGCTGGAGCCCAGACATACTTTTTTCAAATTAATAAGGAAAGATATGAAGATTCAGCCATTAATAATGTGGGCATATGCAAACAGAGATGATCTACTCACCTTTAGATGGCCCCTTTGTCAGTGTAACTTTGGAAAGAAAAGGCTGTATAGATCTAGAAATCACACTAGGGGTGCTCAACTGGTGTAAATCTGAAAGGATGCACAAGCTTCAGTGAAACTACAGTTATGTCTGCCAGGAGAAAATCCATCCTGGTATGTTTTCCTTCTGGTTATATGAGAATTCCAGCAGTAAATACTAGGGAGTAGCAGAAGAAGTCAGAAAAGGCTATGAACCTCGAGCTCTAGCACATAAAACATATTCTAACCGTCATGACCTAGAGAAAAGCTGTTTTGGTGGACAGTTTATTTTGTAGCTGCATGCTTCAAGTTTCGCATGTCTGTATCTTAAGCATTTGATACTGCATACTTCTAGAGTGGATGGGCCATTGCTTTTAGTTCTCTATTTTGCTATTTTGTGCTGTATAATGCATCAAGGATAAAATGGTATTTGTTTTCCAGTCACTGGCAGATGCCCCCACAGACATTTCAAGTGCACCATCCAGTCCAAGCTCGCTTAATGTCATTGTAGGCTGAGCCAATCGCTGGTTTCAGAATAAAGTTACGCAATTCCATTTGCTGAAAAAGGCCCTATTACTCCAGTGACAACAACTTGAAGCTCTTTATGATTCAATGAAAGACAAGATCACTTTGCAGTCATTCTTCTCTTTATGCAATCAGAAATATTATACAAGAGTAAAAACCAGACTAAGAGTCAGCTCTGACTGTAAGGACCCCAGAGCCTTAACTTTGAAAACTGCCTTCATATTTATTTTCTGTTTTGTGCCAGGCTTCTCTGACGTAGATAGAGATGTGGTTGTTTTGGGAACAGTAGGAAACCATTACTGTAGTTGTCATTAAAGAGTCACCAACCATTTATGCATGTAATAGGGCCTCACTTTCAAAAAGCAAGCAGCAAGTGTAATCATGAAACTGTTGACAAATGCATACATTTTAATGTCAACCAACGTTTGCAGTAATTACACCTTTTTAATAAAGGAGAGGTATTCATCAGTTCTTTCAGAGTAGGACCCATCAACAATTTTCAAGCGCTATTGTTAAATTAAAAAAAAAAAATCACAAACAAAACCCAGTGATTTTGTTCCTTTCTGTGAAGCATTTTAACAGTGTTTATACTTTCACTTCTTTGAGTTTGTTTTCAAATTTTAAAATG
This sequence comes from Astur gentilis, assembly GCF_929443795.1. Taxonomy (NCBI): domain Eukaryota; kingdom Metazoa; phylum Chordata; class Aves; order Accipitriformes; family Accipitridae; genus Astur; species Astur gentilis. The sequence goes on from NC_064880.1 coordinate 39,895,938, forward strand.
TTCACCAAAATGAGACTAAAACAACAAAGATAATGTTCTTTATAGGCTGCTCATGCAAAGCTTGTTTTCTCTTTAAAATGCTTAATCAAGCACTTTTTTGAAAACATAGTTTCAAAAATGAAACCTCTAAGTTGTCTTTTGTCTCAAAGAAAGAAGATCAGTTTTCCTTCTCTCACCCTCCCACACTTTTTTTGGACTAATTTTGACTTATACCAGCCATTGAAGATAAAATGATAGTTTCCAGCAACATTTGTTTCACTGAGTCAGAACCACTGAAAATCAGAGTTTATGACTTTCAGCCCCTGCTGTGTTTCCTCAGGCCCTTTTGGGAACAAGCTGCACTGCCATGCAGCAATAGCACTGCAGTTCCTGCCACCCAATTCCCACAGGCATTCCGGATGAAGCTGTTTGCTTCATGGAGTTGCATCAGGCTAGTGCTCGATGGAGAGGTGTCAGCAGCGTGCGTGAACCCATGCTACCCCCCTGCAAGTATGGCTTGAACCTCAGTCAGGTACGGCAGGTAAAAACATTAGGGTAAACTACAGCACAAGGCAAATAACGAAGTGTGAAAGGTGTCACAGGGGCAGCGTTTGGCTGAGGGGCTATTGCTGGTAACAGTGGCTATTCCAGGAAGACAAAAGAAGAAACAGCTTGACTCCAAGGTCCCAGGTTTAGTAAGGGAAACCAGACATCAGAAATATCTATTTTACAGTCACAAAGAGACTGGATGTCTTTTATTGCCTTTTTTTTTTTTTTTCCCCTTTTTTTTCCCCCCGAAAAAATTACTTATACACTATAACATTGGACCCTGTGCTGACATTTTTGCAGGGCTCTTTAAGGAACTTTTTTAAAGGCTACTGCTGTGTTTCACAAAGAAATTTAAAATCCTCCCAGAGTTAGCTACTGAAACTGATGCAGCCTGAGAGCCCTATTCTTCATACCAAGTGCTATTTCCCTAAGTACTGTATGTGCTCTTGCCTTCCCGCTAGGATAAGCCGTGCTGATGGTGTTCAGGCATGCACAATACTGCCAGAGTTCAAGATATCTATCTCTCAACCCCTTATAATCCTCTGTGAAACACATATACCCAATTTCTCCCTCAGGTATCTCTTTCAGACTTAAGTATCTCAAATTAAACTAGCTTTTCAGATCAACAGCTCATCCCATCAGAGCATTCATTTTGAACACTGCTTTACTCACTGATCATGAGGGCCGTCTTTTCCTTTAGTTCTCACTTCTCATCTTCCCAGGTGCTTAAGAAACGGTTTGTCAAACTTTGATCAGCACTTATAAAATAAACACTTTATCCCCAGTCAGATCAAAGTCACCCAATTCTACATGTTCTCTTGTATCTCCTGGGATATAAAGATTTATAAGCTCAAAAATCAAAATTATGGATCTGAAGCAGACCCATCCCATTTTTTTTCAAGCCACACACACTACAGCCCCACAGAAACATCCTAGCAAAACCATAAATATGCACTTTGACTGATCAAGTTTCAAGCTATGGATCCATGATTCAGACTTCATTGCCAGAAAGTCATGAAGAGATTTTAATGTCATTATAACAACCTATTTTGACCTTTTGAGTAAAATCGACTATGGAATTTCATTTTCTAATTCCTGCACCAAGACCCTTGTGGCTGGTCAGCCAGAGCACACGCAGGAGCTCTCTGCACCCCACAGTCAGGTCCAAGGGGGTGGGGGTCCCTCTTAGCTTGGCTCTGCGGCTGAAACTTCAGCCTTGATTCCATATGCTGCGAGAGCCTGACAGGTTTTAAATATGGACAATTTCATCACTGTTCAGCTCTCTGAAGTATCTCGAACCTGTTAATCCAACTGCTTTACTTACAGTCCTTAAACCAGAAGAGATTTTACCCCTGCCGTAGCTGCAATCTTTATCAGCACACGGCTGAGCACAAACATTTGCAAGGTCAAACTTCCATCGTTTCCAATAAAACATCTTTTTATTCATTTTTTCACTGATTACCTGTTACTACAGTGACATTTGGCTTCCAATCTTACTTTTGCCCTACCCAGTTCACCTGCAGTCTCCACGATAGCCTCCACGGCGCACAGGCTTACTGTTCCTTGTGGAGCTCCCTGGCAGATAAGCCTTTAGCTGGCCTCAGCTTTCCCGAGTACTCAACAACTCTGTTTCCTTTGCCCCCATGTTGTTAACTTATAAAACCTTTCCTCTCTCTCAGAACGCTTTAATTTCATTTTCACCTCCAGTTCCATTTCAGCTAAAAAAAAAACCCCAAACACCAACCAACCAACCAACCAAAAAAAAAAAAAAAAAAAAAAACCCCAAGACTGTTCTTTGTACAAAGAACTGAACTTCTGCAAATAATCCCCAGGAAGCAACATATTTAAAGTCCCCTCTCTTCAATCGACAAATGAACTTGTTATTTACCCAGTGAGATGCACCCCCTACCCATATTTAAAATAGTGCTGGCTGTTGGACTTAATGCAAAGGTTACGGTATCCAGACTTCAGTTTTACTACTGGGAGACCAGGCAAAGTAAACCTCTCTCCCCGCCACCCAGAAGTACATTACTGGCACAGATAAAACCCAAAGTGTAAATTCCAAATCAAGAGCAATTTGTTAGGTTGTGGTTTTTTATCAGAGGACTCTGACCTTTTCAAATTTAATGGACAACAAGATAATTTTCCTCAAAAAATAAAATTAATTAAATGTAAACCTTAAAATTCCCCAATATTTCTTTCCTACTGTACTGCCAATTACTTTGGAAATTGATCACACACTTTTCATTGCAAATACTGTGAGCTGGAGATTCAGATTTTCAGCTGTACTAGTTATGATTACCAAAATGAATCCTGTAGTATTGCTGTTTCTAGATTAGATTCTCATAATCTAATAGAAGTAGCTGATAATTTTCAATTTCTCAGAGGGACATAACATTTTATGGTGATATAATAAATAACATACATTAAAGAGACCTAAAGAACTTTAATTCTTGATTTCATTGGGAGTTGTTGACATTGTCCACTCCTCAGCTAAAATTCAGCAGCGAGATGCATGTTGCTTTTACCACTTCTAACAATTGCACAGTCGTGAAAATTTGTAGGCAGAATACTTACTGCCAGATCATTTGGAACTCATTTCATTGCTTCATAATTCTTTACACCTTAGATGCAAATAATAATCCCTATAATAATAATTATTATTGCATTCTGAGGTGAAAAGTTATGTACTGGTTAGACTGGAAAGGCCAGTGAGAGCTGGGGATTCAGTTTGTATCTGCAACCAGGCCTGGACTGACCTTAAACAAATTGATAGGCGCAAATGCCAGCACAGACCAAATTAAGCATTCTCACCAAAATGCTCAGAGCTCCTGGAGGCAGACTGGAGATGACTCTTTCACCCTCTGCTTGTTATACCTCAGGCTTGACAGATTTGTTCTTACAAGCTCAGAGTAATGAGTGTTCAATCAAGGGTTTTTCTAAATAACAAATAAAGCAACATGCAATGGGAGGTTTCTTCTCATTCCAACAGCAGAGGGATTAGTACAGGCAATGAACTCTGGGAACGATTGTCATTCTCGCCCTTATAATACAATTGTCTTGTTAAATGCCAGAAAATGAAATCTGTACTCTCAAAGACCAGATTTTGACAGCTCTGCTGTTGACAGACTAATGCAGTCTCCACTGTGATGTGCCTGGATGACAGAATGCTTATTTTCCCTTTTTTAAAATATGTATTTACTCATCTGATAAATAAAGTGTTATTTCCATAGAGACCTTTACAATTACTTTTACCACAATGTGACCTAAATGGATGTTCAGGAGGGATCCTTCCATTACGCTTAGGGATTAGACAATTTCCTACAGTTCAAGCTAAGGCTCCCCCCAGCCGAGATACGAAAGGTCACGTCAGCCCGTCCTCCCCTGTCGCTTCCCTGCGGAGGTTTGAAGGCGGCTGTGTCAGTCACGTACCCCAGCAGTCCCTGCCTGGTCCTGGCGCAGGGTGACCTGCAAGTCCTGCTGCTGCAAGAAAGCAGTCAGGGAGACCTACACCGCTTTTAAGAGCAATGTTGGAGGGAAAGGAGAAATCAAAGACTTGAAGAACACCACGCAAAGCACGGTATTTCAGCCTTGCTCTTGAAAGTAGAGGCGTCCCTGTGGTGACGGTCGCACGTGACACAAGCAGGCTTCAAAAGGGATCGAGTTAGTCCACCACATACTCTGTTCTGCAGTAAAATCCCGAAGTGGAATATTCTCTGTGTTATCTATCAGGAAATGTTAGGCAAAGGAAAAAACTTTTTTCAAATGAACACCACTGAGAAAAGATGTACAATTTACAGGTATACAAACTGAAGGGGAAGCACTAATAAGACGGTAACTTACTACAAAATAAACAATGAAAATTCGTATGCCAGAAGCATGGTGCGAACAAAAATATGCAGGAACACCAAGTACACTACTGAAGGCTTGATGTTTATATTAAACGTGTTTCGTTTAGTCAAAGAACACCAATGTGTTCAAATACACATGGAAAAAACCTATTCCAAGAATCTCAGATGGGAAAACTGGCTACTTAAGACATTTTTACATGACCAGACTCATTGTTAGACACCTGGCAGACTGAAACTCTCTGAACCTCGTTTGCCCAGCCAGCAAAATGTATGCATCTCCCTAACTTGGAAAATGGGAGAATTGCTACATCCATGGCTGGTGCTTTAAGATACAGCTTCAGTACTGCTAACAATCTGGCTGAAGCTATATTAAGCTTTTCAGATCAAAAATGATATATGTGGTAAGCATATTAATATTAAAAAATACATTTTCAAAGCCTGAAGTTATGTTAAGTTTATGTCATATCAACGACTATATGACATTTCCATTATTGGATGGCTCTTTCCTCCAGCAATTACCTAGGCCAATAAGACACATGCCTGCATGTGTAAGATAGATCACACACCAAAGCAAATATCCAGAATTAAATTACATTCTGTTAATTATCACCTTGCAAAGCTTTGAGACATGTTGACATCCCCAGAACATGAAGAATAAAAGCATTATTTTTTATTTCTTATCATCTTTTATATCAATGTTCAGCACTCTTTGGAATAAAAAAAAATACAGCCAAGACCAAAGGCCATCTGAAAACTATGATATATAAAAATAATAGAAATACAGAAGGGGAAGATGAGGCTTTCTAAGGGACTAACATAACTCATAGAAAGAGGAGATTACTAATCATTACCTTGCAATAAAGTTATAACATTCTGTATCTCAGGGCCATTTTACACTGGTCTACTGCTTTCATTACCACATGATAGTTACAAGGAGAATTAATAGTATGAGTGAGATGACTATGCAGGTTTTAAACTATGACCTTTCAAATAAAAATATTTTTTGTGTGTGTGTATATATATTAATACACACCTGGAATTCCTCTCCCTCTGTTTCTCTCTCTCTCTCCACCTATAATTCTGATGTAGCTTCAGGTACCTACTGTATGTCTAAGCTAAGACAGCCTCCCTCTACAGATGACAGACACTAGCGTGCTTCAGAGGTGGTCCATGAACTTACCATGGACACCCTATCTCACCGTGAGATTAGTCAAGTTGTGAAAATAGCTCACACTGTTGGAGAGAAAGAGAGAGAGAACAGACCACTATCTTAGATTAGATGCCACAGTATCAGACAGCAAAGAATAGATGAGCTGAGTCTGACCCAGGCCTTTTTCCCAAACTGTGTACTAATATCAGTGTTTCTACCTAAAAGGGGAAAACAGAAAACAAACATTACAGTATTATCTATTTTGCTATGGTTCACACATGTGATTACATAAAGGATCCTCTCCTATCTATCTAGATTATATCAGACTACTCCAATACCTGATGGATCAGCAGGCTAGGCACCACACTGTAGAAATGGGGAAAGTATCTACTGTTAGAAAGGCTTTAGCTGAGCTAATCTTCAACCTATTTAAATGCAAGCTGTGTGAAGCACATTTAAAAGATAAACCAAAAAGCAAACCCATGCATTTTACAGACTCAAAATAAGATTGTATCCTCAAAGCACTGTCTTAGCTACAGATCAGCTCAAGTAGCAGTAAGCAAACAGTAGTTTCAAAGGAAAGAATCCATACTATTTCAGGAGACGATATAGATCACACACTTTCTAATATACGTGCAAATTGGATCTTATTCCCAACAGAGGTAGAGAAACTAAGCCACAAGAAAACTCATATACGAGCAAGTGTAACTCACCTACTGTTGGCTTAATATCCTATAGGGTTATTCCATGACTCCTAGTTTCCCCAAACTGCAGGCAGTGAAATGGGTACCTGGGGACAGTCAGCACAAGTTCTACATTTCCCATCAAATTGCACGTCCACATGCATTTGTGACAGCAAGGCACTAGCACACGGTGTAGAGTTTCACAGCTACAGATAGTCCAGAGATGAAAACACAACTGCTAAGCAGTGCTGTGACTAGCTGTGCTAGTTTTGGCTCGATAGAGTTAATTTTCTTCACAGTAGTCAGGATGGGGCTGTGTTTTGGATTTGTGCTGTAAACAGTGTTGATAATGCCTAGATGTTTTTGTTACTGCTGAGCAGCGCTTACACAGAGCCAAGGCCCTTTCTGCTTCTCACCCCAGCCCACCAGCGAGCGGCTGGGGGGGCACAAGGAGTTGGGAGGGGACACAGCCGGGACAGCTGACCCCGACTGACCCAAGGGATATCCCACACCGTGTGATGTCACGCTCAGTATATAAAGCTGGAGGAAGGAGGAGGAAGGGGGGACGTTCAGAGTGATGGTGTTTGTCTTCCCAAGTGACCGTTATGTGTGATGGAGCCCTGCTTTCCTGGAGATGGCTGAACACCTGCCTGCCCATGGGAAGTGGTGAATGAATTGCTTGGTTTGCTTTGCTTGCGTGTGCAGCTTTTGCTTTACCTATTAAACCGTCATTATCTCAACCCACGAGTTTTCTCACTTTCACCCTTCCTATTCTCTCCCCCATCCCACCGGGTGGGAGTGAGCGAGCGGCTGTCTGGTGCTTAGCTGCCGGCTGGGGTTAAACCACAACCCTAGCCAATAAGATATGAATTGCACTGGAAACTGGAATGATGAAAGGTAAATCCAAATCCTCTTTCCCTATTGGAAGAAAAAAAACAAACCCAAACCCCCCCAAAGACTTGAAAGGTATTGATAATATTCCATGTGGCAGCTTGTGAAGGAGGATTAACCATTACTAAACAGAAATGGACTTGTGCAGCAGGCAGTAAGCTATGCAAGAAAGAAACAACCTGTTCAGAAAACATTCAGATTCTTCCCACGTTACTGAAACTCAGAAAACACCAATGGGTTTTAGCACTATTTTACTTGTATTTACAGCTATGTTCACAGACGAGGAGGAGAACAGAAGCAGGACCAGATGAGACTTCACAGTGAAACTTGTCTACCACAGAATAGCTATTTAACAGGACATGACCCTACATCCTTTCAGTGGTGGACCCTCATCTGGATCAGGTAGATTGCCACACCTCCTGTGACAGTTTAGGAGCTTTCAGGATCAGAAGGGATTCTGAGTGAGCAGGAGAATGCCTGAGGTTTGCAGAAAATTGACTGCCTCCAGGAAGGTTATATTAAGGCCAAGTCTAGACCCAGCTAGTTCTTTATATGTATCTTGAGATGCGCACTTTTGCTTCACTGACGTGTCTTGAATTTCAACTACACCTGTTCTCAGTCATGACAGACACAATCTTGTCCCACGTATCTGACATGGTCATGCAAACATTGTCCCAGCTGTGTCTTCTCTCAACTTACTGTTCTGTCCTGCCACTCTCTACATTCCCTCTGTTGCATCAAATGCAAACTATTTATCTTTGCTTTTCATGGCATGTTTCAAACCTAACTACCTGTCATGACTCTGGCATTTGCTCTGTCAAAAATGTCAAAGTCCTCTGGCCATAGCCTTATATTTTTCAAACAGGCACATTATTGCTTTCTCCCGTATCACTCCTTCATGCCTGCAAGCATTCAATTTCTTCCTCTTTTTAATCCCTGCCTTATGACTTTTTGCCTACAAGAAAGCCTAGCAATAATTATGTACTTGGTAGACAGAAACTGCCACCTATGATGCTGATGAAGACTTTCTGGCACTCCATCACCTGCACCAGCACGGTTTTTTCCCCTCAGAAGCTTCAGTGCAAACTCTTTGGATGAGGGATAGTCTGTATTGTTAGCTGTTCCTCACAGCAGGATCCAGTGTGGTCCATGAATATTTGGAAGAAATCAGTAAGATTGCTTATATAGCAACCACAAAATGTATTTCACCACTTTGCAGATGATGACAGGAAGTTAGGGACAATGTATCTTCAGCTCTCAGTTCTTAAAATGGTAAGGTGTCCCAGTCTGAGCTGGTAAAACATAAATCAATTAATTCTAGTTTGTAGATGCATATCATGTAGTTCTTCCTGAAAGCATGGCCAGAAATGGGGCTTTTTACATTGTTCAACCAGTGGCACCACCTTTTACAAACACCACTTCAAAAAGAGGCAAAAACCACAATGAAGAAACTCAGACAGAAAAGAAATCCAGCTAACAACAAAACTATTCATATTATGTTTGACTTGCAGCAGATTGCCAGTTAAATCTTTCCACTGTTGCTGCATGGACTTGGGTCTGAAGGGCAGTTCAATAAAAGAAATAGCCTCTCCAAAGTGGTACAAGTTCAATTTCAAGCCTGTCAGCCTCAGTGTTCTAGTAAAAATCAAAATCTGTTGAGATAATGTTTCAAACCTTAAGAAATTAGAGGTTTTACTTTGCTAGAACTATACCGAATTACACGATCGGAAGAGTTGCCTGTACATTGAGGATATTCTGGAGTTATGCTGTGATCAGATCTGCGGCTTTCATTCACCTGCTACAAGGTACTCCTGTACGTCAACCACTATCAGCTGAAAGCGATAACGTCTCTTGTTCTGCAGGTTTCTTATCAGACTGCATTTGCCCACCGGCTTTGAATTGGTTTCCTTGCACATTTCAAGCACATGAATGCATTCCTCCAGACTAATGTTGCTATTTTTCAGCATTGCTTGGCTTACAGGGCAGCTGGCTCCACAATCTAGCTGGAATCAAATTAGCTGTTGATAATATGGTTGTAAATAAGCTGAGCAGCTGAATAGCTGTACATCACATGTGTGCGCAGCTTGATCTGCTGGAAAGTCTGAACACAAGATCTTCCTGAGAAACTTTTCAGAGTAGTTTTTACATCAGTGAACCTTAAATAACTGCAGCTATGTATGTGCCTTTGAGAGCGCAGACACCAGTTCACAGAAGCAGGAGCCTTCACCAGCTCCGTGCAAATGTCCATAGGGAAAACTAGTCATGAACCAGTCCTCTGCAGTAATGAGATGGTCTCCTTTGGACACAAGCCACACCGAGCTGGCACAGCCATAGTGAGCCTCAGGCCCTGAGCTAATATGACAGTGCAGATGTAGCCTAGAGGTTAGCACCCCTGATTGCCTTTGACGGTCAATAGCGACAGGCCTCTTCCTTCCCCAAAGAGCCTCTTCCTTCTCACCAACCGATTTGGCCATCTAGTTTTGTACCAACCATCAGCTAGTGTAAATACTCTGCTATGGCCTCAATCACTGCATGTATTCTGAGTTGGGTTTGGAGGCTTCGAAGAGGGGTGATGCCTTTTGGAACAACAAAGGCATTGGACAAAAAGTAAACTATTTTTTCAAAACTATAACCTTAGCATTTCTCTTCCCATCCTTCATCTGGCTTGGCATGATTTCTGCACCAAACCCTTAGCTTCCTTTGTGCTTACAATGTAGAGTTCAGGTGATGAATCTATGAATAGACCTCTCAACAGCCTCTCCCATCATCTGTAGACCCCACACCACAAATGATTTCACCCTTAATTAGCAAACCATTAAAGTCTCCAGAATTACAGTACAGTTGCCAATATTCTCAGCTTCAAACCACTAAGTACCTTTTCTTCTCTTTGGCTTTTTAGCTTAGCAGGGAAAAAAATGCATCTCTCACCAATCTCATCCTATCTGCAGTCCAAGTGCTCATCAAACACTTGGAGTGGTTATAGTGGTATTCCTGGAATTGTTATTCTTACTATTTTTTTTCTCTCTTTATTTCCAGTGATAGAACAGGAAGTTTACCTTCATTTTCTAACTGGTTTCCCTTTTACTCAGCTGTATGAACAGGCTTTATTTTGGCTTCCCCTTTCTCTCTCTATTTTTTAGTAGACTTCTCAGCATGCTGTGCCTCTACTGCTTGATACTTTTTTTTTAAAACCTTTAAAAACTTAATATTCTTTTTGCTGTGGATTTCAGTAGCTAAATTCTTCATGTTCTGCCACTGTTTCAGACACTGTACCCTTGCTAATAGCAGCAGCCCAAATAATAGTTCAGCAAAATTCCAAAATTATAAACCATCAAAACTGGGTGCTTGCAACATGAACTTTTTGATAATCTAAAATCAAAGCCGCCCAGGGTGCCAAAACTGATGTACAGCCCCAAACACAGATTAAAATCACCCAGCTCAGCACAGCTAAATTCAACTAAATGTCTAATGACCAATGTGTCTACAGTGTGTATGTAACATAAATGAATTTAAGATTCCCCAAATCAATGTATAATGTGAGGGAAAAATGTAGAAAATTAGTTAAAATAACTTTTGTTTTCTGCAAAATATTTGTCAAGAAACATGCATTTTTGGAATTGGATTCCTGTGCGTTCTTAGCCCAATTCTTGTCCTGTTTGAGCCACGTCAGAACGTGCTACATCCTATAATATGATACGACTTCTGACAAAGCTGCTTTCTAGTTTATGTGCATCTTGACATACCAGCTGTAATAGAAAACACTGTAGGTGTTTACTTACAGTTATGACAGGTAGCTCCTATGTAGCCTGTATCATTACAATCGCAGTAAAAGGTTGTCCAGGACTGAGAGCATTTTCCTCCATGTTCACAGTAGTTGGGTAAACATCTAATTGGAGACATTTTTTAAAAAATGCAATTAATTATAAACATTTCTGTAAAAATAATGTGCTGGAAAAAATAATTATAAAACTGTCTCAATTTCCCATTCACTCAAGAGTTTCCTCGGGCTGAATTACTGTAGAATACCTAAAATAATTACTTATTCCTCTGATCTGTGATTGACTTCAAATACAAGCACTGAAGACAACAACATTTGCTGTATCCAGCAAGTCAGTAAAGATCACTCTCAGTAAAAACATTCCACTTGTCTCCACTTACTAGCAATTACAGTTTCACAAACTTTCTGAGCACAAAGAAGGATGAGTAACAGGTGAAAATGCTATTGAAAGCTTGTTTCAAAGGAGAATCCCCTGTACTCTGATTAAACAGACATCGTTGTTATCAAAATTAGGCTGAGTTACACTTGTGGTAACACAAACAGCATGAAAATCTCAGAAGTGAGAGGAAAAAAATGCTTCAATTATGAGTTCTGTACTCTCACTTCTTTCCCTCATTTTAGTTGGTATGCCTCTAAAGTATTATTGTGAAGAAAATTATTAAAAGAAGAAAGAAGCACAACAGCATGCATCTTGGGAAGTGAACACAAATAAAAGCTGTGGGAGATAAATTCAATCTCCAGGACAAGAAGTGAATGCTGATCTGAACTACGCTGGTGTAAACACAAGCAGTGCAATGGAGTTACACCAGCCTAAATGGAATCAGACATTGTTCACTGTTTGCCTTTTCTTTCCTTTTCTTTTCTCTCCTTACTGTATATTAGATATTCTCTTTTACACTGTACGTTTGACTTTTGAAAAATGAGTAACTTGTTTATACCACTGATTCAATTGTGATGGGTGGGTGGATAGAAACCAGGCAATCAATTTATCTCATACACACCAGCACTCCACCAGGGTTTGCTTTGCTGTAAATTGAGCTTCAAAACCCCTTTTATGGCCCAGATCTTTCAGTGCTGTTAGTGGTGAAGTCACTGAGGCTACCTAGATTTGTACTAGCTGAAGACATGATTTTATTGTAGTTCATCTCATCCTTTTGTAAATGTTTTTTTCATTCAAGTGTGCATATTGCCTTAAACTGTGGCTTTCAGTCTGTTTCTTCTAGAACCCTTACAATTAAAATTATTTTCAAGTGTGTAAGCAGAAAACCTGTATGTTTCTAATGGTTGTAGTCTTCACCAGTCTCCTGAGCCCTACTGGCCAGGCATTAACAAACTTACTTGAGTCCAAGGCTGTTTAGAGCTGCCGAACATCAACAACGCAAAGAAACCTGTGTATGTGCATAAAGGCCTATCAGACCAACCTCTCATCCTCAGTATGCTGTATGGAAATACATGCATACATATATATACTTGTCTGTAAAAGTGTGAGTCTGACATTTGTTCTAGAACTCAGGTTTACTCGATCACTATTTATATCATTGTACATAAAATTATAAAGATCATATAAAATATTAATATGAAAGAATAATTATTTTTTATTAATGCTTACTCAATTACTATAGTCATTATTTATTATTCAAATATTAGAGACATAAGGAATTCAGTAAGACAGTATGATATTTATAACTCTCTGTAACATCTGTTAAAACAATTGTAAGATATATTGGTCTTGTAAAAATCGTTGTTATGGTTTCTATTAATCATTGGGCTCAAATACAAAATGAGGAAAGAGAATGGGAAACATGTGCCTGGTTTTCCAGCTCATTAGGGAGCTTTTTTCAGCGCTGTGGAGAACACCTTGTTTCTAAACCAAGAAAGATACAAAGCAGACAGCCAAAACTGTTGGTTTTGCCCCATCCTTACAAGGCAGGAACTCTAAGAAGGGATGAGATTTTGGCTTTTAATGGTATGCTGGGAAATCATCTAACAGAGCCTGACACCCTGCTGGTACAGTGACAGCCCAGCCAGCCCCTCTGCCATGACATCTACTCTTGGCAATGGTGAAGAGAGATTTAGAGGCTTTGGGTCGATGCTAAAGAAAGCAAGAGCAGCCTACAGGATGGCACAGACAGGACTGGCTGGTGCATGATCTGCACCCAGCTACGCTCTGCAGGACCGTGCCAGCTCCCTTGAACCAGCAGCTCCCCAGCAGCTTCATCCCAGAGGCTGGGGGAGAAGCACAGGGGTTCAACAGCTCTATGGTGATGTATATGAATTTGGCCTCTAAGAGCAGATTTGCTCATATTTGTGCTTTAGTCATGCCTGCCCTTGCCCTCAGCATATTACCTGTACTTCTACCTGCTATTTCGTGATAAACATTCATTTATGTCACCTGTAAAGCAGCCGTAGTTATATTCACATCACAGGGTTGCTGGCGACAAGAAACATTCAATGTTAATAAAGCTCTTTGGAGAGGTAAAAAGAACAGTACTGCGTTATTATCATAATTTACATCATCAGTGTAATGGACAAATATGCTTTCTGCCTATTTTAAGCTACCTTTTATTAATTAACCCAATGCAGTAGAGTTAATTACTAGTCATTTGTGGTTTGCCAAAGGCCTGTGTCAGAGGCTTAGCCACATTTATTCCCTTAAAACAGTTTCCTTGTAAAGGCTTTACAAAGTTGAAGGTCACTTCTCATTTCTACTTGTCTTACAAATGCAGACACTTCTTCTTCCCCCAACTATGCACAAAACGCAAGTCAAACTAGCCATGTAAGCTTTTAATGATATTCATAAATTCAGAATTAAACCTTTTTTCTTCCTTAGTCTATTTTCTTTAATTAGCACCAACCGCATTGATCTTGGTTTTGGTCAGATAACTAACCCTTCTAAGAGCTTATGAAACAAATTTCTTTGCAAGTCTAATAATTACCATAATCCCATTCTAGCTGAGCAGTTGTGTCTTCATTAGAAGCACAATTTATTCTAATTGTCAGAGAACTCAAAATTAAGAAATAGCTATGATTAAAATTAATCAAGGCATGGATAAATCACAGGTTGTTCCATTTACTAACCGTCCTGGATCCTCATGTTGAAGGATTTAATGACATACAATTTAAAATATAAATTAATATTTGCATTTTAGTATTATCAAGCAATTTTAGCAAAAAATGCAGTGGTATCACAGAATGTTTCATAGACAAAAGTTTGCAGCAGTCAGCCCCTGACCTATTTGCAATTGAAATGAACAAACAGATCAACTCAATTTTTGTGAGTATCATAAATGGGACACTTTGAAATTTAATGATTTGCCTAATACAGTTTGTGACAGACCAGGGACTCTGATCTTCCAGATTTCAGATTAATTCATAGAATATATCATTTTGAATGTATCTTATAAAAAAAATAAATGAAGCAAATAAAATTTTCCCTCCCCCGGCCAAGCTGGAAAACACACACCTTAGCCATCTAAGCAATATGCAGGGCCTGCACAAAAGCATTCACTGCGCTTAGATTGAAACATTCACCTCCAAAACTGTATGTGTGCTTCCTTTGAATTCAAAGGACAAACTGCATAGAAATGACAGGGCAAAATTTGGCCCTTTGATAGGAATGATGAAGAAATAACAATGACAAAATTACTTGGGTGGGAAGGCTGAAGGAGTTCTACGCATTTGATGTTACACTTGACTGGAAATAAACCCAGCACATTCAATAAGCACCTCCTGGATCTTTTTATAGTCAGCACAACACATGCTGCCTGCACCACAATATTCTTCTTAAATAAAGAGGGGAAAATAAGAGAACTATCAGAGAGAGAAAGAAAAAAAGAGTACACATCCTCAATATTAAGACTATCGATACACATCATTTTGAGACAACCACTAAGTTTCTAAAACTCAACAATGCCATAACAAGAAAACACATGAAATTTAGAAGTTTTTCAATTAAGAAAGCATTTGCCTAAATATTATCTCAAATTCATTTTATTTCAGCATGTTTTCCTATTTATGGGCTGCAGCTATTTCATGTATAATTAACAAAATATAGCATTAATAGGGATAACTTCATATAGTTGGCGTGCACGTACAACAAACTCATGGTGTTACTGTAATGGCCTGTACTTTGCTTCGGTAAAATGGTGTCTTTTCACTAATCTCGATAGATTGAGGCCAATTGCAACAGCATGGATTTTGGTCCTGCTCTGCTGAGCCATAAATCTGTGATATTCCTTGCCAAAGGTTATTCTGGATACAAGAAATGGGTTCAAGGGGAGACCAGACAAGCATTTTGAAGAGAAATCCACTAATGTTACTACAGGGACAACATGCAAGAACTTCAGGGATTTACCAAGGGGAAAATAAATGAAGATCCAAGAGCATTAGAAAAGAACGAACCACAGGAGCACACCCCACTCTTATTTTCCCCTGGATGTCTGTTTGTGGCAAAATAGTGGGCTAGGTTTCCTTAACTGAAGGGAGAAAAGAGAGCTACCAGAACCAGAGGGAGGGAAGGAGAAAGACTGAGGAAAAACAATATTAAGACAGGCTGCAAAAGACTTAACACTCTCCAGATCTTTGGTTTTCCTCAGCACACATCCCCTCCTCATCACAACTCCCAACTTCTCCCTCCTCTTGCAACTTTAGAAAAACTGAACAACAACTTTTAAAAAAGTATTGTAGAATACTTCAGGTTTTTTTCTTTTCTAAGTCATCTACATTTTCTTCCCTGAATTTAAGAAGTCATGGAGTACAAACAAAACAAAAGTAATGTGAACAAAGACAATTTTTCTTTTCCATGCTGGAAAGCATTTACTCTATCACACTGAATAGATGTTAAAAAAACCCCAAAACCAAAACCAACAACAACAACAACAAAAAACCCAAAAAGGCATTTTTGTCATTTTAATAATTTGTCATAAAGGTAGGTTTTTCTTCTTTCTGAGGTTTGTGAAACTTGATGGCTGAAGTTTTAAAATATATTATTATTTCTGTTGCTGGTCACCTTGGTTCTCAGATTCTTGCACTTGCACACCACTGAGAGAACAACATTTAGAAGATCTGAACATTGATACCAACTGCCCTCAGGCACATGGCTGGGACAGAACTGTGGGAGGAGATTGTGCTGGGATTGGCACGAGTAAAGGGAAAAGAGCCTATTATCTATGCCTTAGATAAAAGGCATTTTTTTAAGGTTTGACTGCTTTGTTGTTAGAACACCTACATTTTTAATGGAGGTAAATGTGCTGACAGTTTGGCTTGGCATAAGCAGAAAGGATTTTATATAAATAAATCTGAAAATGAAAAAAGGGAAACAAATAAACCATCCTGTACAGACAGCTGTTCCATTTAGAATTCATCATTTTACAAAGCAAAAGCAGAAAAGCCATCTGCAAAAATCAAACAAACAAACAAGGACAGGATATTATATCGTACATACATAGTTGGCCTTTAATTTACCATGGGGTTGTACATCCCATGAATTTTTACTCTAAAGGAATAGCAGTGGGGGTGAACTCTCTTCAGGTATCCCCCAGAAACTCAATTCCACACTCAAGTGGGATTCCACAAGCCCCTTAAGCAGCCCCCTGCCAACCTTCAAACTGCCTTCTTTTTCCACAGGAGTCTCATTCAGGGCAAATCCCCTCTCCTGCACTAGTGGGAAGTCCCTCCACTCTGTATCAAAGACAAAAGCTAACTATCTCCAACTCCAGCATCTTTCCACAGGTACAAGTCATTGCAGTTATAGGAAGGAACTCACGCTGCTCAAACCAGTTCTGTAGTTACCCCTTACAGCATTTACTAAACACATTTTAAAGGGCGAGATCAGCACTGCTCTTTGTTACTCTGCAATGGCATCATATAAACGAGATTTGAATTCAGCACTGTTTTCTTGTTTCATGTGAAAATAAATAAATGAACAAACTTATCTGGAAAACAAGATGACTAAATTAAAACATGACCTGTCTCCAGTTCAGATGTGGTGATGTGAGCGTGGCAGATTAAGCTGAAAAATCTGTCTTTATTTTGCTCTGAAACACAGTATTTCTACAGATCAGTGCGCATTTTGTGGGCACGATTCAGGCTTGAATCATTGTTTTCTGCAGCTGGTCTTGCATGTATGAAACAAAGTCAGGGAAAACAAAAAGCCTTCAAATTAAGGCAGGGCAGGCAAAACCAGCTCATGGCACTGTCCAAATAATATGAGCATTGCCTTTCATTCACATAAAGAAACACAAAGGACAGAAAACTTTGCCTTCTTCAGAGGTTGCATTTTCTATTGTGACTGCCTATTTTTACAGAGACTTTGCTTTGTACAAACATATTGTTGTTTTAAAACTACCACAGACCGAGCTCATCTGACAGCACAAGGCTCATATACCAGTCCAAGAGCAGGGAATTTTTCTACATGGTTTTATTACACTTCATTGTCAGTCAGCCCTTTAGCTATCAGAGGGAGAAGCTCTGTCGTTACTTGCATTATCCAGCTAAGTTTAAACATTAGAATAGATACGAGGTGATGGGGCCATGGGTCTTCAGAACTGCAGGGACTTTAATTCCAACCCCCAGGTTTTGGGTGTTTGTGTATTTGGAGTTTTTAAATTTTGCTCAGTTTTTCTGCATCCTGCCCTTCCACCCTAAAACCTGGGTGGTATTGAGGGGATTTCCAAGACTCGAACTCTGAAACGAGCTAACTGCAGTGGTTTAATTACATTGGTTAGCACTCCTAATTTGTGATGTAGATGCGTACTTTTGGGAAGGACCTTCAACTCTCACAGAATGTCACATATTCTTCTATTTCTAATACTATTTATTCCACTGTTTATTGATCTTTACAAGGGATTAAGTCATTAAGATAACTTTCTCACCTTTTCCTTCCCCACCATTTAATATAGTTTGGATTCAAGACATTTCCCCCCATCCGTTTCCGCATCATTATTTCCAGTGTTTTGCTTTAGTTTTAGTACTGAGAAAGAGGAAAAAGATAAATTCTGTAAGGACAATTTGATGAAAAAAGAGGCATTTCTAACAATATTGTAATTGTTGCTGCACAAACACAAAGCAAATTGTCAGGGTTTTACAAAGTACCAACACAAGCATGAGAAAGGGAAAGTATTTGAAAACCTGTCCACAATTTCCTTAATAGAAATTAAGGAAATAGAAATTTCCTTAATAAAAATAGAAACTGAAAGGAGACATGAAGCTTCAGTGTGCCCTGTGCTACTTGTAAACACATCCACTGGAGCCTACATTTGAAACAGGCAAGAGAGACAAAAGGTGAGGGGAAAAATAGTCACTCACAGGACTGAAGTGATCTTTTTAAGGTGACACAACAGATCAGAAGAACTATAAACCTGGACTATCAGATCCTTATAACTAGGCAGGACAGCCTCTCTTGTACGTACATTTGATGGAACAATTCTAGAAAAAGATCCAGGTATTACAGCATCTCAAGGTATGCAGTTTAAATGCTTTGTTTTGGCTGATCATGGAGATATAGGTGGGCAATATTCAAATCTACTTTGGGATTTACCCAAAATAAAAAATGTTTTAAAAAAGGACAGATGACTTCCCCTCTTATGTCTTCAACTCATCCCTGCTTTGATCACCATCCAAAATCAAGGAGTGTGATCTAAAAACTTCCGATTCATTGCTATAAAACCAAGAAGGGAAAACATAAGAGGATTTCCTGCAAAGAGGAAATAATCTGAAATACAAAATAATTGTCATTTCTGCAGAGAAGACACTAAATACTGAAAATAGGAATACTAGAGAGAATGAAAAGAATGTGTGCCAAATTGTGGGTAGTTCAGTGTTGCGTGGTTTTTTTTTTTTATTCTTTCTGCAATGCTCTGCAGGTATTTATGGGGGGTGAATACAATATCAAGTATTTGCTTTTTCAATCCCAGCCTGGGACTGTAATAAATAAAATTAAAACTCAGTGGGCATAATTAGCCAGGATATTTTCTCGTTTGCATGGCCAACTTCAGGGAAGGGGGGCGGGAATCATATAAAGTTTGGCTTCTGCTGCAGGGCATACATTAAATCTTAGAGGAGATTTGGGAAATGCAAAAAGAGACTGTGCTTTCATCAGATTTATCCTAACACCCTTCACCTGCAATAGTAATTAATTTCCCAAAGGCCCATTTTGACAGTACAACACAGGAAGCAATGTTAAGTTCAGTACTAAAAGAAAAGGATGAAAAGTCAAAAATTATTATTATTTCTTACAAGTAAAAATTGATAGTAAAATCTAATGGAATCTACAAAGGAAATAGGCATAAAGCAGGATTTAAAAGGTCAGCTCTATTTAGCAAGAAAAAAGAACACTTTAAGCTAATTTATTTAGAAAATGTTATGAAGAATTTTCACAGACAAAACATGGGTAGGGATAGAATGATTGGGACTAAGGACACTATTTGTGCTTTGTAACTTCAGTAGTACAGGGAAGCAAACTCATGTATCAACTCAGTATGCTTCTCTCTAATGAGGTAAGCTGTTAATGCCAATCCCATTGCAGTGATTATTATGTATACCACATGCTGTTCTCTCCGTTTGTATTTGCTAGGAGAATTGGAATATGCAGATGAATCTTGGTTTAATAAGGACGGCAATATCAGTGTGTGCTTGTGTCTGCCCATTGATGCCACAGAGATGAAACATGGCCAGGATTTATAAGAAAATATCTGAGGTCAGATTTGCATTCCTCATTGCAGATCTCTGGAATTCCCAGGATGTCCTGCAAGATGCGCCATCCATCCATCTGCCAAGGTAGATTCAACGTGAATCTTTTTTTTTTCTTTTCCTTCCCCCCTCCCCCAGGTCACTTAAGGGAACTGAAGTTCCCAGCGTTGTCCTTGACAAGTACTGTCAGTATTTGCTATAGTGAGGGCAGGGTGCCAGCCAAGTAAAAATAGGACAACCCAGTCAAAGCTTCATCAGCGCAAAATCAACACGAAATGCAGCAATCAGATTAAAGTACCCTAGCAGTTGTAGACAGGGAGAGCAATGCATGCATTTATCTATGCGTTCACGCGAATCTGAGCCTAAAGGAAAGCAGGCTCTGACTACCCTCATAGTTCATTTATGAATAATGACAGGTTCAGCAAAAAATGGCCTTCTTAATCCCAAGACTACCTAGTCTCATATACTGAAGTGCAAATGCTGTATAGAACTTAGGACAATATAACAATGGGGGTACAACACCATGCTTCTGTATCTGCCTTAGCCCTACCTCTGTCCTGTTAAACTTTCCTACCAAAAAGTCAATGGTTTCAAGCTATTTCAGCCCTGGAAGGAATAGCAGAATCGTACAAAGTTTCAGGCTTCTTAACAGAGTTTTCTCTGTCACTGGCCAACTTAAATACGCATCCTTTTTGATGGGGGTTGAGGAGTGCAAAAACATTCATGTAACCAATGTCACCGTTAAGGATGTGTCTCAAGAGGTTGTGACACAGCTAAGGATGTGCCTCAAAAGCCTGGTAGAAGCAACTATTTGTCTAGCACCATCTTCAGGGGCAAATGAGACTATTTCCATGACAGTTGTCAAGTCAGAGGAAAACAAGGCCAATTTTCCCCTTACGACAGCTGTTTGGCACAAGCTATCTCAACTGCAATGCCCCTTAAGCACTTCTCTTTACAGAGTTTGGAGCAGCTGGTAGGTGAAACCACACCAGATCTTACCTCTTTGTGTACTCACAGAGTGCAAGAACTGGAAATAGAACTTTCTTCTCTGTGACTAACTTTGCAAAGCAGTTTGTCCCACTGCATGTAAGAAGCGGATGAGATTAATCAACCCATGCCTACAGGCTGCAGGCAACACCGCAGCCCTTGCTGCTGTATTCCAAGGGGTCCATCTGCTGTAAGAGCAGACGGCCTTGCTCAGCCCAAAGGGAGCATCTGTGCCATATGATGAAGGGCTGGAAATCCACAGTGTTTCTGGACCGAGGTTTAATGATTTTCTGGCACATTTTCCTAATATCCATGGCAACTCTTGAGCTGCAATGTCTCTTGAGCCCACATTCCTGCATCTATTCTCTGAACAGGATGCCAACCACAGCAAACAACCAACTCGGCTTCAGGACTGAAGCTAGTATTTCCAGTCCCAAAATCTGGCACTCCAGCCAACTGCTGAATGGGAAATCCCAGAGCTTCTCAACAGTGTGGCCAAGTTCTCAGCATCTGCATATTTGTTTTCCTACCCATTTCATTTATTTTTAAATGAGAGGCTGCCTGAATTTCTCCCAGGCTATGCCTTCCATTGTTTGCCCACACACAGACCGACCCACACCCCCACCATTCCACTGCCACATAGGAACAGAAAACGCAGTGCAGAAAGTATTAGTACTTAGCAAAATTCGCAGTCAGATTCCAATGTATTTTGAGATTAGCACAGATATGACAAAATGTATTTTGGTTTTGAACAACAGAGGTACAAAAAGCTGCCCACGATGAAAAGGATGTTTCTAAAACAGTAAGGAACTTGGGTTTCCCAGTCCTAAGACTACCACCTCCCTCCAGACTTCACATCAGATCAACAGTGCCTCTCCTCCAATTTCCTTACTCTGACAGTGTCACAGCAAAGATGCTGATGGAATAAGTTTAAGAACATCCCACTGAACACTCTGCCAGCTTCCAGCAATGTGTGGCTTATGGATTCATGTACGCCTTACTGGCTTTTTCCTTTATGTTTGACCTCTACAGCATCTAACAACATCCAATTTGATGCTGTGTAAGAACTGAATTTGTGAGGAACAGCAAATTCTTGTTTATTATTCACGTCCTTCATGCTGCTCCTCATCGCTTAACCCTGCCTAGCTCTCTCTTCTCCAGGCTGAAGAGTCCTAGCCTATTTAATCTCTCCTTGTAGAGAACAGTTTGTGGCACACAAAAGAACAGAGTGTCAGTTTTAGAAACAGCCATGAAGCCTGAATGACAGACTCTTAGAGTCAGAGCTGCACACAGCACCACCTCCGAGCAGCCCAAAGAGGACGTACTTCTTGGAAAGGGCTGGTCAGGCCAGGGCCAAGGTCAGTGTATACATCCAACTGGATTCTCGTTTCATCTTCTAGCAATTGAAATAGAGGTTGTGAAAGGATCAACACACAGTTGTTGGCTTGATTTACTAAGGGGAAGATGTCCCCATAGTTATCCAGTGCCCCAGTCCCCGCCTCCTCCTAACGGCTTACAAATTTCTCACTCTCATTTTGACCACATCTGAAAGAGGGAGAAACACCTCAACTCCAAGAAGTCACAGGATCTCATGAAAATAGAGAGCCGAATAGAAGGGAATCAAGTTACTGTTCGTCAAAGAAAAATAAACAGCCTGAGCTGAATTATCATTCTAGGCATCATGAAATCTGCAAAGAAGAAATCCCAAGAAAAAACAGGGCAATAAATTCTCCAAACACAGAGCTTCGTCCTGCAGTTGTAAAAATGAATCATGCATTTTCAGAAGCAAAAAGCAAATCAGGGAAGTGAATAATGAGTAGAAAGTGTTGCTCCTTCACCCCCATTCCCTTACACTCCAAACTTAACATATACATCTCGGGTTAAAAAAAAAAAAAAGCCACCAAACCATACCTATGGGCTACCTGGTCCCTACTCCCTGCCACAGCATTGCCTTAGAGTGTCTCACAGATACATCTACCAAATGAGCTTTCTCACAGGTGTGAGAAATCCTGAGCTGAATTCCTGGAAGATATTTCCGACATGTTATTGGTTTGTTGTTTTGTTGTTGTTGTTGTTGTTGTTTTAAGCAGTGTTATTATTGTTGACATTTCAGAACCCCTAAAGCAAGCACAAGACACAGCTGTTCCAGCTGGAGGAGAAGCCTGAGCGAATGCAACAGAATTGCACAGAGCTGGAGGGAACTCAGAAGATCACTTAGTCCATGCCCACACCCCAAGGCAGGATCACCCTTACCCATGTTTGTTATTTCTCACAGACTCATCTAACCTATTCATAAAGCCTTCCAGCGACAGAGACTTGACAGTCTCCTCAGGCAGTCTATGCCATGGCTGCTCTCCTATACATCCTGGTCAGAAAAGATGATTATTTCCTTCTGCACTGCAGCAGTGTTTTAGCACCTGAACACCATTATGCTGCCTCCCCTCAGCAATCTTTTCTTGTTAAAGAACCAGACCTTAATCTTTTTTGCAGGGGATGTTTTCTAGACCTATTTTGTGTCTTTTCATATAAACAGGGCCATTCAAGAAACAGTTTGGACTCTGAACAGGTTTAGAGAGAATAGAAATTTAGAAGCATGACTGCTAATGAACCTAGGACAACTAAACGCCAAATGGCAACGCTGGCTAGTGTTTACTTCACAGGGTTTGCCCATCGGCCTGCTGCTCCTCACTCAGATACATTTGCCCACCTGTTTTGCTCGCTAGCTCTGTTTCGTATTTCAAGATTTGTACAGTTGCCAGTTACCCCAAATTTCAAAACGAAGACTGTAGATCCTAAAGGCTTGGTATTTTGGTATCAATGCCATAGCTCAGGGGTCCTGCTTAGATCAGGGGCATAGCAGCAAGCATGTTTTCCTTCCAAGCCAACAAGAGAAAACACTGCATGAAGAAAATAGCAACTGCTCTGAGTTTATGGCCTGTCACAGCACTGAATAAACCTCAGCTTAGAGAATCATTATCAGCACTAGAGAAACCAATACTTTTGTTACCACTCTCCTGAAGAAACAGGTTAGGTTTTGTCAGTTTGAGAAGGCACAAGAAGACTCAACCCTCCATTCTGCCATATGCACATGATAGCCAGGGAATAGAAGTACTAGCATCCCTGGGAACAGCAGACTTATGCTTTTCATCAGTGTTAGAAAGACTGAAAGAGCAGCTCTGTGCCAGCTACACTGCCCAGCTGGCCGCTGCACTAGATGCAGCTGTGATTTCTTACCCTGCTGAGTGAGAAGCTTCTGTAATCACATCCCTAACCCATTTCCAGGAGGCTGTTTGACAGGCTCAAGAAGTCTTTGCAAACTTTGCAAAATACTGAGGAGGGGAATGCATAAGTGAAGACACCATTAGGAAAGAGACATCCTGTTGTTCATCTATGAGAAGCAAATTAATTTTTTATGCTGCTTGCCACCTCCCCATCCCTTGTCACTGGCGTCCTCCCTACAGATTAAGGGCCAAAGACGGAAAGAATTATTCTGTTCTCATTAGACTTTCTCACTGCTCAGGATTTCCTTTGGAAGATTTTGGGTTTAGTATCTCACCCCCAGAAGATGCCTCCTCTCCCAAAAAACACTTACAGTGCAAAACACCAAGAGTGAGGGATGTACATTCCCTGTAGTCATGAACTTAATCTATATCACTCTGAACTGCAAATAAATTCTAAGAGAGTCATTTATCTGTTTGGACCTATGCCAGATGGCTTTTGGTCGGAGATGATCAACATGTACTGCTGCAAAAGACTGCATACTCAACGATGTCTCTCTCCCTCCCCAACAAGAAGTCTCTGAATTCAAGGACTTCATGGCATCTTCACTTCCAGACATTTCTGCCTTGTTACTTTCTGCTCTGTACCATGCCATAGAGGGGAGATGCCAGCATGATGTAAGAAACTGTATTTTCTGACTTATTTAGTGTAAAGCAAACAACCCCTGACGTGTACCTGCACTCCTAACCAAGCAGAAATCCTGAAAAGGCAACAACAACAAGGGATAAAATTAAATCCACTTCCCTTTAAATGTGGAGCAGAACTCTACGGCTTAGCAGCATATTGTCTCATTTTTTTCTCTACCTCTAATTGGAATAGGGATAAACGCATTGCAGGCAGCTATGACCTCTAACACTTCATAACAGCAGCAGTGTAAGCACCGCACTTTGCAACATTGTCAGAAAAGACTGAGCAATCTTGAGTATCTGGACAACCACAGCAAATATACGTACTACAAACAAAAGGTAAAAAAAAAAACCAACCAAAACAAAACCAAAAAACAGTTAGCTGGATTAACAGCAGGCAGGCAGTGGGGATAATGCCAAGAGTCCTACACACACATTGCTACAAGAAAAATGGCTTTCTCCTACAGATTCTGCTTTCCTATTCCACAAGGCATTGGGAACAGTTTGCAGGAACAGCTTTGTCTTGAAGGAGGTGAAGAAGGGAATACTGCACTGCTTTACAGGGCTTGTAGAGCAGACACAGCTCTGGTATGACTAGATTGGGGATGCCTCTCCTTGCACAGGATGTGTCACCTAAGGACAATATGTAAGTACTGTACAAAGGGATGGCAAATAGGAGATGACTTGATATGCACCAGTAGGAACATTAGTGATGCTGGCACTGCAGCTGAGGGCTAGAAACAAGCAGTCTCTTAATAGGAGATAGTGCTAACTAGCCTTCCATCATCAGGACAGTCCATATTGCTGTGTTCAACTCCAGACTGTATAACGTCTTAACGCCCTACTGCAAAGCACAGAAGACGTGAGTTTTCTGTGTGTTATCTGTTAATCCCAGCTCTCGCAGATACATCCTGAACTGTCCGCTCAGCCAGGACCAGAGCAGCTACTGGGTGGCCTCATTCACAGGATTGCTGAGGCTGCAAGAAGCCTCTGGAGGTCTCTAGCAAAAGCCCCCTGCTCAAAGCAGGGTCAGGAACAGGGTCAAGCTCGCTTGTCTCTCCAAAAGCACCTTCACTTGGCACTGTCTCCCCAGCCACCAAATGGAAAGAAGGCAAAACTCTATGGACGCCCCTATTTTTTTTACATGTACTCTCTGGTAGCTCACCTAGTGACAGGACATTTATTTCCTGAGAAATAGTTACTGAAGGATGGAAATAACAAATGCAGGGAGACAGAAGGCATTCGTACCAAGTTCACTTGAGCACACATCTAGTTCAAATACTAGAGATGACAGATGATAAGATATTAAGGCTTAGTCCCTCAGATAGCTCCACTTAGATTAATGGAGGCTCATCACTTTACACGTGAATCCTGGAGTATGTGTGTGTCAGGGTGTGTGTATAATATGCTTACACAACTAGATTCTCTCTCAAAAACATACTGCCGACATCAATAGTAGTCCCAGTTTATCATCTTTCAAAACAAAGTCATTAATTCTCTTTTTAAGAGCAGGCATAAGTTGCAATGAGCAGTCTAACCACTGCTTTCAGAGCCCAGGTCTGAATGAGCTTGGCCTACAAGCCTGTAACAAATAAACTGCTTTCTAAATAGAGGCATATTTCTCAAAAGAGGTTTTTTGCTTAGATAACGAAGACAAATGTCCCATTTACATGTTAATTAAGCTACACAATTCCCACATGCGTTAAAATTACAAAAACACATGCTTTACAGTGCACACAGCAATAAATCTTATAATTAAGAAAGGGGAGATCACATTTCTCAGAGAAGATGCTTTTACAGAGTTTTAACACTCTTTATATAGAGAGAATGAGCAGCTGGATATTGCACGCCTGGAGCCAGACCCCAACTTTCCTATACTCCGGAGCTGCTACGATATAGAGCACTAGTTGAACTATGGCAACTAGTTGAATTACAGTGACTGGAAGTGTCAGACATTTTGTGCAATGAACCGATTTGAACAAGATTTGAAAACATACTCAAGGGTACACCATGCAGAATAGACAGCGATATCATCTTTAGATTTGAATTCAAATCTCCTGTTCTCCCAGACCTTTCTATCTGTAGTTTGTTGTAACCAATCATGCCATAATATAGGATTGCAGAACCTAAAATTTTCAAAAATGGTTAGGAGGAACACACTCCACTAATACTTTCTTGTTCAGTCTTTCCCCAGCTCATCCACTAGCTTAGGATCAATTGTGTTGGCAAAATAACACAAAGAATTTGCCTTTTGTCTGTATTTTCCTTATTTATTTTCTTCAAATTTCATCCCTCTTTGCAATTGTCCCTTGCTGCTATGACCACTCTTGACTTCAGTACTGCACCAGCAGTACTTCACCCCGTGAATCTTTGAACAACTTGTGTAACTTCCTGAAAGCAATTCTGTAAATTTAACTTCTCTCAAGATTGTGCCCCAGATGTGTAAAATGTGTAATACGATTTGGACAAAAAAAAAAAGAAATATCCTTCCTTCGTCCCTGCAGAACAGCATCAGCACAGTTATTGGAGTTGCCAGACAGGGAGAGAGTGCTGGGTGTTTCACTGAATGAGAAAGCTGTGATCTCTGTGGTGCCAGTGAGGCTCGCACCTTTCCTGACAAGGGGAATTTCTGAACTTCAGCCCGACAGTTTCCCACGTGACAGGCTTCTCTCTTCCCCTTCAGGGCACCTCCACTGATACACCAAATCCAACCATAAGAGAATCAGTTTTGCCAGCTGTAAATCAAATACTTTTTTCCTTTTTTTTAATCTACCTTGGGTTTGTGATCATACCTGCTATATGATCATAACTACCATAGATCATATCTACTATAGATATACCTAGATCATATAGTACAGACATATAAATTTAATGCTGTCCAGAGAACTGCATTGGAAGAGTGCTTTAATCTTCACTAGAGCACGTATAACTTTTGTTTACATGTGTGGTATATTCAGGGCAATGACTATGTAAAGCACCACCGTCTTACTATGTTTGGATCCTTGCCCTAAATAATTGTATGGTATGATCATAGACTGATGCTTGTCATCCTTAGGATACTGAAGATAAGGAAGACACTTGCAGTAGTACCACAGATTTACACTGTAACCTGGACTTGGTGACAATGAAGGCACCGGAGACAACCCACAGCACCTCTGCATCGTAACAGAAGAGTTCTCTTCTGTTTCAATATACAAATATACAAGTTACCTTTGAATGGTCCACTCGATCTTAAAGAATCTGTTTTTCCAAGAAAACAGCAATATTCTTTCTTTCTCTTAATTCTCAGGAAATTTTACATTTTACTTCCTTTTGTCAAATCAGCTGCATCTTATCAATTCCATCTACAATTTCAGGCACACCAAGTGTAAAATTCATATCCCCCTGAACTTAGTCAGTCATCATTAAACATGGAAACAATTTTGGTCAGTATTTTCTCTGTACAGGTTAATGAATGTAGAAAGATGAGCACAAAAGGTCTCACATAACAGAGGTTTTGCCCACTTTTCAAAAGATTGCAGCTCCAGCAGGCTGATCCCTCCTACGGTAAGCAATAATGGAGATCAGCCTTCAGGTCCACCTCTCTAAGTAACATGTCTGAAAAAATTACGTTAAATGCTTATGCTCCTGATGGATTTCCAAAATATCCTTACTACTCCCTGAACTATCTGAAGCACATGAAATTTCCAGCAGTTCCATTTCCATTTTTCAGAACTTAGCTAGATTTTAAACATAAATCAAAGCCTATTATTCCACATTTCCACCTCAAAGTACACATTTGCAGAAATAATTCAGAAATATTTAGACACTAAAAATCCATAGGAAGCAAAGGAGAAATTATGAAATACTTAAAAATAAAAATTCGTTGCTTATTTCCTCTCTACTCTTTATGAGAAAATCTGGGTTTCCTGTCAGGTTTCAGCTTAGGAAGGATTCAGATCAGCATTTAAACTGAAATGTGTCTTTGGTAGGTACAGACATTTCATCATTATATTGTCCTACTGAATGGGCAGTATGTTGCATGAGGTGTACCGTATCTTCATGATAAACGTGCTGTAATGGCTAACAAGAAAAATTGTAAATGATCTACTTAAGCAAAAACAGCTAATATATTAAGGGGATGACATGTTCTGATGAATCAAATAATTTTTCCTTCTCTTTCATTTCCCTCTAAAACTTCAAAGCAATCAAATGTTGTTTATGCATAAAATTTAATCCTTTCACCAATCTGTAGTTTGATTGAATTTGCATACTCTATTTCCTACAAGTCAATGTGAAGACAGCCTCATGTAATTGAAACCATTTCCCCTCTAGTCCTCCTATCTTTGCTGTAATATTTTCTATTAGTAGCTCTATTATGCCTAATATCCATAATGTTGGCAGATTAGAATTTTCACTTAATGCAACCTGTATTTATAAACCACTAGGATAAAAAAAAAGAACAAATACAAGAAGAGGAAACAATAATTACCTGTCTTTGATGCCACACAGATCAATGTGTAAATCACTAAAATTCCCCAGGGAGCCTTGCTGAACCAAAATGAGGTCCTTGGGCTGGTTATCAATAAAGATGAGCCTCATACAGCCTTGAAAGGCAGTAATGGGATTTAAACACTGGGAATCAGTGAAATTGTCAGGGCACCCTGTGGGAAAAAGAGAAGAGGCAGAGAAGAATATTGGAATGTTCATCTATTTCTGCTGGGGTTTCCTGATGCAAGAACTTGGAGGCTCATTATTCCAAGTGTTTTCATTCCTTGTGCTACGCAACCTTCTGTGTCACAAATCCTTCAGTAAGAAGAAGAAGAAAAAAAAGATAACAAAAAGAGGGAGCAGCCACTGAAAATATCAGAGTATGAGGTTTTCACATGTGTCAAGGAAAATCAAAATGTGGAGGGTTTTCCATCTTCTTTAAACTCCACAGTTGATAGCAACTGGCATCTATAAAAAAAAGCTGTGCAAATTGTAAAATCGTTATGGGTTAAATTCTGCTGCTGAGTCAATGCACAGAGTAAAAGGATGAAATCCTGTGGACAGCAAGCAACAAAACCATTTGTATCTGAGCTTCCTCAGTATTTGGCCAGCTCTGAGATCCAAAGCCTCCTTGTGCATCCTCACTTAGTGCTGCATCCAGAGGGTTTATCAAGATCAGAGCCTCACTATGGTAAGCACTACACAGAAATATATTAGATAAAAAGTCAGCTGATGACACTCCCTTTATCTAAATTAATGCTTGCACTCCAAAAAGCAGAAGGTAGTATTTTTCAAGACTGTTCTTTCCATTTACAAAATTGAGCTAAACCTACATTCATTTCCGTGAGAGCACAGTACCTAAATACCTTTGTAGACCTGAGCCATATGTCAATTAAGCTCTCAAGTCTAAAGTCACTGAGCCTGATCAGGACAGCGATATCTACAGGAATATTAATAATACTAATAGCCTTCAGGCCTTTTAACTAGAAAAACCACTTGTGGTTAATACAGCTATGCAGCTTTTGTATGTTTTGCCAGCTAGATGTAGGTACCCATTGGATACCACTACCAGTAGTCCACTTTTACAGCTGTATTAGCAGTTCTGCTTGTTCTCTTTCTGTCTGGGTTGACCACGACCCTTTGATCTTCCCACAGTACTGTATGCACTGCAGGTCAATAGGGGGTCTAAAATCAGTTATTACATCATCTGCTTTTAGCTGCAAACAGAGCACAACTGGGGAGAGCTCAATGGTGAGCACCTGAGGACCTGCATCATGAAAACTTGTTCTGCATCTGTCTGAAAGAACCTACCTCCAAAATAGTAGCTGTTCCCAGAGTAGATCCTCGAGACAGCGGTTGCGTGGCTAGCAGTGGCAGCATTGTTATCCAGTGTCAAGGTAATGCGATGTCTTCTGGCATTGATGTCAACAGAATGCCAAAGCCCGTCGTGGAGATTGGTGCCTGACAAAAAACAAGTATGAAGAGTGAAAAAAGAGGTGCAGGAGACAGCTGTCCTCTTCAAAGCTCCTTTTACTTCCAGCTTGTGACCACAAATATGCAGCTGCCGCCAAAAAAGGGAGAATAGGCAGCTGAAAAGAACTCATTACCTCTGGAAACAAACTGGCATAGAAGAAAAGGCCCAAGAAAGAGAAAACTTTTAAGAGTATTTACATAGGTCATCTCACATTTTATTTTTAACCTGCTTCTGGTACTGCAGGCTCTCATCAAGCTAGCCAGGCCCTGCACCCTTCTAGTAGCACATTGTCACCATTTTGTGGGTGTTTATGTCCATCTTGAGTCGGTCGGGAAATGCTTACAGCTCACAGGAGCACACAGAGGAGATCCCTGTTGAGCTTCTGGTACTAAAGACATGCCTGATATTGTAGAGGATTAGATTCAGTGAGATGGTCATACTCAGTCTCAGGATCCAATATGAAACCCGACAAACTCCAGTAGGTATCAATAGGATTTGTGTTTCTTAAAACCCTTCAGCATTGTTAGCACGCAGTCTTATTGATGGATGTACCAAAGCCTTTCTATATTGGATTTTGACATGGGTCTTGTGAGAGCTGGGATTGTTGCTCTGACCAGGAACCTATGAAGGTACGTGAGAGATTATGGTACTGGGTAGCCTCTTTCTCTTCTAGATACTTCTGTGAAGTGGGAAATAACGTCTCTGTTCCTTATTCTGAAAATCAGTGTTGCATCTCATGGCTCTTGAAGTAGCACCACACAGCTACAAAGAAACTTCACATTCTCTATTCTGACAGCCATGAAAATCAGTGGGCAAGCTTCTGAGCTCACACACAGGGGTGCAGATCAAAAGTAACCTAATTACAGTTCAAAATACGCTGCTGTCAGGCTGGAGTCACTGAGATCAGGCACAGACAACTAGTATTTACTCCCCTCCCTAATGGAATATTTTTCCTTAATGTAGCTTTCAGAAGAAACAAACGAACGCTTAGTGACACAAAGAGGTGTGAGAACAGTTTAAAAAAAAATAAAAAAAATTGTGGGTGTTATGTGCATGAAAAGCCATTTCATTACAAATTTGAAAATGAGACAATTTCCATAGTAATGGCTGTTAACGCGTGCACAATTTCCATAGAATAAGAGGCTGGCTTCCCAGTGACAAATGGATGATTTTTCAACTAGAACAAGTCCATTTTGGAGTGAAATATGTTGTTGAGGCCTGAAAAGATATCAAAACAAAATAGGTCCCATTTGGGGCAAAACCAGGTCCATTCTTGAGTACCATTGTGAGTACCTGACATCTGCAGAACATGGCCCTTGCAATTTCTGCATATTTTCCATGTATAAGTAGGCAGTTTAGCAATATTTTTGGATAGCACCAAAGGCTGGGCTCAGGTTCATGATTTCAGAAGTACATAAAAACAAATACACCCAACCAAATATTGGCATTGTCTCAGCTTTGTCAACAATTTAATTAGGACTGCAGTAAAGGTTGGAAACTCAGTTTTCAGCATTCAATTGCAGCAAGCTGAGGCTGCAGCAATCTACATGAATAAGGATAGATGCAGGGCTGTCACATTTTCTGTCATAAAGGGGAATGAAACACACATATGGAACAGGTCTGTTTTGACAACTCTATCAGATTTTAACTCTGGTTCTTTTAATAGGCACATCTGCCCTCTTTTACTCTGTACTGGGAATATTTTAATATTACATATTTTTAAACAGCTGCTCTCTTAGAAAATACTATTACTATTATTTAGTA
The DNA here is from genome assembly GCF_929443795.1 of Astur gentilis. Lineage (NCBI taxonomy): Eukaryota > Metazoa > Chordata > Aves > Accipitriformes > Accipitridae > Astur > Astur gentilis. Next base: position 39,928,107 of record NC_064880.1, read on the forward strand.
CCATCTGAGTTCCATCAGTCTATTACTCATCCACCTTTGGAAACTGGGTATTCAACCTACACAGAAAATTAATTTCTCAGTCTCCCACACAGCATAGCCGCATAGTAGCAAGGGATGTGCAGAGGCCCTGGGCTAAGAACATTTCTTTTTGGGATGCCAGCATGGCTTATATAGGTCAGCCTGGGATGGCAGCTGGGCCACTCTAGTGCTGCCTCTGTAGTACAGCCTAAAATTGTTTCCCTGTTGTCTCTGAGAGCCAATGCATAGCTGTTCTGGTAAGTGTTTACAAGCAAATTTCCCTGAATTTTAAGTCAGAGAGACAATCCCATTTTATCCTCTTGCATCCCACTAGCTGCATTGCACAAAACAACTTGCAGACTGGCTAAGGGAGCCAGTGAGAAAGTGTGAGGAGAGGAAGCCCATGGTCACTCTCTCTTCTGAGTGTAGTGTAAAGGGAGAGTGTAAAGCTACAGTCAGAGGAAGAAAATCAGCTCTGAGGCTGCCTTAACTCGTGCTGGGGAACGCTGCAGCAGATGACCTGGAGCCCAGCTGACTTCAGCGCAATCTGAGGATGGGGAACAGGGAAGTCTTCATCTGACCTGACTGAAGAAAATTTAGCGTGACTGTTTAAGAACACAGAGGCTGAGCTAATTGTCAGGTAGATTGAGTCTGGAGATCTCAGGATGCCAACTTTCCATGCTTAGATTTACCTCAAGCTGCGCAGAGTGGTTCTACCACTGGAAAGAAAAATAAAATTTGAAATGAGAAAGGAAGATTGGGTGCTTCCTTATTTCACCATCCTTTCATCCTGTGGGGTGGGACCTTTGTACTTTAAAGGGAGACAGGTGAGAATAAACAAAAACTAAGTACCTTCACTGATTTCCACTGGGTTCTCCGTCTCTTTCTGAATAAGTAGTGTAAGTCTCCCACCATGGAGGTAAACCAGGAGGGGTCCTGAATTTTCAGACAATTCGGTGAATAGAAGTAAGCCGTCTTTATTCCATGTTCGAAACTGGAAGCTGACTGACAAACCATCAATTTGAGGAGTGCCAGGTAGTAGCAAGTAGCTTCGACTGGTGCTGACAAAGGTGATAGGAACAATTTGTGGTTCTGAGCAAGAAAAGGTCACGTTCCCCTGCAAATAACAAAAGTCAAACATAATCAACACAAAAAATTTTTTTCAGTCATCCCAAAACATCCATAGTTAAACTAACTCATTGGATTTCTAACGGCCCTCAAGGCTGACATATGTATTGTCATTCAAACACAAATCTTTGCAACTCATTAGAAAATGTATCTGTCCATTCTGGGAAAACACATCTGATTTCAAAATTTTACTGTCACCCCAAACACGGGTGAGATTAAAAATCAAAACCTCAGTTCTTAGAAGGACCTAAATGTATCCAAATGTCCCCATGCAAGACCCTGCGCGAGCGCAGGAGGGCTTATTTGCTAGCGCAGACAGACCATCTCCATGTGGCCTCATCTGCTTTGTGTTTCCCAGCACCTCCTGTTTCAAGCTCAAATTTAGCTTTATGTCAAGAAAATCAAACTCATTTGGATCTATGCTGACTTCAGGAGCTGACACTGAAGGAATAGCAGGTCCGCTTGCACTTTCATGTGCTGCAGGGTACGATACAAATGTCCCATGTTGACTCTGCACTGATGGGACAACAGGGCAAGCTGCAACTGAAAAAACAAAGCATCCTCCAATGCACAGGGATCCTACCAAACAGACTATATTTATTCTAAATACAAGCCAAAATGCAGCCATTAATGACAGTACTTTTTTTTGCCCATTTACACCAATGCTACATAACCTTAAAAGTAAAAAAACTCCCTCATCTATCTGAATCTACTACATAGGGCAAAACATGAGGCAAATTTCCTGGTTGTATTTCAAATATTCAATATATAATCTGCAGTAGCAGTACTGGATATGTTTGCTTTTACTCAGTGGCACAGCCCTGTACTACTCCCCATAATAAAAGTCCACTTAAAACCACAAATAATTAATAATAATTATTCTGAAATTATTTCAAAATTCATAAGAAAACTCAAAGAAAAAGTCACTTGAATATAGTGCTTAGAGTGGGATGAAACAATAGTGAGATTTCCTGGCCAGTGTTAGGTCCCACATTTTCCATGGGGCATTTTGAGGAATTATTAAAACATTACATACGCAGCAAGCATGGTAAATTCCAACATCATTTCAATGCAAAACTTAGTTGATCACCTCAATCATCCAGACCTGAAATCAATGGTGCTATTGGCCCAGAAGAGCAGCACATTTACTCAAAGCAATCAGCAGAATCTGCACCAGCATGTATCACTGTAGATAGTAGAAGAAACAACTCCACCATTTTGTTCAGCCATTGTAGATTACCCAAGCAGGTCATTCAAGCCATGTAATAAAAACTTATCAATATATAAAGCCGGGATGCATTTAAGGAGGTGCATCTTTCAAAGCCACTCCAGGAGATTGTTGCAGCCAGCTTGCTTTGAAGTAGGCTGCTTTGTAAAATACCAACTGGAATCTGATAAAAACATCGGAATAAAAGGCTTTCTCCACGGTACCGCTTCTCATCAGAGCTGGTACCTCACTCTAACAGGATAATTATAATGAACAACACTTGATGGATGTGTAGGAAGTTGCTCAGTGCTTGGGGAATTCCTCTCTGAAATCTCAGACAGCTGATGGAACTGTTCCGTATTACTTTCAAGTGTCTTTCTTGCCTTTATTTTAAAATAGAAAATAAAGTGCCAGAAGGAGACCAAGTTATCACTGGATGAAAGAACCCTTGATAGATATATATCTATATCAAGCTATCTACATATTCCCTGCCCTGTTAGGTGCAGAATGCTACATACTGGATTTAGCAATGGCAAAAGGTATCCATGGGTATATCATGTCAGAATTGAGTTTTGAGATATAATCCAAAGCTTATCCAAACTCAACTGAACATTAGTCAGGTGGGAAGTAGGATGGAAATTTGCTCTCAACTTTCAAAAACTATCTACTACCTCCTGGGTTTTGCCTGTATAAGAGATGCCACAGGCCTTTTTTGTTATGTTGTTATATTTCCACCTCCATTTTCAATCGAATTCATGACAAACTACAGAAAACAGTTGACTGCAGTGATATAAACAAACACGGTTAACTTTCTCTAGAGCTTTTTAAAGCTTTAGACTTTTAAAATGCCAATGACAAATTTTCTTTGGAATTTTAGACACTTACAGTGGTTCAAGTAACTCCACACAAAGTAGTAAGACATTTACAGATCTTATACATACATAACGCTGGAGTTTGGAGGAAAGTTCAAACGTTATCTGGGTCTGCACTCAAGTATCTAATTTGCTTCACTGACAGTGTGAGACTGTAACAAAATGCAAGACTGTAGAGGAGAGGATTTGCAACATTCGGGTAGGATTTTTGTCTCAGAGCTCCTTGCAGATTTTACCTACTAGCAGAACAAGCTATGCCTAGATGACTTAATGGTGCCAGAGAAGGTGAATGCTAAGACTAAAAAACATGTTTGCAATGCACAACAAACTTTCAGACGACCTTAAAATAAGCCAGCAAAGACCTTGTGTAGTCAATAGGCTTTCAGCTGTTTGCAGCAGCACCATAGCAAAGTATCTCATGCATATGCATGTGCTGAAACATAAGGTCAAATTTCTGCCTGCTTTTGATATGAGGTTCTCAGCACGTGCAACTACTCCTAAACTCATGGATTGCTGTGACCCCTCGAAAAACTCAGCAACACTCTAATCATTCACACTAGCTAGTAATTCATGCCATCTGGGATCTGCACATAAATCTTGTACTGGGACAGGAGTGCTTACTGAACCCATGGCCAATGCTGGGACATATGGGCAACACCTATGTGTCCCCTCCTATGCTTAACCTGGTGAGACCTAAAGTTCTGTAGCCTCTCCATTGACTACACTGAAGCAGAGCAGGTGTGATCCCACCTGCCAAAAGAACAAGCAGATGGGAACACATAAAGGCTGTGCTGCAATATTCTGTGTACATAGGATTAAAGGTACATTTGAGTGATAGAAAGCTGGCATGTTTGCCTTTGGGGGGTTCTTTCAACAAGGTACTTTTGTTACTCTTATTCACAAATTGAGACCTCCATGATGTAAGGCCCATAACTAATTTTAGTCAGAACTAAAAACTAGCCAAGACATTTGGGAAAAAATGTCAAATAAACCAATTGATGCCATGGGGAATTAAATCAGTTCAACTGACTTGTTTAGGAGGGAAACACCTTCTTAAAGCAGCATTCCAGAGCAAAAGCAGATGATGTAGTTAATACACACCAACAATAGCTGCTGATGTCCTTACACTGACAAACACTGTCTACCTTCCTAGAGACAATAACATGAAAATTTGAAAAAGAAATACACAACAGTTACTTTGAAAAACATTTGTCCACTGAAGTGGGATAGGTTCCCACTACAAAACCTGTTAAATTTGCCCTGAATGTTATCTCAAACACATTATTCCAGCAGGTATAAGGCAGAATAATAAGCAGCTCCCCCCAAACCTTCATCTGGTCAGGAGCATTTTGCTTTAATTGGCAGCAGTTCCGGAACTCTCCAAGGTACATGCAGACACTTCTGGCAGACACTTGATTTTATAACTGAACCCAGTTTAACTGAAAAGTAAAAGCTCATTGGCTAGGAAATGGGATAAGAAGAGTCTAATCCCTAGAGAAAATAAAGGAGATGCTCAGCTCTACCCAGCTGCTGGAAACTCCCATGGCATTTGAGAATTCCATTGAGTCTGTCATCTCCAGACTGATTAAGGACTCCTGTAATAAGCAGTGAAATCTTTCCCAAAGAGTTCTTATTGTTCTTACAAGAGAAACCTTCTGAACCTAGAAATGCAATGGAGATATTTGCAATTTTTTCACTGGCTGCCATAACACTTGTCTCCAGAAAAGAGTCCAAGAACCCCAGATTTCTGCCGGCAGGGTACTGTTGCAGAGGTGATTCTTGTTCACGTTAAGATGTTGAATGAAAAGGTGACAGCACATTACAGCATTTTAAGGAAGAATCAGAGCCTTTCCTATTAAAAAGAGAATGGAAGAACACAGTTGCTAAGTGGTGAGGATAAAAATGGATTACATCGAAGATCCTCTGAGCCATGAGCCTCATCCAACAGTGACTGGAGTCTTTCCAGTGACTTCTGGAGGACTTAAAACCTGTATAACTTTAATGAATGATTTCAGTCTTTTCTGGCCTTTCTTCATGTAGTATTATGTATCGTTGAAAGAAGAGAGAAGACTACTATACCACCACAGTCAGGGCAATTGGTGACAAGTTTCTTATACATCCCCCTCACTCTCACAGGATACAAATCAATAGTATGTACTTGGAAAATTATTCAAACTGACAGCTGAGGCGAAATCCTCAACATTTAGCCTACCAAAGGATACAGGCCAAGATCAGTTTGAACAGGAAGAACAATAAATAAGTATTTCTGAGCTCTCATTCTACCTGTGCATTAGAGCATCAAATGGGAACTTACTTTCCTCATTAATCACTCTATGGATACTGTCCAATAAAACGGATATCTTGTTTTCTGCAGAGGATTAGAAAGGAAGATTTCATATGACAGGTAAAGGGACTAAAATCCCAGGCCTGGCTGAGATACAAATGCAGGTAAACTGGCAAGAATATCTCAGCTTGGAAATTGGAGGACTATTTCTAGCTCTGAAGAGACTGAGGTTGCAGATAAATTTGCAAAGAGAGTAACTGAGGAAAAAGGTGACCTCTGATGCAGTTTTAAAAGCATAAGATGAAAGATTGTCATTCAACTCTGAGCAACGGGATTTTAAGAATGGGGGAGGTCCCTTCAAATCCTGTTTTTAAATTATCTCAAGGAGAACAGATGTCAGGAGACCCACATAGATTTCAAGTACTTCTTAAATCAAGACACTGCTAAGCACTGAATGAAAAGCAAATCAAAGTGAGATACCAGGTCCAGGCTTCTGAAATGCTGGTGCAAACTGTCTTCAAACAGGATGTGGGAGCACCAAGACACAGGGTGTTACTTGAGTTAGGAATAGTCCACTGAGTGAGCAACTAGTTCATGCCAAGAGCAGGGCTTACACTTTCAAAGAAGTTCCTACACTGAGCTGGGTTTATCTTTCTCTGAGCACAATTTCATGATGGAAATCTGAAAGCTTTCCTGATCCAAGTTTCATTGAAATTAGCATATCCTTGTGATAATCACCCCTGTGATAGAGAGCCGCCCTATCTTCACTCACTCTAGGTATCATGTACATCAATAAAATAATTCAATGTGATAAACAATTAGCAAGTTGTTTACATTAAGATAATGTTCCTATGTGGGAAAAGTAGCATTTAACAAAAAAGGAAAGCTTTAAAAAAACTGAAATGTTGTGACCATGACAGAATCAGGGATGAGATGCTTGGCTAGACATTTCTGGATGTTCTTTATGTCAGAATCCTAAGCTATGTCACTGGCCAAAAGTGGAATAAAGGATTTTACCATTTTATGCCCATAGTAACTGTATACTCTTGAGTCATTATAAGGTACAATAGCTAAGAGTTGCTGACAAAAGATGGGGCCAAATATAGAGCTAATTTGGAAAAATCATATGTTGTTTCCCTCAGAGAGACACGAAAAGGGAAAGGAAATAAAAGGCAGAGCACAGGAGGAAACACAAAAAAAAATATAGACCACTTAATATTTTCCCTCTGTGGTGGGCTGACCTTGGCTGGACGCCAGGTGCCCACCAAGCCGCTCTATCACTCCCCTCCTCAGCAGGACAGGGTGGGGGAAGAAATTAAGATGGAAAAAACCTTGTGGGTCAAGATAAAGGCAGTTTAATAAAGCAAAAAAAAGGCCACATGCAGACACAAAGGAAAACAAAAGATTTATTCTCTACTTCCCGTCAGCAGGTGGTGTCCAGCCACTTCCCGGGAAGCACGGCTTCAGTATGCATGGCAGTTGCTCTGGAAGACAAACGTCATAATAACGAATGCCCCTCCTCCTCCTCCTCCTCCTTTCTCTTAGCTTTTATTGCTGAGCAGACCTCTTATGGTATGGAATATCCTTTGGTCAGTTTGGGTCAGCTGTCCTGGCTATGTGCCCGCCCAAGGTCTTGCCCACCCCCAGCCTCCTGGTGAGGGGGACATGTTGGAGACACAGCCTTGGTGCTGTGCGAGCCCTGCTCAGCAGCAGCCGAAACACTGGTGTGTTACCAACACCTTTCCAGCTACCAATACAAAGCACAGCACGATGAGGGCTGCTATGGGGAAAGTTAACTCCAGCTCAGCCAGGCCCAATATACCCTTCTTTGAACAACAAGCAGGAATGAAGCCAGCCTTTCAAATTCACCTTGCCAGAAGTGAATAAGATAGATGTCTTAGATCAAACTGGCAAATTAGCACAATCCAAGCCCAATTTTTGTTTCAGTTCAGGGTAAACTGATCTACAGCTTATTAGGTTATATTACCTGGAACAAAACACAGCAGCAAGGAGATGTTTTTGTTGTTATTGTTATTATGAAAACAGAGCCACATCTACCTTAAAAGAGAAAGGTGCATATAAAGCAATTCTTATCAGCTTTTTTTTTTTTTTTGATGTATTAGTTTTCTTTATTAGATTTTCCTCTTTTAAATTCCAGTCATCTGTGTATCACAGCACAGCACCAGCCTAAATGGTTGATATGAACTGTACATACTCCAGGCTCTTGACTGTGACAGGGTCAGCTTGCCCCTTTCTGTTATACTGGGCAGCTAAGCACCAAGCAGTTCCCAAGGCCTTAGCAACTGGAATAAGATATTTAAAAAAAAAAAAAAAAAAAAAAAAAAAAAAAGACATTTAAGCCTTGGCTTTACAGCAAATTACATTCTCCCCCATTTTCCTTATCCCCTGCTAACTCCTATGACAATAATTAGCCGTCTCTCTTGCTCTCCTACAGGGACTAACAGCCTTATCACCTCCCGCCTTGAAACATCCTCGTCTGCTCAGCAGGTAGTAACTGCCCTATTCACTCAATTTGACTACCCAGATAATGTAATAAATTAAACTCTGAACAATTGTTTCTATCCTGTAACATGCTGAAGGCTGATGACTCTCAAAAAGGCCTCGTTTGCTCTAATACATGTCATTTTTTTCCTGCATACGTCAACTAGTCTCATAAAAAAAATATGGTCTTTCTCCCCAAAAGACTTGCTTCACTTGTGGTTATCACAACTATCAAAATCCTAACACAAAGAAACTTGTATATCAAGAAAAGGAGAGTTTATTATTGTACCTACATGCTGGATTAAATATTTACAGACTGAAAGTCTTTAGAAATGTAGACAAAGCAAACTGAAATCAATGGAAAAACTGTCATTTAAATGGACTTTATTTCAAGACCTTGATCAAGGCAATACACTTAATTTCATCCAAAACAATCCTGTTACACCATTCAGCGACAATAAAATGGGACCTTAAAATGAATGCTATTTATATAGACTTTCTTACTATTCCACACTGCAGGTAGGATGTGATGGAGACTCATCTGAAGACCCAGAGAGCAGACAGGAAGATAAAAGAAACCATAAAAAGCTATTTTTACAGGAACCAAATATTTCTGGAATCTGAGTTCACCTGCCTTATCTAAAGAACAGCAAATTTAGTTTTCTTTTTAATGTGCGTGTGTGCCTCACACTTTCATTAAATAATTGCATAAAACTTTTTTTTTTTTTTTTTAATAAATTCAACGTAGCCTTATAGGAATTTGTGAAAACTGTCACTAAATAGTTCCAACATTTTTTATTTGTGATTCCTATAGTCTGATTGCTGTGCAAAAACTAATAAAAAAAATATTAACTCCTGGTTCTCCAAACCCTAGTAGGGGCCTTCACAAATCACCAGGCTAATATTCACAGATATATCAACTCTTGCAATAGCACTTTGGTAGTATGAGACGTGTAGACAAGTAAATTCTTCTCAAGATGAAGGTATCTCAAATCAGCTTGATAAAATAGCATGTTTGGATTCTCTATAAAGGGAATGAATTATTAGTTTACATTCTACTGTCACTAGGTATCTTTCCTTGCTCTTTGATGCTGGCAATTGGTTATTTCCCTCAGGCACTACAGTGATGCATTTACATGTCACCACATCCCTTGCTGTGCTGAATTGTCACTCCCAGATTCAACATGGCAGGCCGACGTAGAAATTCAAGCATATCTGAGGGCTGACAACTTCTGCCTTACAAGTATCCTGCACTGCTCTCAAGTCATTGCAGGGTTTGCTCTGCTAAATAAAAATAAAATTCCAGTTCCTATTAGCTGATGGTAATGGAAGGGAAAGGGGGTAGGGTTTTCCTTAATTTCAGTGGGTACATAGGATGGAGCATTGAGAAGATCAAACACAGCATCTTTTCATGAACTCTTTAATTTGGTGTCACAAATCAGTGACACACGAGAAGACTTAAGACCCTGGCCACAGGTCACATTAAAGCAGTTTCTAAAGGTACGACCTGAATCTAGCAGTAGGTAACCACTGGTGACCAGGATACTATAGCTATTTGCAGGATGCTATAGCTGGTTTTCTCTTAACTACTCCCTCAGTCAGATAGTTGGTAATTCTTAATAGATTTCGCTTACTACTACTTGTCCCATCCTCCTCCTTCATCTACATGCACTCTTAACAAGCACAAAGTCCTTCAATGAGGACTTTGCCATCCCAGGTATCAACAGGTCAAATATCCTCCTGTGAAGGACAATTCCCCTTCTGCTTCTTGTAAATGTGGCTCCTACTAGCATATTTTCCTGTCCCTAACTATTTGCCCAAGAAGCAGGAGTAACTGCTGTACAATTTCTCATAATGGGCAGTCTGCACTACTTTTGTGCTGAGAAGACAGCTAGTAAATAGGGCAGATCTTTAGATTATTATTTTAAAGCATTTTCTGAGGTTTCCCAAGGGTCCAGCCCTATGACCGTGACAGTGGTAATTACAGAAATTTGACTTCTCGTAACCTCTTGCAATTAAAACCAGTAATCACTTCAGAGAGCAAAGAAAAGATCCCCTATCATTTCTCCACACTCAATGATCTAGGGCAGAAAAAAAACCAAAAAACACAACAAAAAATGCCACAACATGCCATCAGGGACAGAAGAAACCCCAGAGAGAAGATAGATAGCCTGTCCAAATAGATAGGGCTACCATGTAGACAGGTTAAGTATCAGGCAATATAAAAATGGAATTGTGAAGGCAAGTTCCAGTTCAAAGAGACAGGCTGCCTCGTTATCTTGAGATGTCTTCTCAAGGGGATTTACTGCAAGTCTGACAACTGCAAATGAGTTACAGAAAAGAACAGGCGGAATGATAATCACAGCCACCACCCAAGAGTGCAATACATAGTATGGTATTCTGTTATTGACAACCTGTAGTTTCTTCCTCGGACTTTAAATGCAGCTGATTTGGGACCATTATTTATATGGATGAGGAACTACTTCGTAAGAGGAAATCCATGCCTCCAAAGCTGATGTATCATTCTTCTACTTGTGTGAAAGATGTCAACAATAAAAAAACCAAAGCTGATGGGTATGTAAACCCATAAGTTTGGCTCACTGACTGTGTGAACATTCACAAAGGCACAGAGAACGAAGCAGAGACTGAGTGCTGAAGTCTTCCTCTCTTTTGGAGGCAAAACCTAGTGTCTCTGAGCATTAAATGGCTTTCTAATCCCAAACCAGCCAGTTTGTCCTCAAAAATCTTTTGTTAGGAGACAAAGGTATTTTGGGGACTAACAACGCAGAACCATCTCCGGTGATCTCCAGCTTGTGGGGAGGGAACACAAGTACACAACACATTGTTGGAAGAAGCTATTCCAAGTCCATGCTAGATTTAATTATTCTTCTGTGCTGTTCCTTTCACTGCATTTCCACTCCTGACAACCTTAGCAACTACAGAGATGCGAAGCAGAGAAGCTTGCAGGTCCCCGGGGATATGGATTGTTGTTTGAAAACCAAAATGAACTTTGAGTAAAAGCATTTAGTACAGAGGAAGTCTGGCAGGCAAAAGACTACATTTAGCAAGAACAAGTTATTTTAATTTGAGTAAGTAAATTGCTAAGGAGTTGGGAAGAGCAGGAAGATGGGAGAGGGAGATCAGCCTGTGAAAGCTGGAATTACCCGAGAGTTGCTAGAGGACGTAAAGAGCTGTGATGGAAAGGATGTTGGAAAACAGATTTAGAGGGGCTGTTTCTTATAGAAGGATGTTATCTAAGATTATGAGGCACTGTGAGTGTGACAACCTTTCCATGCACTTTGCATACACAAGCATCACACACACAGCACATAGCAGCTCATAAATCTTGCAAAATGCAGGACAGCAGCCAGCTTCTGAAAACTATTGCATTAAAATCATCACTTCTGTGAGGGAGATTGAAAGATGGGGGCACATCCCTGCTACCTTAAATTGACGGAAGGAGCAAGATTCCTAGACCTTCGATCTAGCATTGTCTGAATCAAGTATTGTGATAACAGAGTTTCATTGCTTGGGGCCACGTTATACCCAGACAATACCCTTCAGAGAAAAAACACATTACAAACTTTTTCTTTTCCCCTTTAGGAAGGCCTTCCCATTACCCAGCTGGCAAAACAACCAGCTGTTTAATGACCTAAGCAGCAGACCAGGGCTCTTTGCTCCCCTTCGAAAGGAAGCTGAGGGGAAGAGCAATTTAACACAGTTCGTAAGATTTATGCCTTAGAGTCCTGAGTCAGAGCAATCAAACTTGAGGTTATTAAAGCAAAGTCTCTCGGTCCCAGGCTAGGGGAGCATCCTGGAGGCAGTTTTGACTGCCAGCAACACAATTCAGGACTTCTCACCTATTCCCTTTCCATTTTCCATTTCCCTGTACATTCAGCCTCACCCTAGGCAGGGAAAGTTGAAGAAAGGAAGGACTTCTTGTGGTCTTCTGGTTTGCTTTGTTGTACCTTCAGTCTGTTTATACACAACTGATACAAACTAGAATATGTCATGAGACCCAGTACCAGTTTCACCTCCACATTCTCCAAAGACGCAGTATTAGCCAAAAGGCGTATATCAAAGCAAGGTGCAGGAGTGAGGCACAAGTTAAACAAAGAGCTGAATTATTTACAGTTTGTCAAGGCTGCATGGGAGTGTACTGTTCTCACAAAATAAAATGTTCTTTATTTTGCTCATGATATGTTTAAATATATCTGTAATTTTGGACATTATTAGGTGTAAAGTTACATTTATGTGTTATGTTAGCAGGCTGGATAAGGCCATAGTTCCTTTTGCTTTACCTCTACCATCCCACATATAGACACTAGCACCAGGCCAATGGTTCTCAGAACTCCCAATACACTGAATATAAGGGGCAGCACAAAGGAAAACATTTCCAATAATAAAAGAAACATTTATTCCTCTCTATAATACCAACTCAAATGGCAGAATAAAATTTTGCTACTACTGCATGTGACAACAGTGATGAAGAATGGTTCAGAAAATAAGATTTTATCTGAGTTAACCAGAAAAAAAAAGTCTCTATGACTTCTATCACACCATCAAAAAGACACATTTTAATCTTGGAAAAGGAATTGAAAAGTTTCTCCAAACAAATTCTAATACACCTGGGAAGTCAGAGAAATGTATTAATTTCCACATGTGTCTTTCAATAACTGTCACCGCAGCAGACAACGCTGGCTGGCGTTAGCCTCAGCAATTTCATTTTAACAAGCTAATTATGCCCATAGCTATCTAAATCTGAACTCCACTCATTCGGTGCAGCCAGCAGCATCAACAGCATGAAAGTAAAGAAGGAAAGCATACGCTATCATTTCTTACCACAGTATAGATCTGAGGTTTGCGTCTCTTTGCCAGGTCAATTATATTGACTCCGTTGTAATAAAGGTTCTCAATGCATCCATGGAAATTTTTCCTCTGAAATGTTCCTGGTTTCCCCGGGACGGGAATCCCTCCAAAACTGAGCTTTTGGAAAGAATAAGAACAGTATTTAGTTATCACCCCAAAAGCAAGAGGGCTGAGTCCCCCTCCATGCAGCCAGCCGGGGTGTTATTCAAGAACCAAAGTCACATTAACAGCATCACCTTGGAGCATGAAGCAGGGCCTGGCTGCCCAACAGAGGAATCACAGGCTGCAGAGCATTACAGCTGTCAGGGAAACGCTGCTGCTGCAGAGAGCTCACTAATTAGGAAACCGCTTTTAAGTGCCTTGACACACCACTTCACCAACCTAGTACCATCAAGCCCCCCACCCAGGAACACCCAATGCACAAGGTAACATTCAAATGGTCTCCAGCCCACAGCCCCCACTGGCCTGGAGGCTGCCACCCAGCAGCGGACCACAGCGGCCGGGAACTGCTGAGCAATGGAGGAATAAACTCTTCCTGCCCACTGAGCACTGGGTTTGCCTGTGAGCTGGAATCACCCCTTTCCACCAAGCTTGTATCTGAACAGTTCTGGTTTCAGCTAGCGCAGGGTAGTATCACACACACAGACTACCCCATTTGCACCTTACGAGTGTTTTCCCTAAATTTCACTGTGGTTTGGGTCTTTACAATATTTGTACGGGCTACTTGGGACCGAGCAGCGTAATGGAGAAGTTCTGCAGGTTACACATTTAAACAAAACTTCTGCTCTGCTGTTGTCTAAGTACTGAAAGATTTTAGTATTGTGCAGATTACAACTCATCACTTAACTGGGGGGCTGAAAGCCCTGGGAGGACAAAAAGCCTAAGAAAATAAAGCTTCCAAAATCCATGGAGCATAATTACTTTAGATTCCTAAGAAAAAAAAGAAAGGGAAAAAAAAAAAAAAAGAAAGAACAAAACAAACAAATCCCACAACCCAAAAAACTTCTGATAATCCTATTTTCATTTTCCACACGACCCAGCTCATTTCTAATTAGCTCCACTGGCCTTTTTGGCAAAGTCTTACTGATGGTACTGCTGAGTTTTTATTCATTTTTCCCATCACAGCCAGCAGCAGCATGAGTGATATAATGCAGGTGGGGATCCTGCAGCCACCACACTTCACAGTGCTTCCAGCACATCGGGAGCTGTGCTGCAATCCTGCTACATCCACTGCAGCAAGGGCATGCACTGCTGTGCGGCACCACTTACATGCTGACAGCTGCTGGAACCTGGTCAGCCTTATCCCTCTGTCACAACTCTGAACAGCTCCCCTCAGCTCATTATTATAAAAATAAAGGGAGATTTGGGGGTTATTTTTCCTCACACTCCACCTAAAAAGCTGAGATACATAAGCAAATGAAATGTCCCTGGATAACCTTGAAAGCACTTCTTTGAATACAAGTCCTTAATGAACTCGCACCTTAGTTGTATTAATTGATCACTTCAGAGGAATAAAGAGTGATCAGACTGCTACTTTACATCACTTACAGGTTTGTTATTGGCATGAGTGCTTATGTGCTAGCAATGTTTTTTTCCAGTGAGAATCATTAATTCTTCCTTTAAACACGAGACTTTCCTTCTTTCACGTTCTATTCTCTAAGTCTCCTGCTTAGGGACTCTGTACTGGGTTTCAAAACCAGAAGAAAAATCAATACCAATTATACCACTCCATTATTAAGAAAACAGTTTCCTTTGTGATTGGCAATAATTTTAATTACCAAACTAATGGTTTTATTACCCTCAGTGAGGCCTTTAATCCCTGAAGTGTGCTGAGATAAACTTACAGTAGACTGTATTGCTGTAATCTTCAGCTGAAAGATTGTTTCAGTGTAAATAGAAAGAAAACACATTGCATGAAAAACTAAGCACCAGGGGCCAGGACTGAGTGCCACAGAGGTCAATGAGTGATGCTGATTTACACCAACCGAAGATCTTCTCTACCATGTTCCCTGTTTTGGAACATCTGGAAAAATGTTCTGCAAATTACACTGGAGCCTGAGTTTTCCCTAACTGGCATCAACCTTGTAGCAGAAAGCAAGGAATTTTATTACTTTGAAATTAGGAAAGCTGATGACTCAATCATTTGGCTTTTCTCAACTCCATTTTAAAAGTAGTTACAGCTTTGGCCCTTGCTACTTCAGTCTGAAGCTGTTCCAGAATCTCACTGCTCAAATGTGCTGTCCTTACTAAATGTGCTCGTGATTTGGTGCAGTGGTGCCAGGGGACAGGTACCACTCTTTCTACCCTGCTTTGTGAAATGCAAAGAAGAGAATTTCAGCTGGAACGTGAGAGGAGCAGAGAGCAGGCACCTGCCACTGCCGAGCCGTCTGCATTTGTCCCTTGGGTGTGCTGGGAATTGATCCTTCCCAGAGAAATGAATCCGAAGTGCAGAGGGGAAACTTGTGGTCTCTTAAGCAATGAACCATGCCAGCTCATCGCATCCAGACAGAGTGATGGCTCTGACTGTGCAAGCATGACCCTGTGCCTTGTGGGCTAGCAAAACTTGGTAGACAAATGCATGGGGATAAAAATTAACATGGGTTATTTGCACGCAGATGTGCCTTGGTGAGGGGAACAGATGAGGAACTGCCTTGCATATGGATATAAAAGTTTAAGGTATTTTATAGCGACTATCAGCCATAAGCACTGAACTGCTGGAGTGATACAAACTGCACTCTGCCACACCTGGGCCTCATGACAGGGGATCATACCAGCCTGAGGTTTCGTGGGCAGCCAGGATGTTTCCTCTGCTCAGTCCTCTCTTGGCTGAGCTGCTCTGGCTCCCTAGACCAGTATGCTCTGCATCACAGCCCCAGATGTGAAGGGACCTGGGTCACAGCTAGTTGTCTTGACAGTCATGCTCAGGGTCTTCCATTCCTAGTGGCAAGACAATGGTCTTTACCTGCTCATCTTTATGTGGAGGGCTATAAACCGAGCAAGTGGTGGCTGCATAGAGGCACAACTCAGAGCTGGTATCCCCATGGTCATGTCAATAAGATGCAGGGATGGTGTGCAATGATCCCATTAAAATCATACTGGAGATGATGACACAGCACTTCTCCGTACAGATTAGTGTGGTTGCTTGCTGAAGATTTGACTAGAACCCAGGCTATACCTTTGAGTTTAGCTCAAAGTCTGCTGTACTTTGAAGTGTAAGCATAATCCAATGCATATTTGCCCAGAGACTAGCCATTTTCTGAGACTGTCGTACACAGAGTTGCACTGACGTAGTCCATGTTTGTTAACCGTGAAAGGACCTCTCTGGGAAGGAAATATTAAATAAAGATCTTTGCTGGGTGGTCGTTTTCCGTCACATTCATCTTACACCAATTCAGCCTCATCTCCCAGGTTATAACCTAAAGGGCTTCACACACCTCATAATCAATATCCAAGTGATCTGAATCCCCCTTTGTTCGGAAATGCTGGGTGTGCTTGTCCACCGTGAAGTTCACTTGCTTGTTGAAACGCTCTATGAGAACTGAGTGCCAGTGCTGATCATCCAGGAGGCTGCCCAGGGTGACGGATGTGTGGCTGTTACTGAAGTGCAGGTTGGAGTCCCCTGGAGAGGCAGAGACAGGCAGAAGACACCAGAATTACCTCCAGACCCTTAATTGAAGCGTGGGGACTTAAGGGGAGCACAGACCAGTGCTCCTAGATGCAAACTAGAGCTCTGCCCATCAGAAACAGACCCTTGTCAAAGCTTGCCTTACATTCTTTGTGTCTCTTATTCATATATCTGTGTATACGCACATGCACACATACACACCTTTTTTCCCCCTGAAATCTTTATGATAAGCCAGGAGGTTTTCCCAATGCTGCACCCATACATTGCAGCACACAGGGGATCGGCACTCTGCCTGTGCCCTTGGTTCTGCTATGCATTTGAGGCCCTGGTGTTTTAAGAGCTCCCTTCAGGTTGCATCAAAATCTCCTGTCTACTCACATTAACAGATCACTCCTGACACTTCAGTTTCAACTATGTACTTTTTGTATTTTAACAAGAAAATCGCATCTGTCCATTTTCAGACAAAAAAAGCCACAAGTCACTGAAGCAACATGAATGCGAGTGTTTCGTTCAGCTCAAAAACATTCTCAAACCTGGCCTAGATCTCCAAAAGTTTAGATCAAGAGTCATAAAAATATTTAGGCCCTAACCCTGGTGATTTCAAGCACTCTTCTGTTTTCCAGTTGGCTACACGTCTGAACACTTCAGAGCCTCTCACTGAAAGGGAGCATGTGTCCTTTTTTCACATTCCAGCAGAATGGAGAGAACACATACTCCAAAACTGTCAGGCAAGATGCAAGCAGATTCAAGAACAGACATCAAAACCCTTGCCCATGACATATGAATGCACACAAAGGACTGGAAATGGCTAAAATCTGTACTGCTGAAAGAAAAAAATCTTCATATCTCAGACTATGAGACTATTCACAACATCATTTCCTCTGGAAGAAGTAACATGATATAATTAAACTACAGTATATTCCTATCTTAGTATGAAACATTTGTAAGAGGAGGACAAATCCATAGAGTCAAAGAATCCCACATTGAGAGGCTCAGGAAGTAGATACTTGGTCCAAGTAACATCCAAATACCAAATCAGAAAAATGCTGCATTATCATTTCTAAACAAAAAGAAAGAAAATACTAGCTGGAAACTAAACAATTAAGGACATTACGTAAGAATGAAATCCAAGAGCTGTGGAAAATTGTTACTAACATTTAAAACAAACATAATTAAGTAGGAAGGAAAAAATGCAGAAAGAATTATCTACAAATTCTGTTTTAGTACCTCCACTTTTCTCTGACTAGTTTATGATTTCTTTTAATTACCCAAGTCACAAACAGGGGACTGAGATACCACACCATTGCCTGCTTTATCTGTTCTAGACAACCTTCTTAGTGTCCTGGAATTGCTAGTCTGACATCTGCCCCTGCTAATACTGTACATTACTAGATGCTCAATCTCCCATTTTTATTAAAACCAGCCTTGGCAGTCTAAGCACCAGGTACATGAACTGCAAATAGCTCAGATTACTTTATTGAACAAAGTTATTAAGACTGAGAGTGGCAGTGACAAACGTGGACCTTAATTCCCTCCCCTCCTTGCCCACACCCTCATGGTTAACAGTGGGAGGGCTTTTGGTTCAGCTTTCCATCTGGATGGGCCACTGAGGCTTTCAGACCAAGTTCAATACCCAAACAGGGTAAGCGCAGCTCCTGTGCTGACCGAAGTACAGCGATGCAGGCGTGGAAACTTCTGCCCAACTCAAACCCCTCAGTATGAGAAACGTGAGTCAGCAGGGACTGCCGAGGCCAGTACCATGGGTCACCCACAGGCGAAACTAATGAAGATTTTGCAATAAGGCTGGGAGAGGGGGTATGATCACTCCTACTACAGTAGCTCCTGCCATTATCAAAGTGCTTTGGTGTATTCACCAGGAAAAAGCAAGCACCCTTCTACAGAAAGAAATTAAGCCAGCCTTTCATCTGTCCCTCTGATCCAATATAATCACACAGTGATGGCCTTCCAGATACTCAGTTTTCAACTGAAACCATCTCCAGAAACAAAGCAATAGAAGTGTGCACAATGTTTTGACCAGAATATTTTCATTTAAGTTCTGTATTCTCAGCTCAGTTCTGATCACAGAATGGAAAGAATAAGATACAAACCAAAAATAAACCTTCTGCACTCCAAACCAAACTTCCTGGGAATGCTATCCTTAAAAATTATAACAAGGAAGGGGAAGAAAGTGAACTTTTTTCTTTTTTTAAAAAAAATCACTGCTGGAATGTGTCATCAAAGGTCTGAACTTCAAATGTAGTCATCGAGCAGCTCAGCCTTGGTCGGCACTAGTTAGAAGAGCCAAGGTCTCTTCTTGTCTCAGCTATCATGTGCTGCATGACATCAGTCAAGTCTATTCTCTTTTGCTTCCCCCTCCACCTTCTCTGACCAGTATTTAAGCTGTGAGCTGTCTGATGCACACAGCATGTTTTGTTGATCTCAGCTGGAGTTTCTAGATACTGCCTAATATAAACAATAGATTTATAAAAGCAAACCAAGACAATCCTTGTTACAATAATATGTGAACCGATAACCCTAATTACCCTTACCCAGGTTGATGTGCAAGGAGAGCTTCCCTTTCTGCAGTTCCAAAGTAATGTAGTCTCCACGCTGTCCTTCTCCATGGAATAAGACTCCATCCCCCTGCATGCTCTTGAATTTCAAGGAAACCACATCTTTGAATGTGCTCATAAGCTTCTGATTGAACCTGTAGAGGAGTGAGCTTCTGCCATCGAAGTCTGCAATATCTGACTCTGGGAGAAAGAAGATGGAAAAATGAAAAGGAGGGGCAGCTTCAGGAGAGGGACTGTATTTTTTCAGGATCTTTTCAAGTATCACTTGGAGCCAGGTATTCTCAGAAGCATACATCCACAGGACGTACGTGGCATCTGGGCAACCACATTTCACTCGTTTCCAATCCTCTCCCTCTATCTGGGGAAAGGGAACACTAGGATAAAACCAGAACTCCTCTGCACTTGTCCTCCTCTCTCTCATGCAAGACTGCTTTCTCACTCAACTTTTTAGAACAGAACAGGTGCCTTCCATCACATTCAGATCTCCAGAACATCCCCTGCTACATGTGCTGTTTGCCTGAAACACGCCCAGGCTGTTATTTATTACTTTGAACACTTCAGTTCTCACTCCTCTTCTTGTAGCTTCACAAGCATCTGTTGAGCTGTTTCTGTGTGTCGGCCATGCCTGCATTCACCTCTGCATCCAAATAAGCAGCATCTTAGCCTCTGAGGGTTGGCTGCTTGTTTGTGATGGGCATTTATCAACCATGTTTCTGCATGCAAATTGACTAGGCTGGCAGGAATAGTCAAGCATCAATTCAAAAAGCTTTTGAAGGGATTTCATGGGAACTGGGCATCTAAACTGATTATACACCTTTGAAAATCCTATTAGAAACATATTTTCCCCTTCAGCCAGCCTCCAAAACCCAATCACTGTGATAGGAAACAAGCTTTCAATTCTTCAGTTGCAATTAATATTTCCTTTGGCAGCAGCAGCCTTTGCTTTATAAAGTGGTATTTTAAGCAAAATGTATTTTTAATAAACTTTATATATATATATATATATAACCAGAACATTTCAGGTAGCTTTAAATACTTTTAACTAATACATTGTATTCAAACATGTGACCAACATATGTAAATTCAATTCCAATTTCTATCCAAATGCAATTTGGCATAAATTATGGATAAAATATCTACTTGTAAATAAAAAATCTGTCAATTGGTATTTCCTGTTGTTAAGAAAAATATTAAGAATTAAAACCACCAGGCGATGAAGAATCTGAGCAAGGGTTTACTGAGCTATGTAGGTACTGGGATACATGCATAAAGACAAAGAATACCTTCATAGTAACTAAGAAGAAAGAGCATAGACTATCTTTGTTTGCAAACCATGTGTATTAATGATAATCCAAAGCTACCAGTTTTCCATTTTCTTTTGAAAAATAACTGAAAAGTCCATATGCAAAACAATCAAGACCTCCAGGTCAGCAACTGCATTGTGATTAAAGTTGGTGATTTAAGTCATCTAAACTCCCTTGAGAGTTCTTCTATCCTTTGGAGCATTAATGGTAGTTTCATTTGTTCCTCTTTAAAAACAAAAGTAATAGGAGTTGGTGGTTGTTTTTTTTTTTTTTTTCCTTTTTTTTCTTCTTTAAACTGGACCATTGATAACTTCTGCATGTCAATATGACAGTTTATACAGAAGCTTGATGGCATACTTACAAACTTGCAGGAGCTCAAAATTTAAATTTGATGCAAAATTCTGTCACTCCAAAACTGATTCCATTCCAGATCAGAAGTCAACTGATTATTTCTTATGAGAATAAAACTACAAGGAAATTCAACCCTGGGAAAAATTCACTCCAGAATAAACTAAGACCAACTTCTCTGTGATGCCAGAATTATAACATGCTGTTTAGCATCATACGCGGAACAGTTGTTTGTTTAGGAAGTATCATGAATACAAAAGTATTCACGCCATCTGCTTTTACTGGTTTTTACTTCTAAATTAGGTGTTCAGAAACAGCTCCTTAAGAATTGCTGATTTCTTTCTATTGACACCTTGACTGCCAGTTTCTATAAAGGGAATTAAATTCATAGTTTAGTTCTTATGAATTTCCCCTAGCTACATTAAATGCTTCAATTTGTTTAAAGTAAATTGCAAGTGTATCATAAAAATGGTTTCATTTTAACACAGGCAGGAATTAGAAAATAGCTTATAAAGAAGTTACAGTCTTTGATTTCCAGTGCATTTTGCAGTTAAAGTTGATTTTCCTCCAAGCTCTCAAAACCAAAGATACTGTAAGAGCTCTGATTCAATGTTGCCATAATAGCAGCCTTCTTTTCTTCTTCTTCTTCTTAAGATTCGAGCCTTCAACCAGTCTGAATTCACACTTAAGTCCTTGTTTTAACTCTCCTCTAAGCCACAGCATAACACACAATTTCTTGAAGAGCTCTACCACTGACATTTACAGAGTATAACACAAAGGAAAACCTGTTTCTGAGAAGTTCTGCTTCACTAATTATCAGTTGTGAGTACACTGGCCAATAAATAGCCCCAAACGAAATGGGAATATGTCAAATAAATGCTAACACTGGCAGCCAAAAGTCATTAGTGGCAGTTTGCATGACAACAAATCGTTGGCTTCCTGTTCAAAATTGAAAGATATAGCACAATTCTAATACAGTCACTCCAGAAAACCTGCTTGTTTGCTTAGTGTTTATTTAGTCCATGTATGTCCATAATCCACTCTCAGGAAGAAAACAAGGATCAGAAATGTTACAAGTCTCAGCAAATCTGTAGGAATAATAAACTCAAACACAACATGTAGTTTCATTCTGCACTGTCTGCTGCTTTACTTATGCTCCCTGAAGACAGACTTCACTCAGTCTGGGTACTTTTCTACCCTGTCCTCATCAACAAGGCTACAAAACTCATCAAAAGTGAGATTGGGCAAAAGACACTTCTTTCATGTTATTCCCCACTGAAACAGATACCTCTGCTGTAAATACATACAGAATCACAGAATTATTTAGGTTGGAAAAGACCTTTAAGATCATCGAGTCCAACCATAAACCTAACACTGCCAAGCCCACCACTAAACCATGTCCCTAAGTGCCACATCTACACATCTTTTAAATACCTCCAGGAAGGGTGACTCCACCACATTCCTGGGCAGCCTGCTCCAACACTTGATAACACTTTCAGTCAAGAAATTTATCCAATCTAAATCTGCCCTGGCACAACCTGAGGCCATTTCCTCTTGTCCTATCATTTGCTACATGGGAAAAGAGACCAGCACCCACCTCACTACAACCTCCTTTCAGGTAGCTGTAGAGAGCAGTAAGGTCTCCCCCAAGCCTCCAATTCTCCAGACTAAAATAACCCAGTTCCCTCAGCCGCTCCTCATAAGACTTGCTCTCTAGACCCTTCACCATCTTTGTTCTTCTTTGGACATGGTCCAGCATCTCAATGTCTTTCCTGTAGCAAGGGGCCCAAAACTGTATTCAAGGTGCAGCTTCACCGGTGCCAAGTACAGGGGGCAGGAGTACATACATACTCCTGGTCACAGGTGAAGAAGTTCCCATAAAATAGAAATAATTCATCAAGCTTTTCTGAAATTCAGTAGAGGTTCTGGCCCCAGGGGTGCTGGTTATGTCATTCCATTTGAATTTCCTTTCCCAACACAGATCCAAACATTAAAGTCTGTTGGGGTGGGTGGAAACACAGGCAGTTAGTTGAAGATGGACTATCAGGTTAAGTCAACTTTTTTTTTTTTTTTTTTTAAAGGGACAATGTGATCACAGAGCTCAACCTGTGGGACCAGCTGTGCTGAGAGGAGCCAGGCTGGGAGTAATGCGAGAGCATGGAGTTTACTTGTGCAGCAATCTGCTCCTGGCAGCAGAGAGGATATACATTCTTATTTATAAAGACAGTCCTCCTTATGATTTTAGAAAAAGTAAACACTTACTTGACAAAGTTATTCCAAAATACAAAAATATCCTCTAGGAACAATTGCAATTTGAGACAGGAATTTTTGATCTTGCATTTACACCAATGAACAGAAGCTTTAACTTCCTGCAGGAGGAGTAGGACTGTTCCTGGTCTGAACAGATGTCTCTCCTGGCCAGTCATGTCCTACTGACTTGAGCGAGTCTAAAGCCAACCTGACTTCCCTCTCCTTACCCCTCTCAGACATGCAATCCAAAGGATGAATGTGGATGAGCATTTCAGAAGTGACTGTTCTGCTGTGCAGTTTTATCCCTATCACAAATCTATGTCTGCCTCTTGGTAAGCAATTGTTTGGGTATTTATCTTATGCAGTTGCTTACAAACACTACTGGACAATGATCATCAGACATTAAGTGGTTCTCTGCAATGCGTTCTTTTCTGTCTCACAGGAAGACAAAGGAGAGGATGGAGGAAGGTAGGGGAAAAAAAGAAGAAAAAAAAAAAAAGAGACAGAGATGAAAAAAGATCCAGTAAAAATATCATTTAATCAAAAAGCACAATACCAGATCGTATTCCCTGAAGCAATGACAGCAAAAGATGAGAAATCAGTGTCCTGAACTGCAAATGAAGAACTCTGCTCTCAAAAGCAGAAGATACTGTCTCACACCCTATCATTGTTTCTCCTGCAGTTTCCCAGCCTGTTCACTGCACATACACCTGATTCTGCTGATGCATTTTGAGCTGTTAACCAGTTACAGAATATGCTGATGCATTTTGAGCTGTTAACCAGTTATGGAATATGATCAGCATCTTCAATGCAGCTATAAATCTTATCCTATAAAAGCAATTGTGTCAGCAGATTTTTTTCCAACACTAAGCTAACAAGACTTTTCCTAAGTATAAAGATATACCCATTCCCCCCTCACTGCCCCCAGCATCAAAAGCAATTGTTTTACCATTTTTCTGAACACATCCTCTATTGCAGCTCTGGTTATCTGTGACAATCACACTGCTTCTGGAAACACTGCTGCAAAAGGACAGTGAGAGCTTACACATACCTCTGCATGGAAATTTCCATTTAACTCATCATAAATCCTTTTCTGAAAGGGAAACATCAACATATATTTTCAGATCAAGATCATCTCCTTGCTGTTTCAGTACCTATTTTGAGGATGTGAGATGGAATCTTCACACAAATTTAAAATAAATGTAATTACCTTTCATTTAAATACATACTTTCTGTGTAAGAAAGTAAACAACAATTAGCATGTGTCATCTGTGAATTCCAGCTGATTTGACAGCCTTGGAGTGCTTTGTTGCACAGGAACTTTGATCGGTATGGGATAGGGTCAAGCACACTCATGTGTCTGAAAGAGCTTTATGGGTTTATGTTCCAAAGAAACAATGTCAACCGGCACCCAATTAAGAGGGTGAAAAGCAAAAGGTGGGGAGCGGGGGGGAGGAAAACAAAAAGAAAGACAAAAGCTGTCTTGTTTGACAGAGAAGTGTGGGGGATAAATTCATAGTAGTAAATTACTTCTAGCAGGAGCAATAAACAACAGTGAGTGCCATTCAGCAGCACAGTGCAATCACAAGTTAGCCACTTTGGCATCCACTGCACATAGCAGTTAATCACTAATATGATTCTTCAGTATTTTTTGTTACTGTGTCCTGACAGAGTATTTGGTGACCTACAAGACCTGATGCCTTCCACACGCTCCCTGCTAAACAGTCATCATTGAAAGCTGCATTTGCCAAAAGTTAGCACAAGGTTGCGTTCCTGGAACCTGTTCAGCAGAGCATGCCGCACAGGACACTCATACTCCAAAACTGAGAGATCAGAACCTTGCGCTGACCCAGGAGTATCACATTCACCTAACCTTGCCATCACAAAAATGCTTAAGCAGCAGCGAAGCCACAAACCTCTCCTGCAGCTGTCATCTTCTGCTCAAATATGCAAGGTTAAAAAGGAGCTGATGTGAGCAGAGACCATCCAAGGAACCACAGGCTATTTTACACACCCTGGTGCATCACAGTGAGGTGCTCAGCTGCATGTTTGGCAGTAGTCCCAGGGTCTTAACAGATGTGCAGCAGTACATGAAATTCAGATGGCCTAAGCTGTCAGTGTCCCCAGACTTTTGTTTCAGCCAAACAATAAATGCTGCCACTCACACAAAAAAAGATCTCCAGCTTGTCTGTAAATGAAAACTTCACTTCTGCAGTTTTCTGCTCCAAATATCAATATAAAGCAACTCTGTTTTCAGATCAGGTGCTGTGCTTCTGAGGCAACATTTGCCTGAAAAGTGGAATGGACAGCCAGTAGTCCAGCATCACCTGAATTTCAACATGCTTCTACAAGTAGGCTAAGAGGTAGGAATAACCCCGCAGTCACACTCGTATGTTTGCGCAGGATTTGCTTCATATGTGTTCCCCATGCACACATTCTCTTTTTATCTTACACTTCAGGACTGGATCCAAAGCTAAAATGCTGGTGGAAATCCTTTCTTCAACTTCAGTGGTCTTAAGATCAAAAAATTTGGGTTTGTTTCCCTATAGAAGCCTTTAACTCATTCCAACAGCTTAAAGAGGATTGGGCATAACTCAGAATTAGGCTCTTACAGGTGAATTTATATCAGCTGCGGCCTTTGGTAAGGTAGGTGACTATAATGCTGGTCCTACTCCCAGCCTCGTGTCCTTACTTTCATATAAACACAAACACTTGCATGAAGGGTCATCTCTTAGAGATGGTGCACATTGGGACATTTGTTCTTCTAGTTCCATTTCCTTCCTGGCTTGTCCAACAGCCTGTCTCTTGTGATTTCTTTTTTTTTTTTTTTTTATCGTTTTTTAAAACTCTCTTCAAATGATTAATATATTTCTTGTGCCAGAATTGAATATGGTGGATGAGACTGTATGCTGTCAAACGTTACAAAATGCAGTTATGTAGGCGTACACCAGCTCAGGATCTGCTGCAGATAGTCTGTCAGTGTAACAGTAAAGATGACATTTTATAAATGATCAAACATCTTTTGTACAGTGCTGCAGCACCTGGGTTAGGAGTAGCCAAGACTGCAAAACTATATAAGCAAAACCTGTAGACAGGTATTGCTTGGCATATGCAATTTGCCAGGGAGAAATCTGAATGGCACATTTATATAAACGGAATGAATATTTCAACACTCCGTAAAACTTTTATGAATCCCTTTATTTCTTTTGTGGCTTGCTTCAATCTCATACCTTGATTCTGCACAACCATTTTTATTTCCTGTAACTGTAGGGTATAGGACAAAGATGAAGACTTGGATGAAGCACAAGGAAACTCAGCCTGCAAGTGACTCTGAAGTCTTCTTCGTATCATAGAAGATACGATCACAATATGACATGAAAGTAGTGCCCGTTTAGTATTTCACAGAGCAGCACCAAAACACATTCAGCTATAAAAGATTCAACCTTCAGTTTGAGTTCTATTTGTTGCACATCTGTTTAGACTATACTCTTCGCTGTAGAGGTTTGGTCATCATTAACAGAAGAAAGCTCTTTGAAAACAGATGAGACAGCTGCTTTGGTATGATGTCATCAAGTGCGGTTGGTTCTGATTTATAGTTTTCAGTTTCCATGTCCACTGGTAGGGCTGGAAAAGGTCTCCTGCCCTAGTAACTTCCCATTCAGACCAGGCTGTTGCAGGTCTGTACTTAAATGAATGATAGTCCACAGTGCCTGAGCGTCAAAGTAGGTGGAGAAGCAGCATTTAAAAAAACCTGAATGGATCTTCTAGACCTACACATAGATCTACACACAGACCACAACAAGGATCTTCCTGTGAAACCACGTGAATCAGTCCTACAACCTGAGTGTAGTGATGAGGCCACTAAGAGTCCCGGAGCTGCGTCCCTGTTCAACGGGATTGTGTGAAGATTTAAGACACTTGCTCTTTTATTCCCAAATAGGAGTTTTTCTGCTTATTATCTTACAACCCATTTCTGCACCAAGCAGGAGCAGATGAGGATGTAAGCTAAACGGAGAGATGTACAAGTACATTAGTGTCACATGATGGTGACTTGTGCCACACCATGTTGAACTTACTGGTAAAATGCTGTTATCCCCTGAACTCTCCCCAGCAAAATCTCACCTGTCTCAAACAGTGTCTCAAGTCACACTTGACCATTTCAGAGATAAACCTACAGCCACCTGAGAAACGAATACCAGACTTGTGTTTCCTCATTTGTGGACCTGTTTTTGTTTTGTGTGAGGGAGTAACCTTGGTCCTTTTTCTTTACATTCGCACTCTTCTGTGGTGACAGTTCATACATCTGCAGCAGTACAATAACTATGTGGGGGAAATGCCCCAAAGGCAACATCTATAGGCTGCTCCAAAGCCCATGTGACAAAGCGCTGCAGACCATGTCTTGGAGGATCATCACCATGCGTTATGAAGAGTGCCAAAGAAAACGCTCATGCAAAGGCAGCAGACGAGTTCTCTTTTTTCTGGAGCTATAAAGTCATCAGCCTCAAATAGCAGTACTAGCTGCACAATCCGCAGCACTTCCTTGAACAACTAGTTAACTTGCCTTAAAACCAAAAATGAACTATTTAAGCAAAAGGTGGTACCATTCCCAAATAAAGCCCCACAAAATATCCCAAGTAGCTTTGTGCCCTCCAGTGGAGCAGGAGGTTTTGCAGCATGTGACTGCCTTGCGCTAGCAAGCAGCAGCAAATTGCTCTCTGGTGGGCTCAGTTCTGAGAAAGCTTCAGCAGCTGAGCTAGATGGGCCAGTGCATCCCTGAGCAGAACGACATGAACAACTACTGAAAAAATAAACGATGGCTACATATTTCACATTACCTTTTAACTCGTAAAACTTGTGCTGGAGCCCTCCCGCAGCACTGACAGCATCAACAAAAAACTCTTAGAGAAAATGTGGATTAAGATGTAGCCACTTACTATAGGAGCAGCCGAAGACCTCAACTCTCAGTCCTATTCGCCCACCGACATTCCACTTCAGAGGGATGAAGCGCAAGAAGCGGGCTTTCATGGAGTGCAGAAATTTGTGGTGAACCACACTGTCAGCATTGCTGTTCCCTGTGAAAACCTGGAAGGACAGAGAGCCTTGGTGAGACATTTAGCACTGACAGGTGAATGCAGCACTCTGAATTAAGTCTGTGAACTGCCACCCCTCTTCCTGATTCTCAGTCTTATAAATTACTCAAAATTATTGAAATGGTTGTCAGGTTTTCTTTTAAGTGCTGTGTCTCTTATGGAGGGAAAGGAGGGAGACAGCAGCACACAAAGCACCTCAGAGGAGTGGGGGGACGTATACAGGGAGTTACAAAAGCAGGTTGTAGACGGGGATGTTAGAGAAGCTGCTGCATAATTTCTCCAAAGCCAGGATATTCCTGTGCACCACAATACTCCATCAGCCCCTAACATACACACAGTCCCTTCAGCGCAGTGAAGGATGGGGCCCAGTTTAGGCTTTGGTGCACTCAGGGCAGTAGACAAAGATGGCCACAAGGCACTGAGGTTGGCCAGAGCCTGGGAAGACGAACAGGAAAGTGTACATCTGGATATGCCACAGAAAACTCGAGCAAGACACAGGAAGAGATGAAAGCCTGAGCCAGTACACGGGAGAGTCAGCATTTTGACTGTGTTTTCACCCAAGAGAGTTAAAGCTTGCAAACAATAATAATTTAACTCTTTTTCTTGCCTATTTGATTAGTTGCCTGCAACTGCAAGCCAAAATTAATGGACTTACTCAGAATTATCACTTAACAAGAGGAAATTCTCTCATGGATGAAGAATGACTGCAGGATTTCAAAGACAAACCTGAAGACAAGCATCCAAGCTCTGATCCTGCCTGAAGAATTTCAATTCATCTTTACACCCTTACTGTGTAACATTGGTCTAGGTATATCATAGACTCCCCTCAATCTTCAGAATATTTGAGTAACTCAGCTAGGATTTAAACTTGAAGCTAACAGTTTTGTGAAACATGAAAACCAGAGACAGAACTTAAAAAAAATAATCTCACAGGAAGGCGGTATTTGTAAAAGAGGTCCTTCGCTTTATAAATATAAAATCTCATCACAAAATGTCATACCAGTTTTAAATGCTTCTGCAGTTCAAAAGCTGGCACCATTCACCTACGCAATGCAACTGCAAGCACAGATTGGAATAACCCCAGTAAAGTAGACCTACAATTCATTCCCGGTGGCTGAAGGTTGAGCTAAAGAGATTGGGGCTTTCATCTCCACTCTGAAAAAAGGACTAATTAGCAACTGTTTAAATTTTTACTCAAATGCAAGTGTTCCAACTTTTTCCCAAATGTTGTTAAAAATTCTGTAAAACTTCAAATTTAGTGTGCTCTTCTTTTACTAAACCTAGCGTGCTATTGTTTTATTAGAACTATATTCAATAAAAAAAAAATAATCCTTGAACATTTCTAAGGCATAATACTTTGAAATCATACCATGCTTATTTTTTTTCACCTTAAAAACTCTAACCTGGGAAAACTGTCTTATATGCAATAAGCCTTATTTTCCACCCAGTCATGAATGCAAAAGACAGCACACATCTCAATTCATAAAACATGCTTTGCAGGTGCATTTCATTGCTGGTATTGCTTGCCTCTGAAGATGAACAATTTTACTGAAATGATTTCTCACAACCCCAGTTACCTCAGTGAAAAACCACCCTTCAAAACATATGATCTGTAAAATTATTTTTATTAGGTGCTTATCAGGCTGAAAAGGGTATATAATTCAGCTATCCCAGCTGTCCCCAAAGCTTTGCTTATCCTGCATCTCTTCTTCCGAACTTTTTATGCACAAGTTCTTGTTTTCTACGAGTATTCTGTGATGGTTAACTAACCTCTCACAAATTCAGCTATACTATATAATTAAAATTTTTTGGACGAGGATTCATGCTGATCTTAATTCAGAGTTAACCACGTACAGCAGTTCAGCAGATCTGCCCATCAGATATGTTTTGAGGAGTGTCGCAAGTAGCACGTCAAGATGCCCTGGGCTTATTCATACTGCTTTCCAGATAGGAGCCAAATTCAAATTCCAGCAGAGAGTATTTTAGTTTTTTTCCTCATATTTCAAGTAAAAAATCTTGTTGTACTCAGTAATGAAACTGTCAGCAGAGAGTAAGTCTCACAGTCAGAGCTGTGGCAGCACTCACATTTTTATTAAGACACTCACGGATACACAAGATGGATAAACAGGAGTGTTGTTTTCTGTTTGTTTGCTTAGAAAGCTCATCCTCTTGATATCCCATGACTATGTAAAAATCTCACCTTTCATAAGATAAAAAAGAAGTAAGAAAGAAGAAAAAGAACAGAGGGGGAGCAAAGAGTTTCCAGTCCTCCCAATTCTGAAGAAAAGCTTAAATGCAGTGACTAGAATGCAAGCGAAAGGTGAAAATTAAGAGACAAAAGCAAAAGTACACTTTAATACAGCAATACTGTGAAACAAGCATCTGTGTTGGTTTTTTCTCATAATACTCTCAGACACAAGGCTGTCAATACTGCACATTGCATCACAGGCCCACAAGGTAATAATTTTTTGGCTTATAGATAAAAATAAAACATTCTGGGAGAAAGAGCAAGTTGAAAAGCACAGCACCTCTAGAAATATCGCCTTGCAATTACAAAGTAATGGCAACCAGATGATTTGCAAATACGACCGTGCGCTGAACAGCCCATGCATTCCTGCTTGGAAAGCAGGTAGGAATGCAGCCTGTGCCGGCACACCGCGGCACTCTGTCATCAGCGGGCCCTCGTGGCCGCTGGAAAACCACCGGGGCAGTTCACAGCTACCTGTAACTGTTGCTGAGAGCAGTCTTGACTCTTCTCTCACAGGGCAAACCTGTAAAGACATTTTTTTTTGCAAAGCTTGTGCCAACCGCACACCCAAGCACAACGCGCGGGAGCGTCACCGCTGCTCGCAGAGGCAGCCCTCTGCCTCCAGGCAGATGGTGTGTACAGCACACTTCAGGGACTGCCTGTGCAATCAAAGGAGCTTCACGGTTTTGCCGGATAAAACAGAGAAAGCTGTACTCCACCATCCACAAGCAGACCCAGGTGCCCACCCGCAGGCGTCTGTGCTGGATAAGTTTCCTTCACGACACCCCATGGAAAAGCCAGAATTACCCACACCCAGCCTTCCAATCAGTGGATTCCAAGCCTGATGTGCAGCTATGTAAAAAGTTTCCTTCCCACGTTGAAACAGTCATGTTGGTAAAAATAAACCCTTCAAAAGTCCAATACATCCCTTACAGCAGTGTTTCTCAAGCTTCTCTAATAACCAAAGAGCCAATGAAACTTTTTGTAGAAAAGAAAAAAATCCACAGGCAATGCCGTACCCATCGATCTGCGCCTATGAGACGGTTTTGCATGCAGCTGGCACACCACTGCTTGCTGCTAACTGCGGGGCGTCACTGTGTATGCCTTTAGGATTGCTTTGATTTTCACTTCCAACTCCCACTGCTATACAGATCACCTTCCAATGTTTTATGGACCACCTGTGGGCTGTAGACCATTGATTGAATAACACCAATTGCCACAGCTGGTCACTTGAAAACTTAGATCCACAGCTGACACAGAAATAATCCATCCATTAAAGAAGGTGAAACAAGGATGCAGTACCAGATTCTGTAGCCCTGGAGGTTCAAATATTGATTAACAGTAAACTTATCGGTGAGAATGGCAGAAATACTTCCTCTTGAGAAACGGCCTCTATTACAACTTGTTATTGATAGGGATTAATTCACAGGAACAAAACAACAAGCTAGCAAAGAAAACAGAGCACCCACATGCCATTTCCCGTGCAACACAGGTGCTCTAGGAGGGAGCGTAACACTGAAATCTGTGGTTTCTTACAAGCACTGTAAACACAACAGACTGATGATTTACTTGGGAAATTCTGTTTCTGGCATTCTATGGGGCTTATAAATCAAAAAGCTCCATTAGCACCAAATACTGCCACCACCTTCTTGAAGGCAAAAGCTTTGCCCTGGTGCTAGTGGCTGTAAGGTTAACAGCTTGCCACGGGCAGGGCTGCCTCTCGGACCAAGCTTGTTTGACGACACCTGGCTGCGCGATGCCCCACTGTGACACAGAGTGTGGCACCACAGTAATATTTTATGAGGCTTTTTTATGAGCCAGCAAAGGCAGGTCCCACTGGCAGGCAGAGGTGAGGTAAGAACAGGTTCAGTGGTTTGGAGCAGGGTCCAACCAGCCCAGTGCCACCTCTTCGGCAGTGCCTGTCGGCACGTAGGGAAGAGTAAGAGCAAGACAAGCATATACGATGCTTTTCCCAATGGTCAACCCACCTGGTTCATGGGTTATACTGAAGGGGAACAAAATAGAATTCCAGTTTAGAAGAAAAAGAAAACTTTCAAAGAAGTTTAAATCTCAAACCCACCATCATTACTTGGAATTTGGATGTATGACTCCCTCACGAAACATAACAATTCAAATGAATGGGCTGTTTATACAACTCTCCCATTCAGGGGGATCCCCAAAGCTGTTCAAGGGCAGTTCAGGAAAATGTCAGCAACTGTGGTGAAACATGACAGTTGTTTAATAACCCTGCAGACACACATTTGTTTCTCTACCTCATGTATTAACTCAGATCTGTGCCAGATCAGACCAGTGAGTTCTGATGTGCTAAACTTTAGATCACCCTTTGGCCAAACTCTTAAACCAATCTTCACCTTTAGACAGACAAGTGGAAACTGGGTGCAAGAAAAGTGTCTGCTCATGAAAGCCTAATCAATTCAAAAGATAGCATCATACAGAGGACTTTATCTCAGTCTCCCCTGCACAGACACTCTGCACAGCACATAGCAACTTATTTACAGAGCTGCAGAATGTAGTTCCCACAATGACTCTGCTGAATATATTTTGTTCTCCCACTTTGTCAGGCAGGTAATGGGATGGGTTCAAAATGAGTATGCAAGCAGCAACATAGGCACAATCAACCCTGAACAGTGAGCAGGCAGACCTGAGGTTAACTACCTTCTAGGGGAGATATTTTAAGACGTATTGAATACTCTCATTTCTGCCAAAGTTATTCTGATGAACTGAGCTGAGGGGAGGGAAAAAAAAAAAAAATCAGATTATGAATGTGCAGAGGGCACAAACACAGATGTGAGCAATTTACAACATTTCAACCTTCACTGAAAGAAATACAAGCACAAAAAAGAGCACTCCACCTTAAAATCTCACCCAAGACGTCGCAGTATGCTGCCTCCAGTGCCTAAAGAAAGGACAGGAGCACACTTAATACAAGCTATCCAGAAGCTTAGTGAAGGAACCAAAGTGAGATAAAAAGCAGCTAAGCCTGTCATAAATCCTAAAACTGCAATACTTAAGAGAAAAACAATGTCATTCTCCCTTTTAAACTTCCTTACTATGATGAGAAAGATCAGGAGCTAAGGAGTTAGCACTCTGATACAGAACATGCTTCCTGGTGTATGCCTCCTAGGACCTCCTCAAATATTTGAGCGTATATGCACTTTAAAGAAAACATGAATTTCCAGCTAAGAAACAACATGAAAATCTGAAACAGGAAGGAGAAAACATTGCCTAGCTTTTCACACTTTCTAGGTTGAAATAAACTCTGACTCAAGGATAGCTTTTATCTTCCTCAGAGGCAACAGGATTTCAGTTCTGCTCAAGTTCTTATTACCTGGGATGCAACTCAGTGGAGCTATTGAGTGTGGGTATTAAATCCAGGGTTTGGGGAAGCCAGTGACTGAAACCAAGTTATGGTAGGGGTCCCACATCTCTGCTTGTATGAGTGGAAAGAGACTGAAACCTACCATGACAAAGACACAATACAGCCATAAACACACCATATGGAAACTCAGCAGCCTCTGATTTTAATGGGATGCTACAGGGTTTTTTTCACAGAACAATTATACCGCATCAGTGCCTCCTAGCAAAACCTTGGGCCTGGACAGGCTTGTGGTGACTTTTCATAATAATGAAAATTAAAAAATCCATTTAGTTTCTGCTGCAAAACAAAAGTAACTGTCAGTTCAGGCAATTTTAGAAACTCCCCCCTTCACCTTGTTCACCTTGGCCCAGCCCTAAAACACAGAGATTAAAAAAAAATAAATAAAAAAAAAAAAGAGACAGAGAAAAATGAGGAAGAAAAATATACAACTTCAAAGTCTAACATACTGTGCCTGTCAACAGTGAAAAATGCTGCTTTGCTTATGTAATGGAAAAAGTCCTGCCCAACACATCAAGCCAGAACTGTTAATATCTTGTCATGAAGAAACATAGTAAAATGGCTTTGCTGTCATCTCAATTGCCATGTCCAGACTGGGAGCTGCTAAAAGCTCCACCTCATTTGGAGGGTGTGTTAAGAGCAGCTTTCCAGCACAGGGGTTCATGGTAGGACCTGGCCCCTGGGAGTTGCCCTCTTTCAGCATGTGACCTTAAAAATCCTTTTGCTATTAGAGGGGGACAAGACCATGGGGAGAAGGAAAGAACGACAAGGACCGCTCGGCTCCTTAAAGAGCTGCAGTTTAGATCTTTGTTTTCATGTACCATGCAGCCACATTTGACACACGGATGGCAAACCTATGTGTTGTATTTTCTCACTTCTCTTTCTCAAAAGGCAAGTTAAATTTTCTTTCAATTTTGTTTCAACCAATCTCTAAAAATGAAGTACTTTTTTTTTACTTCAAGGACAAAAAACTTGCCTGCTTTGGAGAGTCAATGTGAGCCTTTTCCACCGATATAAGCAGGTTTTAATCTGAGCCCAAGAGGAAATGTCTGCCAGCCTGGTCCAGGGACTGGAAGCTGGAGGGCAGGATGAGTCCTCTTAGCACATCGCTTGCCTCGGAGCATCTCTTCCTACTTCACGTCTGTCTTTCCTGCTAATGCACCATGGTCTTCATGACAAAAGGTAACCAGCCATTTCTGGTTAAAGCCTTCTGAGCCGGGTTGCCTGTTTCCAGGCTCACGTTTTCCCTTCCAGGTTGAACACTATGACTCTAGCTAGTCTAAAGCCTATCCTGCCTTCAGAAAGAGAAGCCTCTATTCTGCCTGTTTCTTTTCTTCTTTCCTAAAAGCAGATACGTTTTTCTCTTCAAAACATCCATCCTTGACAAGAACCTCAAAACCAATATCCCCCGGCACAGTGTCAGAGCTGCTATTAGGGAGGAGCAGGGGGAAAAAGAATACAAGAGTCACCTGTCAAAATTATCCTCCCGTCACCTATTATCTGAAGAAGTGAGTTTCTCTTCCCAGTCCTCCACCCCCCGTGGAAGAAAAAAAGAAATCTTGGTCTACAAAGAGGTAGTTTAACTACCCTATACAGTAAGAATTAAAATGAATGGCTGCAGTATGGGTTATCAAGCAGGGGTCCAACCGGGAAATATGCATTGCATTTGTTACTTATTGAGGGGCTGACTGCTGTGCTTCAGCAATGCAATGTCCACCTGGGTTTCTAAGCATTAGTTAGTCACCTCTGAGCTGCTGGCAGTTTCTGTATATAGCAGAGTAGTCCAGGGGAGAGAAGATACAATAACGTGGCAGGGTTCTTACTACTTCATCACCTCCTTGAATAATCTGCTCAAGTAAGAAGATTATTTGCCTCAGATCTACCCCATTACACTGAATGCATACCCTTCTCTCTGGTTAGTTACTTTCCAGATACAGGAACAAATACTGTTAACAACATCATTAGCCTCAGATAGATGACTGCCCAACGTAAACCACATTTATATTAAGGATGTTGTGTATTATCCTTCTGCTAACAGTAGAACTATTCACAGATTTTCCAATAAAACCCACAGATTTTTACACTATCAAAACACTTTGCAAAAGAAAACATTTTAAAATGTTTTTTAAAGACTATCTATTAAGACAATGTATATAATATTTTGTTTTAGACAGGTCTGTGTCAATCCAGAAAACATTAGTTGGTGACATTAAAAACATGAAGCTTCTTGGGCCCCTTCAGGACAATGAAACATTTCTATTTATACCAAGGAAAATGAAACAAAATATTACAGACATTTTGAATTATTTGTGCTTTTTTTTCTTCTTTTCTTTTTCTCCTGTTCTGATTTACCCCTAGCAAATCCTAATTTCTTTTCTTGTTTTGGTCAGCAGCACCTGTCAAAATGCTGGATTTCTATACTGGAATGGACAGTCTGATCTTCAAACAGTTTGAATTAGTTAGTGTCAATCTGTTTCCAGAGTCTCCCAGACTGTACCCTGGCAAAGTCTGAGATATCGTATCCACCAGAGACCATTCCCAACAGGCCGCTCGGGTACAGTGATTTCTTTTGAAGAAAAGAGAATTTACCAAATGGATAATATATGAGCTACAACACTCAACCTCTCGACTAGAAAATGGTCCCTGTCCTCTTCTATTTACTCATACAGATGTAGCCCAAGCATCTTATCCAACCTGCAGTTGGGCAGGCTGCCCTTCTTCTTCCCAGCAATGGACCAAGTGCAATTTCTTTGCCCTACTGAGACGCCCTTGCATACAAATAGGATGTTGCATTTCACATCTAGTTGCATTTCAGTGATGGAGAATTGATCCCCATCTTTAGTTTTTAGAAGCAGCTCTGTCTGCGAAGCACTTGGAGGTGAAGCTGTTATCGCTGTTATTATTATCACTGCTACATAAATTAATAATAATGGAAGCAAGAAGCAGCAAAATTAAATGCATAAATTACAAGTCTAAGCTAAAAGTCGGCAGCTAATTCCTGTTTCTGCTCAGCCTCCTGCACTTCATCTTAAAGGCAATCCTACATATAGATAGTATTTTAAGCTCTATCACAGCAAAGGATAAATATTTCCCCAGTACCTTGACTAGATTAACCTTAGCCAACAGACTGAAACTGCTCTTTCCACTGCCAACATTAATCATAGATTTCAGCTGTTCTTCTGCATAAATCTCATGGAGACCTTCACGCTTTACATTAAATTAGTGGGATTAACAATGCAGTGAAGGTGTTTATGTCTGGCAATGTTAGGGAACTCTGGGTACCTTCCCTGTATTTAGCTTCATCACAGTGCGTTTAAATAGCTAGCACTGTACACTTGTACAATCTCTGGTTGCAATTTGCCAGACAGATCCAGCAAGATGACACCAGAGAGGTGTTAGTTATTCCATGCAACAGTGACCTCAGATGAATATTGTGCTTCATTATCTTACATTATTTCCCTGTTATGAAGTTTGATGGCATTTTCATTTGGATCAGTAAAGTAATATCCTGTGGAAGAGAATAAATAGGTAGGCTTGATTTTCTCCAGTGTTTTATAATGCACTGAAATGCACATGCATACATACATACATATTTTTTTGCTATACACTGCCTTCTGTGTTTCTTTTTTCTCCTTAGCATAGAAGAATAGCCAAGATAACAGTTAACATTGCAAAAGGGTGCTGTAGACTGATCCCACTGTGCTGTTTACCTTACTCAAGATCTTCTCTCAGTAGTGTCATCATCGTAAAGTACACAAACCTGACATTATAAATAATACTAACAATAGTGACTGTTTCTAAGGTTTGTTATGCTGTGCTTACAAAAGCACCATGTAATTGCAAATTAGAAAACAAAAAAACTATTTGCCCATGTATTTCTCTAGACTTCTTCAACCATGCCTTGTTAAACTGCAAATTCTCCTGTGTCAATACACCATGAGTTACACCCTGTATTGGTATAAATCATTACCACACCCTTCAGAGCAGTAAATCCATGCTCATGTACATAAGCCATAGTCTTGGCTTAGTGAGTTGCATAGACTTTTCTTACCATAGGAGGGTTAAATCTAATTGACATAGCTTCCTCCTACAAAGCCATTACTGCAATGTTTGCTGCATCGTACATTTGAGTCTTGTCATTCCACTTTCACATTGGGGTCTGTCATTGAACCACATTAAATTAATCTCCAGAACACTAAAGCAACTCACAGAAACCACTTTTCTTCCTCCTGAAATAGAGTAAGATGAGCTTTTGCAACATCTCTGTGGACATACGTGCGTGCAACGTCTTCCAAATGCGTGTCTGCCCTTTGAGATTCAACCACGCATTTTATTATGCCAACCGCACCAAAAACTCCTCAGCAGTAGGTTCTGAAGATCATGATGTTCTCTAAACTACAACATGAAAAAAGTAACTTTCTGTTGGTGATCCAAGGAGGAGATGGCCTGGAATTCTGACTCTGAAGTGTAAGTTTTGCTTGCGTACACAAAAGGCCTGTAACTGCTGTTACGGTAGGACATTAAATGAAGTCATGATACATTCAGCAGATCCAAGATCACAGGAGGCCATAAATAAAAAGTGCTCCATAATTTTCATTTAGAAAATGGAAAGAGGATAGGAACTGCTCAGTGAGTTGGAAATTTCAGGACTTGTAAAAAACATATTTCAAAATGAGCATGATCACTGTGTTGCTGAACATAAGGGAAGGAACCTGGAAATTTTCTTGCAACAAGCAGAGTTTCTATGCAACAAAGGTTTCTGTAAATATGTAAACTGGCTTGCATTATTCTGGACTGTCCCTAGGACTTTCCATGAGAGCTGCAGTCTTGTCCTTTCCCCAGGGAGGATCATCTTAGAGAAACTATGTCTTCGCATCTTCTAACAGCAAGATATGCGATGCTGATTCACACAAAAAGATCACAATTTTTTAAGCAGTTGTAATGGATCACCCATAGGAAGGCAAACAAAGACTGCTAGTTGTCATCCTCTTCTGTATACCTCCATTTAAGAAAGGAACAACAAAGAACAAGGTGTGGAAATATTCCTAAGCCTTGCAGTCCGTGGCACTAGGTTCAGGAGCCTCACGTGCTGTTTTAGAGATATAAAAATATTAAGAAAATTAGTTGATTTCTGTATGGACCTGCAGCCCAAGATTTACCATAATGGATACTTTTAAAGAAATCAAATCAGAACCATGGCTTAAGTGAAGGGAAAAGGTTTAAGAGAAGGGAAAAGTAGAATTGTATTTTAAAATAGCATGTCAATAATTTCAATAAAATGCCTGTTAATACTAATTGGATAGTTTGCTTCTCCAGAGTGTTCTTTTACCAAACTTCTTGCAAACTGCCTTTTCTACTTGCACTTCCATACAGTTTTTTCCCTAAATCATAGCCAAGGAAACACTTAAGAACTGGAAACCTTAGGGAGTCTCTCCAATAGTACCAGTATTTCCAATTTAAATACGGAAACTGAGATTGGGGGGGAGAGGGATAATTAAAAAAAAAAAAAAAAATAAAAAAAAAATCAATAGCTGCTTAACAAGCCCTTCTCCCGAGGTGTAAAATCTAGCACACAGGGCTCTTATTCTTTTTAATCTCCTGACTGTAGGTGAAAGAAAGGATCCAGGAGTTAGATCCATGAAAGACCTTGCCTTTAGAACAAGAAATAGAAACACCTAACATTTTTCGGAAATATTAAGATGAAGACATTGTGTTTAAGATTCTTTTTATCCTGAAAGCAGTATGAGTAGCTACACCTTGAAAAGTAACCAAGAAGGGAAGAAAGAAATAAGTGCTTTAGACAATGCAACCCACAGAGAGGAAAATTAACCTATTACAGGATTTCCTTTCAAAACTTCTGCATACTGCGATGCCTGCATAATAAGCTGTGCTAGGACGTTTGTTCACTGTTCCGTCTTCAGCAAAGATGAGCTCATTTTCTGCCAAACAGAAGAGGATGGTGCAAATATACAAATTTAACTCTAATAAAGAACACTGGTATGTTCTCAACTGCATCGGCATCAATACTATAGTCTCATGCACATTTCAACTCCTCAGGTTTCTGCAGTATAGCATTAACAAACACCTGAACTGGTACCCACGCTGAGAAAAAGCAGCGTTAAGACAACAGTTATTTAAAACACCACTGAATCAACACATTACAACTAAAAGAATATGCAGTGATTCTGCAGGCTTCCAAATCTTTTATTATATGACAACCTTGGAGACTCTCAGATTAGCATTCTCAGAGAGTCTGATTTCCCTCTATGTCAGTGTTCATGAGTCACTGAGGAATGAAAAGAGAATTTCTTATCCTTGATTACAGCACAGGACAGAAACAGACAAAATCCACACATTTTAACCAGTAAAGCATGGTCTCAGGAAGTCAAGTCCCATTTGAACAGAGCATGTCAATACAGTTCTCTAGGGTTATGTCAAATGTACACGTGCTAATTCTGGAAGTCTAACTAACCTGGGTGAAAGACTTGTTTATTTGAAAATACATCCCAGCAGTCTTATCAGGAGCTTAGTGGAAAGAAGACACTTGGAGGAGGCCGTACAGTTGCAGAGGACGAATGACATAAGGATGGAGTGGGGAGGACTGGTACAAGAAAGGTTAGAACCCCATAGGGCTACTGGGTTATTATTGATCAACCTAGTATTTATATGGATTGAAATTCTTCCACATTAGAGTGTTAGATCTGGGTTATCAAGAACATGACCAGGTGACATTACCATTTCACATATGTTGTAGCTTAACCCCAGTCAGCAACTAAGAACCACGCAGCCGCTCACTCACTTCCCCCCACCCAGGGGGATGGGGGAGAAAATCGGGGGGAGGGGGGGGAAGTAAAACTCATGCGTTGAGATAAAGACAGTTTAATAGGACAGAAAGAAAGACAATAATAATCATAAAAATAATAAAATGACAATAATAATAACAAAAGGATTCAAATACGTAAAACAAGTGACGCACAATGCAATTGTTTAGCACTCGACGACCGAGTTATACCCAGTTAGTTCCCAAGCAGCAATCTGCCCCTGCCCCGGCCAACTCCCCCCAGTTTATATACTGGGCATGACATCACATGGTACGGAATACCCCTTTGGCCAGTTTGGGTCAGCTGTCCTGGCTGTGTCCCCTCCCAACTGCTTGTGCCCCTCCAGCCTTCTTGCTGGCTGGGCATGGGAAGCTGAAAAACCCTTGAGTTAGTCTAAGCGCTGCTTAGCAACAAC
Source organism: Astur gentilis (assembly GCF_929443795.1). Taxonomy (NCBI): domain Eukaryota; kingdom Metazoa; phylum Chordata; class Aves; order Accipitriformes; family Accipitridae; genus Astur; species Astur gentilis. The sequence goes on from NC_064880.1 coordinate 39,969,058, forward strand.
TAAAAGTGTTTATCAACATTCTTCTCATACTAAATCCAAAACATAACACTATACCAGCTACTAGAAAGAAAATTAACTCTATCCCAGCCAAAACCAGGACAACATAACAGTAGATGATGTGGTAAAAAAGATCGCTGAGTAGAGAAAACACCTTTGAATAGAGAGGGTAACTGACATAGTGATTTAGACTCCAAATTTTAGAAAACAGAAATGCACAATTGCTGGAGTTGGTAGGCAAGGTACCAAACAGGCAGACAATGCTTGCTTTAGACTTAAGCAGCACTCAGGATAAAAACACTGCTATTGAGGAGCTACTCTGGAACACTGGCCACACAACAGTGAAATTCAGCAAAGCCTAGTGCGGAGCTACACACACACAGAGAAATAAAAAAAAAAAAAAAAATCCCTTTAAAGCAAAGCTTAATTTCAAAAAGAGGAAATACGTAAAAATTAGGACTTGTTAGATAGAAATTAAAAGTAACAAAAGGATCAATTGTTTTAAGCACCATAGAAGTATTTTAAAGTCATCACATTTAAGATTCAAAATAAATAAATACATACCACTTATTCTGAAAACAAGTTTGTTAAAAGAAATAAAAACAATTTGGTAAAACAAGAGACTAAAAGAAGTTATTTTAAGTAGGAAGACCTCCTCTTAAAGAAGAAGTCATGATTAAATGATGAAAATGGAAATCAGGATCAGTTCTGTAAGTACATAATACCAGCATAATGTAAAACTTTAAAAAAATTATAAATAATTTTATAAAAGGCATAAAGAATAGCAATAAATACCTTTTGAAACACATGATGGGAAGAAAGACTGCGAAAAAGTCTGCAAGACAGGCTTGAAGAAGACAAGACCATAGCTGAGATGTTAAATGAATTCTTTGCATCAGAGCTTAGTAGGGTGCAGCTTAGGGTAATTCCAACTCTAAGCTCTTTCTTTTGGGGGAATGGTGAGAAAAAGCATTTTAAATTGAAGTACTGAATTGACATATAAAATGACCAGAAGCAGTCCACTAAACTCTGTTAATATTCTTCCACATGGAAATTCAATATAAAATTGCTCAACTATTAGCTGCAGTGTCTATCTATCCTATCAAGGAAATTGATTTCATTACCAGAGAAACAGAAGGTGGCAAATGCAGAACCACTTTTTTAAAGTGCTTTAAGACAGGCCTAGGTACCCACGTACGAATAGATCCATACATCAGTAGAAAAGATTTTAAAAATCAGAATAAGCAAACAGGCAGATCGTTATATAATGACTAAACCACATCTCGTTTCTTCAGAGGGAAGATAGACCCCACAAATTTATTAGGAGTCTTCAAAGGAATCAGTTTATATATTTATAATGATGGTATAATTGATACTATGCACTTGCATTTCATCAAGCTTTTGTTGAAAATCACTGAAAGACCAAAAGCAAACAAACCAAGCTGATATATGACAAAAGAGACTGTGCCTTTATAGGTTAATAATTCATTAGAGAATAGGAAAGAGGTTGGCAAGAAAATTATCAATGAACACTAGGGGGATCTAGTCTGATCTGTGCTATTTCTTGACTTCGTAAATGCCATATCAAAGAAAACATGGAATATAGAGAACTGACACAACTTTATAATAACATGAAATTTGGTAACTTGTAAAAATAAAGAATGACAAAGAAAAGCTGCAGAAGGATCTGATGATACTGAATGATCTGTTGGATGCAAGCATCAGTTCTGGACTCAAACATGGCCAAAACCCCAAAGAGGTTATCAGGAATTACTAGAAAAAGCAGAGAACAAGCCAACCAGAAAGCATCAAAATGACATTATATAACAAACAGCTATATGACCCCAAATTGAAAACTGTGAAGCTTTTGTCTCTCCATCTGACAAAGATATAGTTGAATTGGAAAAAATATAGGAAACAGCAACAAGGTAAGCCAATGGTGTGAAACATCTTTGGAATTTGGAAAGATTAAACAGATCAGGATTCTTCAGCCTGAAAAAACAATGTCTGGAGTACAACACAGAGCTATAAAATAATGAATGACAGACGTAGCAGGAGATTGGGGAAGTATTATTCACGTTTAGTAGCACATGAAAGCTGAACAACTAACATCATTTTCAGACAACTTGTGGATCCAGCAGCTTTTGTTTTACTAGGGATTTCAGGATGCTTTTTCTAGTCAGATTTTTAGGTCTGTCTATATGAAATGTCAAATCTACTGCTAAATTTTGCTGATCTCGTCACCAACCCTCTGAAGAAAAAAAAAAAAAAAGACCATGGAAATTACAAAACTAATAAAACATGTAAGCTCTCAGATAAAGATGGGTATATACCAAGATTCATAATTATTCAGTGTCTCAGAGAATTTATTGACAAAGGAGTTGAAAAACCTCTATTCCTTTTCCCCCAGTGAAACAGATTAAGAAAATTTCTTATTTGGAGCTAGTGACATTTCATATGAAAATTGTGCATTAAAAAAAGAAAAAAAAACCCCAAACTTATTTTATTTCTGGACGATTTATTCATTAGCTTATTTTCCAACACCTATACTGAACTAAAGAAATCTGAAAACCAATAAAAATGTAATTGGATTTCAAAGTTTCTCTTTGAAAAATGTCACCAAAAATGTTTCTTTCCTTTGAACAAAAAAATGGTACTGACACCGATTATTTTTCAAAAGGAAAATTTCTCCATAAATTTCACTAGTCAGAACCTGGGATCGTAACTGCAAAGTTATCTTGAACTCAAATACAGACTTTGTACCACAAGCCCATTGGTTTCCTTCCACTCCTTCCTTGCGGACCATCCTTACAAACTGTGTCACAGTTACAAAGCATCAGTAGCTATGTGGGCATCCCCGCTACTGAATAAAACAACTTATTTTAATGACGCCCTAGTTTCTTTTAATATATTCATTACTTCCAATGGGTGTGTCTGCCTCAAATTCAGCCAGAATTAAAGAATCAAGCGGAAAAATATTACTTGAATGTTTTTACACAGCTTTTTCCAAAGAACTCCTGTCTTTTCACTAGCTCTGAAGGCTTTAGGATGCTCCCCCAAGGAGCCATACATGGCAGACACACTACCAACCATCTCCCCAGGTGGGCTTCCCAGGCAGGAGCCCCTGGGCAGCCGCCGCCACTGCCAGGACACAGCGCAGTTGTCGTTACAACCACAGCTTCACCTCGACTTGGCCCCTCCGCAGACCGGCTATAGCCCCATCGCCGAGCTGTCGGCACACGGGAAAGTACCACGCGCAGCAGCTCTCGGGAACGTGCCGTTCGGAGCCAACTTTCTCCAAGGTCTGCGGCCCAAACGGGACTTCCCTTTCTAAATCCGAACAGAGAGGGCCACAGCGGAGAACACGCCGGTCGGCAGGCCCTGACAGCTACCGGCCTTCCCGTACCCTGTGGAGAGCAGCTGGCAGAAATCAGGAGGGCCAGGGCAGACTCTTAACGTTAACAATAGCTGCCGTTCTCTACGAAAGAAAAACAGAACTGAACATTTTAAATGGATGAACTCTTCTTTCATTTTTATGTACTGTAACGGTACACAGAAAAGACATGGTTTATTTCTAAAATCACTCTTTGCATTAGTTTTCACCAAAATTGGGTCGAATATCACCAAGTATACACTTCCTTATCATAAGCACCCAAGGCGTGATCCGACCACACTGAATAAAAACTTCCTCAAGCATCTTCAGATGTTGCCTTCGGCAAGTTCCAAGCCTGGTACTTAAGACAATGCGTGAGCTGATACCTACCCCCATCTAGACAAAGCAAATGAGACCACAGAGCCAGGGAGACTTACCTGTGAGCTCCGCCATAGCAAAAAGAAATTGATCTGGAGGGACTTTGGGTCTCATTGACTATCAAATATTACAAATTCCTTTGGTTGTTGGAGACTAACCTCATCTGTGCCCTAGAGATCCCATTCATTATGTATTAATCTCTCTTGTATGAGTTCCGTGAGCTTTATTAAACTATTCCTCTCCCAAACTACCATAAAAATAAGAGATTGCTAGCCTCCTAGACAAATAGAAAAACTCCAAGTTTTGCCAGCTGAGTTGGGGGTCTCTAAAGGAGAGACGGTACCATTTGTTAGCTTTGGTTTAGCGCTCCATTTCGTGATTCCTTACAAAACACTAATCTCAGATCAAAGATCCACCAGGAACTTTGCAAACCATCCAAATTTATCACTCACACAATCTACAATTCTAAACTAGATTGGAGGGGGGGATGAGCAATCAATCTTGGTAATTACTTTCAATCAATTAAAACAGATTTCTCTTATCTCAAGCAGGGTTGTTTAGTTTGGGTTTGGTTTTGTTGGTTTTTTTTTTTAACTCAGAAGTAAAATGTTTTAGTTATATAAAACACCCTAAAAAACCCTAACTGTCTATTACATAAACCTTACATTTGTAAATACAAAAATAAAATTTATGCTCATATAATCCAAAGAGATTGAGAGGTGAAAGAGTCAAAGAAAAAAGGCAAGGCAATGAGAATGTTTAAAACTGGGACTCAGTCTTTTAATTCATATGATTCCATATGTCCTCCTAGGTTTTTTATGACATTGTCTTCATTTCCACAGCTTTGTTTGACTAACACGCACTCATCCAGCACTTGTGTAAGCAAAGAGTTCTCCACGTTGGCCGAAGAAACTGGAAGGGACTGTAGCATGACCTACTGTTTACTTGTTAGGTTGATGCTATACTGGTTTTCAAATAGCCACTTGGACTCCTGCAAAAGTCTAACAGCGATATAAACAAACCCAGATGGCATTGTTTTGACATACATAAAATCTTGAATCTGCCATCACAGTGATGTGAGAAATCTCTAGCTTTCCACTATCCAATTAAATAAAAATATCCTATTTTTAGTACTCAGGCAGATGCATGCACAGCTATCACCAGGGAGATCTCCAGGGCGTTTTAAACTCTCTCCAAAGATCTAGAAATCCTGAAGTTTAGGACATTTTAAACAACTGACATGAATCTCTACGAAAGAATGCTGGGGAAGTGAAAGCTTCAGAATAAAGGGATATGCACTGAAAAACTGGCTTCTTCCCATCACAAATTTCTCCAAGTGTGATATGCTGTTTCCATTCTCGGGCAAGATGTCAATGAACACTCCTAACAGCCAGTTGCAGCACTGATGGTACCCGCCTCTTCCTCCTGCCTGAGCCTGGTGGGTTGAGACCGCTTTGAATCACCTAATCCTTTCCCCTCCACCTTTTTTTTTCCTACTGTGATGATCTTACAAGGCAGTTTAATGAAATCTACAGATATTTAAAGCCGCAAAGCAAAACAACTTTCAGATAATTCCTGCAGAGTTTTCTCTACCTCAGCAGTGTCATCCTAAAAAAAAACCTATTTGCTACTGAAGTGTGCTTGAATGTTTGCACCTCTCATTCACAGGAGGGTCCCTTGGGACTTCTGGTAGTGGACACTCCCAGAACCCCCCTCTGCTTCCTGGGGCATCCCATGTCTCCTAGCTACAACAATCTGACATTTTCAGTCCTGAAATTCCAGGTTGTTTGGGGCAGACCCCCAGCCAGGAACGTGGCCTGTAGCAGTATGTGCAAATATACGCATCTTTGCGTCCCCTTTCTGGGAACTCACATAAACCCTAGTGTTGAAAGACCCATAACAATTAGGATAATTGACATTACATCCTATCGTTCCTTCCTTCTAATCTAGCAGAAAAATCATCTGGCCCCAGAAGCAGTTAATAATACACCACAAAGTGATTTGTGTCTGTAATAATAATTTCCTCAATGCATCATGGGAAGAATGTGTTTAATTGAATTATATAAAACGGGAAGGCTTTTTCATTTGTTTGATTGTTAGCCTTTCAAGTTTTTTCTGTGTTTGCTTGTGCTTGTTAGTTTTAAATATTGAATGAAGGAAACAAATTAAACAAGGAAAAAAAATTAAATAAGGAAACACTGATGTTGGAAAAAGAATACCAAGTTTCTCGCTATTCAACCATTTATCCCAAATGATATGACAGCACACTGATAAGTGTTTCACCAGAATACAGAAACTCCAAACCAGAAGTCAGAATGCATTCTGCTAGGAATTTCAAAGAACAATTCTTCCCCACAAAATGCTCCCAGTCCACACCAACAAAACAAAAGCTTGAATGCACACAATTTTCATCCCTACTATTACAACGGATAACTGAACCACAGAGAAACTTGCCCAAGGTGAGGACAGGAGCTTGTAGCAGGATGTAAAAAAATCAATCCTTTGCCGCAAATCACAACCTACTTAAATAAAAATCAAAACCAGAGCGTATTTTTAAATGTATCCTTGAGAGGATCAAAATTCAAAACTAAATATTTTGGAAGCTGAGAAAGTCTAGATAATATCTCTGATCAGGTTTCTCACCTCCAAAAGCAGGAAAGATTGAGCAGTGCAGTAAGGACCTGAAGTTTGCCTCAAATCCCAACCCCAGTGAAATCTAACAGGTTATGTCAGCATACTAGTGGGCATGCCAGTAAATTTTAATTCACTTAGAGTTTGAATACAGGGTTACAGCAAGAAGAAAGTTTAGGGAAAAAAATTCTTCTTTAGTCTCCACTTCTGCCTTGAGTCCTATATTTGCTATTTACACTTGTCTACCACTTAGTGCACCATTCGCAGCAATTGCTTCTAGAACAACGGTACACTACCTATTTCTGCTGAAGGTACTGATGAGGGTGCTTGCAAATAATTGTAGGAGTCTCGCCACTCCACTGAAACCAGAACATGAAGACTGAAATACATCTTAATATAAACAGGGTAGAGACATCCTCTGTCTCTATGTAGCTTAGAGCCTCACCAACAGCTTGGGATTTGAAGTAACACAATACCAGGAATTGAAATTGATAGTCTTTGATTTTAAGAAGAAGAAACTATATTTTGCTTGAACCTTAATACAAAGACTCAGTGAGTGGCTAGCATAACTACTTCCAGCCAAAAATATCACAGTGACAGTATCTTGTTTCTTAAATGTGCTACTGTCAGTAACTGCCCCACTATGAACTCATCAGAACATAATTAATGTCAACTTGGAACTATGAGTTTATTGTCCTTTTTAGGCTATTGTAACTACCTTTTAATTCCTTTCCATGCTTTGCTGTGTTGCCTAGATATGTAAGGAGAATAGGAGTCTCTCATCTATTTCAAGAACTCCTAGAGGGACAGCCACTTCTTGTATGACAAACTGCACTGTGTTCTCTTCAATAGGAATGACAGCATAATACTGTAAAAGGATCTGCAGCTTGGCCCCGATCTCAGTCTCATAAATAACCTTCTGAATGCTTGCTTGGAGGAATATGGATCTTACAGGGCCTGAAACATGACCCAGACTAAACAAATCAAGGTACTGATACTGATGCTCAAAAGAAGAGTACAAGAAAGTTCCAAAAGCTTTAGAGGGGAGAGGGGTAGGATGGATGTGTAGTTGGCATCAAAGCTCCAAAATTCCTAGCTGTGAGAATCATACCTAACCTATACTGAGGAGTCAAAAACCTGTACTGAGGAGTAAAAGTCTGCACTACTATCTGCAATGTTATTCTAGGTCACTGAAAAATCTGCCCATCAGGCTGTCTACTGATGTCCAACTCTACCCTTATCAAGTGCTGGAAGTATGAAAGCCATTTCATAGGTGCTTGCAACAACCACTGGCAAGGCTGTTTATGCATCTTCTGTACGACTGACTCGTCTCGATCATGCTGACTCAATGTCCTCCACCAGCCCCCCATGAAAGCTCTGCCAGTCCTTGGCCTTCAGCCTGTTCACTGCAGGAGGCTGTGGAAACACTTGGATTTGCAAGGCAAGATGGGTTGAGCAAAGGACACGATTCAGCAACAAGCAGGGGCTAACACACTGCCATGAATGCACAAAGCCAGCTCACCTCTCAAGCTGCTCTGGATGACAACACTCAGACCCACGCTACAACTGCTGAATATGTATACAAGATCACCTTCTGAGAACAGGATTAAAGAGTATAGTTAAAATGATTCTCAGCAATTGTCGTGGTTTCAGCCCGGCCGGTAACAAAGGACCACGCAGCCGCTCGCTCACTCCTCCGCCCCCCTCCGGTGGGATGGGGAGGAGACGGAGGAGAGAAAAAGAAAAAGAAACTGGAACCTCGAGGGTTGAGATAAAGGCAGTTTACTGGGACAAACACAAAGAAATTACAACAGCAGCAACGGCACTAATGAAAAAGTATACAAAAAGAGCGATGCACAGTGCAACTGCTCACCACCCGGGACCCGACGCCCCGCCACTTCCCCCACCGAAAACAGAGAGCACCCCCCGGCCCGCTCCCCATTTATATACTGAGCATGATGTCCCATGGTATGGAATAGCTCCTTGGCTAGTCCAGGACAGCTGCCCCGGCTATGCCCCCACCTCCCAGGTTTCTGTAAAAATTAACTCTATCCCAGCTGAACCCAGGACAGCAATACATTGTTTCATTACTGAAATTCTGCTCATTTCACTGGGATGTATTTTAATCCACACCTGAAGTTTGGTTTGGCATTGCTACAAACAGAAGACCCTGCATGTTGTAATCACGATTCTCCATGTTTGTGTGTGTGTGTATGCAAAATGAAAACTGGTTTCACTCACACATAAACTCTCCTGCCTTCCACTTCATGATTCAGAACTGTATTTCTTCAGTCACAATCATTATGTTTTGGGTGGATGTCGTTGTTAAAGTAACATGCAATTTAAGAAACGTACTGTAGCAAAGTAGCTTCCTGTTAAAACAAACAATTCACACTGCAGATAATAAAGATGCTCTTGGAGTCTATTTTTAGAAAAGTAGCAATACTGCTGAAATTGGCTTTAGTGGTGAATAGGTGTATTAAAATGCACTCAGGTAAGCAGAGGAGATGGACAGCAAACATTTTAAAAAAATGGGACAGCTTAAATTCCATAATGCGCAGAAAGGCAGACAGGTAGTATGCGTTTTTCCACAATTGCTTTATCCTCCATTGTCCCTTGAAATAGTGTACCAGAAAATGTATCTAATTTATTGCAGTAATATGACACTTCACACTGAACAGCAAGTAGAAAGACTCTCTCAGGCACCAAAATTTCCAAGACAGCAGTGTGCTCATCTCATCTATCCCACAAACTTCCTGTTTATGACCCTGGTAGCTACGTTTTTAAATCTGGAGTCTCAATTTCTTGTGTTTCAGTTCTCAGTGTATCTTAAAGTAACTCTGTTTTGTCCTTAATGACTTGCCAAGTCTGCATAATGCTCAGCAATGAATACAAAAGCATGAATTAGATTTCATATTATTACAGATAGTCAGGAAATGATATTTCCTCTCACAAGCGATCTCTGCTAACAGCCCAGCCTGGGCTGTACAAGTCCTCAGGTACCCACAGAAATTATATCCTTTGTATCCATTGAACTACTTATTCAGACACTATAATCACTGAACTCCAGCTCATCTCGGGTCGCACAGGAAGATGGCTAATTCAGCATTCCCATGTAGTATCCTTCCAAATGAATGCCACAAAGTGACATGTTTGGCTATTGCATCTCCAGACAAGTTCAAGCCACTGTGATCTCACTGAAGTGCACATGAACCTCCAGTCTTCACTGAAGAAATTTGTCTGTGTCTCTCCCAAAAGCATCATCTTACTCCTATCAAATAGTATTGTGTTTTCTCTTTTTATTTTCTAAAATTAAAATTAAAAAAAAAAAAAAACAAACCCCAAAATATTATTTCCCTTGACAGTGAGAAAAAGCATTGTATAATAGATTCTATATATGATTAGCTTTGGCATTTGCCAGTTAAGATGCAATACACAACCAGACTGACATATTTCAGAACTACCCATTACAGTATCTAGCAGATTAAATGCTAGAAGGAAAGTTCACCAGTTTGTGATTTAACACACCTGGGCTTCTCACAGGCTGGGCACAGTCTGGTGACTTCTGAAGTGCACTCGCCAAGCTCCTTAGTCCATGTGACTAAGTCCTTGTCTCAAAATGCTGTACTGACTGCTTACCCATCCTTCCCCTGCTTCTGCATCCCACTTGCCATGACAAAGAAACTTAACTGCATAAACCGTAAGAAACTTCTAGCACGCCCCAGATCCAGGTCCCTGGATTGAACAACACAGCACACCAAGACCCAAAGAGCCACATGTTGGTTTTTTGCAGCTTAATCCAGACAGTGCCTGAGTCCTGGTTCCGCATCTGTCAAATAGGGGTAATAATACCTTGTCAGTCTTTTTCACCTACTTACAACTTCTCTTAAGCAGAAATCATCTCACCTGATGGACGTTTATGGTGCATGGCAGCACACAGTTCTGATGTTAGCTGAGAACTCTTTATATACTTCTGTAAAAATGCTATAAAGTAATAGTAACGTAAAAACATATTGTCTATCTCTCTCTCAATAGAAAACCATTATCCGCAGTCCACCACGCAATTACCCCTAATTGTAGGTGTCAAGAAACTTGAGACCACTGATAAGTGCTAAAAATTTAAGAAATATTCCATAATTAAATGCACAAATGGTTTCCAAGGTATACAGACACCGTAATGGCTACATAGTGGAGGAAATGATGGATAGAGGAGTGGTGAAGGTAGTAAGCTTTAAGAATATAAACAGCTTGTAAAAGGAAATTAATGGACTGGGTAGATTTTTATATATGTACCCCCTCTCCCGCCCCAAAAAAAAAAAAATTAAGAAAGAAAAATCTCTACTTTTAAAACCTGCTTGGGTGTTGCATAATCTTTTTATAGAGGAAATTTTAGTGGGGAGTCTCTCACCTATAAATGAAGTAAATCAGCATTGGTGATCTCATGATGATGCAGCAATACCGTATTATTTCCTGTCACATGAAGAGTTAGAATAATTAAACAGGCTCAGACGCCAGCATATCACCTAAAAAGCACAGACTCTTTACTTATTTTCAAACAGAGACTTAAACTATTTTTCGGTAGGGCTAAATAAAATATGCTGGGTTCAAATGGCATATGCTTGTTTAAACCTGGAATAACTTTTATTTCTTTGGCAAGATAAATCTGCTGCTTACCTGGCTAGAAATTGAAATTACTGACACAAGTTGGAATGCCACTTTTCAGTAGATTTAAGTGTAATCCAGAGACGGTTATTGTTCTTCTCTGTAGCTGCTCTGTGCGCTTTTGATTGAAGGCAGAATTGCTAGCAATTAGCATGCTAAATTCTCCATCACAGATTAATCCTTTCCTTCCCCAATGGACAGAATTTACTTTTGTAAGGAGGCATACTAGGGAGGATAGTGAGAGCACCTCTGAGGATTACATTCCCCTTTGGATCTGTTCTCCTAGACCTTGCCCATAGATAAAGAACAGATTATTCAAGTGGTTTATCCAATCCAAAAGATTGCAGAGTTCATAGAGCTGACCAGAAGGAACAACACCATTTTACTCTGGCCGTTCTCATTTCAAAATTGTCACCTTTCTTCTGTGGTCTTTCTGAAAAACCTCTGATCTAGTTTTTCAGGACCTTTTACCAATGGTCAGACAAGGAAAAACAAGGTGCTCCTGCTTCTCGCAGACATTTAAAAGCAGCATATATGGGCCTCTCACCCTAGTTTTGAGCCACGCAAGACTCAATGACACTACACACAGGTATTGTGTAGAATTGTTTGGGTTTTTCTTAAAAGCATGGGCATAAAGATATCTACGTGCTTGCACACCAACGCATGCACACCCATCCATCCACCATCCTTTTTAAAAAATATTAAGGCTGCCAAACAGGTACTTAACAAGCTAGGAAATGTCAGCACTCAGTGCCATAGAGACTACTGTGGACTCCTCCCCTCCTCTCTATTGCGTGGTCATTTATTTTTTCTGCAGGACCCCAATTTCAATTAGCAGTGGGGAATGTTCCTAGAAAGCTCTACTGTTACATGCAGTTCCTCACTAAAGCAGGTGTTGCCTTCTAACACCTTCCTCCTTGCAGAACTTGGGGGGTCAGCAGTAAATGAGCAAGAAGAGAGGAAGGCAGGAAAAAGTAACAGTTTCATTCATAAGGCCTGGGAGGATACACTTTAATCCAGCCTGCACCTCAGAGGCAGATGGAACTATCAATTATGAGATATCAGTTCTATGGAGACAAACTATAGGTAAGACAATAAAGAGTTTTGTTCTAAAATGCTGTTTACATTTAATCAAAAAATGCTGATTCATGGGAAAAGTTCCTACAGTCCACTGTGAGCACAAATCAGAATACCTGGTATTTTAGGGCTGTCAACCACAATTTTGGAATTTTAGGCTCACAACCTTATTGACCCTTTTTCACACCTGGAATGTGGGCATTTAAATGGAAATGGAAGGACCATCTGGAACCCTGTTTTGAATTGTGGCTTAAGAGATAGAGAGCTGGCTCCCTTCATTCAGTGCTGGTGCCTCCATCCCCTTGCTTTAAACGCTAATCCTGTTATTAAGAGATCCATCTGGAAGCGAGAGACACCGGCAGAGTGTTCCCAATGACAGGTCACTTCTCCTGCCTCTCAGGCAACTATTGATACTACTTTGCCATAAATTATTTGGGTGAGGCCACCTTGTGGAAAGGGAACAATTGCAGGAAAACCATGCAGATGGAAATGCCAAGAAGAAGGAACAAGTATGACTCTCCTCATCAGCAAAAGGTTCAGGCATGAGTATGCTTGTATACCACTCAGTAATTTCTAAATGCAGAACAAGTATTCATTCCTGGGAATAGAGAAGGTATGTTTATTTTGATAGCTACCTCTCACTATCACCAGGTTTGGTCTTTCTGATTCACAGCAACAATTTTAAATGCAGCTGTCTACTGCATTAAGATAGCTGTTTAGTGCCTTAATGACATGGCTAGGGAGGCAACATCTCTCCCTGGCTCAAGGCACGTTCTTGCTCTCACTTGTTTTTTTTCTTTGAACAGGTCAAAGTCTTGTTTTCAGCCTATGCTAAGCAGGGGAAAATAAAAATCTATTTTAAATACTGTGATCTGATTTTCTTCACCAGGTAGTCTACACAACTGAAGTAAACTGAAATTTGTCTTCAAAGGCATATAAACTGCTGAAGGACAGTTTTATTTGCCTTAAACTAAGCTTCCAAATTAATGTATGTTTTTTCTTTGTGACACAATTCACTGTGTAAAAAATCATAATAACCCATCATACCTTTTGGGTGGTGTGAAAATAAACAAATACTTGTGAAATAAATTTTCTTGTAAAGTGTACTTCAGAATTTCCCATCAAGAAATGAGTAATAATGTTTTTGGAGCCAGGTTTGAAGAGTATATAGTGAATAAAACTTGAGGCCGCATATTAAGGAGAACACAAAATATTAACTAGTTGCTCATTAATTAAAGACTCTCTGGTTTCTATGCTGAAAGGATTGGAGGATGCTGTGCAAAAAATAGTTTGTGATCAGGTAATTAAAGGCCTTCCTACTGCATACACATTAGGGGGTCTAATTAAGTTTGCAGTGACATTTTCTATCCAGGTTTCTAACTTCACAGCTTAATAATGTTCTTTTAACATTTCTTCTTCATTTGTAATAGCTCTCTACTATGCCCCAACAAAACATTTATACATTAAGATGTTATATATAAAAGCCTATACTTTTGAATTTTTTTTAATTTTTTTTTTTTTTTTTTTTTTTTTTTTTAAGAATTTCTCAGTCTTTATACCACAGACACAAAATGAAATATGTAGCACTTTCTTGCCTACCAGGAGATCCAATACCTCATTTTTTCCCCAGACACTTTGAGCGCTTAGAATGTGCTGTGGGTTCTCCATATTCAGCTTCACTCCAGCTTTGGACTTAACAGCTAAAGAGCTCTGTTAGACAAGAAATGAAGTTGACGTCTGTACCACAGATCTGTAGATGGGTGGAATTATCATAGAAAACAGCCATTTCCCAGACTTATATAAAACTCTCCTCAACAGAGCACTCTGCTTTTCTTATGAGCCTGGGCAAGCCAGGTAAGAACTGGGAAATCTTCAACCCCACTTTGCTTCTTTCCTCCCTCTTTTACAGAACCAGACAGTTTAAAGCAAAGAGCATACATTTAAATGTAAAGTGTGCAGATGCAGGAATCCTCTAGCGTGTGAAACACTCGTGCCCCAGCTCTGCTTCTTTAGTCTAATAAAGAGTGAAGTTTTTCTTTCTAAGACTTGAAAAGCATTCAGTCATACCCCGTTTTACCCTAAGAAACATGAGGATACAGACCTCAAAAAAGAGGTAGCAGCACTTGTGCTGATGAACAGCATCTTTCACTACTGTACTTAAAATCTTCCCTCCTTCCATGAGCTCTGCTTTCCTCCAGATGCCCTGACAGGGAACAGGTACCGGCAGCCAGCGGGCCGGGACACCCTGCCTTTTCCTCTGCCACACTCGGAGGGGCTGAGGATGCCCGGGGCCAAACTGCCTGGCCGTGCACTCAGTGCTACTGGAGAAATACAAAGTATTAGAACTGGAATCCACACCTCTTCTCCACAACCTCCATCCTTCCCCTAGGAGTGATAGAACCAACCGCCACAGCGTAAAGTACAGGTTACGTATACATCAGAGAAAGCAATGCTTATAAATTACCTCTTCTCTGCAGTGGACAGTTTAAGCCACCACATCTTCTTATCACTAAGATTTTTCTCCATCTAATTCTATTTGCTGTTCCTCGGTGAATATCAACAATAACTCATTTAGTTTTAATGACATTAAAAGTAGAGCCTGTCCTTGAGATACCACCTAATTTTTCTTTATGAAAGCCAACATAAATTCTATGTATGAGGTCTCTGACAGCCTGGTAATAGAGGTGTTGTTAAAGTGAGCTAAAAATACAAACTGAGGAAAAAAAAAAAAGTATCTTTCAGAGGAATCGTTAGAGAAATTGATGAAGCCTGTTTGCTTTCCTTGTAATCTCTGAGGACACATTATGTATATAAAGCATGGAGCTAACACTAAGTCTGTCACACAAAGATACTAGTTGAACAGATCTTGACCTTTCCTTCCATCTATGCAATAAAGATAAAGGTTATTACAAGAGTTCTGTGAGAACCCCTTATTATAGTTATCTCACACTTCGTATGAGAGTTAGTAAACTTGTAGCTATTTTTTTCCCCTCTGGGCATCCCCCATGCGGGGGGCAGGGCAAAAATCTAGCCCTTAAGTCCTAGCTCAAAATGCATATAATTAAAAGAACCAGACTAACATTGCCTAGGCAACTAGTTCTGCTATTTCCTAACCTTCTGCTTGACTTTATAGCCTTGCTATTTATATTTGTACATAGTTGTGTGTTTGAATGTAATTATTAATAGATTTGTGAGTTTGTGATATGCGCACCTGAGCGTTCCCTATTGCGGTGAGTGAATTTATCACTCATCAATAACAAAATTAACAGTACAGTCCTGAACTATGCATAGGGTCTGAACAGAAACAACACTGAAAACTATAGGGAGCTTTTTACACGTGTAATACAGGATGAGACACTGTTTCACAGATCTCATGATGTCAGAATACTTTCACACTCTCAGGAGATTTTCTTACAGGGATTTGAGACTTCTCTGCAATATGGCAGAGAATGGGGTGAAGAAACAGAATTGCCATGATAAACTGAGATACGAAGAACAGGAGCTGAAAACAGAGAAGGTGCATCATAATAATCGATCTGTAGAACTGCTCAATGCAGCATGGTTCCAATGCCAGAGATTTGTCCACTGTCATTTCAATATGGGAAATGCCAGTCTACGCTTTCTCTGAAGATGCCCCAGTCCTGGGCAAGGACATTCCTCAAATTGATTAAATACAAACATAAAATTTCCATCCACATGTCAAGCAATGCAAACCTCCAAATGCTTCATAATGAAAAAAATTAAAAAGTAAAAAAAAAAAATATCTGCTGAGTGGAAAGTTTCATGGGAGAGAGAAAACACCAAAGTTGCACATTTCTCAGGAGTAGCTACCAGAAGAGAAAGTATAAAAGAGATGCACACCCAGGCCATGCTTAGGCAGACCACCTGATGCAAGACTTTGCTTCTTCTGATACCACATGCATCGCTAACACGTTGATTTTGCCCAGCACTTTTATGTGTTTAAGTTACATGTGTATCACAGGAATACAAGATTACTGTTACAGTTTGTCCTGTGTAGCTTTAACTTAAGGTAATAACAGGAAGAAAACTCAACATTCATGGGGAAATTTTCTTGCATCTTCTTCTTGTTCTGTCATCTCTAACTGCTCTCCTCAGGGAAAAAAAAATACATTTGTGGAAATTTTTTTAAAAATATATTTTATCAAGAACATTAACTACATTCTTATATTTACTGTCTGTGGGACAAAACAAATCATCATATTTACATAAAATGCTGACGAGTCACAGAGTTAGTTCCTGAAGCAAATCAAAATCTTGTAGTATCTCAGTGGTATTACTTCACTGTCATAAATGTTATGCATGACACTATAGTTTGCTACATGCACATCAGCCCACAATAAGGAAAGGGCATTTTTGAAGTTACCAGTCATGACTGCTAATAGACTCTTTTTACAGAACTCTCTACTGGAGTCTGAAAATGCAAATACAGATGCTCTGTCAGAACTGCAGAACAAATGACCCTCACAGGCAGCCCCCCTGTCCTGTCCGGTCCTGCTGGTTGTGCGCACTGCGGGGGGACTTTTTAGAAGTTACTGTGTGCCCCTCCAGGCCAATGCACATGGATTTCCAGTGGCAATAAGCACTCCGGAAAAGATCATGAGGAGGAGGATGACATGGCTCAAATTAGATATTCAGACTAGGCAAAGCCAGGGTGCATGGGTGGATAAGCTTTACAGTTTTTCCAAAGTCCTGCATTTGGGGTGACTGGAAAACAGTGGGAAATCTCTTAGTCCATGTCCCTCTCAAAAAAAGAATCAAATACATTAGTTTCTTTCATCAGAAAGGTTTATAAGAACACTGATGGGGGCTTCTCTTAGCTTCCTGAACTAAAAGCTAAGAGAAAACAGAATTAGGCTTTGAGCATCCATCCAGCTAAACTGTGATTAAGGATGGAGTAGTACCTGATGAATAAAATACTCCATTAAGAAACATTGAGTTGTGCACTTGTATTTGACTTTAGCTTTCTGTAAGACTTCAGGAAAGTCTTTTTTCTGCTTGTGCTCCAGTTTCTCCAAGTTTGGTTCTTGTCTACCACTTACTGGGTAGCAACAGTAACAAAGTACTGAGCTTTACAGTAACAACGCTTACACATATGTTTAAAACAATAGTATTTGTGTTACTGAAAACAATTGCACATAGTGTAGATGGAAAGTCATGCCAGGAAACAGAACACAGTACTTCTGGAAAAGATAAAGGTACACTGTAAAAAATAAAAACAAAAGTAAAGTGGATTGAGAGCAGCCCTGAGGAAAAGAACTTGGGAGTGGTGGTTGGCAAGAAGCTCAACATGACCCAGCAATGTCTATTCGCAGCCCAGAAAGCCAACGTATCCTGGGCTGCATCAAAAGAAGCGTGACCAGCAGGTCAAGGGAGGTGATTCTCCCCCTCTGCTCTCGTGAGACCCCACCTGGAGCACTGCGTTCAGCTCTGGGGTTCCCAACATAAGAAGGACATGGACCTGTTGGAGCAAGTCCAGAGGAGGGCCACAAAGATGATCAGAGGGCTGGAGCACCTCTCCTATGAGGACAGGGTAAAAGAGATGGAGTTGTTCAGCCTGGAGAAGAGAAGGATCCAGGGAGACCTTAGAGCAGCCTTCTGGTACCTAAAGGGGGCCTACAGAAAAGCTGGAGAGGGACTTTTTACAAGGGCATGTAGTGATAGGGCAAGGATTAATGGCTTTAAACTGAAAGAAGGTAGATTTAGATTAGATGTAAGGAAGAAATTCTTCACTGTGAGGGTGGTGAGGCACAGGAAGAGGTTGCCCAGAGAAGCTGTGGATGCTCCATCCCTGGAAACGTTCAAGGCCAGGTTGGATGGGCCTTTGACCAACCTGGTCTGGCAGAAGGTGTCCCTGCCCATGGCAGGGGGGTTGGAACTAGGTGATCTTTAAGGTCCCTTCCAACCCAAATCATGCTATGATTCTACGAAGTGCATATCAAAGATGGAGTATCTAATTATCTCAAATAAAGATTTGGTACCACACCAAGTTATTGTTGTAAAACGTGACTTTCATGAATGTAATCTGTAGAAAGTGGGTAGAAAAGGACCTTAGAAAAATTTCTAATGGTGAGTGAAAGAACTGTTCTGCCAAGAGCCAGTAATTTTCTCCAAGTCTGCAAACACTAGCATTTTAATAGCCCAGATGAATAGTAACCTTTGGCAGGTTTGGGAGGTGGGGTGGAATTAATGTTAACTCCTTTCTGAAGGGATTTTTTTTTACCCTCTGTTTTGTCATGGGTACTAAAAGGTCAGATCCAGCCCTGATCCCGAGCATCATTACATGTTTCCTAATGCTTCCAGGCCACTCAGATCATGAAAACTAAGAAAAACTTTACAGATAATGTACATGTTACTTCTGAGAAAATCTGATAGCCTCAGAAAGAGGAAATATCCCTCTTGGACACCTGGCAAGAATGCATTATAAAACTAGACCTGCATGGATCTGGGCTAAAATTCAAGCAAATTTTGTGAAGTCATGCTGCAGTAATCACTTACACAGAAGAATATTAATTTGAAAGTTGGTGATTAGCCAGCAGTGATGCAGGAAAGTTGAAGGTCATGATTTTGCCCAGAAAACAAAAAACAAAAATTAAAACAAAAAAAAAAAATTTAAAAAGCCTCTCTGTCTTTAGGAAACTCCAGGACACGTCAAAACTTAAACAAAAAATATAAAGGATCACAAATAAAAGATAAGAAGAGACAGAGATATTTTTGTACTACTGGTAAAGCTTGCAATGTTTATTTTCTAAAGTGAATAATAAGGAATTATTTGGAAATCTGGATTCATAATTTACTAATAGCACTGCAGGGCTACATGTTGAAAATTGATAATAAGGTATATTCATCAATACAGTAATGAATTCAAGAGGCAGTATGTAACTTAGGATCCTCCCAATTAGGTAGCCCTAACATTTTGTCAGCTCAGCAAACCTTTTTCTTCTCCATTTAATTTTAAATTAAAAAAAAAAAAAAAAAAAGAAAAAAAAAGAAAAAACTCATCTGCAATGTTTGCAGCCCAAAAGCATAAAATTTACTAAACCACTATATTATCTATTTTAAAAATAAATAAATAAATAAAGCTTTTCTCTTTGATCAAAACACAAAATAGAGTAAAAGTTAATACCAATATACAATTGACTTTTAAGGATCTCAGAAGCATCCATGCACACAATAGGATCCTTCGGGGTGCTGTATTCTCATCAGCCAATACTGCATTGTCCAGAGTACAACTCCCATTTTCCTCCAAGTCCTACCTGTTTGGCCAGGACACTTGTCAGGACCTTCTTGAAGGAAATTCAAGGTATGTCTCACTCCTGTACAAATGTTTTCAATGCTGAGAGCAGCTTAAAAATTGGACAACATGGCCACTAGATCCTGATAGTGATGAAGTTACCTGGGGTCAGGACTGATATTGGAGCAACCAGAAACCAAGCTACTACCAAAGCTCAAAGAAAGCAAATTCAGACTAAACTATGTCATATTATCACATGAATAGCATTATTCTGTATGTACTTCCAAAGAGTTCTCTAAAGATTTACTTGTTGTGTAGCAGGTCCTCAAGAGCCGCAAACATTACTAGAAAATTGCAGCACACAAGGACCAGTGAACACTAGAAGTGACCGTTGGGATCACAGAATGAATCCCAAGGACCAGTATAACAGACACAAATAAAAGCTTTACTTACAGCTTTCTTTTTGAGAGAAATAGTCGACCAGAATTTTCAGTCGTATCCTAAAGTCAAAGGAAGATGAAAAAACTCCTCTCTCTAGGTACATAACTATGTCCTCTAGCAAAATTAGGATACAGTGACTTTCAGAGAACTAAGCTTGATGAAATTGAGAATTTCTTTCTTGTTTTTTTTTCTATTCCCGAAAACTTAAGTTCATGCTGTTTCTTACAGGACTGGCACCAAAGTATTCCCTTTGCTACTTATCAGAGTAAGTAGCAAAGTATATTTTTTGTCTGCACTACATTAATGTTTAGTAGCTAAGCAGCAACAAAACCTGCGCTATAAAAGTTAATGAAAACACTACAACAAATAGTATGTATGGAAATTACATCCAGCAAAATTTTGCAAGAAAGACTAAATAATAGAAGCAGCAAAGCTGCACTGAAGGTTGTAAAAAAAAAAAAAAAAAAAAAAAAAAAAAAAAAGAACGAAAGAAAGGTGAAAGAAAGAGGAAGTGGTTCTGGTGAAGGAGCTCTGTCAAACCATCTCTATAAGCAGAGAAGATGACTCACTGGTCTAAATAAACACTAAATTGTGCTGATCTCTATGTGAAGCAAACACCTTCATCGGCACAACCTCCACTGTAGCCCCCAATAGGACCTATTTTAACACTTGCAATTTTTCTAGCTTTCATTTTTATATATAGTTCTTTCATTTTCATATATAGTTTAGCGTTTTGATGAATGAGCAGTCCCAGGAGTATGGTGCCTAGCTTCACAATATTCTGCTCATCCCTCTTAAAACAAACACCACCACCCCAAACAAACACAAAACCCCCAATATATTAGAAGTACAGTTTTAACAGATTTCTTACCTTCCCATTCCACCTATCTCAACCGTATGAACGTTGAAGGGATTTTATGCTAGTCTAGGTGTTTTGCTTAGTGTCATCGGCCATCTCATAACTCAATATGCCAAAAAGGCCCAAGAAGTCAGCGTCTGCAGCAGATTTTTAAAGAAAAGGTCATGTACAACACTGAATTAGTCCTAAAACATACACTGCTTAAGCAGCCTTTGCTCCTCTCTTGCTCCTGAATGGCAGCCCTGCTAATTAGTAAACTCAAGCAACTAAGCACCCACCGCTAACATGCTCTTCTCTGCCTCTTCCTGGGAAGTGCAAGGGAATGAGTAGTCGCATGGGTGGCAGCTCATATTTGAGATAAAAACAAACAAGCAAACAAAAGAAATGTTTTTTGTTCCCTTACACATAGTTTTAAAATGCTCTGATCTACCACCTAGAAAGGAGGTTCCTCGGGAACCCAGCAGAGGAAAGGCCAAATGACAGTTCAGGATGGTATGAGTGCAAAAGCAACCTGCACAAATTGACTCTGAAGTTTTGCAGTGAGCTCTGGAAACCAAGACGCTGAAGGACACAGCTGCAGCTCCCACAGTGATGAGGCTGACAGAGGAAACCGTTTATGCCGCTTAGTAAAACGTAGATGCATTTGCTGAGACAACAAGTGACTGAGTGGGTTTAACAAGCAGGATAATAGCTCAGGATGTCATTTCGATCTGAATACATAATTAAAGGGGATCAAGAAAAGGCTCAGGTTTAGAAGTGGTCTTGAATATCTGCAGCCTAATTAAGATTGATTTTGCCAATCACTGCTCAGAACACGAGTCTTCTGTTTGCACTTGGTTTCCGGTAAAACATGTCAGCTGCCTAGACGTCAGCATAGCTTCTACAGGCATTACCCACATAGAAAATACGGTGGGTTCAAACCTGGCCTACGATGGTTATATACAAATCCTACGGGTTGCTATCTTTTAGCTTTAGATTACTCATGACAAGTACAATCAATAAGGCTTGTTAGCCTGAGGCTCAGAAGGCCTGTAGCTATTTTTTTAGTCTTAGTCTGTATGCATAATATGATAGGATGGTGAGGAGGTACAAACAAAGCGGTTTGTTATTTATGACAACCTCAATCAATGCACTCTATTACTAAATGAATTAAGTAGTACTGCAATAACTGGCTTTTCTGCTGCAACTTTGTTTTTTAAAAATCGCACAGAAGAGTGATATTGATCTGCCTAAGTCTACTGCCATTTTATTACAATTCTTTTGCAATGGAACAGAGTCCCTTCTACCACTACCCCAAAATTTATGTAGTCATAAAACTAGATTCATCTAAAGACTCACAAAAGGACTTGAGCAGATTTAAGCCTTTGAAGTTCAAAACTGTAATTCTAAATCTCTCAGCAAAGCATCTGGTTGACCCAAGAGATTTCTAAACTCTTTGACCATTTGACATGAAGGTTCCCCAATTTCCTACAGCTCTGTTTCTCCGGATGCCCAGACCTGCATTTCTATGCAGTCAGCTATTTTTCTTCTGCCTAACATTGGACCTACTGAAGGTGGACCTACCAAACACTCAGTGTTCTCCAATGCTAGCAGTGCCCTTGGTGTCATTACAAACAGAAGTAGCCAGAAGAAAAGAATGTGGCATAATGTGAAACAGTTACTATGGGAATGAAACACACCTGTACTCATTTGGAAGCGAAGGATCTGGGTTCAGCTCTGCATCTCATCTGAAGGAAGCCTCACTGTAAAGCCATCATTTCTCCTGTTGTTTGCCACTACTAAAAGAGCCATTTCTTTCTGGCTCACTGGGCCAGAAGATCAGAAAACAACAGGGAACCCAAATGCAGCTCTGGGCCAAAGCCACACACCTTATCATGGGAAAACCTCAGGAGATGAGACATTTGGTGTTGATTAGGTGTGCTTTCATTTCTGAAGGAGGTCCAAGGCATTCCAAGACCTAGAAGAATGGCCCAAGGGAAGTATATGGCTGCACAGAGATGAAAAATCTGTGTGATTTGAGCGATACAAATGCTGGAATTTCATTCTTTAGCCAGCTATAAAGAACACGGGAAAACTTCAGCCTATTTGCCAAATCTGAATTACAGCAAGCCCCATTTACGGCACACACAACCATGTGCTTGGAAGCTCGCAGGTATAATTGGGCCAGGAAGGTAGTGATTAACATATGATAGAGAAACATGTCTAATCAGGGGATTTAAAACAAAGTGATAAAAGAGAAGTCACAGCTTACTGTCTAGGGCTGCTAGACATCTAGGACTGACTGCACTGCTACTTCAACCGTGGCGTTGTGATGTTTTGTTTATCAGTGTGCCTGCTACTGCCTAGACAAAGAAAGCCTCTGGGACCATTTGATGCTGCATTAAGTTTTGTGCCTGAGTGCATAAGGGTTCCTAGAAGGCAGCAAGAGGGTTCTAGTTACTTTGTAATGTTACAGAAAGCAGCAGCAAAATCAGCATACAACTTGATGTGCAATTGTGTGGTGATACTCAAGAATTTGGCTAGAAACCTGAATATCCACCAGTTACCCTTTAGCATGCCTTTTTCTTTTCACACCTCAAAGCTAATGGCGTTCTCAGATTTTGTAGGGGCTTTTTGGGGAGGGTAGAGGGGCTGGGACAAAATATTTTCTGGCAGGTACCAAGCTATCAAAAACATGGTCTAGGATAAAATGTTTTTATAAGTAACAAGGGCTTTGGAGGCCATGAAATTGTCAAGAGTTTTCCTTGAATGGCAATATTGGTATGGGCACCACCAGGGAAAGGCTTTGGTGGGCATGGAACCAAACACGAAACCTAGAGCCCCCAAATTCAGTGTAGTTTGACCACTGAACATCCAGCTTTTATGCAGATAAAATGCAGAAAAGAGGTGCTCTGAGGCGTGAATATGCTTTTTTTTAGATAGCCACTAAAAGTATCACCAAAGAGGAAACGTAGGTATCTTCTGTGTGAGGATTTGTTTTGTTGTTGTTTTTTTGTTGTTTGCTTTTTTTAAACCTGGAAGAATAAACAACCATTGCAATTGACAATGAGGAGTCTGTTAATGTAGAACCAACTTTGATTTGGTGTATGCAGCTAGAGGAAATTTGCTTCCTTCCACTTCCCTTTTACAACCAACTGTATGAAATAAGAGCCTGGACTAAGTCCAAGGGACTAAACCAATTATGATAAATAGCTAAATTTGTGAATATGTAGAATCAACGGATCATCACATAATTACTTATACTCCTGAGGCTATGGTAAAAACGTGGCAGCAGAATCATCATTATTTTCATCACAGTAATTATAAATCATCATCGTTGCATTCTTGCAGATATGGCTGGATGAATGCCACCTGAAACTCTGCCCTCCCTCTATGTCTCAGATTTGCTTCTCCACTGTCCTCTGAATTTATTTTTACACACACAACTGCCCTGCATGTTTGCCAATAACTCTTCAAACCTGCCTTAAATATCTGTGAATCTTTAATTTTGTAAGATTATTCCTTGCAGATCACCATTTCTGTTAACCTTTATAATGATGTATGCGTTACCACATGCACATATTTCTCAGGCTGAAATAGCACACATATTTTACAAGGCTATAACCAAATAATGTCCATGGATTATAAACACAGGTACCATTATAAGCCTTCAAATACTAAGGCTAAGCACTAAAAGCTGACCTCCAGCTTAGTAGTTGGAAAAGAAGAAACAGAGTTAGGTGAAGGATAGTAAGAAGTCAAGGCCTTATTTCATGCAACGTGCTGCTGCAGCTGGTTTAAAAATCAGACTGCAGATACGCATTTGCTTCTAATGACTCTGGCCAGCCACAAAATGTAGGCAAGAAGAAAGCCCCTCAAGATGAACAAATAGGCAGCAAAACAGTTTTCCAGGAGAGAGAAAAAAAGGAAAACAAACTTCACAGCAAATGAGAAAACTAAGTAACTTTCAAGTTCAGCAAGTATATAATGGTATAGCCCCTACTCTACAATACGTTATGTTCAGTACCTAATTACAGGTGTGGGATGAAATCCTGGCACCACTGGAAATTTTATTATAGAGTTATTTGGAATCAACATTTTAGATTTCCTCATTTCTAAATTGTTATGCTTCATGGCTCATTCTGCAAATGTAAATGCACGAGTTAAGTGCCCATATGTTTGCCAGATCACGGGCTAAAGTCCTCATTCAGATGAGTAGTTACTTGTACCTGAATAACCTCATAGATTTTAGAAAGCATTGCTCAGAATAAGTTACTACTTGCTTTAAGTGGAGGTAACAGAAAGTGGTTCTGCTAAAAAGGAGATACTGAGAACTTCCAAAACCTCAATAGCTGTCTTCAGACCCTTTTCCATGTGACAATTTCCACAGAGAAATTAAAACGTCCCTCTGAACTCTATAGGAAAATAGAGCCTGTCTAGGTTTTAATCCTTGCTATCCTTCTCACTATAATATATACTCAAGTTGGAGAAACAACAAAACCAAAAGCAGTTTAAAGTAACCCACTCTAATGGGATAGATGAGTTGTTAAGGGAAGAAGTAAAATGAGAGGAAAAAAAAGGAAAAACAAAAAGGCAGAGGGAGGAAACGGCATGAAGGGAGAAGTTGTGAAGATGCCTTTTTCATTCCTGCAGTACACAGAATTCCCTCCTCCTACAAGGAAATTCAGCAGCACACCCAGAAGCTCTGAGACATGACCACCATTGCCATCAGATTTCAAAGAATCAGTTTCTCAAAGGGTGACTATCTTTCCCTTTCTTTGTGCATATTTCTATGAGTCCCACAGCTGCTGCAGATAGCAGGTTGGGAGTGCGCACCTGAATCCTTTCTGCTTACTGTAGTACCTAATCTTGAGATTTACTGCCAACAACAAGTTGCTACCTGTAAACGTGTCAATCATGAACTACGTGACTGCTATAAAACTCACAACTACTTAAAGTTTTCAAAATCATTCTACAGGGATAGTTTTTGCTTTGGCTGACCAAATTTTGTTATGGTTTATTGGGTGTGATTTGTTAACACAATGTGTTCTCTATAGAAGTCAGCCT
The DNA here is from genome assembly GCF_929443795.1 of Astur gentilis. Taxonomy (NCBI): domain Eukaryota; kingdom Metazoa; phylum Chordata; class Aves; order Accipitriformes; family Accipitridae; genus Astur; species Astur gentilis. The sequence goes on from NC_064880.1 coordinate 39,994,774, forward strand.
CACACTTCAGCTGTCGACACTGACATAAAGAACTAAGAAACTTAGGAAAGGATCTAACTCTGCTTAGACATTACAAAACTGTTCTCAACACCAAAACCAAGAGTTTTGATTTTGCTTCCAGAGAAAACCAAGAAAGGGCTCATACATCAGTGCAGTAACTCCAAATCTTCTTCAATATAAAACATTTATGGTTTTGTTTGTGTGCTTGTGATCTTGTAACAAGAAACAAGATTAAATTAGAAAGTTTAGAGAGATTAGAGTGCTTATAAAGGACCACCTATTGGATGCACATAGAAGCCTGAATATATGCATCTGGGACACAAATTAAAACCAAGGAAAAGTGCCTATTGTAAATATATGTAATGAACACAGTGACAGATGCTTGAACAATGATTCCATTTTAAAACAATTTAGAAGTCATGAGGCGGACTTTTTTTCCTAAATTTCTAAAGAATAGGGGTTTTTTTCCAGAGACTGCTTTATGGGAAAAATACTGAAGTGTGCCCTCTTCCTTAGAGAGAAAATCTTTGCCCTGAAGCACTAGCTGATACAAGAAGGCAGTTTCCGAAAGATATCCTTCAAAGATGATGAATCTTGGTATCTGCTCTCCTGACTAAGTTCTATCTTTATTTATTTACTGAGTAATAGGCCACAGAAGAATTTTCAGTAGGCATTCTTTCAGTATTTTTTCTTTCCTTCTCCTTTTTAATTTTTTTTTAACTGAAGTCCAAACAAGAAAGCACCAAGAAGCATCAGCTGAGCATGTGCAACTTTCAAGTATTACCATTAATGGATATTGCTAATGGAAAAATTTTGTTTGCTGGGCACACATATAATATGACTGGCATACAAACACCCTTGGGCTGAAGGACTTGCCAAGCAGAGCTGAGTAACTGCGGACCAGCTCTGTAGTGCAGCGTGAGCGTCTGTGCCCAGACACTACCAGCTTTGGGTCTGACACAGAGGACATTGGACACACTGTAGATGTTTAGGAAGTCTCCCAGTGGCAACAAAGTATAAAATATAACTAGAAAACCTGGATCCAGAACTCAGACTGCAGTTTTCTTTTGATACTACTATAAAACTCCTGCCCCGAAATCTCAAGAATCTCAATTCTCCTTCAGCAGCGCCCAAAGAAAAGATTTGAAAGTATCAGCCAAAATTGGCTATCATCGCAGTGCCAAAAGGACCTGCACCTCTTGGATTTGTGGGGATTTGTTGAAGGAGATTATATAGAATTGCTAGACGTTGCCAGAATTGCTTTAGTCTTCAAAACAGGTCCCCAGTGGAAGTTGCAAAGTTCTCTTAAAACAACTTTCTTAATTTAAGTGGCACAAGTTTGGATGCTTTCTTGACTTTCTCTCAAGACATAGACCCTCCTGAGGCAATGATGACATGTATTTTAAACTGATAGGTCTAATTTCTAAATGGAAGCTATTGTAAATGAAATCATTATTTTTGAGAGCTGAACCTAAACATGAAATACTCCTAGGCAGTCAGTCTTTCCATATAAATTCTCCAAAGTCTACTAAACCTCATCTCCGGGAAGCAAGAATCTTCTCCAGAGAAGATTTGTCCATTCTTATCACTGATGTGGGAGTCTGCATATTTAAAATAAAAATAAGTGACTCACATTAAATGTTCTTTCAGTACAACAGCTTGACTAGTTTTTATCTGAGCTGAATCTAATCTCTCCTCTAAGCTGTAAAGGTATATATATGGAACCTTTTATCATGTTTCCAGGACTGGACTTCTAACCCCAGCTCATGAATACTTATTCCTTGAAGGATGAAAGTTTTCAGGTAATACTACTTCAGGATTTACTCTCTATCTTGGTTTGCTCACACTTTATCTTTGATTACTAACTCGACAAACATAAGCTGAGTCCTGCAGAACAGGTGTATGCAGCTCCCCAAAAGTGTCAGACTCATATTAAAAAGTTTCACAGTTAAGTTAAATTTCAAAGGAATGTGGACAGGCTTATTTATTCTGCAGATATCAATTTTTGTTCTTACTTTTTTTGTACCTCAAGGGATCTTCTAGGGATTTCTATCCTTCCACATTCCCCTGAGAAACAGCTTTAAGAATCAAAAGTACAATTGGTATAATGACCTTCAAAATTAATGATTATGTAAGTGGTTTTAAAATTCTCATGCACTAAAACTCAGAAGCCACTGAAAGAATATAAAATATGCACTACACATTTGGAAAGTCAATGTATTAAAAGAGGTTCTCCATACAAAGAATACTACTTGTATTCATTTTTTTTAATGTAATCTCACTAGTTATTCTTTCTTTTTTAATTCAGCAACATATATATAATATAAAATAAAATATATTAAATATTTATATTTTGTCTATATTGGCCATTAGAGAAACATTATTTCCAGACTTGGAATATTCCAGTAAAGGCACTGACAGTTAAAAAAATAATTAAATCTGATAAACCTTGCTTCTCAATGAGAATGAAAACAAATAATTTTAAAGTTCTTCCTGCAAGGTAAAAAAAGCCTTCTTTCTTTCAGCCTCTGAAAAATAAATCCATATTATGCTATAATTACTGGGGGGGAGAGGGAGGGTAGTCTACAAAGAGCATGTTTCCAGCACTGTAGAGCTGGTGACACTACAGAATTTCTGGGTTAGCACAAAGGCAAAAAAATATTACTTATCAGACAATTGTAATTGTGTGGCTGTATTATTTTGATATTTTTTTAATATATGACAAAGTCAGCTTAGTTAAGTAGAAACATCAGTTTCTACTTTATACATCAGATAAGTAGAAAAAGTAATTGGTCCCTGTGTTCATCCAAGGAAGTATTGTGGGGTAGACTTTTAGCTGGTACATTTCTTTATCCTTACGGTTCTGGGATCCCCAAAGAGGAAGGGCCCCAGCAACAGCAATAGGGTCCCAATCAGACCATAAAGGAGAAATGCAGCAGAATACCCACATAACCAAAAAGACTGACAGAACATGGGACCTTTGACAAATAGCCTAAGAAAATTGAAGTTTTAATATATTAGGGTCCTCCCTCTAAATCATCTAAGCCCTTGCACGATACCCGATTTTCCATCTCCCCACCCCTGCATTGCCACTGTGCAAAGATCCAATTTTAATGTTGAAGTTTCTGTGAACACAACCCTTTTTTCAAAAAAGTATCTCAGAAGTAGTTTGTACGGGCCTCTTTGCAGCTGATGGGTGTCTAGTAGTAGGAAACACCGAGTATATTAACCCAAAGTAGGATACAGATGTGCTAATGGAGACAAGAAGAGGATGAGCAGAAATAAGAGATCCTTGGTTTCCGCTGATGCTGACTGAAGATAGAAATAAAGACGTCTTTCATTACATCTTGGATTTTGAAGCTTTGGTCATTAACTATAGCTTTCTACCTCTCTCTCCCCTCCTCTGTCTTCTCATCTCCATTTCAGGTATCATGAGAATTCTCTCCTTTCTCCTCCTCTTCCAAGGTACCCACCAGTTTACTAGCATATCTTATCACTAAACCTGGTGTCTATACAACATCATGCTCCTTTGCTTAGCCAATACTCTATCAATGTTTAATATTTTAATAAAATCCCAGTCCTAGAGTGGCTTGCAATGATATCTTTGTAGCTTTCCTCTTCTTACATGCTGTTTCCACTAGCCACAAGCAACAGGTTTCTACTCTGCTGTTCATGAGCTTCTCACTACAGGAATAATCCAAAGTTTGGAAAGAGCTCAGAGCAAAATAGGTACAATCTTATAACAGTTACTGAAGATCCGGACACTCCAAGTCAAACCAGCAGAGCTGAAAACCTAGTTGTTTATTTGGATTAATCTAATCTAAGAGTGAATTAGTAGAAGTGACACACTTTTCAGCAGCAGGAAAACCTGTCTTATTTCAGTACGTTATAGTACAGTAAGACTACTCTTGTTAGCCAGTTCCCCAAAAGAATTGGCTGTTAAGACAGCTAGAGCCATTCTCAGTTGTTCTAAAATGTACCAAACAACTGCAAAGAATCTCACTAAGACTTGAGCTCTAGAAGCATATGGATTGAAGCACTATTTGTTCCGTATTTATTTATAATTTGTAAAGGCACCTATTTACATTTTCACATACCATAGAACACGATTTGCAAACAAGAATAATGAAACTTGGTCTACTGATATAAAGAAGCTGCTAGCTAAAACACCCCATCTGAGAGGAAGTGTCCACTGTTTTCCACATTAGTCACCTTGGCATGCTGCCACTAACATTTACTGTCTTAGTAGATGCTTGGAAGGGGAAAAAATAGCTTTCTGGCTGTGGCAGACAAACCTGCTGGGGATGGTTGGAAGACATACATTTTAGGGCCAGACTTCACCAACCGGAAACATGCCCAACCATTCTTTCCACTCCAATCCATTAGAGCCAACACTACAGAGTCATACTCCATAGTCCCTAGCATGAAGCAGTGGACAGACAAGATCGTACAGAAGATCTGGGATGAAGGAATGAGAAATCAAGGAACATTTCACAGCCTTCCTGTGCTAAATGGTTACAGAAAAGATTTCAGGCAGCTTGCAAAGGAATAAGACTGAGAGGTCGGTGACGACGGCACAGACTGCAAATAACTACATTTCTTGCAGTTTCCTGGGTCAGGGTGAACTGCTGCCAAATACCAAGCACAGAGAATTACTGAAGACATTACTGATGGATATCATGTTAATATCAGCACTAAATTCTCTAAACTCCACCTTAATATCACTTTGCAGTTAACCAACTATAAAAGCACATTGTAAGGTCACAGAAAATTCATACAAAATACGGTTAGCTTAAGGCTAACTCAAGTATCTCAACACTAAATGGTAATTTGCAATCTAAGTATATCCATTTTATTCAGGCATAAATCCATACAGAGTGCATTTAACAAAACCAGATATACTGACACTTTGAATTATCCTCCCAACGGGACAACTGCCCTGGCAATACCAAGACAGACAGATTTCCTGAGAACATGCTCAAGAGGACAGGTTTGCAGCCAGCTTAGTAAGCTAAACCAGAATTAGAAGCAAATTAGTAACATCCAAACAGCATCTCAGAATCAAGCAGTCTTAAAGCAGAACAGTCCTAGGTACAACAAATAGGCAATGGTTGCCTCTTCAAAACCTGTAATAACATAGTTCTTACAGGAAAAGTGATGAAAACCTCTGAAAAACCTTGCTTCCCTGCAGCAAGATTGAATTGGTTCCTTCATTCCTACTTGAAAGTAGCAATTGGCTTTTTTTCTTTGCTTCTTAGAGCAAAGGTGCTGAAAAAGAGAATAATCCATGGATACTTACTGTTTAACACCTATTTGCCTGGTAATAATTACAGTGCATAGAGGAGATTAAATATATCTAAATACTAGTACAGCAGGAAGCATTATAGCAAGACAAGCAGAAACCCATTCTCTAATCCAAGCAAACAATGTAGGACTTCTCATCGCTACAGGTAGAATTTTGCTTTCGCCTTGCTTGGAGGACATTAGGACTAGGAGCTAAAAGACGCTTTAGAATAAATTAGCAAAACTATAAATCTGACAAGAAGATTAATATTCTAACTATGTTCACGATAATTAACTCACCAAAACAGTTCCACAATCATTATCCAGCTAGGGTGGAAATGGGAAAGTTTACAGCCCTCCTGTAGATTTATAAGCCAATTAAGTGACCCTCCTCTAGATTTCATTAGAAAAGCCTTTGGTTCAGCAAAAGCTTATACATGCAAGTAAGAATTTTCCTGAGAAAAGGGGATGCAAGAGATCTTTATCACCTCTGTTAAACACTTTTCCTGCTCCCCTGAGAATTACGTATTCCTAATGCATCCTCAGCCTCCTGTCAACTCTCCAGCCCTCACACAGCACCCTCTCACCTGCAAGATGCAGGACTGATACTGGAGCACTTCTCCATGGGGGAAGCTCTGCTCTGCACCTTGCATGACTCGGGTATCATGGTCCGACACCAGAGATGTGCTTCCTATCTTGTAATCCAGCTTTGAGTTTAGGGCTCACAGTCCCCTTCTGCCTGAAGCCATCTTCTCCCTTCCAAGTGCAGTTGACAGCAAATCTGTAAGAAACTTTATCAACAGTCAACTCCAAACTTCTGCTTAATATGTGCAAGTATGTACATGTGTTTGCACGGAGTATGAAGTATCTCCTTGCTATCTATGCCATTTTTCCCTTTCACTGCCTTTCTGCACAGACTCATTGTTCTAATATAATAGCCTTCTCTGCCACTGTCACAGCAGTCCCCCTTTATCTCCAATTCCACAACTTCCCCTTCTGCTTTCAAAATTTTGTTTAAAGAACACCTTTTTTCTCCTTCCGTTGCATATATCTATGCCTGCTCCATCCCCTTTCCTTTGTGTCTTCCTGCATAATAGCATTTTTCAGCTTTGTAAAGTATTTTTCAATATAGATAACACAAAAATTGCTATCTAAAATGAAATAGCATTGTATCATAGAATGGTTTGGGTTGGAACGGACCTTAGAGATCACCTAGGTCCAACCCCCCTGCCATGGGCAGGGACACCTTCCACCAGACCAGGTTGGTCAAAGCCCCGTCCAACCTGGCCTTGAACACTTCCAGGGATGGGGCATCCACAACCTCTCTGGGCAACCCCTTCCAGTGCCTCAACTACCCTCACAGTGAAGAACTTCCTCACATCTAATCTAAATCTACCCTCTTTCAGTTTAAAGCCATTACCCCTTGTCCTATCACTACGTGCCCTTGTAAAAAGTCCCTCTCCAGCTTTCTTGTAGGGTCCCTTTAGGTACTGCAAGGCCCATACTTATGTCCCAGTAACATACATGATTTGGACTGACTCAAGCTGTGGTGTGTATGCAGGTAAAGTAAATTCTGAATTATTCAACACTTAAAAACACTGAAAAATCATTTACTTGTTTCAAGCAATAAGATTTATGTTTTATGTCCCCAATCAATAGCTAGTGTGTCCACACACAGCTGATTTATCCATATTGAAAATATAATTATAAGTCTAGTTTGCTCTGAACCACAGAGTCCTTTTGTAACAAGATTATTTAAATACAAATGGGGTTGGAAAATTGGTTTTAAATGGCTAATCTGTCTTGTCTTCAATTCCAGCTGCAGAATTTACTAACATCATAAACACAGGCTGAGTGAAAATGTAAAAGGTTTTCTGATTCTCCTCGCGATCTGTCTATGCAGCGCTCATTAACGGTGAAGTTGATGGGAGCTGTATGCATGCCGTGAGAGGAGGATAATAAGCCTTGTAATCTCTATAAAAAGAGAGGGATTTTTACTAGTGATATGTCATATATACTGGTGTGCAAACGTCTGTCTTATCGGCAGCCCAATAAAGAATTTATGTACCCAGGTCTCAGATGCACTGAAGGACACATATGCCATATGGGTGGACAAAACCCATACCAGATAGCTGGAAACAACTCCTCAGGAGCACCACTTGCAATATGGAGCACCAGGCATTTGTGAAGGCACGATCAGGAAAAGTTTCATCCGGACAGATTTACTCAGAGATTATGAAAGGAGCTACTGCCCTCCTGCTGTCTCCACCAAATGTGGCCGATGGCCCGTGACACGCAGCGGGGAAAGGCTGTGCCAGTACACCCTCCTCTAAGAGAGCACTACGAGAGTACAGCCAGCTGGGAATACGCCATAACTTTGTCTCCGGGTCATGCAGATGGACTGGGAGAAATTGCAGTTCAAATCTGACCTGGGTTGAGTAGAGATTAAGGATTTCTGCCAGTTTTAGTTTAAAAGACTTAGTGGGGAAGAAATTTCAAGACCCTGTTTTCGTTTGCCGGAATGAAAACAAATTAAAACAAAATGAAACCTCAATTTTCTACTTGAAATCATATGCTTGCCTTGAAACCCAGGTGCTTCTTACACCGTTCTTTTCAGCAATTCGGTAGATCATTATTCGGTCAGATGGTTCTCCACATAGTTATACTGCCTTCAGAAAACAACCAACTATATTCACCAGGCTATCTAGGTCCCTTATACTAATACATATCCTCCCCTTTCAACAGCTGCAAATGAATGATAAGTTGTCACCAATGAGAAATTTGTGCGAGACATTCAGTAATATCCATACAGCAATGCACAAACTTTCAGCTAGTTTTACTGAAGTAGAAGCTGTATCAATGAACCTGACAGGTCCAGCGCATATCAATATTTTATACTGATACAGCAGACTTCATCTAATGACCTCCAGGCAATAATGATTTAGATTTTACAGCCCCATCTGAGCTATGAGTCAGTGTTGACCACCTCTTAAGTTAGGAAAAGCATAACTTTCTGAAACAAACAGCAATAAAGTAGGTAAATTTCTATGCCTTATAGCTATACAGAAAAAATTTAAAAAGAATTCTTAAAAAGCTTAAAGTCCTGAAGGACATAGAGAGTGCTAAAATCCTGTCCTAAGGACAGAGAAAAAAAGCTTCAAAGTCAAAGTCTGCAGGGAGGATACATTTCCCACCTATCTGAGATTTCTCACATGGCACATTTTCCACATAGTAACATAGATTTTAACCCCTCCACCCCCTGTGGATGAGAGGCAACATGGTAACTTGCCACCTTGCCCTGACATAGGAGACTCCTACCTTGAATCCTGCTTTGACAGACCACCCCAACCACCCCAAAAAAAAGAATGGGAGAATGTGCTGGTTTTCACTGGGATGAAGTTAATTTTCTTCAGAGTAGCTAGGATGGGGCTGTGGTTTGGATTAGTGCTGAAAACAGTGTTGATAGTACAGAAGTGTTTTTGTTACTGCTGAGCAGCGCTTACACAGAGCCAAGGCCCTTTCTGCTTCTCACCCCAGCCCACCAGCGAGTGGCTGGGGGGGGGCACAAGGAGTTGGGAGGGGACACAGCCAGGACAGCTGACCCCAACTGACCCAAGGGATATCCCAGACCATATCACATCATGCTTAGCAATAATAAACTAGAGGAAGGCTGGCCGGGGAAGCCGTTGCTCAGGGACCAGCTGGGCACCAGTCAGTTGGTACTGAGCAGTTGTTTTCATTTGCATCACTTGTTTTTCTTGATTTTTATTTCTCTCTGTTATTTCCCTTTGCATTATGATTTTGTATTATTATTATTATTGTTGTTGTTATTACTATTATTCTTTCAATTGTTAAACTGTTCTTATCTCAACCCACTAGTTTTCTCACTTTTACCCTTCCAATCCTCTTCACCCCCCATCCTGCTGGGGGGGAGCGAGGTGTGTGGTGCTTAGTTGCCAGCTGGAGTTAAAACCACAACAGTCCTTTTTTGCACCCAACGTAGGGCTCAAAGTGTTCGAGAAAACGACAGACTGACCAGAGCATATTAGAAGGTATTTACATCTGTTAGCAATTGCGGGTCACAATATTGGTTCATGTGTTCTCAATATTAGTTTATCTGAGCTGTGCCATGCTCTTTGTTTTGCTGTACATGTTAAAGATGGTTGTTGGCTTTTGCAGTTTTCTGTGCTCTGTAGCGATTAGTGATGTTTTGCCTGGGAGATTTGTTACAAATACACTGACCTTGAGCTTAAGCTGATATTTGGGCTCTGTACTGAAGCCACTACTGTACTTCAGATACCATCTCATGGAGAGAGTTAACAATTATTCTTCTTCCTCTGGGTTTTTTTTGTGTAGGAAATCCAGAATGACACCTTTGCTACATTTTTCTCTGATGTTTTCTCTCTTGTTTCAATAACTTCTCAGTATCTTGAACATCCTTGGGTAGTTAAAATACTTCTATCAGTATTTCTTAGGAATATTGGTTCAGTTTTTTCTAAGGTTAACAAGTAATTTAGGAGTATGACCCAGGCTCCACGAAAGTATGGTCATGGGTAGCATGGCATGTGGGAGAATATGGGCAGGTATCTAGAAAGCTTCTCACCTCCAATGGCCTGGAACTTCACTCCCAAACAACTACAGGACCCTGATGAAGCGATAGAATCTTTGGGGGGCAGGGGGGTTAAAAAAAGAAATGCCGTGGTTTTTCCAAAGAGGCACTACTTACTGCACTGTGCTGGGCCCTGGCCAGCATCTGCCAAACACTACTCGATACTATGCAGCACCCGCAGGGAGAAGAGAGGGAACAACATACCAACAGACACTATGGCTAATGCAGGCACTAAATCAGTCACCCCTATAACTAAAAAGAAACAATGGAAGCAGAAATCAGCTCATTTAGTAAGGGACGAAGAAGCTTCTAAGAGGGAGCAGGAGAAAGAATCAGAAGAGGCAGCCTATTCTGCAGCAGAGCCGTCACATGAACAGGAGGAGGAAGAGACAAATCATAAATGAGACAGAAACCATCCTATCCCTAAGTGAGCTGTGAGATAGGCACAAAGATTTTAGCTGTCAACCAGGTGAGCTAATTCTCAAGTGGTTACTCCGATGCTGGGATATTGGTGCCAGCAGTCAGGAATTAGAGGGTAAGGAAAGCTGGCAGCTAGGAACCCTTGCTAAGGATAAGGCCATTGACAAAGGAATTGGAAAAAAGGCAGGAGTCCTCAGTCTTTGGCAGCCACTCCTGTCAAGTATGAAGGACGGGTATCCCTTTGAGGAAGAACTTGCGAATTCCCCACACGAATGGATCAATATTGAGGGAGGTATCCGGTATCTGAGGGAATTAGCTATGTTGGAGGCGATCCATAACAACCTGGATAACAACCAGGCATCCAAATACCCGGATGAAATCTGGTGCATGCGGTCCATGTGGAGGAAGTTTGTACAAATTGATCAACAAAAAGCACCACGTTGTGCTTGTCCTCATTTCATCCAAGGGCTTTTATAGAAAACCCTTCAACATACACCTGGACAGCACACTTCTATTTTTCTTCTGAGTTAGAAAAATCTTAAGGATAGGATTACTGCCAATAAAACAGAAACACTACAAAATTTGAAATTATAATTCTATACACGCTTCTGAAAACCTCTTTGGCTTTTGTCTTTGTGCTCTGAATGGCTCCCAAGATCTAATTTATTTCAGTGAAACAAATCCAAAAGTGCCAGCAAAAAAGAATCAACTTTCTCTTTAGTTAGAATAAAAATTGTTCAGAAGGAATTCTTGACCTTCATTAATTCCATGGGCAGGTGTATAAGCTCCTAGGTGTTAATGAGACTTGCCAGTTTAGGCAGACTGTAGAGCCTAATGAAACATCAAATGAGCCCACTTCATTTCACTATCAGATACTTCCAACAGCAAAGTTTGATGGCACATCCTAACAATCCCTTCAAGCCCTCTGCATGGGGATGTGGAGCAAATCATTCTTCTGGACTGGAATTATGGTACTGGCTTGCATGGTCAGTGTGACTTGTAGAAATTAATGTGGGGGAAAAAATATCCAAATCCTTCCCCAGCGTTACTTTTTGCACATCCAAATTATATTTAATCTTTCCTCAATTATATACAAAACTATCCTCTGTAACCTATGTAAGTCTCCATTAGAAAAGCATACAAAAATTACCCCTCCAGAAAGCAAGCTTCCAGATCTACTGAAGCTTTAGGACTTATGTCAGGATCTGCTCTGAATCAACTTCATGCCTGATCACTTAGTAAAACAAGAGAGTTCAGGTTCTTCATAAATCCTAATTCACTGTTAAATGACTGCGAGGCTTGTTCTTATTCTTGTGCACAATATTAGGTGCCAGATCAGAAACTTCACAAAATTGGATCCTTAGGGCATAAAGATTTGCTATGGTAAATCCTACGTGTTGTCTTTTCAAGTTCCTCTTTAAGAAGAAAAATTTACAAAAAGAAAATAAAAGGTCAAGGGTTTCCAGAAAGGAAAAGACTGAAAAGTTAGTCATGTAATAAAAAATTAATTAGTCTTAATATAAAATTTTAACAAGGCACCTAATATTTTCAGGGAGGGAAGCTTAATGACACCAAGTCTGTAAAAATATCTCAGTTCTGGATTTCTGAGTCCCAAGGGTGGAAGTTGAGAGCCAGATTAAATGCTCACTATATTCAGTCCAAAATAAAATTCCACTGTTCTTAAACATAAAAAGAAAAGAAAAAAATGGTGTAAGTATCTGGAGCAAAGACACCTAATATAATTTTGTAAGTGACAGGTGAAGCAGAGCCACACTTGACAACTTTACGACCATCTTTGGACCAAAGTTGCCTTTCTAAAGGAAGAAGGATTTCATTAGCTTTCCCTAAATCAAACCATGATAAAACAAAGACAGTGGCAATGCAATGGATTTTAAAACTGTAGAAGTTAACCTCCCTGTACATGCATCGCTACTGCCTGCAACACGCTCAGGAAAAAAAACTAAGCAGCCCTTCTCCCTTCTTCCTGCTGTACCACAACTCTCCTCGTTCACAGTCATTATGGTCAGGAAGCAAAATCTGCTTTTGAGACGCAGCATTTAACCAAAGTGTTAACCAAAGAAAAATTTAAGACAAAACCAGAAGTCTACTTGGTCACCCTTAAACTGTTCCCTTTTATTTTCATGAAGAATGTATTTCATTTACCACCATGCACTGTCGTGCTACCAGGGCTATGGATCCTCAGAACTACAGAATATAGGACAGAGAGAATGCTACCATTCATTAACAATTCATATTTTCCATACGAAAGGAATACTTCTAAACTTCTCCATCCACACCTGAGGTGGCACTGCTATCACAGGCAGTCCTACCGGCAGCACCTGGCACGGCCACACGTTGAACTTGCAACACAGCAAGTGTCAAGTCTGCATTAAAATTTTAGGAAGAGCCTTGAGCACTTTTATTGTATCTGCTAAATCATCCCACAACTCATGCTGCAGCTCCAGCCTTCTCCAGCCGAGGAGCAATTTACCACCCACCTCCCCCAGCATGAGCTCTGTTGTTCTGGCCAGCAAGCATGCAGAAGACACACAGTTTATTTCCGTATTTCCTGGAGAAAGCATGTAGGTGATTAGCCCCATTTACCCTGGTGTGCCTGAATCAAAGCCAACCAGGCACAGAAGCATGCAGGTCATTTTGAGTGCCCTGAGCATCCTCATAGATTGAAAAACAATGTAGTCCTGAGGGTCTAAACTTGTATTACACAGACAGTCGGTGACATAACCCATTTAGATCAAAACACCCTGTAGAGTCACTCAGGTCTGCTATCTCACCGCTACAGCAGTCCTCTGATCTGAAACTGAAGCCGTTTCTCCGAATGCCAAAATGAGCCCAAACCAGAAAGAACTGGGGCCAAAGGCGTCCGCAATTCAGACCTACCCAGACGGTGTCGTCTTGTCTGTACTGTTTCCAGTTGCGGCCAGTGTCGCTGAACATCAGCGTATAGCTGGTTACCCAGTCTGAGCTCCCGTACCTGCCCTGGGTAGCGACCGCGACAATCTCCACTCTGTCTCCCAGATCAACCTGGAGCCACTGCTGCTCATTTGAGTTCAATGGGGACCAGCCACCAGCTCCTGAAAGAGATTGGTTAAAGATAAATTAGATGACAATGACAGCACAAGAAATTACACTTGAGAAAGACCGTGTTACTACTGCAGGTCATCACACAGGAGCCTACTTCCTGAACATACAGCTGTTTGTTCATATTTTTATATTAGGAAATATGCTACATGCGGTGTGCTTCCTTAAGTTTTTCTTAATTAACCTAAAGTTCATAAGGAATTCTGAATTTCTAAAAAAATGTAAGGAAATTCATTCTTTGTCAGCTGGACAAATGTTGGTGAAGTTGGCACATCCTCAGTCACAAAAAAATACCATATCTACCCCCTCTTTGCATGCTTGTGCAAATCTGGGAATGCTGATTTCTAACTTCTAATTTGCTTTGACGTTTTCTTTTTTGCTATGTTTTGAAAGACATGCAAAAATGTTAGTTATCTTGATTTGAGGCCTATTAAGTATTTGAAAGAACGGTTTAATTACAGGTTGTAAATGCAATTCAGATAATAAATTGTAAAGCTAGAGACGAGTTGCAAATTATCCACTTCCATGATGCACTTCTCCATTCAGGAATGAAGATTTCCGAAGTCACAGTCACATGGAAGCTGATAGTTTGTAGCTTATGTTTGTTCTTTAAAAGTAAATATATGTACTATCCCTTGAATTTTTTTAGAGGTTGAACAGGCCTGTGGTAATGCCAAGCCAATGAAACATGGAACTGCAACCACTGTTTGAATTTCACCATTTCACTCACTACAATAAATGTGAGCTTACGGTTAAAAGGCAAATCCTTCCAGACTGGAAAATATTATTTTACATTCTCTTGCCTTCTTTTTCACCCTTAAATTATAGGCTATGTTTATTTTCTTTTAACTTGTTTCTACTTGCACACATTTATTCTCCGAATACACTTAGCATTCACTTCAGCCTTACAAATAAGTGAACAACGAAGCTATGAAGAGTGCAGAAGCCATTAACAAAGTATCCAAAGCGCCAAATTTTCAGGCTGTCACTGCTTCTGCTACCCATCATTTTCTTTGTTTTGCCATTATTAATGAAGTTTACAAAAGCACTTCTGTGTGATTACAGTGAACACATTCACATTGGGAAGGAAAGGGGGAAATACACAGAGTAAAACTTTAACAATTCCTCATGTAAACTACAAGAACGATTCCCAATATGCGTTTCCAAATAAAAAGCATCACTAAATATTGGTAATAAATAGCTGGATTTACCTTAATATTTTGATCTTAACTGATCTGTCTCAAAGCTGCTCCAAGAAGAGTTTATTGAAGTGAACTGAGTTGAAAGATCAATGTGGTTTATATCAAAGAACTCAATTTCAATAACTTTGCCCTTTAAAAAATTTCTTTATTTTCCTGGACTGCATTGTATTTTCTAGCTCACAACTGGAATTCTTTTGTCTAAGAATAGGTGTTAGAATTTTCATTATTTACAGTTCACTAAGATAGGAATTAGTCCTAATTCCTGAAAGAGAAGCATATTTATTGCATAGCTAGAATTGAATATCGGCACTGCTCCCCTGGATGACTCAGTTCCATCCTCTACGAGAGCTCTCCAGGGAAAATAATTTGTAACCAAACCAATGCATACTGCTTGCTAGTTCCATGCTTTATTTTACCTTTTTCATTCACAATAGAAGTCTTCATCATCACTGTGATTATTTTACCTGCCTTAAATAGAATACTCTCTCCTATGAGCATGTCACGAAAGACCCAATGAGAACATTAGGAATTTCATTATTCAATTCTTCTCTGACTACTTCATAGCTCTCTTTTAACTCCATATCTATAAATAGCTTTTTTAAAACTATAGTACTTCCCATTAAAAATCCTAACAATGTTTCTTCTTTCCCCCCGCACTTTTTTTTTTTTTTTTTTTAATTTTAAATGGCATATAAAGAATATATCTGTCTGGCTTTTAATTTACAAACTATATAACTGTGTTCAAAGACAAGCTGCATATTTCTCCTACATTGAATTGTGACTAATGTACATGAGAGCCAAAGGAAAACTTCCAATATCTGAAATAGACCCTGAACACAATAGTTGCTGCTTTGTTTACAGTTTTATTCCAGGAACTGGCAGGACATAGAAATTCAGTTCAGAAGTTCTGGCAGGTCTGTGGCACAAAGTTGTTCCCTTCAACACTGCAAATAATTTATTACAGAAGTTTTCTGTAAATATTAAAAGAAAGGTGGGCATTTTCCTCTTTCCTTTATTGTCTTTCTATATCATTAACAGCAGCAACTAGATGGAGGAAAATAACTTATAACAAGTAATTTGTTTAAGGATTTTCCTATTTTAAAAAAAGGAAAAAAAATCTTTGCTTTCTCTGTTCTAGTTTATGCATAAGTTCTTAAGCCAAGCTCATTACCACAGGTGCTTTCTGTTAAACATCATAACTAGCATCTACCCTATGTAGTTTATGCTCTCTCCTGTCTGCTGCTAGAAGCGGCAGAAAGGTGATATGCTTTCCACAAAAGTATTTGGCTTTACTATGCACTGATATTTTCCAGTTTGAGCACAGCACAACAGGCTTATATTTTCAAAGTCAGTCAAACAAACAATACACACTGAATGGAAATTTGGGAGATCTGTGATGAGCTTGACCTCTCAAATCAGAGATTACACAGCATCTCCAAACTGTGTATCTCTTCACGTGAGCACATTTGTCTGTTGGGAATGTCACTCTTTAGATGTAAGCACTCCATGACACAGCAGTGACACCTGCTCATAGCATCACCTCTCCAGAAGCTGCTCTTGCAAGAGAGATGTTATCAGTTACAGACCAGGCCTTTACAGAAGAGCAGCTGCTTCATACACCTTTTCCTGTGGGGAAAAACCCCACTGTATTTCCCTCTCCCAAACCTTCCATCATTACCATTTCCACAGATGGACAGTAATTCTACTGACTTCTAAGAATGGCAGTTAAAATCCCTGCAACGGCAACGCTGCATTGGGTGTGTGACTGAGGACAGAACTAAAGCTTTTCGCATTGGGCCTCTCTCATTTCTGCTAGTAAAGCAAACGCGTAACTTCTGCTTACTTTTGTGGGTATCCCAAATCCTCACCAAATACTGCTGCAAGTGCCAAAAATCAATAAAATGTTCTTTTTCCTCCATATTTGCTCTGTTATACAGAGCTGGTGGCACAAGGGATACTGGCATCTTTTTCCAGCACAATCTGTCCACATTTCTTTTATGCACGTCATTCCTTATAGAGTGTCAACACCCCACCCTGTACTTTTTTAGTAAGTAGCATAAAAGCACGCCCAAAGTATAGCAACTCTTTTACCGCCATTTGCTCCTCTACCCACCAGTGATGCTCACCCTGGGGAACATTTGTCAGGGCAGGCCCGAGACAAGAGACAAGGACGTCGGATGTGAAGGCTCTAATAGGCAACAACAAGGGCTACTAAAGACACAATTTTTACAGGACATCAACTCCTTTGAACAGATATAAGCATAACCCTGACACCATTTTCCTGCAGTTGGGCACAAGGAAGTTGAAGAGGACCATACACCTTTTATTAATAGTGTGGCATAAACAGAAAACAGACAAATGTGGCTCTGATTACACCAACCAGATCGGTACATTTGTTTTTAGGTAATCTGGAAAGTACTAACATATGAAGATACCACATTGCGCCTCTCACAAGAAAACAAGAGAGAGAAGATGCTCAATAAAGTCAACACGTTTAGCACTTTACAACGTCATGTCTGATGGACATACAATTTCCCTATTCTGCCCACCAGATTCCCACTGGCATTGATAGGATTCTGCGCATTGCACTACACTGTCATTCCTCAGAGTTCACACATTTCACATTTTCTGTGGATCATTTCAAGGGAGACGTTCAACACAGTATGGCAAAAATGCCCTAGCGGAGAAACAGTACCACAGGAATCTGATATATTGCTCATATTCTCCATGGCAACAAATCATAATGCTAGAAATATAAGGAGAACAATGATCAGATGTTTTCTCAGCTGGACACGCATATGACTCCAAGAAATAAGATCAAATACTTTTTTTCTTTTTCAGACCATTTGTAAATTTTGCTGTAATTGTTCCAAAAATTACATTTAATCCCAGTGTTATGCAGTCAATGCTCCTTGATGTTCCACGGGGCTGCTCAGGATGCCCATACTTATTTGTAGTTTATTAATGCAAAGAAAAAGGAATGCTTATTTCCACCCTACAGCGCCTTACAAACAGCTCAACTGGCTTTATAATGTGCTACAAACTCTTGGACTTCCTGCTGCAACTAAGTGCTTCCCTGCTGCAGAATTTTACTTTAATGCCCAGATCAAACACTTCCTGGCCATAAAACAAATTCTTTTTGACATTATATATGTTTTATATTCCCATACATAATTGCCTATACTGACTACTCAGGCTGAGAACTAATAGAGAACTGAAAAAGCTTAGTTGATACAGTCATATTGTAGCAATTTTCTTAGTCTTTTTCATCATTTATTTACTGTAAACAAAAAAGCCGATTAATCCCTCTCATGGCTAAGTAATATATTTCATACCTCAGAATCATATTTATCAGAATTATACTAACTGCTTTACTATTACCAGTACAGATTTATCAGCATTTAATTGAGCACTTCCAGCAGTTCACACAAAGCTTTACTCATGGGTAGTTTGTGTGGGGTTTTTTTAATGGCACATTTCACTGCTGCAGGCCTTTTTTTAAACAACAGCCTTTTTGTTATTATCTATTACTGAATCAACTTGATGAATTAGAACTTTCTGTTGATGTAGATCTAGATTGTATTTTATAAATTCATCTTCACCTGTTGCATTCATATTTGCATTAACAAATATATTTATCTGGCTTTCTACATGGAGGTACTGTTGCTTGCAGCACTGTCTTATCAATTACAAACAAAGCTAAGCCAGCTCATCAAAACACTCCAACATTATTAGAAAGCCATGGCATAGTCCTTGTTAGTGAATATTATTCCTTGTAAAGATATCTACTCTTTGCATTCAAGTGCCAGCCAAAGAAAATTCCTTCAGTCACCACCTACCACTGCTTGCTTCTCCAACCCAAGATGAAGTACCCATATGAATTCTGCTGGCACTACATCTGCGTCTTTCTACAAAAGTCTGCACAACAACAGAATTAAGCAAGGTAGAATTTAGCTTCTAGGTCCCTGTGTTGGGCTTAGCTCCTCAGTTATCACATAAGCCTTCAAAACCTGAAATAAAAGTTGCTCAAACAACTTCCTTGCTTAGGGCTCAGTTTCAATACTCTGCCTTCCTGTTCCTATGATTTGTGCCAAAGGACAGTGTGGACCTTACCAATGTGATACTGTATGTCTAAAAAACTACTACACTTTACCCCCCCGCTACATGGCAAAACTACTCTAACACAGCAAAATAAGACCTAGTTCATTTTCTGCCCTTAAACTGCAATCATTGTAAATTTATTTTAGAAGTTGTTAATATCACTTTAAAATACAGTCCAGTCAGAGCTTGACTTGCAATAATATTGACTTTGAATCTCTTCCTCTTTTCTGCATACAAAATTAGTCATTAGAGCCATTTGCAAAATCACATAAGCACATTTATTCACCATCCCAGCTAGCAGTTGGTAACAAAGGCAGGGCAAACTCAAATATCACGCTCAACGTTTAGAATTTTCTTTATGTTGAACAACTACCATATGACCTTTTACTTGCTGAGGAACTCTGGTTCAGGAGTTTAAATATGATACAGTAACTCCCATCTAACACTTCTCTAAGGACCTAGCAACTGCTTATCATTAGTGCCAAGCATCTAAGAAAGCGCCCTTTACTGTCTTTCTATAGATTTATCAAATGGCATTTGATTAAAACAGACATTTCAGAGATTGTTTAAGTAGGAAAATTCTCATTTATTTTTAATTAAAACCTCTTTTGTAGTAGTATACTTTCTAGTGTTTCTTATAATGAAAATCATATGTATTGTAATAATGCAGGGCTTTCCTCTTTTAGAGGCTATAACTTGGGAATAAGGTAGGAGCCAACAACCCAAATTTGCAGCGCGGTGTCAAATGATGTCCTAGATACTGTCAACTTCTATTTTCTGGTAACAAGTTTGATACTAATAATTTCACCTTGTGTGTGAACTCATTATCTGTGCCTCAAATATTCTTCATGGCAAATGTCTGCCAAGTTTTTTTTATTCGTTTTCACTGTTTCTGCAGAGTTGTGTAATCACTGAATTCTACTGGAATTTTAATATCTAGTTGCTACTAGCTTTAACAAACGCCTACATTTTAGAATAGAGCCTCAAGCCTAATGACCTTCAAGCTGGAAAGATTATGGCAAATCTTCAAAAGCAAAAAGACAATCTAAACTTCCTTCAGGATGTTTCTACAAGAGAAATGGAGAGCTTCAAGTTTAATAGAAGTTTTCTATAATAAAGGAAGGAATTGCTCCTAAATAGAGCTCTCACAAAAGCATAAATTAGCGGTTCTATTCAACTTGGCTCTGAATGCATTGCATACAAACAGCATAAAAAGTTATTCTTTGTCAATGTGATTAAAAAGAATATTTTAGGCATTTCATACTGCAACCTTACCGTCTCGCCTGTTGAGCTTTGCAAAGCTGGGACTGTGAGTAGTGAAGAGCTCAGAGGAACTGGTAAGGGCTGTTGAAGGTAAGGGAGATACCAATGCATCATCACAATTATCTAAAAGAAAAGGCAAAAAAACAAAACATAGAGGTCATCATATGAGCAACAAATATACCAGCTTGTGCTATCTCGACATGGTGTTTGTTTCTACTTAGTACACAGACACCGGAGAAAGAGCACACTTGTGCTTGAACTCACATGCAAGACTGAAATTAACCCTCCAGAATGACAGTCTGGTGGGATGGCAACTGGATGGGAGCTGTTTTTAACATCATCAAATACTTGAGAAGCTGGAAAATGTTTTCCTTTCAGCGAATGAAACTTGATGATCTACCCTCCAGTAAAAGAGAGTAATGACTCTTCTTGCAAAAGCCACTGGAAGAGTGTAGTAACGCCCTGGCAGAGTTAGAGATCACCCCAACTGTTGTGTTCAGTAGTCTCTCCACAGAGCAGATACACAATGTAGGAGTTACAACTTCATACTTCTGTACAGTAGTGACACACAGGCATATGCCACCTGGCCTTCTGCCACATATAAAAGCAAGTCCTGTGCTTCACAAGAGTCCTATGCTGCATCGTGATTACAAAACCTGAACACTTCCTTCGTTTCTTCCACAAACTCATACACATGCCTAGATTAGTTTTGTTTGCTCAGATGAGTAGTCTGCTACGTCTTTCTCCTCTTGCTTTCACATCCTCATATAGGCTAACACTCAAGTTGAATTTTTGAGCCCATAATGTTTGAATAAGGATGGAATTAGGTAAAGTAAGTTTGCTCATTACAATGCTGTCACATACACACTCAAGAACATAGTGCAGGGTTTCAGTAGGCAATAATAATAATAAAAACCTCTCATTTTTAATTGAATCTCCCATGGAGCAAACATGGATCTAATTACTGGAAAAGTCCTGCAGGTTAGCAGGATCTCAGGCACCACAGTGATCTCGCACTCACAGAGTAAATTCACAATTTGCAAGGATGGTGGTTGGGGAGGAAGTAATGCATTAATGATATTTCAGGCTAGAAAAGACAAGCAATAAAAGCAAAAATTGCTTTATAGTTATGACAGCAATTTTAGACTGTTCCAAATCTGGGTGATACCTTTCACATAATGAGCCAGATTACATTAAAATATTTCTCATCTCTTTCTACAGTGACTCTCTAAGAACAGCCCAGATACTTTTGTAATCAAAATCCATCTCTATATGAAAAAAAACAGTGTCATCAATATAATTCATATCAGTGCATTGACCGATGGACCTCAAAAAGCAAACTTAAGTACAAAATCCTTTCTGTCTCTTTGGTTACCATCAGCAAAAAGACCTAACAAGATCTGCAAGTTAGACAAATTAAGGCCAAGTATGCCACTGATGTTTTGAACATGAGATAATTAGCCAACAAAACAAGTTACCAAGGTCCTGAACAGATTCCTCATCACTTACAGCCTTTGAGTCTCAAAGAGAATTTCTGACTGCAATGCAGAAAGGTCTGTGGACTGCCGTGCACCCTGGTACGGCATGAGGTCAAGCCTAAATTGTTCTGTCTGGACTTAAAAAAAAAAACCAAAAAAAACCCAAACCACAAACAACAAAACACACCTGTAAATTAAAATGAGGCTCTTAAATTCACTGGCAGTTGTGACCTGAACAGTGATTTAAACAAAGATCTCAAATGGCAAGTACACTGGGGCGCCAAACTCACCCAAACTTTTGCATTCTATAAAACCCAGTGGAAGGATTGGGAACTTCTCAAAAGGACGTTCAAGGTCTTAGCAACAGATCTACAGGACTATTCAGCAACACTTAAAACCTGAAGCTGAAAATAACTGAATGCAGAGATTTCAATTTAAATAGTGTCTAGATTGCTGGCTCTCTTCAGTTCCTTGGGGTTGCTCCCAGACCACAAGAGAACTCCACACATCAGCCTGTGATCCACAAGCTGTCCGTGACAAGAGTCACAGTGACAACCTCTGGGTTCTCACTGTTCCCCGAGGGTATGATCGGATACCTACAGGACACCAAGTGTCTCAGCACAGCAGCAAGTGTAAACCATTTCAGAACAATGCATTTAAGGTTTTGCCTGGGATCTCTGGAGGCTCCAGCTTGGGAAGTGACAATTAGCTCTTCTAACTACCAGGTGCTTTGTTTGCTACATTTCCACATCCTTTGTGTCTGTCCCCAGACACACTCACCTGGATCTCTGCTGCTACAGCATTACAACATCATTTTCACACAAAATTCTAGGATTCTTATTTAGTTTTTCTCTGGAAAAAAACCAACCAACCAACCAAAAAACCCCAAACCTAAAACAACAGAAAACTCCACTACTGCCAGGAATCCTTCCCTGAATTCATATCCAACTATAAAAACATGTAATTATAAGGCTTCAGGATTTAGGACAGTATTAACAATTTGAAGATAGTTCTAAGAACACCAGGACCAGTACAGTCCAACTTCCAATAGATCAGTGTGTAACTATTGATTTAGAATGCAAGCAGGAATTTCCTCCAAGTTTAGTTTTGAATGGATACTCTAACAAGATGCAAGGTCACTCTTCTGCTCTTCTCTCAGTCAAAACTAGCCTTGCAACATCGGAGGTTGCACCGGACAGCTCTACATGCACAGACCTACAATGCAGGACATGGCACAGCTTTTACATGCCAAATGAAATTTCAAAGTACAGTATAGTAGAGTGCTTGGGATGCATCAGTCAATTTGTACATGCACAACAATCCAGATCGTATACAGAATAGCTCCTATGCATCCCTTGTCAGTGACACTACACATACGAACTCTACAGATTTGAGATTGATATCTCTTTGTAAATCTTAGCTGAAATTGGCCACAGGGTTCAAAAAGGCACAATGTGCACATGCAGTGAGGATCATCCCATAGGCCCTGCTTCCATGAGAAGGCAGAATTGAAAAACAAACCAACCAACCACCCAACACACTCCTCTCAATATTACCAAACTCTCTAAGAAAGTATGTTAATATCATGTTTCCTGTTGTGATGGCTGCAGACAAGAAAAAGATTAAAAGTTTTGTGCTTATGCAAGGTCAGAGAACACCCATGGTAAAACCAAAAGCAAAGCCAATGTATCCTGATTCCCATCATATAATCCCAGTGCACACATTTCAAGATACTTCATCTCCCTCACATGGTGTGACAGAAATAGACCTTTATTCCAGGTGCTCCCATATTTCTAATTTCTGACCCTACTCCTTTTGCTTTGGCAGTTTGCCTGTCAGAACAAGAACTTTGTTTCTTTGAGTCAACTGCATTATATGTCTATTAAAAACATTGTTTCTAACAAAGAAAAAACTACACTACGGAATCACTTAAAACATCTGGGTACTCACAAAAAGCATTTACTAGCCAGATGTTTTCTCCTATGTTTCCTTGCTGACCAGACAATTAGCAAAAAAAAAAACCCCACCAAACCATGAAAAAGAGTGTCTAAATGTACCTATAAGCCATCTTCATGCAAATCACATAAAAATACAGATGTTGACTAGCATTTGAGAAATAGGTGCTGACCTTGACTATGCAGACTTCTGAGAAACAGGCAATTATGGATAGCATTTACAGTGTCATGCATATAATTAGAACTGGCATCAGCAATCTTGCTTCTGAAATGAAGAAAAATATTCACCTGTATCAACTTGATTTTTTCTGATTTTTATTTACTTTTGATTTTTAGAAAATAATGATAAATTAGGAAAAAAACACATGAGAAACTCACCAACCTATTATGAAGTACTTTGGTTTATTGGTTTTGATTCCTTTCTTGTAGCTGTCATTGCCATCCAGGTAAAAACAAGGAAATCTTCTCTCCCCCTTTCCCATGTATTTTAATTTTGTCTGAAATAATTTCTTTTAAAACAGAAATACAAATGTTATTCGTTCAAAAGCACCCAAGTGAGATTTAGACTATAAAACTCTTGGGCTCCTTTGAAACATGCCAGTTAATACCAGCTTTAGCTAATAGTCCATAAAACAGTGAACTTCAGAATATACATTTTGCCCAAATATCTGATCAAGCTTTATGTTTCGTGAAGGCCTTCAACACCTGTGACAAGTATGAAAAAAAAAAAAACCTGAAAAAAATGTGTCCAAGTCCAGAGAGACAGGATTTCAAATGCTTCTGAAGCACAGCCATCTTCTGAAACACAGCTAACATATTACCAAAATTGAGTTTGCATAGAAATCAGATTCAGCCCAACTTTACTAATTCTTCTAGTACATGTTTTACATCATTGTTGGTAGGCATGACATGATCCGGTTTATAACTTTCTTCAAGCCTGAGATAACATTCAGCAGCAGCAACTGATAAAAATTTAGAAAGTTTCCGATTAATGGACACTGAGGACATTCAGAAAGCCATAAACCCCCCAACTCCATTGTAAGCACACTAATGTTTCTTTCACCTTGTCCTTTGAAGAGGATCAATCCTTGGAAGGCAGGCAGGGTCGTTACCAGCGGTGACTGAGATGTGTTAAGAAACCTGTCCTGCCGCTATTTCCCTTGTGTGCTTGAAGAGTCAGTGGGACAAAACACATTGATTTGCACTTGTGAAGGCCATCCAGAACGGTCACTAACATTTCTTTAATGAAAGCTTTGATGAAGAGGACACGATCAGTGAAAGATCACCCATCCCAGGGCTCCATAGATTTCCCATACATCAGATTTGAACGGCTTTTAGTAGCGCTGTACCCTCATAGAGACAAATGTGCAGAAAATCTTTGACTGTAAAGCTCGTATTACTTCTACATTGTAGTATATCGTTATTATTGGTATAAGTAGTACCGTACTTACGCCAACGACCTCATATCCCCGCAAATGGAAAGTATTTGACAAGCCACAGTAAGACTGTGGTCTATGCTGCAGCTTCTCTATTAGCAACCATAAGCATCATGAAATAGTTATAAAAACTGCAAGACAGCAGTACCCAGAGTTGGAACATGGGGCTAGTATCACTCAGCAATGCAACTGAAGGAAGAGTAGGGAACAGGACCCAGCATGCAAGCTATTAACAGAGCAAAAATTGCCTCCTCTTTGCAAAATATACAGATTGAAGAAGATGAAAAAGAAGAGAAAATTATAACCCAGAAACTGGTGTGGGTACGTCTCACAATGGAGTTGAAAAGACGAATTCAGAAGAGGATAAGTGACATGCCTCCTGCATCATCCCACAGTAATAAAAGGCTTTTTAAGGGAAGATAACTGCCTCCTGTAGGTGCTCTTCAAGTACACAGGGCCTGGCATGTCAGCAGAGCTCCCAGATTAGACCTCACTCGTACTTCTCTGCTGAACCAAAGAAAAGTTGTGCAATGAGGGCAGGAGTGCTTATGAGCAGCTGTGCAAACCCTCGCCTGAACCACAAGCCCCGAGGTCCAGAGGTAGTTTAACAAGAGCTTCACAGAATCACACAGACCTTTTGTCCACAGCTTGCTATTTAAATACAGATGTATCTATTTTATAGTAAACATGACGGAGATTTCGGGGTAAATCAAAGGCCTTATAGCTTCCTCTTGGAGGCCTCGTTTGGAACTTAAAGGTATTCTATTTAAGTGGGACTTTTGTTGCCAAGATATAATTTTATTCATTATTAAAATACCAGCAGAGTTACAGATGGTGCTGAAGTTAAATTGTGTGCATCATTTTGATTGCAATTGTAAATTGTCTCCGTACTGGGATTTGAAGTTGAAAAGATTCACTGGTATTTATAGGCTAGATAAAATTCCTCTTAGCGTTACCCACTTAATGGCATACTTTGTTTTAAAGACGTAAACCATGCATTTTGTACCATGCCTTTAACAGTGCTCAGGAGTGACAGCTGATGCCTTCCACTTCATCTGTTTTTCTCCTGCCTTCTGTAGCTACAATCCTCCTTTGTAAAGAGAAGAAATAAATTTTTGGACTTACTGTGGAAATTAACCTTCCACCTTTACAGTCCAATGAGGTGCATGTGTATAGGAGAAGGAGGAGCTTCTGTGAGGGGAAAAATAAAATACTTACAAAAGACACAGGAAACACAGTAACAGAGAGCATGGCTACAGATTTGGAAAAGATTGAGAGAGTATTTCTGTATCAAGAGTCCCTACACAAAGCATCTCACCAGGACTACCACATATTACTAGGTTCTACTACTACCATGAATATCTTAGTAAGTGATTCTTGGAAAGATTGGGGGGGGGGGGGGGGGGGGGAAGGGGGGGCGGGGAGACGACACATCACAAACACACCAAAAAAACCAAAACTGTTTTTCTGTAAAGAGAAATTCCTTTTTTCCTTTTTTTTTTCCTAAAGACTGGCTACACTCACATGCACAGCTGTGAACTCCATCTGTTAGCTGAAAGGCATGGCATGTTTTTCAAGATATAAGGCACTAGAGAAAGTACTTAACAACACAAAAACGTTCCTTTTTCTTTCCTTGCTATACTGCAAGTAAACATCAATAGTTAAGCTAATCATGAACTCTTCCTAAATGACTGTAAATTACATAAGTGTTCTTTCATATGTCTGTAAACATTGACATAAAAGTATTACTCACTCAGTGCATTTATAGAGCATCCTTTTATTATACAGTCCACACATGTAACCTTCTCTCACACAAAGTGGTCAAGCCCGAATTTGAATAATGCAAGGGGCTCCCAGAAAAAACTCTGATTCAATCGTGGGTCTTATTTTTTTTATCAAAACAAGTGTGTCTGCTATGTAACTCCTACTCACGACAATGAAGAAAGAATCGAATTTGGGGAACAAAGCAATCATGTGACTCTTAGGCTTACGAAGCCAAAATGTTAATTTCAAATAACCATCAATGCAGCTCCAGTAAACTAATACACACAAGCAATACTTGTTTCAAGAGGGTCAAAGAACATCAGACAAAGCCACAGCCAATTACCAACAAAAATTAAAGAAAAATGGTCTTAAATATAAGGAACAAATGTTCTCCGATTTGGGCTTTGTCACAGTCCATGCCATTTAGGAGAGTCATAATGTCTGCATCTACAAAATGAAGGTACTTGTCACTTTATCTTATATTATATGATCTCCGTTAGGTCACAGACTTTTTTTTAGGACAGGAATGAGCTGTTGCCAATGAACAGCAGATCTGTCACAGAAATCCATTGAATGAGAAGATAGTCTGAGATTTCAACAATTACTGAAATCTTTGTTATTTGTATATGGAAAAGAAAAATGACCACATCAAAAATATGCGATGGCTCAGCTTGTCAACATTTATATTCCAATCAACAAACCTGCAAAAGCGTATCATTGTCCAAAGCTGTGATTTACTTTCAGCAGGTGTAACAGCAGTTGTCAGGGGTTCTTACTACCTTCTACTCAGAATATAATGCTACCCATGCCTATTTGCCTTTTCCTTCCACATTTGTGAGATCCTGCTAATTTAAGAGTGCTCTGATCTTCGACCTGCGATCAGAAAGCTACAAAGCTGACCCAGCGGACAGAACAGGTTTTATAACTGAAGTTTGCCCTTTTGACATGTAACAGACTTTAGTGGACAGACGGTGTAAATCCCTTCAATCCACGGCAGAGCAATATATCCAGAGATTGCCTTTCAGTGCAGGAAAACACAAGCAAGTGATTTTGTGAGCACAGGGCAGTTTTTGCTATGTT
Organism: Astur gentilis; assembly: GCF_929443795.1. Lineage (NCBI taxonomy): Eukaryota > Metazoa > Chordata > Aves > Accipitriformes > Accipitridae > Astur > Astur gentilis. The sequence goes on from NC_064880.1 coordinate 40,022,464, forward strand.
ATGAAAAATACAATCCAAGAACAACATAGAGGCTCCTTGCTATGGCCACACAGCATCATCACAGGCATCCTTTTCATCCTGGCCTACATAAGACTCATCACTTGTGCATTTCAAACAAAGATTCCAGAGATCAAGACTGTCTTTTAAAGTTTCAGAAGTTTTAGCAGCGCTCACAAAAAACATAAACTTGATGTCCTTCAAAAGCATCAGACTTTGCTACAAGCATGCCCTGTTCACCAGAGGTCATCACCAAAGGAGGAATTCAAGACTCCATCAATTAAACCATGGATTCCAAAAAACAGAACAGCATTTGCCTTAAAATATTGTAATACATACAATTAAAACAACACTGAATTTGCAGGAAAAAAAGTGTTCATGTATCTGCACCCATCAGCAAGGCTGCCAGGCTGATTATTAGAAGAAAAACACAAGAATGAGCAGAGGCAGCTGGACTGAATTCAGTATAGGCATTCACCAACATAAAATTAAAAAGCAGAGGGGGTAAGGCAGATTTTCCACTGATGTTACTCAGTGTTAAAATTGTTCAGGAATTCATTGTTGAAGCAGTTTTTCCAAGTTGTCTAAATACAATTTTTTAAATGGGAATATAAATAACCGTTTCAATGTGAATAAGGTTTATTAGGAAAAAACAAAAAACAACAAACCAAACCAGAAAAAAAATAAAGAAAAGCTTTCTGTGCAGCAGCAGATAGGTTACCACGCTGACAGGAACATGAAAACCAATTCGGGAAACAAAAGAGCTTTATTTGCAGGGGTGGGAGGAGTTGAGCATCTCAGGTAACTGACATGACTGGGGAAAAAGAAAACCTTTTTCTAGTCCAATTTGGAAAAAGAATAGCTTCAGCAATCTAAGTAGAGCCATGCCACCTTCTACCACCCGACATTCAGGCCAATGAGACAGAAATATAGTTCTGACTCCTTCTCCAAATTAGATGAGTCTTTCACACAGATAAACATCTGTGCTATTCCCCACACCTTGAGTGACCTTCAAATTCAGCATGCTTGCAGCAGCACTGCTGCAAACTTCAGTGGAGCATCTCAACACCAACTGCCTATCACCATCACACGTGACCACAAACACATAAGCTCAGACCCTTAAATAAGGACTCCTTTTACCTTACTCTGCCTTTGTTGAGGCTCACAGTGTTAGTAGAGGTACCTTAGAGAACAAAAACAAGAATCCAATTCCCACGTTGGGTTTCCTTTTAAGGATTCATTCTTGACGCCAATTTCCGTGAGTTCAGGGATGAATGTAAAAAGAGAAGTTAAGGAATAATTAGCCCTTTATAAATTCTTGTCTCCTTCTGTTTCCCCAGCTCAATACTATGGTTCACATACTCTTAGTTTCTTTGCAGTACTACAGTTTCCCTGCACCTTGGAGCAAGACCCAGGAGTATCTGCATCAGTGTGATGCCCCATTCCCATTCTCTCTCTTTTTAACCCAACCACTGCTTCAGAAGGGCAATGAAGTTGGGCAACCTCCATCTCGTGGGAAAGTCAATCAGGCCTCAGCCTTCTTCTCAAATGAGATTTTTCTGCTCTGGTTTTCCTATGGACCTCTAATCAAAAAGGACTCACTTTTAGAGGCAGTCATTGCAAAGACTTTCAGACAATACCATATCTTTGGTAAGGTTATTTCATGCACATCTAAATTTGCAGCTGCTATCTCTAAGCAAACAGCAGAAGCAGCTAGAAAGGTGTGGAATGCTGATGAATTTCACAGGCATACCCAGCTAACAATACACAGCAATTTAAAAGCCATCAATAACCAAGAGGTTGTCCCTTGAATTTTCAAATCAATCAGGGTCAAATGAATTCAATTTTTATTTTTCCTTTGAACCTTCGGTGAACTCATAGATAAAACTGATTAAAGGGGGAAAAAATACACAGCATGGGGTTCACTAAATATTTTCTGTTTGGAAGAGAACCTCTTCAAATTGTGTAACATGCAAGATGGCATACTGAAAAGCAATTATAACTCTGAGAATTTTAGTGCATCCCATAAGGCTGAGAGAATGTTCAATTTGCAGGCTGTGAGCAAGGATTAACAGAGATGAAGGTAGTAGTAAATGCCCATGTACCATTGCATTTAAATGTAATGTCATTTCAAGGGATGATAAGTAATCATTTCATGTCTCAATAACCTCCAACAAAACCCCTTATTTAGCCCCAAAACACCAATTTTTAAGACTCTTCTATGCAAGTTAATGATTTAGATGAGGGACTGGACTGAAAAAAAAGTTAAAAATTCCCATTCTTAAGCAAGGTGAATGCAGCTTTAATGTCAGTTTAGAGATGAAAATTTTCTGCCAGGCATTTCTTAGGGCAGCGTGTTCTCTCCATCAGTCACAGTGTCATTTTTAGTGCCACAGGAGAAAAGAAACCTATAGATCTCTTAGATCAAACCTCTTGTCAAATAAGCAAGAGACTTTTTACACAAATTTTGATTTTTCTCTTTAACTAACCATGATTATTTTGGGAATCAGTATTGAGATCCTCATGCTGTAGTCTTTGCTACAATCTTAGGCTATATTAGGCTCCAATCGCATGCTCTGAACAAGATCCATGGCACTAATTGTTCATGGTCCTCAGCCTTCACATCACTACAGTTCTGGCTCACGACTTTAGACTCACATCAGCATCTCTGTCATTTAATTTTCTTGTAAGTGGGAGGTATCTCCTCACCCTCTGAGAAACTTTCATGACTCACTGACGTTACACAAGTACACTAGACAATGTTAGCACATGCAAGGACAGAGGACTCCCCAGCAAGCAGTCAGAAGTCTGGGGCGCACCATGAGGGTGATGGCAGCATCAACTTTCCCAGTGATGCCCTATTCGTCAACCTCAAATACAATCCTAGAGCTGTTAGGAAGGATGGGCTTGTGGTCCACATACTGAACTGGTAAAGATGTTTTTAATTACCAGTTCAGTCGCAGAACTATTGAGGATTTGAGCCTTGCTGATGTCAGTTTTTTAAATGTATTATTTCCTGTCTTTATTGGCCAGGACAGCAACAGTTTAAGGAAAAGGCATTTCTCACTCTCATAGCAAGCAAGGGTGAGAGCTATGCAGCCACTTGAGGGTACAGAGGACAAGCTGAGGACTGTGGATGAAAATGCAGAGCTACTCAGGACCCAGAGGGACTACCAAAACCTGAACTTTATTTGCATGCAGAAACAGTATCCTTCTCCATCAATACAGAAGAAGCTTTAGAGAACAGATATGCCCCAAAAGGTCCATTAAGAATGGATAATATCTATATTATCTATTATTAACAGATTCAGCATACATGTTCCCTTCATCCACATTGGTGATGCTTTTTAATTCACTATCCAGGAAAACTGGTATGAGCCCTGGAATACCTTTGACAATCCCAAAGTATGAGATTTTTTCCTTAGTGGAAATCTCAGAAGCCAGCTAGAGTGGTAGTGTCAAGGCCACACTTGTCACACCTGGTTAGTGGCTCACTTCCCAGTCCTGTTCAAAATCAACTACAAGTTTTACATGGAAAGATACAGACTTGATACAAACATACCTGCTAATTATCATTATAATTTGAACCCACCTAGTGTTTCTGTATCAAAGATTTTCAAAGAGACAAATCGCCAGTAGATCTCTTGGTTTTAACACAGAATACAGGAGGACTGGAGGGTGCATGAAAACGCTCTCATAACCTATGCAAGTGCAGTATAATAGAAAAAGAAGGGAAAAGGACATAAACAGAACATAGCAGGACTATTCACACTAGGGTTTTGCAAAGTTTTTTCTGCAACAAGTTTACAAACATTAATAACAGAATTAAGAGGTAAAACACACTAAGGATTGCAGTGCAGTATTTCTTTCACATGGTAAATAAAACCAGGCATTCTTCATTTTAAAAAACACAGTGAAAATTCAAGCAACTGAAAAAACAAAAATGGGAAATTCAACAAGATGGCAACTTCAATTTAAAGTATTGATTAGTGTATCATTTTAAAAGCCAGCAGAACTCTAGCAGTCAGCTACCTTTTATTTTGTCTAAAGAGGCCATTTTTCATGCAACAAGGAAAAAAGTTCACCTTCTATCAGTAGTCCTCCTGGTGATGAAATTTGCATATGGAAAATAAAAACCCATGTTCCACTGCCCCCTGTCAAAAACAGTATACAAAACAGGGCCATCTTTGCAAAGTTACTGTAAGAAGCCTTTGTAAATACAACTGTCAGACATGAAACAATTTGGGTAATAATAACTTTATTTTCAGATATGACAAACAGAAAACTCCCCCTAATTGCTTGTCACTTTATTTAGACAGATCCTACTCCTTCAATGCTGAATGACTAGCTCAAATGCTTTCACATATAATTATGGCTCAATCCAGGCATGCTTCCTTAAAAACAAAGAAACTGTATATATTAGGGTAATAGTCTTTTAAACGCAGAGGAAAGCTCAGCTGTGTATTTTCTTACTCGCTTTAAACCAAATTCAGATCCTGCTTAGATTTCTGCTGGTTCACATCCCATTTTAATACACAAACTCCCACAGGTCTTATCTCTTCAACAAAGCAATTAATAAAGCGTGGCTCAAGCCATTAAAGGTTTGTTTTATGCTCCTCTCAGTCCCTTGAGATAAATAGGAATTGATGTTTATTTTGAGCCTTTTGAAATCTGAATCATTTCTGCAAAGTCCTGCAGCCCTGAAACTAAAATCTAATTACCTGCAAGTGTTTGCAGATATAAGTATACATTCAAACTCAGTCCCCTATGTGGCAAGCTTTTTAAAGATCAAAGAGTTACCTCTAGCCTTGAGGCTCCTCGTTTGAAAATGCACGTTAACATTTAATGGTGTCACACACCAAAGCCTTGCACATTGCTTTGAAACCATACCCCTCAATGGTGGAAGTGGCTTTCTTCGCTGCTAGCATTAATCAAAGGGACCAGGAATATATCTTCAGAAGATCCATGGCCAAGGCCTCCACCTCAAGAAATACAAAGCCCAGTCGTCTCGCAAGTGGTTATTTGCGGCATCCTAACTCAGTACATCAGCCCTATGAAGAGGCATGAGAGATCTGATCCCTTCAATTTTGCCCTGGAGAAGTCCACTATCAGCTGTTATTCCTTTTCTTGCCATTGAACAGAATCATTCATGGAACTCAGAATCAAAGAATGGTTGTAGTTGGGAGGAATCCTGCAGGTCATCTTGTCCAGTCCTGTGCCCCACCTCCTATGGCAGATTTCCCAGGACCATGTCCAGACTCACGCTGGTGCTGGTAAGGCTTTTCCCTAACCCTTGGGGCAGAGAAGCAAGGTCCACCTTGTAGATTTATTAAATCTATCTTATCTTACAATAAAACATGGCGTTCAGGAATAAAGCAGCTCTTACAGGGTCCTGATGAGCTGTAGCCTGGAGAAACTCTATGAAAAGCTACCTTCTGTGTCCTACTAAGCTGAATGGAAGTGAGAGAGCTTCAGATAAATTTTGAGATGTTATTGTCATATTAAAATTTTATTCTGTCCTGGAGAATTAATTTTTGTTTATATGATAATGCAGAGCATTAAATTAAAGAGATGATGATATGGAATTTGTCACATGTCTTTGGGAAAGGGTTAAGGAGGACAGATCATTTTCTTCTCTTCATCTGTATTCTTCCTACTTGTTTTCCTATTTTATTGGGGGGAAAAAAATTAGTTCCAAATCAGCATGCTATGTAATTGCTTATATTTATGTGTTTATTTGGGTAGGGTTGTTCATTAGAGATACATCTAAAACATAGAAAGATTCAGGAATATGCTTGAACAACAATAGGGGGGATATAATTTTGGTTTTTAACCTTTTTTTCACAATTTTGAAAGTCCCCGAGAAGAGAAACCTGTCAAAGTTAATTCTAAGGTATATTTCTGTTACACTCATTTTTAACTGTATGAATCCTGTGTTACCCAAAAGATGCTGAGGTTGGGTCACATATTATTAGTGACCATACAAGATATCACACTGGCTTTTGCTACTTTTCAAATTGCTCCTTTCACCTAGGTAGGTAATAAAAAGAATAATGAGAGAAAGTGGTCAAGCCCCTCCCAGCAAACCAATGAAGCTCCAGAAGGACCTGAGCAGTCCCTGTCACACATTCATCCCTGGAAGGTTAAGTGGATTTTGATGAAGCCATCAGCTTCAGCCACAAAAAGTTTGAGCCAATGCCAAATGAGGTCAAAGGGATTTTTTTTCCCCTCCATTAGCTTCAATGGGCTCTGAATAAAACCCAGCGGGCTCAAGCATGCCTACTAATTGTAAAGGGAATTAGAATCCCAGTAAATCATTCCGACTATGGACACTTGAAGCCAAAATGACAAAAGGAAATTACATGATCCCTTGCATATCACTGTATGAACCACTGAATTCATGCCAAAACTGTGATAATGTTGTCCCAGAATTCAGGAATACCACCTCAGGCAATGTGAACCAGTACCTAGTACACCAGATTAATTCCTGTCCCCTTGAATTCTACAGGATTAATTCCTCATAAATCTAAGGGACTTTTTATGTACTCACATCAAACCCCCTAAATAGCCTCTCTCACTCTCAAAGGTAATCTACTTTTCACAGAAAGATTTCAAAAGTTCATGTCTATTGGTATAAAGCAGAGACTGATTCAAAGGCCATGACACTATATCTCTTATGAATAAAAAGTATCAAGTGAGAAAGGTTTATAAGGCCATATATAATCTTGTTTTTTAAATAAAGCTAGGCCAGTTTGCTAACCAAATTCACAGCACAGTGTCACACAAGCTGTTGCCATACAGCATTTCACATTGAACCATTCTTTAAATGTTGGTCGCCAAAACAATGCTAGTCAGCATTTTTTTTAATTATTAATTGGAGGATGCCCATAGCATTTTGTCATTGCCCTGGCTAATGCTTAGATATGATCAGAGTCACCTTATTTCATTTTTGTTTCTTGTCTGCACAAGTGTTTTCAGAAGAAGTCCATGTCCCTGTGGCATTCACAGATACTCTCTGCAGACAGTTGTCCTAGCAGGACTACACATAGCAATGTCTGTGGGTAGCACATATGAAATCATGCCAAGCCTAGTTAAATGAACTGAAGCAAGTACAAGCTGCTTTATTATTCAAGTAACACACAGCAGTCCTAAGTGAAGTAGGGACCATGAGGGGTAGGAAACACATACAGCAACAGGCCACTTTGGAATGCTGGTTTATGTAACACAAAGCATGCCTTACCTTTCTCTGGCAGGGCATATACTTTATCTCCACATTGCAAACACGGAAATGTGTCAGGAGACAAGGTCACACAGAAATCCTTTGGGATAAGCGGGAACTGACCTGACCTCCAGAGCCCCCTCACACCAAGCAGCTCTGCTCCCATTACTCCTTTTTCTTGTTCTCGTGGAACCACAAGAACAAGTCATTTGACACTCATCAGATGCATCAAAAGTGCTAGAACTGAGTCTGAGAAAAGGATGGGGAAACTAAATGAGAAAATTAAGAATACAGGCATTAGAAGAGTTGAACAGTACAAATACAATGAGAAGAGGACAAGCCAGAACAGTTATAATGTTTCACATTTAAAAGAGCTCAGATCTGTTAGTATAGTATTTGGATGAAGCAAAATGGAGTGCTATGAGGATGGTAGAGTAGAAGCTAATTTAGGTACATGTCTGGAGCGTAGGTTGATTAGGTCATTCACAGCCTGAAGCTTTCTGGCCATAACAAAACCTCTTCCAAACCATCCCTGCTGTGTCTCGCTTCTGTTTATTTGACTAGTTCTGTTCAAGGTCCAGATTTGGCAGAGCCTCTGTTCCCCCCAATGTGCATTTCATTTCCAACCATCTGCTGAAGACTCAGAGCCTCCTCTCTGAAATTTGAAAGATTTAATGACAATTAGCTTGAAAATACTTTTTAATTTTATTAACAGATTGTAGAATCAAGAAAATTCACAGGGGAAAAATGAATTAAATAGCCCTGCCTTTCCCCATCACTAGGCCTGCCTACCAAGCAGTACGTTCAAGGCACACGTGGGTAGCTGCAAAGTGCTTTGAATTCAGAGCTACGACATTAATCCGGTAAGAGCAATCATGATGCCCAACTTCTGCTATTATATAACTTTACTGACTCAAATAAGACCTCGTGGAGATGCACTAAGCCATGTGCAAGTCATTCAACAGGATCTTGTTATTTGGTGCCAAGTCCCCTGCCGCTGGCCCAGTCTGCCAACTCCCTACCCCTTGCCCAAATATCAAATTCAATGAATATTGGAGGAAAGCATGTTCTAATGTCGCTGAGAAGTTCAAGTTAAATAAGACTTCGTCTGGAAGGTTTCATCACTACACAATAGATGTACAATATGGGACAATGCCATACTTTGAATCATTTTTACTTTTTTAAAAAAACAGGCCACTCATTAAGTTTCCTTGTTTCAAGATATCCATAAATTCATGACATTTCCATACGAGTCAAAGGTGCTTTGCTTTCATTTCTTGGAAACAGCAAGGTTTTTTATTAATTTTTTTTTAACACCCATTGCCACTGCGCACACTTTCTCTCTGCTTCATAGTAATTCATGTCACTGGCAACCTTTAATAGTACGAGTCAAGTTTCTAATGTAGTAAAACAAGGCAGACATGTAATTATGCCCTGAAAATAAAATCTTTTGTAAGTTTTAACAGCATCTCAGACATCAGTTGGATTAGTTCCACCTGTCAAAACTACAGGTGGTAAGATATGTCTCAAGAATGCCTGTTTAACTGAGGGTTCACGTCCGACTACTTACATTTCTTGCAAAGGAGAAGTTACCTCTTTTTGTACATTATGAAGCCAAAATATTTTGGTTTTTCCAGTTGGAAGAGGCATCAGTCTTTCCTTCTGCAAGCTTGTACCCAACTCTGCCTCACGGACCCAATGAAGAGGTATAGCTCCAGTTTATGGCCAGATTTATTTATGACTCATATTCCACTGTGTACTCCATATGCCCAAGCCACTGGTTCTGCACAGGACCATCCAGATCAGTCCAACTCAAGTCTGTGCTCAAAAGTAGTTTCTTCATAAAAACCATATAGGCGAGGACTCCTGAACTAGTGTTGGAGAAGAGGCAGCACTTCAGAAAACTTGGTATACAAAAATCAATCTAGAGTATTTTGGGAGGTCTGTTTACTTTCCAGCCATCTGAATTATCCCATCTGGAACCTTTAGTTTCAATGGGCTGAGGAGAGAAGTCAAAAGGTGAGTTACCTGTGTTCAAACAAAGTATATTTTTCAGAAACAAGGCACAAAGTCTTGCACGCACCCCCACTTCCCTCGAGGAAGCGTTTGTGCAGTGTCTCTTCCTGAAAGCACAACTTCATTACTTTTGGAAGCGTAGAGGGAGGAGGTTGAATTTTGGAGCTAGCGGAAAAGTAATAGCTAATAAGCCAAGCAACTGCAGCGTGAAAATATGACAGGTGCAAAATTTGCTTCTGTATTTCTACGCCAATGAGAGTATGCTTACTCATTCATAATTAAGCTTTTCACACCTTACATAGTCCAAATGGATTTCTGGCAACATTTACTATCATAACACTTCTCTTAATAGCAGAGACCTTGGTAAGGAAAAGTGCCTTTTGATCACACAAGTAGGGACTATGTCTCCAAGTCCTGCTTTCACATCTTATATTATTATTTAACCACTAGTAAACAGTTTTGGTTTTAACTTCTTCCTTTAACTAAGGAAGCTTTAACTAAATAGAATTCCACAGCTCAAAAATACCCCATAAAATATAGGTAATTTGGACAAGTGAATTAGTTTTCAAAATAAACACAGTTCTAAAATTATAAAACTTTTCCATTTCCAAGCTTGCAAATCAGTCATTCTTTCCCAATACATTCCATATTTTTTTTACATGCAATCTCAATAACACTTAGTTAAAAAAAAATATCGTTACACTTTCCTATCAACTTGGCATGTGAAACAAGATGTTCTTATCTCTCTATATTTCAACAGACTGGGTATTGAGAAAACTCTGATCAGCAACTAAGATGGAAAAGTATTCCAGTAAACTAGAAGTATCCAACACTTGTTCTAACAAACTATCTGCATTCCCCTCCTGAGGGAAGAGAGACCTGAATATGTGTGTAGTTAAATCCCGTGGATATTCTAGAAGGAATTTCCACTTGAAAAACATATTTTAAACAAATACATCCATAGAAAAATGTTTTTTGAATTTCTCATTTTAAGAGCTTACACTAGAAATCTGAATTATTTTCATGCAGCTCTGGAGTGGACCTGCCATTTACATGTTTGATGCAAGTAAAGGTTACATTTCTCATTTCTTCATCTGATTCGAACAAACTGTTAGCTCAGACCTGGAACAACCTGGCACTCCACAAAATGAAGTTTGATTTTTAAACATGACAGGTTTTCTTTTAGTGAAACTTACCAAGCAACATTATTTGCATTGCTCTTACAAGTTCTCCACGACCAGGCCATGTTTAGCTCTTACTAATTTCTTATTACTTCTTATCTTTAATACTTGCAGATGCTTGTTTCTGTTCTTGATGGCTATTAACATTTATAGTCAACAGCCTTCATCCCTTCTTTCCATTGAACTACAGCTCCCACCCACCAACCTCTGGGACCCAAAGATCATTTACATCATGTTGCCCTGAAGCTCTTTATGGTCCAGCCACACCTCAGCACGCTCTCAGGTGAGAGAGGACAGCCTGCAGAGCAGGTCCTACCCAAAAGCTCCTTCCTTCCTTCTTCCCAAAGGATCAGGGAACAGCTAGCTTCACAGTGAAAGCTTCTCAGACAAGCTGAAGCCTCCGCAAGCCTGAAGAAAGCCCTGCCACTACTGCTTCTCTCTCAACCCTTCCTCCCTTCAGGAAAGCAGCAGCGGAAGTGCTTTGCGTGGTGCTGTACAGCAACGTACCTTTGCTGCCACTGGGAATCAGCTGTCAGTGATGGAGAAGCCCACGACAAAACCACTTTCGGACCTCCTGATGTGCCTCTACGACGTGACACTGCAGTGCAGTGAGAGACCTCTCCCTCTGTGACAACATGCTCCAAGCCACTGCTCATTTGCTTTATCTTCTAGTCCTCTACTGTTTCATCCCTTGGTTTTTGCTGGACTTGCTAGAAAATGGACCATCACATAACATCCCAAGTAAGTTTGCCCTTAGGCTATTGCTTCATGATTTTGCAGATGATTTCATCAACATGCAAAGGAAGAGAATCACAGGTCTCTGATCTGCTGAACTAGATGCATCAAATGCTGTCACTTTTTTTCCACCAAGGTATTTCACTGCAGGCTTCATTTCGTTACCAATTCAAAAGACACAAATATAAATCCCAGAGGATTCATTTACACTTGGAATTAGTCCCAGCAGGCTTAGTTGTGAGTGGTATGGAAAGAAACTCTTAATAATGCATCTCACACAGTCTCACTCCATACCTAGATCTATACATTTCTGAGGCTTGAAGGGACTGTTACATTACCTTGTTTAACCTTCAGCATAACACAGGCTCTACAACTCTGCATAGCCATTCTTACACCAAACACAATAGATTGTTGTCAGATAAAGTGCTGGAAAACTTATTTGAGGTTTGGGGTGGGGTTTTTTTTGTGGTTTTTTTGTTGTTTTTTTTTTTTTTGGGGGGGGGTGGGTGTTTTTCTTTTAAGTGAGTATAGGTTTGTTGGGGGTTTTGGGGGGGGTGTTGGGGTTTTAGGGGTTTTTTTTGTTTGTTTGGGGTTTTTTTTTACAGAAAAGAGTAAATTACAAAAAAGATAAAGAAAGAACTTATAGTATTTTTTTTAAAAAATGCATGAGGAACTTTTTTTAATGTGCAATCTTGTGCTTCCTTCCTGCACTGTGAATTACTGTAATCCAACCATTATTTTCATCTCTGAACATTTGCAGGGTCAGCACTGACTATATCCAGCTCCCCAAAGGCAATTCTTAAAATGTTCCTTCCTGCACTTTTCCTGCATAAGAACTCTAACAAAGGTATTATTTAAAGATCCCTCCAAGCCACTGAATGGCATTGCTATGTAAATGAGCAAAAGTAAAGCTGTGCTGATAAGATGACAAGGAGGGGAAAAAAAGAAAAAAAAAAAAAAAAAAAAAAAAAGAACACAGGCTCCTGTGCGTGATTCGGCCCTTCACGTTTTTCATGGGAAGGGCAAACGCACATCCCTATGAAACTCATTACACCTCTTTGATACAATCTGTTTTGGTCAAGATCTCCAAACACTGACACTCCTATGTGACATTGCAGACTCTGAACTACTGCTGATAAACAACCAGGAAAAGGGGACATGAAGAAACAGATTAAGTTAAAGATTATTAAAATTAAGTTGATATTATATTTGGTTGCTATTTTAGGGAGGGGAAAAACCAAAACCAAACCCTTGGTGCTGATGATGCTACACAAAGCTAAAATTGTTAGTAAGCCACACCAGTTCTCCCCTGCCAAAGCCAGCAAGTTTTGTTCCTGAATATTGTGCAACTCTGGAAGGAGGGGGTCTAGAACCAAGCGCGGAGAGAGGTGCTATCTGCCAGCGTCAATAGAGAGGCAAGTAAAGAGGGAAACACAACGAAAAATGGGCTCCAGTTGAAGGTTGGGGTTTTTTAAAAGATGAATGACCTGACCCCCGTCACCTGAAACTCTGCTCTGACTGCAACATGCCCAGATAAGTACTTTTGCAGAGTATTATCACATTATTAACCCACAGAGCATTGGTTCTCTCCAAGTCTCACAGACCAGAGAACAAGCCCTACAGAGCCAGTCAGATAGAGGAACAGCTGCCTACAAAGCAACCTGCTTCCTTCAGAAACACTTCCACCGGGCATACAACAGATCAGAGAACTGCAGATGTGGAGTCCAGTGACAAGGGGAAGTTAAGCAAGGGTCTCAGCACTCCATGGATAGGACTGCAATATGCAGAATTTTATGGCCAACAAAATGGTCAGATAACTGCACTAGAAGTGCAACAACATCTAGATTATTTTCCCACTTCCAAAAAAAAAAAAAAGAGGGGGGGGGACCCCAACAACTTTCACTTTTAAAAAAAAGAAAATAAACATTCTCTCCCAGTGTGAAATGCATAGATCACCTGCTTTTCCTGAGTAGTATTTTTTCCCTCCGAAACCTCACCTCACTTTTCTGTGAGGAATATGACTGAGAAAGGAAATTAAGAATGCAAATTAGGAAGACTAAAACCTAATTCTTTCAAGAACTAAAGATTTTAAGCAATTAAAAAGAAAAAAAATATGACACACCAACAGAAACAAGAAAGAAACCCACATTTTAGAATATTTCAAACAACTGAAGTCTGGCTTGCCCTTTGATTCAGTGTCATCAAGCTGTAAACACCTATTCACCTGACAAAACCAGAGACTACAAACATAACCAATGAATACTCTAGGTCATTAATCTTCCCTATTTATTTCTTCTTTAATATTTCAAATAGAGATACGATGCTTCTTCACACTGAAATAGCAAGATGTGGGAGAAGGTAGCAAATTTTTAATTTTAGTACTTTTCACAGAGAACTGAAAGGATTGGGGAGGAGGGGGGGGGGGGGGCAGAAAAAAACACTGTCCAGTAACTAATTACTCATTAGACACATCCTCCACTTTATTTTATATTTTCCAAAATGCAACTCTTCATTATGATGTTTTCTTTCCATGTACCTAACTTCTGGATTTTTGAACTCAAACACATACAAATGCAACCATTCACTTTCTCTTAGCACAAAATCAATCATCCATCACTCCCAGCAAATTGCACGTAGCCTCAAGTGTTATGCAAGCCCTGTAAAACTGCCTATAGAAGCCACACAAGTTTCTGACTCTGATTTTAAATGAAAACAGTTTAAAGAGCTTTAATAACATCACAGCACCTATTTCCACTTCTACCATCCCCCGCCAAGAATCCTTCTGTAATTTTTAATTGTTCTGCTATTTCAGCTATTGTGTGTTAAAGACAAGTGCCACACAGAGGCTTAAACAAGAAATATTGCAAAAATTATTCCTGGGGAAAACAAACAAAACCCAATACAGTGGTCAAGAACTTATGTAGAGTAAATCAAGAGAGAAGATATGTCCCTGTCCTAGAAGACTCTTGCCTGTATAGCTACAACCACTTTTCTATACATTACTGTACTACTAGCAATAAAGCCTCAAGGGTAATTTTATAGCAATATCTTCCCTTTCAACCAACATAGTTTAACACAGCACAGGGAAGAAAGTAACTGGGCTTGCTTTATCAGTTTATATATTAATGTTGCACACTGAATTTAAGGATTTTTATGCTACCAATAGGAAGTGATAACAAACCAAAGAGAATTTTCAGAAGCAATAACTTACTGAATGCTTGGCCAAAGTGTGTATTCATTTATTTTTGTTTGGTTGGGTTTCTTCTAATTTTTCAGATATTAATAAGCAGTCTGGGTGCTTGAGGGAAAAGAAAAATAATGTTCTTTTGAAAAAGGTAGGTTGTAGTGGGAGGTTACCTATATTCAACCTAACCAAAGGATACGCCCGTACCAAGTGTTTTACCCAACGACCATATAGTTTTGTAACAGAAATATTATCTAGAGGTTGGTGTGAAAGAAGTATGAATGGAATTGGATGTGAAGCATCAGAAAGCAGCACAAAGGGAAAGAAAAAAGCCTACAACAATAATGAAGGACCCCATTCCCAGGGCACTGGTTCTAGCAGCAACACAGAGGAACATCTTGCTCATGCACAGCCACAGAGCCTGCACTCTGATGAGACCAGAGCATGACAGCTCATCAGCAGAAGACCGTGCATTGTTCCAGCAAGAGTATGGCAGCATATCATGCATACCTATCCTTTTCTTGTTAACCAAAAGGATGCTAGACCTCCTCCATATTCAAAATGGGGGGGGGTGGGGGGGGTGGGGAATAGACAATAGGCAGCAAGCCAGACAAAGATTTATGGAAGCTGCAGTCAGAAAAGTCCTGAGGCAAAGGACCACCCTACAAGAACTGATGACTCCCAAATACCATAAAGGACCTCTCCAGAAATAAGTTTGTCACCATTATCAAGAGTTACCTCTCAGACATGATGAGTTGTCATCAGCTGGCATCCCTTATTCTCTGCAACCATTGCACTTGGATGTGCTCACTTTGGTGCTTGCAAGTACACAGATGCGAGAACGAAATCTGTGAGTGCAGAGTATGAACACTTAAAATCAACTTGCTTAAACCTTTTGTAAATAAATATCACCTTCCCCTTTCAGAAGATCTCACTTTGATTTTTATTACACTACTTTCCCTACATGTTTAGGACTGAAAAAGACCCATTGGAAATCCTCCAAGTGCTAGGGAGAGCAATTAGCTCTTGGGAAAGATTCAGGAGAGTCTCAAGGTCCTATATCTTTCTGGAGCACAGGCATATGGTTAGCCCATACATTAAGAACAGATACCAGTTGAGTAAAGAAGAGATTTTCCCCATGCAGAAATTGGTTCTGTTCCTAAAATAAGTCTCAACTGGAGGCAAATAAGACCCATTTTCATGTGCTTTGTGGTAGCAGCTCAAAACCAGTCATTCCTAATTGCTACTTCATTGTGATTATCAATTCATGCGGGGATGATGCATAGCACATAGTAAAACATGGCACAGACCTGCCTACACAGAGCACATCATACTTACAGTACAATGGGAAAAATTGGTATTAATTGTAGAGAAGATGTCACACCCAGTTTTATTGATATTTAGATTTCAATAGGCTCAGGGAAAGTAATGCTTCAGGGAATGTGAACAAGACACAGATCATTCAGGTTCATCCCAAGAGTGTTTCAAGCAAGACTGGAAATAGAAACTGTACAGCCGCTACTATTACCAAACCATGAAGGTGTTGAAGTCCCAATGAATACAGCTCTTGAGAGAGAAACACACCTCTTTTTTCCACCATTCAAACTTCATTCAGTTCCTTGAGGCTGAGTAAGCACGTCTTGGTGAAGGATGCAATTCACGCACAAGGACAAGCTCACAGCTCACTAGACAAAAGTTCTAAGCAAAAGCCATGCATTAGTAACTAGCACATGCTAACATGCTTGGTCACTCAGCAAAATGTGTCTTATTAGCTTCAGTCTTACTATTGAGCTCACCATGACAAGGTGATCTTTGACTACAAGCTTTACTGGTTATAATCAGATTCATATATCCTGGGGTACCTTTCTGACTTGCTCTCATAAGAGAGTCCTCAAAAAGTGAACATTTGCCCTTCATTGCCCTACAAATAAGCCTATCAAAATCTCCATCTTTACTAAGTTTTCTTTCATTAGAAGGTCAGACTATCACCTTGGGAATATTTAATTTTAAGCTGAAATGTGATTGAAGAAAATTCTTGTCCAGACCAAAGCATGAGGGGGTGGGGGAAGAGCATACGATACAATGTTTTTATTTAGCTTTGCTACTTCCTTCCAGTACTATTATTTACCCACTTCTAGAAACAGAGATATTTCAAAGGGCAGTCACTCTGGCTAACGTTTTTCCTAAAGTCTTTATTCTTCAAATCACATGACTGGGCAATAAGCTTAGCAGAGGAAGCACTTTTACTGTGGTCATATATTGCAGAGACTACATTTATGTCAGAAAATTCTTCTACAGGGCTGTGCAAAATGTCTTTTTTTTTTTTTTTTTTTTTTTAATATCTCTTCTTTTAGTAAAGAGTAAGACCTGTTGGTCCCAAAGTATCTCTGGGGCAAACTCCAGCGTGGCTTTTGTCTGTGCACTGCTTTAGTTTATTCAGGTATTAAGTAGGAGAACAGAAAACCCTGTTTCCTCACTGAAAGCAACTTATTCACTGTGAAGTAACAGATAGAACCCTTCATCTTTATCAAATTCATCTGCATAACTTGGCAATCAGCTTGTCACAATGAAGGCTGCCTCTGACTTCTGATTTACTTCTGCCCACCAGATATTACCTATACCTATTAAAAATAAGAAACTGTCTCTTGGTAGTACTGAAAGTTATCACGCATGCAGGAAATTGTGTCCTCTCTTAACTCCAGCTAGTTTAAAATGTATTTGTTACCACAGATATTCCTGCTAAAAAGTAATAGCGATCTCAATTATTTTAGAGCCTGTTTTAGCTTAAGACAAAACTGAACAAAGAGTTAAGGAGAAGAAGGAAAAAAAAAAAAGAGAAAAAAATGAAGTAACATAGCAGCTGATTTAGATTTGCACACTGGGTTAGTTACCTTATTCCGTATCTTTTAAAGAAAGTTTCATTGCACAAAACAAAACCCTTCCTAGGTCCGAGCTGGAATTAAATGTACTTAATCACTGTCAACACAGCAGTGAGTATTTCCATAGTGAACACTGAGTGGCGAAGTGGAGCTTCACACAGACAATGATAGCAATCAAAGCACACATGGACTACAAGCAGTGAGCTATTTCACTGGAGAGCACTTTCAAGCGATTCATTGCTATAGAGAAGGAAGTAAATTCGGGAACAAGTTTAGAGCTATTTAAAGATGCTATAATCAACAGCTAGTGCATTTTTTAAAATAAACAAAAAGTCCCAAAGTCCCAGAATGAATAATGTTTGGTTTCCTGGTTAGACCCTCTGGAATCTGAAGTCTTTCCATGATACAGCACTACGATCACTGGCTACAGTGCGGCTCCTAGGTCACTCAGCGCACTAGACAAAAATCAAAGCCTGTGTAATAAAGTCTGTAGGGTGCTTGATACAAAAGGTCATCATCCTCAGGAGTTTTTTTTACCACTCCTTTTTGCTCGTGTTGGAAAATATGTAGTGGGTACAGTAGAAAAATAGAAGAGAAAGGCAGTTTCAACCCTCACATTCACCTAGGAGATCTTGTGGTTGGCTGAAAAAGTAGCAAGACAGTTTCTAAACAGGTATTCCTATGTGGAAGGGTTAAAGATTACACAAATTTGCCTGCTATCTGCAGAGAGAGGCTGAGGACCAAGATGAGCAAGCACAAGGGTTCAAGAGGGCTGATCTTCATGTATCTGCTGCTTAGCAAGGGGTTTCCTCAATTCAGAGCAATTCCTGTTCTCACCCGCTCACTCTCTACTGACCAGCCTTCGATGTGGTCACCAGTTCACTGAACAAATCTGAAGTAACATCATATTATACTAACTTTTGCTTGCAAGTATCAATGCTAGTTACAGCAAGACCCAGGCTTTAAGGGCTCAGTCCTGAAAACTAAAGTGTTTTCACCACCCTGGAGCTCTTCTCATCCAGCTGTTGGGCAAAGTAACCACAGAGATGGCTTAACTACCTAGGGACTTCCCAGGGTGTAGGTGGGATACAGACCTGTGTCAGCTTTGATTTATCCCTATTTTCAGTCTCCTGTATACAATGCATTAAGTTATTAATTGGTTTAAAGTCATAAATTGGATGAGAGAAAGAATAAGGATATTATTAATTACTGCTAGTGATTACTTTAGTTTTAAAGATAGCTTTGGATACAGGAAATCTAATTTTTTTTACATCACCTTCCTTTCCAATTTAATTGCTGCAGAAAACTTCTTCATCAAAACAGCTCAAAGCCTGGGTTCACTGAAAATTACAGTAGGAACGACAACAACAACAAAAAAATTGCATTTTCATTTCTCTACCAAGATCTACCTGACCTGGATGAAGATCTTGAAACGAATATTCTATAGTATGCATGTCTGCAGGAAGGAAAGATGAGCACAGTCAATCTGAGGTAAAGTAGCAGCTGCTGAGACCTAAAAATCAAATTTATCAAAGATGCACTAAAGTTCTGTTAATCCTCCAAAAGCCATGAAACTTTTAGGAGGGTTTTAGTGAAAGGAAACTCTAGCATTCCTGCCTTCAGACACATTAGGACAGAAAATCTTCTATTCTGCTTAGTTGGTCTTAGATTATCAGATTCAAAATGGTATCTTAACTTCTACTGTCACTCACTCTCAAGATCTGCAGAAAATAGTGTGTCAAAATACTTATCATTTAAGAAAGTATTATAAGCACAAGCACACCTGAAAGTCAACTGATTTTATATTTTCATATTAATAAAACTCTGTGCTAACTTTACAAGCCTGATACTAATTTAAAATAATCTTTTAAGTGAGAACTAATAAATATGTATGGCATTCATCATCAGAAACACGGTTGCACTTTCTTCCAGATTGCAATTCACCTCTGCAGTGAGAAATATGACTTGAGGCTTTTAATTTCTTCTGTTAAACAATAAATTATGCAGAGGTAAACAAATTAGGCGTCTGCAGCTTCTGGTCTCAGCTCACACTATAGAAGGAAGACATTCTGTCATGCTACTGTACAAGAATTGAATTGTATTGTATTTCCAGTTTCAACCAGGACCTTGAATCATGCAAGCTGGATGAAGCTAGAAATGAGCAAGACTATACAGTAAAGTGTATAGTTATTTCTTCTGAATATGTCTTCAACTCATTTTAAAGAATGATGTTGTTGTTCCTAATACAGTGTGGATCACATACAAGGTATCAATATATTTCCACATCTCCTTCAAAGACAAGCTGTGTTGCTGGGATCCCAGCTTGACATATTTCCATTCTCATGCCAATTACTTCAGCCAAAAGAATAACATGACATATTTAGGACGGATTTATTTTTATTTAATGCTCAGCAAGCAAACAAGGACAAGTCCTGAACTATGAATGACATAGTAGAGATACTGCAAACATGTCATCAAGTTCAGCACAACACTTCAAGTCAATAATACCAAAGTTACCAATTTTTTCTTCCTTGTATCTAATTCCCTTAAGGTATAATACTAGTAAGTGGAAGTTAAGATCACCTTTCTACATTTCTAGAGCTGTCTGGAAATTTTCTGTCGTGACTTCCTGCTTATTAAAAACAATTTCTACAGAATCTTAGTCTTCCATGGAGTATGTTTTATCTGACTGAAAACCAAAGTGAAACCTAACTGTATCATTTAAACTCAAGCCAATTCTTTTATCCACATTTTCTCATTCAGGAGACTAAATTCAGAATTTAGAGAACAAAACTGGCCCCTACTTTCTGCCCAGTTTGCACTTGGCTATTTTGGTATAAAATGAATAAGTAAGGACTAAAGGATGTGACCTCTAGTTTGCAATTACAGAGTTTGAGATTATATCAAATGCCCTTTTCTTTCCAGATGAGCTTGTTAATTTTTCCCCATAAATACACTTCTTATTAAACACAGCAGAAGTACCTGGTCAGAGGCTGGGTTTTTTCAAAATTGCTCCTGGGCTTTTGTTTAACTGAGCACAAGCATGCCCTTCTATATTGAGATGGTGACATTGGCTGTTAGTGCATTATGGCCCCATGAGAGTTAGAGATCATCCTAAAGAACATAATATTCTCAATACATTAGAAGTAGAAAACATTCAGTGAAATAATTAGGTCTACCTTGGTCAAGGAAGTATCGAGTTGTGAAAAGAAGACAGAAAGATAACTGAATTTTCCTTAAGCTACAATAGTCAACACCAGACAAATACAGAGGGCTTGACCCCACCTCAAAATTTCTGGGGTATAAATATATTCATTATGTATGCACAGCTGCACAGAGTATATGGGGGTAGATAGTTATACTTTTTCATTCTTGTATTTATCACTGAATGCTACTTGTTATGCAAGAGATTTATGGATACAACTTCAATTCACTTACAGTATTGAACAACTATCTCGTAGGTCTGTAATTTGAATGCTAGCAGGACTGCCAACGTATCTGTAGCAAGAATACATATTTACAAGCAGCTACCATTCCCTTGCATCTCAACTGTAATGCAAGCCCACGCACACTTTGCTCCAGTCTTCATAAGTAGAATTAGATTTAACTTGTATTATGCTATTCTGTAAATAAAAGACATTTCCATAACAGCAGAAAAAAACAAAAGCACCCGAACCCATAAGCATGTACCTGCATTCTATTTCATGCAGCTGTTACTGTTCATGTATAACACACTGATGTACAAATTCCATAGACAATTCATATATGGGGTTTTGTGGCAGATTCGCATTGAAATGCACAACAGTGACAGGCTGAGGATAAGTGCTGAAAACAGCAGCAAGACCAGAATTGAACCTCTCTGACATTTTACATCAGCAACGTTTGATGACAGCAGCACTGAGGAAAAGTGTTCTTAATCAAATCCCAGGTGATGGTCAGGAGGAGGGGTGACGACAACTACATTATCAAGCTGCTTCCTCAGCAAAAAGAAGCCCAAGGTTCCTCTAAGATAAGAGCACGACCCACTAAATTTAAATTTCTAGAGCTATGGTAAATTTAAAGCTGGTAGAAGGAGAGAGATTGGCTGCAGTGAAAATGAATTTCTCTGTATACTTAGAGAAAGAGATAAAAGGTAGTCAGAGCAGGACTAATTTTTTCCTCAAAGAACTTGTCCTGCTGACATTATTTCTACCTTCACCCAGACATTCAGCCTCAAAGCTTTAAGACTATGAATGAGATGGCAAAGATGTGTGAAAAAGAATAAAAACCTCAGCTAATCCGAAACAATTAAAAAGAAACAAACAAAAGAGCCACACAAGCTTTGTCCCTATGAAATTTTACTTTAACTTCTTACAGACTGAAACAAAATGCTAAATTGTCCTACAGGCATAATCTTATTTCTAATTGAAATATACGCAACTGTTACAGTGCACTGCATTATTAAATGTAACTCGGTAATACAATTTGCCTTAATGAGAACTGTATAATAACCACAATGAAATATCACATATGATGTTTTAATGAGGATTATGGCATGTTAATTTTAAACTGAACAATAGGGCGTATAATGTAATCCATGCCCTGTGTACAGTTCAACAGCTGCTAACTTGTCGGACTGGTTTGTACTTGTGTCTGACAAAGATAAATAACGAGCCAATTACAGAGCTACTTGGTACACCTATTTATGGTTTCAACTACCTTTTTGGAACACTGAAATGAAGTCATGAATGCCCCATTCAACTCCTTTTTTTGATCTTTTGTGCTTCTACAATGAGGACAACATTAACAGTCTTAGTATTCCTTCCTGCATCTATTTTAACTTGGGAGCACATAAATCAGCTGTCAAATATGGACTATATTGATTGGTCTTTATGAAAAGCTTCAGCTGTTTCTAAATAAAAGTTTACTTTTCATCCCACTTGTATAGTTTGGGGAAAGATGTTACTCTTCATCCCACATGTATAGTTAGGGAAAGGTGTTACTCTACTACACTACTGCACAAGTCTGAAACCAGTTCCTCACAGTTATTTAATAGGTGGTGGTTCAAAATTATAAAGAAAGGCCATAATTTCACATGGTCCAGGTACAGTTTTAGCTCCCACTGCTAGTATCATGCCCCAGCAAACGGTTCCTGCAAAGTAGAGATCTACAGCGTAACATCTGAGGATGAAACACAATGAAATGCTACTCCTAACTGAGCAGCTGTTGAAGGTATTGTTCTCACTAAAACACGGTATCACTGAGCAGACCAAGTTGGCAGGATCATTTGGGTGATTCCAATAGATTCAGGGGACTTCGAAAGAGTAAAAGCCAAGACAGGCTCTCCTGAGGTGCAGGCCAAAGCTGCCATGCTGTCTCGAAAAACCTGGATGCTGGAGGTACAGATAAAGTAGGAGTTGTATTCAAAGACAACCTTTGGTTTCAGAAAAAAACAAACAAACAAAAAAACCCAAAACAACAAACCACACAACAAAAAAAAAAAAGCCAAAAAACTCAACCTTGCCGAGAGGTCCCAGAAGAGCCATGCAGAATGCAGTGTTTCCCTCGCAGGCTTATACCAAAGTGGCTTCAGCTAGAGCTAAACCTTGCTCCGCAAGGCCCTGGTGAGAAGACAAATGGGGCTGCAACCTTGACAGAGTTGATGCTTCCCTTCTCTGTAACACCGATGTTCAAGCTTGCACCTTGTGTCCCCTCCAGCAAGCCCCTCACTTGAAAATGGCATCAACAGGATGTATTATTTTATTAAAAAAAACCAAACCACACACCCCTCACTGGCATTTAGAAGTAAATTAAATTCTGTTTCATCACAGGAAGGCAAGTAGCCGAGTTCTCAAAATCTTTCCCTCCCCGCTGCATTTTCAGATGATTACATGACAATCAGCAGGCTAATGTAAAACAAAACCTCTTTTCATGCTAGGAGCTTATTTTAGTTGGACTTATGAAATATCTTTTTTCATCTGAAAAAAAACCCAAAAATATCATTAAGAAGGACATAAAAAAACCACCTACCCCCACAAATACATAGGAGGACTGAGTGATATTTCCCTCCCAGCTTAACTATCAGATGAAATATGGAAATCTTGAAGTTTTTTTTTAAAAAAAGATTAAAAGATTAAAAAAAAAAAAAAGGAATATTTTTTACATGGATAAATGCTTCCTCATAGCCTTTTAATTCTAGAGCTTTAACATGTCTAAAACTAGTAGTAGTGAGAGGAAAAAACAATTCCTCACAGTCCAACATGGGTGAAATTCAAGAGAGGTTTTTCAACGGTACAGCCCTTTCCAAGGTGGTATCCACAGATATTCTACCCGAACCCAGTAGGTTCATTATGATTATTTTTTTTCCCCATGCCAGTCTAAAGGCTTTTCTTTGGAAAGGAAACCTGAAGCTGTAGAGGACTTTTCCTCAGCTTAAACTTTCAGGCAAAGAAAGTTGAATTTGCAAGAGAGAGAGAATTTAAAATGAGAAATTCATTTACATGAGCAATTTTGAAAAAGCAATAATGAGGCTGGTGAAAAAAAATACCGTTATGTTTCGGAGACTTTATTTTGGTGTATCAGTTCTTGGGGGTTTTTTTGTGTTGTTTGGTTTTTTTTTTTTTTTTTTAATCAGAAAAAGTTTTTTATGGAAAGCTCTGACTCGGAAAAAGAAAAAACCTTAACTGATAGTTTCCGTATCTAAGCAGCAGCTTCCAAACTCTCCTTTCACCTCCCTCCCCAAAATTGCTTCCCTCCTCTGTTATTCTAAGACATCATAAATTGACATGGGATGTCAACTTCGTACCCCTTTTTTCTCCCACTCTGCAGGCTGAAAACAATGAGCCAGACTGAAGAGAGGTTTCTACAGGGAACTGCACTGCAGATAGAAAGCCACCAGCTTACCCACCCACAAAGCTGCTGAGCTACTAGCCTTAACCCAGCTATGCAACCTCCCACTAAAAACTCCTAAAACCACCCCAAACGCATCTGGGTTGTGGACAGTGGACGAGGTGCAAGATGGTTTCTTCTATTCATGGAGTCCTACTTCCACTCATGGTTCTTTACTGCATTCAGAGACATCAGGAGAAACTTTCTTAAGTTGACTCATCCTGCAGACCCTCCTCAGCTTCCCCAGACACACTATTGCAGTCAAGTACAACTCTGAATGAACTTAATAGCTGTTTTAAATGATTTAGGATTAAATGAACATGCCAGGAATGAACAATGCAGAATGTGGGTGCCTACAGCTGTCAGAAATTAAAAAGGGAGGCTGCATGAATGTTTATTATTTGCATCAGCAGCTGGTTACTATCGAAGGGAAAAGCTAAGCTCCTCAGAAACATGCTTAACTTCTTGTGCAAATATTAAGCAACTGTATTACAGAAGCACAACCACTACTGATAGTCAATGTAAGAACATGAGCATCCAACACAGTAGATTTTCTACTGCATAATTCAGAGCACATGTGTTTTCTGTTAAAAATATATGAACATAAAATAGAATTCAAGAGAACCAGTCCTTACGGTTTCCCCTCACACACACTCTTCACCCTCAATACTTGCATGTACTGAACTCTACCATAAGTAACAGGCAACACTAATAATCTAAGCTTTCCTTCCCCGCTTGACTTCCAGCTTCTGGAACACCTGAACCTCCTTTGACAAGGACATGGCAATAAGGAGCAAGTAAAATAGGAACCATCTTAGCTTTATCCTTCCAGACCTAAAGCTCCAGACTGAGTGAACGTCATATCCTCTCCTTTGGGAAAGAAACTGCAAAGAGACATCATCCAGGTCTGGAAGGTGGAGAAGATGCACAGGCAGTTCCCCAATAAAACACTCTTTTTTAAGAGAAGCTTAGTTCTAGCTGAACTACACGCACAACAACATAGAAGACTTAATCACAAACAGGATACTGCAATGTTTTAAGTTTGGCAGAAGTTGTTTTCTCAATGCTGCTGTATGACCAAGAAAGAAGCCTTTTCAAAAAAGTTTCATTTAATTTTGTAAGATATGCAACCCATTTGTGTAACACTGGCAGAAGTTGTTATTAACATATGAGGCAACCAAACTTTTTCCCCTCACTGACAATTGCCTAATAATTATAATGCAGTTCATGTATAAAAATAATCAGAAAGAGAACCTCTCCTTTCTCTAGATTTTGGGGAAACAAAACAAACCAAACCACAAAACACAAAAAAACAAACCACAAACCTAATCCTTAACTGTGGAGACCGTCACCACTTCGGCCAAAAATTGAAACTGGTTCAAAAAACACTTTAAAAATAAGAAGTTTAAACCACACAGAATAAGATAACACTTGTAACAGCTTCTGAGGCAGCCCAGAGATAGTTCAATACACTAAAAAGGAGTGATTTCTCTTCCATAGTAGAAGGAGATAGCAGCTATTTTTTTAAATATTAAAATTTTGCATTTGCTCTTGAGGCATTGTCCTGCTAAAAGACAACAGCATAATACAAAGGTACAGTGATAAAATAACTATGCTTCATCAAGGAAGAAAAGCATTACAAAAGCAATACATGTTCAAATGCTTTGGAATAAAGACCCACTAAGTATAATTTAAGGAACATAAAAATCTATTGAGAGTCAGCTACCATGATTTAAAATGCTTAAAAATGAACAACAATAAAATTTACTTAATATTTTTTGCAAGTTCAGTGTTGCATCCTCGTTATTTCCAGAAGTGTCTTACACTACAGCATCAAGACACTAACTACAACAGTTTAGAATTATAGAGTATTGTGCTTTGAGGATTTCACCAGTGATTGTCCTCTTTGTATTTCCTTTCATTTTGCAAGTTGATAGTTCCATATCAGGCAGTCAGGGTAAGATGGGATCAAAACCCTTCTTGGACAAAGAAGCACCTGATTATATTCTCTTTAGATCTTTTGATCATCACCCTTAAGTTTTCTTGGATTAGGGTGTTCTCAGTAAGTAACAAATGGAGCAAGGCTTTACTGTAGTATATCTTGTCCCATCAACAGGCTTTGAGATTGAAGGAAACTAAATATGTGAAACGCCAATAGGATATACTCAACAATTCACTGTGCTAAGAACCTGGCTTGCTGTAATAACCCCACCTGGAAGTAATAAATGCAAGTTATACTGCAACCAGATCTAAGGGGGGGAAAAAAAGCACACAGCCTCCATTGTAGCACAAAGAAGGTGCTGCACCACATGCTGTTTATCTTTTACTTTGGAAGATTAACTGGTGATTTTCTTGCCCTATGTAGCGTGGATGAATTTGGGTGAAGAAACAGACTTTTTGACTAGAACAAGCACTCCGCTCTATCAAGGAACAACAGATAATAGCCAGTGGTGTCTCTTGACAAGCAAGCATTAAAAGGGCTGCAAATTGTTTAAAGCAAAAGGTTCAAGAAGCAATAAATACTTAAGTGAGCAGTTGTGTTGGACCCAGGAGACACTATAGATCTATTCCTCTCAAAATATTTCTGATATTTCCCTGCTCACCTGCTAGAGAGGAATAAAAGGAGTTTTTTAAAACTTCCCCACTAAAGGTGGAAGTTCTTGTTCTGACTTTATAGTCTGGATTCCTTTCATCCACTGCTTTAATAAACCACAGCTCAATGCCATCACGTACAACTTTCCATTGATTAGCTTGTCTGCATGCTTTGGGACCAAACTGCAGCTGCAAGAGGTCGAAGACATGCATAAAACACTACAAGATCTGGTGATGGTGCATCCGTGACCCAGGCATAGATCTCTATTATGGGAAGCTGCACACATACCTCCTCCTCCAAACAGCACGCGTGCTCCTTCAGAAACACCTTACCTTGGGGCACCAATAAAAAACACTAAGCAATGAGCAATCCTACTAAAGCTGAAGGAGTTACAGCTAGCACAAGAATGATTTAGGTGAAAAATAAAGGTAAGGAAAGTTTATTAGTAGCTACCTGATTTTTTATTTACCTAATTAAACAGCTTTAGAAGCCAGGGAGGTATTTTTCTACATTTCCACCACAACGTGACTATCTTCAAGTGGCAAATTAGCTAGCAAGGACCGTTCTAACAAGCACTCCATTTAGGTTCCAAGTGCAGCAAGGACTACATAAATCAGTCATTACCCTGACTTCTCAGAAGAAAACTAACCTAATTCCACTCTGACATTTCAAATGAAAGAAGGAAAAAGAAAAAAGAGAAAGACAGACACTCAAACAACTTATTTCACGGACATCACTTCTTTTTTCATTGTTCAATGAGTTTCTACTGCAACAAACAAACTCGCATACTCCTTCCTCCCCAAACTAGTAATTTATCTTTTAATCTTTGTGACTTCCCTTTTACTAATAAATACTGCAAAAATTGGGTGCTACTTCTCTCTACTGATGCAGCTCACATATTGCCTTAATAACTTTTATTACAGCTGAGGCTTCTATAATTCACTTCATTACCACTCCCAGTTCCTTTTGCTAGTAACAGGCATAATTTCCCTTTTTTCTTGGGGCAGCAAACAGAATATCTTCTTAGTTTGCCTCATTATTTTTGACACCCGTCTTATTCAGTGGCACAAACTCTGCAAGTCCATGCTCCTGCTGTTTTTTGTTTGCAGCACTATACATTTGAAACCTTTTTGGGCTGTGGTACTTGCACTGCAATCTCTGAAAAATTCATTAAATAAAACGTCAGAAGAAAAAGTAGACAAGTGGGCAAAGAAATACCTGCTGTTTGTCCAACTTGTTGCAAACATTCAAAAAGCCCCTATCCCCCAAGTAATTAAGGAAGACAGCTTGAACAATTTAAATATTAAAAATGCATTTTATTATTTAAACGTTTCATAAGAGGAACACAGAATCTCTGCAGCAGACAAAATTGAGGTACAGTCAGAATGCCAAGTGCATAGTATGCTGTCAAAGAGAAATAGGATTTTCCTGTATTTGGTACAATATAAATTTACAAACCCTGCAGCACGAAGAGGGAAATTGCCTTGTGTTAACCTTAAGCACAGGGTTCTGGAACAAAGCTTTGGTCACAGCTTGTGAACTCCCTACTTTGTAGCCATCACAAATTCACTACCAGTGTCTACAGAAGTACGATTCAGTTCAAACCCAGAGATCAGCTAGTAATTTTCCATTATTCCAAAACACGCAAATGCCTCCTCCCCACCTCAACACCCTCAGCTAAGCATTGGTGCGTACTGCCTTGAGTGATCCATGTAACCAGTGTAGTAGCTCTGAAGGAAAGTTAGGGAGTTTGTTTTTGTTTGGGGTTCATGGTTTGGGTTTTTTTTGAGATAAGAGATGAGAAGAAAAAACGGAGGACAGGACAGACCCAGATGAGCATCTAGGCTCCATGATTCCCCCAGAGATTCAGTTGCACACAAACTCCACCTGCCAGTTTATGATTAAAGAACATCATCTTTTAGTGAGTGGACAAAGCTACAGCACCAGGACAGATTCATTTGTGTCTTGAAACATGTACATTACTGAGGTTGTGCCTTACTCCTTGAGAGCTGATATGGCAGCACTGTTCTCAAAATGCTACCACCTTTATTCAGAACAGCAAGGGCAAAAAGTGGGCAGAGATAAAAGTGATTCACTCCTGCTTTGAATTGCATTTAGAGTGAAAAAAGAGCAAACACAGAACACTAACACATTTTGCTTGGCTCGGCTGCCCCTACGCCGTGTTCAGGCTCCCACCTTCAGCTGACAGCCATGCCTGCAGAGCACATTTTGGTCAGTCACCATACTGACTTTAGCCCTGCTTCGGCTTCCCGCACCTAAGTGGAACTGTCTCTGTTAGCAGGCCTCTTCCCAGATTCGGCTCAGTCTCATACCTCTCCTGTTGTTTAATAAGGGCCACAGTTTCTAAATTACTTAAATTCAAATATACTTTCCCTTACACCCCATAGAAGTGTCAGCTTTGCTTTCCTCCTCCTGAAAAAGGCTTTTAAAACTCTAGGGTCCTTTTGACCTTTTATTCTTTTGCAAATTAAGGTTGGTAACCTATTTGAGGCTGAAGACAAGAACATGGAAGTTAACAGCTTTCCCCATTGCTCTCTGAGCACCAGAATGTCTTTAGCTATTATATGCCTATCTTGATTGGTTTTCACACAGATCCCATTAAAAGTTACAGTACTAAGCATTTTGCAGGATGTGCTTAATAAGATACTCCTAGTTAGATGAGCTTTATTTCCCTGACAGATCACACTGTTGCTGTATGTTATTATTCAGAGACCAACACTTCGCAGCAGCTGCACAAGCTCGACACAGTTAATAACGTGCCTCTCTTTAATAATGCGATGCTCAAGTCAGATTTAAGCAGTTCAAAGCTAGTTTTCCAGGAACATCAGAGACTTTGACTAAATAACCAGCTACCGAAGGACACCCCAAACACCACCCCACAACAGTTTTTGACCAAAATATCTGCCACTTGTGTCATCTTAGAGCTACCAGACTTCAGGTCTAAATCACTCCAGGATAACAGAGCATTTCCAAGATGCCAAAGGGTATCATAGGACTGCACTAAGAGATATAAAACACTTCCCAGTCAGCGGTTCCTATCACCTGGGGCTTTTTACTTCTGAAACCCACCACCTTTCCCACCAGGTAGCCCCACTCAGAAAGAAAGAAGCACAATACTGACCTTGTACAAGTTCAAGCCTCCTCCTGAAAAACTCTACCTTGGCAGATTATTACACTTGCTCACTAGTTCCTCACTCTGTGCCTCACTGCCACGTCTCAACAACTTCCTCTCCAAGGCTGCTCTCTCCAAAACTCCACCTGAAACCTATTCCACCCCAGCAGGTGAAACCCCTTTGCAGGGCTGTGTCTCTGCTAGCCATGCCCAGGTGTAAATAGCCACCTAGTCACAGGTGAGCAGGGGTAAGTGGGTCACTTGCAATCCTGTCAGTATAGGTCAAACCACAAAGGCCTAGAGCATTTCCATCCTTATGAAGCAGGATTTTTAAGTTTTGCCTTAGTGTTTTGCAAGCACTTCCATTTCTCTGTTCGTTCACAAAACTGTTACAGGCTTTCTGAGCGGTATGAGGCAGCAACAAATAATTTAACTCCACTCCAATTTATTGTTTGGGTGGCACTTAGATGAGTTTTCTCATGCAAAGTTTTAACTAGCCTTCAAGTTGTGAGCCAAGCATTACATTACGAACTACACCACTATCACAGGAATAGGTGGAATAGAAATATGAGCTCTTGGCCACAGCCTGGGGAGTCCCTGAAAGCTGGACACCTGTGGAATTGAGTGAAGCACTACGGGACTGTGAAGAAAACTTGTTAGCAGTGTATCTTCCTAAAATGTTGGGCAATGACAATATTAGCAAGGCTTACTTCTCCTATGTCCCATATGATTACAGCATGTTATCTGAAAATAAACTCCTGTGCTTTGGGCTGCAATGCAGCACTAGAGAGCAGCAGTCTGTATCTACTTGCAGCATCTTATTTGCAAGCCAACATCCCAACACCAAACCTAAACATTGAACACAGAATACCAAACACCTCAAGGAGCTCCTCTGCCACAGGAAGAGAACACAGAAATTTTGGTCATGCAATAACATGAAATCTTCTGGGTGGATGTTTCTGCTTAGTCTCTGTGTCTCTGCATACTCAAGTGAGATTTTGCAACAGTTGTCTTGCCTTCATTTCTCCCCACTCAGCCATAATCCATTTTACTAGACTTTCCTTGTTTCTGCATTACCACTTTTAAGATTTGAGAAAGGACATTTATGCCTGGATTCAATCCAAAACCACACTTAAGCATACTTGAAACATGAAGGACACAATTGGTCCAACTGTAGTCAGTGAAATAGAGCATACATCTAATTTTTCAGAATGCCAGCTGTCCAGAAAAGTCCTATCTTTTTCCTACTTATTTTATGAAATTTTAAAGCAAAATTAAAACTTCATTCCTTCTTGAAATTCTAAAATTTTGTTATACCATTCCAAATAAATATGACATGACAAGAACAAGATTTTTGACAGAACAGGAAACATCAAACTTAGAGAAATGCAGAAATGCTCTCTTATTTTCTCTCCTCTACATAAAACTATACCACTCCGAGTTCTCGTGAGATTCTTTCTTTGTCTCTGTTCTTCTCAGAGACAAAGTTCCTGTTCAGAGTTCATCTTTCATGATGCTCTGTGGTGGGATCAGAAAGGAGGGAGACATTAGTATATCATGAAGGACATAACTGAGCCAGAAAACCTGATCCAAGACAGACAATAAGCACACTAAGAACCTGAAAAATCCAATTTTATGATGCACCAAAGCATGTTCTATCTAAGTATTTAATAGATGTAAAGCATCTTGAACAAAATGCTTCACTTAGTGTTCCTGCAGAAAGAAAATTATAAAGATGAGCTTCTGGGAAACTTTATTTTCCATTGAAGAAAACTCTCAGACATGGATATTTCAGTCTGAAAATATTTTGAATGTACAGAATATAAAACACAGCACAGAATATAAAAAAGTCTATTCAGTCAGTCTTAAAATATTGAGAATGAGGTGAAAAAACCGAATCCACTTAAAAGAATCACAAAGGCTGACATTCTAAGTGATCTTATCAACAGGCGATACAGCAAGTATATCCTGAATGCATGTAATTTGCAGTATGTTTGGTTGTTCCCAGCTTGTTTTATATATGTGCTATAAGATTTTTTTCCAGGTTATTTTTGCCTAATTTATATAGAAATGATGGTAATTAACCCCATGTACATGTGTATATGTTTATACATGTACTTCTTAGCTTGCTTGCCTCCCAAATATTATACCTGGTATGTATGAGACAGACAGAATGGAGGCAAAGGGAAAAAACATTTGCAGCTTCCGATGGCCAAACTCATCATTTTTCAGAAGGAAAATTTCCAACTGTAATTATTCATTCCATGTCTTATCATTCTGTAGGTTCCTATCCCCTCCACTTTCTAAGGCACTGGATTACTTCCTCTCTTCCCTACGATTGAGAGCTTGTCAAGATTGTTGTTGGCTGAAGATGTTTGGAATTTTTTTAAAGGTTAGAACTTTATTCTTCTTTCACTTGCGCTTATTCCTGATAAAGTTTAGGATTGTCCATTCTTTCCCTCTTACTTTCCTTGCCTTCCTTTCCTAATATAAGCAACCATGTAGTTTGAGGTCTGCATGTGAATTAAGTCATCCTCAGTTAGCAGATACTTCTGTAGAAATATATTGCACAGATGTGCTTTGTTAGGTTGAGCTACTGATGCTTGTAGTTCCATAACCTGACCTAACTGTGTGAGTAATGCTCCTGAAACACATGTGCACTAATATATACAGGGGGAAGAAATTTTCACACTCCTGCAGTGATCAGTTTTGTTTGTGAAACATGGTATTTGATTATTTATAGAGGAAATGATCATATTCCAAACATGAGTTTGTTCCTTCAGCTCCAGTGAAGTCAGTGTATGACTAGCTATATATTTCGCTGTAAGAATATGCTATGTTCTTCTTGGTGACACTGATAGATGCTTTCATAATATGTTAGAATGTGTACCTAATCATCTGGAGATAATGGAAATTATCATATGGCCTTTAACTCTTGTAAATTACTTTCTTGATAGCACAGAAAATAATCTTCCTGGTCATTTCTCCCTCTCTACATAATTTTGAAGTTCATGGACCTCCTTATTCCAGATCTGTTTCATTTCCTCTGTACTTGTTGCAGTGTCTCAAACCGATTTTATGTATGAGAGCTAGGTAGGTCAAAGGTAGCTCTACTCATACATTTGTCCATAAGTTCTAACAGCTACAAAGTTGTTCTTACTTTCCGATGATCAGCCTCTTTTGAGAGCTCCATCTTTGATCTGACATAATATTCTACAGCTTCATATTTAATAGGGCTATAAGTAGAATATAAACATCACTGAAATTTATAAACAATCGTGTCTTTTTGGATCTTAACTGAGAAGTCTGCAAGTGGAATGAAACCATTTTACACTTACTTCATTAATCACTGTAAAGAGATGTAACACAACGTAAGGAAGAATGATTTTTTTTTTTTTAAGTTTCTTTTAAAGAAAAAGATACTTTTTCTTAATGTACAGAGGGTCTTTTCCATCAAAAATATAGAAGAAATGTAGGCATGCTGGATTAATTCTCTGTTGTGATATCCACTAAGAGAAAAACAAACAACATTGGGGAAAAAAAAGCGAATACCCTATGGACACACTGCGAGAGCAGAGCTGAGAACACAAATGTGGCTCTGCCAGATCACGTGTGGTTCTGTTTGTTTCATGGATCAGGACAGTTGCAACTTCAAGAGAGAATTCCTGTATTTATAACCCAGTAAGTTCACTAGGAGTTAGGCAGTGGCAAAACTTCTATAAGAAGATGTAGCAATTTCAGATGGTTGTGCTGTTGTACTTGGTCCAGATATTGCACCTTCTTCTTGATTTTTGAAACTATTTCTTACTGATAAGCCCCAGATGACTGTTTCACACTAACAATTTTCATAGTGTACAGTCATTCACATGTACTCTGTGCAATTATTTTCCTGCTGTGCATTTTGTACTTTTCCTCTCTCTGATGTTTTAAAGAAGGAACGATACTGGTTAATAACTGCCTATTAAACTTCAAAACTTTCTAGTTTTTCAAATATGCTCTGCATATTGCTAATTATTCTGACTTTATTAATAAGTCTGACTTACAAAATTTATTTTCATTTGATTGCTAGTCCTTGTCTATAACTATAACATATAGAGACTCTTCCCTGCGAAAAGTGCAATGGAAATTAAAGCTAAAAAATACACTGGTTTTTTTCCAAGACAGCAGGAAATATATATACAACAAATTGACAGGCAGTAATTGCTCTAAAGAAACATGAAAATAAGAGTCAGTTGAAATGAGTGGTATTTACATGGACAAGATGTTTATTTTTACATTGAATTATTTGCCATATGCAGTTATGTGAAATGGATCCAATTTAAATTCCCTGAATGAAGTCAACCCACACATAACACACTGTTCAAGATCATGGTGGATTTTCCACTGAACAAACCATGAATATAGCAATACCATCTTAATTATGTTGCTGTAGGACATGAAAATATCAAAAGGATAAATTTAATCCTTACCATGCATCTTGAATAACTGCGTTCAGGAAAGTGAAAATGAGATTAGGGAAGAAAGGAAACTCCCACACTAGAGGCACTTGTTGCCTGTCTTTTGTCTATCTCAAAGTTACAGATACAGTTGCCTGAAATGTCTGTGACCCAAAGAAACCTGAAATTATGCATAAGATGTATTAATTATAAGATTCCAGTATAGGAGGAAACACAGGTCAAAACTGAGAATTACTCTGAAAAAGAATCTCCCCTGGATTGCTCAAACCATCAGTGTTTTTTGGACATCCCAACAGCACAGCCTCTCATGGCCTGAACTAGCCCTAAACGAGGCAGCAGGAAGCAGGAGTTTTGGGGTCTTAAAAACACAAACATCTAATAGCTAATTATCCAAGTGAAGAGGAGATATGTATTTCTTAAGCTACTACCTTCCATTTTCTGACTGTTTTTTTTTACCTTAATGATAGTATTGGTAGGATCAGCTTGTTACTTTTGCTATATTTAAGTCAGAAAATTATATGAGCTGCAGAGGAGTACCAAGAGGCAGCTAAGAAAATAAAAAGGGAAGAAAGGCAGCAGAAAGCAAATAGTTCTCTGCTCTGTTGAAGTGGGTTTGCAGTTCCACATCTACAGTTGAAAGCCGAAAGCAAATCCAGAAGCCCTAGAATGCACTTGTCTATTTACAGTTAGAGCAGTATGAGAGAAGGGATTTGCGATGTCTTGCATGGATCTCCTTCAATGAACAATTTGTGGTCAATTCCAGACATAACTATAGCTGCTTCAGACACCTACTCCATAATATCAAAATGACTGAAGAAAGGTAATTACAGATCTAAAAGACTTGAATAACAGAGAAGAGATGTTTGGCATTGTTTGATCTCTCTCCTTGCCTTTGATGGTACTACAAAAGCAAAATCCATGAGATTATTAATGACAGGTAGTAAGACCCCTCAAAGGCCCTCCATATCACTACAGATATATATCTAATCTAAGGTGGGACTTCTCTAGAGGCTACCAGAATACATCCTATCCCACTGTTGTCTGAGCATGTAGTTAATATGCTGTGTATTTACACAGTGGTTTTCTCAACCAAATTGCTATATACGCAATCTATCCTGAAAGCCACTCAAAAGTCCAATGGTGTCAGGTGTGGCTACCTTTTAATAGCTTCATACTGAATGTCTCATTTGCAAAATTTACAAACTAAACTTAGTAAATATCATCACAACTTTCCAACTAAGTGAGCTTGCTCTGAACCTAAAGATGGACATAACTGCAGCAGAAGTTAATCTCTATATCTCAAAACTCACCTCTACGGAACTGTTATGAGTCTGTCTCAAAAATATACCATCTGGTCTTCCTAGGAACAGTAACTCGCATTAATACAGTTAAAACCAAACAAGCTCCTACTGAAACAAATGGGGGAGGTTGTGCCACTACAAATCTAGGAAGAGATTGCTCAGTGCCTTGATACTTTTCACACTTAATAGACTGAGTGTTGGAACAACAGTACCTGTTAATAGGTTTGTTAATTACAGGTGATGTGAAGTTTTTAAGCACTCATTAGAAAAGAATTACACTTAATACCTAACAGGTTCCTCAAAATGAAGTCGAACATTCGCCAAAGCAGGGCCATATTTGTTGCTTGGCTACAGCAAAACACATATAAAGGACCTATTCATTGGATGGGAATCCCTTGTGCAGGGGTACCAGGGCTGTGCTTCAGAGCAGGTCCCTCAGGATAATCTGAGGATACACGTTACTTCTCAGAGATAAACACTCCTATGACATTTGGCCAGTGTGGTAATTATGGTCTTTTTTTTTTTCTTGTATATGATTTTTATGTATTTTTAATGCATATCACTAGGAAACATTCATATATCAAAAACCTCTACTACTTTAATTGAAAAAAACAACTTCTCCAAAATTATGCATTTTGTTTACTGGGTTCATTTCTTATACTGTAGACAAATACCCTCTTCTAAGGCTCACTGGCTGAAGATGTCATTCATCCCCACAACCTGTCACCACTTGCCATCTGGACGTCACCTCTCCCATACTGGGCAAAAAAGATCTTGCAGCTCCCCTGTTGTCTGCCCTGGACCAGGTCAACTGGTCCTGCTCCAACCAGCTCAGTGAGCCCAGACAGTTTGTCCCAGTGTGGTGAAGAAAAAGCTCTCACAAATCTCTCCAGCAGCACAACTGTGAGAAAGGCGGCGTCCAGCACAGGGGCTCATAAAAAAAGGAAAGGTGCTGATGTCTCCAGCTGGCACAGCTGTTTACCTTATGAATGTCTGTTCAGTGCATTACATGGTAATGATGAACTGAAAAAACTGATAGGAGGTTATGTGTGAGCAACAACTGAGATTCTGTTCCTGGCTCTGCCCCTATTTTTTTCACAAGGGTCAAGGCAATTCATCCACTTCCTCCTGTATAAAAATGGGATTAACAACATTATGAGTTTACCTTAGAGTTACGGAAATGATTAGTTAATATCTGTGCGGTAATGTGAATATGTCAAATGGGCAATAAAGACTAAGTATGCTTCCCACCTCCATCAAGAGGCAGCTCACACCCACCTGTAATGTATGAAATATGTATTTAACATTTTAAAGCTTCCTTCATTAATCACTCCCATTTGTCCAGAGGAACCCAGATGGATTCTTGAAAAGCCCTTACTGGCAGACATACAAAGCCCACAAATACAGGCACTGAAGCAAAACTTGATACACTCAAGCAGGAATTTTAGATTTTCATGAAATTTGCTGCTGTCATAATACAGTTTGAGAGGAAGGAAGAAAATAACCGATCATTTTTTGGGCTATAACCATGAACTTCATGATACTGAACATAGTTTTTTTCTGCCTGTATGTCTCATTATTTCACTTAGGAAATGTTTGGATTTTTTTTTTCTACATACACACAAAAAAAGAGGGAGAAAATCAACTCAAATTCTGTATTGTGTAAAATATTGGTGAACTTGCCTAAAGTCAACCTTTGTCTATGTGCCATCATTATAGGATTCATTTTATGGCTAACCAGCTAATAAATTAATAAATATAATGCAGTAGCCTTGCATCTAATGGAAGCTCCATATATATTGTTCCAAAACTACTTTTGCATTAATGAAACCATTATTACTAGCCACAGCCTAAGTGCAATTAATGTAAATGCCATGAAGATTCTACTCATATTTTTTCCACAACTTAATTAGGATGGTGAGAGTTTTAATAGCTCTGCACCTCTTTCCCCTAAATGAAGAAAATCTCATTGTCCTTGTAATTCTTACTTTCATTACAACAGCAGCATGAGATATGGATTAGGTCCCTAATGAGCCTTTTGAATTAACAGCCCCGTGAACCTGCTGAGGTATTGTAGTGAGAAATGTACATTAGTTAGGCTTTGGCCTTTACAAATTAGCAAAAATTCAACATGAAAATTTTTCCCCCTTTGTTTTCCCATTATGTTTTGAAATGCAGGATGTTGAGAAAGTGAGAGAAAACAGTCCCAAGAGCACTGCATCAAAGCATGGCATCGTTTGTCCTTTAGTGCTCTTTTTTCCCTTTTTGTTTTAAGGCTACTGGATCAAATTTTTTAAATCTCATTAAGCTATAACTATGAATTACGTATCTTCCTGCCATTGCATTTTATTTATTTATTCTTAAAGATAAATTTCTTCATATAGCTGCAAAAGCAAAGGCTATAAGAGCAAGGTTAGGAACATGCTGGGTTTTATATTAATGAGAACTTTTGCCAATGTTAGTAGTTCACGTGGGGGCAAAACCTTTAAATTCATGTTGGAAACCTGCAGAATTTTATTTTTGTGATTTAATGTCTGTCAAACCAACTACAAGGTAACAGGGGACATCAGGTGTAGAATGAAGAAATTCTGCTTTCTTGACCTTAAAAGCAAGCCACTGGAAAGATCAGACATGGAAGTGACCTTGAAGTAAGAGCCTGTCTTACAGTATGACCTGTGAAATCTTAACAACCCAGTGTTTTCCCCCATATACTTTGCTGGGGGAATGTCACTGAATCACAACACATGCAATGCCTCTATCTCCTACCTAAGAGCCCAAACTCTAACCTAAAACTTCTTTTAAATTCTAGTAGTGCTTCAACTTTTCTCTAATACTGAGGAAAACTATGTACAATACCTCAGACTACACCTGTTCATATTATTATGAATATTCATATTGTATTGTTTACATTCATACTAAAGGAGATGTGGAAGAGAAAAATAGGTACGCACAGAGGTTAAAGACGTGGGGAATGTACTGAAAATAAAAGCCAGTGTATATTCCAATAGGAGAAACCCCTTTGTACTTCTCCGATCATTCCTCAGTATATGCATGTTCAACGTCCATTAGCAGCAAAGCTGCTTAAAAGAAAGTTTTTATCTTGAAATAATTTCTGCAGCTAGAAAGAACAAGCTTCACCTTGGCAGAGAAGACAAGCTGACAAGAGTTTCCCCGGAGCACGGTTGATGCCGATTTACATGATGTGTGAACTTTTCCACAAGAAAATTAGCAGGGAGAAGTGTGACAGCCGCCAGCCAGGCCAGACCCTAGTGCCCCTAGCCCTACGTTTGCATTTCTGTCCCCTCTGCCCTGGTGTCTACAGACAAGGGCAGGGCCCATCTTCAGAAGTTCAATCCTGACTACTGAAAAGATGTAGCAGCAGGATGAAACACGCAGGAATTCAAAGGAGGATTACGACAAACGTGCACAGATGTAGGCCCAGGAGGCTTTCAAATCCACGCAAGGTCAACGTCTCCATGCACAGACTGGTAACGCTACTCCAGCAGGGTCCCACCACGGCAAGGCCAGAGGAGGACCTGGCGGCACGCCTGCCTCTTCTCCCTGAAGTACCTCCACAATCCTAAATGTGCGTCCAACCTGAAAAACTTTTTGTTTGCAGATAAATTAGAACAAAGAAATTTTTAAAGTAAAGAAAACTTAGAGGTAGTGGCTAACAAATCTCCCCATGTTTCCACAGTGTCCCAAATGGACAGGTTATTTCCTTAGGCCTTTTGCCAGTCCAGCACGTCACTAAAACTTTAGCAACCTCTCTGTTACAAACATTTTTTCACTGTCTTCTCTAAGACCCTGGAAAAAGCCTGTACTCCCATTAGGGCATGGCTGTGTGTCCAATAACTGCTCTTCTAGTGGCTTGTGATATTTGCAGATATACGACTGTGCTTCCCCAGCAGGTTCTTTACCTGCTTGTCCCTCGCCTTCCCCTGGCTCCAGGCAGCTCAGCTGTGCTGCAGGAGAGAGCCATCCCCTCTCTTTCTTCTTCCAAAGTGCAGACTCAGGACGACAAGTAGCCTTCAACACTGCTGTCAAGTCACACTTAACAGATCATGAGAAAAATCATCCATATTGCTCCTTCAAGATTTGGAAGTTCATTGTTTTTAGGCAACACGGTAGGATTTGAAAAAGTCCTAACAATTAACATGATTTAAAGTGGCCTCAAAAATGAAAGATACAATTGCTTGCAGCTGTTTCAAAGTTATTTTCAAGCAGCAAGCCTGTATCAGGAAAACCAGGTTTTAATCAGGGACAAATAATTTTCTACTGGGGAAAGGTTTCAGAAATGTAATTGCCACACTATCCATTTACCCTGATAAAGGCTTCCCAAGCAATAAGATACAACCTGACAATAAGACCTCATTTTTTCCTGAGCTTGAGATTATGTCCTAATGTGGACCTGTTGGAGTGAGTCCAGAGGAGGACCACAAAGATGATCAGAGGGCTGGTGCACCTCTCCTATGAGGACAGGGTAAAAGAGATGGAGTTGTTCAGCCTGGAGAAGAGAAGGATCCAGGAGAGACCTTAGAGCAGCCTTCTGGTACCTAAAGGGGGCCTACAGAAAAGCTGGAGAGGGACTTTTTATAAGGGCATGTAGTGATAGGACACGGGGTAATGGCTTTAAACTGAAAGAAGGTAGATTTAGATTAGATGTAAGGAAGAAATTCTTCACCATGAGGGTGGTGAGGTGCTGGAAGAGGTTGCCCAGAGAGGTTGTGGATGGCCCAACCCTGGAAGTGTTCAAGGCCAGGTTGGATGGGGCTTTGAGCAACCTGGTCTGGTGGAAGGTGTCCCTGCCCAAGGCAAGGGGGTTGGAACTAGATGATTTTTAAAGTCCCTTCCAACCCAAAACCATTCTATGAGGAATTTAACGTCTAAAGAAGGTGCTTTATTGAGCTTTCTGAATTGGAGATTGGTGTCCTGTTGCCCTCTGAAAAGGAGATGGTGTATTTTAGAACAATGGCACTTACTCCGTATCAGGGGATGAAGAGTAATGTGAGGGGGAAAACACTGTGCTGAAGGCAGGCAGTATTTAAAAAGCACTCCTTATCTCAATAAATGAAAGGTTTATCTCTCACATACATTGTAATCAAGTCTGCAGGAACTTTGCCTTTAATTTAAAAATAGTTACAATAATTAAAAATATAAAAAAAAAAGGCAACTGCATTCATATGATCTCAGCCATCTAAAAAAGGTTCCTTAAACAAGGCATCTGTCTAAGTTTTGAAATTAGATAAATGCCAGTTCTCACCTGCATTTCTTCAGTATTATAACTTGTCAGAATGAATACTTCTAGCCAGACATCTAACAAGAAAGATGCAAACACAAGGTCTTTTCTTGAAGACCCTCTTCAAACAAAGCAGAAGAGGAAGCAATTCATATTCTTCACATCTACTGGGACATTGATTCTAAAATTCAGACCCAAATATTTATTTTCATAATATCGCATACTTGTGTGTGCACACAGAGAGCACCATAAGGCTGCTCTGTTTATATGTGCAGAGAGAGACGAGGTTCAGTCCCTTCAAGAGAAGGGCAAGGCAGGGCAGTGAGCCTGACAACAGCCGCACCAGACTCTTAGACCCCTCCTCAGTCTACCTGCTGCTCCCTGTGTGGCGAACAAGTGCCAAGTAACACCAAATCCCTCCCAAGTCTCCCTTCCAGGCAAACACCCACGGCCAGACCCCATCGCTCTACCACATAAAAGCAAAGCCAACGGAGATCATACAGGAATCTCAGCTCTACTCAGTCACTACTGGACATTTTGACTGGGATACTTAATGATGCAAAATGAAACTGATTTGCAGGTTTTTTTAATGCATTACAGTTTAATTAGTAATCATCTCTCTGGGCAAGCTTTTATTAATCACGTTTCAATTAATTCAGTTTATAGCTGTCTAAATATGGGTGTTTCATGAGTTCATGTATTAGCGATGAATAAAGTGTACATCTGTACAGGGGGAGGAAACATCACCAGGAAATACTAAACTGTTAGAAGGCTGGATCAGTACTTGAGCGGTATTCAGAAAGGCGGCTGTAAAGGCTGCTCCTTTTTCTCCATTTATTTTTCCTCAGTGGATTGCATGATAACTTGCAACTTAGGATAAGATTTTTCTAATTGGCTGCCCACATACTGATTTTGAATCTGGAAAGGGCTAGACCTCTCTTGCTTTGTATAGCTCATTGCCCGTGATTTTCTCAAGTATGTATATTCTGAAATGCATGGAAGCTGAGAAGAATCCAGTGTGCCTTTCTGCATCCACAAAGTCTCCATAATGCTGACAACAGTAAAACCAAATAGTTTCCTTTGGCAGGAAACCTAAACAGATATAACCTGGAATATATCCAGGAAAGTGATATTAGTAGCACCAAAGTACAGCTGTGATTTAATCATTGCTCTGATCCTAGATATGCTTTTGAAGCTGCTGTTCATTGCATTTCTCATCTGCTCTGTCAATATGGGAGCAATTAAAAAAAAAATAATCTTGTTTTGTTAAAGGTGAGTGCATTCCTTCCAGGTATCAAGGTAAATGAAAATCTGCTTTCTAAAGCTTCTGCCAGGGTTTAGGGTTGGTTTTTGGGGCTTGTTTTTTTGGGGGGAAAGTAAAAGTTATAAGAAAGAGAGTTGAATACATGGAAAAAATACCTGCAGCCTGAAGGAAAAAAAATTCCCTCCACGTGAAATACTGCTGAGTGGTATTTATGGTCAGTTCTTGGAAGCAGTGGCCTGTGGACCAACTGTGGCCCTCAACTCCAGTCATACAGTTCACAGTAATAGTCTTTTCTTTCCTATTATTACCAGTGAATGCTAACATATCTCTTAATATGCTGTCCTGTGAAAGGTGTTTGAGAAACCTTCAGAAAGGAATAGGTTTCCTTTCACCCCAGATGGCGTGCAACACAGAACTCAATACACAACCAAAGCCAGACAGTGTCAGAAATGGTCTCTCCCTACACCAAAAACATGAATCAGAGTTAAATGTCTACATGGATACAAATATATGGAGAAGCATAATGTGAAAAGTCTTGCAATGTTTTGGAGACAGTGTCCAACGTACATAAAAAACAGGTGTTAGGGGAAAAAAATAATAATCTTTTTGCAGCCATATAAGAGAATTTCTGCAGAAGGTACCTTGGACCCCTGTGCCAACTTCGTAATTTGGAGCTTTCCTTTGGCACTCTTCCAGCGCTGTCCCTGCTGCACATCATACTGCAATCCCTTCTGTATTTAATATGCACCGCCTCTAAATACATTTCCTAAAACTGGTCCTATTTTGGTTTTGTTTGTTCTAAGGGACCTTTGTGAGTCATATGATAGGAGGGAAGATTTAACCAAACTCCTAAAGGATAATGTCATCTTTAGATCATGCTCATTATAATTCATAAGTACTTCTCCACTTGACAGCTCTTTGGTTGCAGTTTCAAT
The DNA here is from genome assembly GCF_929443795.1 of Astur gentilis. Classification (NCBI taxonomy): domain Eukaryota; kingdom Metazoa; phylum Chordata; class Aves; order Accipitriformes; family Accipitridae; genus Astur; species Astur gentilis. The sequence goes on from NC_064880.1 coordinate 40,065,464, forward strand.
CTTACGCTAGTTTTTTCTTGAGAGCCCTTTTCAATTTTCCACATTGTTAATAGAGCCTGAGGCAAAGCTAAAAATCATTTGGGCTTCTTGAAAGGATCAATAATTTTTGTGTGCCATGCATTTTAGTATACACAGCATCACTGACACAAACCTGTCCCTGCACTGATGAATATAACACATCAAATAACGTCAGAAGTTTCCACACAACATTTAAAAAATTATATTCAATAACTACCTGCAATCCCACATGCAGAGAGCGGTGTTAAGTATATCAGAGACAAAATAAAAAGGCATAAAATATAGTTACTGGAAGATTGATTGAAGAGATTCTTTGCCAAACACTGTCATTTTCTCTGCGTCCTGGCTCACATGAGAGACTACATAGAGCTAGAAGGTCTAACAGTTTCATTACTTTTAGGTTTATACCACCACAAAAGCTGATGGGAAAAAGTTGATTCAGGTTTCCCTGTCACCCATCCAAGCAGTCAAGGATATCTGATCAAGTGCTTAGACATGCTGTACTCAAACAGTTAGCTCAATAAATTATTCATTCAGCACCATGCAGAGCAAATTATATTTTAGGTGGACAACATTTTTACTCGCAGTTCATTCACTTACAAGACAAGCAAGAGACTGCAGTGACAGAAAAGGAAGGAAAGGATCACCAATATAGAGCTGTGTTTTTCTCAATTTAAAGCTCCTAAAGAAATTGCTTGTGGAGCATATTGGAGCTCATAAACTGAGTGCTACTCTGCTGGTGTCTGTTTAACCCTTGCCAAAAGCATGTTACTTCACTTAAGATACATTGAAACCTCTAACGGACTGAATGGAGATGCACATATTTCTCAGAGAAAGCGAGTGTTGAAGTAGCATTAACAAACCATATAGCAAATGTGGTTTTACATAAAGAATTCTCTCATAGAGATGTATCACAAGATCAGAGTACAAGGAAGGAGAGAAACATAGCAAAGGCAGATTCTTGTATTGCTTTTTTTTCCCCAACTATGCTCCATTCTTTGCTTCTGCCCTCCCTACTACCATTTCCAACATCATTTAGACTGCCTCATCAACTCCCAGTCCCTATGATTTCCAACCTTCATTTTCCTTCTCCACTGCTGTATTCTGGAGATCGGATAGGAAACTGAGAATCAGCACACTCGGTATGATTCTGCGAGCAGGTCCTCTGTGCAGGCACCAGAAAAAAAAAAAAAAGTCAAGTGTTGATGTGTGAGTGTTTTGCATCTGCTGAGTTGATCTTGCCTATACAGCATTCAGCAGAGCAGAGCGCATTCGGTTGTATTTGCATGTCTGACTTTTACTACAATTAAGACTTTCTCTAACTGAAAATACTTCACTGAAGAAAGGTATAATAAAAGTATTTAAAATTGGTCAAAAGCCTTTCACAGAAATACTAGCTTTGACAAAATATTGTTTAGAAAGTTCCTAAGGAAAACAAAAAATCTCCTATTTGAACAACAAAATATTTTTTAAAACTGGGTGCTACAGCTCATCCCAAATGGAAATATCAAAACTTCCCACTGATTCAAAAGCTTCCTTTTTTTCCCCTGGTGGGGAGAGAGTAAGAGAAAAAAGGAAATAAGAAATGGGGAGAGAATCGTAACCCATATTCAGAGAACAAAGTATCATGGGGTACATTGGGTCCAGATCATTTGGTTGAGACTGAACCAGATGCATAAATTAAGCCATCTCAATGTGAATATCTGCCCAAAACACATTTTTTTCCTTGTCATCAGGTGGAGAAGCTCATTACCCTTTTCCCCCAGCTTTTCTAGCCTGCTGTATGACCAGTGAGAGGCCAGACCCAGCCCTGTTGGAGGATTTCCTCCTGTGCTTCAGCTTTTGGATCCAGAAGCATTTTCCCACCTGGATGCATGCCTCTGTTTTTCGGTGTCAGGAGGACACTGAGATGCTCTGGGTGGCAGAAAAGGAAGGTCCCCAGTGGGAGAGGGCCTGGCACCAAAGGCAGGAAACATGCAGGTACTGCCTGCACCGCTTAGTGGGAAAAAGGGCATAACTGGAGTTAGACCTAAATTGGGCAGGGAGCAAAGGTGGAAAGACTGAGCAGTGACCCCACACTTTTCCATGCCAAATGATGCACATAGGTGGTACTAATTGGAGGGTTATGAGCTACCTTGAGACCCACTTAGCCCACAATTAATAATGATTCTACTCTCCCTCCCCAGGAAGGTGTTAGAACTCTTCATTAATCTGACTGACAGCTCCCCTTCTCCCTGTTGATTTAGATAAAATTTGCAAGGTAAAATATGAGATTAACCTATACTTCACACTTGAGTAATTTTTCCAATCTGTGAAGGGAAATTGTCTCAGTTCACCACTGCAGAAGTCCAGGTAAACATATCTTCTATCCTGTGGCTTGCTTTCCTCTGGCTGAATATTTCTTTTGCCTAAGCTGTTCCTTTGCAGCAAGACTAAATTGTTGTTCCAAAGTTTTAGGGAGACTTGCCTTTAATAACACCCACATTTATTCCTCACTTTCTGTGCTGCCACCCCTTCATCAGATCGGCTTTCTTTCATCATTGTTTCTGAGCTCATTATTCAACATTTAGCTGAACTGAACTGCATTTACCATTCATTAGGTATTTCTGAGCCAGAGGTGATCATATGATCCAATACTTCTTGGATTTCATTGTAGCTTGTTATGTGCTATGTTCCTGTGGTTTAGTGGTATGTTTAAATTTGGCTTTGAATACCATCATTGGGAGCAATTTGTATGAATAGCACAAATTGCAAGACATGAAAGATAATATAGAGCAGCAATAGGAATCTCTATAGCATCACCTGATCAAGCCAGCATGCTAAAATGATGCTGACAAATCTCCAGTCACTTTGGTGATGCAAGGCTGAATCCCCTATCTGGTGAAAGGGGGTTGAGTCCACTGCTATTAGCAGGCTAAATCGCAGAGACTCCTAGCGTGATGATATGCATTACAGAGACAGTAAAATAAATGATAAAGCAGAGAGGAGGAAAAAAATCTGCCTCATTTCCCAGAGTTTTTCAATGGTACATTTCCATTTGAATTGAAATTTTTATGTTAAAAAAATGGAAACAGGTTTTTAAGTGAAAAACAATGATCAAGTCTTTCCTTCCTGCTTCTCTATTTCTCTCCCTCCAAATGCAAAGACTCATTTTTCTTTTTAAACTACTCCAGCTCTGAGAAAATTACAAAGATAAGAAATGAAAAAGGGAAGGGAGGAAAAGCAAGGAAATAAAGGGGGTAGAAGAGGAAGCCTAACTGTTTGGTTCTTTGAACTAATAATAAAACTAAATGAGAAGCCTCCTTTTTATTAACAAATCAAACTCATTTCTCAATAACAAAACTTTTCATTTGAACTATCAAACCTTTACATACAAAAATACTTTGAGACGTACTTAGCCTATTTCTCCAGTGGGACTTTGTACACTGCAGAAATAATTATTTCTGCAGTGCACATTTTCCTCTGCATACATTCCCTCTTTTAATGGCTTTTGGAGTCCCTCTCCCTATGAAAGAGTAAAAGGGGATTTAAAACTGTCTCTTCCTCCTTCATATCTCCAATTACCTCTGACTTCTCAGCAAGGAGTCACACAAATCCACATTTTGTTTTCAAAAAACATTTAACTTTCACATGTAAACTTCATCCTTCTCCTCAGCTTTCTACTGGGATAAATATTGCTCAGAGACCCATCATGCTATGGGTATCTTCAGCTCCAGTCATGGACTCTGAAACCAGGACCCATGTCTAGAGTAACATCTCCCAGACCTACAGCTCCACACACTTTATACTAACGTTAGTTAACCTCCATCCCTCAGTCTCCAAGAGATACTAAAGTCTTAGTTTGAGTTTCATACTGAAAACAGAGGTTAAATAGTATACAGGGAAAAAATATTCCAGGTTTCATATCAATTGCTTTCTATAATCCAGATGGCAAACAGTTAGGCTGCTGCTCTGTGATGCCTGTTTGGCCAGCTGACGTATTAGAGAAAAAGTTTTGGAAATCCTGCCACCATCCTGGTTTCTCCTTTCCAGAAATGGAAAAAAAAAAAAAAAAAGAAGCCACCGCTGACCTAATATCACACTTCTGTGTCACCCCAGCATAGTCAATCTGCCAAAATAGGTGATATGGGACTGTAGATGAGAAGAGGTAAGGTCATATTAGAAATGCCACAAAAAGGCATGTCTGAAAGAAGACTCCGTAATAGGAAAGAGTTTATGCCAGTAACTTCAGATACCGATTGAGAAGTATTTTGCAGTTCATCCTGTGCCAGTATTTTTCTTGATTACACATATGCACACAAACCACTGGAGGATACGCCACAATCAAAATCAAAATAACGCAAGTGGATTTCCCTTATTGGCAGATAGGAGTCTTGTGCAGCTCCCTGTAGACAATGCAAGGTAATGAGATTAGGGATGAAAAATAAGATACTGTATAAACCCAGAAAAGCAAGCATGAGAGACACCTGAGGGTAGCTGTGGATCATTTCACTTAAGCCCTGTGTTTGCCAACAAGAATGAGCAAAGTAAGCTGTGGGATATTTACAACCAATATATGTGTGGATATAGCACACAAAAGGGCTCTGGCTCAGTGCTTCCAAAGTGCCCTTGCTTGTTCTTTGACATACAGTGTGTCAATGTGTTGGTGTAGGTGCATGTGCTTACGAATATTCATGTGAATCTGCTCGTTTCATATTGTATTTTCACTATTCTGCTGTAGTACCTCCTTTCCCATCTTGCAGGAAAATTATGTGGATTTTTGAACATGATGGTTCAAACATTTGTATCTGTTTATTTTCCTTAATAGTTAACCTTAATTGTATTCTAGGCAATTGCATATTTGTAACCATGCTTCATTATCAGAAATCTGATTTATATATTCATCTTTAGAAATGTGATACAATATGCTAAATATTTTATCTTACAACAATTCCTCCTTAAACCAAAAAATCTGGCATATTTTATAAAAGAAGCTAGTTACATCTAATTAGAACACAAAACTCATGTTCTCATATCTTGTGAAAATTTTAATCCTGAATGCTTGTTTGTTGTCATTTCATTCTCCTCCTACTCCTTTCTAAAACAGAACATAAATTGAAACAATAAAAAAAGTTTGCCAAATAAGATAGGTTTTGATTCAGATCATTGGAAGATAAAAGGAACAATAAAAATACTGATTCAATAAACTGAGTATCTTTAATATTATGTCAAAACATCCCTTGACAAGTCTTCTGTGGCTTGACTGAGTCAGCACTTTTGGGGGGCGGGGGGGAAATGTGATTAGAGCACTACCAAGCCATTCTCCCTTTTTCTGAAAAGTATGCAGGAAGATCCAGCAGAATCTGGGGCATAGAGCAAGTTGGTAATTTGTTCAAGCCCACACAAGAAATCTCTCTTTTCTTCTTAATGATGTCATTGTCCAGCTGGCTTACTAGCTGCAGTAGTTTAAAATCCTTATTACCACATAAGACAACCATATAATTTTCAGAGAAGACAAGTCTGTAGATAGCATGTTTATACCTTAGATTTAACTGCAAAATCTTTTAAAACATTCTAATCCCATGAATTTAAAATTTAGTATCTGATTTTTTTTTCAGATGAGATGCTAAATGCAACAAGTCCCACAGAAAGGCTCAGGCTCTGCTTTATAAAAAGGCAGTAGAAGAGATGTAAAGAAACTCTCCAATCTCCAGAGAAGCACATTATATTCTATTAGCTCTGTACAGGTTTTTAATGGGTTTTTTTGAGCACGAACATCTGAAAGCTGCCACATAATGTGGATATATATTTATTTGTAGGTACATATTTGTATATATACATATACATAAAGTGTAGATAATTACCTATGTATATTTATATACATATACACACTTATACCTGTGTGTAAATATAAAAGCATTCCCAGGAAACGGGAATTAAATTTGAATGCCAGGTTCTACAAGATTTTGGATCTCATGGCTTGGAAGAAAGGACTTTCCAGAGCCAAATAAGCAATAGATATAGAGGAGAGGTGCTAGACTGAAGCAGATAAAGCAGACTCTGCTGTCTCTCTGAGCTGCTCATTCAGCCTGAACATAAGCAAACCTGATCTGCAGTTTCAGGTAAAATTATATATTTTCCTTCTTCTAACAGGGGCTGTGTCTGTTTGGAGGGTGATTTTCCTGAAATTAGGAGTATTACTAGTGCTTTTCATTATTATTACTATTGTTATTATTGTTATTGTTATTATATCAAAAGACCCTCATTTTCCCTTCTCTTTCCGCTTTATGTAGATTTTCACCATAAACCAACACTTCCTATCTTATCAACCACCTCTAATAGAAGAGAGGCAGGATTGTATCTATCAGCATGACATGACATGGTTGAAAACTGTATTTAATCTTGAGGAAGAAGAAACAAGATTTGGACACAGGCTGGACCATGGAAAGCCAGGGGAGTCTACGATGGTAAGCCTGAAGGACACAGAGGGCACTGATACTGCACTTAAAAGTGATGAGAATTAGAGAGATCATGGGAGGAAAAGTAGCTCATTGTTTGGTTTCTTTGACTTTGAGACACAGATTAGTCATTGAATCAGAGGGCTGAACAGAACAAGCAAGAGGAAAGGAGAAACAGAAAAAGAAAAACAAAGAGGTCAGCACTTGCAGTGTGACTCAAGATGAGTTGAAAGCTAGTGAGAGAACAGACCAAATGGTGGAGACAGAAATCAGAGCACATGGCCTGCATGAAGGTCCTTCTGGATGTAATCTTTCTTCTTACCAGAAACAGCAGCAAGCTCTTGAGCAGAGGGCTCAGAAGGTGTAAGGTTAACTAATGATGCCCCTTTCCAGGCAACTTCTTTGGTATTCTTAATATGGAACATAATCAGTACAAAGAATCTACCCCTCACACCACAGAAAAAATTTTATGCATGAAACATATAGTGAAACAGGGAGAGTTAATCATAGATTCCTTTAGCTCATCAGTGTCTTTTTCTTGGTATTGCAGAGCATCAGGGGCTCACTAGCCATCATTAAGTGAGAAATGATAGAAAGTCATAAATTACAGAAAGTGTTGGAAAGGATTGCACGTAAGAGTAAAAATCCTAATGACTCATCTTCCAGAAAAATTATAAATGTCTGATTAAACAGAATATTGAAGCTACTCAATCTCAGAAAATTATTCCCTCCCCAAAAGAAAAAGAGTATAACGAAGGCAATAATAAAATATAAAAATGGAAATTAATGGACTTCATCAGGGAACTGTTTGATTCTACCACCTCATTTTTTGTTTTAGTTTAGTAATTGTAAAGAAATATGTTTGTATAAAAACAACAACATCTAAAATATTATCCTGCTCTGTACAAAGATCTGAAGGTATGCACACATACAACTTTTCTGTTAAAATATCATATACAGGTAAATGCACATACTTTCCTGTTAAAATGTCTTATACAGGTAAATGCACATACAGAAGTCAGTAGAAAGATCTGGACATACCTATTCAAGATCATATTTTTTGTGTTCCATTTACAAAAGGAAATTGTGAACTGAATAGTGACCAGAATTCAGGAGCAGCTTATTTTGAGGATTTGATGTCTCATCATCAGGGCTGAGCATTCTTTATTTGATTTCAGGGTGGAGGAACTAACATTTACATGGTAGAATGAAAAGAAAAAAGTTAAATTCCCCTAAAAGAAGGGGAAAAGGGATAATTCATTTTCATCTTCTCTACATACTTTTCAATATTCAGAGTCTCTTAGTTATAAATACTTTTCTTCCAGTTGAACCATTCTGGCTTCTCATACTGTTTACTGGAACATTTGACTTCAGTGAGCATACAGAGCACTCATTTCAGTTTAACATTCCTTAAGTGCGCTATCACTTTTCTAAACAATATGCTAAGAATTAAATCCTCTGGACTCAACTGAAACATGTTTATACTGTAAAACCTAACCCCAGTGGTCCTAATAAGATTCTGTGGCCATTTGCTTTTCAAACTACAAAGGCAGGTATTTAAATGTTAAATAAAGAGAGCATCAGGCACAGAATAATGTGATCTGAAAAATGAAGCTAATTTCCCCAAAGATTCTTAGAAGCAGCACTAGAAGCGTTTTCTCACTTGTTATTTCATCAAAACTGACCAACAACCTTAGAAAACTATTCAGCCATTTCTAGAAGACATCTGAGACAAAACCTTTACTGACCTGTAAAATAGCAGTGCTCTTCTGTATTCAGAAAGGTCTTTTCTATCGCCTTACTTATTTGACGGACACTTGATTCTACCAGCATTTCAATATTTGAGGGACTTAGCTTTTAATCTAGCTGAAATGATACCACAACACCTAAGTAGATTGATGTTGCAGCCTGCCAGATTTCAGGTTTTTGACAAGTTGGTGTAATTGAAATTGCTCTACCCAGAAAAAATAAATAAAGGACAAAGCTGGGGAAGAAGAGCAGAGAAGAGCAGCCATTGCTGACTCTGTTACTATCAGGAGAGGGAAGACTGAACACAGTAGTGTGTAGATGGGGAGGTCCAAACTCATGAAGGAGATGGTCCTATTTCTTTCCTGTTTGCACCTCAACCTGTTCCATCAGCAGCCGCCAATTTTCCAAGGTTCTGGCAGAGATAAAATAGACATGACTTTTTATTCTGAATTCCCCTTGAATGTCTTTTTAATTAAACCTTTCCTTCCCCCCAGGGAAGCTTAATCAAAAAAACAACCCATCAAATTACTGACTTAACATAGGCAGATTCGCTCTAAGCCCTGTTCATTTGCATAGCTGATGACTGTTTCACTTTGTTTTGATCTTCTTGGTCACCTCAATGAATGAAGTGAGGCTATGTGTTATGTGCTGTTTATTCATAATACCTACACTAAGTACGAGCACAAGATTTATTTGCTAGTACATGTAGGAATATTACAGAAGCAGTTTTCAATCACTCTGACAAAACTATCATGGAGTGGAATAATCATATGGTTGCATTTGGCTTTAAGCATACTAGTACTAGACTCCGACTTTCCCTTTGGTACTCAGCTTCATACAAGAATAGCCTCAATTAAATAAATGGACTTATTGATTAACATAGTGCTTTGGAGTGTCATGAATGACTCCTACCTTCTTTCAAATACTGATGCTCAAAATTTGGTTACGGACATGGGAAGGAGGGTTTTTCCATCAGCATTATTTTTCTAGTTGAAGAAAATCTACAGGTATACATAGACTGTAGATATTTAAGAACTAAATTTTGGTACCTTCAATATCAGCTTAGTGAGTTTCCTATTTCTTAGTTAAGGGCTATTCCAAAAAAGTTTCATTCCTTCAGGGTTGAAGGATTGGTTTGCTAGTCCCAGACTAGAACAGTCTAGCTGTTCTCATCAAACTAGCTATTCCCTGTCACCTGTCAGTGACATACTTACAACACACTGAAGAAGCAGAAGATGTGTTTGCATTTGTATGTAGTCTTCAGAGCTGAGACTTCGCTGATATCATCACTGGCATGAAGAGATCCTCCCACTAGGATGAAAGACTTTGTGCTTCACACTTACTAACACAGAAAACCCATTCCTATCCTGAAGCGGTCTAAATCAATTACCCTTGTCTGTGCATCTCGTGGAAGAGAAGAACAGGCATTTCCAGCTGTGAACTGTTTTTCTCCCTGCCTGAACACTGAATTAAGTGCCTGTCTTGGAATTTACAAAGCTTAGCTTGAACATGACTTTATAGATTGGCTCTAAATTTCCTCTAAGCTAAGATTATAGTTTCCCTTAATGTAAGAAATAAAAGAGAATAGCCCTTCTCTTGTGCAGTTCTTTTGGCTATCTCAGGACAGTACTTTATAGTAATATTTAGCTGGTTATTATTCTTTAACTTAACATGAATACACCATCTCCATCACACACTTTTACTTTAGCACCAGTGCAGGCAACTCGGTGAAAACTTACATGCTCTTGTAGGGAGGTGCAAGTTAGCTCTAGTCCCATGCCATATAGAAATCACTGGAAGGGCACAGGACTCAAAAAAAGTGTTTTGTTTTCCTGGCTTACAGCCACCCAGCCCATAGCTTTCATATTGAAGACTGCATAATTGTAGGTTTACACAAAGATCCTAAAAGTTGCTGCATACAGACCCCTATGGAAGTCACCGGGGAGGGCCAGCACAATCACAACGGTTTAGAGACTCTGTTATTCCTTGATGCAGTCAATACTTTTAAAAGAAGTGTGCTAATAGCATTATTGATTATATTAAGTTACTGCCTAGCATAAGGGCCTCTTTCTCTAACCCCTCTTGCTAGGTGTAAGTCTGCATACACTAGAAGAGATGAACATTTAGCCCTAATGACATAAACCAGGTAAACTCAAGCTCAAAGCAATTAAACACATTACCTAATCATGCCCAGGAAAACTTTCAAAAAGCCAAGCATCAAACCCAGGCCTTTCAAATTTGAAGATGGTGCGTCTCCCTAACGCCCACACTTCCATCCTAACACTTAGGGGTTTTATGTTAATTTTCATATGCTCCATTTTTCAGTGCAGCAGAAAAACAGATAATTGCACTTGTAATTGTGGTGTTCCCTTGTAAAATCTGTCAGGTGTTAGAATGCTGACCCCAGTGCCTGTGCTAATTAGATGAAGTTGCAAAAAACCAGGCACTATAAATCAGATGCTACTAAGGCTGGGGAGGGAAGGCTGGAGAGGGTAGGAGGAAAATCTGTTCTGTTATGGCTCTGACTCACTGTCTGCTTGTAATCAGAGAAAGGCTGTCAAATCAGGACTTCCTTATTTAATTCACACGAGTCATTGATGTCCGGACCCAATGACAGACTTGGCGGGGTTTGGATCAAGCCTGTCACAGCAAGTGAAGTAACATGTATTTGCGTGAAATGGGATGAGTCATGGTGGTTGATATCTCCTTCCATAAGATAAAGTGGAAAATGACTTATGATTTAGTGAGCAGACCTTTTTTCTATCTCTTCTGCTGACATCTCAAGAAAGTAGGCCACTTCTTTCATATTGGTTGACCTTGACCAATAAAGCCAACCACAGCTCCTGAACAAAAGTACAGATGAAAAGCACATCTCCATTGCTTGTCAGAAAACAGTCTGGGCGTTTGCAAACCCTCACTGATGAATGTGGGTGTGTAAAGGAGATTGTAATCCAAACTCATAACGATGCAGTAACTTCGACTGCTTCGACTCATGTGCAGCCTCTCTGGAGGAGGCCCCAGGGAACAGTACCAGCTACCAGATGTAGATTTTTAAAAGAGTAGAGTTTATAATTTGCAAACAAATCTAATGTTATAGTTAAAATGTCCAATGTTAGTCATTTTAGGGAAATTTGGAACTCAGGAATGACTGACAATAGTAGTTTTCAGCCTGATTCAGTTCATCCTTTCCTCCCTATAATACTTGTTTCCAGCCTATACGCTTCACATGAATGGCAGAGCCAAACTCTTAAATTCTTTGGTGGCTTTCCTAGAGCACAGAAATCATATAGTAGCTCTCTACCAGGAAACTGGGCCAGAAAACAAAGGAAATGACTCAATGCATTTCTCCAGAGCAGGGAGATAAGGATGGGGAAAAATGTGGGATTTAATTTTTTCAAATATTATCTATGCAGACTGTTGTACACTGTCATGCGCAACCCCATGTACCTAATGTTACTAACAAAAAGCTAGCTGTATGTTTTCCAGGCTGGAACAAGCTTTCATCTGTCTACCCAGGAGCACCAGCAATGTGAGCTTATACCTGCCTGGAAGAAAGACAACCAGGAATACCCTTGGACTATCAGGTTTTCAGAGCATTTAAAATGTTTTCTGTAATGCTTGTGAAAAATTATTACCACAATGTAATGCTATGTGTTATAGTGTCTAGTATTCACCTCAACTCAACAGAACAGGAGGACCCAGGAAACAGAACAACTGTTGGTAAAAAAAATGTGAAGAAGAATGCAAAAGGGTGTGCAACTTCAACTTATACTGTCAATAAGTTGGATACAGGGTAGGCAAAGAATATGACAGAAGAGCAGGCCAATGCACTTTCATATGATGTACTCAACAGGAGCAGCAACCATCAGTAAAATGAATAGTTCTTCATACTGACAGGTACAAACACATCTTGTATTGCGTACATTGCCAGACAGGTTTTAAGGAAAATAAACTTCACAGGAGAACAATAACAAGGATTTACACACTGGATGAACTGACTTCTGAGGAAAAGATGATCTGAAATTCAAGTACAAGTCATTCCTTTCACTTTCAGGAAGTTTAGACCAGGTCCTAGATGAACTGAGTCTGCACAAGAATTCAGTGAATAACTGTCCAAGAATAATGAGAATTAATATTACATATAAGATGAGCTCTGCACTTAAGAAGCAGAGCTGGGAAAAGGGAATGTGATAATCTATAAATATTTGAATGCTGCAAGCTACATCTGATTGAAATTCATCAAATTTTCATTTTCTTTTCCAAACAAACAGTCTCTGTGAGAAATGCCATGGCTGTTTAATCTTGCTAGAGGTTGCTGAAAGAGGTTCTTCCTCTAAAATTAAAATGCAGACTATTTTGATACAAAATTAAAAAATAATAAAACAACACAAACCAACCCCTCCGAATTTGGGGGGGGGCAGGTAGGGGCACTGTCCTCTCTGTATAAGGTTTCTCTTCTCCCTTCTCTCTGATGCTCTGTTTAGTGTCCACATAAGCAGTTGCACCAAGGGTAGGGCAGCCTATGGGTAAAGCACCCACCTAGAGTCCAATACATCCAAGTTCATATTCTATTTTTTCAGAAACTTCCTAGGTAGCTTTAGACAAAACACTTTATCTCCTCTGAAGCACCAGCCTCTGTAGAGGCGCCGATGCTCCCCCTCCTGCTGACGTGACTGTCCAGGAGCAGACTGGTAGATGCCCATCAGGATTATCTGAGTACGCGGCACCCTGCATGTGCCAGAGCATGGGCTCTGGCTAGGAGAGGTCCACTGTGGGCATCTTCGCAGACAAGTAGAGACCATGAGAAGACCATGAACCCTTACAGCTACTAAAAAGCCACTATCATTACCCATAGAGGGAGTTTCCCCAGGATTATTTAGAATAGCAGGTGCACTACAAGTGCTCCCAAGGCCAGGTTTAGAGGACTATATCCTGTGAACAGAAGTTCCCTCTCCGTTTTGCTTGCTATTTCTGTTGGGTTTAGCCGACCCTCTGCACTGTGGAGAATGAGTGCTCCTGAGCTCATTATCCTGTGGGGCAGGCATTTCTCATAATCTATTAAATATTTAGACCTTCATATAGCAAGTAATGCTGCTAACTTGTTTGACTTAAATTATACCCCACTGCTAAATCAAATTAGAGAAGACTTGAGTAAATCTACCTTTTAAAACAAAAGCTGATTTTCTCCATGTTCAGCCATTTGTGGGATTAACTTTTTTAATGGGTTCTTATGTGCACAGTGTTTTTGTTTTCATGGATACTAGAAGAGGATGAATTATTCATCAGGGGAAAAAAAATCTACAACACGCATTTTCATAGCATATTTAGTCTCTTTTGTCCTATTCATAAATCAATCCTGATTACTACAAATGAATGTGTTACTCCTAACGGTTCACTGATGACTCACTTGGACCATTAATTCAGACCTCCTCACTGAGTGCATTAGGAAGCTGCCACTAGGAATGGGAAATTGGGAGAAGATCCTTTGTAACCTCCCCTCTTTCCCTACAAAGAACAGACTCCATCTCCTGCTCCTTTCCTTCTGTATAACTTTACAGACACACCACATATTCTCCAGTAAAAAAATGCCATTTCCCCTCCTTCTCCGGTGACAAATTTGCATGGAGGGAAGGAAGAACATGGCTTTATTAATGTTCAGTAGGTTGTTTTTATGACCTAGAAGGAATACAGACAGAGAGCAATGGCTCATAGTATCTACATCAGAAGTGGGGGCAATTTAGGCTCAAACATATAGAGACATCACTGAACTAATATGGCAATGACTACCGCTATGTCACTGGTGACATAGATCACAAGGTATTTGTCTCTGTTCCTGGACTGCTGACGAGCTGTCATCAGTGAAGAACCATTGTCATCGAGGAACAATGCCTCACCATTTAGAGCAGAAGTAAATGGAACTTGCCAATTCTTATCCAGGCAGTACAGCATTTATCAACTCCTTATGGCCCAGCTGGGAACAAAGAGAGGATTCTACCCATTTGAAAATTATTATTATTATTTACTACTATATTGGCAACACAGTGCACTGAATAGTTTTAGAAGAAAAATTTATGCTCCAGAATTCCTAAGGGCCAACACTCAATCATTCTCAATACACACAATAAAACAGAGAATGAAAACACATTTATTTCCCTTCCAGTCCAATTGCTACTGTGCCACAATGGTTACTATTGAATACCATTCTGTTTCATGTGTTGAGCTCTATGCTAAACTCTTAATTACCAATATCAAAAGGGAAGCATTCCCCAGAATGGTACCATAGTTATTCTTTGCAGTTTGCACTGCTGTGGTCGTTGCTGAATATCTTTTGAGTATTTCTGGGTCCCGCACTGAAAGAAGCGCAGTATGTCCCACTGCAACTCTATGCTCTTTTATCCCATAAAGATCTCGCAGATCCCAGGCAATTAACAGTTTGGAAAAGAGTACATTCACACCAGCCACTAAAAAGCTTTTATACTCTAGAATGTCATTGAATGAGCAATTACAAAGTTAGCTTTTTCTTGTTACTGCTCTTAAGAATCCATATAACAGTGATGCTCATTAAGAATACCCTTTAACCTCGAATTTGGAGTTGTGTTGTCCAGCATGGAAACAGTGTTGGCATCTTATAAGCTAATCACTGGTGCAATGTGTCTGATGTTGACTATGACAGGAGGGAGTCTTCCCAGCAAACCTCCAGCACCTACATTCAACTCGTCGATAAGACAGCCTCTATAGTCAGGAATTGGGACTTCCCTGGCCCAATACAACACACCAACACAATCCCAGAGCTGAAACAACCCCCAGATCTTGAATCACAGTGATGTTGATGAATGTTTCTTTGAATTTAGTTACTTAAGTAATCACCGTTCATGACAAAACAGAAATTGTTGAGCTGCTGTTATCCAAAGCCAGTTTCAATTAGACTCAAACTGAGGGAAAACTCTACTAGTTCACTTAAAAACACATTTGCACCCTGGTTCACTAGAAACTTCCTCCCATCTGCAACACTCTCTGGTTTGGCATGTGCATAGGATGAGGACAAAAGTTATGCTGGTATGCTGCCACTGATACAGAAGGAGACTAAGGCACTAGTGCCGCTTTTGCCATGTGAATCATTTCTTGACATTTCTTTCTAACACTAAAGCCTTCTTCTCAAGCAGGGAACAGTCTCCAAATAGATATACAGTGTCTGAAAAAGAGTAGAATAAGCTTCTCTCTTCCAAAATTATTTCCACAGACAACTTCTGCCATGGAAGAAAGGAACCTTTTTATGACAGATGTCCACGAACTCATCACATCCTGCTGCCCTGTCTGCAGCACACCTCCAGTATTTGGGGTTATTCAATGCCTGTGCAGGTTGAGGCCTCTGGAGCTGCACTGGAGACTGAGAGGTTGAACACTGGTGAGGTCTTCAGCATGGTAAAGAAACACTGGATAAACCAAAAGCTACCATTACTTAGAAGACCACTTTTGTCTCTCTGAGATCTGTGTCTTATTTTCAGTTAAAGTACTGCAATTGTACATTCAAAAAATCAGCTCTGCAGGCTTTTAATTCACAGGTTACAAAATACATTAATTGAACCAGCCATTTAGTATTCTAAATAGGTAGGTTCATACAGACTTCAGCTGCTTTATTCGGAACCTGCGTTGATAATCTCTGAGCACAAACTTCTGTATAAAATGGACCAAGTTATCTGAGTTTTAGCATGTGTTTGTATAAATGTAGAGAAAGAGCTAGTTTCACGCAGAGGCAAAACACAGCCAGAAAAATGGGGTTTCCTCTCCTGGAATACAGATCAGGCAAGATCCTTCATGACATTTACAAACGGCTTCATGGTCTCTCTTTTACTAAGTTACTTTCCTTTATATTTTGAGCAAATACCAGATAAAATCCAAAATATTTTCTGCATATCTATTTAGAAGAACAGTTAGATCCCCACACTATGAACTGCCAGGGTTTTTTTTAACTGCTTAAGAGAGTGGATAATTAAAAATAAATAAATCAATGTTTTGGCATCTCTTTTTTTCCTCTAGATTCTATATGGCATTGTTTTCATCATTTTAAACATCATCAGTG
Source organism: Astur gentilis (assembly GCF_929443795.1). Taxonomy (NCBI): domain Eukaryota; kingdom Metazoa; phylum Chordata; class Aves; order Accipitriformes; family Accipitridae; genus Astur; species Astur gentilis. The sequence continues at coordinate 40,081,748 of NC_064880.1, forward strand.
AACAGATGGCATTATCAGCCCACAAGAATCTGCACAGGGCAATTAGAAAATTCAGAGACAAGATTAATACAAGGAAATTAATTATCAATTATATCAGTCCAGCAATGTGTACAAAAATTTTCTTGTTTTCCTCTGACTCTACAGAGACATGCTAATAGGTCTACTGATGCTTCCCGCTTTACCAAGTGATGCATTTAAAACCTTCAAGAATTGCCTATAATTTTAAACCTTTATTACATCACGTTTATAGTATTCTCATCCCCTTTTTCTTGGTTTCAATAGAGGGAGCTTAGTTAAGAACAAAAAAAAACCCGAACAAACAACGGTCCATGTCTCTTAAAGACACTTTACTGAGAGCAGAAAGAAAATGTTCATGCAGATCTAATGACACTTTTCTCTTTTGCACCCTTCCTTTCTGCGCAGACCCAGGAGAGACGTGTCCTTCCAGAACCACATCCTACAGACTATGCAAATGTGGCCCTTGTACCAGTAAGACAGCAGCAGTTTGAAAAAGTGAATGCTACAGGACCAGAATATTTTTTCCCCTATTCTGGGGGTGGAAAAACCCAGTAAAGTCCTTTATTTAAAAAAAAAAAAAGCACAGCAGGTTCCTTGGTGCCCTGTATATACAGACAGCCCACTCTCTTGAACACTTGGTAGGACTCCAGAGGCTGATAAGCTAAGGAAAAGCAGATGCATATAGGGAGTTTCGGTCATGTTTGATGCTGGCAGATATACCTGCAGTTCTGTGTTTCTCCCATTCTCATCTCTTTCAGAGTGGGGAGGAGGGTAAGACAGAAATTCAAGTTTGCCAAGTAAGCTGAAACCTATCACATCTATAGAAAATGCATTTTGGGGGCTAAAAATAAATAAATGCCATCCCACACTCCCACTGCCTTCGGATTTTTATTCATTTCAGTATTCAGCTATCTGAATGCCACTTGCTTCAAATAGCAGCAGAGAAAGGGGAGGGAGGGGAAGAGGAAACGGGGAGTAATCCACAGATTTAGAAACGATTACATATAGCAGGGCAAATATGAATATGATCTAACAACAGAGCACAGGACAGGACCGCACCATATGGGATCAACTCAATTGACCCCAAAGGACTTATTTTAGATACTTAAGTGTACATACAATCAATGCGAGAATATATCTCCAGGCTTGCTTATGATACGCTGCCTCAGTTTCCCATTGGTAAAAGAATGATTACAGTGATTAAAAAAACATTCACCAGTCCTACACTCACTGGGGTGCTGGCAGAAGCCTGTTCATGCCATGTGCTGGGACAGCTTCACAAGTGTGTTGTTCTACCCAGAATCACCATATTTTCCACTTGAAGTCTATACTTTGTGCAAATGTACCAAGCACATTTGAAAACAATTTGTTCTTGCTGTTAATTTATACAAAAAATCCTGCTGCATTTGCATGACATTAAGAGCAAAAAAAAAGAAGGAAAAAAAAAAAAGAAGTCCAAGCAGACAATGTATTTGATACTGAGACGATAATAACCCTGGATAGATTCCTGTGGGCTGGCGATGCCATCTGCCTAGTGGATGCAGAATCCAAAGACCATTGTAGTCTGTGGAAAGACTGTCTTTAAGACTGATTCAAAGCCAAGGAGTGCTAGCTGAGTCAAACTGACTGAAAACTAGATAATGACAGACGTGCAAGAGAGGCATTCATCAGCAGTAGGTCATTCACAGCCTTTCTCTCAGGAAATCTCATTATTCTGTACCATTTCTTCGTTGTTGCATCTGAAGGCATGAAAAAGCTAACATTTGTATATGTTTTTCTCCCTGTATGGAACTAAAAGGAGGAAAGCCTGTCTGAATACTAGGCTTTTGTAAAGAATACTTAAGTACTGGAGCCAGAGGAAAAGCCAGAGATGCGTGTCCGATCCCCTTTACTCAGGCTGCAAGCAAATGAGCCGCAAACTGAGATCAGATGATCAATATTCTACCTATTTCAGCAGATCTCTTCAAAACTTAGCATTTCTGACCACACGGATAGAAAGGTCACTGTTTGAGAGACCTCTTGCCTTTACCACTGTTGACCCGACACGTCTCATTCGTGCTGTTACAAGTCCCAAATATACCTACTGATCTCGATGGTCTCAAGTATCCAGAGTCAAATATTCTCCTGTAAGTTTTCAGTTATACTTGTCGGACTCCTGCACAGTTACCATCAATTTAGGTCACTGCAGAGGAAGACTAAAACCACCATGAACACTTTTGGTGCCTAAAAAATAAGTCTCCTTGTCCAACAAAATGTATGTTTTCTTCACTTTTTTTTCTATTTCAAAATGAATAGAAAGACAGACACACACTACCTACCCTTTAACTGAATAGAATTATTAAAGACAGTTTCCCGTAAGGCCACATCTAAATCTGCTGCAGAGTAGTGGACCATACATTGACCCTATATTTCAATAAGAAGTTCAATAGGAGATCCGATTGTACCACACATTAAATTTCTGCAGCTTCAACTGATGGCTATGACTGGGTTTAAGTGAAAGGTTTGAAAGTCTCATGATCAGGTAATAATTGCTACTGAACTGGGATAACAAATGCCAGTCATTCTGTGGGAGGAAGAGGAGGCTGTGTTCAGGAAGGGAAACGTGTAATGATTTCTGAGAATAACTGTTGCAACGGGAGCTAGAAGGTGCCACCTCTCCAGGAGGTGTTTTGATCTGCTACAGCCTTCTGGCCACGTGAGAAAAATTCAGTCAAAAAAGATATAAATAAGAGGGAGGGGGCCGTAATGTGTAAAATAACAATAGGAAAAATTTCCAAGATACATGACACCAAACCAGGTGGAAGATGAGTAACCAGGAATGCTCCCGCGATTCTTTTCTGCAGCTGCAGACTAGCCCAGAACTGCTATGTCAAAGTGTTTGGGGAAAACATAAGTTCATTTCTCTTTTCCTATTTTCACTATTCCCACCTCCCTCCAACTTTAAAAAGGAAAAAGAAAAAAAGAGGAGAAAAAAAATTGTGCTCAACAACTGGAAATCTAGACTTACCAAAGCTACTAATCTTTCCAGATCACAGAATATGCCGCTAAAGGGCAACTAATTTGTTACATAACGGGCAAAGCTTTGTGTCTCCTCGTCTACCTGATAAATGTAGAAGTTGCTGTTCCCCCAGATATCATGTGCAACACATTTCCAATGTTAACGTACATGGCTTTTCATTCATTTTCTAGTAATTAGTATCCTGGGGAGAAATCCTATTGCCACTCTATTTACCCAATGTAATAAATTATTGGAAAAAGCAAAGCGGGAGGAATTTCTTATGTTTTATTAGCATTTGGTAATTTTGATCTTTCTGATGATGTCTGCTGACCCCTAGCCTGTAGCTGTGTTTCAAAGCAGTTTCTTTAGCAATTCTTTGTTTAATTAAAAACTATTACCAAAGAGGAAATTGGAATCAAATATCTCAGTGGTGGGGAAGATTTTGACCTACTCAGGATTTTTACTTTACAGAAAATAAATGAGCGGAGAATCATTTTTAAGAGTTTCCTAATTTAGAAGCAAGGGAAAAAAAAAAAAAAAACAAATTAGATCAATGCCATGTTAGGTATTAGGAAGAAAGCTAAATAAGTTGTGTTCTTCCACCCAGAAGCATACTCCTTTTCCACTGTAAACGCTGCCCCCAGTTCCGTTCTAGTTCGCAAAACCCGTCAGAAACAAGCCCATTGAGGCCATTGTAAATATACCAGTGTGGGCCCCTGGGTACGATTCCTTTGGCCAAAGTGTTCAAATGGAGGAAGGCACAGAAGAATGCTTTTCCGTTTGCACTTTGGCTTTCAAGTAGAAGCACCTCAGCTCCTGACAGCGGCCCACGCTGAAGCTTCCCATTTGCGGAATTTGGTAACTTCTTTTGGAAAGTTTATGGTGTTGCTGGGAGCTCAGTAATCCTTAAAAGCAATGGCACTTTTATGTAGCTATTTAAATATACTTCAGGATACTACTTACAGGCACATAGCATTCAGTATTTTTGCCCGTATATAAGCTTTCTTGGCCCAAAAGTGAGGAAGGGAGCACAGCTTCCCTGAGCTCCGACGTACGGAGATGATTTATTTAAGACGGCGATGAATTTTCATACCGCATGCGATTATTGAGGTCCGTGTGCGCACACAGATATTTTCACATGCGAATCTAACGAGGTTTCTAGGGAACTTGTAGCTATTACAGATTCACAGGCTCCTTCACTCAGCTCCCGGGAAAGCACTTACAGCTGATTCCATGCTAATTCATTGCTCAATGAATAAGTAAAATCTGTACAGTATAATAAAACCATTGATCATTATGCTTTAAAAAGATTGACTCCTAAATATTTAGGAAGCAGTGTGTATTCAATGGAAATGTTTATTGGCACCGGGAAATTAAACTGTCACCCGTGAAATAGTAAAACTCATTAATGCAGAGTTTCTTTTTAAGTGTTAGGAATTAACTTTATGACTGCATCAGTAATGGCAAGCCTCAGCCTTAAATCGCCTGCCATTTAGTATTCGTGAACATTATTAAAACATATTAACCGTAATTTAATTGACTGAAAATTTAAAAAAGGGGAGAGGAAAAGGCAAAAAGAAAAGGCGGGGGGGGGGGGGGCGGGGGAAAGACAGCAGCTCTCCGTCCGCAGCACGGCAGCTCCCTCGGAAGCGTGGCGGAGCGGGGAGGAGGGGAAGGCAGCGCCGGCCGCGCACCGCGCCCGGGGCCGTCGGGCCGGGCCGGGCCGGGCCGGGCGGGGAGGCCGCCCCGCGCCGCCGGCGGGGCAACAGCGCCCTCTAGCGTCCGCCGCGCCCCGGCGGGGCCCCGGCTCCCGCCCAGCTCCGCCCGACGGGCCGCGGCCGCGGGGGAGGAGGCCGCGCACGGCGGGGCCCCGCTCCCGTTCCCTGCGGCATCGGCCGCCCCCTGCCCTGCCCCTGCTCTCCCGGGACGGGGCGGGGGGGCACGCCACGGAGCACCTCCTTCTCCGGGCTCCAGGGCTCGCCAGCGCCGAAGGTCTCCGGCCGCACCGCCGCGCCCGCCGAAGCTCCCGGAGAGCCGCCGCCGCCGGTGCCCGCCCGCCCGCCGCGGCACCGCAAAGCCCAGCGGCGAGGGAGGCTCCTGCCTGCGGGGACGGACCCCGCCGGCACCGCCCGTAGGGCCGGCGGCAGTACGTGGGGAACTTAGGAGGAGGGCATCTCCCAGGCAGAGGGAGCGAACGGCGATTTCCCACCCGGGGTGCTGCGGGGGAGGAGGGGGGGGTGTGAGGGGAACGGGGACGGCGAGCACGCCCCGGGACCCAGCCGCGCCCGTGGGAACCGACGGCACCCGCCGAGCCGGGGGAAGATCCCCGGTGCCGGGCCGGAGCCAGGCTGCTCCCGCAAAACCCCGGCACCCCCTGCCCGATGCGGGCAGGACCGGCCCCTTCCAGCGCGGCAGGCGGGGGCGCCCGGCCCCGGCTCCGGCTCCGGCCCCGGCCCCGGCCCCGGCTCGGCCGGCGGCGCGCCGCTGAGGCAGGGCGAGCAGCAGCGACACCGGTCCCCCCCAAAATAAGCCAGCGGAAGGACAGCAAACCGCGAGGGAAGACCGGCGAGCGGCTCGTTGCGGGCTCTAGCGGCTCCCGTTCACTTCCACGTCCGCACCGGCGGGACGGTGGCGAGCGATCCCTCCATCTGGCCGCAACTTTGCGTTTCGAAGCTCCACGAGCAAACCGGAGCCCGGCTAACTTTCTTAGAGGTCACGTTGCAATAACCCCCTTTTTCAGGGAGTTTTTTTCCCCGTCTCTTCCTCCCCGCCCCCGCCCCAACCCCAGGCAACTCCTTGCGCTCCCGCTACTCACAATTCGTTGCAGTTAATCCCAGGTGCCCAAAACTGAAGAGCAGCAGCGTGAAGCCCCCGAGGGCTCGGGAATCCATGTTCAGCCCCGGAGGGGGAAGCCAGCCGCCCGCCTGTCTCCCCCGGTCCCGGTCTCCGAGCGCCTCTCAGCCTCTGTGCGCTCCCTCTTCCTCCGCTCATTTACTCCATCCAGCATCCAGGCACTCCGGGTGAAGGGGGAGCCGGAGCCGGGGTCGGGGTCGGCCGAGGGACCCCCCTCCGCGGCCCTTGGCGGAGCCGCTCCGAAAGCCGGCGGCAGCGCCCGAGCCGAGCCCGCTCCCCCGGCCGCTGCCGCGGAAATTCACCTTGCGAGCTGCGGCTGGGAAGCAGCAGCCGGGCGCTGGGCACCTCCTTATAGGCGAGAGCCGCGCTGCACTCCACCTCCTCCCAGCCCCCTGGAAGTCACTCCTCCTCGCCTTCCAGGGAGGATCCTTATTGCAATCTTCATGCGTTGTTGATAAGCATCGGAGTCACGGACTAAATCAGATGCCTGGAGCAAAAGAAAGAAAATAAAAAAGAATCTTCTTTTTTTTTTTCTTCTTTTTTTCGTTTTTCTCCCCCCCCCCCCCCCCCCCCCCCTTTCCGCCTCCTCTGGGTACCGCTGTGGCTGGAACATTTTAAAGACCCCCCAGCTCAGTTGTTTGTTTGCTTAGAAACGCGTATGTTATACACACATACAGAAAATATCCCTGTAATATCCCGGCATATACAGTGCCGACCCAGCCCGACGAGCCCCAGTCCCGCTCCCGGGGCTGAGCCTCCCCCCCCCAGGGAGCGGGGAGGGAGCCTCGGACGGGGCTGATGCTTGACTCGCTCTCCCGTCGCGGCCGGTCCAGAGCCTCCCCGCCTAGCCCTCCCGGACGGCGAGCGGAGGTGGCCCCGGGGCCCCCAGCAGAGCCCCCGCCCGAAGAAGAAGGCGGCCCCCGGGGTGGCGGCCCGGCCCGGCCCCGCACCCAAGGGCTGCAACTCCCTGCCGGCTGGCAAGGGTGATGCTTGACAAACCCGGATTTCATGACCGCTGGATTGAGCACCCGACTGCTCAGCAGCTGAACAGGCCGGGATTATCTTCCCGAGGGGAGGGGGGTACAGGAAAAGCAGAGTTTGCAGAGCATCTTGTCTTCCCCCGGCGGTCTGTGCGCAGGCAGCTGGAGCTCTGTGCTGGCACCGTGCGCCGTGCCCAGCCGCCTCCCTGCACTCCTGCACACACGGGAGGTGAAACGTCCTTTCAGGAACTCCAGCTTAATCACTGCTGAGATCTAACCTTGTTGCTTTGCTGCGGCGTCACCCCACATCAATAGAGTGCTGCATCAAAGTCAGGTCAAAATTGCATTAGTGATTCCACTGTAATCTGCAAGGAGAGTGTGCTTGGACCGTTAAACTCTTTGTGGGGGGAAAGTCGTCGGTCCTCAGCCATAATCCCTCACAATGGCGGGGAGTAATCGGGAGAAATAGACCGCTCGCCAAAGCCATCCTGACTTGCCAATGGCGAGCGGAGGTTTAAATTGCTGGCATGCTGTAAGCCTCGTATTAAAAAGTAAGGAGGGTGGAGGAAAGGCATCATGCTTAGCTATTGGGTACTATATCAAAGACAGGTGTCAGGGGGACATCTTAGCTTTACAGGAGCAGTCAGCTTGGAAAGCAGAAGTCCACGTTTGAAAAATGACCTAATTATTTCACCTTCTGTTGTTACAAGTGACACAAGTGACGCAAGGTTAAACAGGAAGGATAGCTGCCTAGCGCTGAGGCTTTCAGTCAGAGTCAATAAAGGATTTAGTCACACAAAACCAAGACTTAGGAGGAACTTAAAAGCCTAATGAGCTCTCCAAGTCTTCCATTTTTGGCTTTAAATACATCTGCACGCACCAAGGTTTCATCTCTGCTCGTGCAAAGACCTGACCCAGTTGCTCAATGCCTCACTTAGGTCTGACCCCAGTGAGATTTTGGAAACTAGGGGTGGGACTCAGTCCAAGGCTAACACATCTACATGAAGGCCGCTTTCTCGTCCAAAGGCCCTGAAGGAGGTGTGTAGCTCATCACCCAGGAGATGGTTGTGTAAGGGCCCAGACACAATCTTCTCTGAGCAGGCCCATTTTTGAAGGTAGTGAGCTCTGCTCATTTCTCTCAGTCACAAACATCTCATCTTCTCCGTATGAGACTCTGGCCCAGAAACTGAGAACCGTATTGCTTTGCTGCATTACGCCAGGAGGCTGGAGTATTGAGAAAATTATGTTATTAACTTGACTTTTTCAGGTGAATAATCAAGATTTAGAAGTGCTAGCAGTGCTTCCAGAGCTACCACTTGAGTAAAGCTAAGCAGTAGAACACATCAGAAAGCTTAAAGCTGGAGTGGATTTGCTCTGGAGACACACAAGTCTTTGACACAGTCACAACTTTGCAACTATGTATTCTGAAATTAGCAGAGGAATTCGGAAGAAGGAGAATAAATATGGTGGGGGTTTTTTCCTGCTTTCCTTTTAAAAAATAATTAAAATTAAATGGACTGTGTTTCAAGTATTTTCAGGGTCTCTTTAAACTGTCTGGCACAATGGTACACTTCTCAACTGACTCACTGAACTAATTAGTGGCTTGTTTATAGGAAAGCAGATGTGGAAATGAGCTATGCGGACTAATTAAAAGCTATCAGTAAATATGAGCCCAATCCTGCAATGCATCCCAGTGGTCACCGATATGGATCTGACTGCAGGATCTGGACCGTGGTTACACCACCGGTTTTCAAATCCCACTTGAGAGACACACCTCTTCCATAAGCTCCTTTGTATCATAAATGCCAGGCAGGTGCCTTAAGATTTGTGAATGTTTGGGTGCAGGAGCACTACAACTGAGAAGTTATGACCGGAGTGGAGGGCTACGCAGCTGTTCCTTGCAGGAAATTATGTAAATAATGTCATGTTTAAGGGCTTTTTGCCAGCAAGATTTTTATTAGAGTAAATTTATTAATCACTATTAAAGCTGTTCAGACAAAAAGTGTGGCTCATCCTCAGCCACAGATCTGGGTACCCTGAGTTTTAGGAAAACTCAGTTGCTAATTTAGTTTTAGTGTATCTGGACTTTATTCAAAATGACTGTGACGGTTGCCACTGAAGGCACTGCAAGCCTTGGCATTGAGTGAAGGCTTTGTTACACGTGTAGCAATTACACTTTTCTAACTCAGTGATAACTCCTTTCTAACTCTCCTTTTCACCGTGGCACATATTTTCTCCTCCTCGATGAAAGCAAAGCTGACCATAACAGTGAAGACCCAGAGATCTTTCCTTTCAGTTCCTGCCTCTTCTTTGACACATTTCGCTCATAGCCTTTTGCCAGTCACTCGATGTTCACTCCCTGTTTGTTAAACAAGGGGAACACAAACTACCTCATCTCGTACAGATGGCAGGGGGAGAAATATCCTCATGTCTGGCACGTGTTCAGAGTCTGCAGTCATGGTGATCATATGAGCACCTTTATAATTTCAGAGGCAATGTAGATCATGATTAGGTCATCTGGGACTTTATAGAACGGGCTACATTAGTTCTGGGTGAGAAAGCTTAGCACGGGCATCCAGCTATCCTCCTCCCCAACGGCAGCCAAGTGCCCGTGTTAATGCTGCTCAGGACACAAGCAGTAGATGACGTGCATGATGGGGAGAGGAAGACAAGCAGCATTAGACCAGTAGCTGTTTCTGTCACAGTCTTACTGGCTTTAGAGTGCAAGCAACAAATTGCTGAAATTCAGCTTTTAAGTTTTCAGCCCCAGTGTCCTACCCAAGTTTGTTCTACCAGTCTGGAGTCTTGTTATTTGAGCAGAAGGAACCATTCGTGGGAATTAGATGAGACAATATGAATAGGAGAGCAACAGAAGGACACAAACACATAAGGAAGAACAGGAAAAGCTGGCTGCCACCAGGGAAATAAGGGTACGTATTTTTGAAAGAGAAAGCTTTTTTATTTAAATGTTTATCTGAGGAGGTAAGTTCATCTGTGATCAGATAAACTTGGTTTTTTTCTTAGAGTCAGTAAACAGCATTAGTGCTGCTATAAGCCATGTTGAGTTTGCCACTAGAAGCAATAACAGTCTAGCCCATGAATTCAATCAATCCAGCTGTTTGGGTAATTGCAGCTGGAAGTTTTATGTCTGACCCAACAGTCTAGCATTCAGGAAAGGAGAACAGTATTATGTATAGGAATTTTGAAGAGCACATTATACCACAAACTTTATTGTTTGTGGCTTTCGGATCACATATTGCTGTTTCCTGTTGATAACTAGGAATTTGTCTGAAGAATATCATGGTTCTCATCAAAAAAAACTAAAGGTCGTGTCAAAAAACCCTAAAGGTCATTTTTTTCTTCTTCCCTTAGAGTTCTCCCCTCTAAAAAGAAAGGACTCATTCATTAAAGAGAATATGTGGGGAGCTTTCATAAAACACATCGACCCCAACCAGGTGAGTGCAACAGCAGGCTGCTCATTATCCTTGGATAGTTCCACAGCATACATAAGTCCGGAGGATAAGGAAATTTAATGATCTGCTGTGATAATCTGATGGCCAGTAGCATTTTTGAGATGCATGCTGAGATTAGGGTAAAAGAAATCAGATGTCAAGCTGTGCAGTGATTATTGGAAGACAAAGAACTAAAATCACCTCTTCCTCCCCCTCGCCTTTCCCTACATTATTTTACCACTGTCTGCTGGTATTATGGCTTTCATTACATTATCTTGTCTGCCTATAAAGATGCTTGTGTCAATCACGGCCAGATACAGCTACCGGACTCAAAAGATCAATAACCTGACTAAATAATAGTACAAATGGCTATGGCTACAAATTCCCTGGGGACTTGAATAGGTCTTATATGGGACACACTCCTCCCTGGTGTAATTCCAGTGACATCGTACGTTGCAGTTCAGGACAGTTACAGAGGTCACAGAGGACACTGCCTTGGTCTGCTCTCTGTGCTGGTGCCCCACCAAACACAGTGGTTAGCTCCAGCTGGGCCAGCCACGGTTGTTCCCAAGTGATAGCGTATTTTTACTAAAATGCAGTGTCATGCTGGCACCTTTATTGCCCAAGAACCAGATGTCCACCAGTGTCCAATGGAAGGATGAACTTCTTGAGGTGTTGGCATAAATGCAAAACCCATCCCTGTGATCTAATCAACCACAAACAGCTCTGAAGAGAGAACTCATACAAAACTAAATAATGCAATTTTCTTCCCTGTTTTGAAGCCACACAAATAAGAATGAAGAAAGCCCTAAAAGGTCTGTGGACAGTTAGGTGTCACAGGATGGATGTAGTCCTTGGAGAACAGCTGGCTAACTAATGGGAACATACTGTAATAAGAACTATGAGTCCCAGCTGAGGTCAAAGAGTCTGCCTTACAGTACTTAGAAACTTCAAGGCAAACTTGGGGGGGGGGGAGACAGAAGGTGGGGAGGCATTTTTGCAAAAATCTCTATTCAACAGACATTCCAGTTTAGAACACAAAGTCAGAAGGGAGGCAATGTTATCTGTATGGTAACATATCTGTATGATGTATCATATGTAAAGAAGGCAGCTTTATTTGTCATTCATTAGTGGGTATCAAGTCTCCATTTTGCAGGCATTCAGTCATTCAGTCATGGAATTATAATATCTGCCATGTCACTGGTGTAAGTAATGACATACAATGAATACTCACCAGGACAGATTTTCAGAAGCAATTAGTGATTTTGTATGAACAACCAAAGTATCCCTTAAGGGGCAATTTTTCAGAATTATTTGGGCCTTTACCTGCTGAATATCAGTGCCATGACCTGTCTGTCCAAACAGGACAGTTAAAAGGAGAGGCATCCAAAATCGTTAGTCTCTGTTGAACACTAGCACCTCAGTGTACCACTAATCCATAGTCTCATGCTTGATGACAGAAACAATCACCTGGGCCTATATACATAATGAACAACTTTGAATGCCTCCATCATTTTGCAAAGAAAGTTTGCAAGGAGTGAAAAAGAGAGCTAATTTTATCAAATAAATCATTTGTGACAAATGGCTCATCCAGTGCTAGCACTCAGAAAATTATTATTAGCAACAGCTGGGCTGGGTATGACAACCTATATTCAGGCATTCTTTTTACTTTCCTGCCTGTCCTTCACTAATCTCTGTTATGGATAGAGGTCGGAGAGGAGTGAAAAGAGGAAAGTTGTGTGGAAACTAATGCAATCATTAGGTCATTTTTAACCTTGCTGCAATTATCATACAGAAGGAGCCAACTGAGGATAATGGAAGGCGAGACTGTAATTTAGACTCCCTTGAAAAAGAGGAAGAAATGAATATACCTTCTCTCAGAAGCCATCAGGATTTCCAGGTTTAATCCTGCATTGCTCGCCTCTCAGCATAGGCACAGGAGCTTCAGAGTCTTGGGCCTATGTTTTTACAAAAGCCTGCCTTTCTAAGGCTGATGCTTTTATATTTTTTGATGCAGACATTGAAGGACATGGAACAGAAAATGAGATTAACAGAAGTTCCTTAATCACAGTATCACTGAGCTGCTTCTGGACAAAGACCGTGTTGAGGACTGGGCTGGACGTTAGTCTGGACTAACCTAGGAAAATCCCCATATATATGTTACCTTGTATAGATAGATAGATATACATGTACATATACACACATATATATGTACATATGTATATGCAAGCAGATATACACACACAGAAGTATGTGTAAAACAGGAAATCAAAAAAGGTAAAATCACCCCTCACTAGGAGATCCATTTATTTCATACTTACTGACTAAAAATGTTTATTTCCTCTAGGAAGTGGATGCATTTTCATCAGAATGAAACAATTCCATGTAGACCTACCACTGTCTTTTCAAAGCAAAGTGATTTTAACTCCGTGAGGGATAGCTGATTATACCATAATGTATAGGCCTGAGTCAGACACACTCATTTTACTTCTGACTTGAGCCAGCTTGGGGTATAAGAAACCTCTGCTTTCTGCCAGTCTGGATTGCAGATTACACTGGAGTTAATGAATCCCTCCTACTCGGTAAAGATCTGCTGACAACGTGAGAATATTAACATAATGTAGCTATGTAAAGGGGGGGATATTCAGGGGTTCTTTTGCAATCGATGTATTTTGCATTAGTTAAAACAGAAATCATTAGTGATTTTGAACAACCACCATCAAAACTAAGCCAAAATAAAAAAATCCCACTTGATGCACTTTTTTTCTGACTCTCGGGGGCTGCTTTTTGCTTGTTCTAAGGATAATTATCTATACTTGGATGATGCTGTGAATTCCAGGGTAAGGGAAAAAATCAAACTCACCATTGAGAGTTTTTATGCCCAGGATTTAAACTAGAACAAACAAGTCCCTCTAGGTTCCCATCAAGGGGGGGGGAGGGGGGAATCCCGGCCAGTCAAACTTTCTGTTCACCTCTTCGGTGTGTGTTGAATCAGTTGAGGCTGAGGCAGAAAATGTGAAACAGTACCACAGAGATTTCATTGAGCTCACATGAAGGAAGGCCCTCTTGGCTATATGCAGGGTTGAGGACAGAGGGGTGAAGTGCAGCAAACCATGCCCTGGAGCTTACCAAAACCCCACACTTTAACCTGCCATCCACAGAGTTGGAACATGAGGTGAGTTTAAGCTTGAGACTGGATTCAGGCTTGCTTTCAAAGGTTGCAGACATGTATCCAGGGTCAAAAGACAGGATTAATCCACAGAGAAAGAGTGTGGCAGAGCCCGGAGGTTAGCCCAAGTTGTCTTTGCTTTCTTAATTGGAATCTATGTCCTCTATTATCTCTCTCTCAGTTTGCAAATCAGTTTCATAAATGTAAAAACTCAACGAGGATGATAGTCATCTGGGATCGCAAATCTTATCCAAATAGGCAGCAAAATGCTGCATAAACACCTTACTTGACTTTATTTCTCCATCATAGGGGTTAAGATGTTCATTGCAGGCAGACCCAGGCAGCAGAGAATCTCAGCAGTGACAGAAAGGCCACAGGCACTCAGATGTCCCCCATAGAAACCTTTAGTATTGTCTAATATGAAGAAGCAAATGTGGAAATTAGCAGTATGTATTGACACATACCCTCTACATGTGTTAGTACCACTTATGTCATTGCATTTATTATAAGCAACTCAATTCCCATAGTGCAATTATAGCAGATGGATAAACAAGATGCAATATACTGTTCACTTTATGACAATGATCACATAATTCCAGCTTCACTGCTTTTAACTGTTCACATGAAACACTGATTAATAAAGCTTTGAAAGGCTGTCAAACAAGGATATATGAATGTGTAAGTGATACAAGTGAAATTATTCCCCAGTATAAATATCCCGAACATTGCAAAACTAGTGAAGCTGTGTCAGGGATGAACATGATCTATTCTGTCCATCAGGTTCTCCTTGACAAAGGCTGAGCAGTGACTACAACCAGCTATAATCATTATCCTCCACTTTCCTTCTTTTTGTATCTACTTTTGTGTCCATTTAGATCATAAGCCTTTGAGAAACAGCGGCCTTCTTCCACATCTATATGTATATGTGCTGTAGTCCTGATCCCACTATGAAGGTTGTAGATGCTTGCACAATATTACCATAGGTCAACCATTACAGAGACAATTATAGCAGTCTGCGACCTCATCAGTGTGTAAAAGTCACAATAAGAGAAGGAAATAGGAGTCACAAATAGCTTAGGGGGCTGGAGGGTTAATTCCTTTGTCACAAATATGTGTTACTGGAGCTGCATTCTGTGGATTAACACTACAGATACATCCATTTCATTAAGTGGATACAGTTGTTTGCTGACACATATTCACTTGAGATGATTGCATTATTGAGGTTTATCACAAAAACTGGTACCAATTCACAACAGTGATCTTAGCAAAACTACAACTTACTTGTTTCAGCTTTGAAGATTTTGAATCTTTTTAAAATAAAGAATGGACCATTTAACAATCATTTTGGTCCTGAATTAGAAAATGTGTTTCTTGAGAATTAAATTGTCAGTCAGTGTCAGGAGAAAAAGGGGTGCTTAACAAAAGATCAGGTACCTGGCTACACCCAGGTGAATCCCTTCACTTCACTATCACCTCAACAGTGGTAGAAATGAAAGGTCAAGATGAACTCTGTGATGCTGTCCTTGTTAGGTGATATGCCATGACTCTAGTTTCTGCTTCTAGTACCTAAGATTTCCAGAGGAGCTCCTCTCTGAGAATTATTCAATTCCCAAGCCTGCTGAATATACCAAGTTGCCCTTGGGAACTGCTATTTTGAAAACTACTTCTTAAACTTTCTGGGTTAGAGCATCCCCTGATGGAACTGTACTTAGCTCCACCTAATTTTAATGCTGACTTACATCAGCTGGATGTCATATGGTGCTGAAATAAAGTGTAGAAGCTAAATTCTAAAGGTTTTACATAATTTTAAGCTACCTGGAGAAATCAGGAGTGTTTAGCTCTGGGCAGCTTGTGTTACCTTGTCTCACACTGATACAAAAGAACATAACATCAAATGAAGAGGACATGGAGCAAATGGATTTTTTTTAATTCTGTGCTAATCTTCACAGTTGTTTTCCTGTTGTTGGGGTTTTGTGATTTGTTTGTTTGTTTTGTTTTTTTCTTTCATAAGCTCTTCTTAAAGTGTACATTATAGGTTATTTACTGGGAATAATCCTGTTAGGAGGATAGTGCTGTATACACACATCTCTCTATATCTGTCATTCTATAAGGGCACCAACATTTGAAAACAAAAAGTGATTCCTAGCCCTATTTTTCTTAGAGATCTCACCTTTAGTACACTCAATAATCTGTATCTGTCATGTCAAATCATAAAGCATAAACCATAAAGCAGAGGTGAGAAAGACACTTAAAAAAGAGAAGTTTTTTCTTTTTGATATCAAGAGACTTAGGGTGAGAGGCCACTATGCAACATCCTCAGTAAGTGTTGAACAAGGGATCCCCTGCATGTCAGAGGGGTCTGAAAGATCCTGAACCAAACCCTAGTGAAGGCATTAAAAATCATTGCTTTGATTTTAATGGCTTTTTTTGATGGCTTGTTTAATGAGCTTCTTTTTCACCCAAGTATGGGGCCCAATTTTCTCACACCAGTATGACAGGCAACAAACATCCCCCAGTTCCAGAATACCCTGAATGCAAGCAAGATAAGCATCTGGCCACAAGCTCTTTACTATTCGACTTTTTGTCTGCTGAATGACTAAATTATACGCTTCCCTTCTCTATTATATACTTTTCTGAAGATATACAGTTATTTTAATGTAACAGGAGATTGCATAATCATTGTAAAGTCCTTGAGCTTTCTGCTGGCTGCGGATTTCTCTGTTCAAGTCCAGATGAGCTATACAATGCAAAAATATATCCGGTAAGTTTTTCATTGACATTACTAGGAAGGTGTAATGACTGTCGGTCTGTTGTCAGCGGGAGGTGCTGTCAAGAAGGGGAAGGAAAAAAAAACCCTCAAAACCCCCTGCAGACATTCAAGAAGAAATCTTGTACTGTTGAGTAATTACAATTCTCAAAGAAAAAAATAGACTTGGATAAACCTGGAGGCACCTTTATGTTTCTCCTTTTGAAATCTTCCATCTCCCCTGACACGACACTTTGCTGTTCTGTCATTTCTGTCACCATGCCATGCTGGGCTAGTTCTTTTTTCAGGAGGGAGTGAGTTTTTTTTGGTCCTTAGAGACCCCACTGTGCAAATATTTAAAACAAACAAAGTCTTTGCTGAGATTTTTTAAAGGTCTTTTAATCAGCAAACAGATATATTCTTTGTCTGTTGGAAAAGAAGCTGCAATTATCAGGGGAATTTCATTTCAAATGGTATGTATGTTCTTCGTGTGGGTGGTGAGGTAGGCAGGCATCTCAGTGGTAGGTTATAGTCATGTTTATTATATACTTTGAATGTTACTTTGCTGATGTCAGTATGGTGCTTTTTTCTGGGTTGCACAGGAAGCCCAGAGCAGTAAAGAGCCTCCCTTCCATGCCGTTTTCCCACTTGTAAAGAAATCACGACTGAGATTGTAATTGTTAAGGCATGCAGTCACAGAAATTGCATCTCGGGGAGGTGTTTGGTCTTGCTGCAAGTTATTGCTGTCCCTTTGTCTAGACAGAAAATGGCTGAACTTCTTTTTTGCGTTACACCATTTCTTCCCATTCTTTCCTGTGTGAGACCTTTTCACTGCTATCTTTCTCTTTCTCTTTCTTCTCATCACTCTATCAACACCCTTTTTCTTCTCAAGTAGTTCATGGACCGCTCAGGTCATGTGCCATCAAATCACGCCCTTCCTCATGATCTCTTTGGCTATCGTATGGTTCCTAAAATCATCAATGATGTGTTTTGGGTTTGGGGTTTTTGTTTGTCTGTTTGTTTGTTTTCTGATTGAAACTGATGTTCCCTTTAACTGCTTCTTTCTCCCCTGAAAGTCTATTGTGCTTCCTACATTGTTTCTATCTCTGCTTTCTGACTCTTCCATTAGTGCTCCTCCAGGCTTAGAGAGCTCCAGTGAGAGCTCTGCTATCTTTAGTTTTGCTTCCTGTTCTCCAGTTTGGGAGAAACACTTCTATCCCACTATGGGTAATTTTCCTACTCACTCTTTTTCATTGCTTTACATGTTGTTTTGTTATTACTATCTTTACAAACCTATCTTCACCTGTCACTGCCTGCCCTTGATTTAAAAAATGGAGGGCAGGCTATGTATCTTGCTGCACGGAGGAAATATTGCTGATAGAAAGCTGCAGGGCTAAAGCCAATGGCTAAAATGCTCAGAGTTTTCTATGCAAGATTTCCCTACAACCTCGTCTTCTTGATCTATGGCTGTTTTATGACAGTGAAGCAACCACAGATTAGATTCATCTGGCCTAGTGCTTTCATATTTCATCTGTATATATGTTGAAATGTATTTGCTATTTGCTGTGTGTATTTGCTATCGCTCTTTCGTATATGATGAAGTGGGTTTTTTTCCATCTTGTAAAGGCTCTTTGGGTGGGACTCAGCTGCCTAAGTATAGGCATATAGTGCTATTTTAAACATTGTAGGGTTTCCTGTTTGGCCAGTTACTACCTCTCCAGAAGGGTACGAGGCTTGCACAGGTCAGGTACTCCATGCAGATGTCTCATACTGCTGCAGTATGCATTACCCTGGTGCACATACCCTACTCCGTCTGTGTATTAAATGCCTGTGACTAAACAACATAGCATCTCTCTTCCTATCTTGCCATCTTAAGCTTCCTCTGGCAGCTTTTCAGGAAGTCATAGGAGTCACACTTGTGCAGAAATCAAACGGAGTCACAAATTACAGCAAATGTGAAACAAACCCATACTACAGAGCAATACTTTCCTAATGCAAATACTGCTGAGTGAAAATGTAAAGTCAGGCATAATAATAAAAGAGAAAAATAGAAAAAAGTAAAATAGAAATAAACCAAAATAAACCATTAAGAGTAGCCTTATCAGAAAGCCCTGTTAGATTCAGCCATTGCAGAGGTCAGACTGGACTGCAAGATCCTTCTCCATGACTTTTGTTAGCTTAACACTCACCTTGAGAAATACCTGCTCACCACTGTGGATCTTCTGCACAATCTTCCACTGGAAACCCTTTTTTTTTTCCTCTTTTTCTCTTAATTTCTTTTTCCTGAATGAGGTTGTAGTCTGTTGTGGAGGAACGTCTCTGTGTGCATTAAATTGAGACTGGCACACATTTGTTTACTACTACAGGGGTAAATGGATTTTTGCAGCACCTCTTTCAAAGATCAAAGAGGTAATTGTAATTCCACTGAATTAAACTGATTAATATGAAGACTTTACCCATATTTCTGTCTCACAAAAAAAAGATATTTCTGCTGGATAAATTAGAATGTGAAATATACCTCCTTTTCCTGGCATATATATTCCCCTTCCTTGATGGACTTCTTATCCCACATGGAAAAGACAAGACAGAATTTTCCACCTATTATTTCTTAAAAACAAACCACCAACAAAATTCTCCGTAATTACAGAGAGTCTCAAAATGTTAGAGGTAATATTGAAATGTTGACAGGCATCTAACTTCTTCTGGGGAGGAATGAGCTATTTAGTTAGGATGAGCTAATAATATATTTCCAGTGGTAAGTAACAGCTCTCCGTTCTGGATAAAAATGATTATTTTAATAAGGCTTGAAATTGCAGGCATGATATGTGCTGTGATAGTACGTAGGATGAACCAGTAATGCAAAACCAAAAACACTAAATGGAGCTTGAGCAGGGATCCTCTGAGGGATTATTAAAGATTATAACAATAGTCTGTTAGCCATTGAAATTAGATTTATATGACATTGCATAAAACAATTATATGCAATCTGGAAGAAAAAAACCACAACACTTAAAAGCCTTTTTTCCCCTCATCTTTTTCTGTCTTTTAAAAATATTTTTCTTCTTAATATTTAAAATGCATTTTCACACTTTATTGTTTTTTTCCTGTTTTCAAGGATGATACACAACTTAATTCTACTACTGTTTAAAGACTGCAGGGTATATCTCAGGGTATCATGTTAATATTGGAGAAAAAGTCTAGCTTTTTCAGGGTGCAAGCTGGGGTTGCTGTTGATGTCCTTGTTATATTTTGTCAGCAACGATAAGTCAGACAGTAACTAGCCCTGGAAGAGGCTCATGGGCTGCTATAAAGCACTTCCTGTGGTAGCCCGCAGCTCTCCTGGTAGCCAGCTATGATACTTAGGGCATATCAACTTCTTCGCTGTCTCTGATTCTCTCCTCACCTCTCTTTTCTTTGGAAGCTAAAAGCTCTTTGGGGAGAAGCTACAAAAGCTACTACATAAGGCTGTGCTTGGCACAACAGGACACGGATCTTGGCTGGAGCTTTTTGGCAATGCAGTGATACAGATACTACACTAATAATAAAGGTTTCACACTGAAAGATTGGTAGGCACAAGACATTAGTTCTTTAAAGCCTCCTCTCTTTTATGATTAGTGGGGAACAATTCATATACAATCCATCACCCTCATAAGAGTTTTGTGATAATTAATTATATAATGCTTGCACAGTGCTTTGAAGATGCAAAGGCAGTTCCCTGGCTGTGTTAGAGTTCAGATAGCACAAGGTAGCCTAACACAACCAAAGCAAAAAATTATCTACAGGATGTCCTGGTTTCAGCTGGGATAGAGTTAACTGTCTTCCTAGTAGCTGGTACAGTGCTGTGTTTTGAGTTCAGTATGCGAAGAATGTTGATAACACACTGATGTTGTCAGTTGGTGCTCAGTAGTGTTTAGACTATAGTCGAGGATTTTTCAGCTTCTCATGCCCAGCCAGGGCACAAGAAGTTGGCACAGGACACAGCCAGGGCAGCTGACCCAAACTGGCCAACGGTGTAATCCATACCATGGGACGTCCCATCTAGTATAGGAACTGGGAAGTGGGGGCAGGGAATCACCGCTCAGGGACTGGCGGGGTGTCGGTCGGCGGGTGGTGAGCAATTGCCCTGCGCATCATTTGTACGTTCCAATCCTTTTATTACTACTGTTGTCATTTTATTAGTGTTATCATTATTAGTTTCTTCTTTTCTGTTCTATTAAACCGTTCTTATTTCAACCCATGAGTTTTACTTCTTTTTCCCGATTTTCTCCCCCATCCCACTGGATTGGGGGGGGAGTGAGTGAGCGGCTGCGTGGTGCTTAGTTGCTTTCTGGGGTTAAACCGCGACAAAGGATTTCTTGGCTAGTGGAGAGCAGCTGTGGAGGTTATTTCTCCATCTCTCATAGCCTGGCTGTTAGGGTCAAAAGCCTCCTGCCTCTCTCTAGACTCACCACTCCTCAGCGACAGACTCAAGATAACCTCTTGGCAGAGAGGAGCCTGAGGATACTCAGTGCCTCCGAAAGCTCGCCTTCATGTGATCTGGATAGAGCAGGACATTAGAGCAAAGGACAAAACTCAGTCCAGCAGCTTATACCCAACTCTGCATTAGCACAGCATTGGGCAGTGCACTTTACAGCAGGGCTGCAACTGTCAATGTGCACTGAAGATACAGAATCCCAGAGCTAAACATGTCTTGAGTTTTCCTCACTCTTTCAGTGTAGACATAACTTCAGTGGCCCAAAATCTAGTGTAGACTTCAGGGCAACCGAGTCTATGCTGTGACCCCTCCTCCCCCACTTTATTTTCTCTTTCATCATTTTTGACACAAGATCTAAGTAATGAGTTTCAGACTCCATGTCCTGGGAATATATAAACTACATTTCATTCCCACAAAATTAACTGCAGGTTCGGCACGCATGCATGAGTTACATCTATGCCATTTGAAACTGGTGGGCCTGGGATGGGGTCCAGTTAGGATGGAAAAGCCCAGAGGGAAGGAGTTAGCATTTTATGTACCAAGTCTCTTCTTGCTCAAGCTTTTCGTGTATGGAGCTTTAATTATTTCAAATCTCCATCTCCATGTCATGCTGCCACTTGTCACACTGTTGAAAATAAGTGTGAATGAAAAGGAAAATAAATACATAAAGCAAAGTCTGACCAATAGAATAGATGTTTAATGGGGAAGAAGATAGCCTTTTCTAATAACGTGCTCTTATCAAGGAAAAAAGCTGAGGAAACCTTGCTTTTACTTTATTTAAGCACAACAGAACTAAACAGCTCATATTCACTTCTGTCCATTTAAGCTTTTTAACGGGTCTAGATGGACATCTTTCAAGACTTGCACAAGAGCAATAAAGCAAGGCCAAGTCATGCCTTCCTGAGAGCTCTTTTTTTAAAACTGTAAACCAAAAACATTTCTCAGAAACAGAAGAGAGAAGATTTCAATCTACTTTAGAATAAGTCACTGGAACAACCAACCTAGAGAACTGTACGTGGGGTCTTCTGATTTTATTTGGTGCCTTTCTAATAGAAAGGATTCAGTGCCATCAGAAGTTATTATTTTGGCATAAGAGTCACTTCACAAAAATCTATGGCTTGTATTATGCAAGATTAGAAGATTATATTTTCTGGCTTAAATATATATTTCCATTAATTTCTTTACAGTAAATCACAGCTCATCGCCCGCATTCGCCTCTTTGTGGGGCGGAGCGGGAAACAGAGATCCTGATGTCTTTTGGCCCTCTGTGCTGTTATTTTGGTGGAGTGGGGAGTGGAAGAACCAGCTCATTCACCATCAAATGATGGGATTCAGTACACAAAAGTGATGGCAGTCAGGGTAGGAAGCTGCAATATTTTTTCCAGAAGCAGAAAAGATACTAGGAGAAGAGGAGTGGAAACCAAGCCCTCAAAACAGCATGTGTGAGTGCTTTTGATGCTCTGATTTTGACCAAGCATGAAAAAAGTGAAGAGCTGCTTCACAAGCACTTCTTGTCCTCCATTGACTTCCATTAAGAATCACAGTTCTTGCTAGCCTGAATAATACTTCTCTGTGTGTGCTTGTGTGTATGTATATACCTAGGTACAAGCTTTCTCATCAGGAGGATGGCAAGAGCTGATGCAGCCCTTCTTGCACCAGGTCTTACCTAGACTCTCTCCTTTCTCCAGAGCACCCTCGTGTTTCTTCTTATTTAAAACCTAAACACTTCTAGAGAAGCTGCTTCTTCCCAGAAAGTCAAGAGGCTTTATTGTCAAAGAAATCCTTTATAAAATACTAAAAAAAAAAAAAGGCAAGCAAATAAAGAAAACACTTCTATGAGTAATTGCACAGAAAGCATGAGTGTGAGAGAGCAAGGCACCAGCCCACCTTTACTGTGAACGCAGAGTTGTCCTGGGGTTGCTAAATAAGCTTTGATGTTAAGTCTAACCCTTTTGCAGTTGGGATTCAAAACAGTCTTTGCTGTTCCAGATTTCTGTTTAAACTGCACATAGGAGTTGTTCTAAAAAATAATCAAACCAGAATGTTCCTCCTGCAGAAAATATAATTATTTTTCTTGCTTTCAATTTGTAAGAAAAAGGAAAACTAAAAATGCCTTTTTTTTTTGTATCAACACAGAGAGATTGGAAAGTTTTAAACTGATGATGTTAATATGGACTCTTTTGAGGATGTTTTTGCACAGAAAAATTTGCTATTTCAAAACAATTTTCTTTCCCTTGAACCAATTTTATGAAATTTTAGAATGCTCTTTTCAAGTGAGTGTGAAGGAAGCAACACAGCAGTTTTTGATAGGAAATGCTCTGACAAGTCAATAAAAGCCTATTAAGATCTACTGCAGATACTGAAGAGGTAGTGTGAGTGCAGCCAGCATCTGGGAAAGTGAGGATGGCACAAGCTAATCCTGTTTAGGGTCATGGGCCCTATGGTGCTTCTCTCCAAGGAAGGAGTCAGCAACAGGGGAAAACCCAAAGGTTAGAGCAGCACACTGTAGCTTCTGCCCTTAACTCCTGACAAGCACAACTTTCAAAAAGCCTGAGCACTTCTCATGCCGCTTCCAGTCGATATAACTGCAGGTATTCAGCAACTGGAGAAATTGCTCTGTCTTGTTTGGGGCCAGTCTTAAAGCTTTTCTCATTAGAAGTTTAACCGTTCGTACAGCAGAACTAACGATTACTTGCCTGCTGCACAGAGACAGGTGGTAGATGGGAGATGCAAATAATTTTGAAGGATTTTGAGTTCCTTTCCTGAAAGTTGTTCTAGAAGTGGGAAAATACTCTTACTGTTCTACTATCATTTTTAAACGGATTTCTCAAATGTCATTTTACATAGATGGAAATACTGGTTTAAAAGTCAGGAGACTAGTTTAATACTACAAAGGTAGTTTTCCTCTCCTTTTTATGCTGATTATTTGAGTTTTGTTTGCATTTTTTGTTCACAACTATTGTAAAAACAAAATGTAAATTGCACAATTAAACATTTGGAACAGCCTCCTTTAACAGTGTATAATTCACAGTGTGTCAGGGACATCTGATAACATCCTATTACAGATCACTTATGAGATAGTTGTTGAGTTAACTGCTATTATCTTCTTTGACGTCCCCCATAATTTGATGTGAATAGTTTCTGATACTTGCAGGGTGGTAATAATCTTCCTACATTGTTATGCAGCCCTTTTTCTCTCACTTTTAGGACTCGTCTCCTGTTCCTGTTCTTCTTTGGTTTGTGTTATCACCTGCAGGTAGCACTATAGACATTACACTATTTCTTCATGCTTGCTGTTTCCTTACACCCTTCATATTGGCCACTTCTGTAGACATGACATTGGGCTAGACTGACTTTGTTCTGGTTTGATAGGGCTGCTATTATGTTTGCAATTGCTGCTGGTGATCTGTATGTTTTCTAATGCAGATGCAGATTTACCCAGGATGACTAAGAGCACTAAAGCTCCTGCAGTGGACATTGTAATTGTCTTTGAGACTCCTACCATCCTATTATTTAGGCAGCTGGCTGTGGCTGTCTTTACTGCCTGTTGCTAACTAACGCTACATAGATGTGGGTGAGCACCAGTTTTGAGGACTCATTTCCCACTCCCCTTCTACTCCCCTTTCACTAGCAAAAATCACAGCTTTTTGACTTGTCAGATTCTGGGACCACTCTCTGCTGCTGCTCTCTGGGACACCCGCCAGCGCAAAGGGGTAGAATTGCTGGGGAATGGTGAAAGCATCTGTTTCACCCCTGAGGCCAGGCAGCCCGAACGCCTCATCTCCACCATGAGCAGCTTCTGCTCCTCTGCCCTCCTGAGCACCTTCCCCGGAGCAATCAGCTCCCAGATTTGCTTGGAGAAGCTGCCCGCAGACAACATTCCACCATGGAGCAGTTGGCTCCCAGATTTGCTTTGAGAAGCTGTCTGCAGGCAGCATTCCACCACACGTGAGGAAGGAAGGTAGGAAGAGGCAGGAGCCATAGGCTTCATTATCATTGGCTAGTCTCCAGCTGGGAAAACAGTTCTGGTCAGGAAACCCAGACCATGAGCTCTGTCTCACTATTAGGAAAGAAGTTCTGTGCCTGTGCAGTCTCTGGCAGCAGTCAATGCAGGCAGCTTTCAGCAAGCTGATCAGGGTCTTGAGAATTATAGTGTAAACTTCTTACTTCTTATTGTTCCCTTTCAGTTCTGATTTTTAAGGACTCTAATTCTCTGGTACATCAGTACTACAGGTTTCTCAGCACATTATAGTGCATATTGTGTCAGTTATAATGTCCAAATATGCACCTGTTGGTTAAAGACACTAATTTTTCCAGACTTGCTTTACCTAGGAATTTAATTTTTAATCAAATAGCAAAGCTGACTAAGCAGTGATTTTATAATACCTTCTCACCAACTGACCTAAAGTTGGAATGCTTAATGCATCATTAGTACTCCTCACTACAGCAGCAGTGTTAATATTCCCAACTAGAAATACCCGACTCTTGGGTTAGCTGTTGCTTCTCTCCCTGTGAAATACTCATGAAAAATGCTTGAGAATATTTTGGGATCATTGATAAAAAAATAACAGAGTATCCTGTAGTGCATATCTTTTTTTTTTTTTTCCTGTCCAAATACTAATTCAGCACTCGGCTCAAGTCACCATAAAGTACATGAACGCATTTCCTAATAAAAAGTGAAGTTTCCCTACAGGAGCAGTGAGCTGTCAGCTATTTTCCTGCCTCCCTTTATTTATTTTTCTGCCTTTCCCTTTTGCTAGCTCTTGTCAAATTTCTCTGGAACATTTTTTCTCTCTTTGCTATTCTGCAAGAGCAGAAGAAAAGAAAATTGGGGGAAAAAAAAAAGCTAGGGGCTTTAAAGTTTAAAAAATAAACACAATTTGGGAACTGTAGAAGCAGCTGTTAGTTGCACAGGCCATAATTTACTAGAATACACATGGCTGTAGTCAGCAAAATTAGTGTTTGCTTGGGTTTGCATTTCAGGCAACTCACCACTTTTGAAACTAGCATGTAACAAAGACATCAAGGAAAGCAAAGAAAAAGGGGGTTTTGTGTGATTTTTATTCTAGCACAGTTAGTGTCTTATAAATTCCCCTTCTTCAAAAATTTTGTAATTTCTTTCATTTTATGATCACCATCATCATTCTGTGAATATCAGCAGTCTAGTTACTGACAGTATAGCCTCATGGAAGCCTGAGTTCAGGATAAGGAATGACTATGGAGGTGGAAGGTTTATGAATTAAGTGAAAAACTACAGTTGCTTGGCTTGACTACATTTCATTTCCCTTCCAGCAATGTGTCTACCTAACATTAAAAGATCTTGGTGAGAAAATCCTCACTTGCAGGGTCCCACCCCAAGGACCATCTGCTCCTCTGCTTATTACTGGGAAAGACGAATCACATTTCAAATACTTGGAAATTCAGAGGTAAATGAGCCGATCCCTTCAGCTCAATTCAAATCCACCAGCTAACAGAAAGAAATACACCTCAGGTGTTTCTTAACCTGTTGCTTCATGAAAGTGCACCCAAAAGTGAGTCTGTGCATTCCTCCGTTCCCCCACAGCATCCCCTGTGTATTGGCCTGCCACTCCATTTGAGGGGCTCTGTGAATCCCACAAGCTGTCACCAGGGTAGGGTAATTAGACCTGTAAAATCACAGGTCAGCTGTGATATTGTAAAGCTGAAATACCAGTGATGTGTTAGTGCTCATACGGTTAGTGCAAAACATGCACAACTGAACATGCTCATTTGTTTATAGATCTGGAGCAGAAAGGGCAAATAGAGGGAATGTAAAGTGTTCCTGGTAGAATGGAAACTGCTAAAAAGTTTAGTTCAAAACACAGTCTAACTTAAAAGAGTTTTTGCCCAGGAACAGATACTTGAGATGTTTCCAGTAATGGAAATCCTAATTCTTTAGAGGGCCCAGAGACATAGCACAAGTCCCATGAGGCACAGATGAGTTCAGGTGATCTGGTTTAAATTTCTGCTCTACCACAAATTCTTACTTAATCTTGGCAAAAATCTGAGGATAAAATTAAGGCTCTTAATTAAAGGCTGAAGGAAGTTAGGTGCCCTAATTACTAAAATACTTTTGGAAATGTTTACTCTTTGACCTTCTCTATTTTCAAAACATGCTTCAGAGTTCTTCCTGACAACGTTGCCACCACAAAGCCGTTAAAAACTGTGATGCTCACAAGCGAGAAGGCAAATAGCTGTGGTATCACAGTAGCAAAAGGAAAAAGAACCCCCCCCCAAACCAACCCACCACTATTTTATAGTTCTACTGTGTTCCTAAACAAAATGAGTCACCATAAGAGACTATGAAACATGTAGCCCTTGAAGAACTATCAATACTGCAAATACTGCCTTTCTTGCTTTCACCTTAAAACCCATTGTACTGAGTGAAAATTAACCCCATTTGCCCTTCAAGCCACTGTTCTTTATGAGACTACCTATCAGTACCACACTACTGCAGCAATATTTGATCAGATAGATATTCCACCAACAGAACTGAGCCCAAATAATAAAAATAATGGGAAGAAACAACAACTAAAGATAAATTTTCTGATTAAATATTGATGTAGAAATTATTATTTAGGTTTTCTGGCTTTCCTACATTTAGTACTTGTTAGCAGTGTCCCTCACTCATGAAACATTAATGCTTTATTTTTATAGCTCACTTCTGTTCTTAATCTGAGTTATTTTATGAAATGTCTCCTTTTTATGGTGCTGAGGATTCAGATTCTTTCTGCCTATTGAGCTACACCATTATTGTCACCTCAAGTGTAGCAAATTTTTTTAAAACTATTTTTAGAAGGAAGAAGAGTCTTTGTTACCCTCTACAGATTAGCCGTTGTGAGAGATTTGAGTCTGCCTATGTTCACAGGCTGCAGAACATCCTCCAGACACATGCTTTAGATGTTATGCCCCTGTCAGAGAGGTAAATCCTGTAAGCCTTGAAATATGTGAAGTACTGAATCAATGCAATCTCAAATGCATGTGTTATCAGCTATACAAGATCATAAACACCATGAACATCAGGACAACCACAACCAGTCAGACTGTGGTCCATTTAGCTCAGCATCCAGTGTCCAAGCAGGGCTACTAACAGATACTTGAAAAGGAGTATAACAAAGGACAAAGGGGCATAATCAAGAAAAGAATAATGATTTCTCACTATATCTTCCCAGATTTTACCTAATCTGCAGCTTAGAAACCCTCTGAGTCGCAGATAATGTCTTGGTGTTTGACAGCCTTTGTGTAGTTTTTTATTCATGTGTTTGTCAAAATCAGTTTGTGGGATGCACAGCCTTCTGGAGCACGAGCTATGCAAACACATCCTGCAAAATACTACATGCTCTTCTTTGTTTGGAATGCATCACTTGAACATCTAATTAGATTCCTCTGTGGTTTGTGTTTTGAAAAGCAGTGAACAATCATTCCTCACTGACCTTCACTGATCTACTTGTGATCTTTCATCCAGTGCCTCTTTTTGCGGCCTGAGTCCTAGTCATTTTTGTCACTCTTCAAAAGTAAACCATTCCCTACATTTGATCGTCTTTAGAGCACGTTGAGCATTTCAAATTTTCCTGGGAAAGGAGAAAAGCAGCAAAGCAGGGACTACTGGCTATGATTTTTGCACGTTTCTCCTCCTTTTCTCTACCATTTCTCTTAATACTCCTCTACATGAAAATCTATGGGGAAATTTCACTTTAAAATAACTTTAGAATAACTAATCATCAACAAAGGAATTTGGATTTCCAAAGTCTTGAAAAAATTCTATGATCTTCCTTAAGTTTCATCTTTCTTATGTGCAGATCTTATCCTGGTATAAGGCTAATGTCTCCCACAGCTGGTGTATATTGATGTAGCTCTATTGATTTAAAGAGCGCTACGCTGATTTATATCAAGGAAGGATCTGGGCCTCTATGTCCCAGCAGAACCAGTGATAAACTTTGTTTTAAAACAAGTTAGGAGGAGTAATTCTGTTGAACCGCATCCTTACGCCAGGTACCTACTCCTACTGAGAAATTTTTAAATGTTACTGGCCTTAGAAATGCGACATCGGTGATAATAGCAGCGTATCTCTGTTGTGGCCACCAGATGGCCATATTTCTGAATACAGTTTGTCAGGAATGTTATAGCACAGGAAGTGAATTTATTCCTTTCAGATGCAGAAGGCAGTCACCAGCGACAGTGGCATTGTGTTTAAGGCATTTGCTGTGTCTCGTCTGCCTGTCCGATATCGCTGAATACAAAAACCTGCAGGAATCAGCAGATGCTGATATACTTTAATATAGGAAAGCAGCCAGGAGGTTGCAAGAAGTGTGTGAACGGGATGTGAGTCCTGATACCCCACAGATTACAGACCACATTCTGAATTTAGCTGTGCCAGATTATTCATTGGTCTAAAGATTCCCACCATCAAATCTCTGCCTGTCATAGCAAAACTGCCCCATACAATTTGTGGCACCAACAACAGGATGCTGGAGGAACATACACAGTACATCACTGGCTGTCAAAAAGATGGAGTCAAGACATAACCCGTACGTAGTTTGGTCTTGAGTTTGAAAGCATGATGTGGCCAAGACAATGCTGATCTGCCCCAGGTTATTGGATCAGGAAATCAATTAACCAATGTGGCAAGCTGTTCATTGGGAAATCAGAGTGTGTCCTGATCGATAAAGCATAGCTTTCTGGTATGTACCACACAGCTAAAGTTCATCATTACAGTGGAGGAGTGCCAATAACTCTTTAGTCTTTAGGGATTTTTTTAGTAAAATGATTCCTCCATTTTATAATTAGAAACTGCAAATCACTCACTAATCTCTCAGTGATTAATGTCTGAAGTTTGTTCTTTATTTAAGCTATTATATCAATTTACATTTTATTAGAGAACTTCAGAGGTTTATGTATCTGTTTATTTATTTATGTGACCACTGATTCGTGCAACAGAGGAATAGAGGCAGGAATGAGAATTTGGAAATTTAAGGGGTCACAATTCTCCTAAAAAAGGTTTAATTTAATTTAATATGTCTTTGTCAGAACCTCCACCCAACCTTCACATCTAAACAGAGAACATCACTGCCTCTGTGTTTACCTGCAGGGAACCAAAGCATATGGATAAAGTGGGCCTGATTCAGCTCACAATGGATTCATCTAAGGAAATTCCACTTTGACTTCAGTAGGAATAGGATCAGGATGAAACAAGCAAGAACAGGGTTGCAGTAACAGCCTCTGTTCACGGGAGAAATTGAATGATGAACCTCTGTCTCTTAGTCTAGTTCCTCAGCTGCTTGGCTGCCTTACAAACTTCTCTTTAACCCCATTTTGAGAGTATGTACTTAACCACATGATAACTTCAGGAATGTGACTCATTAGAAGCTCATACTTATGCATGTTCTCAGGTATTCTGCTAAAACTCCATTCACTCTTTGAATAGACCTTTCAGATATCATCTTTTCCTTTATTTCTCAGGGTATATTGAAAAGATAAGAAACAAACCAAAACAGGTATGCAAGCAACAGAAGCTGCTGTTAACTTGCAAAGCAGCTTCCTAGTTCGTTACTATTCTTTTGTAATTATGACAGCGATCAAGAGATCATCAATAAGATAGGTTGTCTTCATTGCTCGTGCCAGTCTCAGTAAGATCATAAAGTCTGCTTTTGGAGAGGTTCTTTGATATAAATGGTTTTATTGACCGAAAAACAATGATACCAAACTACATATGAGACTTACAGAGATCCCAGACAAGCACTGAACAAGAAATCACGTAGCAAGAACATGCTTCTGGGCTGCTACAAAGCTTCATCTTCAGCAGTCCCTGTCCAGCAGTCTAATTGGCATCCTTTTCACAGAGCTATACTGTGTAATATAGGCCCAAGACCAGGAAAATCCCAATTTCTCATGTTTCAGGAAAATCTTCAATTGTATCAAACAGCTCTGCAAATAAAATGTTTGCAGGAAGTAATTTTTGTATGTCAGCAGGCTGGTATTTTAACACTATAGAGATTACTTGGTTTACTGTAGATAATTGGAGTACACTTTAAAAACCACATACATTGCAATTCCAGTATTTTAAGAGAAGAAACACAGCAAATATTAAGGTGGCATACACCTATTATTTTCTCTCTGACATTTAGAATTAGGAAGGAAGAAAGCAATTTGCAAATGTGAGTTTAAATTAGATCAAGAGACCAGTGAATATTTTAGCATTGTCTGCCAGAAATGTTTTCTGAACAGTCCAGCTCTCACAAAAAACTACTGGAACATCAACTATAAACAGTATGTGAAATGCATGCACTTTTCTTCTGATATCCCTATGGTAAGATCCCAGATGCATGGAGAACAAATGGTATGGAGTATTTCATGCTCTCCTGATCATTATGTAGTATTATCACAGTCTTCATAAATTTTAGACTTTATTAACACAATATAAAAATATGGAACCAAAAGAAGGCATTCATTCCAATTCAATGAAGGAATAAAATAAGAGAAAACAGGTGAATGGCAAACCAGAATCCAACAGAATATTTGACAGTAGGATAAGTCATGGTCTGGCAATTTACCTGCTGTCAATATTTTTTGTGGGTATCTGAAAAACATTTTAACGGGGGAACAGACAGAGGACAATGAAGTGTCTTTGCGGGTTCCTTAGGAAACTTCTCCCAGACAGCAGGACAGAATGGCAGGAAAACTATAAGTGCTTGCTTGAAAATTTAATAAGTGAGTAAAATGGGGACCAGGACAGCGTGGAGCAATGAGTTGGCCTCTCCTCAGTTTATAAGACATACGATATGGAGGGCAGACTGGAAAGGACTTTACAAGAGGAACAACTATCTCACACTTAAAAGTTTGAACTACACTATTAAAACTGTTAGTATGAAAATGACTGCAATCCTGAATTCTCTTCAGTGAAAGAAGTCACTTATCAGCACAGCAGTTAAATAGATGCTCATTCTGCAAATCACTATGAAATGTTTTTTCCTGTCCTGCTGCTAGACACTGAGGTTGCATGACCTCTCCTTAATCTGCTTCAAACAGACTCATTAAACCATTAAGGAAAGTGGATTGAGTTTACCCCACTCATTTCATCTGAAGCGGATTAGGGAATGCTAATCCATTCCCTACCGATTTGGGGTTACTAAGCCTTCCAACATCACTATAAAATCTGGAAGATCATGTTTATTTATGACCACTTTAAAACAAAAAAACCCTTGGGCCTGACATATCCTTTGATCAAACAAGTGATTTAGGCTTTTACGCAGCTCCATAGTGCTGTGACATGTCTTACAACAGGATATATTAAGGCACTGGAGTACCTGGCATAGCCTGTTCGGCTCCATATAACAGGTTTCTAATGGTCCCTGAGGCTTTCATCCCTTTCCATAAGGAAGGAGAAGAGGACAGAAAGCTCAGCCCTGACTACTTGGACTGCAGATCCTGGGAGTCCTTGTACCAGTGCTAGGAGCAATGTGGGCAGCATGTTCTGCAGCAGGCAACATTTCACTAAGCATTGAGCAAACTTCTTAGTCCAGAACAGTTTTACAGTAATACCAGTTTCCCCCACTCAGAGTTGCTGTTTCAGGCTCTCAGTAGCATCTATGAAGATACCAGTTAAACTCAGACATGTTTTCAAGCTTCTCCATAAGAATCTCCATCAGTACCATTACATTTGGAAACATGTTAATACAGTCACACAAAGAACCTTCTTAGAATCATAGAATATTTTGAGTTGGAAAGGACCTTTAAAGGTCATCTAGTCCAACCCCCAACCCTCCTCCCACTCAGCTAAGCAAAGCAAAGCAACCAACAAGCTGCAGCAACTCTCCCCTCCTCAGACAATCTCTGCCTGTCAGTAAACAGCATCTCCTAATGTTCATATGTGTCTTGGGACAAACCGAAGTTCATCCTTCAAGTCTGTGGCCCATTCTTTGCCAGCTTCAGAGGCTTGAAGATGAAGCTGTGTTCCCAAGCTGAGGGAACTGGGAGCTCTGCACCACCCCACTGCTCAAGAGAAAAAAGGCCTTGAAAAGGACATGTCCTCTGGGGCAGAGCAGAACGGAGCTGGGAGGATGAAGGGGTATGAAGAATGGCCTTCAACACCCACCAACTCTGTCAGCTGTCAGAGCTGGCTGGCATCTAGAAACATTTTATGTTTGGGCTTTAAGCTTGGGCTGTCTTTGCATCATTCCAGGATTCAAACCTATTGGGGGTTTTAGCGGGTTGAGAGAGCCCACCCCTCCCAGGTGCAACAGTGGGACTGCAACAGAGCTGAGTGGATGGGTAAGGAGAGGTCCCCTCTGGCTGCCCCTCCAGCTAGTCCTGTCCTTGTGCCTTACGGACATCCCCCTCTATTTTAACAGTGTTCATTTCTTTTTTTTTTCTCTTTTTTTTTCCCCCACTGTAGGCAGAAAAGAAATTGCCTATGGTTTTTGGCATTATCACTGTTGTAGTTTAACCCCAGATGGTAACTAAGCACCACGCAGCCGCTCGCTCACTCCTCTCTGCCCCTACCCCCCAGTGGGATGGGGAGAAGAATTGGAAAAAAGTAAAACTCATGGGTTGAGATAAGAACAGTTCAATAATTGAAATAAAATAAAATATAATAATAACAATAATAGTAATAATAATTGTAATGAAAAGGAAGATAACAAAAAGAGAGAGAAATAAAACCCAAGAAAAACAAGTGATGCACAATGTAATTGCTCACCACCTGCTGACTGATGCGCAGCCAGCTCCCAAGCAGCGATTGACCCCCTTGGGCCAACTCCCCCCAGTTTATATACTGAGCATGACATCCTATGGTATGGAAGATCCCTTTGGCTAGTTCTGGCCATTTATCCTCACCACGCTCCCTCCCAGCTTCTTGTGCACCTCCTCGCTGGCAGAGCATGGGAAACTGAAAAATCCTTGATTTAGGGTAAGCGCTACTTAGCAACAACTAAAATATCAGTGTGTTGTCAACATTTTTCTCATACTAAATCCAAAATACAGCACTGTACCAGCTACTAGGAAGAAAATTAACGGTGTCCCAGCTGAAACCAGGGTAGTCACATACTCGTTCTGTCCTTGTGTCAACAAGGGTGATGACCTGGATGTGTCTTAGGTGGTTTGGGGCCACCAGATATTGAGCTTTACTACTGCTTCCATTGCAGAGAACAAAAGAAAATTCAATGTACTATTTTGCACATTATCTAAAAAGTTTCACTTGGGAATTTGTAAAAAAAGCAGCTTTGCATGAAAAAATACCTGACTTCAGCTGTCATATGGTTGGTATTGTCAGACCTACGTTTAATCTCACAGGTGCCAAACTGTTTAACAGCACATGATGCAGAAACAAAATTAGTAAATGACTGGTTTAGCTTGGTAGAGAAACCCAAGGATCATCCTTCACAGAGGTCAGATAATCTACTTAGGGGAAGAAAGATCATTAGATAACCATCTCCCTCTTTAAAACAAGCACCTGATTATTCAAGTCGAGTTTGAATTGTCTCCTTTGTACAAGTGAGGTGTTATTTTAAGATTTGTTTTAGAGATTGTACTCTGCATTTAAAATCTCCTTTGTGTGTAATCTGCTATCTCCTTTGTTCTTGTCAGATGAAGGAAGGAACTCCTGCCAGCTTTTTTTTTTGCTTCTCATTTGGCATATTGCTATAAATTTTACACACAGGCCTTAATAAAAGCTTTTATTCACCATCTTTTATTAAGAATCTTTGTGCAAGTGTATGTGTCTGTATTTATAATCATCTCTATTTGCATAAAATGGAAGAGGCCAGTCAGTACCCAGAATAAAACTAAAAAAGAATGTGAACCTTAGCAGTCTAAGAATTCAGCTATGAAATTGTTAGGCTCATTAAAGAATTTGGACTAATTCAAGAGAGGTTTTGTCTTTGAAACTTCCCGGCTACATGCAATTGCTCACACAAGTCCAGCAAATCAGTTAACAAACCAGAATTCTCCAACAATTTTTCCATTCTTTCACGCAGTTCTTCAAACAGTCTGATATATTGAGATGTTCTGCATTAGAATTGAATGCTGTTCTTTGTAACTATTATGCTGAGCACATTTATATATGTGTAGTGCACTTTAGAAATACAAGGTAGCACTATCTAAGTGCAATGTATTTATTCAGTGTGGTAAATATTCATGGTGCTTCTTATGTCAATAGAAAATAACAAATTATATTGTGCTCTTGGTTATGGTGATACTGATCTTTGATTATTCCACTGACTACATAGTGGTGCTCTAGACTTTAGTAAGTGTAACTAATACAGGGATATGGCCTATGTAAGAAAAGATGGAAAGAAAAGAATAAAAACCAAGGCTTTTCAGGCTCTGTGTTCGTTCTGCTCTGAGCTCTGACCTAGAGTTAGATGACAGGCATTTTGTAGTCAGACTTGAAACTGAAGCTTGAAGTGTCTGCCTTGGGAGAAACTGGAGGCATGTACAAAAACCTTTGTGGATGTTGTTAGTCATTTCTAAGTACCTGACGAAGGCTGTTAAAAAGTCATTGCTGTTTGCTAATCTGAGCTCTAAACTTTCAGATAATGATTGTGCTAATGGATACTGACTGAATTAAAATGATTAATGTCAATATGACAAATTATGGAAGAGGAAGGAGAAAGGAAGGAAATGAGCGAACTTTTTTCCAAACTCTCCAGACTGTCCAAACTTAAGTTAGTTAAAGGATACATTGCTGCTGTCATTTGCATAGCTGTAGGTGAACACACTATTACTCTTTTTCAGTATCCCTTGCATTTAATCTGGAACTCTGCAGAGACTTCATATTTTAGGTATTGGAGCAGTCATATGGTCTGTTAGGAAGTGGCAGATGAATAATGGTAAGTCTGAGTCTCAGTGTTAATGTATATAGCTGGAAAGCAAAGGTTTGCAGTAAAAGCACTCTGTAATAACTATGACTTAAGGTTTTTGAAATCAAATAGCCTGACTATGGCTTTAATGGTACAGGGTGCCGACCTTAAGCTTGTCCATGATACCTGGGGGTTTAGGTAGAAGCTGGAAGAGCTGAGTCTGGGCACACACTGCTGACATCTGCTCTGGGGAATCTTTGCAGCAGGGTATGATGAAGTTACCTCTTGTTGTCCTCCTTGTCTTTGGAAAACAATTTTTTAAAAATTAGATTAACAGAGAAAAAAATATATATTTTTGCTCCTTTTTCATTTTGAACACTGAGATGATACCCCACCTACATCTTCAAGAAAATCACTGAAAGATTTCAGTGCCTGGTTCTTAGTTCTTAACCTTCACCAATGTACATTATTGGTGCTGGCTCTTACTTCTTTATTATCAAAACTTGAAAAACATTGTAGTTTCTTGATTCTGAAAAAAACTGAAAAGCTGAAACTTTAAGAAATAGTCTACAAATTATAGTAGTTGTAATAACCGTGTAAATGAGCAATACTATTAGGTTCTAATGTAAATTGACATTGCCTGTGCAATCAGTTCATATTAAATTTTGTTCTCATTTCTTCATAGACGGTCTGAATTCTTTTGTTCTCTGAAACTCAGAGGTTTTTTTTTTTTTTCTTCTATAAAATAGGATTGATAAACTGAAAAGGCAGACCAAAGTTAGAAATTTCACAGATATTTTACAAGTAGTTTATGGACTAATGCAAAATCAAAGGTAACAGTTCATCTGGTTGTAGGCGTTTATAAGCCGACCTGCTGCAGTAACAGTAAAGTCACAGGTCTCTCTGCTGAGAGCAGCCTGTGAAAGAATCTAAGGCTGTCTATCCTAGACACCTGTTCCTTTCATCTTCAAAACATGTCTTAAATATTAACAATATCATAGAATAGTAGAATCATAGAATTATTTAGGTTGGAAAAGACCTTTAAGATCATTGAGCCCAACCATTAACGTAGCACTACCAAGTCCACCACTAAACCATGTCCCTAAGTGCCACATCTACACGTCTTTTAAATATCTCCAGGGATGGTGACTTCACCACTTCCCTGAGCAGCCTGTTCCAATGCTTGACAACCCTTTCAGTGAAGAAATTTTTTCTAATATCCAATCTAAACCTCCCCTGGTGCAACTTTAGACCATCTCCTCTCATCCTATTGCTTGTTACTCGGGAGAAGAGACCAGCACCCACCTCACTACACCCCCCTTTCAGGTAGTTGTAGAGAGCAATAAGGTCTCCCCTCAGCCTCCTTTTCTCCAGACTAAACAGCCCCAGTTCCCTCAGCTGCTACTCATAAGATTTGTGCTCTAGAACCTTCACCAACTTGGCTGTCCTTCTCTGGACACATTCCAGCAACTCAACGTCTTTCGTGTAGTGAGGGGCCCAAAACTGAACACAGGACTCGAGGTGCAGCCTCACCAGTGTCAAGTACAGGGAAACAACCACCTCCCTGCTCCTGCTGGCCACACTATTTCTGATGCAGGCCAGGATGCCGTTGGCCTTCTTGGCCACCTGGGCACACTGCTGGCTCATATTCAGGTGGCTGTCAACCAGCACCCCCAGGTCCTTTTCTGCCAGACAACTTTCCAGCCACTCTTCCCCAAGCCTGTAGCACTGCGTGGGGTTGTTGGGACCCAAATGCAAGACCCAACATTTGGCCTTGTTGAACCTCACACAATTGGCCTTGGCCCATCTATCCAGCCTGTTGAGATCCCTCTGTAGAGCCTTCCTACCCTCGAGCAGATCAACACTCCTGCCCAACTTGGTGTGGTCTGCAAACTTACTGAGGGTGCACCTGATCCCCTCGTCCAGATCATTGATAAAGGTATTAAAGAGGACTGGCCCCAATACTGAGCCCTGGGGAACACCACTTGTAACCAGCCACCAACTGGATTTAACAACTCCATTCACCACCACACTTTGGGCCTGGCCATCCAGCCAGTTTTTTACCCAGCAAAGAGTACACCCATCCAAGACATGAGCAGCCAGTTTCACCAGGAGTATGCTGTGGAAAACAGTGTCAAAGGCTTTACTAAAGTTTAGGTAGACAGTTAGTTGTTGCTAAGTAGTGTTTATACCAAGTCAAGGGTTTTTCAGCTTCTCATGCCCAGACAACAAGAAGGCTGGAGGGGCACAAGAAGTTCAGAGGGGACATAGCCAGGGCAGCTGACCCAAACTGGCCAAAGGGGTATTCCATACCATACGGTGTCATGCCCAGTATATAAACTGGGAGGAAGTTGGCCTGAGGGTGCAGATTGGTGCTCGGGGACTAACCAGGCATTGGTCATCAAGTGGTGAGCAATTGCATTGTGCATCACTTGTTTTGTATATTCCAATTATTCTTTATTATTATCTTCATTTATGATTCATTATTTATCATTATCGTCATCATCATCATCTTCCTTTCTATCCTATTAAGCTGTCTTTACCTCAACCCATGAGTTTTACTTTTTTTTTTCTGATTCTCTCCCCAACCCACTGGGTGTGGGGGAGTGAGAGAGCGGCTGCGTGGTGCTTAGTTGCTGGCCGGGGTTAAACCATGACAACTTGTGAAGCACCTTCAGGATGCAAATACATGAGCTGGTCTATGTGTCCTCTTAGGCTTCTTGACCAATGGGGCACCTGTGCTTGCTAAACTTGGGGGTGGTTTCAGCAATATGGATCCAGAGATCTCAACCTTTCCAACTCCTTATCTTCCTATTTCTTAAAACATAGTCAAAGGTTTAGAAAAATAAAAGATGGGTCTGGTTGTTGGGACCAGTCCCCCAAGGATTTGTCTGCACCTCCTTGGGAAATTAATTATCCCAAGGACAATAAAATGCAGTTTAATATCACCTTGGTTTAGGCAATTTGAGCTGCCTAAATTACCTAAGGGTAATATTGTCTGGTCATTAGTTAGAGTCCAGCATGGGGTGGGTAAACAGAACTGCCAGGGCTGGAGGGGCTTGTAATAAATAAAGGGAGATCCCCTGCATTCACTGGCTGTTCTCACCACCATATTTCTCCTTCTTCATGGCATTATGTTTTTACTAGCTAATTCTGTAAGCACCATTTTTATCTTGCCCTCAATATCTCGTGGCAGTGAGCCCCAGAGCGTGCTCTGTGGAGCAGTAATTCATCCTCTGCATTTTACATCTGGACAGAATAATTTCTTTGTTCTGGAAGAGTAAATAAGAACGTCAGATTTACCTTCCTCAGGTCATGTCTCTCTATATTGTGATTTTTCTAACTCTGCTCCTCTCTAAACTAAACAATATTAAGCTATTTCAATTTCTTCTATCATTATCCATAATGGACTTTCAGAGCTAAGAGAAGTGAGAATAAATATGAGAAGAGATCATTGTTTTTTCACAGAAAGCTGATCACATAACTTTTGTTTTACACAGCTCTCAACTGTTTACTTATTTACTGATTTAGCAGAAGAGTAGGAGCAGATAGTACTGATGGAGACAGCTACAGGAGAGGCTAGCGTAGCTAAATGAGTTTGCAGAAGAGATTGGAAAGGAAGAAGTGAAATCACTGAGCAAACAGCACAAGGAAGACTGCAGAGCCTGATTAGCGTGGGGGAAAAAGGATGACAAAGGTAAAAGAAGGGTATAGGGGCTGAAGTCAACCACCTATAGGTGGTAGCACTAGCTGAAATATTTAATAGACATTGCTGGAGAATGTTTTGCTTCTTGTGATCCAAAGGTAGAAGGAAAATATAGACCATGCCAAAAACATATACCAAATCCTATTAATTATTAATATTAAAAATGCTTAAGTATTTTTCCTTTGGAATATATAAATTATTTCACTAAAAATGTTATTTTGTCCACTGAAAAATCAAATCACAAAAATTATTTAAAATCATTCTGAACCAATTACACCATATGTTTTTAAGAGCTGAAATGATGATTTCAAATAGTGGAGACACATATAGTCAGACATGAATACCAAGC
The DNA here is from genome assembly GCF_929443795.1 of Astur gentilis. Taxonomy (NCBI): domain Eukaryota; kingdom Metazoa; phylum Chordata; class Aves; order Accipitriformes; family Accipitridae; genus Astur; species Astur gentilis. The sequence continues at coordinate 40,121,306 of NC_064880.1, forward strand.
ACAAAGAAGTGTGAAGGAAGTGAAACCTAAACATGAAGATTCCCTGTTTTCCTCTAATGACTTATCACTTCTTTATTAAATCTGTTAGAGTTTTACTTTTCCTTTCTTTTGTCAGTCTGGATTATTTATTTTTACAGTCTACCATGAAGAGCACGGGGGAATTCTGGAGTTCCCTCTGCTTTCGTAAACTGTACATTTTATAATCACTAGAGAAGAAGCTGATGTTCTGTAATATCATCAACTTTATAATCTCTATATTACAGCATTTCTGCATCAAAGCTGTCAGGACAATTTCCCCATAGGATCCCCTGCAGCAGCTCCACAACAAATATGACCATAGAAAATATCTTATGTAGTTCTTTGTTTTAATGAACTAGTTTAAACAGAAGGGCTTTGGGAACTGGCTGACAATTTTGCTGAAAATGAAAAAAGCAGATGAAGACTCAGTTTCTGCTTCTTTATGCTGAACCCTGTTCGTTAAATGGAATTGAAAACTGTAGCAAAAGTCAAAAAGCAGTTGCCAGCTCCCTGCCAGCCAGCAGAAGGAATAACACTTTGGCTGGTCAGATCACAGCAGCAGTGAGTGATTTGGGTTTTCAAGCTTAATATACTTAATAGGGCAGTTGGAAGAAGATGAAACCACAATGAGCTTCCTACCTTACTTTGAAGTTACAGTTTGTGAGAGAGGGCTTTTTAGTATCACTTTTGCAACTCTTACGGAAGAATTCTGCACAAAGGGGTGCTTATTACTGTCATTTAATCTAGATGTTATTAAAATCAAGGGAACATTCAGACATTTAACTGTATATTTTCAATTTTTATATATATTACCTAATCATAACAAACAGAGCTGGAAGTAACGTACACCAAGGAAGTGTCACTCACATGGGAAGTAAAATTGGAGATAATTTCATGGATTTGAAGGACGGTTTAAAAATCTGTGAGAAGACTTCTCTCAAAAATCAGACCTTTTTGTCTAGGCTTAAATGAGTATTTTAGGAGAAATTACAGTATCATCTAAAGCAGACTATGAAAAAGGATTTCAGTACCCTCTACCTGGTTCTCTTATTCCTCTGCTATACACACACTCAGTGACTTTATCTATCTGTGTTTTCTTCTCCTGTCACTTGTCTGTGCAGCTAAATTCTTTCTTAAGGGATTTATTTGCACTGTGTTAAGCATATGGAGCCTGATCGCAGTAACTGTTGCTGCTATATTATTTTTTAACAGTGCTCATGAAGATGCAGTGATGTTTTGTGATGCAATTGTCTCATGACCCTTGGGAAAAAAAGTCAACAAAAATGTTTTCAGATGTCTCCTCCTTCCCAACTATAATGCCAGGAAAAACTGGAGCATAAACTGGATGCATTGCCATAAATTAAACATTTAAATATCTAGGACAGAGTTTCAGGTAGTTGTTTTTTGGGTGGTTTTTTTTAGAAAACATGTGAGATCATTTTACCAAATGTAAGAGTGGAGTAATTCCACTTAAAATATCACAGCTACTCTAGGTTTGCATCCGTATGAAGGACAATGCAGTCCCCCATTCAGATAAGCCAAGATAAGCAGTAAACCCCCCAAAAAATATATATATAAAAAAAATGAATTAAAAAAATGAGAAGGAGCTAAAGAAACTTCTAGTTCAAGCTCTGGATAATATCACTGATATTTCTTCATTTCAATGGAGCCTATCATAACACTTTGAAGAGCTGTAAAGGGATTGGATACCACGAGTTCCAGTCTCTACACACATCCCAATCAAAACAATGTCTCAGGTATAGGAATAAATTAAAAAACTGGGTCAGTATCAGATCATAGGATTGCATCCAGCATATTCTGAACCCACTGTGGCAGAGAGCTTTGTGCAATCTGTATGCCCTGGTCTGGAATTACTCACTCTCACTTCCGAGTTTCTTAGGTGGTGAACACACAAACTATCAGCAGCCCCATCAAAGCACCTTTGTGCTCTGAAGATGGAGAGAAATTGCTCCTGCTGCCAAAAAATCTCTGCTGAAGCCATTGCTTAATTAAAGGCAGAGGAGCTTCTGAAAGAAGCTGCCACATAGCAAAGAAGATCATGTGTGATACGCCTGCATGATGATATGCTAGGGACCAGCCTGGCTCTCTATGATTTTCTTGTGCTCACTTTGCTGTTTTGGGTCAAAGCCTAAATTAAAAGCAGAGATTAGACTGATGTGTGGAGATTGAACTCATCAGCTGCTATTAAACACAATGGTCTGAATGCAACCTGTTGCTAAAATGTCTTTGAAGTGCTGATTGATGAAGGCTGGAAGGATAGAGGCAAGGGAAGAATAACTTCAGATTTTCTGTTTCTTTTACTTTTTGTCAAGTATTCATAGTTGGAGCCAGAACCAGGATATGGAGCTACCACACTACTTAGCTTAACCCTTTCTACCACAGGCCATTCATACGAATCTCTTATTTCTTTAATTTATGTGAGCCAGAAAAGTCTCTTTTGAAGGTGATTGTGCTGAGTCACCTTGAATTTTAAGTTTGAAATTGAGTTGCCTTAGCACGAAACTTGTGTAAAAGAAGACATGGTTAATTCCACTGAGCTAAGGCAGTGTGGGGAGGACAAATCTCTTTGGTCTAAGAAGCAGCTCTCTTTGCATAAACTTTCACATATCCATTAGTTTCAGTGAACATATGTGGACTAGGACTTGGAACCTACTACTTCTGCATAATCTGGGAAAATACATTGCATGGAAAGGGCTCATTATTTTTGCAAGCAAGCAGAGAGAAAAGTGCCAACCACACATCGTGTGTCTGTTCTCAAGCAAACAGAAAAGGTCTGTGGCATTTTTCTCTTCACATACCTAGGGACATTCTGCAGCAGCTTAATCTGTTTGTTTAGGGACTCATGGGAGACGTCGTGAATCCATGCAGAACTCTACTGATGATAATAATGTTAATAACTTTCTCAAGAGCAGACAGGCTAAGACAAGGAAGAACATGGTAATGAACTGACAAAAGAAGACCTAGCAGTAGATTCACACTGCACCACAGTTCTATTAACATTCTGCTAACAGAGCATTTAATGATGGAGGGGAATACGCAGATCTCTGGATCAAGTCAAGTTCTGATTCAGTAGTCTTCTCCTCAGGTTGCTGTTCTAGCATTGTCACCATACTAGCTCAATGTCGTCTGTTAGTGGAAAGGTGCCAAGCAGGTAATTTTTCACTTGCATCTTCTGTTCAGGGAATATGACCAGGGATGTTTTTACATAAGGACAACAGGATGCACTGTCTGTTTAAAAAGGCACAATTAAAGGAGTCTGAGTCAAGGACAAAAGTAGAGCTGAAGTCCAGTTGGTAACTGCAGGTGCTGCTGACCGCAGAACACGAATTTGAGCAAGTTCCCAAGAACTTCATTGTTTCTTCCATGACTTTCAATTTCTCATTCCATTTAGCATGTGAGATCCTGATGAGCTTTTCTCTGTTCCCACATATTCTGTGAGTGATGTCTTATATATTTGCTCTGCTCCCATTAGCTATGACTTAACGAAATCCTCTCTTCCAGAGCAGTGAATGACTAGGAGTTTTGCTGGCTAGGTACACTCTTAAAGGAAACATGATGAAGTTTGCTGATTTGGAGCATTAGCTAGATCTTCTTAGAATACACCCCTCCACACTGACATTTTTGTAACGACACTGACAGTTTTGTAACGACAGTGACAGTCTCTCACCCAGTCTCTCACCTCAGTTACAGGCTCCTGAAAATCTGGTGACTAGCCATTCAGTCTTTGTGACAGGGATCATTTTACCAAAGAAAAACTTAATAACCTAAGAGTTATATTCATCTTACTTGACATTTGCCATCTAAACCAGAGGTGTCCAGGCCAATCTAGCTTTCTAGTCTTCCACTATATTCAGTGGAGAGCAATTCAGAAGGTTTTGCTGTACCTACTTTATAAACAGCATATGCATCAGAGTCTGGGTAGGAACAGTCACTCCCTGAGTGATTAATGAGTGCTCTTCATTGGCTACAGGGGGAGCTGAGGCAAGATGCTGAAGCATTACGGGGCCGAAGTTAGCATACATCTTCTATCCTTCTGAAGGTCAGTCAGGAACAGGAACACAGCCAGCTCCTCTGTCCTGTTTCTTTGTTCACTCTTCCCTTTTTTCTTCAGGAATATGAAAGAATAATTACATGGATCTGAATTCAAAGTGCTTGCTACAACTTTTAGATTTTGAATGGGATGAAACAAGATTTCCTTCCTCCAAAATAATAATAAAAAAATGAAGATATTACATTTGGACAATCTAAGTGTCTGGCCTGTGCAATAAGATTCATTCTTCCTGTGAATAAAGGCAGACTTTCCTGCTCTCTTCACCACAACAGCAATATTTTTATTTATTCTGCCAGGCTTTTCCACAATTACATAAAAGAAAAAACCACTTTCTTAGAGCTGTAGCAATCAACTGCTCAACTGTTTTCCCCCCCTTCTTTAAAACATATCAGACAACTTAGTGTTGCAGCTGTTTCCAAAGCTCATTGATTCAAAGGCAGGTTCACACCTTCAAAAGAGAGCACTGATGTACTGTGGCAGCAGCCTGTGTATGTCAGGGATAAGGGAATGTGGGAGGGGACAGAGATGCTGCAGCTGGTCTTTGGTATAAAAGAAATTTGATTTACTGCAATGAGCTTCGGTAAGGCTCTTAGTTTATCTACTTTTCTACTGCCTGTTCACTGCAGAACATCATTACTTAATGGGCCTCAGTGCTGCCCTTAATTGAGCATAGAGAATAACAGATACTGGAAAATTAATGGTGAGGAGGACTGAAGGGCCTATACTATCAATGAATCACTGGATTTTTGCCCACTGCCACCAGAATGGACAAAACATTGACGGAGTTGTTTGTAGAAATCGATGACGATAACCAAGGGATATTTTAGGACTTCCTTCAGTTTAAATGATGCTCTGGAGCCCCAGAAGCAACATAAGATTCCACTCTTTCTGCTGGTCAAACTTTCAGGTAAATAACCTCCATTTAAAACTGAAAGACAGGCTATTTCCTTTTCATCCATGAAGTGAATGATATTGAATCCATTGAAATTCTTTCTTTTCATTTTAATAAAAACATTGTCTGTTTGCTTTCCCTCCTCAGATCCTCAAATTCTGTTAGGAAGCATCCAGATTTTGGTAAGATTTTGTACACAGATTTTAGTGAGGGAAAAGAAAGTCAACAAAAAGGCACTTTTATATGTGGAGAAGACCCAATTTTATTATGGTTGGAAATACTTCAGAAGAAATAGCTTTTAAATGAAAATAATTTTCCAATTAGAATAATACAAAAAAAATGCTACCATTCATTCTTTTTCTTTTTCTTTCTTTTTTTTTTTTTTTTTCCTTTTAAACAAGGTTTATTATAGGACTCCCTTGAAAGGTATAATGCAGTCTTTCATCAATGATCAAATCCCATCTCGAAATGTATCAGTCCTCGCTGGTTGAATTATAGTGAATTTTGGAATTTTACTTTGATGTAATGCTGCATGATGTGCGACTTGCTATTCAATATGGTTGTTAGAAGGACTTATCTGCAAAGCAATTGCTTCATATCATACCTGTAGCACAAGAGGGTATTTTTTTAAGCTTTCCATTTTCAAAAGAAATCTACTTTGTTTTCCTTATTTCAAAAGGCAATGCAAGGTTCTCTGAGTGTATGTAAAACTCTCCTGGCACCTAATGTATGCATAAAAGACTAGCTTCAATTTAGCTGGTTGCATCCCTCATTTCAATCTACTGCAGACTATTAACTCCAAAGTAAAGCTTTCTTATAGAAAGCTAGTGACCTTGCTTTCTCTCCCAGCAGTCTAACCATAATTTATTTAGTACTTGGTGTTACATGGTACTTTGATCCTGTAGGATACAACATTGTTACTGGATACATTTTCAACTGGCCTTTCTATAGCCCAGAAAATGCTGCATCAAATACAGATGTTTGAACACACAACCTGACTTTTCAAACTACTGTTTTCACACTAAACCCATTACTGCTTGGAATCTGACTGGATAGCAAGTCATCCATTCAATCCGCATCAGCTTCATGGGGAAACCAGCTGCAATTGCAGGGATAGCACAGAAACTGTAAAAGCTTATTCAACAAAATATTGCCCTTGACTTTGGCTCAGTATAGGTCAGTTTGTCTCCTTTATAGTCTGGCCAGGGAAAAGGACAATGTGCAGTGCTCCTTCCCAAGGACAGGTTATATTAGCCTTGGCAAACTGCTGTGCTAATCTTTCTGTCTACTACATCGAGAATTAGCTAAGGCATTTCTATGCTGTATTTCCGAAGTCTCAACCACCTTCATGTTCAAGAGGTGTTTCTCTTAGGCAAGAGAAAAACATTTAATCCTTTTTCACATACTGCTGTTTTACACATACTCCAGGACGTGTTTCGGTGGAGGAACTCCCACTCCCATTGTATGGCATCAGATGAGCAATCCCCACTGCACCAGGCAGGGGGCTGAGTATCAGGTTTTGGCCTCCCAGCATAAGGAGGACCACATCCTATTTGAACATAAAAACTGAGTCTCAGAAGTGAATGTGTAAAAACTTTAAAAATCAGTTTTGAGAAGCTGGGGTACTTGTTCATGTGTCACCACGTATTTTGGCTGAAAGCATTCTTAGCAAGAAGAAAGGCAGTGCTGAGGAGAAATCATTTTCCCTCTGTGAGTGGCAGCATTATTAATCTGTGTGATTAATTCTGTGACTATTAAAGAAACTGCAAGGCACTCTCCATTTAGTTAATATCACTAACAAATACACATCTGTCACTCAAAATGCTGTGTACTCAGCAATGTTGTTCTTACGATATTAAATATTTACTATTTATTATAATTGTTACTTTTGTTATTTATTGGCTTGCAGCAGGCAAAAACATGCCAGGCAGCCTGGGGAGGAACTAGAAAAACATTTTCAAACCAGCCTGCCTTAATGCAAGGTGCTTAAATACAACATTAGATATTTTGGCCTTGATTCACACAAGCCGCTTTCATCATATGTCTGAATTCTACAGGGTGGGTGTTAAGCACGTGCTGCAGTTACTTGCTGGGGAGGGAAGGAACTAAGGTGAGTTTTGCTGGATCTAGGGCTGTGGCCCTTGGCTAGATGCATCCTCCTGCCTTTCGCTGAACAAGGGCCTTTCCCCTTAGGTAGCGCTGAAAATGGGAGCAAAATTTGATGGACATTCACAGATTGTTTTCCTGTGGGGACACTTCCAGCAGATGAATCTTGGTATTGTGTTTACACATATTTACTTCTATTCTCAGCCTGAGTAGTCAGAAATGCCTGATACAAAACTTCCTCTGTCTGAGCAGCACCAATGGTCTGCAATCCATTCACAGAAGACACCACCAATCCATTAATCCATTTTAAAAACTTCACAGCCCTTGTATCTCTTTGGAGCTATGATTCTGATAGCAGAAATTCAGTCAATAAGAAGGAAGCAGCAAACCAACTTATAATAATAGTAACTTAGAAGAATGCCTCTGATGAACATATTAATTTCTGTCCAGAATACATGCATTGATTTTGAGGTAGCTTTTATGAAACTGTTATTAAATTGTGGATGAGTACAACTATAGCAAATACTACTTATCATGTCATCATCTTCCTTTTCTTATGATTCCTAAGGAGCTGAATGAAGCTATGATAATAACTGGAGGGTTGTTCAATTTCCATGCCTCAAAAAGCAGTTGAGTTTTGACAGGTGGGATGTAAAATTGTTTTAATTTTTCAGGTTCTTCACCTTGCCTGTAACTTCTTACTCAGGTGGTATTAAGTACAGATTTTAGAGAAACAAAACAGACTAGAGACACCTAAATGAACATTCATTCAAGTACTTACTACAAGTAAGGAGTTTGCAAATTGCTAATGAAGTTGGGAAAGAAATTTCAAGTGCAGGAAAAACACACCTTCTATGTATTGTATTCTGTTGTTTTCTGCCTGGTGTGACTTTATTTTACTGTTGTATTTGTATTGCATGGGTTTTTATACTGTGTAAAATCAAGTCAAACTGTGTTTTCAAAGCATTTCTTTCTCAGATTTTGATAAATGACTATATTTCCATAGACTTCACTGAATTGCCTTTAATTGAGACCATTTGTTATGAGATGATATCAGAGCTCAAGACCAATGGCTGGGTTTTCTCTCCACAATGTTGCTCCCAGCAAACAATCAGATAGGAGACTCTTCAGAAACATAGACCCTTTTTTAACTAGCAGTATAACTCACTAGTAAATATAGAAGGTTATAACATCTTAAAATAATTTATGGCACTGTCAGGCCTGAAGAAGAAAAGACTTCTCTTGGGAAGCAGTTTCAGCAGGAACTTCAAAAATTGTATGTTTGATAAATAGCACCACAACTAACAATGTTCAAAGTGCAAGGATCAAGGGAACTTTAAATTAGGAGTTTAGACTCTCAGGTCCACATAAAACTATTATGGAGGAAGATGCTATGACCAAGCAAAAGACAAACATTTAATGTGTCAATGAAATCAACAAGAGAAACATATCTACTGATCTTTTGGGATCTGAGTTTTGACCTGTCTGTGTACCAGGATGTCATTGATAAAAAGTGTGAATTTTTATCCTAAAAGTATAAGATTTTCCATCCATCTAAAATTTTTGAGAATCTTAACTATTTTTCTATCTCATAATCAGGCCCAGCATTCAACATGTCAAAAGAAAGAAAGAAAAAAAAAAAAGTAAACCAGTAATAATTATAGCTGAGAAAAATGAAATATTACTGTTATGTGATTTTGCAGTGCTTATCATTTTTATCTTTCTGAGATGCATTTTAGCTGATATTTTAAAACAATAAGTTGTTTCTTTTGGAAATGGTCTCAAAATCAAATGCTTTAGTTTGAAAATCTTGATTTTATTCTTTTAAAACAAATTGCTCCAAGAGGTCCACTGAAGCAGAAACTCATGAGAAGTACTGCTTCTTACTGATTGGCATTTTCCAATGAGTAACATTTTATTGGAAGATTCCTGACAAGTTCTATCCCTTCTTATGGGCTGTGGCTTTTGGAATAAATGCATTATTGAGGACCAGGTATCACCTGCCTTAAAAGAATGGTCCACTTACCCATACATTACCTAAGGATGGATGAATACATGTGCATTAAAATTAGTTCTTCTTGACAATACCAAGGTACATAAAATGTTAAGTTTTGTTAAGGCTCCCTTCAGCTCTTGTGGACATAACCACTCGCCTGAATTTAGAGGACATTTGCATTCTGCTACTGTTATCTTGGTTCTTTTGCTAGGACCATATGCTTTGACAGAGATAAGAAACAGAGGATTTGCTGTTTGTGAATACTCATTATAACTGTAATGAATAAGATAACAGTGATTAACAAAGAAATTAAGAGTTCTGTTCTTTAGAGAACAAGGTACGCCACTCCATCAATCCATTTAAGTACTCAACATTGAACAGGTGAGTCATTCTACTGATCCCAATTTCTTATAAACACCTGTTTTAATGTTGTGGACCTTGCAATGATTCCATTTTTCATCAAAAATGTGTTTTAAAAATAAAGCTAATCAGAAACAGGAAAAATATGTTTTGACAGATTGAACACAATCTCTCCATACCTTGATGTGTCTCAACAGTTGCATAAAATATTTTCTATATGTCCACATCTCTGTATATTTGTGCATTACCTTCTTTTTGAATGTAATGCTCTCTGAAACATGTTTTACACTATGGTGTTTAGAAACTTCCTAATTTTCCATTTAAATTACTGTTTGAGTCATGGTACTGATTTCAGGATGTTTCTAATAATGAATCACTGTCTTTTCTCAGAGAAGAAATAATATAGACATAGCATCTCTGAGCTACAGATACCTGGTTGTCAGAAAGAGAACAGCAGTATCTTCCATGTCTAAAGAGGTTTCAGGCGTTAAACATTTCAGGAAGGAGCCCAAACCTGGGCCACAACAATAGCTTCATGCTGGAATGGCCTAAATACCACACAAAAATATGGAATAGAAAATATTGCTTAAAAAAAGAGACCACTTTCCTGCTAATTCAAAGCTTTGGGATTCAACTAGTCCCCTGTGTAAACTCCCAGATACTCACACAAACATACATCTCTGCCTCCATACATCTATGCCTCTCACTTCTTTTCTGTAGCGAGTCCTACAGAGGTGGAAACAGTTGTTGTCTTGCTTCTGATTTGCATAATAACCAGTCTCATCAGGACTGCTGTACTGATTGTAACACAAAAACCTTGGAATTTGTCTTTCAGCTTCACTCTTGAAAGTGGGCCCAGCAATACATCTGTCTGTCTCCTGGTATTTCTACTGAACGGATCACTGAGGACAGTTTTCCCAGATGTGCAAAGGCAAATTACAGTGATGGGAAGACTGTGCGTTGAGAAGGGAGACCACAGAGTGGGAGTAACAGCAGTCCTTTTCAGAGAGGTTGCTTAATATGCTCTGCAAAGGTATTCCTTAGTAGCAACAAATATGTTGTCCCATGACCTGACTTTTCAAAGTCTTTTCTTTATCATCATAACTTCCAAGCGGGGAGGAGGGAACCAAAAAAGACAAAAAATACAAAAAAAAAAGGACTTTTCTTCAGAAATGTATTTAACAAAGAAAAGCTTTCCAGGGGGGCTGGGACAACTGCTTGTCCCACACAGGGGTCTTTTTGCATTAAGTTGTTACCTACCCAGTGTCTCCCTTTAACTGTCTTGCTCTCTCAATAGTTGAAAACCATCGCAGGTGTTTAAAATGCGTGCTGAGGCCCACACTGTTACATGTATACAAAGCAGCCATGCAATGCTCAAAAGGCAGCCTGGCCTCTTCGCTGTTGCTGTTTGTCAATTATGGTGCAATGGGTTTTATTTACACCCTAAGTTGTACTCTCTTTAAGTTCCTTTCTCATATTGTCAGTTTTAGGAGAAGTTAACTGCACTGGGTAAGCTGTGATCCAAAATGCAATGTCAGGGAGCTGTTCCACCAAAGCTACAAGAGAACCCTCCTTTTAATACATGTTACCCTTATGTGCACCCTCTGGGATCCAAGCAGGCTTCAGCTGAGAGTCGCATTCAGGAGTTTTGCTGATGTGATCCTTTGCCAGCTAGATAATCACCTCTTAAAACCAGGCAGGCAGGCAGGCATCTTTGTCAAATAAGTGCATTTCATGATCGTAAAGTGCCATCTTCAGAGTACTTCCAGACCCCACACTGTGATTGCAGGCTGCCTGCCCCCCCTTTAATTAAGAATCCCTTTCGTGCTCATGCTGGGACTGTTGCACACGTTGAACCTTGGCATTTCCAGATCCATTTCTCTTCTTTAAAGCCTTATTGCTTCTACACAATCTGCAGAGACTGTTGCATTTCAAACGGATCTTTAATGCATTCATTTGTACACAACTTTGCCCCAGAAAAATTCACAACAGGAATACCAAGCTGATGGCAGCTTGATGTACACAGAAGTATGAAACTTAGTCCGACTCCGGGTAAGTAGCCATCACCTTCAGAAAGATTCAACAAAGAGACAGCAAAAAAGAGAATTTTTTCAGCATATTTATTGTACCCACTTCCCATCTGTGATGTTCACTGTAGGTCCATCAGGCCAGGTATGGGGGAGGCTGTGGCACATTGCACTTAGTGGTATAATATTTCTACAATATTGCAGTCATTGAAGCAGGGATGAGGATGAGACACACATATAAAATGAGATGGAAGAGGAGAAATAGAGGCAATCTCAACAGCAAGCTCAGCCCTATGAGACTCTTCTCCCCTTTCCTGCCCCCTCCCATAGCAGGAAGGTCATCCCACCTCCTCTTTTGGAGTGGTTAAATTCACTTCTACTGATAAAAGGACTGAGTGCTTGGAAGACTTTTTAATCCAAACAGAGTCAAAGTTAATCTCAAATAATCTCAATGTAAATTTTCTACTCTTGTGGTAAGATTACCTCATTATTCAAGGATTTCAAGACATGTCTACAGGTCTTTCAAACTGAAATAGCTTGACTTGTCCCAGGTTAGCCTATTCAGCTGCCCACAGCCTTAGAAATCAAGACGATAAATCACATTTTTTTTATAAAGATCAAAATAAGGCATGAATGTACATATTTGTGGTCAGATTTTGTCACAGTAGGCTTTTTTTTTTTCTTTTTGTCATTCTCCAGCAGTTGAAATGTAACAGGAAATGATTTATATATCCCTTTTTTTCTCCTGATACCATTTAATAGAGGGCTAAAGCTGAGCTAAAAAAGATGGGGTTTGTGGTTTTTTTTTAACAGTCAAATATCAGCTGTAGTGGCTCCTACAAAACAAGATACAACCTTAATAATTTATGCGGTCTTTGAGAAAAGAAGGGATTAGTGTGGTGTATCCTCAACCTAGAAATTACTATTGTTCAGAAAGAATAATAATAATGAAAAAAAGATTAAGCGTCCATATCCAGGCTAGAATAGCTATTGTAAATGAGGCTCTAGACTGAGGAATTGACCCTCTTAGACAGAACAGATGAATCTTTCTGTGAATTATGGGACACCCCTACAAGTTAACATCTATCTACAGCCTGTGATGCTTCATACTAGCTAGAGAAATGATGTGCGGTGATGTGGACCTTGCTGCATATGTAATCTAGAGTGTGAAATGAACAGTGCTCTTCTAAGTAGCTGAAATGTCCCTGACAAACAGTAGTCCCAAGGAAATAATTTTGAAATCCCAGAACTCTGAATCTATGTTTTCATTCATCTTAGGGAATCAGAGAGGAAGCCCCAATGCCACATTCATCCTATTACCCTTTCATGGCAGTATGCTTTCGGAGATGTATCTTATGCTTTGCTTTGACTTTTAGTGATGGAACAATCATTGGTCCCAGATTTTCTCTAGGAAGTCTGAGTTGCTGGGAAATCAGGGAAATCAGTATGATGCCTGCCTCCAGGAAGCTTTTTTTTATAATCCCAGGCTAAGTCTGCTAGAGTCAATGCCTGTAATTCTGGCACAGAAATACATATGCAGGCAGATGACATTTCTGTAGAAATATCATAAGGCACAGTCCTTGCTTGCTCTGGACAAGCCTGCAAAGCAGGAGTGAGGAAACACTTGCTTTTCTCTGTTATGCAATGGCATTCAGTGAAGTATTCCCTGGTGGCAGGGTGATGACTTGGGACGTGGAACATTCAGGTTCAGCTCCCTGGTTCACTGCAAAGGCAGCAGAAAGGAATAATATGTGCCCACATTTCATCTGCTCTAGTTCTCAGCCACGTATGAGAACAAAGGCACCTTCCTTGCTTAGCCCAGCAGAAAAAAGTGGTTAGTTTTAACACAGATCAGTTACCACACCATTGCTTATAGCCTGGTTTGCAAAGTTAGGTGCCCCTTCAGAGGCTTGTGAGTGTCGTGACCTAAACTGAAAAGCAAAGGATGAGCAAAATATATCCCCACTGAGCTTGTTTAGATGATGATGTCTGCGTTATTAAGCACTGGATAAGTCTCTTCACCCTTTGATTTCTTATTGTATCTTCAGATCTGTCTGTAAAGCACTGAACACAATTTTAACACTAGATAAATCATGGAAAGAATAATAGTTTCTGATCGTTTACACTATATGATTTATTTTTTTTTAACCTGCCCTTTCTGACATTTCTCCATAGATTCCAGCCATGGGCTTGCATGCAGTTTTCAAATTTATGTACTTTTGACTGCAGCCTAGCTGTCTCCCACACAGCTAAACAATTATTCGAATATTGGTGCTTTGATGTTAATACCCACCTTTTATAGCTTCATCAATACTGAGCACAGGGTGAAATAGAGCCAGCTGCAACTTTTTAAGGCTTAGAGATCATGGTCATGAAGATGACAGAATCAAATTCACCTTGTCTATAGTTTATGGGTTTTGTGCTATTCCTCACACCAGTGATATTTTTTTGGCTACAGAAGTGAAATACTAAATTCACTAAATGCACCTAAGGAGAAATGCTGCAACTCCTCCTGATGACTAAGCATCAAGTGGCCTCAAACGAGTCACAACACAATGAAATTAGATGTGCAGATTTTCTATTTTGTGAAGTAAAAAAAAAATAATTAAGCCTTTCCAGCAACCCATTCAGTTTCATTTTGCTCCTTAGCAGATTAACTGTCTTTGTATATCAAATTTTTGCAATATTTTTGGCCAGATTCTCAGCTGGGAAATTTTCGCCTCAGGTAAATGAGATGCTGAAATGTTACAAGGAAAGCAATTTGGTCCAGTGTCAGTAACAGTGCATGTGTTTCCTTATCTGGAGATTTAGTTGTCATCTTTTAAAAACAAACAAATAAAGTCTGAAGAATTACTTTGTTCCTTTAGGACTATCTGGGATTGTAGGGAACTAAAACCTGTTTGTGTGCTTATGTTCTCTGTGTTGCTTAAATGAGATATTAATGAGAGCATAAGAGGTCATCATTATCTGGTAATGCATGAAGCCAAAGATCAAGTACAGCAAAATTCTCTGGTACAAATCATGGCCTAACTTGTTTTAAATTAATATAGTAACCTGGCAGCTCTTCGGGTACAGCTGTGTAAGATCAGCTGAGAACTGAGAAAAAGGAGGCCTAAGGGTGGAGAATAAAAGAAAAAGAGTTTGCGAATTTGCCTAGATCAAGCATTGCTTATATGTCAAGCACTGCTCATTTGTCATCCTGTTACTGAAAAACCATTTACACAGAATAGTTAGAGAAATTGTCAGAACAGACTGAGACTTTCCACTCAGAAAAGGTAGCAAAATCACAGAATTGTTTAGGTTGGAAAGGGCCTCTTGAAATCCTCAGGTTTGATTGTCTTGGCTGGTTAGACAGGGAGTAGTCATACTCCCACAGTATTTAATAAACTCTGCCACTCAAATGAGAGAATATGGTACAGAAACCATAAAACAAACAGGGTAGGGTAGATGAGAAAACACTGAAAATTAATTATGATTCCTGGTAAATGTTTTCTGTTGAAAATTTTTGATGGATAGTGGGTTTTGATTAAAACTAATATTTTTGCAGGTAGTATTTGCTTTCTGCATTTCTTAGATTTTTAAGGGAACCAACCACTCTGAAAGGCTTTCTTCTTACTTTGAGGAATTATATTTCTAAAGGAAATGCATAATTAAAATTTTATAAAACAACTACATATATATTATATGTATCAGCATACATAAAACAGAAAATAATTTCCAAGTAATTAAGGATTGTCCTAGACCTAGTTACAATTTTCTTCACAAAGATTCCTGTTGCTCACGTGTCCCAGATAGTCACCTTCTGGAAATACAAAAATCCTCAGTCAACGTAAGAGTTTCAGCAAAATGCCAGGGTGTGTTTAACCCAGCAGTATGGTAACTCTCCCTTTTTGGGGGCATGGTGTCAGCAGCACAGCTTCCCACAGCGAGGACATATGGCAAGGGCAAAGGCAGCCACCTGTGCACGCATCCCAATCACTTAGCAATATTGCTAAATATGAGAAAACAGACACTCCTGAAAATAACAATATATAATGCTATTATAGCTTAGGAAAGCCTGAAGAGGATTAAATGGTATTTCCACTAGGAAACAGAGATAGTCAGTTGAAAGATACCATTAAAGGCAGTCACGAATGCCATGTTCCTATCCTTATCTATAAAAGGGCTCCTCTCAACAGGTTTTGATGAGCAAAAACAAAGCAATGGTTTATTTTCCAGAACTTCCTCTCAGCCATTTCTCAATAATGTGAGAGGTTTCACTGGCCTGTCTCCTAGTGAGTGACTCCAGACACGAACATAACACAGTGCTGTCTCAGCTGGCCGTATTTCCTACCCACACGCAGTATCTATCTGCCTTGAAGGATAGCACTGCAGCAAGAGACAGAAGCACTACATGGTTAGGGAAGCAACAGCTGAACCATAGAGAATTAGTTTCAAGGTAGAAGAAACTTAGCAACATAATAATCTGTCTTTTTACAATGTTTACAATGCCAGGGGTTTGTTGATTTGTTCCTGTGCTTATTTTTGTGATACTAAATTTGATTAGAATGAACCTTCCCTCTGGGTGCATTGGCAAACCATAAAGAAGAGATACACTGAAGCCTATTATAAAGTCAAAATCTATAAATAAATTTAGAGTTACACAAAACAATGCTAGGCATACTGAGCATTTTATTATTCAATATGTCTTTTTGCTAGTGGCATATCTACTTAATTCTGAGAGATCTGTGTTTTAGTAAGCCCAGCAAGCATTTAATAACTAGCACTTTACAGCAACTTTTGTATAAACAAATATTCAAAGGTGCTTTTCAAAGATCCTAGCTCTTTTCTTCAATAAACAAATGGAAATGTAAAGCTCTTTGGAAGGTTATGGACATTTTCTAGCTCATGAGTAAAACAGAAACTTGGATCGAAACAGCTCAAACTGAAACCTATGACTACTTCTGGTGGAGCAGAGTGGTTTTACACAGACAGATGTGTAAACTTACAGGCAGTTTTGACACCTAAATGAGATGTTTGCTCTTCCTACCTGAACAACAGAGCTTTCAGTTTACTAAAACTAGGGGTTTTCTCTATTCGTACAAATTAGCTCAATCCTAATCAAACCCCTTAATTTAGGCCCCTAATGCTGGAGGATGTAGATATCATAAACAGCTGAATTGGTTTAGCATGGCACATGGCTCCCAGGATTCCCGAAATCAGTGGCATTCAGAAGTTGCTATGTGATCTTTGTGTGAAGAGAAGCTGTCCATTAAGACCTATTCTCTAGCTAAATCCGCAGATTTGAAGGAGTATCTCTCTGTTTCAAATCCACAGCTATCTGAATGCTGGCAATTTAAATTCACAGCCATTCCCCCCATTTAAACAATGTTTTCTTGATTCATATCAAAACCAACCTACCATCATGAAATGCATCCATTTATACTCTCTTCATACTCAAAGTTAAATGACTAATATTGGAAGGGGTCCAATGTAGTATAAGACTTCCTCTATCACCATAATTTTTGAGCTATTCTCTACAAAATTGAAAGGAAGACACTTTATGTAATCTCAAAGTTCAAAGATGTTAAAATCAGTTGCAGAAATAAAATGAGGCATCAAAGATTTAATTTCAAAGATCATTATTTTCACAACTGAGCAACTTTAGTTAGGGCCTGGTTTCAACTGACAACAAACAAATCATCTTGAAACAATGGGGTGGGATAAATGCTCAGTACTTTTGAGCATCTTGGCATTTTCTTTAGATCAGATACAGAGTCCCAAGTGAAGCAACCAATAAGTTCTCTCCTCACTGCTCTTATGGGGATGACATTGCCATTTGACTGGACATCACCAGGACTCAAGTGTAATTTGTGCCTTTGAAACATAATTAAGTTGAGCAGGAGATCTCTGCCCATTTGTGGATGGATAACCCAGGTCCCTGTAATTCCATGAGAAAAGGAGAGTCCTGTCTCCAGCTGCAGGAAACCCAAAGACCAGTGTCAGGCTGTGTCAGCTGAGATTCTGCCCTGTGGATTTCCCCCTACATTTTTATACGCGCTGAGTAAGGGCAGAGATTACCTCAGTCCTTACTCAAGCAGAATTTCTTCTGAAGTCAAACAAAATTTCATCCACATCAATTTGGTAGGAAAATTTTTGAATGTTGCAGTTATAATTAACAGAAGCTATAATTGACTGTATGTTAATATACTAATTTCAAAGCTCTAGTAAATGCCAGGGGAAAATCAAGTAGAAGTCTCTGTTAGGTTTGAAGCAAGACGAGCAAATGATTTTCCAGGTAGAAGAGCAGTTGAATATCTGAATGATGGTCATTTTAATAGTATTCCCAGTCGAAACTGTCTTGAGTTCAGTAAGTTTCACTTTGTGAGCACTTCTAGACCCAAATGGCTGAGCCCTAAAGCTAAATATATATAGTTGATCCATAGGTCATGCTAAGCACTAGACTTGCAATTCTTAATTAACTCATTTTGATAATACAGAACAAGTAGCATTATCAGCAAACCATCAGCTTCCACAGAGAGTTGTAAATGCCATTGCTCTGCATATTCAACACTTAATACATTAAAATTTATTTAAATTTCAAATAATATCTATTTTTGTAATAATTCATTTGATTGTATTTTCTTTCTCTTTATACTTTTTAAATCCATCTCTCATCTCATTTTGTTGTATCCTTTACAAAATTTCCAACTAGTAAATAAATTACCACAGCCCTTTTTACTCCTTAAACTAACTTAGTTTCTTATTAGAGAGAAACACAACTCTCTCTTCTCAGAATGCTACCATATTTTATGTGGATATGGTGCATTTGTTGTATTTACTGTTCTGTATTCAGCGATGCATCTAAACATCTTTAAATCAAACACACCAAGTCAAATGCCATTAACATACATTCTAGACTCCAGTTCTATTTCAAAAATCTCAGATACCCTATGGTTTTGAAAGCATCAGATCAGAGGTTAGGCATGACCTGCTGCATGAAGAGTGGAAGAGGCTATTAAAAATAACACTGATAATTGCAACTTGACATCTTCTTTTGTCCTGAACTCTTGTAAATCAAAATCCCTTGTGAAAGAAGACAGGAAGGAAAGAGAATTCCTTTATAGCAAAGATGCAATCCATAAAATAAGATAGTATCTACCATCCATTGTATTTTTTTACAACTCTGTTTTTCTGGCACCCCAGAAGTCAAAACTACAACAGCTTTGGTTGCTGCAGTACTTTATATTGATTTAACAAGCTGTAGTTTTCATTGTCATTGCCATAATTGTGTCTGGATTTGTTGAATGAAATTAAAATGTCTCAAGAGACAATTAAATTGCACCAGAGAGGTAAGTTGATAGACTGGAGTTGAGTTTTCTGCTTCAGTAAGGGTCATTTCATTTTTATGTGTTTAAGAATTTCTAAACATTAGTTTTGCAGCACAAACTAGATAGAAGTAGCTATGGTTCTTGCTCCCTATTGAAGTAATTTGAAAAGAGTTTTCCAGTCTACAGAAAGCACTGCTGAATCTGTAGATTCTGTCCTTTCTAAGAATCTGTCCTTTCCCTGAGAAAATAACAAAATTTAAATGGGCAGTTTCCAGTCTGAGCATGTCTCTGGTAGTACTTGAAATCAAACGTACCTGGCTGAGCTAGTGCAAGGCCTGAAGTTGCCTTGGTATTTTTTTTTTTCCCCTGAGCATGTGATCATTAGACCGGATTAACAAAAGGAACTGCCCAGCTATGCTGACAAGTAAGTATATCTATAAGTTCATGAGAGAATGTACCGGGTCTGGCTGAGCTGGAGTTAACTTTCCCCACAGCAGCCCTCATCGTGCTGTGCTTTGTATTGGTAGCTGGAAAGGTGTTGGTAACACACCAGTGTTTCGGCTGCTGCTGAGCAGGGCTCGCACAGCACCAAGGCTGTGTCTCCAACATGTCCCCCTCACCAGGAGGCTGGGGGTGGGCAAGACCTTGGGCGGGCACATAGCCAGGACAGCTGACCCAAACTGACCAAAGGATATTCCATACCATAAGAGGTCTGCTCAGCAATAAAAGCTAAGAGAAAGGAGGAGGAGGAGGAGGAGGGGCATTCGTTATTATGACGTTTGTCTTCCAGAGCAACTGCCATGCATACTGAAGCCGTGCTTCCCGGGAAGTGGCTGGACACCACCTGCTGACGGGAAGTAGAGAATAAATCTTTTGTTTTCCTTTGTGTCTGCATGTGGCCTTTTCTTTTGCTTTATTAAACTGCCTTTATCTTG
Organism: Astur gentilis; assembly: GCF_929443795.1. NCBI lineage: Eukaryota > Metazoa > Chordata > Aves > Accipitriformes > Accipitridae > Astur > Astur gentilis. Next base: position 40,141,022 of record NC_064880.1, read on the forward strand.
ACCCACAAGGTTTTTTCCATCTTATTTTCTTCCCCCACCCTGTCCTGCTGTGGAGGGAGTGATAGAGCGGCTTGGTGGGCACCTGGCATCCAGCCAAGGTCAGCCCACCAGAGAGAAAAGAAAAAGAAACTCATATGCTGATCCTAGAAGGATTACCTCTTCGCCATGGAATAAATTTTGCATTACAGTGGGATGAGCACTGACTAAAGTTTGTACTTTATTTTGAATATTTATGTTTGATTTTTTTTTTTTTTAATATAGGAAGAAAGTGAACAATTGTGTCAATTCTGTCATCATCAGTGAGACAAACTTTCCAGCCACATGAACAGGTCGAGCAGCTCATGCAGCCTGTCCCCTCTTCAGCCATGTGCTATCTATAATTGACATTCACATTTATTTAAAGACATCTGAACACTATTTTCTATTTCTCAGGCATCAGTGAATTAACAAATTTGCTCTATTGCAAATCAAAAGCAAAAAGCCTCAGACATTGAGCCCGAAGCCAGCAAACTTGCTGAGCAAAGTGTACAATGAGTTGTTTAACACTAAGGTTATGTAGTGATTCTCCACCTCGGTCAAGAATCCTAGATCGCTTGATTTTTGCCACAAGAGTTATGAAGGACTGGAGCCTCCCCTGACATGTGACAGGCTCCATTGCAAAGGTTCACATGTGCTAATTATTCCCAGAAAGAGAAAATGGTCTCCAGCCTCTTCACAATCCCAGTGAGCGTTACCTGCGTTGCTGCATCGTTAGGCTGAGATCAACTCTCTTCCTCCATCATCTAGTGATTTTGCAGTCAGTAGTGACAGCATATTGTCTCAGTGTCCAGTGGGAATCTTGCCATGGACTTGCAATGAAGCCAAGATTTTAAATGAAGTTGTCAGATGGTGAGGAAAGGAGGTATCGCTTTGGCTTTCTGTGAAAATGAGGCAGAGCAAATGTGATCCTGCCTCACGCTGTAACCTCGATATGGCCCCGCATAGTGTGAAGTAGCTTCAGAGATGCTCATATACATGTGGAAGAAAATTTGGAAGTCATGGCAAGGAACTGTTTTGTCTGAAGACCAAGATGTAAGCACTTAGAGCCTGACTGTACAGGAGGGCATGGCAGTAAGTGAGAACATTTTGAGGCAGGGACCTCTCAGGCATTGACCTACCTCCCAGCCCTGTCTGGGGACAGGATAATGTGACTTACACAGACCCTCAGGACTGTCTGAGCCATACACAAAGGCTCTCCCACTCAGAGAGCCCGGGCCTTCCCTCTCCCTCTTCCACCTGCTCTGTACTCTACAGATGCTGTGCAAAGTTATACCCAAAGATGCTAAATGTATTTATTTGTAGTATTTGTGTATACCTGATGGCCTATGTAGTTGATAAATGTGCTGTCATGGACTCAGTGATGTAAAAAGACAGGTCGCAGATGGTGCAGAAGGTCACTGGTATCTGAGCGTTTACACTATTTTTCCTGAAGTAGCCAAAATTCATCCTAGTACAGCATTTACCCTATCAGAACACAGTGTTCTTTGGCTTATTTAAATGTAAATGACATGATATTTTTATCTCTAGACTTCTGTATTCTTTACCCCAAACCTTTGGGGTTGGGCTTTTGTTTTGTGGTGGTTTGTAGGTTTTTTTACTTTTGACTGATGTTTAGTACATTTGATAGTTTGATTTAATTGGATTTCTAATAGAAGTGAGGCTGATAATCTAATGCTTGGCAAATAACTCCAAATTGCTATGTATTATTAAAAGAATAAGGATTTAAAGTAGTGCCAACATGAAATACTAATATCAGGAGAAAAATATTCCTGTTTCATGCCTTTGAAGAATCAGGCCTTGTCATCTCAGTATCCGTTTTATCATTCTTAAACATTTTTACTTTGTACAACTCATTTTATTATTTTTCAAGCATGTAAAAAATGAGGCCTAAAGGAAGTGCATAGTGTCCTATTAAGGCAAATCCTTATATTACATTCTACAGCTTAGGTTTTGTCTTGGAAAAAAACATTTAATGAGTTTTTGTGTAATGGTAGATATTATTCATGCAGGTACAATAGGAGAAATGGTTTCTTACATAGTTTATAAGGAAAGAAGTTCACTTGTAGGCATGTAATTTATGAGGAAAACACATTTATTATTCACTTAGTGGAAACCTGAAGGAAAATAGAAAGGGAAAAAAAAAGGTAGACTAGAGCTTTTTGGAAATGCTGCTCTCATCCTCTTCTCAGAGGAAATTTAAATTAAATTAGAACTAGCATATTTTCATACAGCATTTATTAGCATGTTGATTTGGGGGAAAAATGATGATCTGTTTTGACTAATTATCAAAAAACACTTGAATTTTCACAACTATTCAAAAAATTCAAGGCACCCACACTCAGAAGTACCTCTGGGTAACTACCTCACCCAATCCCTCGGATGACTCCACCCCATTGCTCTGCATGTCACTGCTTACTGAGGCAACTAATCACTTCTTTTGGACCATGTTAATCTTTGACCAGATCAGCTTCTGGAAAATACTCCAGTGCTAACACAAGAAGGAAGGGCAGAAAAAGGCAACCCAGATTTAAATTGGCTAAGTTGGCCCCTTTTACCCAGAGCAAAGCGGTAAAGTCTGGTGAGCTGGTCACGTGCCTCATGAAGGCTACAGAGGAGCTGGGCAGCCCCTGGAGGTAGAGAAGTCAGTCCACTATTAGTATCAAGACAAGGAAGAGGAGCAGACTGGCACAGTGTAATAGAAGAGCCAAAACGGAAAAATTTTATCGATTTACAGTCTGTAGTGTATGATGTTTCCATTTTGGAGAAGAAATTTAAAATATCAAAGGATAGAGAAATGCTGAAATTGAGGCCCTACCCAAACAGTGACCACAACCGGTGGAAGTATTCCCTGGTTGCTGCAAGCCTTAGATCCATCACAGGGCCTTAGATTCCACCACAGAATGTAAATTTCTTTGTTCTTAATAGTCTTTCATTTTTTTTTCCTAAGCCTTAAATCCTATGCCTGAGCTGGTTGGAAGGTTTTTCCCACCTTGGTATCTTGGTATAGTTCCCAATAACTACATTCTCCCATTCACAATACATGAAGTTAGCTCATTTCTCAAGAAGAGGGAATCATGAAGTTTCTATGGAAACTTCATAATTAATAGCTCAGTGTTAAGCCTTTTTCATATGCAGATCTCTAAGTATTTTCCAGTGGAACTGCAGGCTCCTGTACGATGAATGCAAGCCTACTGGCCACAGTCTGTCCTTTCCTAGCTACAGACCACTTGGAAACATTACATGGAAAAAACACTGACCTACTTCCTTCATGTCCTTGATTCCAACTCATTCAGGCTTTAGTTCAGTAAACAGCTTAGGTCCCAATGAATAAATATGTTATGTCCCATTAAATAAACATACTCAGTGACTTTGGTTTCAAATATAACTCCTTATGTTAAATGTCAGCACGTACTGATATGTGGTTATGGATTAGGGCCTCAGCTATTAAATCCTTTAAGGCATAACTGCTGTATTTGTACCACTTTCACACCCAGTCTGCTGACGCAACAGAAAAAAGAACAAAAATGGTATTGGGCCTTCCTAACTTTTCTATTTATAACTGGAGTATACTTGGATGCATGAAGATCTCAGATTTCTACTTCAATAAATTAAGGAGAGAATATTTATACCAAACATCACTGGAAAATTAATTACCTTCAGAGGTCCAATTAAGGTCTAAATTATTCCTGCTTGTCTGTGATATCAATGATCTTCATTTAGGTAGTAAATTTATTTTGTAATATTTAAAACCATTGTGCTGGCATTTTTAAAAATGAGATGGTTAAATGCAGAAAAAATTATAGATGCTCTGAAAAATGTGCTCATTTATAAAACTGAGCTTATTAACCTTGATTAGATCCATTGCTTATATGGTGCGTCCATTGTCTCATACTGAGTTCTTTCTTACAAGATTCGTGAGAAAGAGTGAGTATGCAGGGGAGAACTTAAGAATAGCTCCTGTGAGAAAGATGCCATTCTGTGAGTCTAAACCACATTGGGCCCCAAGGAACCCCCACTTACAGAGGACCGTTCTCATGACAGACATCGGTAGGAATGCTCTCTCATTAGCCCCTTATGCCAGGACTACTTATTTTTGATTTCAGAAACATAGACATAAGTACATAAATTATTTCTTTGGGTTTATTCTTTTTATCATGAAGCACCTCATGATAGATATAGGAGAATTCAATCTTATTTTGCAGGGTTTAGTGGAAGGTTTTAGGTTTCTTTGTTTGTCTCTGCATCCAATTATAGAGTAGATGATAGGACGCTTAATAATTGAGGAAGAGAGAAGCATTACAATGAAAAAGTGTTGGGCACTTCCAACAGTGGAATACAGAAAATAATAGCAGATTTTTCTGTCCTTAAATTCTTCTCGCCATGGCAGTTTAAGTAGGCACTACAGTTTCTGTCTAAGAAAATAAACTAAAAGTGTTTCAAACCCTTTGAACCATCATTGAAATGCCAGAAGATGGCCTATAATACAAACGTAAAGACATTTATTCGAGGGATCCCCAGTTCACAGCCACATCACTTCCATAATGAGCTGCACATGATTTCTTTTTACCTTAGTAGTTGCTTTTATATATAGATTTCAATTATTTTTAACTTTAATGATTCATTACCATAATGGGAGAGTGTTTAATTGGAAGAATATTCTCCAAGTCAAATGCAGATTGCAAACGCACACTCTCCAAAACTGGAGGGTTTTCAATGACCTCACACTCTGTCAGGCTCACCCACTTAGTTTAATCATGCAAGTAACTAATGGGGTTAGCGTAAGAGGAAAATTCAGGCTGAGTATCCAGAAGGGAAAAACAATAATCTGGACAGTGGACATGCACTGAGCCATGAAATTAGCCTCCCTGAGGGATGTGGAAGAAACAAGAAAATTCTAAAATACCAGAAAGTTGCTGTGAGGCAGGGAGGTAGATAGAGGGATCTGAGATCTCAGACAGGCACCCTCTGTCTCACTCCTGGAGTGATTTAACATGTTATTGCGCTTGCTCTCCTGCCAGATAGGATCACCTCCAGAGCAGAATCAGAAGGCAAATGGGAGGTTTATCAGCTTCAGTACCCAGCCTTACTTCCTAGGTTGAACAGCCGATAAAATGGGGTTAAGCTCATGGGTCAGGCTGTCAGTCAGTGAATGTGATGTGTAGGCTCCTTCTGGATTATGTCAAGCCTTCTACATAGTGTGGGGGAGGAAAGACAGGGGCAAGTTTAGGAAAAATAACATTTTAAACCTCCCTGGAAAGATTTGTCGGAGGACACCTGTCAGAGCTTTGACAGGTTTCATCTTTTTCTTCCATTTTTGACTCCAACAATAGCTAAAAACTACAAAAAGAATAGTGAAGAAAAAAATAGGCTGAGACACACATGTCCATAGATAGAGAAATAAAAATAGATTTAAATAAGCCAGGGTAAATAAAACTGTTAAAGGCAAATTCACACAAATTATCTTCCACCCACTTCTGAGTTGGTCCCCCATATTTAAAGAGTTTCCTCCATTCCAAGTGCTCTGGTGATGGCTAGAACAACTATTCTTGGCTCTATTTCCTTCCTTCACACACTTTATTGGGTAAGAAAAGCTGCCAAAAAGTGGGAGTTTTATGAAAGCAATCATAAAATGTTATGGGTAATGCTAAACAAATTATGTGTTACTCTAAAAAGTGTCCCTTTCTTTGGGTAAAAAACAACTGCCTGAGAGAGATCAGGTTACCTGTCTCAAAGCAATGATAAACCTACTATCAAGGGCTACAGCTGGCAACTGTGGAGGCCGTGTAAAGTCAACATTATTGAAGCTGCTTTCCTGACAGTCAGTTCTGAAAAGCTAATAGTGATTTGATGTCTTCATGTCCCAACCTGCAACATGTATTTCCACAAATAAATGAAGTCCAGTGTCCTAACCTGGGATTCAGAAGACCTCAGTTCATTGCTTGTTCTTGTCCCATAGCTGCTGGGACCTGTACTAAGACATTTTCCTCTTGGTCTATCAAGTTTATTACTGCTTTACTAAGTAGGAACTACCCCTATTCTCCCCCCTGTATACTGTCTGGCATGATGGGACCAATTAATCAAGACCACTACATGGTTACTATAAAAGATGCTTTTAACAATATTTGGGCTGCTGGGTGTTATGTTCCCTCCCTCCCCCATTTTGCAGGGCAGGTGTGTGTGTGTGTGTGTGTGTGTGTTTGGTTTTTGTTTTGTTGTTGTTGTTGTTTTGTTTTGTGTATGTTATTCAGGTATAATTGCGGGCAGTTTATAAAGCTATGGAAAGTAGTTCAATAAAGTCCAGCTCTGACAGTCAGCATAAGCCCTTCCTATATGCATCCTACCATTCTCCTAGACCATAACTATGACACTGCTATGGGCAGTTCTGGAGTATCATTCCTCTGAACACAATGGAATTTCAGAAATTGAAGTGAGACTTTTGCAGTTTTTAAAGTACCTGGGTGCACAAACTTAAAAACTTCCATGTAGCTGGCGCCAAAATATGGAGGTGAAGTGGATTCATTGCCTCAAGTTCTGTTTCTCCATATGCTAAGCTAAAAAATGCTTCCAGTCTGACTGGCACAAGGAGTATCTAGTTCCTCAGCCCTTTGTAGTCCACGGGTTTCTCCAAGTATCACACAGAGACACCCAATTTAGCAAATGCTGTTGGGAAACCTCTACCACACAGCAGTATACACAATATGCACCCATCTAAGGTATTCTCCAGTTACACCATGCAGCTGAAAAGGAGGGGACCTGGATTTAACTCTTCTTTTTGAGATGCAAATCCACTCTTCTTGAGAGTGCAATAACTACTGATCAACTGGCTAATGTGAGTTGGCATTTTCAATTTCTCCTGTAAAAACCTATTCCACATTGCACAAAAGACTGGAGGGAATGAGAGAGAGTGCAGCAGAGCCTGACTCCATGTTCTCATGATAGGCACTCACCTGGAAACAGAGAAATGTGGGTCTCTATCTTCTCTAAAAGTGCTGTTTATGCATTTCATTCCATGACTATTTAATGCAAAAGATATAAAATTAGGAGTCCATGAAGCATTAATTAATTTATAACCATTGTTCACTGGCTTTCCTTTTCTGAGAGTAGAACATTTTGTGCTCTGGAATATTAATGACAAGTCCTGTTTCCCTACCCTCTCTCTGTTTCCTCTGCTTCCAGTTTCACCAGATCGCAAGCTCTTTTACCCACACTTAGACCTTCAGAGTACTTCAGTGCCACCTTGTTTCAGGTTACCCTGTAAAAGCCAAGTGTGGAGAGCAAATAGTGCAATAGCATGGCAGATAAATAAGAGGAGTTTCCAAGGGCAATGCTTCTGGGAAGTGACTTTTTAGAAGCACCATAAAAAGATTCACGGTTCATCTTAGCAAATTTAGTATCTACCTGTGAAGCTATTAAGCTGTAACAAGGAACATCTCTGTGGTATTCCTTCCCTTCAAGGTAATACTTGCCAATGTTGCAAATTCTAAATGATTGAAACGATAAACATTTGCAAATTCTGAAAAGCAGGATTCACCATGAAATTCCAGAGCAAAGTTATGTTTTATTGGCATGATGTAAAGTGCAGAAATACACATTGTTGTCAAGAAAAACAAACTGCTCAATTTTCCAAGCCTTTTCACCTTGCACTTATGCAACTACATCTATTCAGTGTAATAGTCTGTCCTCCTTTTCTGGTAATTCTTTCTGGCCTCTTCTAAGAAATGAAGAGAATTTTGCTATCTTTGCTCACTAGTTTGTATGTGTTCCTTCATCATTAAGAGGGCGTTAGGAGTGTTACCCTTATGGAAGACATATTTTAAGATACAGACCAAGACTTTAAGCCACTGAGTGACTGTTGAGAGTAAGTTATACTTCTGCCTCTAAAAGTTACCTTTGTAGATGAAGGTGTGGTGCAAGGACTATGTAAGGGACGTGAACCCTTTAGTTTGCAAATATGAATACGATTTTGCTTTTATTGTATAATCAGACTTTTAACTTTTGCTGACCATACAAGCACTGGAAAAAGAAGTAAATTAATTAATCTATTTGAAGCGTAGGAGCAAGGAAAAGTCAGGAATCATGGTAGTTCCCTATAACATTCAGAAAGCCTCTATTTTATGGAATCACTCCTGTGGTGATTTTTTCTGTTTTCTAACTACGTAGCATAAAGCAGGAGATGCCGTAGGTTCTATCTGTATTTTAACTCTGGAAAAGTTGTTTTGAAATGTTCCTTTTTCTTACATTATCGGGAAGAGACATTTAATTTTTCTTATTGCCTGCTTCATTTCTGTTTCAAGTTATTTGTTCTAATATGTTAGTAATTCAACAGGAGCCTATTCTGTGATGTTAAACTTGTGGAAAAGGAACACCTCAGTCCCACAAAAAATTTAAATGGCGAGAAAAAAACTTTTGGCAACTGGAGGAAAAAGTCCTTTCCTTACCTGGCATCCTGCAGTGCTTGAGCCCTAGTCTCAACGAAGAAGAAAAACCTCTCTTGGTCTTCATAAAAAGATTGGGATTCATTTTTTACTGCAAAGATTCATTTTTCACCCTTTCTTTGTGGATAACGTGATTACAAACACATGTATGCTGACTAATAATTTGCACTCACTGGAAAAGCAGTTATATTAGTCAGTGAGCAGTTAGTTACTGGTGGGTATTCAGCTGCACTCATTATTCTGTGCAATGCAATGAATCTGCAGTACCTTATATTGGTACAGACAAGTCATATTGCCATTGTTTCTTTCATGGATTGACTAACATTTCCCAAACTTGTGAAGCCACCTGGGTAAGCAGCTAATTCTTTAACATCAATGACAGACAGAGGAAGAGAAAGTTAGGATAGAAGAATAGCTATAAATTAGCAAGCATGTGACGTATACTATGGAACACTGAGGCAGACATCACTTGAACAACGCTCTGTTGAAGACAACTGATCTACACTGATTTTATCAGCTACAGGGTTGTGCTGCTTCACCCTAATACAAGCATACCAAATTTTTCAACTGTTCCAGGAACCAATTTATTATTTTAAATCACTACCTTTCTTCAAAACAAGAGCTGGAATGAGACATTAAAGATTTCTTGCAACGAGGTATAAAATTCAGGTCTGCCAGTCCATTTTTTCTACCCATGTAAATCAAGCTTATAATGTAAAGATCAGAGAGAAGCTTGTATAGACATATTAGTCTTGGACAAACTGGACTTAAAAATAGAAGCAATAAATACAGCCCATGGAAATCAGCATGGTCTAGAAATCTACATATTTACCCAGGATCCTGGGTACTTTTTACAGCCCAGGCTGAATGCCACACTCTTTCAGCTATACTATTATTAATATTGTGCTAACATGTGGAAAACTATCTCAAATACAACTTAACAAGCAGTCCTACATTCCTCAGAAGCAACTTCAGTGAGCAGGGATTTGCGATAGTTTTCTGTTCAGAAATAGTTCTGAAATCTGATTAATACAACCAGCCAGCCAGTTCTTCCTCCCACATACACATTTTGGGTAGACTGAAGTGCTTTGCTTGATCTGAAGGAAAACTTTCCTATTCTGAACATCCATTTATTTAAAAACCGCAGTTGCAGGACTTTCTAAATATGATGTTATTTCAGAGAAACAAAACCATTTGACTTAGAAAACATTACACAAATTTGAAAAAACCCACATAGTTTTAAAAATTATAAAGAGAAATATTGGGCCTTTTCCAACATTTTCCAATTTTTCAGCTTCTTTTTCATGGGCAGAAATAAGTTAGCCCAATAGCAACTTTTACATTCAGAAATTCACGTGTATAATCCATAATGACAAAGGACTGTAGCAGAAACTGTCTCTATTAAAAGGAATTTAAAACACTAACCCCATATCCACTAAATAATTCTGATTAATAGTTTAGATATTCTAAAGAGACTGTGAACCTGTTACTCATTTAAACTGAGCTGGATAAACCCCTCTAGCCAGCTCTGCCAGTGAAGTAGGAAGTTAGAAGCCTAAATTCCTTTGAGGGTCCTGGGCAAAGTTTCCTAATGTTAGAGAAATTCAGATTCAGTTTCTTAAAATGTCATGATTTTAATAATTCAATAAATGTCATAATTTTTTTTTTTTTTTAGGCATAACAAATACTAAGCAAGAACTATACTGCTCTTCCAGGACTCTTTTATACAAAAATGAGTAAAAGAACTCAGAATGACACTACTCTAACCCATATATCATAAATTCCCAAATAGAAATAAAAAAAAATTACCCCAAAAGCCAAAAAAAATACATCATACACAAACAAAGCCATAATATTGCCAGCAATATGAGGCAAGAGGTACATATAAAGATTTCCTACAGTGAGACTGAAATGATCTGTTAAATATTTAACTCTAATGTCTTTTTTAACATTATTTTTTTCAGGTTTTTGCACATTTGTCAGGGCTGAATTTGTTACATTTTAAGAGACCCTGCAAACAACAGCAACTGTGCTTATTCTTTTTGTTCAGTCTTGGCTCTGTTAAAAAGAAAATCTACTCCCCACTTTCCCCTCTATTAATTTCTCAGCAGCTATGTGCGAACTTTCAATACTTTCACAAGGTATAGTTTACTTGTAGAATTAGTCAAACTTTCTGAGTGGGAATGGGAGTATTAATGAAGCCTTGTGGCTGTTTTTGCAGACAGTCATAATTTGTAATAAATACATTATTTTGTTACTGAATAATGAAGGAAATAGCTCACAATGCAGCACATATATTTCCATGTGTGTATGTGTGTGTGTGTTTCTGTGAGTGTATAAAAATTCTGGTATTAGAAGCTAATAACTGATAACAGAACCAAATTCTAATCCAGACAGTAATGTTCTGCCTACCTGATTTCCCCTGTATTTTGAATTTGAAATGCTATTCTCCACTCACTGTCCCTACACAATCATGTAATGTGGATATGTTCTTTTAAATAAGTGGTATTTCAATTGAAGTTAAAAGGTCATGCATATTTATTTTCAAAAAGCTTTTGTGTAGATAATCAAGCAGTAAAACCTTCTTTTCCTTTCCACCATCACTCGTGAGACTGATGTGATTTAACTCTCTGAGGTCTACAAACACTTTTGCATTTCTTAGGAAAAAAATTTCCATTCAGCTCAGTGGAGGTAAGGAAGTTTTAAGGTGAAACTCTTGTTTGACCACCGAAAAGAAAGTCTGCAAATGGAGAAAATGCTAATGTAGCCATTCAAAAACCCCACAATGCAGTCTGTGTTGAGAAAGACCACCTAAGCACTTTCCAGAATACTCAGTTGTGGGTCCTAACATCAGACATTCATGGCAGCCATTTTGTGGAGAAAGTTACAAGAAAAAAAAAAATCTTAAGACAATTCATGGCTCTCACACTCTTGTGTCTTTCACTTCCCTACTTTTTTTCATCATGTTAGAACCAGATGGTTCATGTGAGATCTCAGCTGAGAATATAATCAAGAAAGACATTCCCAGCTTTGATTAACCTGAGGTCCAAATAGGATAATGATAGGAGTTGGGTCACTTGTCTCATTTTATATAGAAAATCAGAGTGAAAGCTGGAAATAAAAGTCCATTTAAGTCCAAACCAGTTTATGTTGATAACCCTTGGACAGTGCAGCTTCCCACGTGACCTATTTGACAGCAGTGCAAGAGAGGAAATTGTGACACTCAATCTTCAAGCTGATACTATATGCCAGAGAGTTCAGTATTTGTTCATTTCAGCATGTTTCTGCTTTCATTGCCTCTTCTCCTTGTTACTTGCCACAGAGACTAAGGCATATGCCCAGGTGTGTGCCTTTTGAGATAGTCCCTTCAGATGACACCAGCTGCACACTAAGACAAAAGCCAAGAGCCTGTGGAAATAATTTGCACCACTGCATTGCTTGCAATGATGAGCAAAGACCCTTGATCCCAAATGTAGCTGAGCACTGGACTCCGGTGATGTCAGTTCTGAGGATACTGAACATAAAGGAGGCTGTGGCCAGTTATTTATTCCACTTATCAAGTTTGCATTGATCAGAAGGTAAAGATTTTGAGCTCCTACCTTTCCTTACAGTGGTGTTTTAAGGAATGAACCCTGAGCTAACTATACTGTTTCTCAACTGCTGGGCCAGAAAAGATGATCAGAGTCATAAGGCATTGGGAAAATTATGAATCTATAACAGAAAGAAAATCTCATTCTCAAAGTACTCATATCCTTCAGGGCCAAGTGTTTTCTGTAACATCTCATAAACAGAGTTAGCATTGTTACCATGGACACTTTCTATTCTCCCCTTAATAAGAAATAAGTAAATCTGGAAACAAGTAGAAACAGAATTACATGATGCTCTTTTCCCCTGTTCTTTCCGTTGTGTTTTTTTTTAATTCATTGCCAGCATTTCTATGTGAAACATGAAATACTTTCCCTCCCACCTTTTCCCATCAAATATAAATGAATACTAGTTAAGAAGGGGAAGTATATTAACACAGCCTCAGCAGTTTAGTGAAAGAAAAATCTCTCACCCATGTTGAGCAGCACTTCTAAAATCTCCATATGCAACAGGTTAGAAGACCAAAGACCAAAGCAAGAGGAAAAGAATCCTGTGCTTGCAAATTTTTTTTCTGTGATGGCAAAAGCCAGGCTAGCCAGGCAAAAAATAATGTTTGCTACATAAAAACAACTTATTCATTTATAATGAAGAAGAGGAAACAACCATAGGAACAAACAACAACAAACCCAATAAACATGCAAATTCCTAACTCTGCCTTCAAAACATATTCAATTTTAAAACCTGTTTATCCTTTAGACCAGCTGAAGAAACGGGAGAGAGAAAGAAAAAAAAAAAATAAAAAAAATAGTAATCTCAAGCTTTAAGAAATTGCTTATGGAAAAAGCTTAAGCTGATGAGACTATTGAGTGAACAAGATGATTTCATAATACAATTTGTGCCTGTTTGGTAATGACACTAAAGATGTAGAATAAAAACAAGAATAATCATTCAGCAATTCAAGCAAAGTCAAGGCTTACTTATTTATCTTTTTAATGCTTTTTTGCTGGTGCCAGACTTCCTCCAGAAATTAGGTGGGCTGAATGAAGCTGGACAGTACAGAGTTTTAGTCTAAGAAACACTAGCACTTACATCCTCTTCCAGTGGGTGCTCAATTTTTATTCATGTTTGGAGGAAAATCTTCTGAGGTGTTTTCAGAAGGAAGCAGTGAACCAGGCTACAGACTGCTTTGCACCTGGGAGCTATGAAGGTACCTTGGCTCCTGCATGAGATACTAGGCAGAGGCTGAGAGAGTGAATATGATCTTTAAGTACATATTGAAATAATGAAGTTAGATCCAAACTGTACTTCTTAAAGGCTACAGAGAAAGTCAAGAGTCAAAACTTTCCTTTAGCTGTTGAATGGGGTGCTTCTGCTTTATGGTATAGATATCTCCAAAGGATAGAGTCAGCTTAAGCACTTTTTGTTGGTTAGGGTTTTTTTTTGCAAATTCTGAAGTCTTTTGTGGTATGGCAAATGTTCCAGTAGGAATTCACCCCATCCAAATGCAACTGGTTAATGAAAAAAGCTTTCTGCTGACTGATTAGAGACTGAGCTGAGACATGGTAGGACAGTCTTTTCACTGGTGGTAGACACCTAGTTTAATATGTGATGGTTCATTTTCTGTAATGCCTTTCTCTTTCCACTGACTACAACAGAAGCCGGTTTGACAGGCTTGAACTGGACATCTTTCAGGCAGACGAGATGAATCCCCCCACTCTTTGGCTCAGATTTGATTCATCACGTCCAGCTGTAGCCAGACCTCACTTCACTTGTCCTTTACTTGTTCCTGCTAAGACTTGCAGTGGCTAGGGAAAGCTTGCTGGGAGAAGATGAAGCCCAGGTGGAGAGACCTGAGGGAAGGATGAGTGCACATTGCAATAGTTTGGTGTCCATGCACTGGCTATGTAAGTGAAAGCTTCCCTGTGCTACTTGGATCTCTCCTCACCTTCGGTGGCTTCACGGTGATTTTCAGAAGGGAAATTTATACCCTCTTGGACTTGGTCAATGGCTCCAAGGATTGGAGCAGAAGAGAGACTGCTGTTGCTACGGTCTCAGGGAAGCCCCAGGAGCACGGCTATAGGGTCCTTTATAAGTCTGTCAATTTGAGGTAGAATCACAAAACTTGTCTAGACTTTCTTGTGTCTAGTAGCAGGTGACCTCTGGGCAAAACAAGCTGATACTGGAGGTAAATAAAATAACATACTGGTTATCATTAGAAGCATTCAAGTGATGCCACTTAGAATCCTGAGTAAGAAAAACTGCAGCTAAGAAAAGTTGTAAGACCAATTCTTAACTGTTAAGCACTAATACAGATAATATGGGGGCAGATTATTTCTGATCTTTCCTGGGTATTCCCTGAGGCCAGTGTTCCAAATTAAACTGTTTGCACTCCACGGAATATGTAGAGCTGAATCATTTGAAAGGATAGGTAGAGTGACTATGTACTTCAATATTTTATAATAGCTTTTCTATTAAAAGATAAGTAGAGAGGTCTGTGAGAAAGAATACAAAAGCAGAAATCATGCAGTCCTGGTTTTTAGACCTCATTCTTCCACTGGCTTTTTTTTTCTTTGGTGTTAGGCAAATCACTTCAATTGCATCTTTTAATATCCCTAATTATAAACTCTAAAACTCACAGAAATAAGTGTTATCCTGCTTTCCTTGTTTCAAATATCAGTTACTGACTGTGGAGTGCATTGAACTTAAAATGTTAACTATTATCTTGTCATAAATACCAGATCTTAATATTGATTCACTGAAATGGTTACTTTACAGCTGTTATAAAAGTTAGTTTTATTAGCTGACCTTATCTCTCTGCTTTTTACTTTTGTGTATTCTCTTTCAACACCTGAGGTTCATTCAGTTACATTTAAATTACTTCATTTCTGTGTCTGCAAGCAGTTATTCAAAAGGTAGATTATCTTTGAGTTTACTGAATAAATATGCTTAATATATTGCTGACAAGGCTTGACTCTTAAATTCTGTTTTTTAAGTTTTACATCTTACTGCAGAATTGCAGTCCTTGCAACAATCCAGCAAATACAGATTTCTGGGTTTGTTTTGACCAGACAATGTACTTTAAAGGGGGCTTATACTTAAATCTGCTATTCAGACTATGAGCAGCTTAATGGATTGTTGACAGAGAGCATAGAGCTCAAGCAGGATGTGATAATACCAGGTGTTTTTTCACTTTTATAAAGTTTATATAACTTTTAATTTCATTCCATTCCTGGCTGTCACTTAGCACACTGCAGCAACAATGACCTTCATAGTAAAGACAAAAATTAGAAGAGGAAAAAGGAGAAAGAAATTGTAGAATCAGCACATATATCAGAGATAACATGCTTCTTGTGGCCAGAGGAGGTTGGATGTCTGTGACCAATTGCAATATGAAGGAAGTTCAGTGATGATTTATACTGCTTTCTGTTCCCAGGCCTGCAAAGAGGCTTTTTCATGTCTATAGTTAAGTATCAACTTTGGTTTAATACCTGAAGTTATTAATTTTGAAGTTTACCTTATGAAATTTCAGAAGATGATCTTTACAGGAGGAACAGCTGCATGGCTGAGCTAGATAGGTACACTCGCAGAGAGTAGACTGGTTTTTTTGTCATACGTCTGTTAGAGTTGTCTTCTTGCTCTTTGTTTTTCCCCTTTTGTTTTGTGTCACTATTGCTTCAGTAGATCACTTCAGAGGAAAATTCCTAAGCCAGCAGAGTCATCATTAAGCAGGCAAGGTTTATTTTGTGGATGGCTGCATCTGCATATACATCAGCATATTCCATGCTGCCACCTTCCAACACTTTTCATTCCTGTTCCCCTCCACAAAGCCCCTGTAGGGATATGGTGGCTGAAATGCAAAGCTATCCATCCACTCCTAGATTCATGCAGACTGAGTACCTCAGATGATGCCCAAGGAAAAGGCCTGTAAATTATCTGAAGAAACCCCTCAGAATTATATTCTTTTTCTCTGAATAAGATAGAAGGCGAGACAAAAGAATAGAGAAAATCTGCCTGCCCACCTTCCTATGACATTTGCTCTCAAAAATTATTTTTAAACTTTGTGGTCATTTCTCCATGTGTTTTCCAGGTTTGTTCATACTAAATCATAATTACCTGAAATTGCCACAAGAGACACTCTAATACCACTAGAAAAATTATCATCTTACCCAGCAAGAGAAAAGTAGAGTCCTGCAGCTGTAGTACAGAAACAGTTTTTCTTTGCTTACTTATTTGATTTTGGTTAAAGATGGGAGAGCATTTTTAGGAACTGATTATTGATCAGCATTAAAGTCAGGTGAATTTATATTTTTATATATATATATATATATATATATGTATTTAGTGGCCATTTTGTGTTTATTTACCTCAGGTAACAAACACCTGACAGCATATCTTGTACTCATTTTCTGCATTTCTGTTTCTTTGAAAAACCAAACTGACAGCTTACAGCTTGTGCAATCAAATCAGAGCCTGTTAAAAAAGGAACTGCACTGTCTATACACTACCCCTGGCATGCAACAAAATGCATCCAATCCCACAAAGAATCAAAGACATTTTTGTCAAAATATTTATTACGACACTGGGAATTAATGTGATAACAAAAGTTATCAGTCACAGAAAGTTGCAAGCCCACAGCTGGAAATCAGAGTTTGGTTTAAGAGAAAGAAGTTAGCTAGTTACTAAGAATGGACCATCTCAGTCCTGGCTCCTCTTGCTTTATCTTTTTGTTCAAGTGTATTTGGATTCCAGAAAGTGGGTTCTACTAAAAACCGAGTCAAGGAGACACCACAAGGGGCAGGTTTGCAGCCATTCCAGTTGGAGAAAAGCCCTATTTACCTAGCAGTTACGAAAATGGTCTGAAATCCTGAGTCTTTGTAATAAAATTAATCCGCTGTATCCAAAGTGGTCTTGAATTGACATCCAGGCCCAAATTCACAACCACTCACAGCCATGAGCAGAGTCCCTAAATTCATCATACCTTAGGGTCACTTTGATGGATGGGGGTCCTTTAGTGACACCAAGTCAATACAAGGCACAGTGCTGGCTGCACTGTACTTCTTGTATTTAGGACTTCTCATTAGCATGGTCATTCTGATTTCTACATTGGTCTATTGGGTTCAATTGCAGCTGGTATGATGTTGACCATTTTAACACTAGCTGGCGCTGAGAGGATGTTGAGAATTCAAGCCCACGCACACGGGTTTATAAGTATCTGCAGTGACAGACTGTACGGTATAGACATCAAGTTTTTTCTATTATCACTTTTCTCACTAAGGTTCAACTACAGCCAACTTCTATTAATAGCTCTGCAAGCAAGCAGCACTATCTAGATATATCACTGGTAAATATGGGTGAAGATTTCACACAGTAGGGAGGTAAATTACAGGCAGCTATTTTTTTTTTTTTTAAAAATCCTGCTAGGAGATCTGTGAGAAATTACATTTTCATTCTTGGATCTTTAGGTTATTGCAAAGAGACCTGAGAAAAGAGTGGAAAGAGGCACCTATAAATTATCTGGTTTTAGGGCAGAGTCCTTGCAGCCTGGAAGCAAGATGAAGACAAGGAGAGAAGGAATTCCAACCTTGCAGATGATTTGGAAGACAGATCAACTCGCTGACACCATGTCAGCAGAAAACGATGCAAGACAAATGACAAATCTCTTCTTTGCTGGTAAATTCCTCATTTGTTATCACTGTCTTAGCCAGTGGGAACCTCTGACTGGGAAAGCACTTCAGTGATGATTACTTGTATCTCTCTCTCTCTCTCTCCAGAAACGTACCTTTCCTCTGCTCCACAGAGCAGTTCTGAAGCAACTTATAGTAAAAGACAATGTGCCCAGAATTTCCAGCTAATATTTATCCTCACTTCTACATGTCAAATGGAGTTAGATAATTGAGATGCAAATGATATAATTCAAACATAGGTGGAATACAATCAAGGTCATGAAATCTCATACTTTGGAGATTTCAGGTATGCAACCTGTGTTGTCAGAAAGCAACTGTCTTCCTAATGTAAAATCAGCCAAAGTGCTTGTGACTATATTTTCCTGGATTTCTTGATATGTTATCGAGTGCTGCCAAGCTTCCTTTTATTTGCCTTCATCTGGGTGCAAGACTCTCAGAGGCCTCAGGGAGCAGATGTGGTATTTGCAATTTTGTTCTGAACAATCTGGCTGTTTTGAAAATATTCACGGGAAAACACCAGCCACAACACCAGATGTGAATGTAGCAAAGCAGCATCTTGTGTTTACATTTTAATTTCTCCAGCTAGGAAGGCTAGAGTGCTTATGCACTGGGAACGCATAATACAGGCTGCATGCTCTAATAATCTATTACATTTATATGGTGCCATTCACCTCACAGTGCTCTGCAAGCCTTCTGTGTAGAGGACCCACCCACTCCAAAACTGTGTCCCCCCACAGATCTGTGATACAGCAGCTGTATATTAATTCTAAATAGTAATAACCTTAGTGTAGGAGTAAAGGGTAAATGAGAGCTGCATCTAGCAGCAGCTGCTGAGAGGGCTTTAAGTTGACAGGTCTCTAGGTGCTTGTGTGTGTGTGTGTGTGATTTTTACAGCTTTTGAACATCTGCAAGACTCGCTACTTTATAGTCCTGCTGCAGACACCTCTAAATAACCAGGTCCCAGGAATCTAAATTCAAGGCACACAGAGTGGAAATCCCAGCTCATCTTTTGCCGTAGAAGCGGTATTTTTCTGTTCTGTATGTTTGAGGGAGCCAGGTAATACCAAAGCAAGAAACAAACCCACCTGGCATTGTGGCAGCCCATTTACTTGCTGCAGGCAGTAGCCAGGTAAAGATTCTGACTCTGAAATTCATGCCAGGTTTGAAGCGTGGCAGAGACACTGCTCTCTTTGACAGAAGGAAGGGATGACATTGCACAGAGCTCAGATCTCTGTATTTCCTAACAGTGGTTTCAGGATAGTGCTTAGTGTCTTCAGCACGCACAAATCTAGGAAGTCAAACCAGAAAACTCAAGTTGCTGTTAATGGGATGTGGTGAAGGCAGAGGTATGTGCTAATGGACAAAGGAGCCAGGAAACAAGATTATATGCACTGCCAGGAGGTCTCAGCAAGTTGCCGCGTTTGTCCTTTTATGTTTGTGCAATTAGATGGGAAAGGATTCAGCTTTGGGGACTTATAATCAGCGTGTGGCTAGTAAAGCCAATGGCAGTACAGTCAAAGATATAGAAGAGCTACTTAATCCAAAAAACCTTCTGGTAGCTGTAAGAGAGTCCTGGCCATGACAGACAGCTGCTGCTCTGAAACCCAAACGTACCACCAGGCTGGGGAAGGAGCGCAGCCCTCAGCAGAGGAAAGACTTAAGGGAAAGAACAGAGATGTAACTGCAAAGGCAGTATCCCTGCAAAGCCAACCTCTTAAATGCAGAGCAGGCCACCAAGATCCTCATTTCATCCCACTCTGTTCCACCTCAGTCTTGAGACCAAATTTTTCTCTTTTAGTGAAGACCTCTAATGACAAAGAGGAGTAAATTGAAAACCTTTCCTTCTGATTAAATCAATGAATTCTCACTGTGGCTCTTAGAATAAATGTTCAAGGAGCCATAGAGCACTACGTCATTGAAAATAGGCCGAGTTTACACGGAACTGATTTGAGCCTGGTATTTTATGACTCCCATGTGAACTTGATGTGGCCAAATTGGCTCTCTCTTAGGACACTTTATCAAGGAGTTATATCTTTTGTCTAATTAACGGGACTCAGCACTAAAAGACATGACTGTATAGAGGATTTAATGTGCAGGCTGCAGTGGCAAAGGAACACTTTACAATGTACTGCTATTTGAGCAAGAGGCAGTGGTGGTTTTAAGAAAACCTCTCAGGGAAAAAAAGAAAAAAAGATGCTATCCTGTTTTTCCCGATATCATATCTATGTTTGGAAACTTCCTCCCTAAATCTTTAATGAAGGCAGAATAGGGTTTGAAAAACAGCTGGAGGACATTGATCTACACATTCCAATTTGTTTATGTATAAAACATGCATAAAGGATTAAATGCTGCTTAACAGTTTGTCTGCTTTCAGCTGCTTTCATGCCTCTGCTTTGCTATAGTACCAATCCATGTCAGAAGATACCCTGGGGGGCTTTTAAATAATAAATAGGTTCCTTTGGAGGATGTCTTTTTTTTTAATCTAATATTAATTGGCACACAAAATGGTAATTATACCTACTCTAGAAATACGTTGTGCCACTCATTCTTCCCTGGTCGATGGCATTTGCCCTGTCTCACAGTAGCTGTAGGAGCATGGGAGACCAGAACTAAGGCTGGAGAGTGACATCAGACTAAATTAAGTGCTCATGCATTTATGTATCAGCATAAAGCGATGCAAATGCATTTATAAGGTATGAATGATTTATCAGGAAGTCGTTTTGATGCCTTTCTGTTGCATGTGGCTAATATGGTGAACAAGTCAGTTCATTGATTCCAGTTCAGGATCCTAGTTTGTCTGTCATTATGAAGGGGCTGTTTCAAAAGCCTGAATTTTAAGTACTTTTCTTTTTCTTTTTTTTAGCTCGCAGAGGTTGGTTCACCTCTATCAGTCTGAATGATTTGTTAAGCAAGGAGTATGACTGGCTCTGCTTACAAGCTAAATGCTGAAAATGGTGTCTTCAAAATAATACATTGCATTTCCTGCTCATCTAATCCTATTTTACACAGAGGCACACAAAATAGATTGGAGAGGCTGGTAATTTTAAAAGATAGGCAGCTGTCCATGCTATGGGTGGTCACAAGCACAAGCTGTGTAGAAAGAACCAAATAAGTCAACTGTCACTCAGCTCAGCAGTGGCAAAATTCTACTTCACGATGGCCTAAAATCCAAAACTTCAGCTTTTCTGCAGATATGCCACTGACAACTAACAGCTCTGTAGCACAGCATAGGGATAAGTTTGTAGATAAGATCAAAACAGTTCTAGCAGAGATATGAGCTTCAGTCTTGTGTTGGATATGCAAGATTTCTTATCTCCCAATGATATATCTGTCTCCAGCATTCTTGGTTCACAAAGGGAGCTATGCCAAGTTTCACAATTGCATCCTATAACACAGAAAAGCACCATATGGTCACATTCTTTATTCTTATCCCAACTGCCATCATGACTCCAGGGTCTTTTAGGATCCAGTATCAGGCAGTAAGATCAGCAGAGTTAAAACCGAGCACTCCAATATCTCTAACGGAATATGTCCTGGCAACACAGGTAGTTCCAGGTTCTTATCATAATGATCCATCATAACTCACACCAGCACACTCCTAGAGAAACTTCCAAGGAATCAAGAGCATAAACAGTTAAAAATCCACTCATTTAGCATTCTGTGTTACCTTTCTATTGAGGACAGACAAATGCTCTTTTAGCTTATACTGCTGCTAGAAACAGTCACAGAATACTTTAGGAGAAAGAAACCAGGTCTTCTGGGAGATATTCCCTGAGGTATAAATGTAAGAATGGAAAACCAGTGAAAACCATGGAATGCAAGAAGGATTTGCTAATGAAATCCCCAGAAAATCCCAGCACAGGCCAGACTTCACTTAACTCAAGGCTAAACTAACTCAACTGATCAGATGTGCTGTCAAGCATTCAAGTTACCCACACAGTGGAAACAAATGCTTACCACTCATCAAGTGACTGCGGCTTACAGTACAAATCTTGCCTCTTCAACTCTTTTTTCTTATTTCCAGTTTAATGTTATTCCTGGCCAGCTTAAGCCAAAATTGTCTTTGATTTCATTAATTACCAGAAGAAATGCACATACATCCTGACAAACTCTGTGACTAAAGTAGATTTAAGGGACATAAAGGAAGAAAAGGGAAATCTAAAACTCCAAAGGGACAAGAATGTTGGGTCATTCACTTGGTAAATGTAAATTGGCGTATTGACTTCACTAGAATTACAGGGGCATATGCAAGAAAGACGTTGGTTCAAGCTATGCATCTTTTAAAAGCTTTATTGGGCCTTTCTCCGCCCCCTACCAAAAGCCACCTAACAAACTAGGCACAGAGAAGTGAAATTACTTCTCCAGTGTCAACAGAAAGTTTGCAGAGGAACTTGGAGCTCAGGTCTTCCTACTCTCACAGTCCTGTAACTGTGTCCTATGTAACTCACCTAGTCACAAAAAGGCTTCGCCTATCTAGAAAATAGCTAACAGGATTATGTCTGGCTCAGAAAAGCAGCTGAGTATTTTGGTTTTCATTTTCTACAACATGTTTAATTGAAAATGAGTGCTAGTTCCTTTCCCATGAAAAGGAGATGACAGGTGTCATTGCTTTCTCATTTATATGATGAGATAATAGCTGCCTTAATCTTAGTCAAGATGCATTCATAACTAAGATACAAAGAGATATTTTGGTGACCAGGGTGCATTCTTCCTCACCCTTCCAACCCTCTGTACCCAACTCTTTCCAGATAAAAGCCCCATAGCCATCCTTGCCTGAGGATCTTCCAACACTGTAGTTTTCTAGCCTCCATCCATGCACATTTCTGGCACTCCACCTGCATAGGGTCTGAATTCAGTGCTGTTGCACACAACCTGATGCAGCTATTCCTTGACTCCAGCCCTCACCACTCCTGGGCACAGTTCCCATGGGCCTTTCGTTGTACCTGCCAACCTTCAGCAGATGCTTAGGTCATCTAGGCACATATGTTTAGGAATTGGAATCCATTCTATGAAAAAATTCTGAAAGGCGCTTAGGATTGTGTCATCAATATTATCTTTTGAGGAATATCAGGTACTTAAACAAAAATCTTTGCAAGTCTTGCCCTGAGGTCTGTCCCAGCCCGAGTTTTCTACTCTGGTAGCTTTGGATCTTGTCCTAGGTTCATTTGAAAAAGAAAACAAAATCATTATCTTTTTTTTCTTCTTTTCAATGTACTAAATATAGATGTATAAACAAAATCCTCAGCTAGATAAAGATAGCAGCACACAGATGGCATAAAAAACAAAGCATTTAGCAAGCTCTGAGACAGGCTGTACCCATATATACCTTGTATTACAGCTTGTTGCCAGCTAATATATTTCCACAACAGTTAAAATCTCACTCAACCTTGTAAATTGTCTCACTTTATTAGTAAATAAATATTACAAATAGGTCTCTGTGACTCTTCTATGAAATCTGAGTGGTTTTTTGTCCTAAAATATTTACATTTTATTTTGTGGGCAAGTGGTTTCCTGCTTTCAAAACACTTTGCTGACTGCCTCGCCTTCCGGACGCATGCATTCATCCAGTATGCGTACTTGTTAAACCCGAGAATGTGGGGACTAGGGTTGCTGAGGTAGCAGATGTTTTTCAGTCTGACTTTCTTCTGCCAGACAAATATCGTTATCCAGAGCACATTTGGGATTAGATGAGGGAGACAGCATTCCTTCTAGGCTTTCCAGAACTGCTGAGCTAAATTCTCCTATTCACCAACTAAACTAGCTATGCTTTTCTTTGTGCAAGGCAGACCAAAATGGTGTTCAGAGAAAGGTCTAGTTCTCTAAGCCTGTATTAAAAAAAAAACAAACTTGACATTTTAATGCCAATTTTTTAATTAAAAAAAATATATTCACATTGTGAATATTTAATATTTTAACTTCCCAGATTTTAATTAATGAAAGTTAAAAGCAGAACCCTCAAGATCTTTATAAAGAAAAATAAATACTTATCAGATCTTTTTTTAATATACATATTACAGGTTTTGCTATTTCCTGCTTATTCTCTTCCCAGCCCATTCTCTATGGTAAATTCGGAAATATTTCATTAAAAGAGGAAGGAAAAAAAGCAGGAAAGGGGTAAGGAGAACTGAAAGCCCAAAAGGGAGAAATAGGAAAACTGGAAATATACTCTGTGTATTTGATATACAAAAATATAAACATTTCTTTTAAAAAATTTACAGAAAAAAATGAAAACATGTGAAATGTCCATATTTTTTAAACATGTCTTTTTTTTCTCAGAAAGCTCCAGGAGCTTATAAAAAGCTGGTAGGATGCCATTATTTAAAAAATGTAAATGAGATTACTTGCATAATTACAGGTCTGTCAGGTTCACATTGATCCTGGGCAAAATACGAGAACAGTGGTATAGGACATAATAAAGAATTAACAAAAGTTGAAATAATTAATGCCAATGACAAGTTTTATGAAAACAGATGTGATACCCTTCTATGATATTATGAGTTCCACTAATAAATGTAAGGAGATTCGGGTAAGGCATTTCACTTGGTACCATGCAACCAATCAGTTAAAACAATGTACAATCAACACAGTATGTGTTCAGTGGATATACAATGTGCTAATTTATATTCCTGAATGATTATAAGCATTCATCATTAAATGGTGTAAGATAACATAACAAAAGTTTGGGAACACTGGGTCAGCCCAGCAGTCCACACAGCCTAATATTTTCTTCCCAACAGTGGTCAGGAGCAAACAGCCTAGCTCCTCCTGGGTCTGCATGACTCTACAGGACTCATTTTTGGATCAGTACTAATGACATCTTTTAAACAGTGACTTGTGAGAAAACATAGATTTATCACTGACACAGTGCAGATGATAATGCAAAAGACTGGGGGACTGGTGAACTGTTCCGCGGGCACGTTTTTAATACATGAAGTTTAGAAAAGGAGTACAACAAAGTCTGTGTTTCAGTATGGCCAGATCCGAAATCACACATGTGGTTTAACCCCAGCCAGCAACTGAGCACCACGCAGCCGCTCACTCACTCCCCCCGCACCCAGTGGGATGGGGGAGACAATCGGAAAAGTAAAACTCGTGAGTTGAGACAAGAACAGTTTAATAGAACAGAAAAGAAGAAACTAATGATGATAATGATAACACAAATAAAATTACAATAATAATAAAAGGTTTGGAATATATAAGTGATGCAGAATGGAATTGCTCACCACCCGCTGATTGATGCCCAGTTAGTCCCCGAGTGGTGATCCCCCAACCCCTACTCCCCCCAGTTTATATACTGGGCATGATGTCACATGATCTGGAAAACCCCTTTGGCCACTTTGGGTCAGCTGCCCTGGCTGTGTCCCCTCCCAACTTCTTGTGCCCCTCCAGCCTTCTTGTTGGCTGGGCATCAGAAGCTGAAAAATCCTTGACTTTAGACTAAACATTACTTAGCAACAACTGAAAACATCGGTGTTATCAACATTCTTCTCATACGTAGCTCAAAAACACAGCACTGTACCAGCTAGTAGGAAGACAATTAGCTCTATCCCAGCTGAAACCAGGACAACACATCTAGGAACAAAGGTGTTTATGTGCATGGGTATGCAAGTTTTGTCTCAGAAAAATAGTTTCTGGGACAGGCTTTGAGTTTTTGGTGGCAATGAAATGAACATGAGGTATCAGTGAAATGCCATGACCAAAAGGTATAGAAAGTCCTAAAGCTAAAGACAAAACATGAGTTGAGAAAAAGTAGGATATCCATACTATGCTGTAAATGGAATCCTATGACAAATTTGGAGATGAAATTCAAGAATGATCTTGAAAAATGAAGAATTAGTTCACTGGAAGATGAGCCTTACAGTGAAAAATGCAAAGAACTCAGTAGTATATTTAAGAGCAGATTGGGGGAATTTGTAATGGATTCACCACCACTGGTCATTCTAAAGTCCAGGTTGGATTTTTTTTTTCCCCTGAAATTTACATTCTTTTACAGATAGGAGTTAAATCTGGGTGCCTTGTCAGTGCTAAAGCAAGATAAACTCAGTATGTCAATGAGTATGTTTTATGAAATGGATATAGGCCTTTAGAAACCAAGTCCACAGTTTTTAAATTTTATTATATTTCTTCACTCTGTTCTGATAATTAGATGAAACCCTGCAGCAGAAAGGAGTGAAAATGAAAAGTAATGGAGGTGATGTAAGATGAGAAGTGGGCCAGAAGGGAAGGGAAAGGGAAGAAACTTAACTTTTTTTTCCCAAATCTTACCTAAACTGTACAATGGTACGCTGGGATTTTTTTTTGACATTTACATAGTAAAAGCCATTTACCTTCTCCCCCTTCTTACACAGACCTAACTTTCCCAAACATGCATTCACTGCCTTCTTCAGGACTAAAGTGGTCCTCATTAATCTCTAGCTTTTTAGAGGTTATCACTTTATCTTTTTCTTGCTTATCTTTATTCTGGAACTCAATTATAATGACCACATTGGCATGCCATGAATCACGCAGGCAGAACACAAATCAATGTAACTGGTACACTTAGTTATACTGGATGTTACAGAGAATAGAGCTAGTGAAAATCCATGAACAACTTCCAAAAAGAGGGCGGGCACAAGAGAGTCATGTTTTCCTTCTAGAGACCCTTTTCCAGTATGGGAAATTGCTGTAATAACCTTTTCTCAGGCTTAACATTAAACTATAGTCCTTTAGAGTGCATTGCTTAGGGATGGCCTTTGATGCAAAATAATTTAATAATTTAATAACAACAACAACAACAACAACAACAACAATAATAATAAATTATTGGATGGGATTGATTTCAGATTAGATAGGAGAATTCAAGTCCCAAATAAAAAATGTCCTTGAAGTGCTGCTCAAGAGTAAGTACACCTACAGTCAGTTTGGATAGCATTGGTGCTACGCAGATGATTCAAGGTACAAAAGCATTTCAGGATCAATTACTACTGGCTGAGAGATGAGCTCAAAGAACTACTTAACATTAAGATCAGACTTTGTCCCTTCACTGGAGTGGTTCTGAACAATCTCAGTGAAGTTGATAATATAATCCTCCAGCATAAGGCCATGCTTTATTACTTTGCTGAGCTGCTGACAGTATTAGTGGAAGAGAAGTATGGTTTTCAAAAGGAAAGCTGTTTATTAAATAGATAAATTATTTTCCTTCTTATTCTTTCACCTGCTGGAAGAGCAGGAGAGTTTTTGAACCAAAATTCTTATCATTTTTACTTTTACTTGTAAAAAGTGAATTTTAAATCTTTTCATTTGGGTGGTAAAAAAAAAAGTTCCTCTGCACACTGAGAAACCCAGCCTAACTTTTCCAAGAATCAGTCAAACACTTTTATTGCATTCCTCAAGTCTCCTTTAAAATAATTGATTAGACAATAAACATAAAAAGTACATTAATTATAATCTGAGAAAAATTTTACCTCAACCTCCAACTTGATACATTTTTCTTCCACAAAAGCTGCTAAATTGCTATGAAACAATTTGATACTGCTTGTAATAAATTTCTAAACTTAAGCTGCATAGATATAAAATGACAAATTTAACTGCATTTATATTAAAGCAATTTTCTGCCCATCAGAGAGATGAGAAAATTAATATGTAAACCATTAACTTATAGTCAGAAACACTGTGCACTGCAACTGAAATAAGGATTTTTTGGATGTTATCTCTTACATTTTATTGCTATCTCAAAAGGAAAATGCTTACCAAAAATTACAATCACTGCATCTAAAGGAGGCTCATTAGAAGAATATATACTTTGAGGGAAATCATCCATGAATTATGGGGCAGTCATGTTTACAAACCTTTAATTTTTTTATTATTATTATTTGTTTCACTAGCCTGCAAGCGGCTCAGTGCATTTTCAGTGCAGCAGTCAGCAAACACTGGTACATAGTGTAGTGTTAATGCTCTGTCATGAACCTTGCTGTTGACCAAAATAAAGCTGACTTGGAGAAATTACAGATATAATTTTAGAAGCTGGATGTCTTCACCTTTTCTGCATAAAAAGCAGGTTTGTTCCTCCTCTGTGCTAACCCTCCCTTAGTCTTCATCCCTTCTCCATGCCATGGCATTTTTGTGGGCCTTAGCTTTCTCTTAGGTCTCATGCATGCAGCACCACCTTCCTTAGGAGCTTGACATGACTTCTAATGAATCAGAAGCCCCTTGCCCTGAGCATCCACCAGCCTAGCTTAGGTCGCAGGGCTACAACTGTAGATCATTACGGCTTTCTCACCCTGTTTCACTCATAAGGAATGATCCAGTCTTTCCTGGCCTTGCTCACTACGCACCTGCCCTCCTTCTTCGAGCTTTCCTTGCCACTTCAGAGTGGTGACAGTAAAGCAAGCACCCGTCTGGGAGGTAGGCAGGGTACTCCATCCTTCCCAGGAACCAATTTTAAACTGGTCCCATGTGTGTTAAAGTTGCCCCTAGGTATACTGCAACTTAATCTAATCAGAAGTCTAAAGCCAGAATGACATCCCTGAACTCTGGTTATCTTCTCTGGGAAGACAACTTCTCATCCTCATGTCCTCTCACCCTGCTGCCTGCTCTGTCAGTGCTGATTCTTTTCTCTCCCTCGTGGAAAATCCATCTTACCCTGCTCAACTGCTGTTTTGTCTGTCCAAACCAGAAAGGAAAATAATGTTTTAAAATCTTTGGGATCACAGTCACTGCTCTGCTACAAAGTATGCTTGCAGCTAGTCAGCATTAATCTGTCTTCATTGCCAAGTGTCTTCCCCTCTCCACCTCTACTTTGTTTATTCCACATACTAGTCCCTGCCTTTAAACTACAAATGCTCTAAGACAGAAGCAGTCACCAGCTACAGAATAGATGGCATCCTACAATACTAAGGGACAGTATGTCACTGAATAGCTTCAAAGGTATAAGAACAAGTTGCCACATTCCTTCTCAGCTCCCCCCAGGAAGATGTTGCTTCTTTGTGGAGAAGGTTATTTTCCCTCAATACAGCACCTAGATATTCTGCACAGCAGGCGAATCATAGAATCATAGGAAGATTTGAGTTGGAAGGGATCTTTAAAGATCAGCTAGACCAACCCCTCTGTGATGGGCAGGGACATCTTTCACTAGATAGGTTGCTCAAAGCCCCATCCAACTTAACTTTGAACAATTCCAGTGATGGGCCATCCACGACTTCTCTGGGCAACCTATTCCAGTGTCTCACCACCCTCGTCATGAAAAATTTCTTCCTTATATCCAATGTAAATCTACCCTTTTTCAGTTTAAAACCTTTTCCCCTTGTCCTGTCACTGCAGACCCTGGTAAAAAGTCTTTTGCCATCTTTCTTATAAGCCCCCTTTATATACTGGAAAGGCTGCAATAATGTCTCCAAGGAGTAGGAAGTCCTCATGGCCAATCTTTCTGCAACTGATCACCACAGAGAAGAGACAGCAAGAAGATATAACCCTCTCCTCTCATCTACTATGGCTGAGATTTAAGATCAGTCTGTACAGGTAAGCCTTTTCATATGAAACAACAAGACCAGGCTTGAAAAAGGTGAATAGGTGGAAATCTAGGCACTATCATGGAATAACAGCTCATTCACTTTTAAGTAATTTTTTGTCTCACATCTGGGTATTTTTGCCTTTCTTGCAATAATACATCTATCTCAGTCTGGGAAATCAGACTAAGGAATAGCACTGTCAAGTAAGGAGATATTGTGTACTATTCCTTAGTCTGATACTATTTACATAGTGCTTTCTTAGCTAGTAAAATATGCAAAATACACCACTTATTTTAACAAAAAGCTTTAGTTCTAAACCCTACAGCCATAGGCTGAGTCCCACTTTCTTGTTGTTATCAGCCTGGTTAATGAACTTTACAGATTATAAAGCCACTGCACTGTCCAAGTGTGTGCATTCCTTATTGAAGCATTTAATGGAAAAAAATCCCACAACATGATATATTTGGATTTGCCATAAAGGCCACTTCGACCCACTCACTCTGTCATGAAAATACCCCTTGGCACAAAGGTAAACTAACAAGCCCAGATATACTTGTGGGAAGTGTTTCTTACACTGATCAGCTGGGGCATTGATCTACCTTAAGGTGAGAGGAATGAGAATTCCAGCAGGATTAAGTGAAGCATTTTTTTTTTTTTTTTTTCCTGGAAGAACTGGGCAGAATACAATGAATAGAGAAAGAATTATAAATGTGTATTGTCCTGTTCCTGAAGACTTGGAAATACTGCAGCTGTGTTCAAATCTAAGTTCTCTTCTGTTGTTATGCATGAACACTGAAAAGTACAAACCAGAAAGGTCTTTTTTTTTTTTGTGCTTGGGGGTACATAGACTTGGACTATCCCTCAGAAAGATGTATATCTCCTGGGATTCACATATTTTTCCTGTCCTTGGGGCATTTTCTTCGATCCATTGTTTGCAGGTACACAACATTACCTGTACCTTTGAGGTTCTCTTGAGTCTATTTCAACACACTTAAAGCAAAAGCAATGGGATTTTCTCTTATTTTGCTGCTATTGCTGGAATTGAGCTGAGTAAAGGGTTGTATTCTCATTGACTAAATTGAATACAAAATCACAAAAGTGTAAATTTCATATCAGTCAAATGACATTGCTTGAGTTGGATTACAACCTGCTGATCTGATGACCCAGTCTCTCTTACCTCAATTGCCAACTTCAGCCACCCTGGAAGGTGTTTCTCTGACTTTCCAATCAGATTCCACTGCAGCACTTCTCTGCAAGTCACAAGTTTTTAGTAATATCCATATTATTTTTTTTTAGTTCAAGGCTGTTTTCAACTGAAAAAATTTCACAGCATTTGTTGAAAATGCATTAACTAAAATCATGTATCACAAATTACTTTAGTTTTTCATAGAGAAGGCCTGTGTTGTGTCCCAAAGATGTTTTGTCAATGGTGGGGTCCTGTCCACAAAGGCACAAATATCCTCTTTTATCTGCTGGGGAGTCTTAACTCCTAGAGCCACTGCTGTCACGGCCTTATCAATGTTACCTCAATATAAGACTTTGTAGTATTGGCAGAGAGTGAGAAATTACAGTAGCTGGTGTAATAAATCCTCACTGCATGGTAAACTCAAACAAGCTGTGCTAATATCAGCCTTTTTTACACCGGTTGGATGTGGAATGCCTGAATCGGAGAAAGAAGAAAGGATCAGTCCCTTAGCAGACTCCTATCAACAGCATGTCCATTACTCCCTACAAACTTAATCAGGTTCTGCGGTGATACTTTACCTACCTGCAAACATGATCCCTGCAAGAGGCTGTTCAGTGTGTGTGGTAGCTGCAAACCATCCCACTATTTACACTGAATTGCAGAACTGCGAAGCAGAGCAGAGGAGCTTGACACAGGAGATAGATGAGTTATACGAACATGATTTCTCCCCCCCCCACAAATGAAGGCAGAAAATTCAGCTGCAATATGCAGCATCAGGATATTTATTGCTTGCAGGTGTTCATGAAAATATATGAGAATCCCATGAGGTTCACAGATTTTAGAAGGAATTATTGTGCACCTGGAAATTTGTCCTGCAAAGTGTGGTATTTGTTTCCTGTTGTTATTTGCTGTCCGTTCTTTTCTAGTCACCATGCATTATTCATGGTTGTACTTGTAGGAGAGCCAAATTCTACAGATACTCTTCATCAACAAGAGGGAACAATTCAGATAGAAAATCCTCCTTGGGAAAGGATGACTTGTTTGTTTAAGAGATCCAGTACAGAGTGAATTTACCTTCTTGAGTTTTTCTTTTAAAGCTAAATTTCTGTAACTTTATCTCCAGGAAAAAAAAAAAAAAAGAAGAAAAAAAAGGAAGGAAAGCAAAGCCAGTAGCTTTAATATCTTTGCCATGTGGAACATAAAGCTGCCTTTGTACTAGGTCTATTGTGCTAAGCCAACCCTTTTATAAAGACTTCAGGAAGCTGTGTATAATTCCCTTTCCTCGGAAGTTTCTGAGAAAAATACAAACTCTTTTATGCAAAATGCCTGCTTACCTTTCTTTGCTGAGAAAGTAGAAACAGGGAAAAATATGCCCAGGTGAGCCTCTCCTCACACATCAAGGATCCAAACAGTTCACAACCACCATGCAGGTCAGTTCTGTTAGCATAACACACTGTGAGGTAGGTCACGAGGTTTATTATAAGACACCTAAATGGCAAAAGCTATGGTAAAAAATGTGACAGAATATACAGATGGTCCCCCTGACATGACTTTTAGTCAGATGAAAGGATTCACAACAGATTCTCAGGAATGTGCAAGAGGTGCAACCATTAGTGTAGTCAGAGGGAAGCCTATCATGTGCCTGCATTTTGGCTGAGGGATAAACATATTATCTGGGCAATTAATTTGCCATGTATCAACTCCCTTCAGCCTTTAGGAAAAGAGGCGATGATGCTCCTGTACTTGCTTGGCCAACCAGAATGGAAGCACTTTTGCAAATACTTAAAAATCACAAATCCTTTCCTAAAAGCAGGAAAAATGAAAAAAGTATCTGCAAATAGGAGGAAAAAAAAATAATCAGATACTATCCTATACATTGCTGAGCTGGTTGACATCATCAAAATACTGAGACTGACACAATTTTTGTCAAGTTGCATTTTCAGAGAAAAAAGCTTAAACCTCAAAACATTAATAAAACATTTCAGGTTCTTCCTTTTTGTTTTTCAGCATTATCCTGTACTGAAATGTCAGCTTTTGAAATGTAATAAAAAATTGAAAATTTTGTGTGAAATAATGTGCATTTTCTTACTGTTTCTGTAACATGTATTGCTGCTTTCTTCAGTCATATCTAATAGTTCATTGTTGTATTGGGTTTGCATGGCAAGGTTTTGCTAGTGTGGGGGCTACAGGGGTGGCTTCTGTGAGAAGCTGCTAGAAGCTTCCCCTGTGTCCGACAGAGCCAATGCCAGCCGGCTCTAAGACGGACCTGCTGCTGGCCAAGGCTGAGCCCATCATTGATGGTGGTAGTGCCTCTGGGATAACAGATTTAAGAAGGGAAAAAAGTTGCTGAGGTACAGCAACTTCAGCTGGAGAGAGGAGTGAGAAGATGTTAGAGGAATAACCCTGCAGACCCCCAGGTCAGTGAAGAAGGAGGGGCAGGAGATGTTCCAGGTGCCGGAGAGGAGATTCCCCTGCAGCCCGTGGGGAAGACCCTGGTGAGGCAGGCTGTCCCCCTGCAGCCCATGGAGGTCCACGGTGGAGCAGATCTCCACCTGCAGCCCTGGGAGGACCCCACACTGGAGCAGGCTCCTGGCAAGACCTGTGGCCCTGTGGAGATAGGAGCCCATGCTGGAGCAGGTTTTCTAGCAGGACTTGTGATCCTGCAGGGGACCCACGCTGGAGAAGTCTGTGAAGAACTGCAGCCCATGGGAAGGACTCACATTGGAAAAGTTCATGGAGGACTGTCTCCCATGGGAGGGACCCCATGCTGGAGCAGGGGAAGATGTGAGGAGACCTTCCCTTGAGGAGGAAGGAGCAGCAGAGACAATATGTGATGAACTGACCATAACGCCCATTCCCCATCCTCCTGCGCCACTCAGGGTGAGGAGGTAGAGAAAATCAGGAGTAAAGCCCGGGAAGAAGGGAGGGGTGCGGGGAAGGTGTTCTATGATTTGGTTTTGTTTTCTCATTACCTTACTCTGATTCGATTGGTAAAAAATTAAATTAATTTTTCCCCAGGTCGAGTCTGTTTTGCCCATGACAGTAATTGCTGAGTGATCTCTCCCTGTCCTTATCTCAACCCACGAGCCTTTTGTTCTATTTTCTCTCCCCTGTCCAGCTGAGGAGAGGGAGTGAGAGAGCAGCTTTGGTGGGGACCTGGCATCCAGCCAGGGTCAACCCACCACAATTGTTAATAAATCAGTCAACTGTCTAGAGTCATGGCTAAAATCGGACTACAGAAGACTGAGAAAATTCTGTACTTCTAACAAAACATTTCCTTTTTAGAATAATAGTAAAATTATTATAATTACAAAAAGAGCTCTTTCACCCTCTTACAGCACAAGAGGAACAAGACAGCTTGACATAATGGAGGCAAATTATTAATGAAGGAATATAAAGAACTTTTTCATGCTGGCCTGTCCCAGTGAACAGCAGGGAGTCAAATGCAAAACCAAGTAACATTGCATCAGAGGAGCCAAAGTCCTGTGTATAGCTTCTGTGTTTTCATTCAATTTTATACACCATACCATTTTATTTGAAATGCTATGTTGTTAACTGTTCAGAATTGATCTGAATAAATCTCAGATCCATAAAGGAGATGGTCAGAAACCCTGTCAACTTGTCTACAACAATTCTGCATGGTTCAGCCTGCCTTTCTGTTTGTCTTCCCATTGTTTTCATCCCAGGTGTAAAACCTCCTTCCATTTCTGTTTTGGATGAGAGGGGCTGAGTCTGCAGCACTATCACCCATCTTCTCCTGGATGAGGGAGAACATCTCCATTCACTGGAATTCAATTCCCATTTTCACACACCAGTTTCTCAACTCCTATCTCCTCTTCAGTTTCATAACTCATGAGAAAAATAATTGTTCCATGACAACATTTCTGCCACTAGCACAGCAAAACAGGTCAGAGGCCTGTTCACAATTTGTTTTTCAGTCTGTTTGGGAGGGAAAGTTAATACCCCTATCTGAGAACACGTGGAAAAGTGACAGCTTTAATTTTAAATGCTTTACACCTCTAGCAGCCGTGCCTTAGCAGTTCTGAGAAAATAGTTATCTAGTGGATGTTTCTTTTTAAAATTTATTTTAGCAAACATCTTTCAACACCAGCTCCAAATTTTCCTCTTGGACTTCCTGCTCCCTGTTAAATGACCATCAGGTACTATTAAAAATCTCTGCCTCTCTCTGCTGTTATTCTTATAATTTAGGCAGGGTGATAACAGTCTCTCTAGGTGGCTTTGCTCTCCTATCTAGAGAAACAAGTTCAGGCCTTCATACTCTGAAACAAGTAATGTTTGGAATGAGGCAGCATTGAAACTCACTAGAGGAATTAGATTAATTAGGAAATCAACAGCCTTTGAAAAGCTTGCAGTAGAAACCTTTGCCTCCACCCTCATCCCAAGACAAAACCCACAATACACCTAGAAGTTTGCTGCATTTGAATGTACATTTATTAGTAGCAATAGAGTATTTCCTTAGCATGCAAATTGAAATTAGGACTGTACTGTGGTAGGTGTAAATATATAGGCAACAGAAACAGACTGTGCTGAAGATTTTCTAATTTAAATAAACAAGACAAAGGGTGAAAAATAAACCAGGACTCAGAAGCACAGAGATTCGCTTAGAACACAGGTCAGGAACAGAGCTAGAAACAATCTCAGATGTTTTGGCTCCCAGTCCAATTATTCTGCTGCTCCTTTAATCTTTTAGACAGAAAATAATAATAATAATAGTTTTCTTACTCATTGGGGAAACACCCCCCCCCCCCCCCCCCCCCCAACCTCACACAAATTTTTCATTCCATTTGCTTACATGACTGGCCTGATACTTGCATCGCTAAAAACCTCTCCCTCATAAACAGTTTATTTCACAAGCCTAACTAAGAATTATTTTGTGATAAAATTGTCTGAACTTCCTCGTCATTAACTTCTTTAAATTATACTGTCTGAAGATGTTTATGGATTAGCTAAGTAATCTACTGTGGAGCACAAACTGCAAACCAAAGTGAAATTGAGTTCCCAACTGACTGAGAAGGTAATTAATGATTTAACTGCACAACTGTTAGCAGATCTATAATGCAACTTAAAAGCTAATTGAGAACTGTACAGCCAAAGGAAAGAGGAAAGCATAGAGCAGCCACAACACTCCTTTGAGTAGTATTTGGTCAGCCTGCTGTCAGAGAAACTGGAAAAATAGCTATCCCTACCTAATATAAAAATAAAGACACTATACAAAAATATGTGCTAGCTTTGGGGAATTGGCATTTTATGATCACCTCATTAAGAGGGCAAGTTTCTAACAGAGCACTGAATTCCGCAACTTCCCCTTCTCCCTGGCCAGTAGCATTAACATGCTCCATTTCTCTCCCGCTCATAATGCATCAAAACCCACCCCAACAAACCAGCTACCCAGAAGAGCCAGGAAATGTTTTCTACTGCCATGTTATAGCCCCGTTATCTTAATTAGTCCCAGCTGACAGAGGAAGCCCAGAAATAAGGCAATAGATGGGGTTGTGCTTTTACCTGGAGGAACTTTTCCAGATTTGTGGCAGCTGCTACAGAATCTTTAAGGACCAACAGCTCTTTTGCCACCTCATGTCTGAGCAAGTGTTAATTTTTTCACAGTACATGTGAATAATTAGCATCCTACCACAGCCAAGGAGGTGAATACTGATTTCAGCTGTACAAGAATTTGCTCCACTCCAGCAACGTGCAATCTGGAAGGAAGGCGGCCCATAGATTAGATTTATCAGAGAAAGTGTACGCCTAAATCTCACTGTCATAGCCCTCAAGCCCTATAACATACATAGCATCCACAGATCCTGAATTTTTAGAGTAGCAATTATTAGTAAAGGTGCCAAGGCCAAACTGTGTAAAACTTGGCAGTACCAAAGCCCCATGTATTTTTCAGTGTGAGGCACTCCTTTCAGCAGCAAGTCAGGCTAGCACACATTTTCCACACCTATTTAGTAGTTTGGACACTGTTTCACAATGTATTTCAAAAGGACATGTCAATGTTCCCTTTTGTCATGCAGTTATGTAGTCAAAGGGTCACCCAGACATGATAGAGTTTTGCGGTCAGTCCAGTCCTCTCTCTGAAAGGACATGAACTGCATCATCAGATACCACCAAGGCAGCTGCCACAACCTGTACCTCACAAGTTGCTCTAAGAGTTAATCTGGGAAAGCAGGAATACATATGT
Source organism: Astur gentilis (assembly GCF_929443795.1). Classification (NCBI taxonomy): domain Eukaryota; kingdom Metazoa; phylum Chordata; class Aves; order Accipitriformes; family Accipitridae; genus Astur; species Astur gentilis. The sequence continues at coordinate 40,177,639 of NC_064880.1, forward strand.
AATAACATTTCCCCCAGTAGAAAAAAGGATTTCAGCTTGAATCAATACACTCTGGGTAGCTGTACTACCCAACCTTCCAGCATCAATCACTGCAGCAGTCTCGAGACATATTTTATAAGCCAGAGTGGGTGCAAGTGTGTCAGTACAAGAAATGGACCACAGATCTGGTTCCTTTTTGAATGTTGCTGTCTCCCCACAGGTCAGAATAAGGCATATGGGAGTCATGTCTCAGGACTTTCCCTCCTCAGCATCTCCCCTTGGCTACTTTTGGTGCCCCCCCCCACTCCCTGTGCTGGCACTGACAGAAATGTCCCTTAGCAGAGACTGCTCCTACAAATTTACAGATAACATTGATTAGGGCTCTGTATTCTATTAAGCAACCAAGCCTCTAAGGGTGCAGCCCCTCAGCAATTGTGGATTTACCTGTATTGTTTTTTACTGTTAGCAGTAAGTTGTTCTCTCTACTGTAGACTTAACCTAGTTTGAAAATTCCACTATAAACTACTATGAAAGTGTTACATGTGTCAACAGAGGGGCAGGAGCAACAGACAGGTAAGATCCAAGGCCAGCGTTTCAGTAAAGAGCCGGTTACTGATTTGTTAGTTGGAAATACAAGAGACCACCATGTCTTTTAGATATGACAGTTATGTAGCTTTCCTCAAACCTCTCTTATTTTGAAGTAAAAATCTTGGCTTAAGTCCTTCCAAGTGAAAGTCCAGTACAATTAAGTGAGTGTGAAAGAGATTAGATGCTACAGGGAATTATTAGTCTTTTATAATCACAAGGTCAGTGAGAACTGGAACTGACTCTGCACCTTACATATTTTTATTACCCCTTAATCTCCTTTAACATCCCCCAACATCCTTTAAATATTTCACTAAACAAATGGCAGGGATTCTGTATCTGATCTCATGTACATTTGATCCTAGATCACACACATTCAAGTGCTGTCTGTATATAGTTGTACACAGTACCCAGTACGTATTTGCTTACTGGCTGCTTCCTCTTGAAACAGATAAGGGACTGAACTGGCTTTTTTGCAGTTAGGAGCAGTATTTAAATATTTGTCCTTTACCCAGGTGACAACTTCTGTGAAGCTGTAGGAGAGAGAACTGCCTGCCTGACATATTTGGTTGAAATTCATCAATAAGTTCAAAAGGTATTGGATGTAATGATTCATTAAAAAAAAATCCCACCCAAACCCCAACAAAACCATATGAATAGAGAACACAGCCTTTGAATACCTAAGCTTAAGCTAAAACACTGACTGAAACCCATTCTGGATTGAAATCTTGGCCTTGCTGAAGTCAAAGGTGATTGTATTTCAGTCCTGACAGTGTTTCACCTTACATGTTCTATGAGCCAACCTATGGAATTGTATATCAAAAAGACAGCTGTTTGTTTTGGTAATAAAATAAAAAGAAGATACTAGTAAATCCATCAGTGTTCTTCCCCTCCCTGATGAATATATTCTCCACAGTCCCTGCCTCTGAAAGGTTAGCTGTCTCCTAAAGGCAGGAGCAATGAAATCACAGGGTTCACCTTCGTGCCTTTCTGTTTCACCTAAAACTGTTTTATTTGGAGGAAAAGACTCCTACATTTCCTAAAATCAGCACCTAGCTGTATACTTGAGCCCCACAGTTATAAGGGAACCACAACAGGTATTTGATCAGACCCTAAAGTTTTCAAGCACTGTCTTTTTTTGTTATATGTCAATACAGTGCCTGACATAATGAAGCCAAAAGCTTTCCATGCTTTAACACTGTGCATAAATAAATAAGTAACATTAATAAAATGTTCCATGCAGAACAACTTCAAGAATCAGAGCAACAGTGGTTTTCTTTTTTCCTTGTTTCAATCCATTTTGCAAGACGGAGTTACACAGCTGAACAGAATGCAGAGAGAGCCTGTGAACAGACAGATAGGCTAAAGGTACAGGTTGTTAATCCTCTAGAAATGGCCTGTTATCACAGTTAAATCCTTCTCTTTGGAAGAAAAGAGAAAGAAAACAAAAGTGCAACTCCTGTGCTTATGTTTGTGTTAAGTTATTGTTGCTTAATTGTCACCTTGCAATACAAGTAATGCTTTCTGCCCAGGACATTCACAGGAGATAAAAAAGGCTCTTCACCTCCCCCTGGTCCCTTATGATCTGTGTCCAGACTACAGCTGCTGAAATGTAACAGGTTTTTAAATAAATCAGTTTTAATTTTAATGCAGCTTGTTCAAAGCTTAGAAATGCTGTTGTTGCTGCACAGGTGGAAGGAGAGCTAAAGAAGATACAATCTAGTCAGAAATATTCCCTTTTGTACTTTCCCTGTTGGCAGTGTGATTTTTAGATAAAAGAATAAATCTTGCTTGCTCTATTTGGACCAAGGCCATTGAAGAGAAGGAGAAATGTTCTGCAGATCTCTGTCAAGATAATAAGAAAATTTCATCATCTGCAGACTTCTGAGTCCCTCTAAACAGTAGAGGTGAGGGTTTGCAGTAGCAATATACTATCAAGGCATGTTATAGGTATCTTAGAGCTATTAGCACATATAGATGAATGTAACAATACCTGCAAAAAATATCGGAGGTGCCTATATAGGGTAGTAGTTATGAGAAAGCAACTGATGTGTCAGACTGTTCATTAACTGTGTACTAAAACATCTATTCTGAATTTAAGAGTTCACTACCTAGTCAGAACTCTCTCTGTAATGTAAAGTGTGGAGGAATAGTATGCATATCTATATGCACATCTGTACAGTGACTGTACAATCAACAGAATTGAGATGATGTTCACAGTGAGTTGGCATCTCAATGTATGAGATGATACTCAACCTTATCGGATGTCTTACACATACTTTAGATCACAGTTCAGAAACTGAAATCATCTTCTATGACAAGTCCTGGCTCTTACTTATAATCTTTCATGTACCCAAATATCAACATAGTGTTGTTGTAGTTACTCCAGGAAAGCTGTGTGTAGGACTTGGTCATTCTGGGTCAGAGAATGTTATTAAACAATCAGAAGCAAAACATTGGCAAAAGAAAATCAACTTTCTCATGTGCTGCTAGTGCTTCAGCTCAGAGGAAAACCAGTTAAATTGTCCATTTCAATTAAATTAAGTATGTACATAACTACTTCACTAAAGAGGAATAAATACAGACACGTGCCTTGGCACTGCTGAATCCAGGCCTGATATAGCATTTCTGCTTTTAAGCAGGCATTGGGAACAATATGTTCTTATGATATTAATATAACCCATCTGCCAGTTGCATAAAGGCTGGCAAATTACCTCATCGTTTTTCATCCTACATTACAAGAAGAAAAGTGAAAAAGAAACCCACTCCCAGTATTACTAGGATGCTGCAAAGCTGTGGAGGAAAAACTTGATGCTTTCAAAGCAACCCTTGCCATGCTCTGAGCACAGACCTGTACTTCTAATTAAGTGTACAAATAATCCCAGAATATCAACAAGTCAGGACAAACAAATCTGCGCAAGCATCAAGGGTGACAGTCACAACTGTACTCTTGCTGTGCCTCGAGTCCTGTGTTCAGTTTTGGGCCCCTCACTACAGGAAAGACATTGAGGTGCTGGAGCGTGTCCAGAGAAGGGCAACCAAGTTGGTGAAGGCTCTAGAGCACAAATCTTATGAGTAGCAGCTGAGGGAACTGGGGCTGTTTAGTCTGGAGAAGAGGAGGCTGAGGGGAGACCTTATCGCTCTCTACAGCTACCTGAAGAGGGGTGGCTGGAGATAGGATGAGAAGAAATGGCCTCAAGTTGCAGCAAGTGAGATTTAGGTTAGATAGTAGGAAAAAAATTTTTACTGAGAGGGTTGTCAGACATTGGATTAGGCTGCCTGGGGAAGTGATTGAGTCACCATCCCTGGAGGTATTCAGAAAGCAAGTAGACGGGGTACTTCAGGACATGGTTTAGTGGACATGGTTGATGGTTGGACTTGATGATCTTGAAGGTCTTTTCCAACCTAAATGATTCTATGATTCTATGATTATACTGCTATTGATCTAAATAATCGCAGAAAAGTAATGCTGAAATATCACAGAAAATTGTATTTTAATTATATGTATAGATTCCATTTATGAAGAAGATTTTACAGAAGAACATTAGCTGGTATCAAACATAATCATCAGTTTTCAAGGTGAAAAGAAATCATAAATGTTAATCTTGACTGACCACCTGCAGAGCACAAGCCAAAGGACCTTACACATTTGCAAACAAAGCCATAGTTTTTGGCTGAGCTAGATGTTTACGGAAATATATTCAAATAAGATACCTCGTCCTGATGAAAAGATACACAAATAAAAATCTTCCAAATGCCATACTGGGTCATTCCAATGCTTAATTTTCCTGATTTCAAAATAATGACTTAAAATTATTATTTTCATTAAAGCTATAACAAATAATCCCAGCTGTGCTTTTGGCTCTTGACTCCAGTGTGCTTTGTATTTCATAGGAGTAGTTCTGTTTATTTGTACCAGTTTCACCCTTGCTTTCATTACAAGGGCACAAATCCAGTGCAACAACTCTAGAGACGGGGACCTCAATACAGAAGACTACATAGAAAAACAGATAATAAACTTATTTTACAAGACTTACACAAACCTGCAATAAAGCAAGCAGTAACAATGTTTATGGATATTTTTATTAGCTTTTGTTTTATTTTCTTCCAGGAATTGTTTTAAATTTGAATCACAATCATTCATACCATGGCTCAAAAAGGAATATCATGTTGACTGAGAACTGGCTAAAGGATCATAAACAAGAGGTAAGAATAAATAATCATACATTAAAATGAGATGCTGTATTCAGCAGGAAGAAAGGGACTGGTGTTAGGCCTGCTTTTACTTAACAGCATTATTAATGGTCTTGAAGAGGAAACAAACAGGACATTAATTAAAGTCTGTGGATCCAACTGAATTGAGATGTTTTGCAAACACCACTGAGAAAGGGAAAATTATACAAAGGGAAAGAGACAGGTTAGAAAAATGAGCAGGGATCAGCACGGGCTTCACCTTGACCAAATGCAAGTAACGAGATGAGGGAAAGCAAATTTACACATACATATTCAATGGATGGAAATTTCCAGAAAGAAAATATCACCATAGACATGATAGATAAAGTGAAATAGAAACAAAAATATATTGCAACAGGACAATAAGAAACGAAACAAGACAATCTGAAAAAGAATGTGGCAGTAAGGTCTTGACTCAGGAAAACATCCAAACTTAGCCACAGCTATCAGCAGAGGGAAACATTCTGGCTTGGATCCAGAGTTGTCTGGTTTGCATGAACAAGGGCTTCATATGACAGACCAAAGTAACACACCTGAGACAGACTCTGGAACAGTACTGTTTTCAGATGCTAGAGATATACTGAATAAACAACCAGAACGGTATTTGTGGAAAAATACAAAATGAGTCCCTAGCTGTCATTTTTAAAAGAGGTTAAATCATAGAGCTGTCAGTGCTTATTTTTAATCTCACATCAGTGTGCAACAGGTACAGCACATTCCTTTAGATAATGTATCATCTTGATATTGGCTTATCATTACGATTAATAGTTCCTACTAGTACCTGATAGACAGATAGCCTCCATGTGAATCACACAGAAACTAGACTAATTCCTCACCTCTTACCTTCAAAACATGGGAAGATTTAGAAACAGAAAATTTCCAAGATCTTACAACAACTAAAAGGAGTTAACTGCAAAGTACAAAAGATATCAGAGCCCCAAACCAAGTAGGTAACTATTGTAATTTCGACTTTGCTAATGAATCCCTCTGAGGTTTTGATTAACCCTTACTGAACAACTCACTGACTCAGATCAGAGATCTGGCTCAGAGCTATGGCCCTGTGAGGTTAAGTATTAAATATCCAAGTAAGAACGAATGTTTGCATATGAGCAGTGAGAAATCTGTGGAACACTGAAAGGCAATTTTTAATGAACACTTTAGCTCATCTAGCACTAAAACCAAACCAGGCCTTTTCCGTAGGTCTGCACTGCCTTTTACATGTTCACTGCAGGCTTCTTTCTCTAGGATAGATTGGCTGATGTAAATATTCATAGGTCCATTGCTGTTTCTTTTAAATTATGCCATTTTACACCAAGTGAAAAAGATGGTGTAGACAGTGAGGCAAAGCTGGTCTATGGCATGCTCTACAAACTCTGTCACCTTGATCAGCAATGTGACAAGTACACACCAACCACATAACAGGTACAGAGATCCTTGAACCTGCACTGTCAAAATAGTGTGAATGAACTTGGATAAGCTGCAGATGTGTTGCACACCCACAGCTGAAATAGTAGATCAGAACCTGCATTTTTGTGCACCTTTGCTAAGTCAGAATATGTCTGTGAGGTTCAAGAATAATTAATGGTTGGTTACTTGGCACTACTGAAAGCCAGACCACATCCTAGTCAATAAAGTTGGAATTACATTCACTGTGGTGTCTAGGCAAGCCACATAAAAGTTGGGAATGGAATTAATGGAATTAGATACAGAAAAGGAGCATTTAAGGTAAGTAACGAGAAAAGTCATAGGTGGCAGATGTATTAGGCTTGAGAGCAATCTCCATTCTGCAGGGAGTGGAAGGAACCTTCATCACATGGGTCATTTAAAACTACTCTCAACAAATTATAGGGGAATATACATGAAGCAGCAATCAATATTTACTTGGAGACATTATGGCAGTGAAACAACTATCGAACTGGTTTCTTCTTTCTATAGTTTTTAGGATTGACTGATTTATCTACGTGTTGTTAGTTTCTGATTTTTAAAATTCTATCAGGTGGGTGCATTTGTTAATAACCATACAACACAAAATCAATACATACAGACAGCAAGAAAAAAAACCAAGAATTTGGAGAATTGCTTTAAAAGATTAAAAGCACTGAATAAAACCTAAAGGATTTTATTTTCTACCATTACATGTGAACGCCTTTACTTTCATAAATCACAACTGGCAACTAACATTTTAACAGCAAAAACATATTGTGACTGACCGTAAATGTGCTGGTAAGAGCAACACATGAATATATGGAAAGTAAATATGTATTAGACAGATACCTCTGTTTAACAGCTAGTAACTCCAAGTGGCATGACAATCATTGTGGGAGATTGAATCACATTCTTTCTATGCCTTCCTGATGTAAATCTGGAATAACTCCATGCAATTCACTGCAAGACCTCTGTATTTACTGTGGTACAAGTGCTGAACTGCTAAAACTCTGCTGTGAACAGCTGAAGTTTTCCAGTTTCTCAAATGAGCACAGAAAAAAACCTGTATTTGTTTAAATGCAAGTCATGATAGATTTACAGCTGGAGGAAATGAGAATTAGCTTTGAGAGTAACAGAAAACAGAAAAAAAAAAATCCAAAGGTAAATTTAAAACAAGAATTCAGACTTGCTGTATTTTACCCTCCTTGCCAGGAAACAATGACTTGCCTGAGATCTTGTGATTGATAAAGTGTTCTTGATGTTTGATGCTTCTATCCTGAGAAAAAAAGGAAAATTAATATAACACTAGCACTGGGTGAAAAGGGAAGTATGTCACTGGTAGCATTTTACAGAGGTCTGTTCTATTAAATACATTCATCGATGATTTGGGAAGGAGAGAGATCCATGAGGTGAAAAAGTTTTGCTGATTATTCAGAAATTTTCAGGATAGGAAAGATGAGTGCCATGGTGAAAAATGGAGAAGGACCTAATGAGATTGAATGATTAAGAAATAAAATGGCAGATGTAATTCAGTGTAGATAAATGTAAAGTGATACACTTAGGGGCATAAATCTTACCTTTACATATAAAAAGACGTCTCTGAGCTGACCATTACTACCCAGAACTGAGATTTTGGTGTTGTAACATATAATGATGAAAATATCACCTCAGTGCTCAGTAGTGTTCAAAAAGCAAATATTGCCAAAGAATAAAGAACAGAACATAGTATCATGATGACATTTAAAACTCTCAATTACAACAGGAAGGTTTGGTCTGCCATCTCTGAAAGAATATAGCAGCACTATGGAGACATAGAAAGATGATGAAAGAATGGTCAAAACCATGAAACAGCCACCAAGTAAGGAACAACTACATCCACTTGTCAGCCTAAAAAGAGCTAATTAAGGAGCCAAGTGATAGACAGCTACAAAATTACAACTGAAGAGGGAAAACAGGAATACATTTTCACTGTTTCTGCCAGTAAAGAATTAAAGGATGCCAAATGAAGTCAGGGTACTGGGTTCAAAATGAACAAACAAAACCCAGGTCGTTCTTTTCAGTGCGTGGATAAGCTGTGATCCTTCTTACACAGAATATTTTGGATGATAAACATTTTTTACAGGAGTTTAAGAAGTGATTGAACACCTTCATGGATCTGAAATCTATTGATGGGTATCAAACACAGCTAAACTGAACATTCTTGGGGAGCACAAGAATATTCTGAGAAATGTTTGCTCTAGTATTTTATGACTTCACAGGTTTCACTTTTACCAGTCACAGATGGATCTTTTGTCTGAGCAAACATTTCTGTTCTTAAGTTCTAAGGTCATATAAAAATGGTTTTGCCCATAGAGGAAAGCTGAATGATGGAAATTACTGGATTTTCTTCTGCTGTTGTGGCATGTGGTAATTTTATTTATTTAATATCTAGCAGAGCATTCCATATCATTGCCCAGCAAAGCATTTAAGCACACACTAATTTAAGCGACAGGAACAGGATCTTCTGAGTTTTTATTCAGAAGAATATGAATGTAAAGGAAACTACATACAGGTTAAAAATTTGGACAAGAATGCTTGAAGAACATCTTTTCATTTAGGGGAGTTCAACTACAGCTTGCTCAGAAAAAAAAGGGAATTGAGGATGGCACAGGTTCTTTTTCATATGTGAAGGCAATCAAAACCTGTAGCCACTTATCAACCTCCTTCCCCCCAAGACATTAGAAAACACCTTCATTATCTTTAACAGCCACAGGATCAGATAGATTTGGATAATAGGTTTGTTGATGACTTTTGCTCTGAATAATACCAGGTTAAAGGTCTCCCAGGAGCTCAGGTAGTCTGCTGGGATATTATAGTAGAAGCAAGCCAATTTCTTTTGTGGGTTGACCCTATGCAAGAGGTCAGATCACCCCATTAGACTCAATATTAACCACTTACCTGAGACAGGGGATCAGATTCTCATTTAAAACATTGCCAGCTGGAGGAAGCTCTCCACATAAGTTCAAGTGGGCTGAAACTCAAATCTCTATGTTTGTAACAAGATACCTTAATCATTCTGTTGCCAACTTTTTGCCTGCCTGGGGCTTTAGAAGAAAAGAATAAATATAACATTTTAAGGAGATCATAAAAACGCACCAAGGTGTGTAGCTGTTACAAGATAATTACATACTCTAGGGGTATAATGAGGGCCATGTACCTTGAAGATATAAGAAATGTTGGTACTTCAGCCGAGTACATTCCCTGGAGTATATAATTCTATGCTGAATATGGTATAATGGACTCTTAAGTGGACAAAAACAGAAAGGCTAAGTGGTTCTGGGCTAAGTATTGTCCCATCATCACACAGACTGGGCTCTTAATTAGTCAGCTAAATTACTTTCTCCCTCCTTTTCATTGGCTTCTGTTAGATATTGTTTCAATTTTCATTTTGCTAAGGTTGATCATAACCACAGAAGAGTACAAGAACTCACAGTAGTCTAATGTAACCCCTAATTACCTGAGCACATTAACAAAAGGAATAAAATGTTACTTTGCATCAACATCACTAAAGTAATAAAAGCAACTTCTCACCAGAAAAAAAAAAAAAAAAAAAGAAAGCAAAGATGAAATAGACATTATCTGTAATGTCAGAGTCATGTATCCATGATAATAAAACAAAAACATCTCCAATGATCTCAAATATCAGATACCATAATTATTCTCTCCAGGTAGGACACCCCGTTTGACAGTTCTTTTAATCCTCTTCATGATTCTACAACAGTCAAATTCTGATCTCACATATGCCAGTACAATATGCAATATGGCACCAATAGTCTTACACCAGCAGAAAGCAGAAGTAAAACAGAGAGTACAATTCCCATTGCTTCTCCTGCCACCAGCTGTCTCCTATCATCCATTCCTTCATTCTGTAAAGGCCTTTGAAAAAGTCCTCTGAGATATTCATAGTATTCTGGGTATTAAGATATTAAATTTGCTTGGATGGTTTATTCATCCCTTCAAGCACTCTGGCATCTAGGTTTTTAGCCTCATATTGTTCCTACAGTCCAATTAACTTTGACCAAATATTTAACAAAAAAAACCCCCTCTTGATGGGGGCCTATGGTTTTTATTCTACATTTTGCTAACACAAAATATGTGCACAACCCAAATTTACCATGCTGCATCAGATTCCCAAGATGCAGAGCAATGTATTATACAAATTACATTTGCAAAACTCATTATAAATACTGTTACCAATACTAATTTTTATGATGGTGTAAATGACAAGTCCAGGTCAAACGCCAAAACTTTGCGACATTAGATCTTGCATAAAAACAGATGCTCTCTTCTTTTGGTAGTTAATATATAAATAAAAGTGATCTTTGAGCCTTTGGTGGGATCTGTCTCACGTAGTTTCACATTCCTTCTAGGTCTTAATACTATTTGGTGTGCTCAACCAACCAAATGATTCAACACACCTAACATGTATCTGTTTTGGGAATATATGTCTGGTTTGTGCCTCTCTATTGATGGATTGAAGAAGGATCCTAGACAACCAGCTCAAACTACAACCAGCTCAAACTAAATGTCTAGATAGTATGTAACTAGAAGTTAGTGACTTATCCTGTGATCAAATCCATATGTTATTATTTGACAAAGACCATCAGCTCCTTGGGCCTTTCCAACCATTAAGCTTCAATGAAAATGCTCAACTGTGCAACTGCATGCATTCTCACATACTTAGAGACCAAACTAAGCTCATAGTGCCAGCATGCACTCAAAACTGAATGGAGAGAGAAAGCAATATTCCCAAATTGTAGTAGATTGTAACTATTTTTTTATAATTAGACACAAATCAGTATATTTTCTAACAGGACTCCTGAAGCAGTCTTCTAAGCTTAGCCATGTCAATAACATGACCTAAGATGGATGAAGCGCTTAAGTGTAATAACATAAAGAAACCCTTTTTCTTTGTTCAAAGATGTAAAAAGAAGATTTGCTTTTGCGTTTTTGTATCTAATTTTATGTTTATTTCTGTACCACATTACACGTAAGATGAACTTTTTCAGGAGGGAAAATAAGACCCCATGTTATCTAGACATGATTTCCTATCAATCTGGAGGAAAAAAAGGATAATATCTGATGTGTTTCATTGCCTGGGGTGTGGGGAAATATTAATTTGACTCATAAGGAAGTAATAATACATGCTAGAAATTTTTAAGGCGTAATTGGCATGTTTGGACATATGAAATGGTAAAATCATGATCCTGTTCCTACTGGAAATATCCATTAAGGAGCACATCTGCACCTGCAGACCCAAAGGGGTTTCCTTAGATCTCAAATTTTAATATTGTCTCTCTCTTTTCCAGGAATTCTCTCCAGCCCACTGAGTCATCAATAAATATTCTTGAAGTATACAGATCTGAAGCATTGAGGGAACACTCAAAAGCTTGGCTTGGCTCTCTTTTCAACTCTACTGCTTCACTTTCTGAAAAGGGAGGATTTGTTCCATTCTCGACAGAATAAATTCATAAGTAACAGTGGATAGCATTGTTTTATTAAATAGGTGTAGAAAAATCCCTCATAACCATACAATTATTTTCATATTCTCAAAAGAAAAGGTCCATACAACTCTCATAACACAGGAACAGATGTTGAGGTAGCTCCAATGAAGTTGCTGTGATATCTACCAGGAAAGCATCCTCCAAAGGATTTCTGATTAAGAAAAAAAATGTTGCATTTCAAGAAAAAAATAATGCATTTCAATCCAGGATGATTAAAAATGAGAGATTGCTTATCTAGTGGCTGAATAAACATGACATATTTATACAGCAATAAATTTAATTGTGTCTCTCTCTTTCCTCCTGGTCCAAGGAAGCAGAAATTGTAATATCTCATAATATGATTAATATTGTTCTTACTGTTCTAATCACAGAAGGCTCATCTACTACAATATTGCATTTCTGTCTACAGATAATTGCCTTCCTTCAGAGAGTGGTCTGAATAATAAGCTGGAGTAATTAAAATAAACTGGCATAATTTCAGAGCGTATTGCTACAGTACAAAAGTAAGCAGCAGGCACATTTTGGGGAAGTAAACTTCAGTATGACTTATTCACTCACAGATGGCAAAGGCATTTTATGGCATCATAGTTTAATTCCTGGCAGTTGAGAATTCTGCAAAAATTTGCCTGGATATGTAGAGTTTGAAGAATGTGAAAGAGGAATGTGAATTTGTAAGTACATGGCTGCATGGATGCATACAGAAAGTACCCTCCACTCCAACACAGAATCATCTGCACATTAACCTGTCAAAAAGCTGTACAGCCATGTGAAAGGCATCTTTTTCTTTAGCTAACTGTGGCAGTGTGCTCCCCCCACCCCCAACCTGACCTGTATTTCCTGTAACACTGCTCAAGTGATAACCACCAGTGGCGACCGTAATGGATGCGTCTGGTCACGATGGATGCATCTGGCTCAAAGGGGATTCAGGGGAGACAGATAACAACACAATAGCCAAGGGCTAATTTGAACAATGTGCCCACCTAACCATGGTGCTAGTCAATACCCGACTCAAGCCAAATTTGGAAGAAACTAACATCTGTAGTCGGTATGTAAATATGACTATAAGCCAATTCTCTTACTCCATAGTGGACAGCCCAGGGCCTGTTGAACTCTCTTGCATGGCAGTAGGCTGCATACCAAGATCTTCCCTTGAGCAGGGATGCCTCTCAAGGTTACTCCTCGAGGTTGAGAGAGTCCTTGCTGGAACAGATTCTCGGTAAGTGATTAATAGCATGCTAAACTTTGAAACTCTAAGTGATATAAAGGATTCACTGTGCACATATAATCTTTTAGGCATAAATCATTGACCAAGTCTGGGACTAAGTCCGGATCCAGCTGCACCTAAAATCCCCTCTGAGAAGGAGTTTAGAATGCAAGGGGGTCCTTTCTGAACTTTGTAACTCACAGGAGGGTCTCCCTGAGAGTTTTGTCTGACCCTATCCTCTGTGCAGTAAATATCAAGTGAACCTTGCCATTGAATGTTGTTAAACCACTGTCTCATTTATTACCAAACTTTTTTAAATTGCTATTTTATACCAGTAAACATATTGCTACTTCTTTCTTACGAGTTAAGTGCATGACTCCATCCGCAACACTAACATGCCCAGGCTCAGACAGGGTTACAACTACATAAAGAACTAATACAGGTCCATGATTCCTCAACCAGTTTTGGCATAAATCCAGCATAAATTATAGGCTTTAGACTTATGCTTTCTCACACTCAAGAGAACTACAGGTGAAATTCTTTCTAATTTTAGCCTTCTAAAACTTAAGCATCTAGTTATGCAGGCTCTCTGTGACCCACGGAGAATGGAGTATACAAAGACAATGACACAAGCCTAACCTAAACTGTTGCATCAGATAGATGGATGAGTCATCTTGAAAAGGTGTCAGTATCTTCCCATTGTCTATGGGAAAGAACCTAGAGAAATATCATAAGTCTGGACTTCAGATTTTTACAGGTTTAATATTAAGAAAAGCAAGTTTCTGAACCCCGTTGCAATACCCAACGTACATTTTTCTTCCCACCTTCCAGTTAGCATCCTGTCTCTCTATCCACTCATTCCTATTGATGCTGGGCATCCTTTCTAGAAAGGCTGTACTCTGAACCATACGCTAACTCGAGGTCCATAAAGCTTTTTCATTGTAAGACATTTTCCCTTTTCTCTATAAAATTTTATTATTTCCTGCATCTGCTCCAGTTTTGCAACAACCTACTAAAAATATGACCAGATGTAGACAGTTTTAATTTATCAGTCTTTTGGCATGATATATAAACCTAAAAATCACCTCCTTATAGCTACTGCTTCCCAGTTTATAAATCGAAAGATCATATTGTACTTTTATTTTCGGCTCAGCATCATGTCAGAAATGGAAGGAGAGTTTCTTGTTTACAGATTTTTTTCCAGGTATCTTTCCACACACTCTATAGAACGGCTTCCAGTTATGGCAACAAGGTGTGAAACTCTGAATTTATGTTTATTAAAATGTATTTTATCTATTCCATCTTTGCCATCACTTGTAATTCTACCACCTTTCACCTCAGGTCCCAGTTTTAGCAGCAGCAATATTACACATAACTTACTGTCAAAATTACTGAATAACATCAGGCCTACCGCTACTTCCAGCAGTGAGACAATTCAATTAGCCCATTCTTAATCAATTCAACACATGCCCTTTTAACATTTTATAGTGGTGGGTTTTGGGTTTTTTTGAGGATATTTTGCAGTACTGAATCAAATATCTCAGAAAAGTTTAAGAGTATTTCATCTTTTCTATTACTCTTCAATCTTCTAAAGTCATCAGAGAAAAGAAATTGTTTGAGAAGATTTATTTTCCATAAAATAACTTTGGTATTGATTACATTCTGAGGCCTTAGTTGTTTTTTAATTGAATACTGTATCAGTTTTACATTATTTTACATAGGGTTGCTGGTAGACTAACAGTCCACAGCTACTCACATCAGTTACATTCCCTTCCAGGCTTTTGGCTTTTCTCCAGGTATCAAAGTTAGTGGCTAGCCAAAGATTTTCTCAAAAAACCCCTCCTGGGATTCCTGAGTGAATTCATCTGAGCTTGGTCTTTTAAAATATACTTTCCTGGTAGAGAAAGTTTGGTTTGTTTTAAAGTTCTTAATTACTAGTGGACTGGGAGTTATTTTATCATTTTCACCTGCTAAGAGTACATCCTCCTTTCCAGATACTGTACACAAATATTTATTGAACACTTTTCCTTTTAATGTATTAATAACTACTTTATTAGCTGCAGGCATAATAGTCTTACTCAAGTTTTAATATTTTTCCCCAATATGCTAAAAAATCTTCTTTGTGTATCTAGTTCAACCAGCTCAAAACTATTTTCCTGGTATCTTTATCTTCCTTTATTAATGCCTTTAATTGCTCTGCCAGTTCAAGTAGATCATTTCCTCTTCCTTGTCCTCTCTGTGCCAAATTAAAGTGTTCTGTTACATGGGTAGCCGAGAATCCTTTTTGAGGTTATCTGCCACTGAA
Source organism: Astur gentilis (assembly GCF_929443795.1). Lineage (NCBI taxonomy): Eukaryota > Metazoa > Chordata > Aves > Accipitriformes > Accipitridae > Astur > Astur gentilis. Next base: position 40,192,913 of record NC_064880.1, read on the forward strand.
ACCCCCTTATTGTTCATCTTCCTAATATTTCCTTTGGGATACAAGTTAACATGAAGTTAAAAGTCTCATCTCCCAGATAATATTTCCATTTAAAATTATTAACAGTATTTACAGAAGCAAAATCAGCCACGATCCTAACAGGCAGTGAAAAGGGCATTAGAGCCCTGTGGATGCTGCTGTAAGCCTCAGGACAGAGAACACCAGACACCAGTTGGAACTGATAAGGCTGGCAAATGAGCAAAACTCCCTTAACTTTGCCAGCTCCTTACTAAAAAATATGCCTGATTCAACATAGGATGAAAACCTGAAGATACTAACTAAATTCAGTGGATAATTTTTAATTAATATCAGGTTTTCCTCCTGAATGTGACATACCACGTCAAATTTCCATGTCATATTCCCTAGCATCTTGCTGTTATATTTCCAACCTGTAAACCCCACAGATGGTCTGTAAATTCTCTTGAGTTTCTTGCTTATATGGTTTTTCTCATCTTTCTGTCTTCTCCTCTTGTACCACATTGGGCAAGACCTGTACTTTATAATTCCAAGAAAACTTCAGTTATCTGCAGAAGTCAAACTATTTGTTGCTTTAGTTGTTTTTGCCAGATAGTTTTGAACAGTTTCTGTGCATAATCCCACAAATCTCTTTGTAATTTAAATGGGTTTATTTCTCTCTGCCTGGAATGGATTTCTCTTCAAGATGCTCCTTTAGGTGCTCATAGTTCACATTCCATGTTCCAAACATTGCTTTAATCTCTTTTTATTGACTACATATGTTCTTTGTATTTGTTTTGAGATGCACCCAAAAAAGCTTTCATATGATCTTTTAACTCCTTTTAGTAGTGGTCTTTAACCTGGCATTCATAGATGGCAAATTGCCAATGAGGATCCTTTGCTATCGCTCACTTATAAGAATATTGAAACCTACAACTGAAACCAACAGCAAGAGCACAATCCAATACCGTTATTCTACATTACTTGTTCAGCATTGTTGAAAGTTGGGATCACTGCTTATAGAAAGCTTCCAAATACTCTTTTGATTAGTAATGACCAATTCTACTTTCTGCCAGCTACTTAAGCTATATTACCCATCTCTTAGTGATTGACTCTGGGAATTTCATCTTCAGCCATAGCAGATAAGGAAGGTTTTGACTTTTGCATAGCTCACAAAGTATGCTTTTTTTCATTGCTTTTTAAGGTAATGTATTCTGATCTATTTGCTCTCTGATGTTGGAACCCTAATCTGTTTACTTAAATCTAGAACAAACTGCGATTTCAGGTTGTGAATTAATGTTTATATTATGTGGACATATATTATGTTTATATTATGCTCATGATGATTGAAATACGCCTGAATCCATACATAGACAAAAATGAAAACAACCCAAGGAGCAACAGCATATTGTGAGGTCACATCAAGCATTTTTGGTAAATCATGTTTAAGCTACAACACACAGATACTCTCAAAAGAGAAAGACAAAACAAACCTGTTTCTTTCTAACCTCTGTTAGGTACAGATGAAATAAAATCTTTTGTGAGCTTAACTAACTCTGTGCCTTCAGGTAGCAAACGTGAAAAGAGAAATGATAGAAACATTAGATGTTCCTAAAATAAATTGCATCTTTGGCAAATCTAAACTACTAAACTGCTCATTGTTATTGCAAATGATCTGACATGCCTTTTCTGTTTCACAAACAATTGACTCTGTCCACTAAAGGAAGTCTGTGTTTAAATCTGGGGGGGAGTAGGAAACACAGAATTATTTGATAAAAATGAATTCTCATTGCATCTGCTAATGAATTAGAAAGAAAGGGAAAGCTCGAGTCTTCATTTTGTTCCTCCAACTTTGCAATGCAGTTGAATGCTGTAAGCAGTGGTGTAACACTGAATTAATCTTAATAAAGCAAGCCGAAAAGGAAAATGATCAGTTTCTAAGGGTTTTGTTATTCTTTTTATAATTATTATTTAACTTAGTTTTGAATAAAGATAAACAAATTTGAAAATATTTATTCAGGAAACAAGCATATATGCACTGCAAGATCTGCCACTGCTCAGTGGAATTAATACTCTTCTTAGGATCAGTCCAATGGTTTGCAGTTCTGGTTTGACCCAGGTTTCCAGGTCTTCTTAAATCCTAACTTCATATGCAAGAGCCCAGAGGCCTATGTCTGTCTGCTTGCTCCAAGATGAGTGCATTCTTGGGTTTCAAGCAGATCCGCAGGAAACCTGTCTCAGGTTTGGTAAGACACCTGAAAGGCAAAGATGTCTCAACAAATTCTCACATTTTACTTTTGCTAGGAAACATCTCATTAACTGCTCTGATGAATAAGATAGACTAATAACTTGCATGTAAGCTTCAATTTAGATTCAGTTCGGTCTTAAGGAAAAAATATTTAATTAAAAAATACAATTGCTGATAAATGTATATTTAATGTACAGAACACACAGATGAGAATTACTCAAAAATAGCATGAATTTCTGTGGGAAATGTCATCAGGAACAATTTTTTAAACTACTTTTTAATCTTTCTGCAGAACTTTCTCAGTTTCTGCACACCCACACAAAATAAGCAACCAAAAATATAATATGCATGTATAGAAAATTTGTTGAATTAAATCAGGAAATACAAAGCAGAACCAAAATTTTCTATGGAGAATTAACTATATAAAAACACATTTTTAAATTAAAAAAAAAAAAGTTCAGTCCAGAACTCCTACTAGCTCTCAGAGGATCATCATCTTTTTACTTTTGAAATTAATACCCACTATGGGATAAGTTCTTAGCAGTGTCAAATTCAGAGAAAAGAAAGATGTCTGTGAGTCACTTCTTCATTCCCATGATCTAGTCTTTAGAAAGTGAAATGTTGGCGGCATTTGTGGTAGAGATTCTTAGAGGAACCATTCGGTTGTACAGTGGACCAGCTGAATAACAGTGTACACTGACTCTGTTTTCAGCAATGAGGAGAAGGAAGCCCCAATGCAGGTACAGTAATTCTGGCTTATTTTTTCATTATCATTTTTGAAACAGCTTCAAATACTGCTGAGTGACTGGGTAGGACTACAGCAGCCCTTCTCCCTCTTTGGTTCACAAATCCGTGCATCCGTGCGTTGCCAAGAGGTCTCTAACTGCAATGAGTCTCTCAGGGACAGCAACAGGCAAAGCTAAACCTGTTCATGGCCCTCCTCTGGAAGTCAGGTCTTCTGACCCAAGCTGGTGAAGATACCAAAGAACTCTGTATTTCAGCCATTGTAAGCTCCACAGCTTTCGCTGTGGTTTTGAAAGCTTCATGTGTATTTTTCATTTTAGCTGGAGCAAGGGCAGTATTCAAGGTCAGAGAGCATCATCTAGTGGACCTGATAGTCTCTCTTCTGGCCATCCTCTGTCTCCAGAGCATATAAAACGGACCAAAGTTCAGCTGTGAAGAGTCAAGTGCTTTCTTCCTGTCAGATGAGCGCAGAACTTGGAACAAGGTGGCCTAAGAGCAGAGGCTTGTAGGCTAACCTTGTGGACGGTGGGTGAATCCAGTCTTGAAAGTAAGTCCACTTCTGCCAGGCTTATACAGCATAAAAGTCAGTGGTAGAGTCCCGGACAGGGTCTGCACCTCAACACAGCTGGCTGCAGAGAACCAGATGTGATCTAAATAGGACAGAGTAGGAAAATCCTGGCATGTTCCAACACTGTGCCTCTGAGTTACTCTAAGAGAGGGACAGGAAATGGGAATTTCTGATACATGATCCCTTGCTCAGGGCTGCACCTGGGGTTGCAATCTAGCTCTTAGAGCAGCAGCTACAAAATGTAGTGATGACTCCTGCCAGGATAATTACATAGCTCCAGTGTCACATCTTTCAAAAAGCAAAGTAATACAGAGGAACTGGGAACCTTAATGTGCAATATCATGTCATTGCTTCTTTAGGAAGAGAAGAGGGGATAAGTGAGGGGAAGATTGTATTTCAGACATACAGTATGTGCACAAAGGCTACCAGGTCCTGCAGGGAATCCTAAAACAATTTTCTTCTGTCTGAAAAGCTCAGGGGTCTGGTTAGACCTCAATGACATTTTCATTTTCCTGGTGGGAAAATAAAATGTCCCCAGCAGCGTAAACGCACACTCTTAATAAGTAACAGGCTTTTTAAAGCACAATGTTATATGATGACATTTTATGCAGAGATCTAACTCATAAACTCAGAGAGCAAAGAAGGATAAAGAAAATGACAAGCTAGATACAGCACACATTAATATATGTCAGCAGTAAAAATCACAAAGGATGGATTGGCCCCTTACACACAGGGGTAAACATGGAAAAACTCTGTTGCAACCAGTAGGGGTACGCCAGTTTAGTGCTGGTGGGAAATGAGATCTGAATCAAGCCTCAATAGCTCAAAACTTACTTGACCATAAACACTGTTGTTTAATACAAAGGCAAGGAACATGTCTGAACAGCTGTAAACATGTGCTATTCAGCTGCTATGATCAATGCAGTCATTAGCAAATTAAGCAGTTCTTGCTCTCAATGTAAAATCATTTATCCTTGCTATATATCTATCAGCTGGAGATCTAGAAGAGAGCTGGGTGAAGGCAGGTAGCAAGCATTCAAAAAAATCTAAAGGAAAAGTCCCTGTAAACATTTTAAACAAGAAAGCACTAGATTGTAATCCTCAGCTTAGCTGTATTTCTCTTCAGGCTAATACAGCTATGTGTTATACTCAAAATCAGTATGAGTGTGTGTAATGAAGACCTTAGCTGTGTAGTTAATAACACATTTATGTATCATCCCCTTGTACTGCTTTGAATTGCAAGATTCTGGTTCAGTTTGGGGACTGGGTGTTTTCATATAGCTAAGACCATAATACATATGCAGAGATGTGTGTGTTTATATGTATGATACGTATCACACGCACATGTATATTTCAAACAAAATGTACATCTAAGTAAACTCATTTAACTTTGAATCTAACACTGGAGTTCATCTCAACACACTCCATCCTGCTTAAAGCAGGGCCAGCTTCACAGCTTCCTACCTAATTTATTTAGTGGATCTATGTTCTCTCTCTCTCTAAATATGTAATTTCATATATGTATACTTGTATGCTTGTAATATAAATACAATGTGCTGCCTTTAAAGCAGAGATCTGGCCTGGATCTTGGAAATGCAGCACTGAGACAGAGAACCAAACTGTGTAACAGGTCTCTGGAAAGACTCTGGAGGAAGAACCACATGTCAGCACAGCAATGGTGGGACACTGCTTCTATTCACTGGTGAGAAGTAGAAGGAAACTGTTCTATTGCAATATCCCAAAATCTCTTGATGTTTTCACAATTACAATTAAAATATAACTTGGAGAATATGCTGATTATTCTTAAACCATGGGACGAATACAAAAGTTATTTCATAAGTTTAGAAGACTAGAAATGGAGAAGACAAAGGCAGACCTCAACTGAAAAGTTTCTTTTGCACCAGAATAACTTCTCTGATCCACATCTCCTCACCTTGTTCAAGTTATTCAACAAATAGGAGTAGCAGAACAGATCACCCAACATCTCTCTGTTGGTCAGCATTCTGTTTAAATGAACAATATTCATTTAGCTCTGACTGTGAAGTCACTAGCACTTTTAAAGGCATCAGCAGCCCTCACCTTCTGCAGTTAACCCTGGAAGTAGCACTCAGATCTGAAGCTTTAATACTGAAGCAAAATAAAAGTTTGAATTTCCAATACTTACGCCACAGTGCCTATATCCTGTGAGCTGGGCAGACACACTCTATCCCCCAACATAGTGTAAATCAGATGGTGTTAGTTTCTTTACCTATTAGGTAACTTAGTCTGTGTTTTGACTTCTCTGTTGAATATTCACTTTTCATTTGATTCCATTTTAGTTTAATGTAGCATCCAAAAATAACTATGTCTTTGAATATTTTGCTGAATCCCAGCTTCAACTGCTGTTGCAATAATGTGTTTGCTTGCAGTCTACCATGCAGTTACTGGATATGTGCTAGTGATAAAGGAAATCCAGGACTGGTTACAGTCTTTAATAAAACAGAGGCACAAAGCTGGAGTTGAGCTGTCTGGAAGTTCAAGTGTTTTGCTGTATACTTTCCAAGGATTTCTTCTCCTCATTTGGTTTCCTCCTTTCTTTGCATTTTTAGTGATGCTTTTTAAAGGGCATTTGCAGAGGGCTGTATTTTATTTCTTTTTATGTACAGTCATGATTCCAAGGGCATTTTTCATAAGAGCATTTCACACCCATCCTGTGCCACCTCCTCTCCAACTTTATGCACATTTATTCTCACCCCTGTACCACCCATTCTTTATGCTGTTATATACATATTATATAGGTGTTTTTGGAGGCTGGCAGGAAACCAGTCTGAGAGACTTATCCATGTTAAAAATACTCTTCCCACTTTTTTTTTTTTTTCTTTAAAGGCTTAGTTTTTTCTTGGGTCAATTCCATGATTCACTTCTCTGCCTGGTCCCATACAAAGTTGCTGTGGCACAGCTGAAGAGGAGGTGTGGGAACAGGAACACAGGGTAGCTGAGGACTACTGCCATTAGCACTACTTTCCAGAGACATGTCCATAAACACACTCCTGGGAGACAGCCTCTTCTCTTCCCTGTTTCTGAAGGTGGTTCTGATCCAGAACTGAATGATTAAGGGGTACACTTGTAACTGACTGAGATGAGAGGTTCAAGGTCAGGCCCAAATATGACTTTTTAAGTTTACAACACATCAGGAATTGAGGATGTGAATGTGGTTGCAATGGAAGTAAATCAATTGACAGAGTGGTGGAGAGAACCCACACATCATCCATGGAAGGCAGGTGATCCACAGAGCAGGCAGAGCAGAAATGCTTACCCTGAAGGATTTATGGTGCCTGCTAGACTTTGGCCTGGAGAGGGTAGAACTAGCTCAAGCACCAGAGAAGGGTTTTTTTACACCATTATTTTTCTTGTCGCCCAAGGACATCAAGGGAAAGATTGGCAGACAATCAGGAGAGGGTTTTGACAGGCAAAAAGACAGATGATGGTTGGAGAGGCCTAATATGGATATTCTTTGCAATAAACTTAAAATAAACCACAAGAGAAGGATACTCTAGATAAATTCAGACATCCTGGAATGGCCACACATTCTCACTGTATGCACATGTCAACTTTTGATTTGTTTCAGATATAATTAACAAGCATTTATATACTGTGTAGCTTTTTTAGAGAGATAAAATGAAAGATGCTCCGAATTTCCTTATTAAGCCACTGCAAATTCCTCTGCACTAAATGATAATGCATGCAGTGTTTACAATACCAGAAGGCTCAAAGTGCATGCAAGGAAAGAGATGGGAAAATACACACTGAGTGTTTTGCAAAATGACTCATAAATAAATGATTCTGATTGAATCGTTGTGACTTGAATGTTTAATCCTTCAATCTATTTTCATTTGGGAAAAATTCTTGAGCAAGCTGTGGGTAAGAATATCAAGGTTTGAGTCTAGGGATGCTAAGATTTTTTCGCCTCACTCAGACTGTTAAAAAGGTAATTATTTGTTACAGGTTTGACTGGATTCATTGCATATATATGTTCAGAATTGTCTTTTTTTACAACTACAGGAGTCATACATTTCTTATGCTGGTGTGACAGTGGTGCAAATGCAGTGATTGTAAGGGAGTGATTTCTGGGCTCTGTCACTGTAAGTAAGACCTCACTTCATCTCAGGGTTTGCTCAAGAATTCTTATTTCAATTTTTTTGCAATTATTTTCTACCAAAAAAAAGGAATACACTAGAAGCCTAGTGGCTTGTTTTCATCCTTTTAATAACAACAAATGCATTCTCCTATGTTACCTACAGAACTGCAACATAGCAATCAAACCTTTTTTATTTGTATCAAATCATCAAAAGCATGTGTCCCATTCTTTTGTTGATGTTGCTGGTGCGATTGTGTATAGTGAACCTACACTCCTTTGGCTAAAAAAGCCCCTGAAGTCCTGTAAGTTATAAATGTATGGTATTGCAGCTATCCTATTTAGTTTCAATGTTGGATTAGGTGTATAAACCAAAGGGCCGGGTTTATAGTCCTAGCTAGACTTTATATACATATGACCTGGCATGCGGATATTTGGGTGACCTATGCAGAAGATAAAACATCAATAAGCGGTATGCACACACATGTGTTCATGCATGTTATATACAAAGAGAGTATAATAGGAATCTTTGTTTGCAGCAAGCTAAACAAATTCATTTAACAGTGAATTCAAACTTTTAAAACTTATTCTTTTTCTAAATTGCAGGCAAAAGGTTATACTTGGGCCTGCAGCCCTCGTCCCACTGGACTTCAGTTAGCAGAACCATTAAAATACTCAGCTGAGAAAGCTTCAGAATAAAGTCCTTATCTGGTAGCACTTCCTCTCTCAAGAACCTCCTTACCCACTAAACAGATTACGGAAAAAATGACTTCTCAGTTCTACCAATTAGTTCTACCACATTTGTCTTCTATTCATTCTCTTTCTAAAATAGTGGTGATTTCAGCTGACACCAGCATGCACTTCTTAGGAGAACTGCATTCTCTTCTGCCACACGGACCTCAGTCCTTAAATAACACAGAACAAATAGCAATCTCTACTATAAACTGCAGACAAGAGTCCTGGGAATATACCACAAGGTGGACATATTGAAGCATTTGTACAGTTTATAAAGCCACTATTAGGTGGAGAGGGAAATTAAGAAATACAAGCAAATAAGAAAGGATATTTTTAAAATGGGATTTGAAAAATATTGAGATTAAATGAAGTGGAGAAATGTTGCTTGAAGTACCATATTTTGTTTAATTTACTGAACACATTCTCCTTCTGGAGCTGCTGTGAAAACGTGTGCACATGGATGCTCACACACACCCTTAAGTGTGTGTGCACAAATACACAGCAGTACATACAAATACTTCACAAATATAAATACACGTGCACATGGAAAGTGAAAGCAAACTGAAATCCCATCACCAAGCCATAAAATGTCAGAGATATTACATAAAATTAATGATCCATGTTCTGAAGCCCTCACCCTGCAAAAGGAGTTTTAACTAAATAAGAATATCACAGTTTCATGCCAACTGCTTAATACTGATACTTGCAAAGTAATTTGAAAACCTTGGTAGGAGGGCATAGAGAAGGTTAGAGTGTCTTTTGAAAGTGCTTCTGTTACATTTATGGATGGGAATACTGAGTAACTCAAAATCTTCAGAATGTTCACCTTCTCAATAGCTTCTAATAAAAGGGGTGCAGGTTCACCACATACAAATAGAAGAAGAAGCAGAGGCCACAGCCAGGTCTAAATTGATTACCTGAGTCAAGTTTCAGGTCACCTATAAGCCACCAAAGCCTGTAAGCAGTATCCCCTAATCAAATCATTTCAGCTGAGCTTCTGGGGATGAAGTTTGCTTTCCCACCACACTCCATTTTGCAAACTTACTGTCATGCTTCAAACTTTCAAGCGAAGCAATTCTGCCCACAGCAATTTTGGGTGAACAATCCCGTAACACCTTTCTGACTTCCTGAGCACAGGCCTCTTCCTCTAGTTGTCCCTAAGCACAGACAGCCCCAGAAGGACAACCAACACATCTGCAAGACCTTCCATTTTACACATTCCAACAGAGCCTTGATACATCCTAATGTGCTCAAGAAATGAGTCACTGAAGACGGGCAGCCTCGGCAGGGACTGATTAATATGATGGCACGGTGAAAGCATAGCAGAAATGAGCACTGTTACTTGATTCATTTTTTATTGTGGCCTGGTTGGCTGAAAGCAGTGCACTGCTTCTGGCTATTCCAGATGCTGTATACCATCTTGGTAACTGAGGACAGTGAAGGGACACAATATTCCACCCAGGTATCTATTTTGGCCTGAATAACCCAAAGCCAGATTATTTTCTATGCTTCTTATATACATTTCGTATTGAGCAGATATTCTTTTTTTCTCCCCCCGTATGACTCCACTTTCTCACTGCTAGCACAGACAGAACAACCAAGAAAATAAAGGTTTCATTATGACTCTTTCTAAGTCACAACTGGATGTACTGATTCCTGGGACTCTGTGGGCAGTTGGTGCTGCCTCTTCATCAGGGCATGTCATAGTGTTACTGTGTAGCCGAATAAGAGGTTCATATTAAAAACCCTCATTGGTTTAGTGAGCTAGATAAAACATAGTGATCATTTTTACCATATAGCTGTTTGGTGCTCCACAAAAGTGGGCTGTAAAAACCTACACTGCTTAGATAACTGGCTATCAGTTTTGACCTTCAGAGGTGAGGTTATAGAAAACTGTATAAATATTAAAATTAGAGGTGAGGCTGAACTGCAAAGTTCATACTCAGATCTCATATCAAACTCGCCCAACACTTCAGTGCATTGGGAATGACTGATTTGGTTTGGGACCATCTCTAATTAAAAAAATATATGTATCTAATAATCTCACATCATTCCCACTGCTATTTTTGCTATGTACCTTGCCCTAGGTCTCTCTCACTTATTTCAGAAGCCTGAGTCATACATTTGGGCTTTGGAGAATTGAGAGTTACAGTACGAGTAACTCTACCTTGTAATGAATATATAGTATCCTTAGGAGAGTCCATGCACAAGCAAAGAGCGAGAGGGAAGAAAAATACAGCTTGCACAAAAGCTGGCAGACAAAAAATACAACTGAAGTGAGCAACTCTCTGTAGCTAGGAGGCAGAGAAAATGCAACCAAGATGTGCTCATGGATAAGCAGTGGAAGAAATAACAATAAGCTGGAAAGGGGCATCCGAGAGGCATGAATGAGGTGACTAATTTATTCAAGAAGGCAGGAGAGAGTGTTACCTGTTTCTACCCATATGAATTTGCTGTGGACCCATCACTTTGGATCTGTGTGCTTCTCCCCACCCTTTGAATCAAGAACTACCTCCCTTACCACAGGCCTGCAGCAGGGCTCCGACTACTTGTGGGCCTGCAATGTTATGATAACACTGGGTAAAACAACAAAAAAATAATTGGCATATATAACACAAGTCCAGAGTTATGATCCAAAGCAATAGCACAGAGTAACACCATTTTAGTCAGTGGAAGAACAGTTAGGGAGCTAAACCACCACATAATGTAAAACCCCATGAGCATGAAATCAATTGAGTTCACTAGAAACATTGTGTCTCACCAATCTTTGCTGATGATAAATCATCTGCTGTCTGTCAATAGCCAGAGACCAAGCTTGGTAACGGAATCCATGACAGAGTAATTTTTCTTATCACCTGACAGTTCATCTAGATTTGAGGAAACAATTCCAATAATATGTGGAGCTTCACAAACACACTGAAAGCTTCAGTTAAGAGTTTCATCTTTAGCCATCACGGCTAATTATTTTCTTTTCTACCCTACAGCCAATAGTTACATTTATATCATGAGACAGAATATCAAAATCAGTCTAGCCTAAAATGATAAGATTCACAGTCAGGATTACCACAAGCCAGACTCCTCCCTAATCAAAAAACTCCATTTATTTAACAGAACAGATTTACACCAGGTCAGGATCTTCCCTGGTAATTATTTTTATGCTACCTGAAAAGCTGAAAATATCACTAAAAACATTCTCAATAAGGATGTTTTGGTGTCTTTAGGAAAAGGCAATTTATGTTTGAGGAGAATGAATTGGTCAGAAATTTTTTTTTTTTTTCCTCCAGTGTTGAGATTATTTTTTTACATTTCCCATAGCACACTGGTTTTTTTTGTGTAAACTATCCCAAAAGGATTTCAGTATTCTAAGAGAAAACAAAAACTTCCTAAATTAAATATGTGCATTCTGAAAACACATCATATTTTTTTAAAAAACTACTTCCCCTTAAAGAAATTGATAAGAATTTTTCAAACCAATCCTACTACTATGTAAAGAGAGCCAGTAGTACGTAGGCAGCTTCTTGGAGTTTTTTCTCTACAGAGTGCAGTGTGTAAATGATCAAAAAGAATTGTAAGAGGGAGGCAATTCATGATTAGCTTACTGTAACACAAATTGATGATAGCTGAAAGGAGGAGAATGTATGGCATAAGTAATAGGGCCCATAAAAAGAGTAAAAAATAATAATATATAAAGATGCTGAATTTCAGCAGAGATAATTTGTGTAGACATGCAAGAAGTGTTCACTGAAATCAATGGAATGAGGCAACGGAGGTAAAGGACACAGAGGAGAAATGGAAAGTGTTCCTAGGTAAATTAATGTATACCCAAAGGGCTGTGAGCTACCTAGCAATAAATATGTTTTGAGTGGGGGGAAAGAAGCGAATGCATGACCTATGTAGTGAAAGGAATAATCAAATGTAAAGAAGAGGCACATGCAAGGAGTAAAATAACAGATCCAGAGGAAGGAGAAGATGATCATAAATGTTCAGGACTTCTACTCACTAAGATTATTAAAAGATGGTGGGAACGTGCTGATTGTTACATCTGCATAGTCAGGTAGGAAAGGGGAAACAGGGAAGAGGAGGAGGAGAAAAGCATTGATCTGAGCGAGAAGAATGGTGTCAAGAGACTGAAATGTGCCCAATGTTTGCTGCCAGCTTATTATTGATGAAGTATTTTGGGTTTTAATACTGTTGATGGTGTAAAAGCCAGAATTCAATTCCTACTGAAACTGATCTTGCTTAGAACAGATTTTAAAAATGGTAAACTGTTATTTTTGTCCTGTAAAATATAAAAAACCATAGGTGTGCTGTTAGCAACAATTTTAACAGGAGGACACTTCTGCACATCCCCTTTCTGCTCTCCCATTCCTGCACAGTTTCAGCAATGGCTGTGAGGCGAGTACGAGAGGGAAATCAATGGGAAAAGTCATGTCATTTTCAGTGGTCGGGGGTTGTAAACATCAACAGTTAATATTTTCCAGTCATGGCAGTTTATGCTAAGGATTTTTACACTAAAATTGTAATGATGCTTCTGCATAGAAGACCTCTGCCATACTAAATGTACAGGCAGTGGGAGCCATGTAGCTCTCATGTGAAGACTGGTGTCTTAGCTTAGTTGCATTGTACCTTAGAGGGATATATTTGCTTCTCTATTGGCAAGTTACCTAAGCTTGCAGGCCCAGAGGCTGAGCAGAAACTGATCTAAAAGGCATTTCTGTAAGCAGTTTGATGTCAGTGTTTATGAAATGTGTTATTTTTTTTCTTTTTCACCTTAGGAATCTAATCTTTCTGTGTTAGGAAGGAAAAAAAAAAGACAGCCTAAGCCCTCTAGGTGAAATTAAAATATTGGAAATAGAAAAAAAGAAATAATTTCTGGATGTGTTAAGAGATACAAAAGAATTTAGGATCAAAAAGAATCAGTAGAAATTATCCTACTTTTGTGTTAGAAACTAATACTATGTCAAGGCTACATAGGGAAGTTCTGGCTAGCTTACTACAGAAAAGAGTACTGGTAGACAAAGAAGAGGTGATATTGATAGGAATCAAAATGAAAGGGGATCAAACACTTTCAGTTATTCAACAGAAAGTTAGGCAAATGGTATATGAATTCTCCTGTTAAGTCACAAGTGTTTGTCAGCTTTTATACTGAAAAAAAAAAGTAGCAGAGATTATAACTTAGATAAATGATAGAAGTTTACTGAGCTGAACACCATTCAGAACGAGAGGACATTGCTGAGCTAAACAAGCAAGTGTGAGATTGAACACCGTGCATGTTCATAAGAAATGATGAATTAAACTAAATATGGTCTCTAAGAGCTGGCTGTACAGTACAGATTTCATGATAGGTCTAACAAGGTCGCACAAAATGTCTGTGATAGAATAGCAGATGTTCAGCTTCTCTGCATCCTGTTAGCCGCAAGTCCAACAAGCAGCTTATACAGGTTTGGGGTCAGCCTCTCCCCAGTGTCACACACACATCCCAGAGCACTTCAAGGCACAGTATGTGAACTGCTCTTTTATGCACAACTCTCCTGCCCTGACTTCACCTATCTGGTGAGCCTTTTCCTCTCATCTGCTCACTCTGTTACTGGTCACTCAGTGCTATGGAGAAGACAGCTATCTACTCCACAGATTCTGCCCTCAAACCCAGCTTTTTGATCTCACTTTCACATCTCCCACCTCATCTTTTCTGCAATGGCATCTGAAACCACTTCTCCCTCTGACTGGATCCCAGGCTGTTCATCCATCTGTGTTTATTTCATTCTTTTAAAAGTTGCAGGCTCTTCAGTGATGATTTTTAGAAGTTGTTTGCAGGTTCACCGACTTTCCTCCTTCCTTATTTTTAAATCAATGTTTTGGATTCCCTCCCAAGGGGAATTTGACTACATTGTTTATTTATTTTTTCCTCATCTATCTTTTAGGAAAACAATAAATAGCTTTGGCTGTTAGGGGTAGAACAATCCCTTGATTTATGACCTGGATTAAGGGATATCTTGTAAGCAATATGTATTGCATAAACTCAGAAGGGAGAAAAAAAGAAGTGTGAGTACTTGCAAATATATATTAACAATGCTTTTCAAAGCCAGTTCTGAATGTTTTGATTTTTTCAGGTTCCAAAGTGCAATGCCTTGAAGAAAGGTTTGTAGCAGGCAATCAAGTGAGGGGAAGGAAATAGATCCAACTGTCACTTTGGTAACTATTTTCAATCTTCATTGAAACTAAAGAAACTAATCACTGAATCAAAGAAACTAAACCAAAAAAAAAGCAAAATTGTTATGAGGTCAAAAATCTCCAAAGTGTCAAGTGAGGGTAACCACAATCCAGGTTAGTCTGCAGAAAGACTGATACCATACCTTGAAGAGAAAAAAATTCCCATTCAGTTAAATGGAGGACTCCAGAATTCAGTGATAATATCTACTAAACCTTCCTTCATCAAAGCAGACATGGAAGGAGAGATTGCAGCTTATCATTTAAATTAATGTATTCCTGTGTTTCTCAAAGTTGAGAGTAAGATGAAGATGCAAAATATGACATGTTACAGTACAAGTGACCTGTAAAGCAGGATGTGAAATCTCATAAGAAACCACACCATAGCTAAAGGAAAAAGCAACTTAGGTTTCATACTCCTAAGCAGGATATTCAACTTCCACAAAGTGTTGTGCATCCAGCTTCTGTATCCCACCAAAGAGCATCTATTCATATGTTATTGCCCTACAGCAGAAGGACTTCCTATGTAGCTCTCATCATGCCATAAGCTCTCTCTCTTATATGGAAAATGAGGTTTTCCCCCTCTGTTGATACTAAGGAGTATAATGCTTACATTGTTTAATTCATGGTTTTAGAGGAATTTAATATTTTGCTGAAGAGTTCCCTAGAACTTCATAACTGTATGAAGAGATCAATCACTCATTCTTTGCAAGCTCTGGGTAGGCTTCGGGGCGGGGTTGGGGGGGGAAGAAAATAAAAGACAAAATCAACATCCACTGATTCAATGGCTGGAAAAAATATTGATCAGTTGGGTCATTCTCTAAGCTCATTTCATTCTCCTTGTGAAAGAAAACAGCAGTCTTCTAGGAATAAAAGATACTCTAAAGGCAGCATCTTAATGCATTTCAACAAAGGGGCATGCTTTAAATCCTTAAGGAGCACTTTAAGTCCTCATTTTTTAAGCCATCATTTTAATACAGCTTTTGCATGGGCACATAATTATTGCTTTATACTGCTGTACCAGCTAGAAACAAGAAATAAAGTTCAGCTGGTGTAGGTGCTGGGCTAACATTAAGACATAGTCTGGCTTCCCACTGAGGGATTGTCAGTCTAAATAGCCAAAACAGGATAAAAAGAGACAACACATTTGGGAAGCCATTTCACAGACATGGAGCAGACCCACTGAGAGGCTGAGTAACCTGCCCAGGGTAACACTAGGGACTTGATTCCAGACAAGAATACAATGCAGATTTCCCAAGCCAGTGACTAACACAGAAAACATCCTTCCTTTCCATCGCAGCTATGCTCACATCTCCGGTAACACCTCAAAAGAGGCAGTTTTAGTGGCAGGCACTTCCATATCTTAGGAGTCAATGGCAAGTTAGATTTATAAATACCAGGCTGGGCCATAAACGTCCCATCTCTCTCATGTTTCACAGAAAAAACCAGACATCCTCAGTGCAACTGTGATGTGTCATTTTGTCAGATGGTGTCACTTGGCACTCTGGAGCAGGCAGAGACTGTGTGACTCAGCACTGAAGCACAGAAGAGCACCTGGCAGTGCATGAAAAGAGGGAGGAATCTGGAGAGAGGAAGACACTTCATTTTAAAAGGACCTTAATATAAGCTTTTGCCTCTGGAAGAACCCATCACATGTCTTTCCACAAAAGCCATCTGACTCCCTCCTTCCCCACGAAATCACCCTTCTCCACAGCTGGAGTGCTAATTAGAGTAGTGCTTTCAGGTCCTAACTAACCACGTGTGTTGTGGCTCTGCCCCAGGAATGAGACATAATCAAGAGCTAACTAATGCTTTTGAAATGTTACAGTCTACATTAACAAGACTGAGCCATGAAGCATAAGCAAGAAGAGTCAGGAATTAGCTTTGGGTCATGCAGTTGCTTTCAGAGGAAAGGTCTCCTGGCCTTCAGGAAAATCCTGACCTGCTTGATCATTTTGGCCGGGGAACGTGAAGGGAGAAATGTGACAGTGAGACATCTCTATTTCCAGTGGTGCCGCACAGAGTTTTTAGCGGCACCATGGTATAATATAAGTGCTGAACTGGAACACGAACCCCATGGTCATAGTGTGCACCCTTTTAAAGTGGAAGGACAGGAAGGAGCATTTGTTAATAGTGTGTGGGAGGAAACCCTTCCTGAGAGTAATGGGCTCTCAGCTCTTCCTATTAAAAGCAGACCAGTGTCCAAAATATGCTTCAAAGCACCAAGTTCAGGGAAGTACATCCATTTCACAGAAGAGCAGAGGAAACAGGAGGAAGCAGAATAAATGTGAAATTCCCCTTCCCCCTCAAGCTCTTCTCTTGCTGCTGCTCCCTGCAGCCATTAGTAGGGACAGGAACTCAAAACCAATCTCTCTTTCACATCCTTGTTAGGCAAGATCACTGCTCCTTGCTTGACGTTGAGAAACTATCATTCACAATCACAGCTAGAGAGAAAAGCCATGATGTGATCTGTCCATCATAGCAAGTCATTCAGGAAGAAACTGCAGCTTTTGACATTTCAGCCACTCGTTAGATATTCTGATGCCTTGTGGCTCACATTGGTGAGTCAGAAGATTATGAGATACTACATTTTGGGTGGGTTTCTTGGCTATTCAGTCCATCCACAACCCTAAATCTCTGGTTCTTATTGAAATGGAGGAACACTATCACTCATAGGCTCTGCTAGGGCGAGAGAAGTAGGTGTCTACCTATGCCGCAGTTCAGCACTGCAATTACAGGAGACACAATTTCCATCATTTAGTTTGTAGCAGTAGCTATGACAATAGAGCAGCACAGGCTGTGGTGTAGTAGCAAGCCAAGAAAGTACCCAGAATCCCAGTGCTGACTTTTAGACTCTGTGCAGCTCTTCTTTCATTTTTGTTGCTACCTGCACTTGCTAAATTAGATCTAAGGCAAATATAACTCTACATGAGCTGCAAACATACCTTGGGAATGTGGAACGAGCATACCCTCAGGCAGGGGAATGTTGGGAATGAGAACAACCTTTGGTAGCAATGTTCGTTTCTAAAAATAAGTGCATCACAGCTGACAATAAGCATTTTTGCAAAGTATTGCTTTCAAATCCTAGATTGGAACAGCTGGATGCTCACTCTTTTCGCCTGTAGAGTCAGTCTTTGGATTTCCAGAAACACCTAACCCCAAAACCATCAGCTACCAGAAAACTGACTGTTAACGTTTCTAATGTTTGGAAGAAATGTTTGCAGATTCATTAATTTCAAAAGAATTTTATCCCTCAAAACAGAGATAGGTGAACTTTATTCTGAATGCGTTTGTGAACATCTATTCAGATTAAACCTGTGAAATTTTGCAAATCTGGCATTTTTTGCTTGCTTGTTTCCTTCTGAGGTTTTCAGTGTTTGCTGCTTTTTTTTTTTCTGAACCACTTGGAAATATAGGCAAAGAGAGAAAATATCAGAAGTTTTTCAGCCATGGATAATACTGCATTTCAGGCCTGGGGTGAAAACTTAGGTCAGTTCTAATTTCATCAGTTCATCCACCTCTATCAACAATCCAGGGCAGGGTAAGCTGCAATAGCCAGTATACATAGGAAAGGGAAATGACTATTATTGCAAATAAGGATTGTATCATAGAAGCCCTGGTTTTAGAGCTAAGAGTGCAGTGTTTCTCTGTATATGTGCTTGCAGAATTGCACTTTTGACTGGTAAGAGAATTACATCTATAGTCCTTGTTTGCTTGGTGCCGGATTGTGGGTTTCTTATTATTTCTCCAGCTTTGCTTGCACTCACAGACCACAATTCAGGTTGCAGTGATGATTAGCAATATCCACTTACACATGAGAGCTAAAGTTCTACAGACAAAACCAAATTCTGTGTTACAAAGTAAAGGAAAATATAATTCTTGTTACTATTGTGTGTTGATTTATCTCCTTCAGTTCCTTTATCTTTTCATTTTGGCGAGAAAAAGAATGCTTAAAAAGTTAAAAACAAGATAAAAAAATTAGTGAAAAATATAAAAAAAAACCCTGAAATTCTGTGCTTATATATAAACATAACCAAAGGCACACATATGTTTCTTAAATATGCAAATATCCTTGGCATATCTACATATGGTATTTTGGAGATACTATCTTTATACGTTCAGAAATAGAAGGAAGTTAGTTTTTGTGGCTAGTCTTTTTTAATCTGTGGTGTTAACTAAGATACTTTTTTTACATTTTTCTACAATCTTTTGTTTCTTTTTTCTCACACCAAATCTACACGTAGGGATACTAGGCAGAGATTTTCAACATTGGTCCCAGAGCAAAGCCCTGGGACAGCTAATGCACTGAGCCCTTGTTTCTGTGTAGAGGCTGACACTGGGGCAAGCCATGCAGGCTGAAAAAATCACTTCCACAGGCAAAGTCCTTCTACTCCTAAGATGGTTGACCTGGTAGGATAGGAAGGATTTCATCAACATCGTCTGTGGGAAGCTTGTCCTCTGTTGTGGAACAGGCTTTGATCTGCACAGCTGACAGCTAAGGGAGTTTGTGTAAACAATATACTATAATTTAAAAACCTCATATTTGTGCAGTGGTGAAAATGCTATAATCTGTGATAGTCCTCCATGCTAGCACTTTGCCAGACATCAGACATTCTGGTACATGTGTAATGTCTACGGAACAAAGAGGTTTCAACCTGAAATCCTAAATCTTGATTTCAAGCAGTGTGCATATATATACATGTATAATTAGCCTTGTTCGTTATTGTTCTTATTAAGGGGTAATTTTTCTTTGAGCAAAACAAACTAAGACTCAACATCCTTGCACCAAATTGCACTATTGGTCTCCAGTCCAAGAGGTTTTCGTTGGCATATTTTGTATCCATCTCAGAAACATAATTTTCTTTGATTTTAAGAAAGCACAGATTGTGCCACAGATAACTTCCCTGTAGATGGGTGAGAAGAATCTGGTCCTTGATTTGTTCAAGCTTGGCTGCAGGTAGGATGCTACACTACTTTGGATGAGTGGTGTAGATAGAAGAAAAAGTTTTCACATTGCGTATGATCCACATGAGTGCTGGAAGAGAACTCACGGCCCATTTGCTGCAGACTAGGACAGGACAGGCAGTGCCTGGATGTGTGACTCCAGCCCTTACTGTGGCTACCAGCTCTACTGCATGGTCATATCAGAAGGATTTTCACAGGCCTAAAAAATGTGTACAAGCCTCTGTTTTCTCATAAGCTCCCAGCAGTTACTGAAGGAATTTTGCCTAGTGTCTCCACGTTCTTCGTAAGAAAGCACAGTTCTTTCAACAAAATTACTTTTCTTAGAGGTCTAGTGTGCTCTTATTCAACTCTTAGCAAATCAGTGTCAGGGAAACAATACAGGAAATTATTTTTTATGCTTTGGTTATTCATGTTTTCTGTAGGATCAGAATGATAATGTAAGCCAATGCCCATTTATTTTGGCAATGCTCTCTTGATTGATGTCCCAATATTTGTAAAGCATCTGAATTTTCTTAGGCAGAGGTCCCTGACAAAACTTACTTCCATGAGTCAGACCAATACTGTGATTATGTTTGCTGTCACTTTTTTGTTGTTCTGAATGACTGCTTTGAATCTTTGAGTCACTGAGAGTCACCGCACAACTATTCAGCTATGTCCAACAAATGAGGTGTATAATGTACTCCTATGCCATTGTAGTTCTCCAGTAAGAGCTAGATCTTCAAATGGTGTGATGAGTGAAACGTATCCAGTGAGTCCATTCCCACTTTATACATATATTTTCTCTGAAATAAAAATAGCTGAAAAAGCATACATGGTGTTACTTTGTGGTACTTTCTTTACATTGTCACAATGCAGGTTAATACTTTGCTTCAAGGATAGGAAATTGCAATAACAATGTGCCATCACATGGTTTTTGCATCAAAGAAATTGGCATCCCATTGTATTAATTTAAAACATGTATATATCACTGTGTAGGACTCACTTATGATAATAAACTTCCGTTGTTCCTTTGTTTCAAATTACAATTTTTGAAACATAGTATTTTTCTTTGCAACTTAAAGAAAAGAAATCCCAGGCTAGTGTAGTTGTGAAGGTTGAGGCATGGAGATATGGACTGAAATCCAAATAAACAGAGTAAGAATTTTTTTATTGCCATTCATAGGCTTTGGATCAGTTACAATTTGGGTTTCACAGGATATTATTTTGTTCAGAAACATTCTAGTGTAATCCATAGCTAGAGGCAAAAATGTCCATTATGAACCACTGTAAAGTCATGAAACTGATTTCCTGCTGTATTTTTAATGACATCTTTTGCAATTGCAGCCAGTAGCCTGAGCCATAGGGGCCACTGGTGTCTTAGGTATTAAGCAGAGCCACAGAAACAGCATATGCTAAAATACTCAGGCTCCAAAGAAACAAGGCAGACATAAAGCCCGGAAGCTTAAAAAGTATCTTCTGGGTTCTTTGACCTCAAGCAATTAATA
Source organism: Astur gentilis (assembly GCF_929443795.1). Lineage (NCBI taxonomy): Eukaryota > Metazoa > Chordata > Aves > Accipitriformes > Accipitridae > Astur > Astur gentilis. The sequence goes on from NC_064880.1 coordinate 40,213,972, forward strand.
CATAATAGTGACTCAATGATTTCAGACCCTGAAAATACTTACTATGAAAGTGGATCCTTCATTTCTATTAATGTCTTAAATACTTCTTCAAAGTTTTATTTTAGCAGGTTTGTATAAATTCACACCAGAATTT